>NC_081312.1:170287468-171537468 GCF_026419965.1 Kogia breviceps
TTAGTCATTGCTTTTATATAGTACTAACTTAGCATCATTTCAGTTTATTTTCATTATCTGTCAGCCTAATAGAAATAAATTACAATGATTTTCTATTGTACCTTTTGTGCAGTTATCAAAGTGTATGGTGAATTGAATAATTATGCCTACGAGTTTCTGAGTTCAGATGGTCTTCTCACAGGAGAGGACAATTTAGTTACTAAGCAGTAGGAATGTCGATGTTCTTTCTAGGCACTACCTTGCCTGATGCCAGCTTCTCTGGGCCTTTTGGGTTCAGAAACAAATGGCAGGAGTGCTGAGAATAGCAGCAGTGGACGTTTTCCTGGTGCTGAGCAGGGACAGTAGGACTTGGTCATGAAAATACTTTTAGGTAAACCTGATTTTCCACATATTTAGATATTTCTCACTTTTGACGGATTTTCATTTGGTCCCAGACAAAGTTAAAAGGCAAAAGATGATGCGCTCCAAATCAGTGGAATAGGTTATATCATGATTTCAGCAGATTTAATTTCGGCTTAAGAGGGAAGGTCAGCAGAGGAAAGGAGCTCACCATGTGTCACCTTGTATGACCTCATCGTTCTTATTAGTTCTTATATCAAAATGTAGACTTTGTAACTATGTTTCTGTGACTGTCAGAAGGACTGTAGTCATATTAATTCAAGCACAACAAACTTTTCCCAGAATATCCAGGTAATTAATGGGGGACAGAACGAGGATTAGAGGGAGGCAGAGGCAGGGAGGGACGCTGAAACGTAAAGGTAATTGCCACAGTACTTTTCTTAAGTGTTAGAAAATCTTTATATCCCAGTATGAAAACCAGAAGATTTTACTAGAAAATGATGATAATATATTTTTCTGTTGCTTTCTTTTTTTTTTTTTTTTTTTGGTGGTACGCGGGCCTCTCACTGTTGTGGCCTCTCCCGTTGTGGAGCACAGGCTCCGGACGTGCAGGCTCAGCTGCCGTGGCTCACGGGCCCAGCCGCTCCGCGGCATGTGGGATCTTCCCAGACCGGGGCACGAACCCGTGTCCTTTGCATCGGCAGGCGGATTCTCAACCACTGTGCCACCAGGGGAGCCCTGTTGCTTTCTTTGTAAAATAATTATTAATTCAAAGAAAAAAAACTATTTTAAAGTTAGGTGGAAAATTACCATGGAAAGGTAAACCTTTGACTGTATAATGGTTTGATTTGAGCATTATTACTGGAGTCAGAAACTTCCAACATAGAGCCAGACCATTTTACTGTGGCTTTAGGCCCACTCTTATTTTTTTCCTATTTCATTTTCCTATTTCTGTAATTATAAAAGCCAAAATTCACCTACATTTCTTATTGTGATTAAGACTTGCATCACAGTAGTACCCTTGACTAAGTAGGAACTTATCAAAATGTCCCCTGAATAATTGAGATGATTTTAGATCCCTTTGTAACTGTAACAGAATATAGAAATATTAAAACATATCTCACTCAATTTCTAAGTAGAGAAATACCTTTGTGCTTAAATGAAAGCAACTCCGTGGCTCTAGCAGACCTCTTAGAGAACAACAGTTATTAGTCATGTCAATGAGCGATATACTGTATTAGAGTGTACCTTTGAGGAATGAGTCTTATATTACTGTAGGCATACTTGTGATGGTTCAGAGACTGCATTCTCAGACCACATCCTCTAGTAATAGAGTTTGTGGTGAGTGAAATTCAAATATTCTTAACCACTGGTATTTAAAGTCTTGAATTGATGGGCTCATAGCTACTCTATTAAAATTGAAGAAGTATCATCTTAGTGTCAACACAGTATCTTTAATTTTACAATTAAGCTTTTCTGTTGTTTATTGAAATGACATCTAATGTGTACATAAACTATCATAAATATTAATTCAGCTGCAATATGAAAAATCATTTTTAAGCATCGTGTGCATTGACCTTTAAAATGCTTTATATATAATGTGATTAGACCAATAGAATAAGCAGCCATATTGTGGCATACTTTGGTATATTTCCATAGATATTTGTATTCTCAAGAATGTTTTGTGTTATACCTTGTTTTAGTGATCGTGGTGGAGAAGACCCAAACCAGAAAGTAATCCATGGGGTTATTAACTCCTTTGTTCATGTTGAACAGTATAAGAAAAAATTCCCCTTAAAGGTAAAAAGCCTCCCTTAAAAACATAAATAATTAGACCTTTAATTTCTTAAGTTGCCTGTTCTAATTTTTAAAATATGATTTAATTGATTTATTTAGTTTTATCAGGAAATCTTTGAGTCTCCCTTCCTGACTGAAACAGGAGAGTATTACAAACAAGAAGCTTCAAATTTATTACAAGAATCAAACTGCTCACAGTATATGGAAAAGGTAAGAAAACATTATGTTAACTACCTCATCTATTATATATCAGGCATGGTTTTACTTAATATTAGTTATCTTAGTTAATATATTTTTTTGGTGGAAAAAGTTCTGTTTTTTTGATCATTACGCTGAGTTATAGTTAATGTACAACACCTAGTGATAAATTGTTGTTCCTGCTATGGCATTTTCCATAGAAAAGGTGCTATTCCAGTTTTCATTGTGGTTGATGCTTTCTGATAAATCCTGATTGCTGGATTTGCTTGTCTTTAAAATTAATATATATTCATATTCTTGGCAAAATAAATGATATTTTGTGCTTAGTAGATAAGGGAATAGGATAAGTACAAAAGCTAGGGCTTGGGGTTTTTATCTTCCTTTAACATGGAAGGAAAAAAATAGTAAAAATATAATAATTCTAGATACTTGGTCTGTTAAGTTTGTGGAAGGTAAGAAAAAGCTCCACAAGAAATTTTAATTGTTAAACCAACACATTGATAACCATATTTATAATTCCATGTATATTTTCTCAGTAAAAGAACAGTGAGATTATAAATTCAGTCATCAGATAAGATATGTTAGAAATTTTAACTAGATTTTTTTCATCAGCAGTGTTGGATTTCAAGCATTTTATTATCAGATGATTTTTGTTTGTTTACCTTTAAGAAAGGTAAAATGGGGACTTCCCTGGTGGCGCAGTGGTTAAGACTCCACACTCCCAATGTAGGGGGCCTGAGTTCGATCCCTGGTCGGAGAACTAGATCCCACATGCATGCTGCAACTAAGAGTTCACATGCTGCAACTAAGGAGCCCGCCTGCCGTGACTATGACCCAGCGCAACCAAATAAATAAATAAATAAATAAATAAAAATTTTTTTTTTTTTTTTAAAAAGAAAGGTAAAATGTTTCAAGTGGAATAGCTCTAGTGAGACTTCCATAGGCCATAGGTCAGGAAATATCAGTACTTACTGATATGATACAATGGTGCATATTCCACAAAGCCCAGGTCCAGAAGTCTGAGTTGTTTAATTCTTTCATGCTTTGTCACTCTTTAGCTCTGGGACCTTGAGGAAGTTATCTAGGACATTTTCCTCCGTTAAGTGCAGGCTACACTAAGTGGGTCTTAGCACTTAGCCCTTTTTACATCTTAGACTCTTGTTAAGGGTTCTAGATCCAATCCTGAGAAGTGCACACAGAATATCAGGGATACATACTCTCATTGTTATATCTGGCTTTCAAAAACAGGCTGTTGGCAAACAACAGAAACAACCCAAATGCCTTTCAGGAGTTGAAAAGACAGGCAAAATATGTATACATACAATGGAATATCATTCAGCCTTAAAAAGGAATAAAGTTCTGACACATGCTACAACATGGATTAACTTTGAGAATGTTATGTTGAGTGAAATAATCCAGACACAAAAGGAAAAACATCATATGGTTCCACTTATATAAAATATCTAGAATAGACCAAGTCATGGAGACAGAAAGTATTATAGATTAGAAGTTATTGGGAGGGGAGGATAGGGACTTATGCTTAGTGGTTACACAGTTTCTGTTTGGTGTAATGAAAAAGTTTTGGAAATAGACAGTTGCACAACATTGTGGATATAATTAGTGCTACTGAATTGTACACTTAAAAATGGTTAAAATGACAAATTTTATGTTACATATATTTTACCACAATTTAAAAAAACTAATAATGTAATATACCAAAAACCACTGAATTGTATACTTTAAATGGGTGAATCATATGATATGTAAACTAGATCTCAAACTATTAAAAGGAAGGCCATTGGAGATTATGTTTGGAAAATAACATTTATAAGAATAGGTCATTTGATTAACAGACAATTCATGTGGCCTTCCTACTTCCCTTTCTGTATCTTTCCTCTAGTTTTGGCTTTTTCTGCCAGCTGCAGGTGGTTTATTTGAAGCCCTGCATTGAGGCAGTCCAAACTTAATCTACTTTTTATTGATATGCACACTGCCCCCCGTTTTCATTATTTTATTTTTTTCCTTTTCTCATCCTCCCTTGCCTCCCTCAGACCCACATTCTAATTTTTTTTTTTTTTTTTAGTTAATCCTTAAGCAGGTTAAAGTCATGTTTGTATACTAAACATGGCTAGGTCTGTTTTTCTTTTGAGGTAGAAATTAGCCAGATTCTCTGGCTATTATCTTTATTATCTGGTTCTTGTTGATGTTAACCAGTGTATTGTTTGTACCTCAGTGCTTTTTTATAGGATAAGCTTTAATAAAGGTCTTGATTGAAATACTTGACTATGACTAAATTTTTTTTACTTTAAAAATATTTAATGGAATCTTTAATGCGATAGTTTACTATCATGTGCATACTGTTTATATTTTGTAAGATGAATCAACATAAAGTAATTAGCTTAATCTACATGATCCAGTTGATGTAAATTACTTTTTAGTCTGATAGTTAAATATTCATAAAGTGACCACCTGTTCTGGTTTTTAATGATCTTTACCTACGTTTCCTATTGCATATAGGTTGTCTATATGTAGGATGATTGGAGTCAAATAAATGAGGGCAAAATGCAGACCATTTAACTTTTCATAAGACCGTGCTGTTCATAAGACAGTACTGAAATGTAGGTGACATCTAGTAGCTTAATAAAATTTTGAAATGACTTATGGAATGTAAATTTAAATTAGTTACATAATTCTTATTTGCAAGCTACTTTGCCATGTAAGTTACTTATGATATTACAGGTGTTTTCTCATAGTAGTTTCTGACTTTAAGAATATATTTCTAAAGGTTCTAGGTAGATTAAAAGATGAAGAAATTCGATGTCGAAAATACTTACATCCAAGTTCATATACTAAAGTAATTCATGAATGTCAGCAACGAATGGTAGCAGACCACTTACAGTTCTTACATGCAGAATGTCATAATATCATCCGACAAGAGAAAAAAAATGGTAAGTGATACCAAACATCAATGTGAATGGAAATTAAATTATAAACCCACTTTTTACATCATCTTCCAGCTACCTTAGACTTCAAACATATTTAAGTAATAGTCTCTAAAATATTTGATATGCCTTTTTACAGATATTAATAACCTATTTTAAAAGATTGTTTTGGAAAAGTATATTTTCAAACTGTATTCTAAAGTCAAAAGAAAAACTGGGAAAATGTGTTTGCACATTTTAAAAAATCATAGGGACTAATTTCCTGAATACATTAAGAGTTTCTAGTAAATAAGAGGAAAGACAAAGAACATGAAAAGGAAATATAAATAGATTTTAAATATATGAAGATGCTCAGTCTCACTCAAAATAGGGGAAATACAAAATGAAAATACAATGAAATGTTAACAATAAGCAGTGAATAAAATGGAATTTTTTAGAAAAAAGCAATAAAGATTTTTAAATAGCAAGGAATAAATGTAACAAGATATGTGTCAGACCTACACAGAAATCTAAACATTCCTGAAAGCAACATTGATTTATAGATCCAGGGCAATCTTCTCAAAACCCAAGTTTTTTTTTTAAACTCTGAAAGTTATACTTACTCTTCAAGACAATTTTGAAGAGCATAATACGAAAACTTTGCGGGATAGCATGACTTGTAAAAACCAAAGTAATTAGGAATATGAGGCGTTGGTGCAAGGATAGGCAAAGAGACCAATGGAATGAAATAAAAAGCCAAGAAATAACCCATGCATATGTAGATACTTCATTTAAGACTAAGGCAGCCCTGCAGAGCACTGGGTGAAGGATAGTGTTTTGAACACACAGCACCAGGTCCGTTGGATATCCATGTGGGAAAAAAGCGAAATTTGATCTCTACCTCAAACACCATATACAAAATCAATCAATTCATTTTGGGCTTTTGATCTCAATGTAAAGCAGTAACACTTCCAGAAGATAATATAGGAGAATAACGTCATGACCTTGGAGGTAGAGAAAAATACTTTAAATAAGACACTGAAAGCACTAACCACAAGGAAAGATTGATCAAGTTGACTACTTTATCATTAAAAACTTTGGATCATTAAAAAACCATGAAGACCATTGGATCATCAAGATAGCATCACAATGACAGTCATAGGACAAAGGAGCCAAGAATACACAATGGGGAAAGGACAATCTCTTTAATAAACGTTTTTGAAAAAACTGGACAGCCACATGCAAAAGAATGAAACTGGACCACTCTTACATCATACATAAAAATTAACTCAAAATGAATTAAACACTTGAACCTAAGACCTGAAGCCATAAAACTCCTAGAAAAATCAAAGGCAATAAGCTCCTTGACATCCATCTTGGTGATGATTTTTTGAATCTGACACCAAAAGCAAAGGCAACAAAAGCAAAAATAAACAAGTGGGACTCCATCAAACTAAAAAGCTTCTGCACAGCAAAAGAAACCATCAGCAAAATGAAAAGGTGACCTACTGAATGGGAGAAAATATTTGCAAATCATTTATCTGATAAGGGGTTAATATCCAAAATATATAAAAGACTCATACAACTCAATAGCCAAAAGACTGATTAAAAAATGAGAAGATCTGAACAGACCTTTTTCTAAAGAAGACTTACAGATGGCCAGCAGGTACATGAAAAGGTGCTCAGCATTATTAATCATCAGGGAAATGCAACTCCAAACCCCAGTGAGATATCACCTCACACCTGTTAGCATGGCTGTTATCAAAAAGGCTAGAAATGACAAATGTTGGCAAGGATGTGAAGAAAAGGGAACCATCGTGTACAGTTGGGATAAAAACAAAACTATCATGTGATCCAGCAATTCTACTTCCAGGCATTCATCCAAAGAAAACAAAAACACTAACCCCCGAAAATATATGAACCCTGTTCATATATGTTCATTGCAGCATTATTTACAATAACCAAGATAAGGAAACAACCAAAGTGTCCATTGATAGGTGAATGGATGAAAATAAGCACACACACACACACACACACACACAGAGAAATATCAGTCAGCCATTAAAAAAAAAAAAAAAGAAATCTGCTGTTTTGCAACA
The DNA here is from genome assembly GCF_026419965.1 of Kogia breviceps. Classification (NCBI taxonomy): domain Eukaryota; kingdom Metazoa; phylum Chordata; class Mammalia; order Artiodactyla; family Physeteridae; genus Kogia; species Kogia breviceps. The sequence goes on from NC_081312.1 coordinate 170,294,823, forward strand.
ACATGGATCAACCTCAAGGGCATCGTGCTAAGTGAAATAAGTCAGACAGAGAAAGACAGATATCGTGTGATCTCACTTATACATGGAATCTCAAAAACAAAACACACGAACTCATGGATACGGAGAAGAGCTTGGTGGTTGCCAGTCAGGGGGGATGGGTGAAGGGAGTCAAAAGGTTTAATAACTTCCAGTTATTAAAAAAAAAATAAGTCATGGGGATGTAATCATGTATAGCTTGATGACTATAGGTAATAATACCATGTTGCATATTTGAAAGTCGCTGAGAGTAGATTTTTAAAGTTCTTGCAGGTATCGTATAATAACGCTTATATGTGTAATCTAGAAAAATGGTATAGATGATTTTATTTACAAAGCAGAAATAGAGACATAGAGGTACGGATACCAAGGGAGAAAGGGGTGTGGTGGGAGGAATTGGGAGACTGGGATTGACACATATACATTATCGGTACTGTGTATAGAATAGACGGCTAATGGGAACACACTGCATAGCACAGGGAACTCTACCTAATGCACTGTGGTGACCTAAATGGGAGGGAAGTCCAAAAGGGAGGGGATATCTGTATGTGTATGGCTGATGCATTTTCTTGTGCAGCGGAGGCTAACACAACATTGTAAAGCAACCACACTCCAATAAAAATTAATTTAAAAATAAAATAAAAAGTTCTCATCACAAGAAAAAAGTTGAAAATATGTATATGGTGACAGATGTTAACTCGACTGATTGTGGTGATCAGTCTGCAGTATATACCAATATCATTATGTTATAAACCTGAAACTAATATATGCCAATTATACCTCAAAAAAAAAAACAGTCATAGGGTTATATATTTGCAATCCCTGAAAAAGGTTTACGTCCAAAATATAAAATAGTCAAGAAGTTTGAACAGGCACTGCAGAATAGAGGATATCCAAATGGCCAATGAACATACAAAAAGGCTCTCAATCTCACTAAAACAGAGGAATGCAAATTGAAACCAAACTAAGGCATCAGTACTTAATCACATTTTGATATAAAATGAAAAAGACGGAAAATACTAAGTGTGTGGAAGTGTATAGAGTAACAGGAACTTGTTGTACGTTGGAGTATAACGAGTATAAATCAACGCAACCGTCTTGAGACACTGCCAGTGAGTGACTGCTAGTGCTGAACAAACACATGTCTTACGGTCCAGCTGTTGCTCTCGTAGGTGTTCAACCCCCCCACCCACAATGCATGCACACATGCACAAGAAGACATGCACAGGCATGCTCACAGCAGCATTGTTTGTAACAGCTCCAAACTGGAAACAGCTCAAATGTCCCGTAACAGCAGAATGAATTAAAGTATCGCATATTCACACAATGAAATATTATAGGAGAGTGAAAAGGAACACATTATAGCTGCATACAACACAGGTGAACCTTATGAACATGTTGAACCAAAGAAACCAAACATGAAAGAATTGTATGATTTCACTTGTATAAATGGTTCAAAACTGGCAAACCGAACCTGTGGTTTGGTTTAGTTTAGTAAGTAACTAATCTGTCACGACAGTGATTACCGTTGCAGAAGAACAGGAGGGGTAGTGACTGGGAAGAGGTATGAAGGGGACTTCTGAGTGGAGGTCATGTCTGTTTCTTACTGTGGGTGGTGATAACTTTGGAGGGGGATTCGCTCGTGATAATTCATTGAGATATACACTTACGGTTTGTACATGTTTCTGTCTGTGTGTTATACTTCAGTAAAAAGTTTAAAATAAAAACCACTACACTGAGATATCATTTTCCACCTCTCAGTGCAAAGATCAAGGCATTTGTTGGCAAGGCAGCTCCTGGCCACTGGGAGCTCTGTCTAGAAGGTCCTTCTACAAGACTAAGCTTTGCATGGCAGTCCCACTTCTAGGGACTTACACTGCAGATATTCTTGCCCATATGCCAGATTATTAATTGTAACATTGTAATATCAAGAGGTTGAAACAACCAAATTCCTATTAATTGTTAAGTAATTGTTGTAATGTAGCCATAAAATGGAGTGCTAAGCAGTTGTAAAATATGAGGAAATGCTTTGTGTACTGATGTAAAAAGATCTCTAAGTTAAAATGTTCATAGTACATGAAATACGCTACACTATTTGTATGAAAGGGGGCAGAGGGAAGAATGCTGTATTTGCTGACTGGGTAGGAAGCAGCTTTGGGAAGATCCTCAACAACCACAACACTGCTTTCCCAGGGGGAGGATGGGGTGATTGGGAGAAAGGTGTGGGGTCTGGCTCTGCATACTCTTCTGTCATTCTGCATGTGGAACCATATATTACCTATTATACTAAAAACACTTTTAAACTATTTGGAAATTTAATAATAAATTTCTTTTTCCCCCCAGACATGGCAAATATGTATGTCTTACTGCGTGCTGTGTCCACTGGTTTACCTCATATGATTCAGGAGCTGCAAAATCATATCCATGATGAGGGCCTTAGAGCAACCAGTAATCTTACTCAGGAAAATGTGAGTTACATAAGGAACTGGACAATTTTTCTCTTAATCAGATTATCATGGAGTTTTTCTTTTGACTTTACTGTTTAAAAGCATGAAAGAAAAGTCCTATCATGACAATAAATGAAACGTCTTTATTAAAATGTTCAAACCTAGAAGTTGTTGGGCACTTTTGGGAATTATCAATTATTAGAAAATCAGTGAGTAAGATAAACTTCTTCCTACACACTGTTGAGTTCATTTAGCAATTGTTAATTAATTTCTCACAGAAAAGTATGTTTGCTGTTTCTTTTTTAAAAAAATTAATAATTAATTTTTGGCTGCATTGGGTCTTCGTTGCTGCGCACTGGCTTTCTCTAGTTGCGATGAGCGGGCTTCTCATTGCGGTGGCTTCTCTTGTTGCAGAACACGGGCTCTAGGTGTGCGGGCTTCAGTAGTTGCAGCACATGGGCTCAGTAGTTGTGGCTCGCGGGCTCTAGCGCGCAGGCTCAGTGGTTGTGGCTCACGGGCTTAGATGCTCCGCGGCATGTGGGATCTTTCTGGACCAGGGCTCAAACCCATGTCCCCTGCATTAGCAGGCAGATTCTTAACCACTGCGCCGCCATGGAAGTCCCTTGCTGTTTCTAAATAGTCTTGTTTCTGTGTAACTGGCATTAATGTTTAGTTAGTTGTAGTGGTAATGGTATTAATCAGTGATAATATAGACAACTTACAATTTGATTTCCTTTTACATGCCCTGGATTTGATAGCCTGTGAACCAAATTTGGATTAAAACTATCTTCCCTAAATATATGCTTACTACCCAAAATACCCAGCAGTGACCTTCATATCCCTAATCCCCATCTTTCTCAAGAGTTCCCTGCCATTTAAATGACTGTTTACAATAAGGTGTCTCCTATCAAAGTGTGCTCCTATTGTCAAATTTTGTTGGACCACCTTCTTTGTTTTTACTAGTGATGGTTGACAAATAAGATAGACATGACATCACATGTCACTTCTCTTTCCTATGTACAGCTGTTTGCTCCTCCTGTAATGCAGTGATCTGTGTATAGACCTCATTGTTCAGGAGCATTTATTAAATGCTGATCTCCTTAGTTGTAGATTTATTTGTCTTTGGCAGATAATTCTTAGATGTTATGTCCTGCCACAGTAATGCATAAACGTTCCCATTTTTTGTAAAACTATTAATTTATATTGCTTAGATCTAATAGCCTGTATTATTTATTAGGTTTCTTAGTTTATATTAGTTTTACAGATTCAGGGTGTGGAATGACATTGGGCATAGAGGCATAGAGTTTGGTGTCAAGGCCTGGGAGATGCAAATACAAGAGAATGCATCTGTAGGAGACTCAGATAATTTTAGCTGACTTAGAACTCTTAGGTCTAACTTCACAGTTATCTCCATTAAGAATGAAAACTCACTTTTGCACTACTAGGTATTTCTTCTCTCTGAGATGTGGGGAACTGTACTGCCCAACTCTAGGGGTCTCAATTTTCACAGATAATGGCTTTTTAACTTCTCCTCTCTCTCTCAGCCATCAGTGGCTTTGAAGGCTGTTTTTATTTACATAATCCTCTATGAAAGTGATAGGCCTGGTAGTTTTGAGATTGTATCTTGTTACACTTAAGATACAGAATTCCAGCACCAGAGAGAAGTGTTTTTTCCATGGGTTCTTCTGGCAGAGGAACTGCACTCCTGCATTTCCAGTGTTGAATGACAGCTAATTTCAACATCAAAGTTTTAGATTTTTAAGACCGTCTTAGCTAAAAACATTTTTTGAGGGTGTGTGTCGTGTGTAACGTTATTTGCTTAGGGAAAACTTTACTCTTAAACGACTCTTCACTAAGCCAAATTATACTCTTGAGCTTCTTAAAATGTGGTTTTGTACTTTGTATTTCATATTTTTAGATGCCAACACTATTTGTGGAGTCAGTTCTGGAAGTACATGGTAAATTTGTTCAGCTTATCAACACTGTTTTGAATGGTGATCAGCACTTTATGAGTGCGCTGGATAAGGTAACTTTTTAATACATATATCCTTATCTATATATAATTTTCTTCATTTAATCATTATTCTTTAAGGTAGTTTCAGAATTAGGGCTTCTAATTGTGAGATTTCTGATCTGGAGATGGAGATTCACCTTAACCAACCAATTTCATAGTGAAAATCAAAATAGAAGTGTGTAACATAACTTTTAAGTGAGTAATTGAATGATTGAATTGAATGCTTGAATTATATGGGAATTGAATTTCCCATGATTATGCTATAAAAGGAGACTTGTTAATACACTAGTATGTTCTGAAAAATACATGTATAATTTTAATATTCTTTAGTGCTCATTTTTCCTTTGAATATAGTACTTAGGCTATAATGAATAATATTTGAAAGAAAAGTAAATATTATATTTTACAAATTTTTGAATTTAAATTTGCCTACATGGTTGTTGTAAGATTTTTAAAAATATAGCCTTATTTTATGTGTGTTCAAATATCAGTAATGAGTTATGAACAGTATCTTTCAGTAGGAACAGGATTATATATAATTATATAATTACCACGAGGGACACAGCGAGAGGAGTTTACCCTGTGTTAGATATGACAACAGTATTAACAAACTACCCCCAAAATGCCATGTTTTATGTAGGGTAGTAATTTTTGGACGTACAGATTATAGCATATATTGAGCCAGCTGTGTTTTTACCCTATTAGTGGTGGCTAATTCCTGGTCTGTCTTCTATATAGGCCCTTACATCAGTTGTAAATTACAGAGAACCCAAGTCTGTTTGCAAAGCACCTGAATTGGTAAGTTTGATGGTTGCATAAATGTAAACATATGAAAAGTCAGCATTAGAAAATGCAAACTGAGGTGAATGTCAAATTTTGTTTTTGTAGCATTTTTTTTTTAAGTAGTTGAAAATGTATCAACACTGTATATCATTTGGCTTTTATTTAAGGAATGCAATAGGTCATCTCTGTAGCCTTTTCTTAAGAAATAATTGAAGGAGAAAATATTCCATTTTACAAAGTTTGGCTTTGAAAGTATGACTGCTTTAAAATAATTTGCATTACTTTTCATGGAGATTTTATTTTATCTGAGATCTAAAGGGAATTTGGTGAAAAATGTTTGATAACCTTTAAAGGAAACTTACTTACAAGGTTGTTGTGAGATTTTTTTAAAGTGCTTATGTAATGTCAGAAATAACAGAACTGCTCAAAACTCACCTAGGTGTTCCATCAAGACTTAATTACTTATATCATTGCTGTATTGATCATTCAGCATTGATTAGATTTTTTACTGTTTATAGTTTTTAAAAAATTTCCCTGATGACATATATTTCAAGTTCTTTAGTGCATGTCCATGATTTTTAAAACATAAGCTTGAGGATGGGAAAGACTGTGATCTTATTTTGTGTTGTTGCCACTGTGCCTCCTTTGAGAAGGGCCCTCTGTAAGCGTTACTGTCAATTTCTATTTGAGCTTGCTAAGTACTGTGACAACTTGCTGAAGAAATCAGCCAAGGGGATGACAGAGAATGAAGTAGAGGACAAGCTCACAAGCTTTATTACTGTCTTCAAATATATCGACGATAAGGATGTTTTTCAAAAGGTAAGTTGTGAATCGAGAGGTTTTATGTGTCAGCTTTGATTTATTTTTGAACTTTAAATCATCAGAAAGGAAGTAATCTTTTAAAATATTTTTTAATGTAGTTCTACGCAAGAATGCTGGCAAAACGTTTAATTCATGGGTTATCCATGTCTATGGATTCTGAAGAAGCCATGATCAATAAATTAAAGGTACTGTAGTCCTTTGATATGATAATGTCCTAGAAATTATTCCACTAGCACACAAAGATGTTCACTGTAGCAATATGAGTAATGACAGGAAATAATTCATCAACAGCTGACTGGTTAAATGTAAAGTGGTGTAGTCTCATGGTGGGATATGCAAACGCTGTATTAAAGGACAGAGTCTCTCTATATGTTGATATAGAATCATCCACAAGATAAAGTGTTAACTTTACAAAAGACTTGTATTACTTATAAATGAACACACCTAAAATATTCCTTTAAGTACAAGTTTTGTGGAGTGCATTTGAATTTCAGTTCACTTTTATGTCATTTTAGCTTACACACTGATGAGATAAGCAGTTGCTAATTTTTTTTATCCTGAGTTATTCAGTAGTTGATAATTTTCCTGTATGGTATACATTGAATATGTGGTCCTTTTTAAATATACCAAAAATAACTTACCCTTTAATTTTTAGAGGTAATGTTAACAAAGCTTTTTATATCCCAAGATTAGAGATCCAAATTTTCTGATCTGGTGATGACAGAGTTTTGAGTAATTTCGAAGAAATAGATTTCTTCATTACTCAGTTGATGGTGTTAAAAATCTGCCTCAGTGGGCTTCCCTGGTGGCGCAGTGGTTGAGAGTCCGCCTGCCGATGCAGGGGACTCGGGATCGTGTCCCGGTCCGGGAAGATCCCACATGCTGCGGAGCGGCTGGGCCCGTGAGCCATGGCCGCTGAGCCTGCGCGTCCGGAGCCTGTGCTCCGCAACGGGAGAGGCCACAACAGTGAGAGGCCCGCGTACCACACACACACACACACACACACACACACACACACACAATCTGTTTTAAAGGGAAATTTATTGTTTCATAAATATTTGTTTTCATTCACTTATTTAATCTGCATTTTAGAAAAAGGAATTTTTGAAAGGTTTTGAATAGCTGCTTTGGGTCATGAATAATACAGGCCTTTGGTGTAAGTGTACAAGCAGGACCTTTGACCATAGACCTAGCAGTAGCAAAACATTCTTAATAATCAGTATGGTTTATTATTTTTAAGTCATATGTTTTTTAAAACTTTCTTTTACAGCAAGCCTGTGGTTATGAATTTACCAGCAAGCTACATCGGATGTACACAGATATGAGTGTCAGTGCGGATCTCAACAATAAGTTCAACAATTTTATCAAGAATCAAGACACAGTAATAGATTTGGGAATTAGTTTTCAAATATATGTTCTACAGGTATGAATACGTGTTTCATTGTGAGCATTAACTAATTTCAAATACTCTGATACAAAGGATTAATAGATTGATGATGCCTGGTTACCTTTCTTTCAGTCAGAATATTATAACTTCTTAAGTTATATGTTATATTGATCTGGAATGAACCGTGCCTTGATAGTAATGCTGGTGGGTTTTATCAACATTTTGAGGAAGGAGAAAAAGGTGCTTTCATTGCTTAAATCATTTTATAAACATTTACTTTCAAGTGAGATGTTTAACTATTTGACTTTTCTCCTTCTAGGCTGGTGCATGGCCTCTTACTCAGGCTCCTTCATCTACATTTGCGATTCCCCAGGAATTGGAAAAAAGTGTACAGATGGCAAGTTGGCAGAAAATATATTGGAAGACCTAAGGAATTTTAATAATTATCTTCACGTTATATCACTTTAAATATTTCTCCAAAGTCTTGAGGGCTCACGTGATATAAAAATATATTCACAGGGCTTCCCTGGTGGCGCAGTGGTTGAGAGTCCACCTGCCGATGCAGGGGACGCGGACTCGTGCCCCGGTCCGGGAAGATCCCACATGCCGCGGAGCGGCTGGGCCCGTGAGCCATGGCCGCTGAGCCTGCGCGTCTGGAGCCTGTGCTCCACAATGGGAGAGGCCACAACAGTGAGAGGCCCGTGTACTGCAAAAACAAACAAACAAGCAAACAAAAATATATTCACAAATTATGGTTATTCTGCCTTGTAGGAAGACTGTAAATTATTGTAGTTTCTAATATTAAAACTAAAATGCTAAGGGTGTCAGTTCTTTGTCAAAGCATGTCTCTTATTCTTAGTAAACATGTTATCTGTCTTAAGTAGTTCTAAATTACAAATATTTTGATATTATAAGAAAGTTTAGAATCCAGTACTTAAAACAATCATTTTCTAATTTTTCATTTGAATATTGAGCCATCTTTATAATTCATTTATCCCTTATAATAGTTATTTTTATTCTGGGCTGTAATTTAGATAAATATATGTAGAATGTGAAATATTCTAGAAAAAAATAGGTTGAAGCTGGAAAATTCAAGTAAAAATGGCTTTAAAGTGTGACTGAATAGAAACCATAGACTTCCTACCCAAAGCTTTTAAAGAGACTGTGGAGACGACGTCTTTAACAGCTGTTGAGATGTAACTTGTACCATACGGCTTAGTCATGTAGTCCTGTAGTCATTGTGTCAAGCTGTTGTAACAAAATACCACAGCCTGGACGGCTTATGAATGACAGAGATTGATTTCTTATGGTTCTGGAGGCTGGAAGTCTGAGGCCAGGGTGCCAGCACAGTGGAATGAGGGCCTAAGGTGACAGACTTCTTGCTGTGTCCTCACATGGTGGAAGGGGCTAGGGAGCTCTGTGGGGTCTCTTTTATCAGAGCACTAATGGCATAGATGCGGGCTCCATCCTCATGATCTAAGCACCTCCCAAAGGCCCCACCTTCTAAAACCATCACATTGGGCGTCAGGATTTCCACATGAATTAGGGGAGACACAAACATTCAGGCCACAGCACTATGCAGTTCACTCAAAGTGTACACTTTCATTGGTTTTCAGTATATTCACAGAGCTTTGCAACCACCAGCACCATTTTAGAACATTTTAATTACCCTAAAAGAAACCCCCTATGCATCAGTAGTCACTCCTCACCTTCCCCAACTCCCTCCCCTCTCCCTAGCCCTAGGCAATCTGCTTGCTTTCTCTGTAGATTTGCCTGTTCTGGACATCTCATGTAGAGCTATGTCACACGTGGTCTTTTGTGACTGCCTTCATTCACTTTGCAGAAGAATGTCAAGGTCCATCCATGTTTGAGTCTGTGCCAGTAGTTCATTCCTTTTTATTGCCAAATAATATTCCATTGTATGGAGATCCCATGTTTTATTATCCATTCATCAGCTGTTGGACGTTTGGGCTGTTTTGACTTTGGGGTGTGTAAGTAATGCTACTATGAACATTCATGTACAAGTTTTTGAGTGGATGAACATGTTTTCGTTTCTCTTGAAACTGACCCTTTTTGATTCTCTAACTCACCAAACGAGGCTTATCTTTTAATAGTCTTTTTACTTGGGCAGTAACTTGAGGTTGTGAACCAGTGAGTTATGCATATGTTTATGAAGTTTAAAATGAAAATGGTATTTCATTACACTATTTACTAGAGATGTTCACAGTGTGTAGTTTGAATCATTACATTATGTTTGTATGTTATTTTTGCTTCTTTCAAAATAAGGATTATAAATCAAGTAACACAGTATAAACTCTGGAATCATAACTCCTGATTTTAAATGTCTGTTCTTCCGTTTACTGTGCTCTGTGACTTTGGACAAATAACTTCTGAATTTTTTGTTAACTGATAATACTACTACTCAGAGTGTTAATATGAAGATGAAATATGTAAAGCGCTTTGTCTGGTATATAAGAAGTACTCAGTAAATGCTGAAAGTAGAAGTAACAGTTAATAGTGATAGTATTGGTAATAGCAGAGTAGCCAGGTAGATTTCAAGATACCGTGCATAAGGTGGACTTTCCGAATAGGAGTCTAATTTAGGACTTTCTGCGTCTTTGAAAAGGCATGATAGTGCAAACCATCTTAGAAACTTCATGAAGAAGAGCATTTGTTTGGATGGGCAGAATATGATCTCAGGGCAGGGGATGGGGTAACCCAGGTGTAAAGCACTTTGATGTATTTGTGACCAGGCAAGAGAAAGAAAACTGACCCCTCACCTTTGACAGTCTTAAACCTTATTTCTTCTTAAGAGCCTGCCTTTCCAATCGAAATTAAGGGACAAGGTGGGGGCTGGCAGAACTAAAATCTCCTTTAAGTTTGTTATGCTTCTCTTTCTCCTTGAAATAATTATTTTCCAGTAATTGTTGGAGTACTGGAATCAACCCCTTAAGCTTCTTTTATCAACATATGACCTTCCACAGGTTCCAGGGTCCTCATTTACAAACAGGAAGTGGGTTTCTTTCTGACTATAAATTATGATTCCAAGCATATCATTCTCTCAGTTTGGACTTTCTCTAATTACCAGTAGAGGGAGTTTGTCCTTACATTTCTCCTAGTAAATCCAAGTTTTCAGTCACATAAGAATGAAAATCCATCTGTGTATTTAATAGTGTATATTTTTTCACATGTAAATTAATTCCTCTTGCTTTAATGGTCATCTATATATTTCCCATCTTTCCCTTAAATATAGCTGTTTGTCAGAAATCACATCCATTTTACACGTATCTTAAAACTATGGAAATTAGGGACTTCCCTGGTGGTCCGGTGGTTAAGACTTCGCCTTCCAATGCAGGGGTTGCGGGTTCAATCCCTGGTCGGGGAGCTAAGATCCCACATGCCTCGCAGCCAAAAAGCCAAAACATAAAACAGAAGCCATGTTATAGCAAATTCAATAAAGACTTTAAAAATGGTCCACATCAAAAAAAAATTTAAAAAAAACATTATGGAAATTAATCTTTAATTAAAAGCAGTTTATTTGGGGGACTTCCCTGGCGGGCCATTGGTTGAGACTTTGCCTTCCAGTTGGGGCAGGTGGGGAGCTAGGATCCCACATGCCTCGGGGCAAAAAAACCAGAACATAAAACAGAAGCAATAGTGTAAACAAATTCAATAAAGACTTGAAAAATGGTCCACATCAGAAAATCTTTTTTTTAAAAAAGTCATTTATTTTGCATATTAGACCAGTATTTTTTTTTTTTTTTCTGGTACGCGGGCCTCTCCCTGTTGTGGCCTCTCCCGTTGCAGAGCACAGGCTCCGGACGCGCAGGCTCCGCGGCCATGGCTCATGGGCCCAGCCGCTCCGCGGCATGTGGGATCTTCCCGGACCAGGGCATGAACCCGTGTCCCCTGCATTGGCAGGTGGATTCTCAACCACTGCACCACCAGGGGAGCCCTAGAGCAGTATATCTTAAATCTACTTTTGTACCTGGTCCACAAACCTGAATAATAACTAAAGAAATATAAGGTAGTGTATATTAGTGCAGCTCTCTGTTTGAAGTGAATAAGCTCATCAAATATGAAACATTCATTTTTAAGGCCCCTTGAGTTTCAATTAATGCCCTCAAATGGTATTTGAAAGATGCTCTCTGTTAGCCTGACTATTATAACTATTAAGCCTGACTTTAAAATGAAAATTTTAGCCAAGGTATATTTATTACTAATAAACTTTGATAACATAGTTATTTAATGATATCATTAAGCAAGATGTTACAACTTTTGTCTTTTAATACCAGATGAATTGATACTACTCCCATTTGGAACTGAATCTTTTTGTTCTTGGCTAGCTAAGGATATGAGAATCTTGATAATCAGATTTTAAATTTAAGGATAAAAGAGGGCTTCCCTGGCGGCGCAGTGGTTGAGAATCTGCCTGCCGATGCAGGGGACACGGGTTCGTGCCCCGGTCTGGGAAGATCCCACATGCCGCGGAGCGGCTGGGACCGTGAGCCATGGCCGCTGAGCCTGCGCATCTGGAGCCTGTGCTCCGCAACGGGAGAGGCCACAACAGTGAGAGGCCCAAGTACCAAAAAAAAAAGGATAAAGGAATGCTTTCTTTGGCATATTGATATCATCATCAATAAAACTTTAATGATAGTACTAGTTGCTAGGTCTATAAAGAGGTAAAGCATGTGCTTTCAGAGCTTGGAATATACATCCTAAAGCTAGTTTTGCACTTACAGAATTTATAAAGAGCATTTTAAAGTTTAGTTTTCTCAGTTTCAAAAATGTTTTCTTTTGCTTTTGTCCATAAATTCCTTATAAATGTTTCATAATTACAAATTGTATAGTAGTCATTGAATTTTATTGACACGCAGGGAGATTATTAGTCAGAGCATACCTCTGGGATCCTCTTATGACATGCTTTGATCTTTTCTTTGTCTAGATTAGGACCAGGCAGAAAATCATAAGTATTCCAGGTGCCAGTCATTTCCTATTTATCATGCCAACGGACTGGTGAATTTACTCATAGCGGAGAATGCTGCGTCATTGGAGGGAAAAAATGCTCAAGTTTCAGCTTCCTAGTACTATCTTGGAATAAATTGCTAAAAGAATTCACTAATTCCCCTGGCTGGCAGCTGTGAACTTTTGTTGTAAGGAGTGGGCATAGTGCAGCTTACAGGTCAAATGTTGCTGATTGCTTTATTTAAACTTCATTTTGAAAGTACAGAAAAGTAAAGTCTGAAGTACAGATAAAAGCTTTAGGTATGTTACATATAGCTCGTCATGCTAAAAGTATGTCCACAGTTCTGAATTGTGATGTGATGACTATATTTATTTTTCAGTTTTATATGGAAGTTGAGTTTTTTACCTTTTTTACATTTCAGTATCATTTTCTCGCTGTAGATTATGTACTAGCTCTTTAGAAGTTATGAACTCTCTATTTTTTGGACTGATGTCCTACATTCAATCTGAGGAGGAATTTTTAAAATTTTAAAGCTATGTTAATAGAATGTTAAATTTAATTTTTCACAGTAATGTCAACAAAAGATACAAAGACAGGCCTCTGAAACTTTGCTTGTATTAGTGTTTGACTGTATGTGGAAGTTAAATTGTGGATGTCACTTTTGGAGTGACCACTGACATTCAACCTATCTGTTCAGCAAGGGTATATGTTGGCAAATAGGAGACTAGAAATGAAGGTTTGATTTATATTTTCATGTTGAAATGTATATGGTAGTGGTTTTGGTCAGGGATTTTATTTATAAAGTCCAAATTGATATCATTCAAAATGATAATTTCTGAATTTATACAAAAAGTTAAATTTGCGGGGCTGTGGGTTTGTGGAAAGAACCACAGACAGGGTTTTAAGTGAAAAGAGCTGGGCTGATATTTATATGATCTTTGTCAGGAATTTGCATAGATGTGTTTTCTCATCTGTAAAATGAGTAAATATACTAGATGGGCTCTAATGTCTTCAGTAACATGAATTTTTAAACTTTTTTAGTGTAGTGATAGCCAAGTAAGTTAGGTTGTAGTAGCTGAAAATAATTTGATACCTTTTTTCTTTTTTACAGTTTGAATTATTTTACAGCCAGCATTTCAGTGGAAGGAAACTTACATGGTTACATTATCTTTGTACAGGTAAAATGCATTTAATTATATCTAGTTTAATGAAATTTACCTGATATGATTATGTTAAAAATTTGGAAAGCGATTTCATAGGCCCTAATTATAGTTGTTGTTTTTTTCCTAATTTTAGTTTTTAACATTTGCTTCTTCATCTACCTTTCTGGTGACCATTAAAGCAACTAATAATGAAGTTCAAGTGAAGCACTTTTTAAAAAAAAATTTGCATTCCTTTTATTATGAGTAAAGTTGAGCATGTTTTTATATGGTTAAAGTAAGTGCAGCATTTTTAATAGTGTTTTATAATTATGCTACTTATAAAGAGTTTCTGAATTTTATAATGGTTTCCTACATTTCTAACAAACCACTTTTTATAGATATCAGGAGTTTTATTTAGAAACCCAGACTTGATGAAACAGATATCTTAAAAACCTCTTCTCTCTAGATATGGCAGATATCCTCAAAAATTTCATTAACTATTATAGCATCACAAGGAGACCTAACCATTTGATTTTTATTTGTGGTACTGTAGTGAATGGCAGTAGTAAACGCTTTTTCCAGAATGTCCCAATTAACTTCCAGTACTTTCCAGTTTTAGAATAGTTTAATCAAAATCTAATCATTTCCTCAGCTTCTTCCTGGAACAGTGGGGTCTGCTAATTGGAAAATAGGATTAATACTTTGAGTGATTGGAACCTGTATTCAGTTTTCTAAGCTGCCTGAAGATGTTAGCCAAAGCAAACATTCAGAATTTCTCTACTTCTACTAAAGCTATGCTTTGAAAAGTACATTGAGTCAACTTTCTCTTTGTATAAGAGGGAAAGGATGGCCACGTATGTTAATGTCTCTTAGAAATGGTACAAGAAAGTCTGATTAGTTGCCATACCTTTATTTAGGAAATTCACTCACCTAAGAGAAATTTCATCTAAGTAGTTTCTCATAAGTACCATTTATTTGACTACTTTATATTTGGAATATGATGTCTCATTTTGTTAGTAATACATATTAGTACATAATAATTAGTACATAGCAATACATATCTTTACAAGTTTATCTTTATTGAACAAATTGGACATTTTAATTTTTTCAGTAGTTTGTGAAATAAAGAGATGTTCATTGATAATTTTAGTAAGTGGTCGCTTAGTAGTTGGCCTTTAATTTTACATCTATTGTGAATTTTTTATATTCTCATTTAGTAAATATAATTGATTTTAAGGAAAAAAAAACATTGCTGGACCAGTGTTTTAATGTACTTGGATTAAGTTTACTTTTACTTCCCCTAAATATCTATCTTGGGGAGTTTAAACTCCTTTGCATTACCTCAGCAATAATCAGTCTGTCTCCTAAAGTAGTTTTAATGAGGGATTTACTATTTTGGTGTTTGGCAACTAGTTACATATTCAGATTAAGATATTATTGGTGAGAATACTTCTTCGGTGGTCCTGTGTACTTGTGTTGCATTACATCAGAGGCACGTGGTGTCAGACTGTCCCACTGTGAGAGACAGTAAAGTGGTCACTTGGTTGAGGTGATATTTCCATCGTGAGGAGACTGTTTCCCCTTTTCAATTAGCAGGTGATCTGAGAGGTGACACTTAGGTCCCAAATGAATACCATCTTCCAGGAACAACTGTATCTGATGGTTGTAGCATCCACTGGTGATCATAGCTTGACTCAGTTATCTTCTTCCTGGTTGCAGATCAGTGATACTCGGTCATGCACTCAGCATAGTAGCTGACATTCTTCTGTAAAAAAAAAACTTTCCCTTAGAGACTAGGCTGCTGATAGGTAGTAGAGGAGTAACTTGGATGAAAGTATTGTGAGAGTTCTGCCTACTCTTTATTTCTGGTAATTGTTAATTACCACTTCAGTTATGGTTGTCTCATATTTCAAGTATGTATGTGTTAGAATGTTTTTTTCGAGTTTGGAGTTGCTTAAAGTTTGTCAACCTATTCTGAAGGTTAAATGACCTCTTTGTCATTTTCCTTTTCTATTTACACAGCAGTAATTAAGTGAATCATCCAGATTTGGGATTTCCTTCCTTGCCCCACATGTTCCTCCACCCTTTCCCCAGTCTTTCCAGCCATGAGCTGAGTAATAAGAGAATGGTGCTGAAAAAAAGTGGAAAGAGGTCCATGTACCCCGACACCAATAATTTATTGAAAAATAGCAAGAAAAAGTCATAAAACAAAACTAACAAGTTTTCCTATTTTTAAGGGTTGGAGAGTAGATTTGATATCAGTAAATGATACTTAGACCCCTTACTTGCATTGTCTCCTAATGCTCTTTGGGTTCTTGTGGCAAAAGACTCATTCTGTTTCCAAACCCATGGTAGTACATTGCAACATCTGTGACAGCTAGGTGATGGTCCTAGCTTAATCATCTAGGTGCTTGAGGCATTATTTTATACTTGTTGCTGGGATATGATTAAACAGTCATTGCACAAATGGTGTAATGCAGTTTACATGATTTTTTTTTTTTTTTTTTGCCTCTCACCGTGTTTCCTAAACTTTAATGTTGAGATGAGGCTCTTAAAGTGCTCTTTATATTAATTGTTAGTAGGACAGTCCTAATGACTGTAGTCTACTTAAACTCTACATGAATTGGATATTCCAATTAATTAAACTTCCTTTTATGAAAATTCAGAGATTAGGAATTTTTTCTCTAGATGTTCCTATCCAAATAATTTTGAAAAATATTTCTGAATATCAGTTTTTAAAAAAATAAGTCGAGGCATAACTCAAGTTAGAATAGGCATCTGTGTGGGCATAGTAAGCTGGAGAATTGACTTATATCCTTTAAAGTCTTTAATTACATAATGAATTAAATATATATTATTAAATAATAAAAGAAGCACACAATCTTGATCAGAGTTGCTAATTACCACTAACAGGGAGAATGCAGCCTCTGGGGTAAGTTCATGTAAAATATAGCTTCCTTGCGTTAAAATATAGAGCCCTAAAACCAAATCTCATGCTGATATAGTTTATAATTCATTAACTGTCAAATAATGCAGGAAGAGTGTGTGTGTGTGTGCTAGTGTAAGAGAGAGAAAGAGAAATACAATCACTAAACCACAACTGTATTCTTTAGGAAGCAGTTCTTTGACTTGCATTAACTGTTTTTACATGTCACAAGTGCATAACTGTTTGACACACTGTTTGTTAACAAGCTCTTCAGTGTGCTGCCCCCTGGGATGGGTAGAACTGTAGTTGGCCGAAGCCTGATGTATCTTTCTAGCTCTCAGGGTAGTGTAGGGTCCAGAACATTGTTATTCCATCAACTATTTCAACAAGATAATGCATCTGCCTGTTTGTCTCTCTTCCTATTTGTGTTTGTTCCTAGAAAATTACTGGGGAGAAAAACATTATTTATGAAACAAAATAGCATTGTTATACTTTGGCAGAAATTATGGTTTAGACACTTTAGTACAGGTGTCCTCCTGTATGCTTGAACCTTCCCTGGGGTAGACCAGATACACACATAGGAGGCAGTTGCTGGTAGCAGGCTGTCATGCTCTCCCTTTGTCTGTCTGTTTCTCCTCCTACCTCCACCTCCTCTTACTTTTTTTCTGCCCAAGTCTTAGCCTTCCTATTACTATTTAAAGACATTGTTTGAGTTTACTGGTAATGTTATGATAGCTTAACCATGATTTATACTACATACTCAAAACTAAGAGCCGTCTCCTCCATCTCCCCCACCCCCACCAACAGATGATTACATTGCTGGCAGGAATAGCTTTGCAGCAATTTAACCAAGAGTTCTTGGTTCACTCTTTCAGTAGAAAATATCTGAAATAAACAATTATTACTGAGGTAATTTTGGAATGCTTCTTTGAATGATGAGTTTACTGTCACAATTTTGTTTTAATTGTAGGTGAAGTTAAAATGAACTATTTGGGCAAACCATACGTAGCTATGGTCACAACATACCAAATGGCAGTTCTTCTTGCCTTTAACAACAGTGAAACTGTCAGCTATAAAGAACTTCAAGACAGCACTCAGATGAACGAAAAGGAACTGACAAAAACAATCAAATCATTACTCGATGTGAAAATGATTAACCATGATTCAGAAAAGGTATGGGGTAATAGTTCAAGGAATTTAAGCATTATAAATATTAAAGCTTTTTCATGGGATGTTTGCAGTTTTGAAAGTACGGTTATAAAAAAAAAAAAAAAAAAGTACGGTTATAATTGTTAATGCCCTTTGTTCTTTGAGAAGCACTCGAATCAGCTACATTACTTCTGGCTCCTTATGGCCAAGAACTTGAGGCGTCACAGAGAAGGCTGTCTAAGTTGGTACTCGTGTGCCCTTTATAGATTGATTTTATTTGTCCTATACTGTGACAGTTTACTGAAAACTTATTAAACAGTTGACAGCAGGAGGATTCTGGTTAGTTTTTTTTTCTTTTTTTTTTTGCGGTACACGGGCCTCTCACCGTTGTGGCCCCTTCCGTTGCGGAGCACAGGCTCCGGACGCGCAGGCTCAGCGGCCATGGCTCACGGGCCCAGCCGCTCCGCGGCATGTGGGATCTTCCCGGACCGGGGCACGAACCTGCGTCCCCTGCATCGGCAGGCGGACCCAACCACTGTGCCACCAGGGAAGCCCGATTCTGGTTAATTGAGGTTTTAAAACGGTAGTCTGTCCTAAATCTTGCTGGGTTTTTTTCCCCCATATGTTTAGTTAATATTTAATTACATGGTTCTGTGATAGGAAATCACAGCCTGTTGGTGTCTATTTATACACATATTTAATATGTGTAACTCCATCTCAGGTGCTGTCACTCTCATGTCCCTGAATTTCAGGACTCAGCTAACCCCTATATATATATATTATATATATATATATATATATATGTATGTATGTATTTAAATTAATTTGTTTATTTTTGGCTGCATTGGGTCTTCATTGCTGCGTGTGGGCTTTCTCTAGTTGTGGTGAGCAGGGCCTACTCTTTGTTGAGTTGCGGGGGCTTCTCACTGCAGTGGCTTCTGTTGTTGTGGAGTACGGGCTCTAGGTGCGCAGGCTTCAATAGTTGTGGCATGCGGGCTCAGTAGTTGTGGCTCACGGGCTGTAGGTCACAGGCTCAGTAGTTGTGGCGCACGGGCTTAGTTGCTCCACGGCATGTGGGATCTTCCCGGACCAGGGCTCGAACCCGTTTCCTCTGCATTGGCAGGTGGATTCTTAACCACTGCACCACCAGGGAAGTCCAACCCCCATATGTCTTTAATATCTGTCATGAGAATTAGCAAGCTGATAGTATATTCCTTTTTTTTCTTTATAACTTTTTTTTCTAGTAACATGTTTTTGTTTTTAAAGTATGTATTGGATATTTAAATGGTTAAAAAAGCACCAGATATGGGTTAAATCTCCTGCTTCAGATTATTGTGCCCATAAGAAAAAAGTCTTGTAAATGATGCTTCGTTTTAATTTTGGTTCACGGCCTACAACTTATTTCTCTCATGAGTTCATTTTGCTAATGATGACTTTTGTAGCCTATAATTGAACAGCTCTAAATGGCATATGTGCTGAAATTCAAATCAAGCTTTTCTTAATTTTGAGAAACGATTAATTTTTCTGACTTCAGAAACTTAACAAAATATTAAGTTCTTAATATTAAGGTTTTAATTAAGGCAATTAATTATAAGTAAAAGTTTTTAAGTTTAAAATTTTAAGTTTAAATTTTTAAGCTTAAGTGCCTAAAAAGTTAAGTATTTTTCTAAAGCATGTTATTTTTACTGCCCAGAAATGTACAAAATAAATATTGATAGGTTGTTTGCACATTAAATTTTAATTATGAAGCTGGCATTCTTTAATAGAGTTTCTTTGGTTATTATTGAGAAGGTGCCGTCTGCCAAGTGCTTCATGGTCCTGCTGGCGGACAGATTCCACCGTATGACATGAGTGGCTTTCTTAAGCCCAATAGAGCTTAAGAGCTAAAAACTGGCGTAACAACTTCCACTTGAGAAAAGTGCACTCGCCTCTGGCAGAGTGAATAAAATGGGCGTTGAGGGGTGATGTCAGAATCACACCGGGGTCGTGAGGAAGTGACGCTTGTGTGCCATTGGAACCAGCTGGCTTCTCTAGTCAGGTTATTTTAATTGGTATTTTGTTACTGCAGCATTCAAAAAAAAAATTTTGGTTGTTTGGTTTCTCAAAATGTGGTGGAAAAATTATGAGCCTCGCTATTTCATAAAAATTAAAATGTTAAGATTCTGTTTAAGCCAGTGAGCTTGACTCTCGTCAGATTTATCTGATGGTAATGTATTAAACAGTTGGGCCAGAAAATAGCTTTATTCTAAATTTAAGCTGATTAAAATTCTGTCAAGCATAAAATTAGGAAAGAATTGTTTTTTCCTTCATTGTTTGACAGAAGACAGTTATTTTTCTCTTAATAACATGTATAATGTAAAAGATTACAAGAGTTCAGTCTTTTTTCCTTGGTCATTATTTAATTTCATGGCATATTATTTGCAGCAATTGTTATTTAGTGATTTTATTTTTATAAATGTAAATGAATTATTTTTAATTGTAGGAAGACATTGATGCCGAATCTTCATTTTCATTAAATATGAACTTTAGCAGTAAAAGAACAAAATTTAAAATTACTACATCAATGCAGAAAGACACACCACAGGTAAGTGCTTTCTAATGTCATTTCTTCTGGAAATATTTAAGCATTGGACTTCACAAGTGGTAACATTGAGACCAATGCAAAACTTTTCATATCAAAATTATGATACATCTTCTCTGGTTTATTTATTTTATTTATTTATTTGCGGTACGTGGGCTTGTCACTGTTGTGGCCCCTCCCGTTGCGGAGCACAGGCTCCGGATGCACAGGCTCAGCGGCCACGGCTCACGGGCCCAGCCGCTCCGCGGCATGTGGGATCTTCCCGGACCGGGGCACGAACCCGTGTCCCCTGCATCGGCAGGCGGACTCTCAACCACTGCGCCACCAGGGAAGCCCCTCTGGTTTATTTTTGGCATTGACTAACCTTATAAACAGTATTTCAGATTTTAAAAACAGTAGTATAATGAGTATCTTAGGAAAAAGCTGTCATAGTTTAGTCATATTTGCTCTTTTGTTTTTGTTTTCTTCTCCCGGTTTTAATAATTGCCACACAGCACGGTATAAATTTAAGCAGTACAGCATAATGATTTGACTTACCTACATCATGAAATGATTATCACAGTAAGTTTAGTGAACATCCATCATCTCATATAGATACAAAATTAAATAAATAGGAAAAAAACTTTTCCTTGTGATGAGAACTTGTAGGATTTCCTCTCAACAGCTTTCATAGATAACACAGAGCAGTGTTAATTGTATTTATCTTGTTTACATTCCATCTCTAATCATCATTTATCTTATAATTGGGAGTTTGTACCTTCTGACCCCCTTCATCCAATTTCCCCTCTCCCCACCCGCACACCCTGTCTCTTTTTCTGTGAGGTTTTTTTTTTTTTTTTTTTTTTTTTTTTTTTGCGGTACGCGGGCCTCTCACTGTTGTGGCCTCTCCCGTTGCGGAGCACAGGCTCTGGACGCGCAGGCGCAGCGGCCGTGGCTCACGGGCCCAGCCGCTCCGCGGCATGTGGGATCTTCTCAGACTGGGGCACGAACCTGTGTCCCCTGCATCGGCTGGTGGACTCTCAACCACTGCGCCACCAGGGAAGCCCAGTTTGTTTGTTTTTGAAGTGTAATTGACACTGTGTTAGTTCCTGTTACTCAACATAGTGATTCAGTATTTCTGTACATTTCAAAATGATCACCATGACCAGTCTAGTTACAATGTGTCAGCATATAAAGATATTACATAAATTACCTCACACTGTACATTTCATACCGATGACTCATTTATTTTGCCACTGGAAGTTTATACCTCTTAGTCTCCCTCACCTATTTTTCTCTTCCCCTCATCTCCCTTCCTTCTGGCAACCACCTGTTTATTCTCTGTATCTAATTCTGTTTCTGTTTTGCTGTGTTCATTCGTTTTATTTTTTAGATTTCACATATATGTGAAATCATACAGTATATGTCTGTGTGACTTATTTCACTGTGCATAATACCCTCTAGGTCCATCCATGTTGTCACAAATGGCAAGACTTCATTCTTTTTTTATGGCTGAGTAATATACCATTGTGTATATATCACGTCTTCTTTATCCATTCATCTATCGATGGGCCTTAGGTTGCTTCCATATCTTTGCTATTGTAAATAATGCCACAGTGAACATAGTCATATTTGCTCTTAAACTGTATTAAGATACATGGATTTGTTTTGTATTCTTTCCCAAAATTTCTACCTTGAATAGTAATATAATCTCATATTTTTCATTTGTAAAATAAGGGAAGGTTTTACAACACATTTTTCAAAGAAAAGTTGTAGAAAATACTTCTCAAACTTTCCTGTGCAAATGAACCACGTGGGGATGGTGTTAAAATTCAAATTGTGAGCTTGTTGGTCTGGAGTGGGATCCGGCCCCGGGTGAGCCAGTTTGCACGGTGAACATCTGCTGTTGCTTGTTTCACCTCAGCAGCAGTTGTTCTGGGGCAGCCTATTCATATCAGTGAAGTTTCCTGATTGCCTCCTATGTGCCACCCTGACCTTGGGCTCGGGGCAGGATGTGAAGGTATCAGAGATGCCAGGCCACTCCAGGGACTTACTCCCCCATGGGAGACAAATGTTAATCAATTGCTGTTAAATTTGAACCCTAAAATGTTCAAGATCTCATTTTCCTGTAGGCTAACGATAATAATTTGTAATATGGATTGTATTTTCTCTTTTAAAAGCTGTTATGAGATCCCTACTGATGTGGCATTGCCTGCTTGTACCTCTCCTCCACTGTCTTTCCTTGAGCTCCATGCAGAAAGGCCCTTCTGGCCCATCCTTGCTGGCTTCTCTGCTGGAGTCAAATGGAGCCCTTCACAGCTCTTGCCCTTGAAGCCTGCTCCAGTGTGCACTTGGAGCCAGTTACTAAAGTCTACAAGCTTTGTGGTATAAGTTTTTACTCATTGATAGGACAGTGGTCTTGAAAACTATTACTCTGTGTCACTTAAGTTCTCCTTTATTGACTACTTACACTGAGTACAATTTACGATAGTGTTCATTTAAAAAAAAATAACCTTCCAACTTTAAGTTAAGAAATTATACATAACTCACTGTAAATATTCTTTTGGTAATGGTTATCTTATATTGGGCACATAGTCGTATAATTTGATTCTCAGTATTGATTGGAGATTTATTTAAACTCACAAATAAAATGAGTTGAAAACAAGTACAGTGACTTAATGTCTCATTGGCTTTTTTTGTCCTTGTAAAACAGGAAATGGAGCAGACGAGAAGTGCTGTAGATGAAGATCGGAAAATGTACCTCCAAGCTGCTATAGTTCGTATCATGAAAGCACGAAAAGTACTTCGGCATAATGCCCTTATTCAGGAGGTAAAAGGGGGAAGAGTCCTCAAGACTTCTTGGGGCAGAGGGTATTAGGATTAGGAATGTTTCTTTGTGAAGATGTTACAGAAGTAATACGACTCCCAAATAACATAAAGAAATGCTTCATTACTTAATGAGAACGGTACTCACTTAAAATTTCAGTATTAAATTCATGTTTGAATTTAGAGGTCTAAGCCTCACCATTTAGTCTTGTGTCCAGTTATTGAAGGACGTGGACCACATCACACACCCACTCGTCGCATGAATACACGAGCGGGCGTCTCCCACGTGTGGAGCACGGTGCTGGTCCCCATGGGGTGCAGAGCAGCTCAGGATGTGGCTCCTGCTGTTTTGGAGTTCAGTCTAGTAAGGAAGAAACGCATTATTGAAATAATATGGGAGTAAATATAAAATTACACTCAGATGCAACAAAGAAAAGGTGTACAGTAGCGTGAGAACGTGTATAAAGGTCCTGACTTGGGGGTGTGGCGGAAAGCTTTCCTGAGCAGGTGTTACTTCAGCTAAGAGCTGAAAGTTGAGTAGGGGTTAAGTGGAAGCTTGAGGGGTGTCTATGAGTAGTTAGATAGATGAATTAGTTTATGGTGTAATTTAGTTATATATGACTATTATTAGATTTGGCTGTGTCCGTGTTCTTCACAGTTTTTCTCCCTTCACAGCATAAAGGTTGGGCTTTTTCCTTAGTTTGCATAAAAAGTTATTTGCTCCAGTGCCCTCCTGGTGAGAAGAGCACTTAAACATCCATGTCTCTCCCACAGGTGATTAGCCAGTCAAGAGCTCGGTTTAACCCTAGTATCAGCATGATTAAGAAGTGTATTGAAGTTCTGATAGACAAGCAGTACATCGAGCGCAGCCAGGCGTCAGCAGACGAGTACAGCTACGTAGCGTGACGCGCGCCTCCCCAGTGTGGATGTGAGAAGGTCATTGCCATCGCCATCCGGTGTGTCCTGTGGGAGAAAGCAGGCCTGTGCCTCCATAATTTGGCCATTTGGCAGCCCCTGTTTCTCTGCTGTTTACAACATCACCAGTGCCACGTCATGAGCGTCAGAGAAAATGCCTAGAGATATTTCAAGCTCATGTCATTATGACATTTCTTAAAACTTTATTAAAAAAGAATGAGTGAAGTATTGCTGAAATGTGGAAATTTGGCTGGGTACCATGCTTTTTCTCCCCTTCACGTTTGCAGTTGATGTTTTTTTTTTTTTTTTTTTAATGTATCTTAAAGGACATAAGATAAAAAACTTAAATATTGTAATATGACAGATAACCTAATAATTGTATCTACAATAAAATGACAAACATGATATTGCTGCTTGTCAAATAAAAAAATAAAGAAGTAGAATGCCTTTTTTATGTGGATGGAGTATCACAAAATAATACATATAAATGTCTGTGAGTTTTCAAAGCAGCTCATGCAGCTTTAGTTGCATTTGTATCTGAACAGTGTAATTCACTTATACTCCTATTTAAATCCTACATGAAAAACGTCTAGATTGTTGTTTTTGAATGCATAAAGATGCATTCAGCATAAAGAATGTTTTATTTTTATGGATTAGAACTACATTGGATTTGAGCGTTTTGAATAGTGAGGATTTAATTCCATCAAGAGTTTCTGGTGGTGTCCTGCTGCAGCTCAGAACCAAAAGTGAGGGGAATGTGTGTGACCTCACATCTGGGTCAGAAAGAGCTGTCATTCAAAGGTTGTCTTACTTTTGTTTCCACAGTATGTCAGTTCTAATGTAGACTAATGCCCCGCCTCTGCTGCTTTCCCTTCTCCCTTCCTCGGGGTTGTAGGTGATCCTGTGGCCCCGGTGTATTCCTCCCATACCCCTGCCTGCCTGTCGCCCTTCCACCGCCTACCACGTTCACACTAGAGTCACTCTCCGACGTCACAGGTGTTCTTAGCAGTGCATAACCTAAATACCTTTCTTTTTTTGTTGTTTTTTAATCTGTGTGATGCGTTAACACCAGCTGCCACTTGCATATAGACATGGAATTCCATTATTTTGTTTATTATATATATCAACAGCACCATTAGAATGCTCTGGTCTATTTTCACATTTATTATCTATCTACCCTTCCCCCACCACAACACACACAATTTTTTTAAAGCTGAGATATTTTGAAGCATATCCTACATGAATCATTTCACTTACAATACTTCAGTTTATATCTCTAACAGAAAAGACCTTTAAAAAAAACAACACAACCACAGTTACTTTATTACACTTAACAAATAAACAATAACTTCATATCATTTAATATATGGCCCATATTCAAATATCTCTTATTGTTGCAAAAACGGCTTTTTCAGTTGGTTTGTTTGATTGCACTTTTTCTAACTCATGTCTCTTAAGTGTTTAAAAAAATCTACTGAGCTTTTAATGACTTCTATACTGTATTTCTCATTTTCCCTTTTTTCCCCCAGAGAGAAAATAACAGCAAACCATATAATTTTGTACATACACTGTCAAAAAACAAACCTTTGTTTTGATAACTTGTTGATAAAGTTTTCCAAATTGATTCTGTTTTTTCTTGACACGCTTGTCATGCCCTTAACCGAGTCCCCTCCCGAGAGGGGCCGGTGAGTAGGATGGGTTTAGCGCACTTTCTGCGGAGGAGCAAGGAGCTTGGGGAAGAGCTGAGGCTGTCGGGTGGGGTCAGACAGTGGACGTCATGGCACCAAACCTTGGCACACAGCTCTGTGCGTGGTGCCCAGTGCTGTGGGCAGGAGGGGTCGGAGCGACAGAAGGGCAAGGCGAGGGAGGAGAGGAACGGCTCTCAACACTGTAGCTTAGAAAACGAAAGGAATGTGGCCAAAACTTTCAGAAGCTAAAAAAGAAATCCTGAATACTGAGGTGGTTAACATGTGAGCCAGGGATGTATTTTACAACCAAACAATGTGCAGCTCTCGTCAACACTTTGCTCTTTCCCTTCGAAACCAGGTATTTTCATTGCTGCTGGAGGTGCAGGTTTATTCCAGGGTTTGCTCCAATACTTTACGACAATTGCCTTAATAGAAACAAAAGAATAGACACTCTGGGGTTTGTGTTTTATTTTATAACTTAAGATCTTGATAGGATTTTATAACCTGTGTATGCTACGATGCTAAAACATTCCTGTTAATTGTTTTTAAACCTTTATTGAAGGTAGACTGTGGCTGGTGCTTCCACATCTTATTTGTTTGATCTTCAGACAATCCTGTTAAATAGGCAGCGTTCCTCTCTTCACAGGTGAGGAAACTAAATGTAGAGTGTTTTCCAGGAGTCGTTGCCAGAAACTGCAGAACCTGAATTTAAAACCCAGGCAGGACTGTGGACCTAATAAATACAATCTATTTATATAGAGTAGCCTGTGAATTAGATAGAAATAACTTCATGTTATACATGAAGAATAGTTTTCCCTGACTTTTCAGAATAAAAGTTTGTGTCTAGTTAATTTGTGATATAATAAACACTTTCTATTTTAGTTTCTTAAGGTACTTATTTAAGCTGTAAATATACGTGGTTAAGTGACTTGGCTCAAAACTGATTGATGGCAGAGAGTACTTGTGAATTTAATATTTTACATTCACATGCACAAGTATAGAACATTTATTTCAAGAGCATATATTAAATGCAAGCCTGTTTTTTCAATTAGAGGTTTTGGGGCTCTATGGTAGCAATGGGTAATTTATTGAGCTCTTAATTTTTGGTCCCTAGGACAGATTCTTGGTTGAGCAAGGTCAGAGTAAAGATGTGAGCTTTTAAAATACTAGTCCTAAGGGCAGTTGTAAATGCGCCGTACGTAGCTAAATGAGTGGAAATTAATACGGGAAGGCTCACTGGTTGAGGGTTGGTATGTTCATGGAGCATACCTTAGGCTGAAGCAGTTAAATCAGGCAATCCTAGGTGAGACATAAGCCCCATTGGTTGGAGTTCGTTAAAGGTGGGCTTCACCGATGGGCAGGAATGATTTTGACCTGCTTTGACTGTGCCCTCTGGGAAATAAAAGGTTTTCCTCCCCAGCCTTCATCCAGTGTTCAGGCAGTCCCCCTTCCTTTGTCACCTAGCAGCCATGCCCTGGGGCCAGCTCTTGTGTGGGTGCCATTGCTGTGACCATCCGCAGCCAAGCTACGGTCTGTGCCCCCGTGGAGCGTTTAGACTTGTGACAGTCGGACGTGAACCTGCCATTCCAGGTGTAAGTGCTCGCGAAGGGAACTCCTGGCTCTCGTAGGAGGTCTTGTAAGAGAAGTTGAAAGGCAGAAAAAGGCAGGAGAGTGCAGGGGCAACAGCACGGATCCTGAGCGGATCCGGAATACATGTGTGCCTGAGCGGCTGGTGTTTACATGGGTGAACTCCATTTGCGTGAAAAGAAAAAAGATGATCAGGTCATGTTTTCTTAGGTGGTGGGTGCATGAATACTCCTTTAATTATGGTGTGTAGTGTATATATTTCTATTTTGGGTGTTCGCGAACTGTTTCAGAGTATTTGCAGAGTTCAGTGGGAAGTGGCTACGCTTCTTTCGTGTGCAGAATGGACTCTGGAGGGAGGGCGGAAGTCGGTCGTGTGAACGCAGGAGGACTGGGCGGGAGCGGCGGTTAGGAGAGGAGCGGTGGCGCCCTCTAGAGGGCGCAGTGGATAAAGCTGACGCCACTTCCCAGTGAATTGGGTGAGCGAGGAGAGCGGTGAGTCAGATGACCCCAGACGCTTGGCTGTCACGGTGATGCCATCCAGTGAGATGGGGGACCTGCATGGGGACAGGGTGGAGAAGGAGCAGAATGAGCTTGGTTCCAGACACCTCGCATGTGACGTGCCTCTCGTGCCCGTGAGATAACTGGCGGTTCGTACGGGCCTGGTGCTCCACCTTGTAGATGCTCTAATCCTGGGCCTCAGAATCCAATCCTAGAGGCTTCTTAATCCATTCTCACTCCCCTGACTCTTTAGCCCCTGAATTAATGTCCAGGATAAATGCAACTAGAGAGTAACAGACATTTACTACCACACGGATATAGTACATACGTCTTAAATCATGAAAACAAGAAGGAACAAGGATGAGAATATCTAGTTGTTTATACACGTTCTAGGGTTTGTCTTCCTAGAACTTCAGACGGTGGTCTTTGTCACCCTACTTGGAGGCCAGGACACGTTTGTAGAAGTAGTAACATTGAGCCATAAGTCAAAGTGCCATATGATTATTTCTTATGTTCACAGAGTGTTAGGCATTTACCTAGAGGCAGGAATATACCTGTGTTTTGCATTCTTCCGACAACTTTAACGGTACTGTTCTTCAGCAAAAGGAAGAAACCTTTGAGAACCAACTTGTGGAAAAGAACTTGAATAAGAAAGGCAGCTTTTTTTCAGTTTTTTGTCTACTGCTTTCTTTTTCTACACTGTTTACTATTTATAGTTACAGTAATTGAAGAATTGCAGCCTGTGTTGAGGTTCACAGCCCTGGGGAGAGGGGTAAAGTGAGTGGGTTGCTGATTTTATCCTCTGTGGCCAGATCAGTATTTTCCTTGGAAGAACTTTGGTGTTGCAGGAAAACGATAGAAATGTTCTGTGACTTTTATAACCACCCTGTTTAGGTATCATTACAGGGCGGTACTGCCCCAGCATGGCACTTGATCCTATGCTGAGAGCCTGACCTTCTCAGAGTGGGTGGGTTTCATTAGTTTGTCTTCTGGGGAAGAAAGGATAGACACAGAGAAGCAAAGATCTACTTTTAGCAGAAATAAGCTGGTTTAACATAAACTGTGTACCTAACACGTGGCTCAAGGAGGTCGCTGATGCAACGGAAGTACCCTTGACAAAGGGAAAGCTAAGTGCTGAATAGAAAAAAAAAAAAAAGAAGCTGTTTTAGCATTTTAGTCATAACACCGCTGAGGTGACTAAATTCAAATCAATGCCGTGCATGGTGGAAATTTCTGAGACGCCTTGTTTAGACAGTACGTTTAAAAATAACCATCTCTCGATGTTGGCAGCCAAGGAAGATGTGGCTCTCCAGCCACCTGGAGAAACGGTAAACTGGAAATGTGTGGTGTAGGAAGGGACGGGGCAGGGGGGTGGGAAAGGAGGGGCATACCGTCTCTGCTTGTACCTGCTCCACCTGGGTTGGGGCCGCCCCGGGCACTGCTCCACGAAGCAGGGCCAGAGGCACTCAGGCTGAGGAAGAGGTGTCCACAGCCTGACCCCGCCGCCTCTGCCCTCTTCCACGCTGGCATCGGCCCGTGTCCAAACAGAGAGAGCCGGTTGGCGTTCCTTCACGAGGCCAGCCTTGATCTGGAAAAGTCAATCAGGCTCACTCCTGACCCAGTCATTTATTTTTTAAATTTATTTTAAACATTGAAGGTTTTTTTTTTTTTTTTTTTTTTTTTAAATTTTTGGCTGTGTTGGGTCTTCGTTTCTGTGCGAGGGCTTTCTCCAGTTGTGGCGAGCGGGGACCATTCTTCATCGCGGTGCGTGGGCCTTTCACTGTCGCGGCCTCTCTTGTTGCGGAGCACGGGCTCCAGACGCGCAGGCTCAGTAGTTGTGGCTCACGGGCCCAGTTGCTCCGCGGCATGTGGCATCTTCCCAGACCAGGGCTCGAACTCGTGTCCCCTGCATTGGCAGGCAGATTCTCAACCACTGCGCCACCAGGGAAGTCCCTGACCCAGTCATTTAAATCCCAGCTGACTCGATGCAAAAGCTGTGGCACCAGTTGGAGTTCCCAAAAGTGACCAATCTGGGATTCTCCGGGAAGCAGATCTAAAGGACCAGGCAGCTAGCTAATGCATCTTTGCCCCTGCCAGACCATCAATCCCCCAAGGGGTGACTCATAAAGGAGCAAGGATGGGGCCAACTCGGGGAGCTCAGGGGGCTCAGTGGAGCACTGTGCTGTGGTTTTTGAAAAAACACTTGAGAGATTTGAGGTGGGATGTGAACTCAGAGGATTAGGGTCAGTCCTTTTCTGCCTGAAGGGCTTACTTCGTTAACTGTTTTGCAGTGAGTGTGTATGTTCATTTTAATGAGACTCGTCTAATCCCCTGTATTTAGTTACATATTGATTGTCGTTTGCTCTCAATTACTGCCCCAGGTTGGATAGTGTTCCCCCAAAACTGCATGTCCACCCAGAACCTGTGAACGTGACCTTATCTGGAAATAGGGTCTTTGCAGTTGTAATCAAGTTAAGGTGAGGTCACACTGGGTTAGTGTGGGCCCTGATGCAATGATGGGGTCCTTACAAGAAAAGGGAGATTTGGACACAGACACACAGGAGAGAGAGCCACGTGAAGATAGAGGCAGAGATTGGAGTGATGGTAGCCAAAAGCCTCAGAAATAACCAGTAGAGACTGGGGAGAGGCAAGAAAGGGTCCTCTGGAGCCTTCAGAGAGAGGCCAGCTCTGCCGACACCTTGGTTTGGGGCTATTAGCCTCCAGAACTGTGAGAGAATAAATTTTGCTATTTTAAGCCACCAGGTTTATGGTACTTTGTTATGGCAATCCTAGAAAACGTATACAGTTCCCTTTATATGTTTTTAAAATGGGTGTGCTTAAATTTCTTTGTGGGTTTTTATATTTTAAGTATTTTATACTTTAATTAGGAGATTATACTTTGGTATAAAGATCAACTAAATACAAATTTTTCTGATTTTTCCTTAAAAAGACATTGAGAAATAGCTCCCAAAGAATCACCGTTTACCAGATGAAGAATATATACATGAACAAAAAAGTCAAATGCCCACCTTGCATGTATGATTGGTTAGCGTATTTGGAGAGAGAAGATTGTCCTTAAATCTTACTCAGTCCACCAGCAACTGCTCTGCTCCCTGGACAGAGCTTTTGCTTCTCTTTCTGCTGTATCTTCCTGCAAGTGCTCACCACCAGTCCCACACGTACCAGGAGAACATGGGGAAGGCTCGGAGCAACCCAAGTCTGCGGTCAGAACCATTCAAGAAGACCTGTGCTAATGGTGAGTACGTAGCATCTTGTCTGCACGTAAAGTTCGAAACTCATGATAAGCAAACTCACAAAGAAGAAAAGCTCTGGTCAGATCCCAGCATCTGGATCTGCAGCTTACTAGTTATCTGCTGAAAAAAGCAAGCAGTTTTCCAGTAAGCAGTCTTTTTGCTGGTTCTTCCTCTTCTCCCCAATCTCTAATGTATAGGTGTCTCAGACTTCCTTTTCTCTATCAACTCTGGTGATCTCACCCAGTGCAGTGGCTTAAATGCCAACAGCCTCCAAAACCATAGCACCGAGTCCAGGCCTCTCTCCCGCACTCCGACGGCCAACTCATTCTCCGCACCTGGATGGCCAGTGGGCGTCTCTGACTGAGCACATCCACAGCTGAATTCCCAGGCCTCCTCCAGCTGCCCCGCACGTGTGCTACTTACAACCTTGCCTGGCTTAGTTGATGGCAACTCCTTCCTTCCAGTTTCTCGGGCGAAAACCTTGGAGGTTTCTTTCCTCACCTCTTCTTTCACAGCCCATATGTTGGTTCTGCTTTCAGAACCTATTCAGAGTCTGGCAGGCAGGTTGCCTGAGACAAGGACGGGATGCAGCAGAGACGCAGCAGGCAGTAGCTGCAGTCCACACCCCGAGATGGCTGCAGGCTGAGGATGAGCAAACGCTGCCATCGGGAAAGGAGTCGGTGGACATCAGGGCCCGGCCACCGAGCCTGGACCGTGCAAGCCGAGGACAGGGTTTCCATAACAGGGATCTGAGCACGGGGCAGGCGGAGAACCCATGTCGCCCCCTGCCGAGAGGTAATTCTTTACAACTTCCTTCCTTAACCCAAGAGGAGCCTGAGAGTCTCAGAAACGTTCACGCAGCAGACGTGGATGCCAGACAGGCCCGAGCCAGCAGTGTGGACCAGATCCCTCTTCTACTACCGCAGGGGCTGCTCTGGAACGAGGCTGCGCCTGCAAAGGAGGTTAAGAGGCCCCGGTTTGGAGAGGCTTTGAGAGAGCGGGTGGAGGAAGAGGTTGCCATGGGGGCCCGTTTCTGACACATCCAATTCCAGCAAGGAGGCCAGACAGTGTGCATGGTGAGGGCCAGGGACGGCAGCTTCCAGGCCTTGTGTCTCAGGGGCCTCAGTAGGATCCAGTAGGTTGGAGTTGGATTAGGCCCTAAGGGTCAAGTGGGTAAACTTCTCACCCTGTAAGCGTGAAGGGCATCACCATGTCCTCAGGTGGCCTCTCCCATCAGCCCCTGCTTTCCTGTCTCCCCCGCTTCCCAAGTCTCCCCAACTGCACACACTGCCCTCCGTCCCCAGGCTGCACGCGCTCTGCCAGGCCCTCCCGGGGCCAGGTGGCCATGGGCCCCGCGAAGCAGCCTCAGACCACGGCTCCTTTGGCTTCTCCTTTCTACCCTCGCGTCTCATTCCACTGGCCAAGGCCTTCAGGCTGGGCTTTAACCAAGGGTGGGTCTGCTCCCCTCCCCCGAGCTGCTCCTAAGACTGGCCTCATCCAGAACCGGGGTGCTGATGCGGCCCTGCTGCCCCCCACTCCCACCCCAAGAGCTGTCACGGTCCTTGGAGGAGGGACCTTCGAGATGCTGTCTCGCACCCCTGGCTGTGGGGCCTCTCCCGCCCAGGAGCGCCTGGTCCTGGGACTGCCCAGAGGATGCTGAGTCCCGAGTTCCCTCACCCTGGGCTTGGGGTGCCTGGAGGCCGTTGCCGTGTCGGTTTTCCGTTCCGTGGTGCGCCACTCTCCACAGGCTTCTCCCCTACCGAGCTTGCTTCTTTGTGCCTCACGCCCAAGCCCCCCTCTTGGCTCCAGCTTGGTTCTCTGGAGCAGCAGAGAACCGCTGCGAGGGAACTCTTCGCAACTTCCCTGCTGCAAGCTAAGCACCCTCACTTACACTGGTTTCCATACCGAGCTCCATGATGGCGTGCACTTTGCTGGGAGGCACCGCCCGTGGGGACGAGGCTAAGTGTTCAAGTGCTCAGAGCTGAGGAGGATCACGAGCTGCCTCTAAGGACTGTGGGCGAAGGAGGAGTCTACGTAAGACCAAGGTTCGCTTTTGAGTCCAGTCCCTAGTTAGGTTTCCGGTGTACATGCAGTTCCTCCACTCTCCGCAGCAGCACCCAGGGAGGCCCCTCGATTCTCAGCTCAAGTCCATGTTCTAGGTGCTCCCATGGTACCAAGTGAGGGGATCCTCCAGGCTCTCTGGAGGGACAAGAAAGGCTACCTGCTCTTTTTCTGGAAGGAAGAGTACTGAGGGCATCTTCCCTGACGCTAGGCTGCAATTGCTGGGGCAACAAGACTGTGCTCTGCGGAGGCAAGCTGCCTACAGGCCGCTGTGCTGCTGTGCGCCGAGGGGTCTGCGAACATGTCAGGCCAAACCTCCTTCCAAACGTGACCCTGACCTCAGTGGCTAAAATTCCTCTATTTGGGGCTCCTTTGGGTTTTGTTTTGCAAACTGGTGATCTGGGCGGGCTCACGGGTTTCGAACGCCTCTGCTTTTCCACCAGGCAAACCAGCAAGAGGGCTTTCTCTCTGTGCAGAGGGGTTGGGTCACAGGTCTCGAGCTCTGGTTGGAAGGAGACAGTCGGAAGGGCCCTGGAAGTGGGAGGATCAGCCCAGGAGACTGGGAAAGGCAGGGCCACGGGGAGAAAGTGGGATTTGGAGAACAAACGTTTCCCACTGTGCCCTTCTGGAGGTCTCTCCCCCGCTGGTGGTGTGAGTTCTGGCAGATAGAGGGTTTCCTAGGAAGTAACATGGATGGCAGCACTTTGTCATGTTGTGACAACTGGTGTGTGTGTGCCTGCGCGTGCACACGTGTGTGTATATGCATGTGTTTTACACGTTTATGAGCGCATACACACATATAGACGTGCGCATGTCTGTGTGTACACGCATGTGTTCCTGCACTTATGTACACGTGTGTACATGTGTGTGTTGTGCGTGTGTACGTGGGTGTTGTGTGTGTGCACACGTGTGTGTGTGTGTGTGTGCATGCCTGCATGTGCACCACAGGCTGCAGGAGCTAAAGCTCTGGGCCCTCACTTGTCAGGAGGCTGCTCTGTCTCCAGCCCAAGCTGAACTACAGACATCTAAAAAAATATAATAATTTTGCTAGCTGCCTGAAATGACCCTGAGCGGGTTCCGTAGTATCTCTTGCTGAAAAATAACTGGAGCATTTTTGTGAGGATGAAATGAGACAGCTTCTCTGAGTGCCATTCACTGGGCCTGACATATTAATTTAAGTGTTTGATAAGTACTATGTGCCTGCCACCAGCACCAATAAGAACCAGTACTCTAAATGTTTCTCTCTTCTCTCTGCAGCTGAAGAATAAGTCCTTTCCTGGGCGTCGTCATGGCTGCTTGCCTCTGGATGACAACAGCAAGCTCATGGCAGGCTCTCTTTCCTAACCCCTTTCAGCCACCAACTCCCTCTCAGATGCAGCAGAAGCTGAGGCCAGCAGGTGGGTGAAGCTGGCAGGCCTCTTGCTTTGCCCCCAGCTTCCTTTCCTGGGCAGAAGGGGAGTGGGACCAGCAGGAGGGAGCCCTTGGCCATGACCAGAGCTCCACATCTGGAGAGAGAGAGGAGCTGGGGAAGACCTGTGCGCTTAACCTGTCTCCCAGGCAGTGGTCCCCCAGCCCTGAGTCTGCGGAGGGTTCATTCTGCAGCGGGGGAGCCCAGACAGCAGAGCTGCCCTGTTCCCTGTCAGCCTGCGGCTGCCACCGCACCTGCCTCAGGGCAGCCAATGGTGGACCTTTCACTACTCTTGGGATTGCGAAAGTGTCCCCTGAGTGGGTCTGGACCCCAAGAGTATATAGAGCCATGAGTGAGCAAAGGAAAGGAACAGCCCGCTGGAAGGGATCTGGCCTGTGGAAAAGCAAGAATCAGCAGAGACATTCAACCACTTGAACCCAAAGTAATAAAAAGTAAAATTGAAGAGAATTACGGCATAAAAATACTTTGTGGAAACAAGAAACATGACTCTTGCTTTTAAATTTTCAATTGATGAATTAAACTAGAGGACGGTTGAGATCTGAATTAGTGGCCCAGACGATTCAGTGAAAAGAAAAGTCTCAAAATGTAGAACAGGGCTTCCCTGGTGATGCAGTGGTTAAGAATCTACCTGCCAATGCAGGGGACACGGGTTTTGAGCCCTCGTCCGGGACGATCCTACATTCCTTGGAGCAACTAAGCTTGTGTGCCACAACTACTGAGCCTGTGCTCTAGAGCCCGCGAGCCAAAAGTACTGAAGCCCGCGCGCCTAGAGCCCGTGCTCCACAACAAGAGAAGCCACCGCAATGAGAAGCCCGCGCACCGCAACTAAGAGTAGACCCTGCTCGCTGCAACTAGGGAAAGCCCACGCGCCGCAACTAGGGAAAGCCCATGCACAGCAATGAAGACCCAACGCAGCCAGAAAAATGTAGAACAAAATTACAAACAGATGGAAATATTAAAGGAACAGATAACGTACTTGAAAGTTAGATCCAGAAGACCTTACATGTGGATAGTAAAATTCCCAGAAAGGTAAAAGAACCAGGTAGAGGAGAAGCAATCATTTAAAAAAGATAAAATAAAATAATAAATTCCTGTGTGCTAAAAAAAAGACTTGAGTGCTCAAAGTGAATAAATTTACCAGATCCCAGGCTGGATTAATAAAACAGCCACTTAAGGAATATCCTAATAAAATTTCTGAATTCCAAGAGAAAAGAAAAATCTTTCATACTCTGGACTAAAAGGAAAAGAATCAGTATGGCACTGGATTTGTCTTCTAGAGCACTGAAAGCTAGAAATGGTGGAGTAACATTTAGAACTACTGCGAGAAAAGCAGCCAAGATTACTGTACCACTATTAGGGGGTAAAAGAAAAATATTCAACATTATGCAAAGATTCAGAGAATAAATCATAATCTACTTCCATTTTTTTTTTTTTTTTTTTTTTTTTTTTTTTGCGGTACGCGGGCCTGTCACTGTTGTGGCCTCTCCCGTTGCGGAGCACAGGCTCCGGACGCGCAGGCTCAGCGGCCATGGCTCACGGGCCCAGCCGCTCCGCGGCACATGGGATCTTCCCGGACCGGGGCACGAACCCGCGTCCCCTGCATTGTCAGGCGGACTCTCAACCACTGCGCCACCAGGGAAGCCCAATCTACTTCCATTTGATGAAAATATTATACTTGAGGACTCTAATCAAACTATAAATAAAGCAGAAAAAAGACCTGAAGGTTGTAGTGATGGGCAATGAGCTTTGCAGTGTGTGTGTTGTGATATATGTAAAATGATAGCGTGGTCAGGAATGTGTAATATAAGTGCTAGATAAGGATCTTGGAATAGAAACGATTCTACAAGCAAAACTGTAATAATAGCTGGGAACTAAAAGCACTAAACTACCTGATCGTGCAGTGGCCTGTGTGTTCCATCTGGGTCCAGGAACCTGCAGGGTAGTTGTAACGTTCTCA
Organism: Kogia breviceps; assembly: GCF_026419965.1. Lineage (NCBI taxonomy): Eukaryota > Metazoa > Chordata > Mammalia > Artiodactyla > Physeteridae > Kogia > Kogia breviceps. The sequence goes on from NC_081312.1 coordinate 170,331,270, forward strand.
GGCTTCCTTCTTAATGAGGTAACGGAGTGCCATGGTGGAGAGACATTGTTTGCTCTGTGTTTTGTTTTTACATACAGTGGGAGAGAAATATTTGTCCCTGTGTACCAGGTGTAGGATGGTATCCACTAGGAAAATGGAAAATTATGGTAGAACTTTGCATTTCTCAAGTCAGCTAAGGACTGACAAAAATCCACACCTGCTGCTTGCCTGATCCCCACATCCTGGAAGGTCTCCATTTCCTTGGCTAAGGATACAGAAACTTGAAGAGACCACACAGAACCAGAAAAGTTGTGTGTTCTGGTGTATCTGGAATTCTGGGTCTGAGAGGCTTAATTCTGTTATGTTTCACAGTCCTATATTTTTAGGACTTGCAATTCTGTTCAGGGAGAATTTATACAAATAACCCTAATACTTCCATTTCAGGAATGAACACAAACATGCAGATCTGCTGGTTCCTGAGCCCAATTCAGAGCCATCAAGGCCTCATCTCTGGAGCTGGAGTGGGAGTCAGAGTCAGTGTCCAGACACCCTGAGTGGCCCCTCGGCATCCATCTTTCCGGTAGGAAAACAGCTTGCCTGTAAATCTCCTAACTAACAAGAAGGAAGAGGGAGACGGGAAGGAGAATGTGATCACATCAGCAAACCCAAGGAAAAGAGAAGAAACAACAGTATAAAATAAATAGTAAACAAAGTAGTATGTAAGGTTTAAAATCTATAATCTTTGTTACACTAAGTGTGCATAGGCTGAGTTCCCTATTATATTAAAAGACAGAAATCATAATCTATATGTTGTTTATAAGAAGCACACTTAAACCAATCAAGATAGCATGAAAATGAAGGAATAGGCAAGGTGATCCAGGCAAATACAGGGAGGAAAAAACCCAGAAGTAGCAATATTAACCTTAGACAAAGTAGTGTTTAAGATTACTAATACAAAACAAAATAGAAAGAGGCCTTATAATAAAGGCAGACTTTATGAAAAAAATATAATCAGTATAAATCTGTATTCACCAAACAACATAGCAGCTAAACGTATAAAGCAAAAATGATTAGGAATGCAAAGAGAATGTTGTAAAAGTGTGATTGTAGTTGAAGATTTAAGAAGTAGACTTCTTTTTAAGGAAATTTCCAAACATACATAGAAGAGGAAAGAATTACACTATGTTAGAAAAGTGTTATGACTCCTGTGTTTTCATCAGCCAGCTTCAAAAATTATCAACATGGTGCCAATTATGATGGGAGATTTTAATGTATCAATCTCAGAATGGCCAACCTATTAGATAAAAAAGCATGTAAAAACAGAGAAATTGGACAAGATAATCAATGAATACAGTTTAATAGATATGCAGTTTTATATACAGAGAACTTTGCATTCAAGAAATATACTAGTCCCCCTTTATCTGTGAGGGATACATTCCAAGACCCCCAGTGGATGCCTGAAACCATGGACAGTGCCAAACCCTATATATGCTATGTTTTCTCCTATACATACATACATACCTATGATAAAGTTTAATTTATAAATTAGGCACAGTAAGAGATTAATAACAATAACCAGTAGTAAAATAGAAAAATTATAACAATATACTATAATAAAAGTTATGTAAATGTAGTCCCTCATTCTCAAAATGTCTTACTGTACAAATTTAATGCCTTTTCCATCTTAACTAAGCACTTGTCACACACTGTGTGGCTGTAACTTTTGCAGTTTGAGTTCAACAGCAAAACTAGCATGAGGGCTTACCTGGTGGCACAGTGGTTGAGAGTCTGCCTGCTGATGCAGGGGACACGGGTTTGTGCCCCGGTCCGGGAAGATCCCACATGCCGCTGAGAGGCTGGGCCCATGAGCCATGGCCGCTGAGCCTGCGCGTCTGGAACCTGTGCTCCGCAACGGGAGAGGCCACAACAGTGAGAGGCCCGCATACCGCAAAAAAACAAAAACAAAAAAACCCCCCAAAACACAAAACTAGCTTGAATTTGTTTTTTCTTCTTCACAATTTCATTGATAGAAGATTCATTATCTTAGCAACCTCAGCATATGATTTTATTTCCTTATTAAGTCAAGAACTTTTGCCTTTTCACTTACTGAAGCATTTGCAGCTTCTCTTTGGCATATTTGCATTGCCAGCATCACTCCTCTTGCATTTTGGGATCAATATTAAGTAGAATAAGGGTTATTAGAATACAAACTTTTTGATACCATGACAGTCATTCTGATAATTGAGTCAGCTAATGACCAAGAAACAGACATTTCTCCAAAGAAGAAATACAAATGGTCAACAAGTGCATGAAAAACGTGCCCAGTATCATTAGTCATTAGGGAAATGCAAATCAACCAACAAAAAGCTACCACTTCATACCCACTAGGGTGGCTGTAAGAACTAGTGTGAGCAAAGATGTGGAGAAATGAGAATCCTTTGCTGGTGGGAAGATAATAAAATGGTCCAGCTGCCCTGGAAAATGTGTCAGTTCCTCAAAAATGTAAACATAGAATACAATCCAGCAATTCCCTCTTGGATATATACTCAGCAGAGTTGAAAACTTATATTCATACAAAAAGTTGTATACAAGTATTTATAGTTACATTGTTCATAATACCAAAAAATGGAGCAACAACCCAAATATCCATCATCTGAAGAATGGAAAAATAAAATGTAGTGTATCCATACAATGGAATGTTATTCAGCCACAAAAAGGGATGGAATTCTGATACATGCCACATACAACATGGATGAACCTTGAATACATGATGCTAAGTGAAAGAAGCCAGTCCTGTAAGACCACATAGTGTATGATTCCATTTATGTGAAATGTCCAGAATAGACAAATCCATAGAGATAGAAAGTAGATAAATTGTTGCTGTGAGCTGGGAAGAGGGGGATGTGGAGTGAATGCTACTGGCTATGGAGTTTCTTTTTGAAATGATAAAAATCTTCCATTCATAGGGGTGATATTTGCACAACATTGTGAATATATTATAAATCACTTAATTATATACTTTAAATGGTGAATTTTATGGTATGTGAACTATATATATCTCAATAAAAGTTAAATATATGTATATTTTACATATAGATATTTATGGAAAAGATCAATGACAGAGAAAACCTTAATTTTAAAAAGCAGAAAGTTTACTGGCTATGTTTTCTGATCATACCAATTCAATTAGGTAGATAAGAGATAATAAAAGTACACATTACAAAGATGGCCAAAATGATATTTAAAACTTGAAAGTTAAGAAACAGTCTCCACCATTCTGATCCAATAATACGAAGTGCTGGTGAGGATGTGGAGCTACTGGAATGCTCATACATTGCTGGTGGGAATGCAAAATAGTAGAGACACTGGGAAAAACTGACCATTTTAATAAAGTTAAACACAAACCTACCATATGACCCAGCAATCCCACTTCTGGATATTCACCTAAGTAAAACGAAAACCTATGTTCACACAGAAACCTCTATGGGGATATCTTTAGCAGCTTTATTGATAATTGCTGAGACTGAAAACAGCCCAAATGTCCCAACTGCTGCCTAGATGAACTGGTACAGGCATATAATGGGAAACTGCTTGGCAATAAAAAGAAATGAACTATTGATACATGCAGCAGTGTACATGAATCTCAAATGTATCATGTTAAGTGAGATAAGCCAGACTCAAAAGGTTCAAATTTTAGGATTCCATTTATATGATGTTCTAGAAAAGGAAAAACTACAGGGATGGAGAACAGACCAGTGATGGCCAGGGTCTAAGACTTGGTGGAGAGTTTGATTGCAAAGTGATAACACAGAGGAATAACGTGGGGGGCAGGGGAAGTGTGATGGACCTGTTAGTATCTCCATTGTTGTGGTTGTGAGATGGCTTTTGTCAGAATGTATAGAACTGTAGTTAAAAAGAGTCAATTTTACTGAATGTAAATTTGAAAAGAAAGAAAGAAAAATATCCTTCAAAATAACACTTGGAACCAAAAAACAAAATAAAACCCACCAAAAATCAAAATTAAAGTTTCTTTAACACTGTGCCAAAATATACAGGATGTAGTTAAAGCTGTATTCCAAAGAGAAGTTATAGCCTTAAATCCCTTCATAATTAAAGAATAAAAACAAAAATATAAAATAACTTAGCAGTCGTTTTTAAAAATTAAAAAAAGAAAAATAAGATTGAAAGAAAGTACAAGAGGGGCTTCCCTGGTGGCGCAGTGGTTGAGAGTCCGCCTGCTGATGCAGGGGACATGGGTTCATGCTCTGGTCCGGGAAGATCCCACATGCTGCAGAGCGGCTGGGCCCGCGAGCCATGGCCGCTGAGCTTGTGCGTCTGGAGCCTGTGCTCCGCAACGGGAGAGGCCACAACAGTGAGAGGCCCGCGTACCTCAAAAAAAAAAGAAAGTACAAGAAAAGGAATTAAAAACATTAATGCTGAAATCAGTGAAATAAAAAACCAAAATATTTTTACAAGAACAAATAAATCCTAGAGTTATTTGAATAACTCAATATGGAAAAAGCCCTCTGAGCCTGATTACAAATTGAAAAAGGAAAAAGGAGATATAGCCACAGCTACATAGATATTAAAATAATTTTAAGAGAATATCACTTGCAATTCTTTGACCAAACTTGAAAACTTAGAGGAAATGGACGATTTCTTAGAAAAAGTACAATTGTCAAAATTGATGAAAGAATAATAGAACAATTACCGTAGAAAAAAGTGAAATGTTGATTGGGAATCTGCCATTAACACAATGTCACAGTTGAGTTCTATCTAATCTTTAAAGAACAGTTCATTCCAATGTTATTTAAACTATTCCAGGCCATAAAAATAGTTCATTCATTCACTTATGAGTCCTGCATCATTTACATCAAAACCTGATAGACGAATCAAATAATGAAGTTATAAATCAATCTCCCTTATGAATAGAGATGCCCAAAATTTTAAGTAAAATATTAGCAAACTGACTCAAGCAACATATCAAAAATTGATAAATTCTGATTAGGAGTGCAAGGTTGATTTCAATATCAGGAAATCTATTGATATAATTCAATCACAAATTCAAAATATCAATAAAATCCATATCTATAATCATACCAACAGATGCAGAAGAGTCATTTGATAATAATCGCATTTATTTTTTTTAAAAAAAGTAAAATAGGCATAGAATGAAAGAAAATGACTTGTGCATAATAATACCAGATTCACTGGAGTGAAGAACAAAAATCAAAACAGAAACTAAGAAAAAAGCTGTGTTCTTGTCAGAACACTTTCAGAAACATTGTCCCACTGTTCTCACAACTCTGTGAAGCCTGAGTTTGAGAACAAACTTTAATGGTGCTGTACTTCATTTTTCACGTTTAGAAAAGAAGACTTGATCTAAGTGATGCCTGAGACCCACACGGTGATGGACCCACTTCTGGCTGAATTCGCCAAGTCAGAACAGCAGAGGACGCAGAGACCCGCGGTTTCCAGCTCCACTTCCTTCCCTGTGCCTCGTGGAGAAACCAGGGCCTGAGTCCTCCTCATTCCAGGCAAGTACAGGCTCTGGAGCCCCAGCTGTGGGGCTATGTTTTTGTTGCCATTTTGGAAGAAGAAAATTAAGAAAAACCATCCTTTGTTTAGGGTTTGCCCTTTTGGGGTGGGGGGGGGAGTTAATTTTCATTTTCTTGTAATTTCAAACCTGCAAAAATGTTGAAAGCATAGCACAGAGAACCCTGTTATGCCCCCTCTCAGATGCACCAGTTATTTACATTTTGCTCAATGTGGTTTATTTGAGCAACAAATTACTCTATTACTCTGTTCATGTAAACATTCTTCTTCCTGAACTGATTGAGAATAAGTTGCTGATCCTGTACCCCTTTTGCCCCTAAATACTTGAGTGTGTTCTCTTGCATAACCACAGGGCAATCAGAAGCCGGAAACATTTATACAACACCGCCAGCTAATAACAATCCCGATTTACATTTCATATTTTTCTCATCTGGAATTGAAACCCAGATCACGCAGTATCATTTCTCTTCAGTCTATTTCGATGTGGAAACATTTCTCAATATTTCATTGTCCTTTGTGAGCTTATGGAAGAGCAGTAGGCAGTTCTGTAGACTTTCTCTGAGAAGGAGAGAAGCATCCCCGATGCCCAGGCACTGGCAGATCCCAGCAGTTGGGGCCTGGGGCTGCTCTGAGCAGCTGGCACCCACAGGAAGGGATCAGTGTTCTGCTGAAGCCCAACGATATCACAGAACCCCAGGGCCACTCTGTGACCATGCTGGATCATGGCAAAAACAAAACCACCTTATGATCATGTCTCAACAAAGAGAAGACATGACCATTGCCAAAGCTGCAAAGTACCAGACACCCGCTCTGGCTAATAAGTGACAGCTGCTCTAGCCTGCCCTTCCCATAGACAGGATTAAGACGTCTGGGCATAACTTACCCCTGTGTCTCAACAGTAACCAACCCAGAGCAAAGCCCATGCCCTTAAACCCTCCTCCATACCACCTGTCCCAAATCCCATAGGTCCTCCTAACATGCTTTGATAGGACGAAGAATAAGGCTGGCTTGTCCAAACACAGGGATGCTGCTGGCCATCTTTGATTGATCTTCCCAACTGGGACTGGTTTGCGGTTTCATTGTGATTAGACAAAGAAGCTGACGCATCTAGGATGGAAACTGACTGAATTTTAGAAAATAACTTGGCCTGGGTGGCTTTTCAACAACCAGTTGAATACATTTTCCTTAAATGTGATCCGAGAGATCATGGGGTCCCAGTTGTGGGCCAGAGGGGCCCTGCAGTCACTTTGGCCATCCTCAGACAATTCTCCAAATTATTGTGGAATATCTTGTTGTCCCAGAAAGTAAGGATGCTTTGCCGGACGGGTAGTAGAAACGGCAGTTCCTCAGTCAGAACTGGCTCCTTTTCTCTGAAATGCTTGTTCATATCCTTTACCTATTTTCTATTGCGTTGTGTTTTCTTACTTATTGATTTCTAGGAGGTCTTTATGTATATTTGGTAGTAATCTTTCATCAGTGATATTTATGGCAATACCTTCTTCCAGTCTGTAATTTGTCTTTTCACTTTCTTTAGGGTGTCTTCTGTTTGTTTGTTTTTTAAATTGTGTGTTTTTTTATTTTGTACTTTTTATCGTGGAAAATTTCAAACACATAAGAGTCGAAAGTATAATATAATGAATACCCAGATACCTGGGTTTTAACAATACACCAGTTTTTAACAATTATCAATGAGTGGCTGAAGGTATTTTTGATGAAAAAAGTTATTAATTTTAGGTAGTCAAGTTTATCGGTATTTTATCATTAGAGATTCTTTGGTCTTATTTATTTTCTAAATAAATAAATATCTTTTGGGATAATTTTAGATTTACGGAAGAGTTGCAAGGATGGTAAATGCAGAGTTCCGGTCTCCCCTGACCAGTTTCCATTTTCCCTAACATTATCCTACATTACCATGGGACATTGTTAAAATTAAGACACCAACACTGGTGCATTACTATTAACTAAACACCAGACTCTGGATTTTGGATTTTTCCATTCACAGCCTTTTCTGTTCAAGGACCTCACGCAGGAAACCACAGTGCATCTGTCACATCTCTTAATCTGTTCCAGGAACGTTTCTCCGGCTTTCTTTACTTTTCATGCCCTGACACTTTTGAGGAGTAGTGGTCAAGTATTTTGTAGATAAGGCCTTATTTTAAAATTAGTCCTTACTTGCAGGCTAGAAGAAGTCACCTATGTTTTCTTCTAAAAGTTAAAATTTTTTCTCTTGACATTCAAGTTCTTAATCTATTCAGGATTTACTTGTATAGTGAGGATCCATGTTCATTTCTTTTTCCATAGGGATAACTATTTTTTGTCATTGAGCAGTTTCTCTTTTCCCCAAGGATGTGCCATGACCCCTAGGTCATATTTTAATGTTCCTCTTTTGCATTCTGTTTCAGGCTATTTCATTCCATTGGTCACTTTGCCTGTCTGCCAATAACACAGTTGCCTTAATTACTCTAGCTTTATCCTGAGTCTGTGTTTGGCAGAGGTAGTCTTTTCTCTTTCATCATCTTCTTCAGAAGTGTCTTGGATAGTCTTTGCTCTTCCTCGAGGGTACAGTTGTCATGTTTTATAAAAATGAACACATAAACTCTGCTGTGAACTTTGATGGGAGTTGCATTAACGCTATAGATCATTATGTGAATTATGACACTTTGAGGTTAAACTTTCCTGCCCATCAACATATAATATCATTCCCTTTATTTGGGTCTTCCTTAATGTTTTTCAATAAAGGTATACAACTTACTGTGTATAGGGGTTGCATATCTTTTATTAGATTTATTTCTAGGTTCATTAAGGTTTTTGTTACTGTTAAATGGTGTTTTCTTAAAATGAAATTTTCTAATTGGTTGTTGCTAGTGAGTAGAATAAAACTGTCATTTATATGTTTGTATATATCATCTTGCCAAACTCTCTTTCCTTTTTATATCTAGTAATTCATTTGTTAATTCCCTTTAGTTTCCTATGAAGACAATCATATCATCATAAAATATTATAATTTTATTTCCTCCCTTTCAGTCCTTATGACTTGAATTTCTTTTTCTTGTCTTATTGTGCTGGCTGGGACATGTTGAATGGACATGGTAATAGTGGACATTGTTGCCTTCTTTCTGACTTTATAGGACACTATTCCTACTGTTTTTTTAAAATCAAAGTTATACTTGCCTCATGAAATGAATTGAGGAGTAAACTTTTTTCTTTATTCTAGATGTCTTTATAAAATTAGAATAATCTATTCCTCAAATAAGTTGACTTGCCTGTAAGACAAACTGGGCTTGGTGTTTTCTTTAATGGGAAAGAGCCCATTTCTGACATACATCATGTTTAGAAAGTCACTAATTTTTCAAATGAAAACCTACTTATGACATTTATTTTTCCAGTAAAAAAGACTCTCCTTATCTATCTGTCTGTCTGTCTATCTATCTATCTATCTATCTATCGTGAAACCTTTGTAGTATTTTACTCTGCTATGTGGCTTTTGGGTTAAATATTAGCTGACCACTTTTGAAGGGCAAGTTTCTGATTAAAGAAACTGATTTCTTAAGTGCATTTTAAATGAACACACACACACATTTACATCATACTGTTCTTACCAAAATACTTTTGAGAAAATGACAGTGTTTTAAAATAAATTAATTTTCTGTGTGTGGATTGTTAAAAATCTCTTTTGTGATTCCAGGCTGACTTCTTTTTGACATTACATTCATGTCTCATCATGTCCCTCCTGACTTGCTGAAACATGATTACCTGGAAAGGAAGTTCTGCTAGGAGCAGAGATTAGTTTTGTGAAAAAGAGGAAGACAGACAGGCATCCATAGCAAGCCTGGGCATGTTTCTTAGGTCTCCTTTAAGATTCAGTCCTTGAAGAACAGATTGAACTCTTGCTCCCAAAGATAAGATCAGCTTTTCAGAGGAAATGTCAAAAATTTGAGAAATAAGAACAAAGCTGTTAGTAATCATACCTTCACTCACATAGCTGTTTTGAATGCCTCCAATGTGCAAGGTACCATAGTTGACACTAAGGATACAAGGAATAAATATGAAGCAGTTCTTGCCCTCAAGCAACTCACAGTCTAACAGTATTAAGTTGATAATTAAATATGCACAGGGTATTGTGGAAGGTGAAAGTGTGTGTTCAAAGATAGCTTCCTGGGGGAAATGATGCTCCAGAGTAGGAACTAAGCCTACAGATGGTCCACAGTACAGAATTACCACTTTGTTTTCAGTAAACAATGAATGATGACTCCCTTCTACTACTAGGTCTGAGTTGAACTACCTAACACCCCAATTGCCTTACTGAAGCCAGCAAAAAAGCCAGACAATATGTTTAAAAAACATAGTCTTCCTAAAAGCATCAAAGAACTAAACAGATAGTGAAGAGTTACAAGGACAGGATGTGGGATGAGATAGGAATCCAGGGAACGAAGTCCAGTATTGGGACTGCTTTTGCCTAGAGGACACTTGTTGACCCAGAAGAGGTGGGTGAGTGGCTGGCAGCACAGAGATAGCCTTCCAGGGCTAGGAGGACAAGCAACGGACTCGGGGCAGTGCGGGGGTGTGGGCAGTCTTCAAGGACTGCACCTTAGGAATAACAGAAAACCTGAAGTAACCATGATATTAACTGCAGCCTACTTTCACGTCCTTTGGATTGTCTAGAAAAATCTCAGCTGTTACCGTATTGAGGTAATAATGATTGTTGGTGTGCCTAAGACCTTGGCAGAAACTTAAGAAAAGCATCTCTGGAGGAAAATAATACCTATGCTTGGTCACAGCTTATTTCTATAAACAATTGTAAAACTGCAATGATCAACGCAAGATCAAATATAACCCACTACATGAGGCGCTGAGGCAAATAAATGAGAATCAGCACAAACAGCAGACACTAGGAATAGACTCAGAGATACTCTAAGGTGCAGTTACTAGACAGAAACTGTAAAATCACAATACCTGTTATGTTCATGGAGATAAGCCAAACTTTAAAATTTTAGCAAAATATTATCTTTTAAAAATGACATTGCATATGTGAAAAAGAACTGCATCTGTCTGGATCCAGACAGAAAGTCAACCCCAGATAGGCTGTGCACTAAATGTGAAAGGTTAAACAATGAAACTTTTAGAAGATGAATAACATAGAAGAATATTTTCCCGACCTTGCATTAACACTATTTTTTTTTAAAAAAGATCAATACATTTGCCTACATTAAAATTAGGAACTTCTGTTCATGAAAAGACACTAGGAGGAGAGTAGAAAGGCCAGCACAGACTGGGAAAAAATGCTTGCAGCCTGTCTAACTGACAAAGTGGCTTCTATCTAGAATATTTAAAGATGTGCTGCCAATCAATAAGAAAAGGACAGATAACCCAGCAGAGAAATTGGCAAGAGAATGAACTTTACAAAAACTGAAATCCAGAGGGTTAATGAACATATGAGAGGATGCTCAATCGCTTTAGTAATCAAGGAAATTAAAATTAAAATCACAATAATATACCACTACCCACCTACAGAATGGCTAAAATTTTAGAAACTGACTTCCAGGATGTGAAGCTACTGAAAAATTCATGCATTACTGGTGGCAGTAAATTAGAGCAATCACTTTAGGAAACTGATGGCTGTCTCCTAAAATTGAAAATACATATACATACCCTGTGACCCAGCAATTCTACTCCTACCTTTATACCCCCCCACATATGCTCCTAGGAATTAACAGAGATGTGTCCGAATGTGCACAGCGGCCTTGTTTCAAATAGCCCAAGACTGGAAAGAACCCAAGTGTCCATCAACACCAGAATGGGTAGGTGGTGGTGTATTCGCATAAGAAATGCAAAGAGAATTGTTTTGGCTGGAAGCCATGATGACAACGTAGATGAAGGGGCTCAAGTAACCGCGAGATGATGCAGAGGAGCAGACCCCGAGCTACAGAAGAGTGAACGCGCCCCTGGAGACACCCCCAGACCTGCAGTCCTGTCTGCTTCCACCTCCCCCACCCCTCCCTTCTCCTTCTTGCAGTAAACGGGGCGTTTCTTTCCCCATCTGCCCCATGCTCTAGATCCCTCTCTCACTTAAAAAAAATAATGTATTTATTTATTTTTGGCCGCGTTGGGTCTTCGTTGCCGCGGGCGGGCTTCTCATTGTGCTGGCGTTTCTTGTGGCGGAGCACGGGCTCTAGGCGCACGGGCTTCCGTAGTTGTGGCTCATAGGCTTCAGTAGTTGTGGCTCGTGGGCTCTAGAGCGCAGGCTCAGTAGTTGTGGCGCACGGGCTTAGCTGCTCCGCAGCATGTGGGATCCTCCCGGACCAGGGCGCGAACCCGTGTCCCCTGCATCGGCAGGCGGATTCTTAACCGCTGCGCCGCCGGACGCAGTGGCAACGTGATGCTTCTCAGGGCCCTTCCTCTTTTCTGGGTTCCCATCTCTTTGCCTGTGAATGAGCTCTCCTCCAGAGCTCCATGGCCCTCTGGTCTTGGCGCTGGGCCCTAGGGCCTGTGTCCTGGAGTGCTGTGAGGTGGATGGAGAGGGGAAGAGTCTCCCCACCCTTGTTCCTCCACCTCGGTCCTCAGAGCAGGGGCTGGGATGTGAAGCGGAAGGCGGGGGGTGGGGGGGGTGGGCGTCAGCTCAGTTAAACTGTGTGCCAGGGTCTGTGATAGGCTTCCTATATTTCCCCCTGTATTTTATTTATTTATCTATTTATTTATGCAGATCAGGAAGTATATTAGTTTGCTGGGGCTGCCTTAACCAGATACAGAGACTGGGCAGCTTATACAATAGAAATGTACTGTCTTTCTGTTCTGGAGGTGGGAAGTCTGAGATCAAGGTGCCAGTAGGGTTGGTTCCTCCTGAGGCTGTGAGGGAGAATCTGCTCCAGACCTCATTCCGTGGCTTGTGGGTGGTCATCGTCATTCACTGTCTTCACATCATCTTCCCCTTGTGTGTGTCTGTCTATGTGTCCAAATTTCCCTTGTTTGTAAGAACACAGCCATATGGGATTGGGACCCGCCTAATGGTCTCATTTAAACTTGATTGCTTCTTTTCTTTTTAAATTAATTTTTATTGGAGTGTAGTTGCTTTACAATGTTGTGTTAGCTTCTACTGCAAAATGAATCAGCTATATACATATACATATATCCCCTCTTTTTTGGATTTCCTTCCCATTTAGGTCACCACAGTGCATTAAGTAGAGTTCCCTGTGCTATACAGTAGGTTCTCATTAGTTGTCTATTTTATACATAGTATCAATGGGGTATATATGTCAATACCAATCTCCCAATTCCTCCCAGCGCACCCTGTATTTTTAAAAAACTTTTATTTTTAAAATATTTATTTATTTATGGCCATGCCACGCAGGCATGCGGGATCTCAGTGCCCCGACCAGGGATCCAACTCGTGTCCCCTGCAGTGGAAGCGCGGAATCTTAACCACTGGACTGCCAGGGAAGTCCCCCATCCTCTATTTAAAAAATAATTTAATTCTCAAATCAACCCCCTGAGGTGGTTTTTACAGGAGAGTGAGCTGAGGTTTAGAAAAGGTGAGTCAGGTCCCCGCCTTCCCCTCGCCCGGCTGCCTCCGCGGGACACGTGCCCGGACCAGCATCAGCCTCTATCCCGAGTCTGGACCTGGCTTCTACTTCCTGAGGCTCTGAGGCCTTGAGCAGGTGACAGAGCCTCTCTGAGCCTCAATGTAAGTTAGGGAACTGGGTAGGACCCCCCCCGCCTCCCCGCTGGCTGGCGTCAACAGGCCCGGGGGAGCTGAGGGGCAGGGTTGGGGGCTGGGAGTTGGGGTGCATGGCAGTCTCTGCCCTGTCCCATGGCCAAGTTCGAGGGGAGCTGGAACAGGGGGGCCTCCGGGACAGGCAGGTTGGAGGGAGGGTCCCTCACCTGCACTGGAGCCTGGGGGAAGATGGGAGTCTGGAGGTCTGCAGTACCTTTCCAAAGCCCTGTGTGGCCACCACGGGACATATAATGTAGGACATTCCTACAGGGCACTGGACTCTCCAGAATCCCCCTCCTCTGACCCTCAGGTCCATTTCTATCACCTTTTCTAGTTCCACCTCAGGCCACACCTGTCTCGAGTTCAGAAGAGGCTGGAATCTTCCCAAGGTCTCTGTCACCTGTCTCCCCTCTCACGGCTCTCAGCTGTCATCTCTTTACCGACTGCTGCTGTCATCTCCTTACCGTCTCCTTCCTTCTCATCTCCTCACACTGTCCTCTGAGCCGCTACAGATCAAAATCCTGCTCCGTCTTCAAAGCCATCTCTGCTGATCACTTCAATCCGAGCTGAAAGCTGAAAGCCGAAAACTCTTTGTTGGAAATCCTCCGATGCCGCTTTTCCGCGGTGCGGGAGCCATCTGCGTTCTGTAATTCTGTGGGTTTCTCTGTTTGCACACAGCTGACCGGGAACTCCTTGAGGGCTTTGTCCCTGTCGCCCCTCAGCCTGGCCTCCGACCTGCCTGAGGGAGCAGCACATGAGAGACCACAGAGCTGGTCCTTCATTTCTCAGGGCAGAAGGTGCCATCTGGAGGGGACAAGGACACATCTTGGTCTCTGGGAACGTGCACAGGAGGCGGTGCCCAGAACGCTGGCCTCTGCTCAGGCTGGGGTATCAGCAGCTCGCTTCCTCACTGCCTCCAACCCGATGTTGAGAGAGAAATGCTCCACTAGAAAGAGTTGCCTTGAGGCTGAGTTATGGGAGCTTTCTGGCAGTGCCAGGCTGACCTGTGGTCACTGCAGGTTCCTACAAGTAGTAAAAGTTGACGGTAAGGAGAGTAAGACAAGGAAGCATGTTTCTTATTCCAGGAGGGGATGGGAGGGTATCTAATGGCTGCAGAGCATTCGTGAAAATGTCTGGATTCTCATCTCCGTTCATGGGGTTGGGGTCTGACTCCAAACATCTCCCAAGGCCTCGTCCCTGGTCCTGCTCTATTCAGGGTCTACCAGTATCTGTGAATCTTTGCTCCTTGACAGAAGGAGGAAGCCTAAACTCAGGGCATCAGCCTGTCCCAGGCCAGAGGTCACGACCTTAACTGTAACTATGGTTTTGCCGATCCTTCCTGCCCTCAGGGTCTTCTCACAGGTTTGACCCTATTTACCCCACTGAACCCCAGGCCTGCCTGATTCTCCTTTATTTCACAAACCTTCTTGGCTCTGAGCTTGGTTTCCCCAGTGAATGCTCATTTCAACTCAACAAACATTCCTTGAGCTTCCAAGAGAGCTGCAGTCTCTGCCTTCAAGGAACCTTTACCTTTGTAGTGAAAATAAGACACTTCCACAAAAATCAAAATGTAGGTTGTGGTGTTTCAGCAGATGGAGAAGCAAAGTACTACTGGAACCGAGAGGAGGTTAGTTCCAAATGAGTACAGGGAAAAAGAGGAAGGCAGGTCTGGGAAGGCTTCTTGGAAGAGGTGGCATTGAACGGGGCTTGAAGGCTTCAGGAAGTCCAGACGGGTGGAGGAGGGCATTGGGCAAAGGGAGGGTGTGCTTGGGAAATCACCAGCATTCCACTATGGCTCAAGTACAAGTTGAGAGAGAAAGAGAGAGACAGAGACACAGAGACAGAGAGAGATGATCAAAGGAAGGTTGAAATGATGTCATTGACGGTCTTCAGGTCAAGCTTAGAAGCTTAAACTTTTGTAGACGAGGGGAAACCAGAGAAGAATTTTGAATCGAGAAATGCCCAAGACTCAGTCTGGAAGCCATTCTTTGCATATCTACATCCGTAACCTCTTTAAGAAGTCACCCTTCTCTCTCCATCCGTAGGGTCACCACAGCCTCTCTTCACGCCACCATCTTCTCTCACCTGGATTGATGCAGCACTGCCCTAACTGGTTTTCCAGTCTCCAGTCTCCCCTCCACTATGTCCGCTCCTAGTGTATTCCTTCCCCAGCAGCCAACTTGGTCACTGTCAAAGTGCAAATCCAGCTGTGCCCATTTCCTGCTTTGTGACTTGCGAGAGCTTCATGTTATCCTTGGGATAAAGCCAACATTCCTTTCATAGGACCCACCTGTCCCTTCCTGCGTCTTGCCATTTCTGCTGCCTTACTAACTGATCTCTAATTCTGCAGTCCCTTTCTCCGTGGGAATGCCCCCGCCACTCATTACCTGGCTTGACCCCATGGGTCTCTGGGTCAAGGTTCAGCTCTGGTGCCCCTCTCCTGGGGACCCGGCTCTGTCTCCCACCTCTGGCTTCAGCTTCCCAGCTTCCTGTTGTTTTAACACATCGTGCAGTGTCGAAATGGCCTGTTGATCTATTCTTTTCCCCTGGTCTCTGATTTTTGATCGGATCTGTGTTCCCACAGAGCAGGTGCTTGGGGCTCAAAAAAAAAAAAAAAAAAAAGTGTTCTCAGAAGGATGAGTAAGTGTTCACTTCCTCCCTAGACTGACTGACCTCTCCTGCCCACAAGCCCCACGCCCTCTGGACAAATTATTTGCCCCTGTTTCTTCTCTTCTTCTCCTCCTTGTCTTTCTGTCCGAAGAGGTAACTATAGTGCAGTAGGAAGAGGACACATAAAGTTGTTTACAAATAACACCTCTGTGAAAATTCTGGAGTGAAAGGCCCAACGGTTAGCAGTGGCGGCCTCTGAGGAGTAGGGCAGGAGATGATACTGTATTCTTTCCATTTTCTCTAATTTCTTAAATTGACCGTATTTTGTAATGGGGAAATACTCTTTTTTTCCTTTTTTTTTTTTTTTTTTTTTTTTTTTTTAGTTAGAAAGACTGAAAGAGTTTGGTTTCAGGCAACTGTCTAAAACAAGAAAAGCAGAAAAAAACATATATTTCTAAAATCTCTCTCGAAGGACATATAATAAATGGACAATGTCAATCACCTCCTTGGAGGGGAGCTAGGAGGCCAGGGCCTGGGGAGACGAACTTTTCACCGTACCCCTAAGTACCTTTTGGATCTTGAACCACGTGCAAAAAATAGTGTGATTACAAGGAAATGAGTTTTTGACTTTTAACCCTCAGGTAACCGAGGGAACCTCGCTTTCCCCATCTGTGAAATGGACAAAACAGATGCGACTTCACAGGGTGGCTACAGGGAGTGGGTTGCACGGCCGGGCTCTGGGGCGCCACCCAGAGGCAGGCTGGGGCCTCTGCCCTCCGATCCCCTAGTGCTCCCTCCCTCTCACCCCTGCTTGTCCTCCAGATGAAGCTGTCAAGGCCGAACTGTGTCTGCCAACATATCTCCCCGGGAGTTGCCTGCCTTGGCTTCCTGCCTGTTGGAAACCAGCTAATAGCATGGAGCAAAAGCCACCCTTGGAGGCTCTGGGCATCTCAAACAGCCAGACAGCTCTTTGTGTTTCCTCAGGTTCTCGGCTTGCCAGCTAGTTCCACACATCAGAAATATTTTGGGTCAGCACTGCAGTTTCAACCACACAGATGCGTTTTGTTTCATGACTACTTCCTTATAATAGCTCTGGGAAAAACTGCGCTGGGCCCCGTCCCAAACCACGTTCCTGGCATGGCCAGCTACATTCAAGATGGTGTCTTTGGGTAGAATCATAAAAGAAATCGAGATCTCCTGCAACTCACTAGGATTTGGTCTGGAAGAAAGGACTGTTTGGGTTGAGTTTCTAAAGGGCTGTCATCACCCCAACCTTCAAGCCGTTTGAGGCAGGAAGAGGAGCTTAATTTGCTATGTTTCTGCCTGTTCAGATATCCCTGCTTTTCTCTGCAGCCCTGTAGAATTTTTTTCTCCTGTATGTGGATATTGATTGAGTGTTGATGAGAAATGTGATGCTGAAGGAGGTGCTGTCTTTGTTGCCTGGGATAGGGCTGCCAGATTTGGCAAATAAAAATACAGGGCACGGGTTAAATCAAAATTCCAGATAAACAATGAATCTTTTTTTAGTATGTCCTATGCAATATTTGGGACACGCTTACATTAAAGATTTTTCATTGTTGTAGTCTAAGGATGTCCCATGTAATATTTGCATACTTATATGAAAAACTACTCATTGTTGATCTGAAATCCAGATTTAACTGGGTGTTCTGTCTTCTATCTGACAAGCCTGCCTGTGGAGGACACAGACGAGCCCTCCTTAGCTCCACGTGGGAGACAGGAGGCTGCATCCACGGCCCACGGGCCCAGCCGCTCCACGGCATGTGGGATCTTCCTGGACCGGGGCACGAACCCGTGTCCCCTGCATCAGCAGGCAAACTTTCAACCGCTGCGCCACCAGGGAAGCCCTAAGATTATGAGGTATTTTTGTTTGTTTGTTTGTCTTTTGGTGGTACGCGGGCCTCTCACTGTTGTGGCCTCTCCCGTTGCAGAGCACAGGCTCCGGACATGCAGGCTCAGCGGCCATGGCTCACGGGCCCAGCCGTTCCACGGCATGTGGGATCCTCCCGGACCGGGGCACGAACCCGTGTCCCCTGCATCGGCAGGCGGACTCTCAACCACTGTGCCACCAGGTAAGCCGGTCCCATTCTTAAAAGCAGCCCTCCCGGTGGGAGGGAGGCTCGGGAGGGAGGGGATATGGGGATATATGTGTACATAGAGCCAATTCACTTTGTTGTACAGCAGAAAGTAACACACCATTGTCAAGCAATTATACTCCAAGAAAGATGTGAAAATGAGTAAATAAAGCAGCCCTCCACCCTAGGCCACAGGCCCAGAACCCAAACGCGCCGGGCCCAGCGCGCTTGCTTGGTCCCCACGCCCTCCTGAGCACTTCTCCTCCCCCTGCCTGGGATCCACGTCCAGGATGGGATCCGCTCTCCTGGTTCCCATGACTCAGGCTCTCCCCAGATTTGTTCTATCCTCTTTAGACAGATCCACCCATTGCCTTGGTGTGAGGAATCTAGTAGAAACGCTATCCGTCCAGAGGCCCGAGTTCCATTGAGACCCTGTATCTGAAGATGTGATTGGATTCCAGAGGTGGGCGTAGACGTGTATCCGTGCTGAATTCCACCCAACACCATCTGCTGTGGGGCAGGTGGTGACTGGGGTGCCTTTCCTGCTGTTTCATTCTGGTCCAGTAGGTGAATCCTCAGTAGTGTCTGGGCCGGAGTCCTCAGAGGGAACTGTGTCACCTGAGAAAATAGGATTCAAACTCACTTCTGAGTCACTTCATGATGCCAGATGCCCTGCTAGCTCCTAGAGACCTATACCCAATTGTGACTTTCTGCACAATTGTGACTTGGACTGCTTTCTGGCACGGCCCTGACCTTCCTTCCAATGAGAGGCCGTGTGAAAGGGGCCCTCAAGCCCTGCTGGTCAGCACATGGTGTGCAAGATGCTGCTTGTGGCTTAGTGAGGCCTGACAGGACACTCCACATCGTGTTAGCCAGAGGCCATGAAATACCACGTCTGTGCTGGCTGCTGGGGCTGCTGAATGGGGCACCACAGCGTGTACTGTCTCTCGGTTCTGGAGGTTGGAAGTCCAACTCCAGGTGCCAGAAGGGCCGGGCTTCCTCTGACACCCGCTGGGAGGCCTCCCCAGCTTCTGGTGGTTGCTGGCCATCCTCGGTGTTCCTTGGCCTGCAGACCCGTCACTCCAAACCTCCCCCTTCACTTGGTCTTCTCCCTGTGTCCTGTCACCAGATGCTGCCCATGACATGTATTTTAACAAAAACTGATTGGTTGCTAATAAATAAAAATGGAAAAGTTGACACCAAAAATCTGGACTGGGGCAAGTAACAGTGACCAGTGTGCCGGCTTTGCTAGAGTGCAGGTGACTGTCTTGTCACACACACGAGTGTAAATGAATTCGTCGTACCCTTTTCTGAGAGTAAACACAGAGAAAGGTGGGGGACACGGGATGGGGCACTCGAGGTCGGAGGTGAGAGGGGACACCTCTATCTGGGGCGGGGTGAGGGGAACCGAGCCCCTCAGCACCTGGGGGCGCTCCACGGGCGGGGCGGACCGCAGACCCTGCCAGTGCAGCCCCGGCAGTGATGTTGATGGCTCAGAGCAGCGCCCTCACTCCTCGGCCTCTGCGCCACCCTCGGTCCAGCCTCTCAAGGTCCCCTCCTTCTCTGGCACGTTCCTCGGGCAACACAAAGGTTTTTCATGGGATACTTTGGAGTTGTTTTAATCATCTGTACACGTTTGGGCTAAGGAGGTGTTTTTTGTGACTCTCAGCCGTGCCTACTTCCATCTGGTTTCTCGTGGTTTCTGGGACAGTCCTCGCCCCTGACCCCGAGGCAATCAGAGCTCTGATTTTCAGGAACATTTCTCACCTGCACGATTCTGCACCCCTTAGAGCCTCTGCTGAGGAGAGTTCTACAAATGCCGTCCTCATTCATTTTTGTTTATACAGCACAGCAGGAGGCATTTGTCCACATCCTTGTTCCAAGGCAACACCGTAGCTAAAATTTCACTCCTTAGTTTACCCCCAATTTTGAATTTCTTGGTTGAGGACCATCACTTTCTTAATTTAAAAAAAATCTTCCACCACTGACACATAGCATTTGGCTTTCTAAAGGGCTATTTTCGACAAAGCTACTAATCTTTTTAAAACGATTTAAGTACTATATATACACAAGCTAAAGGTTCTATCCCTGATGAGTTGGAACAATAAGAATGCACTGAGTTTCAGCTGCTGGGAGGTCAGCAAGGTGGGGTTCCTGGCAGTCCCAAGGTTCTGGGTCCACACTGGGTGAGATGCACCCACACGAGCCTATGAGGCACACATCGCTGTCTGTGTGCTGGGGAGGGGTGGCCAGAGCTCAGAGCCCAAGGAGCTTGTCCAAGGTCACTCAGCTACTATAGGGCAGAGCAAGACTCTGCACTCCGGTTCCCTCACAGCAGAGCTGATCACTCACAGCCTCTGGCCGGGTGACCACCTGCCCCACGCCTCCCACTCAGGGGAGTCTGGGAGGAAACACCCTCCTATAGGGGGTGGGGAGCAGGGTGGGGAGGGAGTTAAAAAGACACGCCTTTAACTTTATTTGTTTGTGGATTATTCAACTTTGATCCAGGGCCAATTTATTACCTTGGTAATTCTTAAGAAGCAAGAAAATTTTAAAATCGATTGATCCATCCATACGAATAAATATTTGAAGCCTAAGAGAAAATGAAAGAAATGGAGGCTTAGCAAAACTGCATTATTCCACGTCGTTGACTTTTATAATCTTTTTTTTTTTGGCTGCATTGGGTCTTTGTTGCTGCGTGCGGGCTTTCTCTGGTTGCGGCGAGCTGGCGTTACTCGGTTACTCTCCGTTGTGGTGCGTGGGCTTCTCATTGCGGTGGCTTCTCGTTGCAGAGCACGGGCTCTAGGCACTCGGGCTTCAGTAGTTGTGGCACGTGGGCCCAGTAGTTGTGGCTCCCATGCTCTAGAGCACAGGCTCAGTAGTTGTGGTGCACGGGCTTAGTTGCTCTGCGACATGTGGGATCTTCCTGTACCCGGGCTCAAACCCATGTCCCCTGCATTGGCAGGTGGATTCTTAACCACTGTGCCACCCGGGAAGTCCTATAATCTTTTGAGAATAGTTGTAAATCAATAGATGTTGAGAGTCTGTGGTGTTGGCTTGGCTGCCACCATCTTGTTGGAACAGAATTCAGTTCTGGATTTTGTCTCCTGTGTATCACTGCTGACCCTACGAATTTTGGGGGTGTATTTTGTAAATCTGCATACCCGAAGGATGGCAAGCCCCTTCAGAACACAAACTACGTTCGCATTGCACCTTTATCGTCTGTTCTCTGGGGCATCTTGGGCAAAGTGCATAAACATTCTCATCCTGGGTCTGAGAACAATAGATCTTTTTTTGCTCAGAAAACTAAACAACTGGAAAACAGTTAAGACATAAAAGTCATATGAGAAGTACAAGGCTTAACTCAACAGTCAGTATTTACATAGTTAATATAAAGTGGATCATTAATATATAAATATATTTGGAGAATGAAAGAGGAAAAAATAGAAGTAGGTAGTTGCGTTAAGTTCACAAAAATCCTGTGAAAACACTGGCTCTAAAGTTAATATGTACCAGAATCGACTAAAATGGTTCCAGTGTTGCCACTGGGAGTGGGGCTTAGGGTGGGGCTGCTGTTTTTCATTAGGAACCCATAATCCTTTATTGTCAGGGTTCTTAGTTGAGACGACAGAACCCACTCTAGCTTTTTTTTTTTTTTTAAGAAGACAGGAGTTTGGGCTTCCCTGGTGGCGCAGTGGTTGAGAGTCCGCCTGCCGATGCAGGGGATACGGGTTCGTGCCCCGGTCCGGGAGGATCCCACGTGCCGCGGAGCGGCTGGGCCCGTGAGCCATGGCCGCTGAGCCTGCGCGTCCGGAGCCTGTGCCCCGCAACGGGAGAGGCCACAACAGTGAGAGGCCCGCGTACCACAAAAAAAAAAAAAAGAAGACAGGAGTTTAAGGAGTAGCTGGAGCTCCAGGAATCACAGGGAGATGTGAAGAGGCTGGGTTTCTACAGTGGTGCCACACTGGGCTGCAGAAACGGCCACTGCCTGGACGCCCACTGCCCTGCTGAGAGCAGCAGCCTCCTCGCCACAAGGAGGCGAGGCTCCGGGTCAAAGGTGTGGGAGGTCAGGCGATGGGCAGAGCCCACCTCCCACGGTCCAGAGTGGTGCTGAGAACCAGCAAGGCTAAAACGCTGCTGGGCAGCTGGGTTTTTATGACATGGAACTGTTCAAACAAATTTTATTTTTTGAAGCCAAGCATACATATTACTTTGATGAAAATAAAAAAAAAACTAAAAAAGGGAAGGGCTTTGTGAGCTGGAAGTAGAGCCAGCTTCTAGGCTTGTCAAGTACTTTTAATAGGATGAGTTGGCATTTTCACATGGTAGGTGGAAAGTTATTTGAAGGTTGCTTTTAGCTCACTTCATCTTTTTTTTGGTTTTTTTTGTGGTACGTGGGTCTCTCCCATTGCGGAGCACAGGCTCTGGACGCGCAGGCTCAGCGGCCATGGCTCACGGGCCCAGCCGCTCCGCGGCATGTGAGATCTTCCCAGACCGGGGCACGAACCCGTGTCCCCTGCATCGGCAGGCGGATTCTCAACCACTGTGCCACCAGGGAAGCCCTAGCTCACTTCATCTTAAGGGATGCGGTGTAGCCCTCTTGCTGGCTGTAGTCAAGTACAGGTGAGGCCGTGAGCCTGGTCCTTACCCAGGAAAGAAAGGCATTTGCAAAGCCATTGCCTCTCCCCCGGTTTTGTTCTGAGCTCCTGACCTCTGCCCTTCCCCAGACCCCTTAAGATCGACATGGGAAACTTGATTATCCTAAAGCAGTCATCTGAAATCGCACTGTGTCAGGTCAGATGGCTGACTGAGCCTGGCCAGGGACAGGTGTCCAATGAGGAGGGAGGAAGTGGACACTCCAAGGGGCGTATTTATAGCAGTTGGAGTTAAAAATACAACCAGCCTGGTCCCAAAGCCTGGGCGCGATGGTGTGGACCTCTGTGGTGAGTGAGCCTCGCAGCGCCGAGAAGCAGAGTGGGGTGGGAAGGCCCCTCGCCACAGAAAGCCCCAAGAGACGTCTCGCCCGGAGGCCTGTGATGCCGTGAACACAGGCCCTGGGAGGTGACTAGTCACCGGCAATCCGAGGTCTCTTCCCACATCTGGCTTCCTCGCCAGCTGGAGCTTAGATCGCGGAACACCGAGGGGAGCTGCAGGAACGCATTGATGAAATCTGCAGGGCAGGGGAGGACTTTCCAAAGAGCTTCACATTTAATCACCGTGTTTTCCCCCCAAGTTTTACTGAGATATCGTTGACATGTAACACTGTCCGTTTGAGGTGTACAGCATCATGATTTGCTATATGTATATGTATGTATTGAGGAATGATCATGGTGGTAAGTTTCACTAACAGCCATTACCTCACACAGTTACTCTTTATTCACAAGTTGACTGATGGGCAACTTTGTCACTGATGTACATTGTGTTGTAGCTATTGAAATGCGCTTCTGGAAAGAGATGGAACATTGAAGAAAACTGCTTTTGTGGTGAAAACATTGTTGCAAATTACAAAAACCACATTTTTTTATGAATGTAAAATTTTTATTCATTTCTTTTGGTACGAACTAGTGTTTATTTAAAAATAACATTTAGGAATTTATACTCCCAGGACGTGTTATAGTTAACATCCAAAGACAATAAATATTTCGTGACAATTTATTATATGCTTAGTACTAAAAAGCTCCTAAATCTGAACAGTGTTGGCACTACAAGATTAGCGAATTGTGTTTGGCTAATGATTATGATAGAAAAACACTGAGGAAAATTTCAACCATTACAATCGGTAAAGGTATAATTTTGTATTTCATGAAGGACAGTAGTCATATTTAGCAATAGCCTCATTTACACATTAGAGTATACTCACCTCGAGGTTGTAGTTTGATGCTGTTTCTTTTCAATTCTCTTCTTGCAAATAACCAACAAGGCAGAAACTGCTTCCAACTGACGGTCCAAACAAAGGAGGAATCATGGCTAACCGTCTGGTTGCTAACATTTGTTAAAGGCAAATCGCAAACTTCGGAGTATGGTTCAACATCACCAAAAGGGGTAAAGTTGCTTCCTCTGGCCACCTTCTTCCATGAAAAAAGTGTACTTTGACTTCTAAAATGGATTTCAAAAATTCAGTAGAAAGATTTAACAACTATCAACACTTCCAACACTGATTTTTCTAATACCCAGAAACATCCACTTAGCAGTTGTTAAGACTAAGTTGAAAAACTGAATACTATTATACAAATGTAAATTATTACTATTAGCTAGTAGGAATAATCACTTGATTCTTAATCCTGTTTATATTTAATTATAAACATGAGACTGATTTTTAGAATAAAAAGAATGAAGAACATCTCCATCATGTGTCTTTGTTCCCAATAATCCCTTTCAGATAGATCTGTGAAGTAATACACAGCACAGTGTCGACATACCTTTCATTTCAAAGGCCAAAAAAAATGGGCCTTAAGTAGTGAGATCACTTCTATTAGGCTTTATATTAGTATCAGTTAATGAGTTAAGCAGTCAAACGAGTATCAGTTGATTTAATCTCGCCCAAATGAATGGGTCTCTGTTGGTTGATCAATGCAGAGAAACTCTGCAGGTAAGAAGTATCCAAGGTATTCCACTATGTCTGGGGTGGTGTCATAATGGTAGTGTCCACCTTCTTCATGATGACTGAAACAAGGAGTGTGCTCCAACCACAAATCAAACCCTGGGTCTCTGGAGATAAAAACTGGCAAACCAAAGGAGCCTTCATCTCATGAAAACGTAACCATTGATTCAAGTCTTCATCAGAGTTCAATGGGCAGGAAGAAAATTCTGCCGGCATAATGTGAATCTTCACTTTTCTCTTCTGAATCACGAAAGTACCTCCCATTCCTACAGGCTTATCTCCATAATGTTTTTCAAGAGTGTGTTTCACACAAGTCACAAACTTTAGTTTTCCAGTTCTTCTTTTGGCTTTCACCTCAATGACCTTTCCAGGTTGGCCTTCACTGGCAAAAAGATTAGCCAGTAATGCACACCCCAAATCATGATATTTCTCACTGTATTTCTCCAGTAGGCACCCTCCCTCTGCCGAGTTAACAGGAGCAAAGTAACTTCTATTCACTGGACGTTTGTGTTCACTTTCTGTTTGAACAACTGGCATAAACTCAGAATTGAATCCAAGAGTTTGAAACGGGCCTGCTCCTGCTCCAAGAACAAAAGCTCCAGGAAGCTGGATTTCTTTTGCGATTTTATTTAGATCATAAACTTTTTTTTTTTTTTTTACTTATAAGAGGCAAAAAGTAAGGTACACCTCCTACTTCTGCAATTCTAGTTTTCCCACAGATACCTTTTACGGGAAAGGTAAATGGCTCCTTAGTCAAATTAGGGCAATCAACTACAGACACCTGGACATCAGCAAAGTTATCCGTTAGCGCCTTTGGCTGAACTCCAAACTCCGGAACTCCACGCTCCAGCTGCCCTCCTTTCCACGTGCTGCCTCTCCCCTTCTGCGCAGGTCCCTAGCAGAGGCCCCGCCCCACGCTTGGACGTCGCCCCGCCTAGGCCCCACCCCACGCTCCAACGTCCCCGAAATCGCTTTCTGAAGGGAGAAAGAAGGCTGCTGGGAGAGGCGGGCAGCGGGCCTTTGTCCGCTTGCGGGGACCCAGTGCAGAGCGGGTCCCGCGCGAGGCCAGGGACGCGGATGCAGACCTCTGGGGCCTGTCGCAGGCCTGGATTAACTGACACACATGGCAGAGAGACGCCAGCTCCCAGGTACTGCCCGCCACCGTCCACCATCTAGGGAATGCGGCCGGGGAGCCCCTCACGCACTGCCCTGGGAGCGGGACGGGGCTGGGAAGAGGAGAAACACGCAGGGATGAGGCCTGACCAGGGAGCGCCCGGGGGACCCACATGTGAAATCTAGAAAAAGATGGGTGGTTTTTTTTTTCCAAGAGAGAAAGAGCTGGGTCTTAAGAAGCACACGAACAGGAGACCCGAGTGTGAGCGGACATGTGCCTCCTTCCCTGCCTCCTGCACACTCTGCTGGGTTGATTACTCACCGTGGCTGGGCCGTGGGGTCAGGCTTTGCCCTGGGGAGTTGCGCAATCACAGTTCTGAGTGTTGAAAAAAATAGTCTCATTGCGCCCATGGGTGCCTCTGGATGCTCAGAGGGAAAGGAGTCAGCGGGGTCCTCCTCGTCGAGCTGCCCAGAGACCCTGACTAAAGGGGAGAATTATGTGTATTAAACCCCCTGCGTCCTTTCCTCCTTTACTCCTACCCACCCCTACTTCCCAGACCCCAAAGCAAAAAACAACACAGGAGTGACAACGGTGGCCAGCTTACAGATAGAGAGCTGTGAAAAAAAATCCAAACTAGATTTTCAAGTCCACCCTGTTTATGCGACTTTCCAAGTGATTAAGTCAATGATTCCCAGCCCGGGTTTTAGGACACCCCCAGGTGTCTTTATTCCAAGGGCGATCGTGAAATTCCCCAAATAAAATGATTTTAAGTCCCTGCACTTTAAACTAAGCTCACACCTTGTACTCGTTACAAGCACACACTTTCAGAGGGAAGGAGATTGTGAAATCCAACAACAGTCTGATTCCAACAGACCGGCCACAGCAATCAAAATACCAGTTTGTATTTGGGTAACACTTTGCGGCTTTGAGAGCACTTTCTGATTCCTGGGTTAGTGACTAAACGTGTGAATTAATACAAAAGGTGACTGTTCTAGCCTCCACATTGCACTGGAGGTAGGAACGGAGACGGGCCCTTCCTCTGGCACGAAGCTATCTCCGTGTAGCTCATCTGTGAAGTTTCAGTGTGTCAGCGGCTGGTGGAGGTGCTGTTTGGAAAAAGGCTGGTGGCCCAGGCCTGGGCGGCAGTGGCATTGCTTGGGCCAGGCAAACAGGGCTCTGCGGGGCCCGGGGTCATGGTCAAAGAAAAGCAAGGGCAGGCAGCTTCAGGCTGGCTTTCCCACTGGGCCGAGCAAGGCTGGAAGTTCTGGGGTAGCGGCGTGAGCAGCTGGCCAGGTTAGCAATGAGCTCATGAGCAGTAAGGCCCAGGCTGAAATCTGGGTCCATTTCTTCCAGAGCTCACTCCCCTGCCAGCCTGCGGAGCTGCCTCTCGGTCAAATTCCTAGAACTGAGTTGTGTTCAGACAGACTGGGGTCTGCTTACGTGGGGCTGCCTGCATCCTAACAGGTTGATGTTTATTTTAAAACAACACCATGGAAATTGAAGAACAGAGAGCAAACTTGGTTTTAAAGAAAATAAATATGAGAGAAAAACTGAGAGAAACATTATGTGTCACGGAAACACAATTCTTTGGGTATCTGTCTCCAGAAATCTAGCCCAAAAGGTACACTGAGTGTTTAAAGAGTGAACTAAAGTTAAAAACATAAAAATGCACATTGTATGTGTGTTGTGAATGACATTCACACGCACTATGTACAACTGTACTGAATACAGTTTTCCAGTCCATACGTGAAACAATGTGGCAGATTAATAATCTCGGCAGTCATATTAGCTGTAGATAACCAACACATAAACCCACATGCTACTGTAATTTGGCAGTTTATTTGTATTTTAGGGAGTCACAACTAACGCTGCATAAGTACATCAAGGTTCACTTTATCAATTCGGGGACTGACTGTTGTGTTATTTTATATTTCACTCTGAAACACAGAATTAAAAAATCTTTAGGGTAGAAAGACATATTTCAGAAAAAACTTTATTTCCTCTTTAAATTGACCATATCTGGCTATGTACTGTTTAACTTATTTCAGTATTTTTACCGTGGGTAGTTAGATCTAAGCAATAAAAAGGAATTGTCATTCCCCAGGATATAATATACATGATAGAAAATGACTGTCCTTCTGTATTCACACTGACACAGACAATTACAAAAGGGGCAGTCTGGGATCTACTTTATTTTCTGCAGTTGTCATAAAAAGCAAATGTCTATTTTCACTTGGGAAATGGGATACATTATAAAAATCAGGTCAAAACATGCAGATAGTTGTCACTGTTTATATGTAGCTTTAAACCCTGGAGAATGTTTTTTTTTTTTTTTTTTTTTTTGCGGTACGCGGGCCTCTCACTGTTGTGGCCTCTCCCATTGCGGAGCACAGGCTCTGGACGCGCAGGCTCAGCGGCCATGGCTCACGGGCCCAGCCGCTCCACGGCATGTGGGATCTTCCCGGACCGGGGCACGAACCCGTGTCCCCTGCATCGGCAGGCGGATTCTCAACCACTGCGCCACCAGGGAAGCCCGAGAATGTTTTTAATGTTTTATTTCCCAGTCATTTAGTAGCTTCCATGACTAGGTTTGGGTGCAAGGAAATTTCTGGAAATTTACTTCATAAAAAATCATGCACCACATATTCTTAGTATACACTTTCAGTAGTCAGGCATAGTCTCCAGATTTCGATTTTTCTAAAGTCCTGGCAGTTTGCTACACGTCAGTGATATTTGTTCATACTTTATATACTATTTTATGATGATTCAGGCAGATTCGCGTTATAAGTATCTTTAGGAGAACTGCATCCTTTGTTTATTACAGAATATAGACAAAGCTGCATGAATAATTTCTAGCCTAAATGGATGGCAACCACATACTTCTACTTGCTGGGGCCAAACTTTCAGCATCATTTTTGATTCCTCTCACATTCTACATCCAAATCCACCAGACAGTGCTTTTGACTCAACCTGTGGAATATATCCAGAATCTTCCCGGGGCTCACAGCTTCCCCTGCCATCCTGGAGTGGGGCCCCGTGTTCGGGCACTGTCCTCCTGTCTGGTCCTCCTGCACCGGCCCTGGTCCTCTTTCAGTCTGTTTTCTGCCCAGCAGGCAGAGTGTCCCTCTTAGAGCCTGAGTCAGATCTTGTCACTGTCCTGTCCCAGCCCTGCCGTGGCCCACCTCACTCAGAGGGAGAGCCCGAGTCCCCACGACGGTCAGCCAGGCCCACACTCCTCGCCCCCAGCTCCACACTCTGCACCAGCCATGCTGCCCTCTCCACCCTGCCTCCAGGCCTTTTCTCTCCCTTTCCGGAGAGTCACCTGGCTGCTTCCTTCACCTCCTTCAAGTATCGGCCTAAATCTGGCCTTCTTATTGAAGCCTGGTGTGAATACTCCCATTTAGGATGGGAGACCGTCCTGTCACAACCCGTTCCCCCAGACAGCGCTGATCTCCCCACCCCACACTCCTCCCCCTCTTTCCTAGCCCTTATCCGTCACCCTTAGCAAACGGTAGAACTTGCCTATTTATCACAGTTATTGTCTGTTTTCCCCCAAAACTGGAACGTACATTCTGGAAGGCAGGGATCTTCCTTTGTTCTGTTCACCGATGCATCCCCAACTTGATAAATACCTGTTTATTTCAAGTGTCCAGAGGCGCTTGATAAATACTTGTTGGAGGCATCAGTGTGATGCCTCAATCTACCTAACGGAGCAGCATCACGTGGTCGCTCTGGTGAAGGCCTGTGGGGCTGCAGGCCATCCTCCCTGCACTGGGCTATGGCTCAGTCACGTCTTACCTGGAGAAGGACCAGGGCCCAGCCTCCTTTGAGCTGAGTCTGCTGTCTTATAGATGGATTCATGGAGTGCCTGTTTTTCTTTTCCTTTTTAGCACCTTTAATTATCCTGAAAAACAATTTGAGTGTGATGGTAAATTAAAACATGTTTCTAACATGAGTAATTTATTCTGACGTATGTGCTTTTCCAGGTTTGCAGGCAGGGCTGACCTCGTGAGTAGCCCACCCATGTAGTGTTGTGCA
This sequence comes from Kogia breviceps, assembly GCF_026419965.1. Taxonomy (NCBI): domain Eukaryota; kingdom Metazoa; phylum Chordata; class Mammalia; order Artiodactyla; family Physeteridae; genus Kogia; species Kogia breviceps. Next base: position 170,360,969 of record NC_081312.1, read on the forward strand.
GTTGGAAGGGTCTGAGGAAGGCCAGCTTGCCCCCAAATATCTTCCTTCTGGTGGCGTGGTCCACCGGGAGGTTAATGGGCTGGAGGGACAGTTATTGAAGTTTGTGATGACTCCCACCTGGTGGAGGCAAGTCTTGATTGTTCACTTGGTTAGTGAAATCCTAAATGGTGAGAAATAGTATGGAAATGCATTAGCGAATGAGTTAAAGCTAGAAGCATGAGAATGCATATTAGAGCAATGGCTTGTTGACGGCATGTCTGACGTTCACAGTGCAGTTTTCCTTTAATGTCCTTCAGAATGGAACTTCAGCATCTGCCTCGGTCAGGATGGGGCGGGAGGCTGCGTGGTGGTCCCTGGGCCAACCTGCCTGGGTTCCCTAAGGAGAGCTGACTGGCTCTCAGCTGAGGCTCAGTTCAGAGAAGGAACGCCTTAGAACAGCAGTCCCCTACCAGACAAATAGCAAAAGCTCTGGGCACCTGGTGACAAAGATGAGCACGGCAGTTTTTGTTTGAAGGATTTTCCCGGATCTTTCTGATCTATCCACCCGGAAGTTAATGCGGATGAATGCCGACCATTAGTCTGGACCAACGGGTCTCCAGCCTTCCTCGGGAGCATTCGGGGCTGGCAGCTTTCCTACCAGACACACAATCCACTCGCACACAAATGAGGAAGGGAACAGCCTTGGGCCCTGAGGCTCGGAGCCCGTGGGTGAGGAAAACAGGTCCCGCAGCATCTGTGACTATAGTGCACAGACCGTCACCTTCTTTTCTCCCCCCCACTGCAGTCAGGAAAGTGCAGGGTCTGGAAGTGCACACAGTGAAAGAGGAGACACCCTGTTTGTACTGCGCACATCTGCGGTTTCTGAAGTGTAGGCTTGTCCACAAGTGTAAATTCTGCTACAACGCAACGTCTTTCTGCTGCTTCTCCCTGCTTGCAGCTGGGAGGCTTGGTAGGGACCGCCACTGGGCCTTCGTTAGGTGGGTCTCACCAGGGCGCACGGGCATGACCTCTGTTCTGAAGTCGCTAAAGCATTAGTGCAGGCCGTGGGTCCAGCCCTCGGCCCATCGCAGGCCTGCTCGTCTCACTTCCCAGAGGGCGGAAGTCCCTGTCCTGCTTCCCAGTGTCCACCAGGCCACAGGTTGGCTGATCCAGGAGCTTCCATCTCCAGACAGGCCTGGACCTGGGGGGCGGGGCCGCAGCGGGATAAGGAGGAGCCTGGAAGGCGCAGCGCCTGGGGAGAGGTGGAGCCTGGGCTGGAAAGGGTGTGTCCTGGGTAGAGCCTGAACTTGGAGGGGCGTGGCCTCAACTTGGGCAGAGCCCGAGGTGGGGCAGGGTTGGTGGGACCTGAAGTCCCCACCCGGGTTGGGTGGGGGCTAGGAAGGGGTGGGACCTGAACTGGGAAGGGTGGGCCCTGGGTGGAGCCTGGATTGGGAGGGGCGGGGCCTTGGTGGGCGAGGTCACCCTCCCTTTGTTGGCTCAGGTCCCTCTAGGCAAAGCTGAGTCTGATCTGGAGGGGTTTCCTTGTGGAGCGATTGCAGGCAGGGTGATGTGCTCTAGCCTTCTTGTGTTTGTCCTCTTCCTCCCCTACACCCAGGGATAAGCTAACTGGCTCAAACAAACGGAGAAATGTGCCCCATCAGGGCCTCCAAGCGTTTTTCCTGGACCAGGCTCCTGGCCATTAGAGTAGATGAGACAGACACAGGTCCCTTAGGGATGAGCTGCCTTTCAGGTGAGATGAACTGTGTGACCTTCCACGAATCAAAATGCTTTTCAGTGGTTTTACGGTTTAAAAAAATCACAAAAGAAATACAAGATGATTGCATTAAAAAATCAAAATAATGCTGTTGTATATGGAGTAAAAAGTGAAATCCTTCTTTATATTTCTTGCCCTCCACCCCCACTGTCCACATGGGACACTGTTGTAAGCACTGTTGAAAGGTTTGGTGCACCTTTCTGGAGGTTTTCCTGTACATTAAGTGTGAGTGCACACACAGTCCACATTAAACACACACATGGTATTTTTTTTCTTTTTCTTATGTACATAGGGCTGTAGCTCACATACTCAACACAAAAACACTGCATCCGGAGGGTGTTCCTAGCAGTGTATTTGATCCATCTCATTCTTTTCAACCAGGGCCTACCATTCCACAGGATGGGTGCAATCATGAAAACATTTGGTGGCTGTATTAGTTTCCTGAGGCTGCCATTAAAAAAAATTACCACAGTCTTGGTGGCTTAAAACCACAGAAATTTGTTCTCCCACAATTCTGCAGTCTACAAGTCCAAAATCAAGGTGCCGGCAAGACCATGCTCCCGCAGGGCTCTGGGGGAGGATCCTTCCTTGCCTCTTCCAGTACTGGGGGCTCTAGGAAATCCTTGGTGTTCCTTGGCCTGCAGCTGCATCACTCCAGTCTCTGCCTCCATCTTCATATGGCCTTCTCCGTGCATCTTCTCCTCTTTTTATAAGGACATTGAATTTGGGGCCCATCTTCTTAACTAATTGCATCTGCAAAAACTCTGTTTCCAAATAAGGTCACATTCTGAGGTTTTGGGTGGACACGAATTTTGGGGGACCACTATTCAACTCACTCTGGTAACCATAGGTCTTGATGGCTTCATTTTACTGCCCATTGTCTGTGTCCCAGTCCAAACCCAGATGGAAGAGTCCTAAGGGCCAATTCCTGAAGAACTTTCCATTCCTCCCGTGAACAGCAATGGACTGACCACCTGCTATGTGCTAGGCACCTAGATTAGAATCAGCTGTGGGCAAGACTGAGGCTCTGGCCTCACACAGTGCACTTGCTCTGTGACAAGGGCTACGTCTGTCGTCAGAGAATCCCTATGCCTAACACAGTGCCTGGAGCTTCATAACTAAGTGTTCAATTAATGAATGAGTGAATGGATAAATGAGAGATACTGACAAACAAGCAGATAATAATAATATGTTGTGGTATGATACTGCAATAGGGGCAAAGTACAGGGCAGCCGGAAGAGCAGCTGGAATCTAGACTTTGGGGGTTAGGGTTGCTTTCTTGGATGAAACAACTCCTAAGTTGGGACCTTACTGAAGTTAGTTAGGCAAAGAGTGTGGGGTTGGAGTGGGTGGAATGTTCTAGGCAGAGGAAAGGGTGGCTTGGCAGCCGGAGGTGAAACAGGTGTAGAAAATCAGAAGCCATTAGCAGCTCAGGATGGGTCCTGAGCCATCTCTGCGGGGGACAATGGTAAAGAAAAAGCTGCAGGGCCTTCTAGAACAGTCTATCTAATAGAACCTTCTTCAGTGAGGGAAGTGCTCTAGATCTGGTCCGTCCAAGGTGGCAGCCATAGCCACATGTGGCTAGTGAGCACCTGAAATGAGGCTAATGTAACTGAGGAACCGAACACTTAATTTTATTAAATTTTTAAGAATTTAAATATAAGTAGCCATGTGTGCCAGGAGTTCTTGTATGAACAAAGCAGCTCTAGATCCTAATATCCTAACTTAATCCAAAATCACAGTTTTGTCCATGAATTCAACTTCTTCCTGTACTACTAAGTCCTTTGCTAGATTCATCTACTGTCAGGGAGCCAAACGGATCTGAGCTCTGCCTGCTGTCCAGGGTAACAGAGGCCAAGTCAGGAGCTGGGTGGCAGAGGCAGAGCCAGGGCTTAGATCTGAAATGCAGTTAACATTTCTTAAATGTCTGTGGTAATCTAGACACACATGACCATTCTTTGAAACACATGCTGTTACTTTTAATTTAAAAAACTACGTGTAAATATGTACCAACAGTGGGAAAGACCCATTACCTCTGGGTAGAGTCAACTGAGGATCGGAGGTCAGGAGGTCAGGGGGCAGGAGAGTTTCTTTTCCCAAAATGCCCTTTTATACTGTTAGATTTAATATGAGCACATGCCATCATTAAAAGTGAACCAAGAAAGCAAAACCAATGATTTTTAGTGGTAAACAGTGGCCACTACAAAGCGAAGGGAAGTAGAATTCCCCTTGGCTCTGGGAGCCAGCCAAACAAGGTCTAAAGTCAGTGAGATTTACTTGATGCACTTACTGTAGATGAGATTTTATTTTATTTATTTATTTATTTATTTTGCGGTACGCGGGCCTCTCACTGTTGTGGCCTCTCCCGTTGCGGAGCACAGGCTCCGGACGCGCAGGCCCAGCGGCCATGGCTCACGGGCCCAGCCACTCCGCGGCATGTGGGATCTTCCCGGACCGGGGCACGAACCCGCGTCCACTGCATCGGCAGGCGGACTCTTAACCACGGCGCCAGCAGGGAAGCCCTGTGGATGAGATTTTAAAAGCTCACCATTTCCCAGAGACAGTGCTTCCTGGTTGTCGTCTGGAGAGGGGCAAGGAGGCTCCCCAGATTCCATAAGAAGCAGGCAACCTAAAATGTACCCCATGCCAAACAAGCCATGAGTTGTGACATGTTTAAACTGTAACTGGGTGAGGGAGAGTGAATCACAACTGAGAAAATGTGGTCACAAGGAGAAGTCAGGGTACAGGTTTGCTGGGCAACTCCAGGGATATGTCAGAAGCGGCTGCACCAGCAGGCTGACTCGGTCCTCTGGCTGCAGCCGGACAGCCACGGCCACAAGGACCTGAGAAGGGGATACTTTAAGGATATCGGGTCTCCTTTGTTCTGTCTTTACATTCAGTAAGTAGCGTTCTTACCTTCCTTTGCCTTTTGTAGTGCGTTTTCCCACTAGGGAGAAACAGTGCTGACTGGTTGAAACAAGTATGCTCACGATACACAGGAGTGAATGAATGCGTTAACGCTCTGCAGTGCCACGGCCAGTCCTCTGTGAATTTGGATTTCGGGGGCCAGTGTCACAAATGCAAGCAACGCAGGCTTGGAATGAGAGGTACCCAGCTCCCATTCTCAGCTTCTCCCCTCATTAATGTGTGATCTTGACCTTATTACTTAACCTCTGAGCTTCAGCTTCTTCTGTGCAAGATGGAAATGAGCTTGGGTAAAAATCGAGAGAATACGGGCACAGCACTTGAGATAATGTCATGTGATAGACATTCGATAGATGGTTCTTTCTCGCTCTCCCATGTATAAATGAACATATCAAACCATACATATATGGCACAGAGTCCCCCTCAGTGAGTTAGACGGGACTCCAGCTACACGCACAACCTCTAAGCTCCCCCGGAGTCCGTCGGCCAGCTCCATCGAGTTTATTTGGGTTTGGGACATCAGATCAAGCTCTGAAGACAGGAGCCTGGATCTAGGCAGAGTCTACCACCGGCTGGATCTGTGACTCAGCAAGTGACAGAGCCGGCCTGGGCCTCAGAGTCCTCATCTGTCAAATCATGGGGCCACCTGAGCAAGAAAGAGCCGCATTGCAAACCGCAGAGAATAAAAGGTGGGAGTAATGGCAGAGGAAAAGGGCTCAAGTCAAAGAGAGTGACGCTTGCAGCGTCATCTCCTGGACCCTTCTTTCCTCTGTGCTGACTGATGACGCTGCAGCCGGGCCCTAGCCTTCGGTGGCCGCTTCCGAGCAAGTGCACTTGGCGGGAAGGAAAGGGCCCCTGGCGGCTGTGCAGTCAGGCGGGGTCGGGGCAGGGTTTGTGCCCGGCGGGGAAGTTCCATTCAGGTTGCCTCTGTCGAGTTTGACAATGATTTTTCCCTGAATGAAAGACCCTTAAAAGAAAACATTTTCTGGCATGTAGTGAAATTTTAATAACTCTGTATTTTGTAGCAGAAGCAAGATGTAAATGTTACTGGATCACAAGGGAAAACTCAATTCTGTTTTACTCATTCACACAACCCATTGAAGAGTGTACAATGGAAAGGACTTGGATGGGTGTGATTCACGCTTCTTTCCCAAAGTAGGATAAGCAACAAGGCCGTGTCCGAGTGGACGGTGGTCATGAAGGCCCATAACACTCATGTCCAGATACTGTTGGGAGGCAGTAAGATGCTCTGATATGGGTTCAGCAGGGGCTGGAAGCCAATAGCATTTGGAGAGAGGAGGGTCTGAACAGTAAGGCTCTTTCTTCTCCCGGAGTCAGTAAAGACTAACACCGTGAGCTTCAGAAATTGCCTTCCTGGGCTGAGTCCCCACTTCTCCTTCTAGAACTTAGACAAAGGCCTCAACTCTGTTCTCAGCTTCCCCACCTGTAACTTAAGGGCATCCTTCCTCATTCTCACAGGGTTGTTCTGAGGAGTAACTCGGTGAGTAGCCATAGAGCCTGGCCCTTAGCGCTCGTGGAGGCCAGCGTCGTGCGGAAGGAGTGGAGGAACAGGGTGGCGGGGCGAGGTGGACCAGGTGGAGCCTAAGAGGCGAAGTTCGGTTTTGAGCAAGCGCCGTCATGGGAGGTGAGGCTGACACAGCTTCTGGTGTTCAATCAGGAAGAGAAGGTTTAATCAGTCATCACCTAGTGCGAGAGGAAAAACTAGGTTATTGTCATCCTTCCTGCCTCTCCTCGATATACAAATGCAACATTAATGACGTCCCCCAGAAAAGAATCCCGTTTTGACCCACATGCCCCTTCAGTTACTGAACCCTCTGTCCTCTGTCCACTCCTGACTCCAGGGACGGTCCCGCTGTCTCTCCTCCGTCCACAGCAGGACTCCAGGCTGCCTGTTACACCGTCCTCCTGTGCTTTCTCTTGTTCTGTCTTGCACTTGCTCCATCAGGCTTCACTCCACGAAGGCTACCTTCGTGGGGCTACATCAACCCGCAATTCTCAGTCTTCCTCTTTCTTTCTTTCTTTTTTGTGATACGCAGGCCTCTCACTGTTGTGGCCTCTCCCGTTGCGGAGCACAGGCTCCGGACGCGCAGGCTCAGCGGCCATGGCTCATGGTCCCAGCCGCTCCGCGGCATGTGGGATCCTCCTGGACCGGGGCATGAACCTGTGTCCCCTGCATCGGCAGGCGGACTCTCAACCACTGCGCCACCAGGGAAGCCCAAAGATATTCTTTCTGACAAAGAGGCAGGAGGAGCCGGGGCTGCCTGACCTTTGGCGAGGGGTCAGCCTGGGCCTGCCTGCACCTCCTTGCTTCGGTGCAGGAATTAACCCTGGCGGCTTCTTCCTCGAAGGCCAGAAAGCCCAGAGCACTGAGTGTACTAAGCCTACTGCCTCCCAGTTCCTGGTGGGCGCTGGTTACAGGGAGGCAAGGGGTCTCTTGAGTTCGGATCCGGCCAACTTGGGACTATGAGAGCTGATTGCCTTCAGAGTGCTTCTCTTGCTGAGTGTTTGTGGTCATTCTTTAAAACGTCCTGAAACAGGCGGTTAAGAACCGGTGACTTCAAAGTGAAATGAAAGGCATAAGAGAAAGCATCACGGGTGTTGTATAGCAGCCATCTTCAAGAAACACAAAGCACTTTGCATCAGGGGATGTCTTGACATACGGTCCCCAGACTCTAGAGGCCCTGGTTGCCTTCGGTCCCTTGCCATGGGATGCTGGGTGGATATAAATGATTCGTTTCTCATCTTTAATAAAGTACTTAAAATGGCCACAATGATACATGCATCTGGTTAAAAAGTTCCAGCAGCGCAAAGGCTTCGTGAAGGACCACAGGCTTTTCTCCAGCTGTCTCTCCCCTCCCACCACCCCTCCTCCTCTCTTGGTTTTTTTCAGGGGACTTTTAGTTTTACACCATCATGGTTCATACCCACGTTTGCCTCTAGAAACACAATGAAGTATGGTGCTCTGTCTGTAGATTTATTCCAAATGTTTCAAAGCTGTAAACAGTGTTTGATATGCAAATGTCAAGGTCTTTTAAGATCTTTAGGCTCTAACTGTCTGAGGCCTGGGTCCCTGTGTGATTACCAAAGAAAACCCTGGCTTGGCCCATTCAGCTGTCTGCCAATCGTCCCCTTTGGGGTGGCAGGAACCGTGCAGGCAGCAGCAGATCCTATCATGTAAAGGCTTCATTCTGCACGTATCTGCATGGCTCCAGACCAGGTTTGCAAGGCACACGCAGATGTTGTGCAATTACCTGAGGTAATTACTGACTAGTCTTGCTGGCTGCCTTGCAATAAAATCAGGGAGAAGGGCTCCACAGCTCAACCCCATCAGGTCACCAGAAGGCCCAGTATCTTCTTCTGAGCGTGAGTTTAGGACAGGAGAGCTGGCAAAGATGGAAACGTAGGCTTCTCTGTAGCTGTCAGGGCCTGTTGACATCACCCCGCAGAAGCTGCAAAAATAAAATAAAATAAAATAAAAGTGAAAAGATTTCCCAAAGCCTTTGACAGAAAAAGTACTTTTTAATCAGATGCAGAAATCCTTCTCAGCAAACAGCCATGCTGAAGCAGCCACACTCAGGCCACAGCACGGCGAGGGCCAACAAAGCAGGACCTGCTTTCAGTGTCAGAGACTGTGGACCCAGGTGGACCCAGGTTTGGTTCTTGGCTTTGTTCCTTATGAGCTGTTGGGTCCTGTTAACTTACTTCCTTTCTGTAAGCCTGTTTCCTAAAGTGTAGGGGTACCTGCCTTACCCTTCTTGTGGGATGGTTAACCTCCACGCCCAGAAGGCTCTGCACAGCTGGTCACCACAACCCACCTTCTGTTCCCAGGAGATGTTCATGTCTTCACTCTGGTCCATCCTGTTTCAGGCTGGGTTGAGCCAACACCTGCAGACGGACCTCGTCTTCAAATGCATATTTTTTAAATCATCTTTATTGGAGTATAATTGCTTTACATTGTTGTGTTAGTTGCTGCTGTATAACAAAGTGAATCACCTATACGTATACGTATATCCCCATAACCCCTCCTTCTTGCATCTCCCTCCCACCCTCCCTATCCCACCCCTCTAGGTGGACACAAAGCACCGAGCTGATCTCCCTGTGCTATGCGGCTGCTTCCCACTAACTATCTATTTTACATTTGGTAGTGTATATATGTCCATGCCACTCTCTCACTTCGTCCTATCTTACCCTTCCCCCTCCCCGTGTCCTCAAGTCCGTTCTGTACGTCTGCGTCTTTATTCCTGTCCTGCCCTTAGGTTCGTCAGAACCATTTTTTAATTTTAGATTCCATATATATGTGTTAGCATATGGTATTTGTTTTTCTCTTTCTGACTTCACTCTGTATGACAGACTCTAGGTCCATCCACCTCAGTACAAATAACTCATTTTCATTTCTTTTTATGGCTGAGTAATATTCCATTGTATATATGTGCCACATCTTTATCCATTCATTGGTTGATGGACACTTAGGTTGCTTCCATGTCCTGGCTATTGCAAATAGTACTGCAATGAACATTGTGGTACATGACTCTTTTTTTTTTAATACATTTATTTATTTTTAGTTTTGGCTGCGTTGGGTCTTCGTTGCTGCGTGCGGGCTTTCTCTTGTTGTGGTGAGCAGGGGCTACTCTTCGTTGTGGTGTGTGGGCTTCTCATTGTGGGGGCTTCTCTTGTTGTGAAGCACGAGCTCTAGGCACACGGGCTTCAGTAGTTGTGTCACGTGGGCTCTGTAGTTGTGGCTTACGGGCTCTAGAGTACAGTCTCAGTAGCTGTGGCGCATGGGCTTAGTTGCTCCATGGCATGTGGGATCTTCCCGGACCAGGGCTTGAGCCCGTGTCTCCTGCATTGGCAGGCAGATTCTTAACCACTGTGCCACCAGGGAAGCCCACATGACTGTATTTGAATTATGATTTTCTCAGGGTGTGTGCCCAGTCGTGGGATTGCTGGGTTGTATGGTAGTTCTATTTTTAGTTTTTTAAGGAACCTCCATACTGTTCTCCATAGTGGCTGGATCAGTTTACGTTCCCACCAGCAGTGCAAGAGGGATCCCTTTTCTCCACACCCTCTCCAGAATTTATTGTTTGTAGATTTTTTGATGATGACCATTATGATAGGTGTGAGATGATACCTCATTGTAATTTCGATTTGCATTTCTCTAATGATTAGTGATGTTGAGCATCCTTTCACTTGTTTGTTGGCAATCTGTATATCTTCTTTGGAGAAATGTCTATTTAGGCCTTCTGCCCATTTTTGGATTTGGTTGTTTGTTTTTTTGCATTGAGCTGCATGAGCTGTTTGTATATTTTGGAGATTAATCCTTTGTCAGTTGCTTCATTTGTGAATATTTTCTCCCATTCTGAGAGTTGTCTTTTCGTCTTAAGTTTTCCTTTGCTGTGCAAAAGCTTTTAAGTTTCATTAGGTCCCATTTGTTTATTTTTGTTTTTATTTCCATTTCTCTAGGAGGTGGGTCAAAAAGAATCTTGCTGTGATTTATGTTATAGAGTGTTCTGCCTATGTTTTCCTCTAAGAGTTTTAGAGTATCTGGCCTTACGTTTAGGTCTTTAATCCATTTTGAGTTTATTTTTGTATATGGTGTTAGGGAGTGTTCTAATTTCATTCTTTTACATGTAGCTGTCCAGTTTTCCCAGCACCACTTATTGAAGAGGCTGTCTTTTCTCCATTGGATATTCTTGCCTCCTTTATCAAAGGTGAAGTGACCATATGTGTGTGGGTTTATCTCTGGGCTTTCTATCCTGTTCCATTGACCTATATTTCTGTTTTTGTGCCAGTACCATACTGTCTTGATTACTATAGCTTTGTAGTATAGTCTGAAGTGAGGGAGCCTGATTCCTCCAGCAATCTTAAGATTGCTTTGGCTATTCAGGGTCTTTTGTGTTTCCATACAAATTGCGAAATGTTTTGTTCTAGTTCTTTGAAAAATGCCAGTGGTAGTTTGATAGGGATTGCATTGAATCTGTAGACTGCTTTGGGTAGTATAGTCATTTTCACAGTGTTGATTCTTCCAGTCCAGGAACATGGTATATCTCTCCATCTGTTTGTATCATCTTTAATTTCTTTCACAGTGTCTTATAGTTTTCTGCATGCAGTTCTTTTGTCTCCTTAGGTAGGTTTATTCCTAGGTATTTTGTTCGTTTTGTTGCAGTGGTTAAATGGGAGTCTTTCTTTAATTTCTCTTTGAGATTTTTCATCATTAATGTATAGGAATGCCAGAGATTTCTGTGCATTAATTTTGCATCCTGCTACTTTACCAGATTCATTGATTAGCTCAAGTAGTTTCCTGGTAGCATCTTTAGGATTCTCTGTGGATAGCATCATGTCATCTGCAAACAGTGACAGTTTTACTTCTTTTCTGATTTGTATCCCTTTTATTTCTTTTTCATCTCTGATTGCTGTGGCTAAAACTTCCAGAACTATATTGAATAATAGTGGTGAGAGTGGGCAACCTTGTGTTTTCCTGATCTTAGTGGAAATGGTATCAATTTTTCACCATTGAGAACAACGTTGGCTGTGAGTTTGTCATATATGGCCTTTATTATGTTGAGGTAAGTTCCCTCTATGCCTACTTTCTGGAGAGTTTTTATCAGAAATGGGTGTTGAATTTTGTTGAAAGATTTTTCTGCATCTATTGAGATGATCATATGGTTTTTGTCTTTCAATTTGTTAATATGGTGTACCACATTGATTGATTTGCATGTATTGAAGAATCCTTGCATTCCTTGGATAAGCCTCACTTGATCATGGTGTATGTTCCTTTTAATGTGCTGCTGGATTCTGTTTGCTAGTATTTTGTTGAGAACTTTTGCATCTCTGTTCATCAGTGATATTGGCCTATAGTTTTCTTTTTTTGTAACATTTTTGTCTGGTTTTGGTGTCAGGGTGATGGTGGCCTCATAGAATGAGTTTGGGAGTGTTCCTCCCTCTGCAATCTTTTGGAAGAGTTTGAGAAGGATAGGTGTTAGCTCGTCTCTAAATGTTGGATAGAATCCGCCTGTGAATCCATCAGGTCCTGGGCTTTTGTTTGTTGGAAGTTTTTTTTTTTTAAATTTATTTTTTAGTTTTTGGCTCTGTTGGGTCTTTGTTGCTGCAGGTGGGCTTTCTCTACTTGCGGCGAGTGGTAGCTGCTCTTCATTGCGGTGTGCGGACTTCTCATTTCGGGCACGTCTGTTGTAGAGCATGGACTCTAGGTGCGTGGGCTTCAGTAGTTGTGGCACGCAGGCTCAGTAGTTGTGGCTCGTGGGCTCTAGAATGCAGGCTCAGTAGTCGCGGTACACGAGCTTAGTTGCTCCACGGCATGTGGGATCTTCCCAGACCATGGCGTCAACCCATGTCCCCTGCATTGGCAGGTGGATTCTTAACCACTGCACCACCAGGGAAGCCCCTGTTGGAAGATTTTTAATCACAGTTTCAATTTCAGTGCTTGTGATTGGTCTGTTTATATTTTCTATTTCTTCCTGTTTCAGTCTCAGAAGGTTGTGCTTTTCTTAGAATTTGTCTTTTTCTTCCAGGTTGTCCATTTTATTGGCATATAGTTGCTTGTAGTAATCTCTCATGATCCTTTGTATTTCTGCAGTGTCAGTTGTTACTTCTACATTTTCATTTCTGATTCTGTTGATTTGAGTCTTCTCCCTTTTTTTCTTGATGAGTCTGGCTAATGGTTTATCAATTTTGTTTATCTTCTCAAAGAACCAGCTTTTAGTTTTATTGATCTTTGCTGTCATTTCCTTCATTTCTTTTTCATTTATTTCTGATCTGATCTTTATGATTTCTTTCCTTCTGCTAACTTTGGTGTTATTTTTGTTCTTCTTTCTCTAATTGTTTTAGGTGTGAGGTTAGGTTGTTTATTTGAGATGTTTCTTGAGGTAGGACTGTATTGCTATAAACTTCCCTCTTAGAACAGCTTTTGCTGCATCCCATAGGCTTTATTTAGGCCATCGTGTTTTCATTGTCATTTGTTTCTAGGTATTTTTTGATTTCCTCTTTGATTTCTTCAGTGATCTCTTGGTTATTTAGTAGTGTATTGTTTAGCCTCCATGTGTTTGTAATTTTTACAGATCTTTTCCTGTAATTGATATCTAGTCTCATAGCGTTGTGGTCGGAAAAGATACTTGATACGATTTCAATTTTCTTAAATTTACCAAGACTTGATTTGTGACCCAAGATATGATCTATCCTGGAGGATGTTCCATGAGCACTTGAGAAGAAAGTGTATTCTGTTGTTTTTGGATGGAATGTCCTATAAATATCAGTTAAGTCCATCTTGTTTAATGTATCATTTAAAGCTTGTGTTTCCTTATTTATTTTCATTTTGGTTGGTCTGTCCATTGGTGAAAGTGGGACATTAGAGTCCCCCACTATTATTGTGTTACTGTCGATTTCCTCTTTTATAGCTGTTAGCAGTTGCCTTATGTAATGAGGTGCTCCTATGTTGGGTGCATATATATTTATAATTGTTATATCTTCTTCTTGGATTGATCCCTTGATCATTATATAGTGTCCTTCTTTGTCTCTTGTAATAGTCTTTATTTTAAAGTGTATTTTGTCTGATATGAGAATTGCTACTCCAGCTTTCTTTTGATTTCCATTTGCATGGAATATCTTTTTCCATCCCCTCACTTTCAGTGTGTATGTGTCCCTAGGTCTGAAGTGTGTCTCTTGTAGACAGCATATATACGGGTCTTGTTTTTGTATCCATTCAGCCAGTCTGTGTCTTTTGGTTAGAGCATTTAATCCACTTACATTTAAGGTAATTTTTGATATGAAATATGAATATTCCTAGTACCATTTTCTTCATTGTTTTGGGTTTTATTATTGTAGGTCTTTCCCTTCTCTTGTGTTTCCTGCCTAGAGAAGTTCCTTTAGCGTTTGTTGTAAAGCTGGTTTGGTGGTGCTGAATTCTCTTAGCTTTTGGTTACCTGTAAAGGTTTTAATTTCTCCATCAAATCTGAATGAGATCCTGCTAGGTAGAGTAATCTTGGTTGTAGGTTTTTCTGTTTCATCACTTTAAATATGTCCTGTCACTCCCTTCTGGCTTGCAGAGTTTCTGCTGAAAGATCAGCTGTTAACCTTTTTGAGATTCCCGTGTATGTTATTTGTTGCTTTTCCCTTGCTGCTTTTAATATTTTTTCTTTGTATTTAATTTTTGATAGTTTGATTAATATGTGTCTTGACGTGGTTCTCCTTGGATTTATCCTGTACGGGACTCTCGGCGCTTCCTGGACTTGATTGACTATTTCCTTTCCTATATTGGGGACGTGTTCAAGTATAATCTCGTCAAATATTTTCTCAGTCCCTTTCTTTTTCTATTCTTCTTCTGGGACCCCTATAATTTGAATGTTGGTGTGTTTAATGTTGTCCCAGAGGTCTCTGAGACTGTCCCCAGTTCTTTTCATTCTTTTTTCTTTATTCTGCTCTGTGGTAGTTACCTCCAGTATTTTATTTTCCAGGTCACTTATCTGTTCTTCTGCCTCACTTAGTCTGCTATTGATCCCTTCTAGAGAATGTTTAATTTCATTTATTGTGTTGTTCATCACTGTTTGTTTGCTCTTTAGTTCTTCTAGGTCCTTGTTAAACATTTCTTGTATTTTCTCCATTCTATTTCCAAGATTTTGGATCATCTTTACTATCATTACTCTGAATTGTTTTTCATGTAGTCTGCCTATTTTCTCTTCATTTGTTTGGTCCGGTGGGTTTTTACCTTGCTCCTTCATCTGCTGTGTATTTCTCTGTCTTCTCATTTTGCTTAACTTAATGTCTTTGGGGTCTCCTTTTCACAGGCTGCAGGTTCATAGATCCTGTTGTTTTTGGTGTCTGCCCCCAGTGGGTAAGGTTGGTTAAGTGGGTTGTGTAGGCTTCCTGGTGGATGGGACTGGTGCCTGTGTTCTGGTGGTTGAGACTGGATGTTTTCTTTCTGGTGGGCAGGACCACGTCCAGTGGGGTGTTTTGGGATGTCTGTGAACTTAGTATGATTTTAGGCAGCCTCTTTGCTAATGGGTGGGGTTGTGTTCCTGTCTTGCTAGTTGTTTGGCATGGGGTGTGTAGCATTGGAGCTTGCTGGTCGTTGAGTGGAGCTGTCATTGAGACAGAGATCTCTGGGAGAGCTCTTGCCAATTGATATTATGTGGGGCCAGGAGGTCTCTAGTGGTCCAATGTCCTGAACTTGGCCTTCCCACCTCAGAGGCTCAGGCCTGACACCAGGCTGAAGCACCAAGACCGTGTCAACCACACAGCTCAAGTCACCTTTGCCAGCAGAAGCCTTCTTGCCGCTCTCCTATCAAGGAAGCCAGCCATTCCCAAATTAGGAAAAAAAAATCTTTATGCCCGTGGCCCAAATGAATATATTTTTTTAAACTAAAGTCATTCTTTTAAAAAATATATATAATTTATTTTTTTGGCCACACAGCACAGCTTGCAGGATCTTAGTTCCCAGCCAGGGATTGAACCTGTGACCCCTGCAGTGAAAGTGCAGAGTCCTAACCACTGGACTGCCAGGTAATTTCCCCCAATGCATATTTAAAACTAGAGTTTCTGGGCTTCCCTGGTGGCGCAGTGGTTGAGAATCCGCCTGCCGATGCAGGGGACACGGGTTCGTGCCCTGGTCCGGGAAGATCCCACATGCCGCGGAGCAACTAAGCCCGTGAGCCATGGCCGCTAGGCCTGCGCGTCTGGAGCCTGTGTTCCGCAATGGGAGAGGCCACAACAGTGAGAGGCCCGCATACCGCAAAAAAAAAAAAAAAAAAAAACAACTAGAGTTTCTGGAAGGAATTCCTACTGTCTCTCCATTCTATTTTTGCTGACTGGGATTTTTAAGTTTCAAGATATTTTACCTTTCCCAGGTAGGCTACAAATAATATCATACTTTAACATTTCTTGACGGGCAGTACCATAAGCATTTAAAGATATGTGTCTTAATCTCAGCCAATGTGAGCCTAAGTGAGTTGGAGGGAGATAGAATTGATAAAAATTCTGGTATTAATAAGATGGAGATCCCAGAATGTGTGTATGGGTTCCAAATGAGGAAGCATAATACCTGCATGGACCTCATTTTAGTGCTGGCATTAATATCTTGGCCAGGTTTTTAAAAGGTGTCCATAAATAAGAAAACCTTTATAAGATCCTTCCAGTTTCTATTGAGTGTGTATAAGTACATAGAAGTGATACTAGAGAAAATACAACTATCTCAGCCACTAAAATTTGTGTGTGTGTGTGTGTGTACATATATATTTCCATTTAAAACCCAGTGAAGATAATTGAAATAAAGGAACATTCTGGATAGGTATCAATGTAGACAAAAAGTACACTGAATTGCACCATCATCCCTAAGTAAATAGTGCAATTCAGAATTAATAAGTGATAAAATTACTCCTTTGCTTTTTAACTCACTTGATGTTTTAAAGTTCCATTTCTATTACAAACTCACTGAAATACTCAGAGAAAACTCTCAAGGCATCTTCAAGCTGACTTTTTTATAACGACTAAATGAAAACTAACAGCCAGTTGCTCGGAGTTTGGAAATCCAGGCACTGGGTTGTTCTGGCCTTTTTGGTAAGTTTCCTTTTATGACAATAGCTGCAAATCTCTTTTTTTCCTTAATAAACTCTTTATCTAGACATTTTTATTTATTTATTTACTTTAGGCCACACCACGCGGCTTGTGGGATCTTAGTTCCCTGACCAGGGATTGAACCAGGGCCCGGGCAGTGAAAGCACTGAGTCCTAACCACCACCATGGAATTCCCTAGTAATTTTTAGATTTACAGAATTATTACAAGGTTAGCACATAGAGTTCCACACACCCTGTGCTTAGTTTCCTCTATTATGACCATCTTATATTAGGGTGATATATTTGTAACAAATGGCGAACCCATATTGATATATTATCATTTGAGTCCACACTTCAGATTCCCTTATTTTTAAACTAATGTCTTTTTTCTGTTCCAGTGTCCCATCAGATACCATACTATACTACTTGTCATGTCTCCTCAGGCTCCTCTTGGCTGTTACCTTTTTCAGACTTTCCTTGTTTTTCTTGACCTTGACAGTTTTGAGGAGTATGGGTATGGTGTTTTGTGGAATAGCCCTCTATTAGGATTTGCCTGATATTTTTTTCACGATTAGACCTGGGTCCTGGGTCCTGGCGTGGAAGGTAAAGTGCAGTCCTCATCACATCATATCAAGGTACGTGCTCCCGACATGAATTATCGCCAATGATGTTACCCTTGGTCATCTGGCATGAGGTAGTGTGTATCAGGTTTTTCCACTGTAAATTTATGTTTTTCCCTTCCCTTTGTATCCTTTTTTTTAATTATTATTTTTATCAAAGGAAAAACATCTCTCTCCTCTCTAAACTCATCCATAGCATTAACTTTGTACCCATGGAGATTTAGGATGCTAAAGTTTCCTTAAGGATTTAAGTCTCTGGAAATCCCTGAGAGCGATCTTTTCAAAATATTGATAGTGAGTCTGTTCACACCTTCTGTCTAAGATCTGATGGGTAGTAGTGGTCATACTTTGGTAGGAGCACAGTGGAAACAGATTTCTCAACATAAATATCCAGTAAGTATGGAAGATACGTATTCTTGTGGCTCCTTAAGGTTACAGTTATCATTATCGTTTTCTCCCTGTGCTGCATATAAGTCCTCCCACTTTAAAAAGAAACAATTCATTCTCTGCAGTAATCAAAATATGTTATGTAAATAGCCTTCTGTGTTCTCCTATATTCAATATATCTTCTGGCTAACGGCTGTCAAAAACTTAGCATATTTCCTCTCTTATCTATGGTAACTAGATTATCTGGTGCAGCCCAGCATTTGTGCTCTTTGGAGCCCAGCAGTTTCTGAGAGTTGGAGCCAGGTCAGATGAAAGAAGCGACAGGAAGATGTTTGGGAAGTATCCTATGGCTGCATCCCATGTCCCTCCTGTCCAGTTGTGGTTAGAGCAGAAAGGGATTTGGTGTAGGGTATTGGCTGGCTGAAAGGAGCACTGGGAGGACAGAAGAAGCAGACTCCGGGCTGAGCTGCCAGCTCCCACATTCCAGCAGTGGGTGCGAGGGAGTCATGGGTCCAACCACATCAGAAAGCTGCCTGCAGAACTGGGAGGCCTCCCCTGGAGCGGTTGGCACCAGATCCACCCAGTTCAGCTGCAGTGCACACCAGCAGGCTGGAGGCCCTGTGCCCTGCCTCTGCCCCACTAATTCCATTCTAATGAGCGCACCCAACTAGCAGCACCTGAATCTCACGTAGGACCCTAGCTGCTCAGGAGCTCACGAAGTGACCTTTCCTGTCCTGGCTCCCAAGCCAGGAAGTACATTAGAGTGAGGCTGGAACGCAAACACAGCGAGTAAGTCCCCAGTCACACCCCATAGCCCTACAGAGAAGCATTGCTTCTCTGACGGGTAGGGTAGCATCACTCCCAGGGCCAGTGAGGGGAGGTGCTGGTACGTTCCATCAAGCCCAGAAGACTCCGCTTGAGAAATGGAAGGTGGGAGCCGGGAAGCGGAGTGAGTTATGCAGGCTAGACCTTAGGTCCAGTCCCAAGGGTGAAGTGCAGAGCGGAGGGCTGAGTGTTGGGGTCCCCATGCAGTGGGAATCTAAATCAAGAGAAGGGGCAGACAATACGTTTTCATTTCCACATTGCCTGTGATTAATTGGTAATGTCTTCTTGGAGCGCCAAATTAAGAATTTCTAGGTTCAGTGGAGAAGAAAGTTGTGATGTATTAAGAATATCTGCTGTAGGCACAGGTAAGAGTGACTTGGGTGTAAAGTGTTGACCATCTTTTTCATGACGGTCTCAGGACATCAGCAACAAGAAGTGAGTGTAGGAAACTGAAGCTCTTGCTTCTTGTGTCCAAGAAGAAAGAGGGTGGGGTGGTCAGAGGACCTGAGAGCTGGAGGTGGTTAGAGGTGCCTCGCTCAGAGAGAGAGAGAGAGAGAGAGAGAGAGACACAGAGAGAGAGACAGAGAGAGCAAGATGGCAACACAAGGTCCTTCCTGGCCTGGAGGACGGCTGTACATTTAACTTTATAAGGAACACCATGAATGCAATTCAAAATAATACACAACTATTCATCTTGAAGTTAGCAGTGAAAGCTTTTTTTTTTTTTTGGCAATGGAATAACCAGACTATGTTTAAGTGCACATGAAAAGGAGGAGTGCTGGTAATCGACTTAAATAATGGAAATACTCATCCTGAGTTGACTCCTAGTCTCAAATGACGTCAGCAGATGATGCAGCCACGTCCTCTCCAACCTCAAACCCTGACAGCAGCAGGGGGTTCCACAGGGCTTGCCCCACACTCTCTTGAACAGCTTTAGACTATGGTTCAACGAGGCCAGAATTCTGCATACTTCCATTATACTTTCCAGTTCCATTAAGGAAAAGAACAATATGAATTACAGAGTTTTTAGACACCTGCACAAAACGACTGAAGTGAAAGTAAGCCAGAAGTGGCTCCACAGAAATTAACTCTCAGTAATTGCTGAGAACAATTAGTGGCTGAATATTTCCAAATTGTTTTAGGATGCTTGAAAGGTTGTTCTCTGAAGTTGCTCACACAACCCACTGTCAACCTTATTTTTCCTTTATATTTTTTTCTCTCACTTTTCTCCGCTTTTTCTGTCTTCACTCCTATATTATATGACCACGATTGATGGGGCTGGCACCAGATCCACCCGGCTTGGAGTGACAATACAATACAAAATACCATTTTCGTTTCAAAATATACAGTGCCATTTTTATATGGCTTACTTGGGACCTGCTTGGGACAACAAATATAAAAAAGCATGTAAGGAAAAACATGAAACTTCATGCTCATCCGCAGAAGCACCTACTGTTAATAGAGGCATACTTGTAAAAAATCTTGTCTACAGTGAATCAAGCTTTATGTTCTTTCCTGTGGCTATAGAATTTGCATTGTCCTCTCAAAGAAAAATTTCCTCAATCTGTTTTTTATATTAACCAACAACCCAGTAAGTGAGAGAATGCTTTTAAAAAAATCAGATTCACTTTTGTCTACCTATATCTATCTATCTATCATCTGCATACAATACACATACACACAGACATATAGATATGTATAATACAACCTTTAAAATGATCTAACTTAAACATTTTTTATGAGGATACAAGCATTTATTAAAATCATAGCACATTATTACAACTACTGTTACCAGTTAGACTCAGGGTTCCTCGTGACCTCGTGCCTAGGTCACCATTGCTCACAGGATCCCCGTCACTCATGGCCCTAAGGAAGCACCCATCAACTCAGGCTGCCTAGGAGGTCTTTCCATGTCTCCTGATGACATTGTTATTGCTACCTGCTCCAACACCTACCTCTTCATAAAGTGTTTACTACTTAAACAAATAATGGTTTAAATTTGATGAAAAATTGCTCTTGAACTACATTTTAACGATGGCTCCAGGGTGTGAGTGATGGACGATAGGTCAGGCTTAGTGCCTTGTCCAGGACGACCCCCCAAGCCCGAGTGAGCCCATTAGGCGTGAGCTCCCTGTGCGGTCTCTCTTGTAGCCTGGAGTCTTGTCTGTTTCCTATAAAATTCAGAGTGCATTTCCAAAGCCCTGAAAATGAATAACAGCACACAGCGAAATCTCTGAAAGTGCCTCCGTGGCTCACAAATCTAATTAGAGTCCAGTCAGCCCTGCCTGTCCCCAGACGCCCCACATGTCCAGTGTTTCTCTCCCCACTGACTGGGGGCACCCACGTGGCAGCCCATCCGGTGCCCTGACCTCCCACATCTGCTCACATCCTTCCCCAGCATCACGGTCACGCCTGCCTCTGGATCAGAGGAAGAGCATCTCGAAAGCTTGAGGGCCTGTTTCTTAGAAATGGAAATTGGTCTTCTTGGCCTAATTTTTTTTTTTTTTTTTTTTTTTTTTTTGCGGTATGCGGGCCTCCCACCGCTGCAGCCTCTCCGGTTGTGGAGCCCAGGCTCCGGACGCGCAGGCTCAGCGGCCACGGCTCACGGGCCCAGCCGCTCCGCGGCACGTGGGATCCTCCCGGACCGGGGCACGAACCCGTGTCCCCTGCATCGGCAGGCAGATTCTCAACCACTGCGCCACCAGGGAAGCCCTTCTTGGCCTAATATTTTATTAAAACGTTTGTTCTTATACATTTTGTTAAGAGAAGTCTCCTTTATTCATCAAAACGTTTACTTTGTGGCCAGTGCAGGCAGTTGTCAACTGTCAGCTTTGGCCTTGGTAGCTGCTCTGCTCTCTGCATACCCTGGAAGCTGGGAGCAGTTCTGCCTCCTTCCTTGACATCCGTGCACTCAGGGGGTCAGTTCTAACGCAGAGCAAATGGCCATGGAGCCTCATCATAGAATCGCCTCTGCTTGCTCTGGGTCCACTATTAATACTGGTCAAGAAAAGGCAGAGTAAGAAACGAACTTACAGTGCAAGGGGAAACATCTAGTTGTTTTGCCTAAAGAAAAAGAAGTTGGTGAGATGGAACTAAATCCAGATTTTCTTCTTCAGTGTTCAAGAATAGACTTTAGAATCTCTTTTCTCTTTCTTTTTCTTAGAACAGGTATCCCAACAGTTTCTTGTAAGATCCCATTTTCCATGTGATCACCTGACATCCTGTAACAGATCAGGGTTCTTGTAGGATAGACTTTTCCTAATAAGCTAAGTTGGTTTTTTTTAAAACAAAATAAAGGGTTACCAGCTTCCTCCTCTGTCCGTAGCAGATAATTCCATGTATTTTAGCTGAAAATCTGTGAGTCTTTAGGACTCAGATTTCTGTGAAAGTATCTTTCTACCTGTGTACATTGAGACATTCAGCCAAACGTGGATGGCCTGGGGATGGGAGAGGCCTGGAGACCCATCCTGGACTCACGTCAACCGACACAGATGAAGACGGGGCTAGGGAAAGGGAAGTGTATCTGAGAGACACATTGAAGATGGAGCTGACACAGCTGGCAGCTGACAGGGCAGTGAGTGAAGGCGGCCTGGGCCTGGGTGACCAGCATGTCTGTCACAGCACTGACCCAGCACCAGGGCGCCTTCATCAGATTCCATCCCTCTCACTGGGATGTCATACATCACGAAATGACAGGGCTGGCATGAGACCAGGCTTTCTCAGATGCCCCCAGCCCTCCTCTCAGGCTGCCACGCCCCCTAGAGAAGGCCTCGGCGCTGCAGTCGCCCCCCCCCCCCCCGCTTCTGCGTCCCCTCCCTGCTTACTACTGATATTTCCCCTGCTGTATGGGCTCCCCGCACCCATCATGCTGCAGACCCTGCGCCAGGGAGGTGGCTGGGGACCTCCACGTGGCTAAATGGCGTAGGTGCTTTCGTGGTGTCCTCTTGAATGACTTCGGCGTCACTGGTGGAGGTGCCCCTCCTTGCAAACCTCTCCCCTCGACTCAGTTCCCAAGGCCGAGTCTCTGCCTCTGTGCCCACTCCTTCCTGCCTGTCTGTTGGCAGCTTCTTCTCCAAGCTCAGCGCCAGGCTGTCTTCTCTCTGCACCCTCATCCCCCAGTGAATTTTATCTGCTTCCTCAGCTTCGGGTGCTGTCAGCACACTGCCGAGGCCCCAGTGTGTGTCCCCAGCCTCTTCCAGCCAGCTGCCCCCTCCACTTCTCTGCGTGGCTGTCTCGTGGACACTGCAGACGCAATGCGCCCCACATCCGGCTCCCTGCCTCTCCCCCTCACCCTGAGATCTGCCCCCTTGGGTGTCTTTGTTTCTCATAATGTCAGTGAAGGAATTGTTTGGTTTTTTTTAAACTTTTTATTTTATACTGGAGTATAGTTGATTAACAATGCTGTGTTAGTTTCAGGTGTACAACAAAGTGATTCATTTATACATATATATGTATCTATTCTTTTTCAAATTATTTTCCCAGCTAGGTTGTTAAATAATATTGAGGAGAGTTCCCTGTGCTATACAGTGGGTCCTTGTTCGTTATCCATCTTAAATAGAGCAGCGTGTACATGTCAATCCCAAACTCCCTAACTATCCCTCCCCCCCACTTCCCCACAGTAACCATAAGTTCGTTCTCTAAGTCTGTGAGACTGTTTCTGTTTTGTAAATAAGTTCATTTGTATCATTTTCTTTTTAGATTCCCCATATAAACGATATCATACGACATTTGTCTTTCTCTGTCTGACTTACTTCACTCAGTATGATAATCTCTGAGCTGTTCAATTAGGTTGACAATTAAGAGTTGTTCTTAATATGTTCCTCTCCTCTTACCCAGTCAGTTAACATGTCCACTGAGTCCACTTTCAAAATCCACCTTGTCCTGGTCTGCCCTGTCCACTCCCACCACTACCCTTGCAGCCCAAGAAACCATTTCTCGCTGGGAGGGTTGCGTGAGCATCCTGACTGGGCTCCACCTGGTCTCCCTGCCGCGCCCCAAGCTGATCTTTACAGAGCAACCAGAGCCACCACTCAGGGGGCCAATCTAAGCATGCGCCAGTATTTCAAGGACCCGCTGTGTGTCCCTCCTGCGTGAGCAGCCTCCTTGGAGCCGCTGGCCCTGGGTTCACCATGCTCGTGCCTCCTTCTGGTTCCTCACTCACCACGTCCTCCCTGCCCCAGGGTCTTTGCACGGGCTGTTTCCTATGCCCACGACTCTTCCCCACACTCTCTGCCTGGCCAGCCATTCTTCATCCTTCAGATCTCACTTTAACATCAGAGAGCTGTCCCTAACTCTCTGCCGCCCCCCACCTGATCCGCGTGTCACCTCTCAGCACACCTTTGACTTTTTCTTGGTAGCTCTCATCACATTTAGCAATTATATATTTACTTATGTGATTTTGGGGTTTGATGTCTGTTTCCCTCATTACTTCTTACGCTTTGTTCATGTTCTTGTTTGCTATATCCTGGCACATAACAGGGACTCAAAATTTTGCTACACACATGTGTGAATAAATGATTACTAATGGGTTTAGAGTAAATGATTTCACTCCAAGTCTCTAGGAATAATATCATTTGTCTGAATAGGGGACATGGCTGTTTATCTCAAAGTCACTTTTGTTAGAGTAGCTATACCCACGTGTGATGGTTATCTGCTCTTTCAGAGACACATTCTTCCAAAATTACTGGCTCATACTTACCTCCAAATGGTCAGTCTCTTGTTCTAATAGCCACCAACCCCACTTTTTCTTTTTTTTAAATTTTTGGCTGTGCTGCGCAGCTTGAGGGATTTTAGTTCCCCAGCCAGGGATTGAACCCGTGCCCTTGGTAGTGAAAGCACGGAGTCCTAACCACTGGACCACCACGGAGTTCCCCCAATTGCCCTTTTAAATCCAGAAACCCGTGGAATGGCAAGTAGACTCCTGGGCTTATTGTCACCCACATGTTTAAACCACGGTTACCTACCTATTACCTTTCTTGTCATCTTTAGTCTTCCTTTTCTAATGAAACGATTTCTTACAGTTTTCAGTAAGAAACAAACAAACAGAAAGTCCCACAAGAAGCAGTAAAAAGACAAAACCCCCCAAAGCGAGATGAACACCTACCCACAACAGTAAAAGCCTTACTTGGATCATTATAACCGATTTGTGTGCTTCCTGGCAACACACATCTTGGGGGCGTCCTGGCCTCCAGCCCCCTGTTGTGGTTCTGAGCGCTTCTGTGATAGGAGTGTCAGCATCGAGCAGATTGAGGTGCAGCCTGAATTTACAGAGCCTCACGTCACCTAGTTAAGCCAACAGCCTGGATGAGAGTTGGAACCTAGAGGGAAGAGCTGGCCCTGGCTAAGTGGGGACTCAGGGCTGGCAGGGAGGCCACCATCACCAACGGGGAGGACGCCACAGTCGCATAAGCAGAGGTCCCATTTCAGGGACGGTTATGCTTCTCTGCAGAGGCCAGCTCGCCGAGGGGTTTTCCCCTCCATGTGAAGGTGGTTGAAGGGAATCAGGGTTTCAGGACCACAAATCAGGAAACCCATCATTTTCTTTATCTTCAGCCAGGGTTATTTTTCTCCCAGCAAGTGGTCAGGGTCCTGGGCTCTGGCCTGAGCTGGGTTGCAGTAGCTGGTCCCCGAAGCTTCAGGGCAGGAACTGAAGAGCAAATGACACTGTCCAGGGACAGGAAGATTGAGAGACCCGGTACATCCTCCAAGATGGGTGCATAAATAAGGGTTGTGTGCTCAGGAGGGTGGCCAGGTGCAGAGGCTGGAGAAGCCGCTGGGGTGTTGGGGGCAGAAGTGGAGCCTGTTTGCCCAGGACGCTGGCTGGCAGTCACCTCTCTGGGAGCCTTCAGGCAGCCTCACTGTTGCTTGTCGTCACCATCACCGCCTGGTTCTCTCTGCCTGGCACGGCGTCCTCCACTTGGGAGGGGGGGGTAGGTCACATTGCGCTTCAGGGGGCTCTTCCTGGGATGGGCTAGTCACTGTGCTGTTGTCGCACCTGTTGGAATGTGTGTGAAAGTTCTGCGTCCCTGGTACTAGAGCCACAGCAGGAACCAAAGGAAGGGCCAGTCGGGCGATAGAGTTGGCTGTGAAGACAGCACACTTCACCTTGCTGCTGCAGGCTGCTCAGAGCTTAGACGACCACCGCCTGAGCAGTGTCTGGGCCAAGGTGGGAACGTGGCCAGACCTGCTCTCACTGCCTGATCTGTTCGCTTCTGAAAAAAGGCTGCTACTGGTCAAGGCTGAATCAGCTTCCTGCCAGGCACATGCCAACAATTCACGTCTTAGAAACCACAGCCCAGGGCTTCCCTGGTGGCGCAGTGGTTGAGAATCCGCCTGCCGATGCAGGGGACACGGGTTCGTGCCCCGGTCTGGGAGGATCCCACATGCCACGGAGCGGCTGGGCCCGTGAGCCATGGCCGCTGCGCCTGCGCGTCCGGAGCCTGTGCTCCGCAAGGGGAGAGGCCACAACAGTGAGAGGCGCGTGTACCGCAAAAAAAAAAAAAAAAAAGAAAAAAAAAAGAAAAGAAAAGAAAGAAACCACAGGCCAGCAGGACTGATCCATTGTTTAGCCTGTTGATCAGGAATTCTGAAGAGCAGGCGCCCACGACTTTGCCTACAATGTGTGCATTTAAAAGGGGGAGGCTGCAAATCTGTGGACCCTGGAAACTGCTCAGAGAGTGTGTTCGGTGAGATGAGAGTCCTCCCAGCCCCGGCTCTCTGGCTGTCTGCTGCCCACGCGGTAACAGCTGATCAAGTATTTATCAGGGCAGCTTCATCTCCGTCTGGTGTGCTCCGAGGAGCTACTGGAATAACAAATGCCTTTTTGGCTGGCTAGACTCTTCCAAATGAATCCCAGCAGAAAGCTGGAAAGCGAGTGCTGTTTCTCCTTCCTCCTAGCCTTTGTCAGAACACAGCTGCCTTTGCCGAGGGCTTGGGTTTCAATCTCTGGTTGAAGAACTGAGATGCCGCAAGGCACGGCCATTAAAAAAAAAAAAAAAAAAAAAAAAAAAAAAAAAAAAGGATACAGCTGCCCTGCTATTCAACACTGCCTCACTGTCCAAGCCAGAGTCCACCTGCCCCCAACCCCTGCCCCACAGCCCCACCAAATGTGGGGATCCCACCATGAAAGATCTTTCTCTGGGGTTGCTTAGTGACTTCAGGGCAGGGGCCTTAAAAACACCAGTGTGTGGGGCTTCCCTGGTGGCACAATGGTTGAGAGTCCGCCTGCCGATGCAGGGGACACGGGTTCGTGCCCCGGTCCGGGAGGATCCCACGTGCCGCGGAGCGGCTGGGCCCGTGAGCCGTGGCCGCTGGGCCTGCGTGTCCGGAGCCTGTGCTCTGCAACGGGAGAGGCCACAGCAGTGAGAGGCCCGCGTACCACAAAAAACAAAACAAAACAAAACAAAACAAAAAAAAAACACCAGTGTGTGGCCGAAGGAGGGTAATAGTAAACTCAATTTTTGTTAGTCCAAATTCTGGACACGCAGGGGAGGAAGCAGGAATGGGGAAGGGGAAAAGCTTAGGCATGTATGTTCCCATGTGAAAAGCGGCAACAGGAGACAAAGTGTTGGTGAGAAGACAGCGAGAAAGACCTCGGGGTGGTGGTGGGTCTCCCCAAAGGTAAAGCTCTGGCTTCAAGTTGCCTAAGGCCTCTAAACCCCACACCAGAGGACAGGACTGGCAGGCTCGTAGAAAGGCCGTTGTTCCTGCGATGTAATTCACCGTTTAAAAGATTCTGTTGGGTCTATTTCAGTTGAATCCAGCCGCACATCTGTTTGCTGTTAAAAGTGTCATCTCCATCCTAATGTTCTTCAGCTTGAAGGAAATAAATTCTGGGTACTGAAGGCAGATAAACTGGGATGGCTCATGTACAATTGCCTTGGCTCAAGTTCAAGGGCATTATGACTCTTGGCCTAATAAAACCCATGGGTTGTTTTCAGCTACTATAATAAGATGCTGGTTTTCCATTTAGTCTCCTATAAAGAAATTAGAAATTGAACATCTTTATTTCCTTCAGCATTTTTATATAAGGTTTAATTATATGGTGCCTACCGTATTTTCAAAAGTGGGTCACCATTCCATCTAGCTGTTGGATTCCTCCAAGTGTAGAAACGAATAGGGTCAATGTTACTTGCCATTTGCACACCAGCAGGCTGTATGCTCAGTGGGGTCAACAGCAAGGAAAAAGACGTGATTGCTCTTTTGGCCAGTTTGACAATATTGACCTTGATCTGCTGATCTGAAACCACACATGGGAAAACAAATAGGGAAGAGTCTTGGCTTTGATACTTGGTGCCCAAAGACAGTGACTGATAAGAAAAATTGCGGTACCCTTTCTTCAAAAATACTTTTAAAAGGAGTTTTGCAGTGAAAGTGTCCATCTTCCCATGGAGGGGGATGCCCTGGGGCCCACCCGTGGGCCCAGACAGCTCAGTGCTGTCTCTAGCGGTCCCCACCTGGGCTTGCGAGGGCTGCACAGGCCCCCCGTGGGTAGCTCCTAGCAGCTGGTCCTCTCTCATCAGCATGTACGGACACGGGCCTTGAACACCAGCAGTGTGTGCTCGTGGGGCGGAGGCACTAGAGTCCCTGAGCTGGAAGTTTCACTCTGTCATCCAGTGCCTGTTGACAGTGGTTAAGTGCCAAGCACTTTCTAGGCATCATGGACGTGGCTGTGAACAAGAGGGAAAAGTGCCTGCCTCATGGGGCGCACATTTCAGTGAGAAGACAAACAATAAACAAGGTAAGCAGAGAGGTGTGAGCGCTATGGAGGGTACGATTTAGTGAGGGGACGAGGAGTGTGGGCAGCGTCTAGCACAGCAGCCAGTGCGGCGGTTTGCGTGGGCGTAACCATTGGTCCAGCCTGGCTTTTTTTTTTTTTTTTTTTTTTTTGCGGTACACGGGCCTCTCACTGCTGCGGCCTCTCCCGTTGCAGAGCACAGGCTCCGGACGCGCAGGCTCAGCGGCCATGGCTCACGGGCCCAGCCGCTCCGCCGCACGTGGGATCTTCCCGGACCGGGGCACGAACCCGCGTCCCCTGCATCGGCAGGCGGACTCTCAAGCACTGTGCCACCAGGGAAGCCCCCAGCCTGGCTTTTGACGAGCAGGGATCCCCGCACTGCCCTTCCCTGCTTCTGGCCGTCACAGGAGCCTGGGGGATGCTAAGAGCTTGAAGGAGATCAGTTTCTTTTGGACTGCAGGGATACTGACTTGAAGGGTGCAAGGGAAGGTGCAGGGCAGAGTGGTGTAGGACATGGTACCTGGGACGTCCTATGTCTTGTAACATCAGAGAACGCAGTGACGTTGGTGGCCATTATTATGCATATTTTCCATAAGATAATAGCCTCCATGAATCTCAGAGAGAGAGACCCCATGGAAAGGCAAAATGGGTCCATCTTAAACCTAATCCCATTCCCACAGCACAGCACAGGTGTGATTTTTGTGCTAGTAAATGCTTAACAGCAAGCTCTCTAAAAAAAAAAAAAGTTTGTATATGTAAAGATTTTATTATAAACTTTACTAACATAAAGAATGTATAGCACACAATCTACAGATAATAATGAAATATACAATTTTTCTTTTCCTTTCTTTTTTTTGGGCCGTACCGTGCAGCTTATGGGATTTTAGTTTCCCGACCAGGGATTGAACCCCGGCCCTTGGCCATGAGAGTGCAGAGTCCTAACCACTGGACAACCAGGGAATTCCCATGAAATATACAATTTTAACAATGCAGTTGACCCTTGAACAACAGAGAGGTTAAGGGCACCAACCCCTGTGCAGTGACAAGTCCAAGTATAACTTTACAGTCGGCCCTCTGTTTCTGCAGTCCTGCATCAACTAACCGTGGATACAACTAACTGAGTAGTACTGTAGCACATAATTTAGTGAAAAAAAGCCGTGTCTAAGTGAACCAGTGCAGTTTAAACCCTTACCGTTCAAGAGTCAACGGTATTTACAATTTTTATTGTAAATTCCATATAGCCAATTAATTCTCACAGAATGACTTCATTGATTTTTTAAAAAATTTCATTTCTTGTTTTAAAAAATGTATTTATTTTATTTATTTATTTTTGGCTGTGTTGGGTCTTCGTTGCTGCACACAGGCTGGGCTTTCTCTAGTTGTGGCGAGCAGGGGCTACTCTTCGTTGCGGTGCGCGGGCTTCTCATTGCGGTGACTTCTCTTGTTGTGGAGCATGGGCTCTGGGCATGCGGGCTTCAGTAGTTGTGGCTCGTGGGCTTTAGAATGCAGGCTCAGTAGTTGTGGAGCACAGGCTAAGTTGCTCCGCGGCATGTGGGATCTTCCCGGACCAGGGATGGAACCCATGTCCCCTGCATTGGCAGGTGGATTCTTAACCACTTCGCCACCAGGGAAGTCCAGCTTCATTGATTTTTGTCAAACTGTGTCCATAGGCAACCTAAGGTTACAACTAGAGAACAAGTGTGGTTCCATCATGCATGTTGGTTGATATTTTCCTTTAAGTGAACAAGTTAAGATAAAAGTGAAACAAGCAAGATGTGTGTCATAACTTCACTCACTGGTTCACCAACAACACGAGTGACTGATTTGCTGAACTGGATAATGGTTTTTGAAAACTGAAAAATATTTCCTGAATTTTCTGTGCTTTTGTCAATGGAGCAGTTTTTCCTATTCTTTAAGTCTAGACAATCAACAAAACAATAAATCAAATGAAGCCCGGATTTGTAGTATCTGCCAATTTCCGAGGTGTAAATACTCCCACAGTGGCTGATTTCAAGCTGCCCAGTGACCTCATTGAACTTGAAGTTGAGAAGGGATATGTATTCCAATGTATACGATTTCCATCATGTGGATATAAGAAATATAAATAGCTTCAAGAGCACAGACAATAATAAAATGTAGTAAAATAATTAGGAAGTGATGAATTTTGAGTATTTATTACCATCATGATGCTCATGAAAACTGGTACAAACATTCCATCTCATTCAGCTTTCAGGAAAAGAGCCCAAATCCAGCTTCTTCTCAGCATATCCACTAGTATGACCGTGGTTCAAGCATGGTCATCTTTTGTTGACATTATTTCACTCACATACTGCTATGGACTAAATTGGTTTCTTTTTCTTCTTTTTTTTTTTTTTGGCTGCACGACAAAGCTTGTGGCATCTAAGTTCCCCAAGCAGGGATTGAACTCAAGCCCCTGGCAGTGAAAGTGCGGAGTCTTTCCACTGGACCACCAGGGAATTCCCGTGGACTAAGTTGTACCCTTCCAAAATATATACATAAGTTAAATCACTAGCCGCCAGTGTGACTGTATTTGGAGGCAGGGCTTTTAAAAAGAAGGTTAAATTAAGGTTAAATGGAAGGGACCCCAATCCAATATGCCTGGCGTCCTTATAAGAAGAGGAACAGACACCAGGCATGTGGGGACACAGAAGAAAAGCCCTGGGAGACACAGAGAAGGCAGCTTTCTGCATGCCAATGAGAGAGGCCTCGGGAGAAACCAAGCTTGCCAACTGGCTCTTGGACTTCTAGCCTCTGGAACTGTGAAAAGATAAATTTCTGTTGTTTAAGCCACCCAGTCTAAGGCAGCCCTAGCAAATGAATACAACTCCTGACGGGTCTCCCTGCCCCCGTCCATGCCCCCCAAAATACAGCAGCAGCCTGAGCCTGTTGAAACGTGATCATGGCATGCCTCGCCTCTGCTGAAATCCCATCGGTTTCTCATGCAGCTCAGGCCACAGCCCATGTCCTCACGCTGGCCACAGTCCGGTATTATTCGGCCCCTGCCCTCTCCTTGACCTCATCTCCTAAGTCTTCCCTTTTCTTGCATGACTCTGACCGCCATGGCCTCTTTGCTCTTTCCCAAACATGTCAGGCACGTTCCTGTCTTAGGCCCTTTGTGATGGTCCTTTTGCCCTGAACAGATATGAGCACGGCTCACCCACGTGTCTCCCTCTCCTCCAGGGCACTCCATCCTCTGGGCCAGGCCTTCTGACCAAATCACATAAAACAGCAAACTCTACCCTCGGTCCAACAGTCTCTGTCCCCTTATCCAACTTGTCTTCATAATTCTTACTACCTTCTGACATTCGACACGTTTGCTTCTTTACTGTTTATTGTCCGAATTTGTTTATTGCATGAACAAACAAATGGATGAAATTTCTTCATGTTCTTTCTACTTGTAAGTACCCTGCTGTGATCTGATTTTATTCTCCAAAGGACTGCAGCTGGGAGTCTTAGGAGCCTGTTTAAGAAAAGGAATAAAGTCAGAAGATCAGCCTCTGTGAGTTTCGGTGGGTTGGATGAGACTGTGAGGCTGTTAGGACCAGGGAAGTAGCAAAAGATAACAGATCATGAAAACAGGGACCTCATCACTGCCTTCCTTATTTTTAAGTCAGAAGGGCACACGCCACTTGACACAGCGCTCCCAACTTTGCGTAGGAATCGATGTACGCGAGTGGCATATCATTAACATGAACTGGGGTGCCAGCTGCCACTGGTCATAATGAAAGTGGAGCGTTATGGCATTATAATTCTGTTAATGCAAAACCATCTTGCAGTGGGAACCAGTGAAGGAAGAATCTCATTAAATGCAAGTACTCATTTCCTTAAAACTCCCTCGAACGCTGCATACTGTGTGCCCAGGAGATGAGGGTGGAAATGCGCCTCCTTTGATGCGTGGTACAGAGAAGCAGCTGCGCAGAGCGAAACAAAGCTTCCACACGTCCATCAGATGTCCAGTGCTGGCAGAAGATGCGGGGCGGGGGGGTGCACGGAAGACACAGCTGTACTCCTGAGCGGTGGGCATTTAGCCACATCGAAGGGGGCTTCTTTGCCTCTTAAATTCATTAGTGTCTCGATAAGACTGTGCAGTGATTAGCAGGCAGACCTGACTTCTCAGGAAAATGGAATGAGAGCAAAGTGCTTGGGGGAAGGGGCTCTTTCCTGGGGCAGCTGTGAAGTCCTATCAGGAGGCAAACAACTGATGACACAAAAGGAGAGCAGCTGCAGGGGAGCCTCTAGGGGTTGGGGGTCACTGTCCCAGACAGCCACCAACCTGGCAGGCCGGGAAGGCAGGGCTCCAGGGTCGAGCTGCCAGGTGACAGCTGTGGCTGCAGCCCCAGCAGACCCCACAGGGCCATCTTCCAGGCCGGAAGCTGGAGAAATGTGGATGGTGGCCCTGATTCAGCTGTTTTGGGTAATTCCAAGCATTTGGCATCACATCTGGTGTCAGTGATTTGGTTACTGTTTTACACATTTCATTTCACATTGGGTATTAAGGGATGAAGGCAGTCATCCACCAAAGCAGGGAGTGTGGAAAAAGAGCCCACTTCTGAGCAAGTCCTCAGGTCACAAGGTTAATCCACTCTGGTGGCTCCTGTAAGAACCACTAATTGAAGCGTGGCTCAAGTCTGGGAACGCAGGCAGCATCCTTGCCTTGGTTGTTACCGCATCCCTGTGGACGTTCATTCAGCTTCTGGCCCAACTGCCTTTCTGTGGATGCTACCTAGTACTGGGACAGTTTTTTTTTTTTTCAGAAATGACTGTCAGAACATTAAGTGTTTAGTGTAACTCGCCCACGATTGAGTATTGGCTCTGTGAAAAGAGGAAATCTCTAATGCATAAATCGGGTGTAAGAGTGAACAGCTGGGTAAAGAGTCATGTGAGGTGCTCTGGTTATTACTAGACCACCGGTGGGAACGGCTTGGGCAGGAGCGACCTTTAGCCCTATAAGCAGAAGGTCTCAGTGTGAAGAACACACAGCATTTGGGCTTGAACCTGGGTCGTGTCCAGGTTCTGCCTCTTGCAAACTGTGTGGCGGGCTCAGGGTCCCCACCAGCAAACGGGGACAGCACGCACCTCAGATGGTTATCTGAGGTCGAGTGAGGCGGGGTATGTGAACGCGATGGACGATCTGTCCACTTAGTGCCAACCGTGGGCATCCCTGGTGCTAGGGGCCCGGGGCTCCTGGGGAATCCCTGTTGCCGCCCAAGCTCCGCCCACATCCCGGCCCTCCATGCATCCCTGCTCTCCCACCCATCTTCCTGACACCTCCACGCCTTAGCTTTTTTTTTTTTTTTTTTTTGTGGTATGCGGGCCTCTCACTGCTGTGGCCTCTCACTGCCGTGGCCTCTCCCGTTGCAGAGCACAGGCTCCGGACGCGCAGGCTCAGCGGCCACGGCTCACGGGCCCAGCCGCTCCGCGGCACGTGGGATCCTCCCGGACCGGGGCACGAACCCGCGTCCCCTGCATCGGCAGGTGGACTCTCAAGCACTGCGCCACCAGGGAAGTCCCCCACGCCTTATCTTGATCTCCCATATCCTTTTTCTTCTTGTTTTTTTTTTTTTTTGACCATGCCTGGCGGCTTGTGGGATCTTAATTCCGGGCCAGGGATCGAACCCCGGGCCCTCGGCTTTGGCGGTGAAAGCACGGAATCTTAACCGCTGGACCGCCAGGGAATTCTCTTGGTTTCCCATCTCGTGGCTACCTTCCAGATGCGACTGTCACTGAGTTTTAGCTGCAACCGTCCCCCAGGTAGAGGTGTCACTGATCTCCTCTGAATTTCACACGCAGGAGTGACAGCGTGCCCACCTCTAACTGCCCTGTGCATCAGTCGGTCTCCCTGAGTGGATTTTTAACCCCAAGGGCGGAAACGGCTCCAACTGTCTGTCTGGTTCAAGTAGCCAAGTGGGGAGGCTCAAGGAACACCTGAGCACCTGCTTTTTCTGGTCACAGGACAGAGAAGGGGGTGTTGACATTATATCATAGTTTTGCAGGGTTTCCTGTTAGTCTTACCCAACTTGGAATTAAGGTGACTGCCTTTGATAAGGTGGTAGGACCATCACCCCCTGGTCAGAAGCGGAGGAGAGCCCCAGGCCGGCAGGCGCAGGGACGGGGGACCCAGGGGAGGTGGGTCCTTCCCAGGCTCAGCCAGCGCAGCAGGCCGTCCGCATCTGAGCATCTGCAGAGCCCCCTCAGGACTGGGGGGTGGGCCAGGAGAAGCCAGGGAGGGCTTGTGTTTCCATCAGCAAGGGACTCATTATGACTTTTAATGCTAAAATATCTATTAAGCTTCCACAATGAGCCAAATACTATTTACAGGGTATCTAATAAGATGGTTCTTGCTCTCAGAGACAGTTTTGAAAGCACGGTAATCACAGTTTTTTAGATAGTACAGAAAATTTCTTTCCTGGCTTCTGAACGGCTGGGCCCGCCCATGCTGCCGTTTCCAGCTGGGTGGACCCATAGGGGCTGCTCTCGGTGAAGTGGGCAAGTGGACGGTGCCGGTTTTTCCCACCCGGGTCCAGCTCTCAGGTGCCTCCCCCCGGGAGTGAGTGGTCCGCTGCTCGCGGGAACCTCCACTGCTGTCCAGAACAAGCCCTTTCTTCCCCCGCAGGGAGCTCGGCACAGCCATCTCTCTCCAGACCCCCTCTTGGGTCATGTTCTGAATGGAGTATCTTTTTCACTACTAGGATGATCCACACAAAATTTAGGGCAACAATGGTCCAATGTCAGCAATCTCATAGAGTTCACCTAATAGATGTCAGATTGAAAGAAGCAGATGCATTATTTTAGTTAGTAGCTTAAGGGAGCATCGAAGTGACTAGGAACCCAGACTCGGGAGTCAGATAGGCCTGAGTTCAAACCCTGGTGCTGCCCCCCTGGCTGTCCAACATGGGTCACTGTTTCCCTCTGTTATCAAATGAAGGTAACAATACCGACCTCAAATGTTTGGTGTGATGGTTAAAATTCACAACCCGGAAGAAGGCTTTTACTAACTGATGGGCATTTACAGGTGAGCCTTGATGATACGCTGGTAACAGAGCAGATCTTAGGTGGTGTGTCCTTTGTCTGTTTGGAAGGCCCGCTGAATGCTGAGTGCACCCCACATGCCCAGCGCTGATCAAAGTGGTTGACATGTGTTAATGTGTGGAACTCTCATGACAACCCTGCAAGGTAGATACTATTATTATTGTTCCCATTTTACAGATAAGGAAATGGAGGCTCAGAGAGGTGAGGTAACTTGCCCAAGGACACACAGCTAGAGAGGGGCAGATCTGGGTTTCAAATCCATGCGGTCTGCCTCCAGAGTCCACACATGTAATCTCCTTGCACCTGGTTTCTCTCTGGGTCCTGTAATCGACTTGGATAAGAACTGGATTTCAAAAGACTATCTTATTAAAAAGTGGGCAAAGGGCCTGAACAGACATCTCAGCAAAGAAGATACACAGATGGCAAGTAAGCACATGAAAAATTGCTGAACATCACGTCATGAGGGAATTGCAAAATGAAGCAACGAGATACCATTACACACCTCTTAGAATGGCTAAAATCCAAAACACTGACGACAAAGGCTGATGAGGATGTGGAGCAACAGGAACTCTCACTTATTGTTGGTGAGAATGCAAAATAGTACAGCTACTTTGGAAGACAGTTTAGCAGTTTCTTACAAAACTAAACATACTCTTACCGTACTATCCAGCAGTCACACTCCTTGATGTTTGTCCCAGTGAAATGAAAACTTGTGTTCACACAAAGACCTGTACAAAAATAGTAGCTTTATTCGTAATCGCCAAAACTCGGGAACAGTGAAGATGTTCTTCAGTAGGTGAATGGATAAATAAACTGTGGCACATCCAGACCGTGGAATACTATTCAGCGCTAAAAACAAATGAGCTATCAAGCCGTGAAAAGACAGGGAGGAACCTTAAATGTGTATTACCAAGTGAAATAAGCCAATCTAAAAGGACTACACAGGGAATTCCCTGGCGGTCCAGTGGTTAGGACTTGGCGCTTTCACTGCCAGGGCCCAGGTTCAATCCCTGGTTGGAGAACTAAGATCCCGCAAGCCGTGCCGTTCGGCCAAAATAAAGAGATAAAAATAAAAATAAAAAAATGAAAGGACTACATACTGTGTGTTTCGAGCTCTGCGGCATTCAGGAGAAGGTAAATCTGTGAAGACAGTGGACGATCAATGGTGGCCAAGGGTTGGGAGGAGGTGGCGCACAGAGGACTTTCAGGGCAGTGAAGCCAACTGCAGCAGTAGGTATCTGTCATTATACACACAGACGTAGGATGCCAGGAGTGAGCCCAGATGTAAACTGCGGGCTTTGGGTGATCACGAGACGTCAGTGCAGTTCATCAGTTGTAACAAATGTACCATCTGGTACAGGGTGCTGATGGTGGGGCAGGCAGAGCACGTCCTGCGGGGACAGGGGCGTTCGGGAGCTCTGTACCTTCTGCTCAGTCTAGCTCTGAATCTAAAACTGCTCTAAAATGTAAATCCTAGGTAAAAAAAAAAAAAAGAAAAAGAAAAAAGAAAAGACTGGCGCTTTGGAGGCCAAAGAAGACTTTGAACTAACCCTCCCTTTAAGCCCTTCCAGGATCTAACTTCAGCACTCAGAAAGAAAAAAAAAAAAAAATTCCTGACTTCAACTCAGAGTTCACCAGACCAACCCAACACTTCGCCAAAGCTATGCGCATGTGTGTAAGGGAGAATTCCATGATAACACAGCGTCTGGGAACATGCAGCTGAGAGATGAGGACGTTTCTGGACATTACAGTTGCTGGAAGAGCTTCCTGGTAGTCTGGGCTCGGGGTTTGCAGGACAAGGCTCTTAATGAATGAGGTCTTCGACTAACTTGTGAGCAAATGGTGTGTGGGCTCATGTCAGGCACCACCTGTGCATGAGTCAGAAACACTTAAAAAAAAAATCCATGCTGTTCATGAAATCAAGAAATCCAACACATGCAGAAATATCAATGCTGTGTCGTCACTCAGAGGCCGTCGTCAGACACATGTGAAGTGGAACTAATAAACTCAGGTGCTGAAATAGTCATTCTGTCCTTGTTTTCTTTCTTGTGTTACAGTCTCAAAACTCAGAACATGTAGAAGTCTGCTCAACAAATTGATTTGGACTCATGGTTTTGGGGCCTGAGCAGAACTGGGCCAAGCTTTAAAAAAAACTCGGGGGGCTTCCCTGGTGGCGCAGTGGTTGAGAGTCCGCCTGCTGATGCAGGGGACATGGGTTCGTGCCCCGGTCCGGGAAGATCCCACATGCCGCGGAGCAGCTGGGCCCGTGAGGCCATGGCCACTGAGCCTGCGCTCCGCAACGGGAGAGGCCACAACAGGGAGAGCCCCGCGTACCACAAAAAAAAAAAAAAAAAAAAAAAAAAAAAACTCGGATTGGAAGAAAACTTGAAAATACCACTTGCTCTGTAGACAGGGGGTGGTTTCAGGGTGCTGTCTCTCCTTGCCATCAAATACTACTTCTGTTCTACTTGGACTACACAAGGGGAGAACTGGCTAGAAGGCTTATAGGCTGAAGTTGTCAAGTTCTGTCTGTAAGAATCTGAGAGCGTGTACCTAATAAGTCTGCTGAGTAAAAGCTCTTTTGTTGTCTGTGCAGGAATCCTGGTCTTCAGGGAGAGCAGAGGAAACTCACTTTTTTATCTTCTGGACTTCCATCTTCTTTAAAGGCTGCTTCTTCTGGATCCTTCTCCCCTTGTGAGGTGGTCACACATTGTAGCAATAAACTCACCCTCCAGGACCCACCTTTGCTTTTTGCTTGGAGCAGACAAAAGAACACCCCCCCACAATTCTGAGGGCTTTTCCCGGTTTTGTAATTGCTTTAGATGTAAATTACTTGGGACTTAACTTTTGCTTCCATTCTTATCCACGTTGTACTAGACAGTTTTCCATGCGGGCAGGTTTAGTGTTCCCTAAGGACCAGGGATATCCTGTTCCCTGAATAACTAGTTTTGGAATGGAAAAGAATGAGTAGAAATAACTCATAATCTTTTGACTTCTTCCAAAAGTACTTATTGTCAGTGAGACTGGCCTTCATCTGGTACAGAGTCATTGGCACCTCAAAGGGTTCATGGCTGGCAGGTTGAGAACATTCTGTTAGGACACAAAGGAGACTTTCCTACATATTCTCTAACAGGAAAAGTAAAACAAGTTTTCAGTCTGCCATAAAGGGGCAAGTAGACATCATTAAGGTGATTTTCCTGAAAATCTGAGCACTCTTTATCTACGACTCTGCTTAAGAGATGCTCAAGGAAGTGGTTCTCATTTGAACTGCTTGATCATCTACTCAAAATTGTCAACAAGATGATTTTTTAAGAGTCTGGGTAATGTTTTCCGTGTGCATTTCTGTATTATGCTAGGGTAATTGGACAGATGGAGGCTAATTTGAAAATACATTAAGATGAAACAAGAGGATCATTTTTAATCGACACAGGAGATGCGTAGCCCTTTCACTCCTCCGAAGCGTCCCACGAGCCAACCCCTCCTGTACGAGGCCAGGTGTTCAGCCATCGGGGAGGAGGCTGCACCAGTATAAAGGTCCCGATTCCAGCCTGTGGTTCATGATGACAACGCCTGTCACTGTCCCTGTGAGTCCACTCTGAGGAGTTAATTAATTGTCAGCCAAACAGCCTCAGTTGGTGGCTGGAATGAAACTCGGAAGTTGATCCATCGAGATAGTCGTCTCAACGGTCACCTTTCCTCGAAGCTCACAGTTGTGATGCCTCTTTGCCAGCGTTCACATCTAGATGGTACGTGGCTCCTACCACTTGGTGGCACGGGGCAGAGCCCCCTAAGCCCCTTCCGGCTGAGACCAACCTGGAGCAAGGGGCTGGCAGTTGCCGGGCTGGCAGGGCGGCGGCGGGGGGGGGGGGGGGTGGCTCAGCGCGTTGCCCGGTGCAGGCGGAGAGCTCTCGCCCCCCACTCTGCTGACTCCAGGGAGCAGCTGCTCCAGACACACCGTGCGGGGTGTGTGTGACAGTGAGGACTGTCATTCTCCTCTGAACACCCTGCCTTCCCCAGAACCACCTGCCTCACGTCGCAGTGTTTGGTGTTTTTGAAATGGGCTGTTGGCGCTGAGGCAGCAAATACTGCTTTCCGTTTCCCAGTGATGCTGCAGCCCCTCTTTTCTGCTCACTTGTCTTCACCTCCAGACACGATGCGCAGAGAGCAAGAGCTGGGCACTCGGCAGATGCTTAGTAAACACAGACTGATGGATTGGTTGATCAGCTGGTGGGTGACTAATTGGTTGATTGGAGCTCCCTGCTCTTTGCTTAGGTCATGGCAATGCATCCCCCTAAGGACAGGGGTAGAGGCAACGTGCATTTGAGGGGTGGGCTGGTCTGCAACCGGCTTAGTCTCAGAAACCTCTTCCTCCAAGACGTCCAGCTCAGAGAGACTCACATTTGCATGATTAAATCCAGAGGAGCCTCAAAACGCTCAAAGCCTCAGGACTGAAAAGTGCTGGGGGAAGAGAGTTCCTTTGTGGTGGGCCCAGCCTGTTTTCGCCTCTGGCTCAGGGCCCTCTGCAGCCAAACTAAAACAAGTGCTGGAGGCCTGCTGGCTGCTGGCTGAATGAACTAGTCAGGAACACGGTCAAATTTCCCCCCTCTGAGCTTCATAGCCCCTGCTTCAAGGGAGCTAGCAACTGTATACCTTCGAACAGCACAGGGAAGGGCGAACTCCACTGGTATTTTTGACATTGCAGTGTTTGTCTTTGTCTTTAGGTTTAACCGGGAACATTGGGAATCTGAATTTATTATAAGCCGGTGACATTTTTAGCTGCCATCCCTACAGTGGGAGCTGACTCTGTATGTGTATGGTTTATGGTTTTTGAATTTACTGTGCCTGGCAAAAATGATTATGCAGAGAAATGTTCTTTATTGTAAACTCTTCTTATATAGTAAAAGACAATTTTGGTCAGACTAATTGCTAAATTAAGCTTATCCCTAATCAAGCTCAGCTGATTAATTTTAAAGGTTTTGACAATGGACATTTTAGGAGTGTTTAACCAGGCTAATAAGTGCTCTTAAAATAGAACTCTTATGATAACCACACTCTAAGCTGGGTAAGTAAAAATATTCAATGGACACCCCACCCATTAGCCACAAAGAGGAAAATTATAGCCTATACATACACATACATGTGGTATATATATATATGTGTGTGTGTGTGTATATATA
Organism: Kogia breviceps; assembly: GCF_026419965.1. Lineage (NCBI taxonomy): Eukaryota > Metazoa > Chordata > Mammalia > Artiodactyla > Physeteridae > Kogia > Kogia breviceps. The sequence goes on from NC_081312.1 coordinate 170,401,022, forward strand.
TATATATATCTCCTTTTAGCTGAAATCTTATAATTTATTGTATATGATTATAGAATAGGAACAAATAAGGAAAAGGTTTAGGCTCTGATGAAATTTTAGCATTATGTTGGAATGGCTCGTGGTAGCATGTATAAATAAAGTTTAGAACCCCCCCACCCTGTCCCGATAAATAAGCAATGCAGATATACACACTCTGTTTTCAAGCGAATAAATTTAGATGCTCAGGGCTTCACCTCTAATAGCCAAGGCCTTCTTTAGCTATAAAAAATATGGTTCTTTCCAGGAGATTTCAAAATTCACTTCACATATACCTGAAAAACACGAATGCACAATTGGCTGGTTTTCTTTATGGGATAATAAAATGATCTGTTCTCTAACCTCTCATTTTTATCGTTGGCAGGAATGTGACTGTACTCTAACCCAAAAGACATCTGTTAGCAATTTGCAGTCTCTGAGTGGCCCATGGTTTTATAGGAGCTTCATCTAAATCTCTGATTCATTTGTTAAGAAGTCAGCTAACTGAAGTGGGGTGGGGCAGCCATTCCCCCCCGCACTGGGATGGGGGAGGGTCTGGTTGGAGTCGGGGCTAAGCAGAGGCTCACAGCATGGGGCTGATCAGCCCAGGGTTTCTGGGCTGCCCCAGAGCAGGCAGTGGAGGGCGGAGGCTCTGCCCACCGTGGGCCTGAGGTTGGTTGCTGAGAATCTGGTCTCTTGCCTTGCCATCCTCTTTTCTGTAATGTGCTCTTACTTTCACAGAAGGGTCTATTCCGAGTTGACACAAGCATGTTTCTTAAGGCATAAAATCGGAAAACACACACTCGCACCCTGGAACTAACGGAAAAGCTCACCCTTGGATTCAGACAGACGGCTCCAAATCCAGATTCCTAGCGCTGTGACCTTAGGGAAGTAATGAATTTTCTCGTCATTTAGAAAGTGAACGTGATAATGCCAGCCTCGATGGAGAGGAAGTGATCTATGTCATGTTCTGGGAGCAGAAAAGAGCATCATTTTGTAAGGCCGGGTGCGCCACCCTGCCACTGTGTTTCTGTTAATCAGAAGATCTATTTTAGGCCGTGGTGTTTGCACAAAGCAGGCCAGCCCCCTCACGCTGGCTTAGCCTCTACCTCTCTCCTGGTGGCTCTGTCCAGTAAGGAGCCCCTGTTGCCCACTCTCCAGGGCAAACACTTCAGTTTCCTGTAGCTCTTTCTTCTAGTATTTACCTCCATATTTCTCAAACAGTGCCCGTACTCTGCTATTTCTCAGTTCATCAAGTTTAGACATTTTCTCTTGACTTTTGATTCCAACAGCTGAGCATTTCTGTATAAAGCACCACCCCCTTTCTCCCTCCCCCATGCGGTGGTTGTATCTTGAGAGAGGACTGTATTGATGCAAACTAGTATATAGAGAATGGATACACAACAAGGTGCTACTGTATCGCACAGGGAACTATATTCAATATCCTGTGATAAACCATAATGGAAAAAAATGAAAAAGAATATATATGGGGGCTTCCCTGGTGGCGCAGTGGTTGAGAGTCCGCCTGCCGATGCAGGGGATGCGGGTTCGTGCCCCGGTCCGGGAAGATTCCACATGCCACGGAGCGGCTGGGCCCGTGAGCCATGGCCGATGCGCCTGCGCGTCCAGAGCCTGTGCTCCGCAACGGGAGAGGCCACAACAGTGAGAGGCCCGCGTAATGCAAAAAAAAAAAAAAAAAAAAAAAAAAAAAGAATATATATGTATAACTGAATCACCTTGCTGTACAGCAGAACTTAACAAAACATTGTTAAATCAACTATATTTCAATAAAATAATTTTTTTTTTTTAAAGAGAGGGCTGGGGACTTCCCTGGTGGTGCAGTGGTTAAGAATCAACCTCCAATGCAGGGGACACGGGTTTGAGCCCTGGTCCAGGAAGATCCCACATGCTGCGGAGCAACTAAGCCTGTGTGCCACAACTACTGAGCCTGTGCCCTAGAGCCCGCAAGCCACAACTACGGAGCCCATGTGCAACAACTACTGAAGTCTGGGCGCCTAGAGCCCGTGCTCCACAACAAAGAGAAGCCGCTGCAATGAGAAACGCGCACCACAACAAAGGGTAGCCCCTGCTCTCTACAACTAGAGAAAGCCTACGTGCAGCAATGAAGGCCCAACGCAGCCAAAAATAAAAATTAATTAATTAATGTTAAAAAGACTTAAGAAACGGAGAAGACTCAAATTAACAGAATTAGAAGTGAAAAAGCAGAAGTAACAACTAACACTGCAGAAATACAAAGGATCATGAGAGATTACTACACGCAACTATATGCCAATAAAATGGACAACCTGGAAGAAATGGACAAATTCTTAGAAATGCACAACCTTCCAAGACTGAACCAGGAAGAAATAGAAAATATGAACAGGTCAATCACAAGCACTGAATTTGAAACTGTGATTAAAAATCTTCCAACAAACAAAAGCCTAGGACCAGATGGCTTCACAGGCAAATTCTATCAAACATTTAGAGAAGAGCTAACACCTATCCTTCTCAAACTCTTCCAAAAGACTGCAGAGGGAGTAATACTCCCAAACTCATTCTACGAGGCCACCATCACTGATACCAAAACCAGACAAAGATGTCACAAAGAAAGAAAACTACAGGCCAATATCACTGATGAACATAGATGCAAAAATCCTCAACAAAATACTAGCAAAAGGAATCCAACAGCACATTAAGAGGATCATACACTATGGTCAAGTGGGGTTTATCCCAGGAATGCAAGGATTCTTCAATATATGCAAATCTTGATACACCATATTAACAAATTGAAGGAGAAAAACCATATGATCTCCTCAGTAGATGCAGAGAAAGCTTTTGGCAAAATTCAACACCCATTTATGTTAAAAACTCTCCAGAAAGTAGGCATAGAGGGAACTTTCCTCAACATAATAAAGGCCATATATGACAAACCCACAGCCAACATCATCCTCAATGGTGAAAAACTGAAACCATTTCCACCAAGATCAGGAACAAGACAAGGTTGCCCACTCCCACCACTATTATTCAACGTAGTTTTGGAAGTTTTAGCCGCAGCAGTCAGAGAAGAAAAAGAAATAAAAGGAATCCAAATCAGAAAAGAAGAAGTAAAGCTGTCACTGTTTGCAGATGACATGATACTATACATAGAGAATCCTAAAGATGCTACCAGAAAACTACTAGAGCTAATCAATGAATTTGGTAAAGTAGCAGGATACAAAATTAATGCACAGAAATCTCTGGCATTCCTATACACTAAAGATGAAAAATCTGAAAGTGAAATTAAGAAAACACTCCCATTTACCATGGCAACAAAAAGAATAAAATATCTAGGAATAAATCTACCTAAGGAGACAAAAGACCTATATGCAGAAAATTATAAGACACTGATGAACGAAATTAAAGATGATACAAATAGATGGAGAGATATACCATGTTCTTGGATTGGAAGAATCAACATTGTGAAAATGACTCTTACTACCCAAAGCAATCTACAGATTCAATGCAATCCTTATCAAACTACCACTGGCATTTTTCACAGAACTAGAACAAAAATTTTCACAATTTGTATGGAAACACAAAAGACGCCGAATAGCCAAAGCAATCTTGAGAACAAAAAACAGAGCTGGAGGAATCAGACTCCCTCCCTGACTTCAGACTATACTACAAAGCTACAGTAATCAAGACAGTATGGTATTGGCACAAAAACAGAAATATAGATCAATGGAACAGGATAGAAAGCCCAGAGATAAACCCATGCACATATGGTCACCTTATCTTTGATAAAGGAGGCAAGAATATACAGTGGAGAAAAGACAGCTTCTTCAATAAGTGGTGCTGGGAAAACTAGACAGCTACATATAAAAGAATGAAATTAGAACACTCCCTAACACCATACACAAAAATAAACTCAAAATGGATTAAAGACCTAAATGTAAGGCCAAACACCATCAAACTCTTAGAGGAAAACATAGGCAGAACACTCTCTGACATAAATCACAGCAAGATCCTTTTTGACCCACCTCCTAGAGAAATGGAAATAAAGACAAAAATAAACAAATGGGACCTAATGAAACTTAAAAGCTTTTGCACAGCAAAGGAAAACTTAAACAAGACAAAAAGACAACCCTCAGAATGGGAGAAAATATTTGCAAATGAAGCAACTGACAAAGGATTAATCTCCAAAACATATACAAGCAACTCATGCAGCTCAATATCAAAAAAACAAACAACCTAATCCAAAAATGGGCAGAAGACCTAAATAGACATTTCTCCAAAGAAGATATACAGATTGCCAACAAACACATGAAATAATGCTCAACATCATTAATCATTAGAGAAATGCAAATCAAAACTACAGTGAGATATCATCTCACACCGGTCAGAATGGCCATCATCAAAAAATCTACAAACAGTAAATGCTGGAGAGGGTGTGGAGAAAAGGGAACCCTCTTGCACTGTTGGTGGGAAAGTAAATTCATACAGCCACTATGGAGAACAGTATGGAGGTTCCTTAAGAAACAAAATAGAACTACCATATGAACCAGCAATCCCATGACTGGGCATATACCCTGAGAAAACCATAATCCAAAAAGAGGCACGTACCACAATGTTCATTGCAGCTCTGTGTACAATAGCCAGGTCATGGAAGCAACCTGAATGTCCATCAACAGATGAATGGATAAAGAGGATATGGAACATATATACAATGGAATATTACTCAGCCATAAAAAGGGACGAAACTGTGTTATTTGTAGTGAGGTGGATGGACCTAGAGACTGTCATACAGAGTGAAGTAAGTCAGAAAGAGAAAAACAAATACCCTATGCTAACACATATATATGGAATCTACAAAGAAAGAAAAAGAAAAAAATTGGTCAGAAGAACCTAGGGGCAAGACGGGAATAAAGGTGCAGACCTACTAGAGCATGGACTTGAGGATGGGGGAGGGGGAAGGGTAAGTTGGGACAATGTGAGAGAGTGGCATGGACATATATATCCTACCAAATGTAAAATAGGTAGCTAGTGAGAAGCAGCTGCATAACACAGGGAGATCAGCTCGGTGCTGTGTGACCACCTAGAGGGGTGGGATAGGGAGGGTGGGAGGGAGGAAGACGCAAGAGGGAAGAGATATGGTGACATATGTATATGTAAAACTGATTCACTTTGTTATACAGCAGAAACTAACACACCATTGTAAAGCAATTATACTCCAATAAAGATGTTAAAAAAAAGAAAAGACTTCAGCATGGACTGTGTGATATTGTGTGCATGCTAGTTAGTTCAGTTTATAAATAAATAAAAAAGAGAGGGCTGTATTAATAGTGTCAGCATTATTAGGACCTTTTAAATTCTGTCCACTGCTGAGCCATAGAATGTGCTATAATTAGGTTTCCTTTCTTACACGACATTTCCCTTTTCCCTGGAATGAATAATCAATGTTTTGTCTTTTCTTTTGCTTTTTTATAAACTTAATTTGATCCACAAGCTTCATCTAGGATTATAAACATTGTAGTATTATTTTTCAAATAGTGAATAAGCTAGTCGATCAATCAATTCCATTCCTCTGCCCTTTCCCACCCCACCCCCTGGAAAGCCCCTCCCGGACCTCGTCACTCTCCTGTTCCCCTCTGTACTGTCCTGGACAAAGCTGTCCTCGTAGAAACTACCTTTACTGTTTACTGCTCTCCTCTGAATCCCACTTCCTGGGTTGCTTCTCTTCTTCATCTATGCTCTGGATTTGGAGGGGGAAATCCTTCATTCTCGGGAAAGAATGTAGGGGAGGCAAATTTGAGTCCGTGCAAATTTGCAAATTTCATATTGGAGACTGTTCTCAGATGCTCTTTGCCCCTTGCCTGTCCGTCCGTATTTGAGAGGGAGGTGCTCACGATGCTCTTTGGAAGCTCTCTGTGCTGATGTAGCTTGTCCGCTCAGGAACTTCCGCGTTGAATGATTAGGTGGCCTTTTCATTGGCCCCAAAGTCAACATGTTCAGGGTGTTAGGAGAAGATTGCCCCCCCGTCCCGCCCCTTTCCTTGGGGGCCAGAGGGCAACCTGCTGGAATTCTGGAAGCAAATTAGGAATGAAGGGAGTCAACTTGAAGAATTTCACTTATTAATCCTATGTTCAAGCCCCAGGCTCACCCTGCTTTCTCTCTGTTTCCTTCTGGTCTCTTGGCATTTGGGGTGGTAAGGCGGGTGCATGGGTGGGGTGGGCAGGTGCCTGATTTCTGGGCGTGGGGGAGTGAACTCCACCTCCCACCTCCCTGTCGTCAGTTCTGAGCCTTCCCAGGTCCCTGGAAAAAAAATCGGTGCTCTCTTTAGCATCCCCTCTGCAAACCAAACTATTGATCCAACCGCCTGTCCTCTTTCACTCTGCCAATTAGCCGCCCCTCCACTCTTGGCTCTCAGAAATGTGTTCAAATCCTTCATCTTCTGAGGTCTCCTCCACCAATATCTTTGCCCTCGTGGTTTTATATACTTTTTATTTTGAAGGGGAAGGAGATATATGTACGTGGCTAATTCATCACATTTAACCAGGAGTCCCAGACCTGTCAATTTTGCTGAAGAAATCACCAGCACTGGTGACAGGAGGGAAGGGCAGAGATTCCTCCACTTCTGGGTGGTGAGGCCATCCCAACTGAGGCAGGACAGAATTTTGTTTCGGAACCTTCTTTTATCTTTTAGGCCTTCCCCCATCGGTCAGCCACATTCTGGCTTTGGGCAAAGATGATACAGCAGAAAGGCAGAGAAAAGTCTTTTTCTGACTCACACTTACTTTTTTTTTTTTCTTTTTTCGGTGCGCGGGCCTCTCACTGCTGTGGCCTCTCCCGTTGCGGAGCACAGGCTCCGGACGCGCAGGCTCAGCGGCCATGGCTCACGGGCCCAGCCGCTCTGCGGCATGTGGGATCCTCCCGGACCGGGGCACGAACCCGCGTCCCCTGCATCGGCAGGCGGACTCCCAACCACTGCGCCACCAGGGAAGCCCCTGACTCACACTTTCTTAACTTGGGATCCATGGACTGGTTGGGGCGCGGGGAGCCTGTGGTTAGAATGTGAGTGAAGTTGGATGGGAGAAATATCTCATCTCTGTTTTCAATAGCCTCTAGTTGAAATTCAATTATGAATGCTACAACAAACCACAACGGTAAGTAATGGCAATATTTGTGACTTCATTACCAATAGAAATCAGAGATATTTTCCTATCACAAGACAGTAGTTGCAGGTACCTCTAATGATCATTTACACTCATTGGAAATCGTGGTACTCATCAGACCTGTTCGTCTTATTTTTTTAATGCGTTAAAATAGAAGCATTATGTAACAACCTCTTTTTTTTGGTGGCACCACGCAGCTTGTGAGATCTCAGTTCCACAACCAGGGATTGAACCTGGGCCCCAGCAGTGAAAGCCCAGAATCCTAAACACTAGGCCACCAGGGAGCTCCCCTTAAATATTTTGATAAGTATATTTCCATATGTTTGGCTTATTTTGTAATCCAGTGTATTATGTTTTTGCAATTACAACATTTTCTGAGAACTGGTCCATAGGCTTCACCAGACCCCCCAAAGTTTAACATCCTGCTTCAGAGTTTCAAATGCTTAGCATTCAGGGCTGCAAGAGTCTAGGCTCTGAAGGGACCCAGAGCATGGAGGATGCATGAGGATGCAAGAGGGATACGGGCTCCAATCAGAAAGTATATTTCTATAATCAAAGAAGTTTAAAAAACGTTACATAAAAGTGTTGTATTTCTTACCTACCTGAGTTATCAAATGCAATTTACATCCAATACACATGATGAGTGACTTTGGTTAAAACTGCACAGGCCTGAAGGTGTCTTTTTGCTACAGACTTGTTTTTTCTTTTCTTTTTCTTTGCAGTGAACAAAATCAACAAGAAAGAACACCAGATTGGCCGCAGAAGACCCAGGCTCTGGTTTCAGATGGATGGCCTCTTGGAATCACCCAACCTCAGCTGGGAAACTGGACCAGGTACCTTTCAAAGGCCTTCCATCTCTCTGGACGTGTGAGATTTCAAAACAGTTTTCCTGTCTGGGTTTCAGGATCTTCTGAGAAATAGAAAGATAATGCGTGATGAGCCATGAGCATATTGTGAACCTCAAAGTTCCTTGATTCTTGCAAGGAAATAGATTGGCACTTTCTGACGTTTTTTTCAGAGGGAATAAATCTTGATCTCCTTTGATACTGCCCCACATGCTTTGTGCTGAGTATTTGGCCAATGAATATCTATTGACTCATTGAGAAGCAAAATCTTAGTTTTATTTATATTAGTTTAGACTAGTTCCTGTAGGAGACGTAACTCTGGGAGAGGTCTATGAGTTTAGTGAGGTGGGCAGCACGTTCCCATTTCCCGTATTACTACACTGAAACATCTGCCTTCAACTGTCTAGACTGTTACCTACAAGTGGCAGCAGTATTTCTGCTTCAAAACCCACCTTTCCCATTCCTCCCTCCCTCCTTCCCTCCTCCCTCCTTCCCTCCCTCCTTCCCTCCTTCCTTCCTTCCTTCCTTCCTTATCAGTTTAGAATGATTTTGGATGCAAGTAACAGAAAACCCCTAAGCTGTCTAAAATAATTAGGGAATGTGTTCCTTGGCCTAATGAGAGGTCTAGAGGAGGGTGGCTTTGGGGCTGATTCATTCAGTGGCTCCGCACTGTCACCAGGGGTCCCCATTCTTTCCTCCCTTCCAGCCTCAGTGAGAACTCTGGCTACTCACCTTGTGTTCACAAGATAATCACGGTAGGTCCGAGCCTCACATCCAGATATGGCAACACGGACAGAAGAGAAATGATCGTTCCTTCACTTGGGACTCTTTTTATAAACAAGAAAATGTTTCTTGGAATTCCTTCCCCATCCCCAGAAGACCTCCCCTTATGTCACAAATGGCCAGAAATGAGCACAGGGACATCCTAGATAAATCACTGCCGAGGGGAATGGAACCACTAGGACTGGCTTATCCAAGAGTCACAGAGGAGAAGCCCAGATGCTGTGACAAAAGTAGGGCTCTCTTGAGAATTCCCTGGTGGTCCAGTGGTTAGGACTCCGAGCTTCCACAGCAGGGGGCACAGGTTCAATCCCTGGTCGGGGAACTAAGATCTTTCAAGCCCGGTGGTCAAAGAAAAAAAGAAAGAAAGAAAAGAGAAAGAAAGGAAGGAAGGAAGAAAGAAAGAAAGAAGTAGGGCTCTCTTGGCAAAGAAGAAATGGGGAGTGGTGGTGGTAGCCAAGCAGCAGCGCATTACACCGGCTGACGGTTTTGTCCTTGTTAAGATGGTATGTATGGATTTTTTTTTTTAATTGCTCCACTTCCTCAGAGAGAGTGAGCGCCTGAATCCCTGTTATTTCACCAGTCTCCTGAGGCGTGTGCTGAGCCTCTGGTTCCATCCTAGGGGCGAGAGAGCTGCCTTGGGGGCTCCTGCTGGCCACTGGCCATGCTGTGTGGTCTGACACTGGTCTCTTGCTCTTTGCCACGCTTTAGGCACCCTGACCAGCTTGTGGGCTGGAACTTTCGCTGCACTGCTGTCACAGGTCAAGATCCCATGCCCCCCCCCAAGATTCTTCATAGATGGGTCTCATGGGAGCCAGGTTTATCCTAAACCATGTGGTCCCCCATGTTTGTAGTTGCACACTTGGGATCTTCCAGTGGAATGAAGTCGATTTTAGTCATGTTTGTCCTTACGGCTTAAACTCAGGTGAACATTTATCTCAAGTTTGTTGATGTGAAGCAGAAGGCAGGGCTTAGCATACATATCGACCCATCCTAAAGTGTCTTTGGATTTCCTTACAAAGGTGGCGCAAGCCATCAAAATACTCAGAAAGTCAAGCAACTCCTGTTGTTTCAAAATGGACTTTTCCTCCTGTCACGGCCTGGATGTTCTGATGGGACTGTACTTCCAGCTGATGGCCAGCCCAGATTTTGAAAACTGATCTTCTAACACAGTCTCCCGTTTTTCTAATTCGCATGTCTTCCTTCTTCTGCCCGCAGTGGCAGAGGTTGCTGCCCCATCCCAGGAAAAGCCCTGGGCAAGCTGGCTTTCTCTCTATGTCTGGCTGACGTGGCCAAGAGTCTACCTCCTGTCCTAAAATCCTGGTACAGATGAGATCCAAGAAGAGGTTAGAGTCTGTTTGGAAAAACACAGGGCTGCATATCCCCCAGTTCTTTGCTTTCTACCTTGTTTGTGTCTATAGACCTGACTTTTTTTTTTTCCCCTGAAAATCCCCTTGTCCCCTTCACTCCCTGCTTCTAACACAAGTCGCTCTGTGCCTGGGGCTGCATACACAGCCCACAGCCCCAGGGGAGAGGAAGGATGAACAGAATAAACTGAAAACCAAACCAACTAACCAGAGCTTAACCAACCTGGGGGAAGAAAAATACTCAACTCCAACCTTCCACGTGGAGATCGTACGCCTCTCACAAAAATTAAATCAAAATGCATCATAGCCCTAAATGTAAAGTGCAAAATTATGAAACTCCTAGAAGAAGACAACATAGGAGAAAATATAGATGATCTTGGGTTTGGGCATGACTTTTTAGATACAACGTTAAAAGGACAATATACAAAGAAAACAGTTTGGTAAGTTGGACTGCATTAAAATTTTAAACTTCTGTTTAGAGAAGGACGCTATTAGGAGAACGAAAAGATAAGCCACGCTCTGGGAGGAAATCTTTGCAAAACATGTATCTGATAAAGGAGCAGTATCCAAAATACACAAACTCTTAAAACTCAACATTAAGAAAACATGCAACCCAATTTAATAAAAGGCGAAAGATCTGAACAGACACCTCACCAAAGAAGATATATAGATGGCAAATAAGCATATGAAAAGATAGTGTACATCATATGCCATCAGGGAATTGAAAATGAAAACTGCAATGACTTACCACTACACAACTATTTCAGTGGCCAAAGTTCAGAACACCGGCAATGCTGGCGAGGATGTGGTGCATCAGGAACTCTCACTTACTGCTGGCGGGAATGCAGAATGGTGCAGCCACTTTGGGAGACAGTGTGGCAGTTTCTCACAAAACTAAACCTACTCTTGCCATATGATTTAGCAATCACGCTCCTTGGTATTTACCCAAAGGAGATGAAAACTTAAGCCCATTCAAAAACCTGAACATGGATGTTTATAGCAGCTTTAATTATAATTGCTCAAACTCGGAAGCAACCAAGATGTGCTTTAGTAAATGAATGGATAAATAAACTGTGCTACGTCCAGACAATGGAATAGTATTCAGGGCTAAAAAGAAACTAGCTATCAAGTAACGAAAAGACATGGAGGATCCTTAAGTGCATATTACTTAGTGAAAGAAGCCCATCTGAAAAGGCTACAGGCTGTGTGACTCCAACTACGTAACCTTCTGGAAAAAGGCAAAACTGTGTAGACAATTAAAAGATCGATGGTTGCCAGGGGGGTGGGAGGGAAGGAGGAGCAAGAAGGTGGAGCACAGGGAATGTTTAGAGCTGTGAAACTATTCTGTACTATTATGAAACGTTTACACACCAAACATCTGCCAAAACCCATAGAATGTAGAACAGAAAGAGTGAACCCTAATGTAAACTATGGACTTCAGTTAATAGTAATGCATCAATACTAGTTCATCAGTTGTAACAAATGTACCACACTCACACAAGATGTAAATAATAGAGTGGGAGTGGGGTGGGTGGGAAGGAGTTTATGAAAATGCTGTGTACTTTGTGATCAGTTTTCTGTAAACCTAGAACCGCTCTTAAAAAGGAAAGCTTATTAATTAAAAAAAATAGTTTAGGTGTGGGTTCATTTATCTACATGGTGATCCTTACTGCAATACCACACTTGACTACTTAGCTCTAAGCTACGTCTTGAAATCAGATAGTGTGGTTAAGTCTGAAACTGTGAATCTGAGATGTTACCACCTTCAGAGTCATATCTGGAGAGACAGATAGATGATAGATAGATAGCGGATTGGTAGATAGAGATAGAAGCAGAAGCACCAAGACTTTGAGTCAGAAAGCACATCTTTATTTACTTACTTAGGAATAATAGTGGCCAGAGTGGCATCACAGTGTTGGTCCCCACGAGCGATATGATGAGAGCCAGGTAGATCCTGAACATTCGATGAGATGGTACCACAGAAATATAGAAGCAGGAATACCTACCCCTCTCTTAGAGGGAGAGAGAGAGAGAGAGAGTTTATCTTTTCCTTATTTGGGGGAGGAAAGGAAGGTCACTTCTCCAGAGCGTTAGCCGCCAGCTTTGTGGGGGATCAGAAGTTTCACCACCCTTCAAGTGAGAGCAGATGGCTTTATCATGAAGGAAGCAGGTGGATCAGGTTTAACACCCACAACATGTGAAGAGCAAATGTTTCTGGGCGATCAGAGGAGACCTCATCTTTACAGCACGTTGATATCTGTTGCTCAGGAGGCAGGACTGTGCAAAAACACTGAGAAATCCAGGAATTACTGCCTTGCACAACGTAAATTCTCTAACTTTATTCTTTTTCAAATGGTTTTGGCTATTCTTGTCCCTTTATATTTCCATATAAATTTTAAAATCATCTTGTTGATTTCTTTTTTAAAAAAGTATATTAGAATTCTAAATGGGATGGCGTTTAATCTATAGGTCAGTTTAGGGAGGATTGGCATTTCAATGTTGGGTTTTTCCATATACGAACATGGGGTGTCTCTCAGTTTGTGTAGGTCTTGAGTAATTTCCTTTTGCTGTGTTTTGCAGTTTTCCATGTACAAAAGACGTGTGTCTTTCATATATTTCTTTAATTTTATTCTTAAGTAGTTTTTGATGCCCTTTTATAGTTTTATAGATTGATGTTATTTTATAATTATAAGGATTTCAGTTTCTAATTCTTCATTGGCAATCAAGAGTAATACAATTGATTTTTGAAAATTGACCTGTATCTTGTAAGCTTAATAAATTCACTTACTAATCTGGATGAATTTTTAAAGTAGATTTCTAGCATTTTTTTCCTTTTCAGTCTCTATGTCTTTTATTTCTTTTTTGTGCCTTATATCACTGGCTAGGATCTCTAATAAAATGGAGAAGTGGTGAGAATGAACATCCTTGCCTTGTTCCTGATCTTAGGTAGAAAGGAGTAAGCTTTTTTCTACTGAGTATAATATTAGCTGCAGGTGTGCTATAGATGCCCTTAGTCAGGTTGAAGTCAGTTCCTTTCTGGTCCTAGTTTGCTGAGAGTTTTGATTTATTAGTTTTTTTAAAGTCATGAGTTGGTGTTGAATTTAATCAAATACTTTTTCTGCATCAGTTGAAATGGTTATGTGGTTTTACCGTTTATTCAATTAAAATGATGACTTATTCAATTAAAATGATGACTTATATTGATTAATTTTTGTATATTAACCAAACTTGAACTTCTAGGATAAACCCCACTTGGGCATAATGTATTATCCTTTTTATATATTGTTGGATTCAATTTGTGAATATTTTGTTAAGAGAACTTCTGTCTATATTCATGAAGAACATTAGTCTGCAGTTCTTGTTTCTTATGACATTTCTATCTGGTTTTGGAATCAGACCTTTTGTGTACCCCAGCATTTACCAATATTTAACATTTCCATTGTTCTTCATTCTGTTTTGAGTACCAGTTTCACTACATTTCTCTTCAGTCTAAAAAAGTTCTTTTATCATTTCTTATAGTGTAGTTCTGACTATGATGGATTTTCTTGGTTTTATTCTCTCTGAAAAAGTCTTTATTTCACCTTCATTCTTAAAGGATGTTTTCACTGAGTATAGCATTCTGGGCTGATAGTATTGTCTTTCAGCACTTTAAAGATCCTGTTCCATTTTCTCCTGCCCTTCAGGGTTTCTCATGAGAAGTCGGTAGTGATGGAATTGATATTCCTCTATATGTAATATGTTGTTTTTCTCTTGTTGCTTTCAAGACACTGCTCTTTATTTTTGGTTTTTAACAATTTGACTTGGATATAACTCATAAGCTTCTTTGTGTTTATCCTGCTTGGTGTTTGTTCATCATTATGTGTTTAATCAAATTTGGGGAAATTTTTGGCCTTTATTTCTTCAAATTTTTTTTTTTTTTCTGCCCATTCTCTCTCCTCTCCCTTTAGGATTCCAGTGACACAAATATTAGGCCACTTGATATCATTTAACTGGTCCTTGAGTTTCTGTTCAAATTTTTAAAAAATTTTGTCTTCTCTGTTTTCTTCATTTTGGATCATGTCAATTGACTTATCTTGCATTTCCTATAGTCTTTAGTATGTCTATTCAGCTAAGTGTATTCCTGTGAAATTTTTATTTCAGAAATTGTTGGGGGTTTTTTTGTTGTTGTTCTAGAATTTCCTTTTAGTTTTCTTTTTTAAATTGTGTCTGTATCTCTGATGAGATTCCCTGTTTTTCTGCTGAGATTTTCATTTGTTGAAAGCATGTTTCTTTCACTTCACTGACAATAGTTACAATACCCACTTCCAAATCCTGCCTGTGGGGTCCAGCTTGGGTTCATGTGGGGATACGGCTTCGTTGCTTTTCTTTTCTCTTGAGAATGAATTCCATTTTCTTGATTCTTCATATGACAGGTAATTTTGGATTGATCCTGGACATTATGAATGTTAAGTTGTAGAGATTCTTGATTCTGCTATTTTTCTCCAACGAGTGTTTTTCATATGTGTTCACAGGAAAGTTTTGTGTGAAAACTCAGTTTTTCGATGTGAATTCTAGTCTCAGTCTAGATCTTATTTCCTTAGCTGAGCTGTCTTAAGCCTGTTTCACATACATGTGGCTCAGGGTCTGTCAGAGACACGGGCAGGTAGAGTTGGAGGGTCTGACCTCTGAGTTTCTCCCTCCTGGGACCCCTCCCCTCCTTCAGCATTCATGGTTTCCTGGCTTCACTTTTCCGGTTCACTGTCTTTATTTTTCTTGTTTCCCAGGGCAGAAAACCTGTGGGGTTTTCCATGTTTGCCACCAGTGCTGCTGTGCATGCTGCATGGACCACACTTAGCCACTGGCAAAAAGCCACAGAGATGGGAATTTACTTGTGTGGCTCCCGGTCTCACCTTCCCCAGTAAATGTGTACCACCCCACCCCAGATGTCAGCTTCTGTTCACTCTCCAGTACTTCTTTTCTCTCCTTCTCCTTCTCCTTCTTCTCCTTCTTTTTACTTTTTGGCCACACCACACGGCATGCGGGATCTTAGTTCCCTGACCAGGGATTGAACCTGTGCCCCTTGTGGTGGAAGTGTAGATTCTCAACTGCTGGACCACCAGGGAAGTCCCTCTCCAGTACTTCTTGCTTCGTGTTCAGGTTTTATAGTCGTTTCCTGCAGGGGCGTGGGGGGCTCGTCTGGTTGTGTTCTAGTCCATCAAATCCAGAGGCAGAATCTTTCTTTTTTTAGGGGAGAAGACGTTCTATTGAGATTTTGCTATAGAAATAGCTACAGAAGGCTGGGGACTGAAGGGAGCAGCTGCCGTCTCCCTCTGCACAGGTCACTAAGGTACCCACGGGAGCCTGGTAATGCCCAGAGGGGGAGAGGACACCTGAATGCCACCTAGTGTGAGGAGTCTGATGTGAGAGAGAGAGAAACAGAGACACAGAGAGAGAGAGAAAGAAGGAAAGAAAGCAAAGGCAGAACCTTGATTGCAGTTTTGATATCAGAATGGATATGATTAGACTTTAAATACCCCAAAAAGAGGCTTCCTGCTGTTAGCTGAAAGTGACTGTGGGATCTGTGTGACCCTGTTCACTTGGGTCGGGAAAAATACTTCAACTGGGTAAATTTCTTTGAGACTTCACATATCTAAAAATGTCATTATTCTTCTTCACAGAGGATTGACAGTTTGACTGGGTAGTCCCTTAACCACCGAGGCCGTGCTTTTATTATGGAACAGTATTTACAATGAACAAAAACAAATAAACGGATAAAGAGATAAAGGTATAGAAATAAGAAAGTCCTAGGAGGTTTCTGTATCCATTCAAGCAATGGACTTTTTGGCTTTTGCTGAGGTTGTGAGTGTGCCTCTGGAGTGACCATGCAGTATTTGTCTGAAAGCACTTCTTAGGAGAATCACCTTTCTCTCACTGGTGGGTCTGGTCGATCGCGGGGTCCTTCTCCATCTGACCACAGGGATAAGCACAGGCGCTCACGCAAGGCCGGTCACGTTTCTGTTGTGTGGTTAATCATAGGTCTGCCGGGCTGTCCTCTGTTGGCCTCTCCAGACACGTCCTTGCCCTGTGGTCACCCGCTCGCTGTCCTGGGAGGCTCCCTGATCCATCCGCCGCCCACTGGACCGAGCCTCTGGGACGCTGCCCGGAGATCAGTGAGAGGGCCGGGCAGAGGCCAGACGGCGTGGCTTCACTGGGCCCCCCCCCAGATGCCACAGCTCCTGTAAGAAGGGCCTCTCCACACAGCTCCCCACTCCAGCTCCTCCGGATTGCTTCTTTCTCCTGCCTCTTCTGGCCTGGGAATAACACGTCCTGTGGTTTGTAGCACCAAGGACAGCACTAGCTTGTGCTGGTTTCCTTAAAACCTGTACTCACCACCGTAAATGACCCCTTTATTAAATTATCTCACATCGCCTAATTTAGAGTGTGCGATTTGTTACCTGCTAGGACTTTGGTGGATACACTCTTTCCCCTTAAAGGAGGTGAGGCCAGAATTTCTAGTCGCCACCAGCCAGGCAAGCAGAAACAGAGCCACGAGGTGGAGATGAGCCTGATAACGTCCTCTGAGCATCTGGCCTCAGCTTGGCCTGCAGCTAGCTGTATCCCAGTCTTCCCAGAAGTATCAGCTAACAAATTCTCTTTTTGAAAACTTAATCTAACTGGTACAGGATCCATGGAATTTATGGGGAGCCTGCTGGCTGGCTCTGGGGGGCAGGAAGGTAGCTCTCATCTTGACTTGGTACTGTGTGGCCGCGCCAAGTTACTTAATTCTTGATTTTGTTACCTTTGTCACAGCTAAATATTCACCTGCCCCTGCTAGCCTATCTTGTGGTGTATTGAAATAAGACCTTCAGAGCGCAATATCAATTCTTATTTTGTGCCCAGCTTATTGGCAATGCAGTTCAAGGTTTAAAAAAACTTATTGGAAGAAATATGTATCATATTCCCTCAAGAGATCTCGAACATTACACAGAAATTTCATGTATGTATCCCTGTGCTGGTGATTCTGAAGCCTAGGGCCAGAGGACTTATTTTTTTAAAAAAAGGAAAATGCTCTTCATCCGGGTCCCTGGGAGACTCTGGGAAGCTGGGTAGATCTTTGCTGTCGGCCTGTGGCAGACCCCATGATTTGCTTACTCGGTGTCTATCTCCCACTTCCTCCTTGCTAACAGAGCTCTAATTTTGTTGAGAAACCAGTAAGTCCAGCCCCAGGTTATAGGCATCAGAGACCTAATCTAATTGCTACCATCAATGTTTCCTACCACTCTGGTCTCCTTGAAAGCTGGGGTGGCCATATGCCCCGATCTGGCCAGTGGCACCAAAGTGGAGGTCTCAGGGTGGTGAGAACAGGGTTACTCAACCCTGGCACTTCTGACATTTTGAACCAGACAATTCTTTGTTGTGGGGAAGCCATCCTGTGCACTGTAGAATATTTGACATCATCCCCAGTCCCTACCCACTAGATGTCAATAGCACCCTCTTAGTTGTGACAACCACTAATATCTCCAGACATTGTTAAATATCTCCTAGGTAGTAAAATCACCTCCACACACACCAGTGTGTCTGGTCCCTCCTTCTCTGTCCTCCCTCCTGCCTTGGACAAGGGTGTGAGCATTGTAGCTGCGAGAGCCATTCTGCAGCCATGAGCGAAAGGCCAGACATTTCCTCCAAAACCACTGCTGCTTAACAGCCACCACCTAGTATGTGTTTATGTCACTACAGCCAGATTTTCTGAACTTTTAACCAGATACATTCCTAATTTGATGGCGCATATAATGGGCCAGGACAGGCGTGCTCTCTACGCAGCACTGGAGGTGGAAGCGTGTAAGATCAAGTTGTGGAACTCAGTTGTATTCCTCTGTACTAGCAAGAGACAATTAGAAATTGAAATGAAAAAATACCATGTACGATAGCATGGAAAAATATTTAATACTTGAAAATAAACCTGACAAAAGATGTGCAAGATGTGTACTCCAAAAACAATCAACAGTCAACAAAAACAATCAAACCTTGCTGGGAGAAAAGACTTCAATAAACAGAGAGATACACCATGAGTTCTGAAAACTCAGAATTGGTCAAATGTCAGTTCTCCTCAAACTGATCTACAGGTTCAACGTAATCCCAGCAAAAATTCCAACAGGCGCTTTTTAAAGTATAAATTGACACTCCCACAAGGTGGAAGAAGTATCAGTATGCATGTAGACCCCAGACTGATTGCAACCGGAAGGCTGACTCCCAATCACCTCACCACCAACCAATCAGAGGAATGTCTACGAGATGATCACGCCCTCTTTGAACCATTACTATAACACTCCTCACTACCCCCTCCAGGTTGGGACACACAATTTTGAGAGGCACGAGCCCACTGTGTGCCCCTTTGCCTGGCAAAGCAATAAAGCTGTTCATTTCTACTTCAAAATATATATATATATATATATATATATATATATATGTTGACAGGCTGATTCTGCCATCTTATAAAAATGTAAAGGAGCAACAAGAAGCAAAACAATATTGAAGAAAAGGATAGGTTGGAGTTCTTACACAACCTCCTTTCAGGCTTATAACCAGGTAATCAAGGCAATGTGGTGTTGATATAAAGACAGACACATAAACCCCTGCCACTCTCTCTCAAATAGAGTCCAGATACAGATCCACGTGTGTACGATTAGTTGATTTTTGACAAAGGTGCCAATTTAATTCAATGTGAGATGGATAGTATTTTCAACAAATGGTGCTAGAACAATTGGACATCCATGTGGCACAAAAAGAACCTCAATCTTAACTCATGCCATACACAAAAATTAAGTTGAAATCCATACGTATAAAAGCTTAACACTATCAAACTTCTAGAAGAAAACAGAAGAAAATCACTACTTAGTTGGGGTAGGCAGATTCCTCAGGCAGGGAAAAAGCACAAACACAAAGGAGAATTCACAAATTGTACCCCATCAACATTAAAATCTTCCATTACTTGAAAGACATGATTAGAAAATTAAAGGGCAATCCATAGAGAGAAGAAAATATTTGCAACCCATACATATGAGAAGGAACAAGCATCTAGCATATATAAAGGAGTCTTACAACTCAATAATGAGAAGAAAAAACACTCCTAAACTGAAAATGGGCAAAAGATTTAAACTGACACTTCATAAGAAGGACATAGGAATTGCCAATAAGCACATGAAAAGATGCTCAGTATCATTAGGCATCACAGGAATGTAAGTTAAACCACAATGAAGTACCTCTACACAGGCACTAGAATGGCTAAAATGAAAAGAACTGACCACATCAAACGTTGATGAGACTGTGGAAACACAGGAACACTCATACCCTGACGGTGGAAATGTAAAATACGGTACAACCGTTTTGGGAAACAGTTGTGCAATTTCTTATATAGCTAAGAATATACCTATCATACCATCCGGCAATTCCAGTCCTAGGCACTTACCAAGAAAAATAGAAACATGTCCACAGAGACTTTTCCATGAATAATCTCAGCCGTCCTATTCATAATAGTAAAAAACAACACCAACACCTATCAGCTGGTGAATGGACACACAAATCGTGGTACACCCATACAATGGCACGCTACTCAGCAACAGAATGTAAAAGTCCACTGACATACAACAGCATGCATCAGTCTTACACATACACTGAGCAAAGGCAGCGAGACACACGGAATATATTATATGATTACATTTACAAGAAATTCTAGAAGAGGGAAAACCAATCTCTAGTTGCCATCTGGGCATGTGTTGGGGTGAGGGGTGTTTTGCCAAGGGGCAGGAGGAAACTTTCTGGAGCAATGGAAATATTTTGTATCTTGATTGTGGTGGTGATGGATGCACGGATGTATAAATTTGTCAAAGCTCAGCTATGTGCACAGTTTAAATGGGTGCGTTTCATTATACATTGTTGACTTAAGAAAGATGACCAGGACTGGTCTTACTGCTGTAGGGTAAGCTACAGGGGAGACTCTTCCCCTGAGGCAATAGTGGGCGTCAGGGGTTGGTTGTGGTTTCCTAGTTCTATGACGAAATAAGTCTTCCTTGTTAGGGAGACACAGGAGAAGGTTGATCTGACTGCTGATCTAACCACATTTTCTCCCTATCCGTATTGAAGAGATACCTTCTGAAGCATGATACAGCTTACTGATTTAAATATTTACTTAGTTCTGTCCCCATGTGTCACCCCCCTCACCCGTATTATAATTAAGCTTTCATCTGCTTTTCTCATTGTGCCTGACACATTGTAGGTATCAGTTAAGATATAACGGATGCCCAGCTGTCATCTTCTGTATCTTATTTCTCAGTTGGTTCCAGAATCAGAAGGAAAAGATGGAATTGTTATTTATCTGTCTCCTAAAACTCTAACAGTCCTCTCCTCCTATTGAAAATCATAACACTAGCACAATAATAAACCATAAATTGGCCATAAATAAATGTTTATTGGGTGTTTACTATGTGCCAGGTTTACTACACATGAAAATGCTTATAAAATGGCATATCTTCCTCATAATAATGCTCATAATAACTCAGTGAAATGGTACCATTTTCATTTGCCTTTTGGAGTGGATAAAATTTAGGCAGAGAGAGGTTAAGTAACTCTCCCACCGTCACACAGTTAGTAGGCGGCAGAACTGTTTTTTTTTTTTTTTTTTTTTGGTGGTATGCGGGCCTCTCACTGCTGTGGCCTCTCCCTTTGCGGGGGACGCGCAGGCTCAGCGGACATGGCTCATGGGCCCAGCTGCTTCGCGGCATGTGGGATCTTTCCGGACCGGGGCACGAACCCGTGTCCCCTGCATCCGCAGGCGGATTCTCAACCACTGCGCCACCAGGGAAGCCCTAGAACTGGGTTTTGAATCCAAGTAATCTGTTTGCAAAATGTTGGCCTCACCCACCACTGCTTCCATTCTTTTTTTTTTTTTTCCAATATATTTATTTATTTATTTTTGGCTGCGTTGGGTCTTCATTGCTGCACACGGGCTCTCTAGTTGTGGCGAGCAGGGGCTACTCTTCGTTGCGGTGCGCGGGCTTCTCATTGTGGTGGCTTCTCCTGTTGCGGAGCACGGGCTCCAGGCACGTGGGCTTCGGTAGTTGTGGCTCATGGACTCAGTAGTTGTGGCTCACGGGCTATAGAGTGCAGGCTCAGTAGCTGTGGCACACGGGCTTAGTTGCTCCGAGGCATGTGGGATCTTTCCAGACCAGGGATCGAACCTGTGTCCCCTGCATTGGCAGGCGAATTCTTAACCACTGTGCCACCAGGGAAGTCCCTGCTTCCATTCTTGTCTGGCTCTAGTCCATTCTTCACACAACAGCCTGAACAATTTATTTTAAGGTAGATTTTATCAGGTCAGTTCTCTGCTGTAATTCCTCCAGTAGATCCCCATCACCCTTAGGGGAAAAAACAAAAACAAAACAAAACAAAATCCCCTTGATATGGTTCATAAGACCCTGCCACAACCTTTTCAGCCTCATTGGAGCCGTTTTCTCCTCACTCTTCCAGGGCCGTACTCATCAGGCACATCACATGACTTCCTGCCTCGGGACCTTTGCACACGCTGTGTTCGTTACATGGAAGGCTCTCCCCACACCTCTGGTTCTTCAGGCTGTGTTGAAATACCACATTTTTAGAGAGGCTTCTCTAAGCCCTTCTTCCCCAAGGCCAATGGTATCTCCCTTTTACTGTCTCACTTTAACTGTATTTTACAGCCATGGCACTTAACCACATTTTGAAATTATTTTCCTTTCCTGTGTGTAACTGGTACGACCTGCTTCACCAGCCTGGGTGAAAATTAAACCACAGTGCTTCATTTTCAAGTCAGAACTGGCTCTGGTTTCCACGAGCCAGATTTCCAGGAAGCTTACACCCTTTCTGGGGTTGTGGGTATGTTCTTTTCCCATCAAGTTGCCCAATAAATTCAGGGGTTTACTCACCTCGAAGGGGCCAGTCCGGACCCCAAACACCTCGACAAGAGTGAGCTGGAGCCTCTGATGAGTTCAGGAGTTTGCACCCTTATTTTACATGGTTGTGCTCCTTGTTGAGAACTGACCCGTGCACTGCCCCCAGTCCACTTTTGTTGGCCGAGCTCACACTTTGGGGCTCACCGTGTGCTGGCGGGGGGTCCGATGTGGCTCTGGGGCTCAGCTCCGGTGTCCCATCCCTGCCCAGTGGCCGTGGGGTTCCTGGCTCTACCCCAGGCTCTGTAGCTGGCGCTGCCCCTCCATGGTACGTTGGAAACGGGGTTCAGGGGTGATCCCTGAGGACTCCAGCCTGCTGCAGGGTAGACAGCTTACACTCCAGAGTCCCCCGTGGGATCCAGCTGCACATCCTCCCTCTTTTGTGGTCCTGCTTCCCCTCAGCCCACACCCCAGAACCGCGTACTGATGAATCCTCGCATCTCAGGGTCGGTGGCTGCGGGAGGGGACCCGAGACCCGCTCCCTCTCAATGAGCTGCCTCCGCACCCTTGACAGCCTTGCTGCCAGCTGATCACGGAAGCCATCTTGTCGCCCAGGCTGTGCAACCTGCACCCGCCGTCGTGCTCTCCTTCCCTTTCATCCCGGGGAGGCCTGGCCCCCGTCTGAGTCGCCCCCTCCCCTGCTTGCCTGGAGGATTAGGAGAAGCAGCTTCTGTTGGGCGCACTCAGACACGGGCCTTCCACCCGCCAGCTCTAAAGCAAGGTTGGCGCTCTCCTCCCGCTACCAAGGGGGGCCACTCACGTGAGCATTTCCAACGTAAAGACAATTTGCTCCTGAAAAATTGAGAACTTTCCTAGATACAAACTGTGAGAAACTTTTACATGGAAGCTCATTTTAGACTGAAAAAAAAAAAAAAAAAGCCTCCATCCTACTGAGTGTTTCCTCACTGCAAGTCTGTCTCCTGTTTAAGCCTCGGGACCTCAGCTTCTGTGAACCCACTCCTGGCACATGGCGGGCAGCCAATCAGTATTTGCTGAATTAATGAATATATCACCAACTCCTGAAAAAAATAATGCCTATCAGGAAACTAGGACAAGAGTTCGAGAACCAAAGGATTAGCGTGGAGTTACCTAATCACCTTATGAAAAGCTGATCATGGGTAGATATGTTTGTGTCTATATACATGTAATTTTATTCACGTTTTCTTCTTTTTTATTTCAAGAAGGGCTGCTTCTTTTTATTTGGAAACTTTCAAGTGAGAGTTCAGACATTCAACATGGAATGAATATAAACAAGAAATAGAATATAACAAACACGAGGGAACTCACCACAAAGTTTAAGGAATAAACCCAAACTAAAGTACAGCTGCAGCCACTTGGGTATCCCTCCTCACTTTTCCTCCCACCAGAGGTAACATTGTCCTAATTTGGAGAAACTTCCACAGCCCTAGAAGCCACAGCCCAACACAGACGAGATCTTTCCCCTCCCGCTCCAGCCACAGGTGATTCAAGCCAGGTGGACGCTCCACACACCTGGGCCAGTCAGCTGCTGCTTCTCAGGAGTTTAGACTCGAGAGCCTGAGCTACTTTGCTGTGATGAGCAAATCTGACGCGTCATGCAAAGTTGACGGGCTTAGACTTATTTTGGGTGTGGCCACAATGAGCCTTGAGAGGGAAGGAAAGTGAATAGCATGGAGGAATTTAAAGATTGAGCAGATGCTCAGGGAAGTGAGGGGAAGGGGGGAGATGGGGAGGTAAAGAGAGGGAGCGGGGAGAGGGAGAGGGGGAAGAGAAGAGAGGGAAGGGGGAGGGGGAGAGTCTTGTGCCCTATTTCCAAGTAGTTTCCACTTCCCTGTTCCACACGTCCCAGACCTGTCTGCTTTTCCTAATTGTGATCTGTGAGAGTCCTTTATAACCTTCCCATGATCTCCATTTTACTTGACCTAGTTTGGATGGATTCTATTACTTAAAAAAAAATAAATATATTTATTTTATTTGTTTATTTTTGGCTGCGTTGGGTCTCCGTTGCTGCGCATGGGCTTTCTCTAGTTGCGGTGAGCGGGGGCTCCTCTTCGTTGCGGTGCGCGGGCTTCTCATCGCGGTGGCTTCTCTTGTTGCGGAGCACGGGCTCTAGGTGCGCGGGCTTCTGTAGTTGTGGCACGTGGGCTCAGTAGTTGTGGCTCGCAGGCTCTAGAGCGCAGGCTCAGTGGTTGCGGCGCAGGGAACTAAGCAGCGGGCTTAGCTGCTCCGTGGCATGTGGGATCTTCCCGGACCAGAACTCGAACCCATGTCCCCTGCATTGGCAAGCGGATTCTTAACCACTGCGCCACCAGGGAAGCCCCAATATTACTTTTTTTTTTTTTTTTTTTTTGTCTTACGCGGGCCTCTCACTGTCGTGGCCTCTCCCGTTGCGGAGCACAGGCTCCGGATGCGCAGGCTCAGCGGCCATGGCTCACGAGCCCAGCCGCTCAGCGGCATGTGGGATCTTCCCGGACTGGGGCTCGAACCCATGACCCCTGCATCGGCAGGCGGATTCTCAACCACTGAGCCACCAGGGAAGCCCCCCAATATTACTTTTAACTAAATAATTCTTAAGGTAAACCTTCCCCACAGAAAGAAGAAATATGATTCACCCAGTACAAGTGGACGAAGTTCCTAGAATCATAGAATTTGATTGATTCATTTATTCAACAGCTATTTATTGGGCTTTGTGTGAATCTTTGGTCCAAACTTCCGGTTGGGGTGATCAACCCACTTGGTTTGCCAGGATTTTCCCAGATTGAGTACTGAAAGCCCTGTGTGCTGGGAACCACCTCGGTCTCTGCAAACTGGGACCCTGGGCCACCCTACTTCAGTGCACCATCTTGGTCTTCTAGTTATTCACACCGCACAAGCATTTGGCTAGACTTTAATGGCTAGAAAGTTCTTTGTGCTAAGTTTATTCCATCTTCATATAGTTTCTGCTGCCATATTCTGCTCTGGTTCTTCTCTGGTAAGACATATTTTTCCAGTGTTAAAATGTATTCCTTCCTGGCCAGGCATGAGCTATAACTTATGCCTGGATTGGTTACCCATGGCCTACGCCAGAGCAGGCAAAAAATCAGGGTACTTCGCCGGCTCCAACAATCCCCTGGCGCTGTGCCTGTGCTAGTCTCTTCCTTGGGAGGAACGTCTGAGAACTCCTTTCTCTGGCCAAGTGATCCCAAAGCTCTACCCATACACGTGCCCCTGACTACTGCATCCGTTCACCAAACACATCCATAGAACCTCTGGTGCCGATACAAGAAGGGGAGATGGGTCCTGGATGCCAACGAATATAATACAAGGTCCTGAGCACCAAATTCTATAGGAGAGACGGGTCAGATGCTAATGGGATTGGGAGGAAAGAGTGAGGACGGGCAGCTGGGGGAGTCGGTCACTCCAGATTAAAGCTCCGGCTGAAAAAGCAACTGCTCAACTGCAGTTTTCTAAACGAGAAGACCACGCACACTGACCTCATTGTGAGGAGTGACCCACTTTAACAGGTCAAACTTTTTTATTTTTTTTTTTATTTTTTATTTTTATTTTTTGTGGTACGCGGGCCTCTCACTGTTGTGGCCTCTCCCGTTGCGGAGCACAGGCTCCGGACGCGCAGGCTCAGCGGCCATGGCTCACGGGCCCAGCCGCTCCGCGGCACGTGGGATCCTCCCGGACCGGGGCACGAACCTGCGTCCCCTGCATCGGCAGGCGGACTCTCAGTCACTGCGCCACCAGGGAAGCCCTAACAGGTCAAACTTTTGGAGAGTATTTTTGTTTCATTTTCAAGTCAAAGCACTTAGAGACCTCGGCCTGAACTGCCTTCGCTCAGGAGGTGCATGACCTACTCCCTAATTTAAGGAGGTGTCTTTCTTTCTTTTTTTTTTTTTTTAATGTTATTGAAGTATTGTTGATTTACAACGTTGTGTTAATTTCTGCTGTACAGCAAAGTGATTCAGTGTACATATATACATAATACATTCCTTTTCATATCCTTTTCCATTATGGTTTATCACAGGATTTTGAATATAGTTCCCTGTGCTAGACAGTAGGACCTTGTTTTTATCCATTCTGTATATAATATTTGCATCTGCTAATCCCAAACTCCCAATCCGTCCCTCCCCCACTCCCTCTTGTCAGCCACAAGTCTGTTCTTTATGTCTGAGTCTGCATCTGTTTCATAGATAGGCTCATTTGTGTCATATTTTAGATTCCACATATAAGTGATATCATATGGTATTTGTCTTTCTCTTTTTGACTTACTTCCTTAGTATGATAATCTCTAGGTCCATCCAGGTTGTTGCAAATGGCATTATTTCATTCTTTTTTTTATGGCTGAGTAGTATTCCATTGTATATATATCCCACATCTTTATTCATTCATCTGTCGATGGACATTTAGGTTGTTTCCATGGCTTGGCTATTGTGAGTAGTGCTGCTATGAACATAGAGGTGCATGTATCTTTGTGAATTATAGTTTCCTCTGGATATATGCCCAGGAGTGGGATTGCTGGATCATATGGCAACTCTCTTTTTAGTTTTTTGAGGAACCTCCATACTGTTTTCCATAGTGGCTGCACCAACTTACATTCCCACCAACAGTGTAGGAAGCTTCCCTTTTCTAAGGAGGTGTCTACTTAAGTGCCTCCTTCGTTGAGGCCTCCTCAGCCTACCCTATCCAAATAGCACCCCGGTCATCGTCGTCTATTTTTCTTCTTAGCATTTATCATCACCTATTACATATTTTTTGTTTGTTCGTTTAATCTCTTCCTCACCTCTCATTAGGATGTAAGCTCCATGAGAGCAGAGGTGTTATCTATGTTATGCTTTGCTGTATCTATAGAACAATAGAAGATGCTCAATAAATGTTTGCAGGAAGAAGGAAGGAAGTGGGTGGGTTTTAATGCGAGAGGAAAGGTCCGGTGCTGCCAAGGTAGAGCAAGTCCATTCTGGGTCTTAGTTG
Source organism: Kogia breviceps (assembly GCF_026419965.1). Classification (NCBI taxonomy): domain Eukaryota; kingdom Metazoa; phylum Chordata; class Mammalia; order Artiodactyla; family Physeteridae; genus Kogia; species Kogia breviceps. Next base: position 170,428,072 of record NC_081312.1, read on the forward strand.
TGCCACTTACTGGCTGAGTGACCCTGAACAAGTCACTTAACCTCTCTGAACCTCGGTGTCCTCCTCTGACAAATGGTGGTAACACTAGCACCTGTGGGCCTTGAAAAGTTGTTGGGAGGATTCCATGGGGTCCTGTGTAAATAGCTTAGCAAACTTCCTGAAAGTGGGAGCAGATACCCCATAAACAGGAGCTACAATGATGTATGTGGTGTTAGCAGGGGTGAGGGAGAGGGCCACAGCCCAGATCCCTGGGTGCTCTGGGAAACGGTGATCCTCCTGCAGGGAAGAAGAGTGGGTCCTGACCAGGCTGGAGGTGAAGGTCAGTGGTTGATGACGGTTGGTGATCCAAGTCAAGTCTTTGCCCTGAAAACCAGTTTTTCAGATCTCCAGACATCCAGAGTTTCTTTGAGGATCAAAAGAAATACCTTATACGAATAAGTTCCTTTTAAGCCATAAGTCGTATGTAAAGGCTCTTATTATGATCTCCCAGTTGCCCGAGGCTGTCTATATATAGACGCTTGTCCATCCTGTCCTCCACGGACTGTCCAGGCAGAAACATTGCTAGTTATCTGCATCGAGCTCTGCTCAAAAGACTCAGTTTCCCCCGCATTTATTTTATATTATTTTAGCCTATTTTAATATGGGCATTTAGCAGAACAAATGTACTTTTCTATTATTCTACATTATCATATTATAATTCCTTAAGGGAATGTTATTTGCTTTGGAAAACTGCCTAATTTTTCATTATCCTCATCTTTGTTGGTGTAATTTCTTTGTCCAGTTTGCTCTGTTTATAAATATATATATTACTTTGGCTCATTTTTACCCCTGTAAACCCATCCCTAATCTCCACAGCATGATCACGATATAAGTTTTAGGAATATTTTTCCCTTACTCACCATTATTTGTTTATTTGGTCAGTCATTTATTCATTCAACAGAGAAAGTGCCCACTCTGTGCCGTAGTGGACTGAGGGTAACACAGCCAACCGAGCAGATTTAAAACGAAGAGCTGTGGAAGAAAGTACAGCAGGGAAGGAGGATAAAAGATTGAACTGTCAGGGGTTCCACATTGGGATGGCTGGGCCGCGCTCACTGAGAAGGTGGCATTTTGTAAAGACTTGGAGGGATCAGGGGACAGTTCTAGAATTGCTGTCTTGCAGAGCATGTCACCTAAATTACACCCTCTGCTATATTAAGTGTGGTTTGCGTATCACTGTGCTAGAGTAGAGCTGGGCCTGTGTAATGTAATCCACCCAGGCTGCTGCCGCCCCAGGGCTACAGCCCAGGACTCCTCTGGCATTTTGTTCTCAGTAGTTTTAAATACCTAGTGATTGGTCTAGCATCTTGCCTGCATGAATACTATTTTGCTGTTTCCTCTTATAGTTCTTAGAAGTGGGAGTGCTTTTCCCCCAACAGTGAACGCACAACTTCATCTTGTGTGTCTGCTTCCCGTATTGCATGCGTTTCATGTTCTTCTTTTTCAAATACTTGAAAACAGAATAAAGAGATCTACACATTGTAGACATTTGGCTGTAAAACCGTCCATTGCCCTGAGTGTGCACCACAGGAGCTCTATGAATTATTAAATTGATTATATGACACTGAATTTGGTCAACTTTTTGATACTCCTTACATTTCTCCTCAGCATGACCCCTGAATAGAATCAGGATGTTTTGAAAATCTAGATTAAACAACGCTCATTTTCTAACCAAAATCAAACTAAGCTTACTTTCCCTTTACCCCAGAAAATATGGTCAAACTGCCATAGAATCTACATGGCTTTTAAAAGTTTGGTACAGAAAAAAACCACTAAGAGCCCTTTTTGCTTTTGGTTTTCTTTTGCACTCTTCATATTCTTTAATTATTGTCTTTGCCTGTGGCAGATGAACATCTCAGGAAAGACAGTCACCCCCAACCCACCATGTGAGGTGGGGTGTTGCGGGGATTGACACCGAGGGCCCCCAACCCACTTCACTGCTTGGTAACTCTGACCTTGGCCAAATGCCATCATGTCTCCGAACCCCTGTTTCTTCTTTCATGATGTAATACGGAGCCTCCTTCTCACAGGGCTACTGTAAGCCCAGGGAAACCAGTGGTCCCAGCAGAGACAGACAGAACTCAGGCCCTGGTGGGTCACTGGAACCCCTCTCCTAATGCCAGGTTTCTTCCCGAGGGCCTCATCTCTACCTCCCCATTCCCTCCCCTAGGGTGTCTTCCTACCTTGCTTTCAGTCACCAAACCTCCCCCCCCCACCCCCCGCCATGCTTCCACAGATAACATCATCTCCTTGTGGAGGCTCTGTGGAAACCACAAAGAGAAATCGTAGTGTCGGGGATAATTAACACTGTATTGGTTTTTTTAAAAAAACTCTTTCCTGAACTGCATTAATATTTCCCCATTATCAGTTTCAGTTTTCCAAAAACTTATAGAAATTTTCAGTATTCGTTGGTAAAGAACAACTGGTTTCTAATTACCGTTGAAATTTTTCTTTTTTTAAAAAATTTTTTAAAAATTTATATGTTTTATTTGTTTACTTTTGGCTGCATTGGGTCTTTGTTGCTGCATACGGGCTTTCTCTAGTTGTGGCGAGCAGGGCTACTCTTCATGGCAGTGCGTGGACTTCTCATTGCGGTGGTGTCTCTTGTTGCGGAGCACGGGCTCTAGGCACATGGGCTTCAATAGTTGTAGCACGTGGGCTCTAGAGCTCAGGCTCAGTAGTTGTGGCTCGTGGGCTCTAGAGCGCAGGCTCAGTAGTTGTGGCTCACGGGCTTAGTTGCTGCATTGCATGTGGGATCCTCCCAGACCAGGGCTCAAAACCACATCCCCTGCATTGGCAGGCAGATTCTTTTTTTTTTTTAACATCTTTATTGGAGTATAATTGCTTTAAAATGTTGTGTTACTTTCTGGTGTATAGCAAAGTGAATCAGCTATATGTTTACATATATGCCCATATCCCCTCCCTCTTGAGCCTCCCTCCCACCCTATGTATCCCACCCCACTAGGAGGTCACAAAGCACCGAGCTGATCTCCCCGTGCTATGCGGCTGCTTCCCACTAGCTATCTATTTTACATTTGGTAGTGTACATATGTCAGTGACACTCTCTCACTTCGTCCCAGCTTACCCTTCCCATTCCCCGTGTCTTCAAGTCCATTCTCTACGTCTGGCAGGTGGATTCTTAACCACTGTGCCACCAGGGAAGCCCCGAAATTTTTCTTTCTAGCCAACACGTAGTGAATATCTGCCTTTCTGCTAACCTGACCGCAATGCCAATCAAATTTAACCTGTGGAATACCTAAACATAGAGATAAATAGCACTTCTACATTATCAAGTGTTGTGTTTTATTGTTTGTTTGTTTTTTCCCGGTGCGCGGGCCTCTCACTGCTGTGGCCTCTCCCGTTGCGGAGCACAGGCTCCGGACGCTCAGGTTCAGCGGCCATGGCTCACGGGCCCAGCCGCTCCGCGGCACGTGGGATCCTCCCGGACCGGGGCACGAACCCGCGTCCCCTACATCGGCAGGCAGACTCTCAACCACTGCGCCACCAGGGAAGCCCTATCAAGTGTTTTAACAAGTTAGAAAATGGACCAAATCCTTGTAGGTGGCAGTATTTAGTTTGGGATGTGCTCTGCCTTCATGGCAATTTAGTTACTATGATCCTGGGGACTTTTCTAGACAAAAAATGCTCCATGTTTTCAAATTCGTCAATCCATGTCTTATCAGAGGTTGTGTGTATAAATTTTATTGTCTGTAAATAAATAATATAGTAAGGGGAAGCATTTGGGACAAGACATAGGCTTTCATATAAAAATAATCAGTTTGAAGCATTTAACTTGAAATGAGGATTAAGCACACTTAGATAACTGTCTCAAATGGTAATGAAGTGTTTTGTTTTATTTTTAAATGTCTTTTTGTCTTAATGCAAACTCAAGGTCCTCCTGTGGAGTACTTTCATTTAGCAGGAAAACAAGACCAGACATGAATTAATGCTCTCCTCTGAGCACCTACTCTTTCTCTATTCTGAGCTCTTCAAAATTCAAGGTGCTTCTTTTTTTTTAAAGTAAGATTAATTCTGTTTTATTTACTTTATTTTTAATTGAAATATAGTTGATTTACAATGTTGTGTTAGTTTCAGGAGTACAGCAAACTGAATCGGTTATACATATACATATATCCACTCTTTTTTAGATTCTTTTCCCGTATAGGCCACTACAGAGTACTGAGTAGAGTTCCCTGTGCTGTACAGTAGGTCCTTATTAGCGATCTGTTTTACATACAGTAGTGTGTATATGTCAGTCCCAATCTCCCTGTTTATCCCTCTGCTCCACCCCTAACCCCCTGGTAACCATAAGTTTGTTTTCTACATCTGTAACTCTACTTCTGTTTTGTAGATAAAGTTCATTTGCACCTTTTTTTTTAGATTCCAAATATAAGTGATATCATAGGATATTTGTCTGTCTCTTTCTGAGTTACTTCACTTAGTATGATAATCTCTAAGTCCATCCGTGTTGCTGCAAATGGCATCATTTCATTCTTTTTTATGGCTGAGTCGTATTCCATTGTATATATGTTCCACATCTTGTTTATCCTTTCCTCTGTTGATGGACATTTAGGTTGCTTCCATGTCTTGGCTACTGTAAACGGCACTGCAGTGAACATTGGGGTGCATATATCCTTTCAAACCATGGTTTCCACTGAATATATGCCCAGGAGTGGGATTGCAGGATCGTGTGGTAGCTCTATTTTTAGTTTTTTTAAGTAACCATCATACTGTTCTCCATAGTGGGAGCCGCCTTCTCTTTAATGCCCAAACTATGAAGTTAAAGCAAGTGTTTGGAGAAACCATTTCCTGTAGTATCTTTTCGCTCACAGCTCACAAATATTAAGTTCTTCCTTCTACCTACAGACTATCCCAGGCTATTTGTATGGTTTCTGAACCCATCTGTTCTAACCTGTACTCGCCACTGCTATTTAGAATACAGATGTTAATCACCTCTTTAACATCTCCCAGCTCCTTGCTAGAAGCCTCATGTGCCCCCAAGCATCTATTAGGTTCTCAATACCCATGCCTTTCCTCTTTCCTTTCACAGCAACCCAACTCTTCCTTCCCATTAACTCTGCTTAGAGGGGCATGGATTTGCCCTCCAGGCAGAAGTACAGACCTGACGTTTCATCGGTCTGCACTGAAGTCCCAACTAAGGTAGACCTTCTCCCTCTGAGTTGAATAAAATAGTCTGAATTCTAAACATCTTAAACATCTCGTTAACAGGATGAGTTCAAACATGTCAGAGAGGCTCCTTCCCACCCCAAGTCTGTCCAGCTCGTTTGTAAGCTATGGTTTCCCTCTGTGATGTACAGCCCTGTCTGTGTTTATTCCCCTACTGGGCAGTCCATGGGTGAAGGCTGGTGCATTATTACGGTTTGTTTTCATCTGTGGGTTCTGTCATCTTTTCCCTCTGATTATAAATTCCCCAAGGGGCCTGACATTAATTCTGAGATTGTTATTGGTTTGTCAACTGATTTTTTTCCTTGTTTCTTGTTTAAGGTTCAGAAAGTTGCCACTATAATGAATGAAACGCAGCTTCCAACGGGCCTCTGAGAGCACATAGAAACCCTATTTATCAGTAGAATGAAAACATCACTTTAAATCGTTACTGAGAATGACTCAGTCCTACCCCTTGAAAATAATTCATTTTAGTAGAAATTAAGTATTTGTAATCTGATGAGTCTTCTAGAACTCTGTACTAATTATAATGCCTCATTTTATTACCAAAAGCTTTAGAAGGAAGAGTGCCTTACAGTTGCAAAGAATGGAATTTTTTTCAGGACAGTGAGTTCTTTAAGTTTATTACTTTACATACTCCTAGTAGTGATAATTGAACTGAAAAGGAAATAAGTCAGAACACAGTGGAAAAAGAAGAGAGCACAGTGCCAGGCAAGAATAGATTCTCAACAAATGTTTGCTGAATAAATTGAATGAAAAGGAGAAAAGGAAAAACAGAGTTACAGTGGACAGGATCTAAGAGCTCCTGGGATCATATTCAATTAAAAACATTCAAACCATCCCACTGTGAGCATGTGTATGATTTTTGTCATGGGGAAAACATGTGTCCCTTTTTTGAATAAAATTCTAGAGAACAAAAAGGGGGGAAAGGGACTTCCCTGGTGGCGCAGTGGTTAAGAATCCACCTGCCAATGCAGGGGACATGGGTTTGAGCCCTGGTCTGAGAAGATCCCACATGCCACAGAACAGCTAAGTCCGTGCGCCACACTACTGAGCCCATGTGCCACAACTGCTGAAGCCCGCCCGCCTAGAGCCTGTGCTCGGCAACAAGAGAAGCCACCGCAATGAGAAGCCTAAGCACTGCGTGGAAGAGTAGCCCACGCGCGCTGCAACTAGAGAAAGCCCGCACGCAGCAGTGAGGACCCAACGCAGCCAAAAAACAAAAAATTAATTAATTAAAAAGAAAAAATTGGGAAGGAGAAGATGAATGTCAAGAGAAGTTGAATGAGATGAACAGAAGATGAAGGCAAAGAGGAAACATCACCCTGATACCAAAAGCAGACAAAGATGTCACAAAGAAAGAAAACTACAGGCCAATATCACTGATGAACGTAGATGCAAAAATCCTCAACAAAATACTAGCAAACAGAATCCAACAGCACATTAAAAAGATCATACACCATGATCAAGTGGGGTTTATTCCAGGAATGCAAGGATTCTTCAATATATGCAAATCAAACAACATGATACACCATATTAACAAATTGAAGGAGAAAAAGCATATGATCATCTCAATAGATGCAGAGAAAGCTTTTGACAAAATTCAACACCCATTTACGATAAAAATTCTCTAGAAAGTAGGCGTAGAGGGAACTTTCCTCAACATAATAAGGGCCATATATGACAAACCCACAGCCAACATCGTCCTCAATGGTGAAAAACTGAAACCATTTCCACTAAGATCAGGAACAAGATAAGGTTGCCCACTCTCACCACTCTTATTCAACATAGTTTTGGAAGTTTTAGCCACAGCAATCAGAGAAGAAAAGGAAATAAAAGGAATCCAAATCGGAAAAGAAGAAGTAAAGCTGTCACTGTTTGCAGATGACATGATACTATACATAGAGAATCCTAAAGATGCTACCAGAAAACTACTAGAGCTAATCAATGAATTTGGTAAAGTAGCAGGATACAAAATTAATGCACAGATATCTCTGGCATTCCTATACACTAATGATGAAAAATCTGAAAGTGAAATTAAGAAAACACTCCCATTTACCATGGCAACAAAAAGAACAAAATATCTAGGAATAAATCTACCTAAGGTGACAAAAGACCTGGATGCAGAAAATTATAAGACACTGATGAAAGAAATTAAAGATGATACAAATAGATGGAGAGATATACCATGTTCTTGGATTGGAAGAATCAACATTGTGAAAATGACTCTTACTACCCAAAGCAATCTACAGATTCAATGCAATCCCTATCAAACTACCACTGGCATTTTTCACAGAACTAGAACAAAAAGCTTCACAATTTGTACAGAAATACAAAAGACCCCGAATAGCCAAAGCAATCTTGAGAACGAAAAATGGAGCTGGAGGAATCAGGCTCCCTGACTTCAGACTATACTACAAAGCTACAGTAATCAAGACAGTATGGTATTGGCACAAAAACAGAAATATAGATCAATGGAACAGGATAGAAAGCCCAGAGATAAACCCACACAAATATGGTCACCTTATCTTTGATAAAGGAGGCAGGAATGTACAGTGGAGAAAGGACAGCCTCTTCAATAAGTGGTGCTGGGAAAACTGGACAGGTACATGTAGAAGTATGAGATTAGAACACTCTCTAACACCGTACACAAAAATAAACTCAAAATGTATTTAAAGACCTAAATGTAAGGCCAGAAACTATCAAACTCTTAGAGGAAAACATAGGCAGAACACTCTATGACATAAATCACAGCAAGATCCTTTTTGACCCACCTCCTAGAGAAATGGAAGTAAAGATAAAAATCAACAAATGGGATCTAATGAAACTTCAAAGCTTTTGCACAGCAAAGGAAACCATAAAGAAGACCAAAAGACAACCCTCAGAATGGAAGAAAATATTTGCAAATGAAGCAACTGACAAAGGATTAATCTCCAAAATTTATAAACAGCTCATGCAGCTCAGTCAATAACAAGAAAACAAACAACCCAATCCAAAAATGGGTAGAAGACCTAAATAGACATTTCTCCAAAGAAGATACACAGATTGCCAACAAACACATGAAAGAATGCTCAACATCATTAATCATTAGAGAAATGCAAATCAAAACTACAATGAGATATCATCTCACACTGGTCAGAATGGCCATCATCAAAAACTCTAGAAACAATAAATTCTGGAGAGGGTGTGGAGAAAAGGGAACCCTCTTGCACTGTTGGTGGGAATGTAAATTGATACAGCCACTATGGAGAACAGTATGGAGGTTCCTTAAAAAACTAAAAATAGAACTACCATATGACCCAGCAATCCCACTACTGGGCATATACCCTGAGAAAAATGTAATTCAAAAAGAGTCATGCACCAAAATGTTCATTGCAGTTCTGTTTACAATAGCCAGGACATGGAAGCAACCTAAGTGTTCCTCATCGGATGAGTGGATAAAGAAGATGTGGCACATATATACAATGGAATATTACTCAGACATAAAAAGAAACAAAATTGAGTTATTTGTAGTGAGGTGGATGGACCTAGAGTCTGTCATACAGAGTGAAGTAAGTCACAAAGAGAAAAACAAATACCGTATGCTAACACATATATATGGAATCTAAGAAAAAAAATGTCATGAAGAACCTAGGGGTAAGATGGGAAGAAAGACACAGACCTACTAGAGAATGGACTTGAGGATATGGGGAGGGGGAAGGGTAAGCTGTGACAAAGTGAGAGAATGGCATGGACATATATACACTACCAAACGTAAAATAGTTAGTGGGAAGCAGCCGCATTGCACAGGGAGATCAGCTCGATGCTTTGTGACCACCTCGAGGGGTGGGATAGGGAGGGTGGGAGGGAGGGAGGGAGATGCAAGAGGGGAGAGATATGGGAACATCTGTATATGTATAACTGATCCACTTTGTTATAAAGCAGAAACTAACACACCATTGTAAAGCAATTATACTCCAATAAAGATGTGAAGAAAAAAAAATGATGCAAGTTCGCTCACGTTTCTATTTTTCTCTCTTCTTATTCCCTTTCCTTCTTTCTAGTGTTTATACTCAGAATTCCAAAGGGAGATTTAAGAGCAATTTGGAAGTATGTTAAGGAAGACAACACCAGGTGGCAAATAGCAATTTAATTCTCCTTGCCAACAGGGCTAAAGACTTAGTGTGCTTTTTATTAGAAGGGCCTGGTGGGAGGAAGAGGGGAGGGAATGGGAGGAAGGAAAAAGCCATTAAGTGTGCTGTGATGAAGGCTGCACAGAGACTGATAGAGCTCAGATAAGAAATCTCTTAATACAGGCATGAATTCCCGTTTTCATCCTGCCGCCCGCTAGAAAACTGGGTATACAGGCATTTAAGACGTTTTCTCTGCTGCAAATATTTGCATGGGAGTTGTGTGTTGACACCGTGTGGCTTTGGATTTCAGGGAGCAGGCTGATGCCTCTCAGGACATGTAAGTACAGATGGCAGGGCTGCCACACTAGCTGATTTCAGAGGCAGCTCCAATAGTCCTATCTGCCCTCCAAACTGAGTCAAGGGCGGTACTTTTCATTTTGAAAATAGGATGAGAGGTCTGCTTCTGAAATCTCTCCTATAGTTATGTCCTATTTAGTTTTTGTCTGATGGAAAAATTGGATTTTCTGGAACCTTATACAGACTATTTAGATTGTGATAAATATATGTCATTTAAGATAAACTAGTAGATCTGGCCGTTGCTATTGCTGTTACTTCAGCTTCTGTTCCCATCAGCCTCTTCGTCCCCTTTCCTGCTGTGGAGGTTGCTGAAGTTCTGTCTTCATTCTGGCTAGGAGTATGGGGGAAGCCCAAACCCAGCCTACTGACCTGAATCAGAAGGAAGGAAGGTCCCTCTTTTTTTTTTTTTAAGTCATACACTCTTCCTTTTTGTGAAGATCAGTAAGTGTGAATGGAAGAGGCAGGTAGGAAGTTTTGTTCCCCAAGGGAGCTGAACATAAAGAGAGAACCGTATGGATGCATCAAGGTGAATGTCATGAGCTTGGTGCCCTGTCTGACCAGACCCTCCATCATGAAACAGGAAGTGGTCTGCCCAGAGCAGCCAGACACATCCAGAAAGGCTGGCCGTGCTTCCCCTCTCCCCTCTGCCCTGTGGACAAACGGGCTGTATGGGTACGGTGCGGGGAGGGCACCCTCGGGTGGGAGGATAGCCTGTCTCCCCGTGTGTTTGTGGGGAGCAGCCTTGTCAGGCTTTAGACTCTGGGTCTGCAGATCTCACACTAATCGGAATTTTCCTTTAAAAAAAAGCAAGGTTGGGCTTCCCTGGTGGTGCAGTGGTTGAGAGTCCGCCTGCCGATGCAGGGGGCGCGGGTTCGTGCCCCGGTCCGGGAAGATCCCACGTGCCGCGGAGCGGCTGGGCCCGTGAGCCATGGCCTCTGGGACTGCGCGTCCGGAGCCTGTGCTCCGCAACGGGAGAGGCCACAGCAGTGAGAGGCCCGCGTACCGCAAAAAAAAAAAAAAGCAAGGTTGTGGTAGACAATATTAAGACTGTAAATGTAGTTCTCAACAGAGAACTTTTCAGTTCTTTCCCATTTTTTTTTGTTTTGTTTTGTTTTTGTTTTTGTTTTGTTTTTTGCGGAGCAGGTGGTGAGGGACAGAACACAACGGCCGCCTCAGAAGGATGGAGGCCCGAGGCCCAGGGAGGACATGTGGGCTGTACAGCCCTTGTCAGTGTTTTCGGGGATGGAGGAATCATTGGGGATGGTTTCAGGGGCCAGACAGAGGAAAATGAGGTCTCCTTTGCAGCAGCCAAGAGGGTTCACTTCTCAAACAGACCTACGACACTCCTGGGCTTCTGTGAACCAGCAGGGCTTCTGTCTGCAAGACGTTGGTTCTTCAACTCTGCCAGTGGACAAGGTCATGGGCATAGTACTTTGCTACTGTGACCCTATTTCCCCCTCAGGCAAGTGCACACAGCACAGGCCATGCAATAAATGGTAACAATGACAGCAACACCTGTGCAACGTTTGCCCTGCCCCAGGTGTGGCACTAAGTGCTTCCATACCCGATCTTACTTAACCCAGAATAATACCCAGAGGTCAGCGCCGTTACTGTCCCATCCTCCACATGAGAGAACGGGACAAGAGCTATCCCTGCGTCTGTCCTGAGTTAAAAGGTTAGGAACCAAGGATCCTGCAAGCGTACTGCGATCGTCAGCCTTTTCTTACTGAATTAAAAAGCCCAGTCTGAACACATCGTACACAAATCCTCAGGCTAAAGTGTTCTCCTTTTCTTCTTCAATTTCAACTTTGTTTTCTCAGCTGACAAGATTGTGGGCGAAGTGACATCACCATCTGATCCGCATCTAAAAACATTTTGGCTAAGTTCAAAAAATAGAGAACTTGAGCATGCTCCCTTAATTACATCTGACCATTTGAGCAGCTGCGTGAGAACCCCGGGTAGCCAGCCTGTTCTGCAATGTGTTTTGAAAACAAGCTTTTGCGTCTCTCAGCGGCAAGGATTCTGTGTATAGGGTGTACACTGTGAATCACAGTTTCAAAGGAAAACGACAAACACAGCTCTCAGCCAAGCAATTTGTGAAACTGGATTGCTGACAGAAACCCAGGAAGCAGCAGGAAAACAACCAAACACAAAGACACAGTCAGGCGCCTGGGTGTGAGCTGAGCAACCCCGTGGAAGGGGCCCCAGGGTGGAGGGAAGACGGGGAGCAGAGACCCCGAGGGGCTGAGAGCACGCCGTCTGGGCCCAGGATGCCCGGCTCACCTGTGTGGTACCCCAGCTGCCTTTGACTGCTCCTAACGTGTGTTCAGTTCACCGAGGGAACAGGGAACGAATGTTTCTTCAGTTAGATTCACAGGTTTTATTTGATGTATGTATTTATTCTTAGAAATTTCCACATCCTTTGTTTTTTTTTAAAAAAATTTAATTTTATTTTATTATTTGGCTGCATTGGGTCTTTGTTGTGGCCTGCAGGCTTCTCTCTAGTTGCGGTGCACAGGCCCAGTTGCCCGCCGCTTGTGGGATCTTAGTTCCCCCACCAGGGATCAAACCCGTGTCCCCTGCATTAGAAGGCGGATTCTTAACCACTGGACCACCAGGGAAGTCCCAGATTCACAGGTTTTATAACAGTCATGAACTCAATCAGTCCACATCTCTTTAATGATTACGTTCATGGATTTCGTGGTCTTTTTCTTTAATAATAACAGTAATAACAGCAACAACAACAGCTAACACCTACTGAGCTTTCTACCTTCAACATGTGTCAGAGTCTCTCCGTCCTCACTTGAATGTAAGTTCCACGAGGGCAGAGGAGTCTCTCCGATCTGTTCAGCGATGTAGCTACAGTTCCTGGAATAGTGCCGGGCACACGGTAGATGCTCGTTAGGTGTTTGGTGACTGAATGGATGGCTGAACAAACATACTCCTGTTGCACATTGGCAGGTAGTACTCTAAGGGCTTCCCTGGCTCATTTAGACTTCATCACTATTCTGTGCAGTAGGCATTTGTTATTCTTCCTATTTTACACGTGAGCTGACTGAGTCCCAGAGACGTGACTTAGCTTGTCCAAGGTCACGGGGCTGAAAGGGGCAGAGACAGAAAAGGACCCAGGCAGCCCGACCCCAGAGTCCCCTTCTCCATACTGTTGGCCTTCGAGCTTCATTCACTCACTTTTAGTTTTTCCTCCGTCTCCCTACGTTTAATTCCCTATGATGCTCTTCTAACAGGCCAGACTACCTTATACCAAAGCCTTCTTTACACACAAAAGGAAACTTGTATTTTGCTCTTTTGAAAGCATACAGTATTGAATAGTCTTATTGCTTATGCCAAAGGGCCTTGAGTTAGTTTAGATGTAGAAGAAATTAAGACTGGAGAATGGAAATATGACCTCAAGGGGAACCTTAAATTTATATTTTCTTTTAAGAGATAATATAAACTATTATGATTTATTTCATAAAAAGATCTTTATACTCAAGTTTTCTCTATGGGACAGTATAAAAAAATCATTTCTTTGAAGTAATATGAGGCAAAGTTACCCAGGTCATAAATTATAAGACTAAGTTTTTAATCCCTGAATTTTATATAGTCTTACTAATTCTTGAGGGAAATTTTCTCTCTTTAAGACAATGAGATAGATGAAAATGATACTATGTTCAGAGAAGTACAGGCTCACCACCAAAGAGATAGATAAAAACACATTATTTATCTCTCTCCAGGGCATATATCCAAGGAAAACTCTAATTCGAAAAGATACATGCACCCCAGTGTTCATAGCAGCACTGTTTAAATAGCCAAGATGTGGAATGATATAAATGAGCTTATTTACAAAACAGAAACACACTCTCAGACTTAGAAAACAAACTTATGGTTACCAAAGGGGGGTGGGAGGGGAGGGGAGGAGGGGAAGAGATAAATTAGGAGTTTGGGATGAACATATACACACTACTAGGTATAAAATAGATAAACAACAAGGACCTACTGTATAGCACAGGGAACTATATTCAATATAATAACATATAATGGAAAAGAATCTGAAAAAGAATATATATATATTTATATATATATAATTGAATCGCTTTGCTGTACACCTAAAACTAACACAACTTTGTAAATTAAGTATACCTCAATTTAAAAAATGGTTAAGAAGACATTATTTAACTACAATTGCGGCCTGTGCTGAGCTATATTTTTTCATGATAGATACTCCTTATATATTGGATATGTTTAGGTTTACTTGCTCAGGCAGAGAAGAATCAAGGAAGATGTCTGTTTTAGCACTGTATACTGTTGAATTTGCTGATGGAAATTTTTCACTGTAATTTTGCACTCATGATTAATTGACAGCATTAAAGCTTCTTATGTGATAAAGCTCCACCCTCCACTTTCTCCAGCGATGTCCTGTCACCTCCTAACCCTGGTGCCCGTGCCAGTTGATGAAAATCATGCTCCAGCCACCACCAGCCCCCCAGATAGTCATTCCTTTCGTATTTTGGAAAAGGATGGTAAGGGGAGGTAGAAAACCTTTGCTGAGGGTGTGGCCATCTCCTTTAGGTGTTTCTTGGGTTTCTGATTGCAATCCAGTGGAACCTGTAAGTGAGGACATAGCACTAAACCCAGCCCTTCATTGGTAGTAATTTTTGTGACACCCATTCCTCACAAAAAGTTTATAAATTTAGAGCCATAGACTCTTAAGAGAGATCTTAATAATCATTTTGTACAACTCTCAGGCAATTCAGAAATCGTATATTTGCTAAGTCCTTACTGAATTATATTAGCAGAAGACTAACGTTACAATTGCGAGTTTCAAGTTCTTTTTAAAAATATTATTTTTCCTATTGGAAAATGTTTTATGATAAACGTGGAAAACATGGCTCTATAATTTTTGTGTATCTCAAATTTAGCTGAGTTAGTGGAAACAGTCTTTATGGAATTAGATGAAGCCTCTCTCTTTTTGGGGCAACCTCTCCATTTGCCTTGACCAGGCTTCTCAGACAACGCAAATGTGAAATCTGAATCATATTCGAATGTGTGGAAAAATACGCCATGAAATTGTCAGATCCCAAAGCCCGTTGCCACCCTACGTACCAAATTAGAAGGATCTCTCCCAAGAGAAAGCAGTTCATCTCTTACTTTCATTTTTCAAACAACGATCATGAACCATTTTGTCTCACTTTAAGAGAGGCTCTTCAGCAGTTTTCTTTTTGCAATTGTAGAAGGTTCTTCCTTTGTAAATGTAGACACTGGAAAAACAAAAGCAAACATTTTCTTGCCAATTTTCATAAGTCTTAGTTCTGTCAGCTTTTCTTGTTAAAAACATTAGATTTTTATCTTTGATTTATTTTATGCTCCTTTGATTGGGTCTGAGGATATTTCAGTGGGTGCAGACTTCAAATTTTCTAATCCAGATCTCCACATCTTTAATTTTTTATGGGGAAAAACCGTGTTCCTCTTCTGCATCTCCCCCAATTAATTCGACAAATCATGCCCTCCTCTAAGGAACATTTCCAAATATCTGCTGAGATCTCTTCTCCACATCCCCCGCGTCCTCGGAAGGGCCGTCCCAGCACCTCCCCACAGCACGTATTCACTGACCTAAGATTCATCCCCTCTCCCAGCCCCCAACCACCTTTCAGCTTTTCTTGGGGGGATTTTTGATCATTGAAAATAAATACCTCCAAATATGTATAACTTCAATAGGGATTATATTACAGCACCGTAATGCACAATTTTAAAGCTGACTGAAGTGATGCAGTTGTTTTAAAAGGAGACCCATGGTAGTGAGGTGACAATAATATTGCTCATTCGTTTTCCAAAACTCCTTAGAAAAATGAATCGACTTGGTCACACTTTATAGATACTGTACTTTGCGATCACATAATATAGCCGTGACTCTATCAACATCATTCAGCAAAGCTGGTGATGATAAAAGCTAAGGACATGATTCCATTCTATACAGGTTAAAACAAGTTTAATTTACCCATCTGTGTGTATTATTTGTTTTAAATTAATTTAAGGTGTTTTTCCTTTTGTAGCCTTTCAGATAGGGACACCATACAGAATCTATAGAATCTGAGTGGGGAAATATTCTTGATTCTTCCCTTTTTCTCACCCTTTCAGCCCAACAAATCTCAAGGCTTTCTGATTATAACTGCAAAGTATTTTTCATCTTTGTCTGCCATTTGAAGATTAGAAGGAAATAAACCTCTTATTATTTATTGATGATATGCTTGTCTACATAGAAAACCCAAAAGACTATATAGAAAAATTAGTAAAATCAGTAAGAGTTTGGCTAGGCTGCTGAATACAAAATCAATGCACAAATGACAATTGCATTTTTATACACCAGCAAAAGTGGTTACAAAGTATAATTTTGAAAAAAGATACCATTTACAGTAGCAGCAAAAGTATAAAGGAGCAAGGGAGAAATCTTCCAAAATGAGCAAGCTCTTTATGAAAACAATTTAGAACGTTGTGGACTGACATTAAAGGACAAAATAAGTGGAAAGATGTATTATATTCATAGATGGAAAGCATCAATATCAACTGTTCCTATATTGATCGATTCATTTTAAATTTAGGTCCCAAAAGTTCTTCCCAATCCTTCCCTGCCTGGAATTTGACAAAATGATCCTAGAATTTATGAAGAAGAGCAAAGGGTGAAGAAGGGTCAAGAGGTTCCTGAAGATGTGTCTTGACTTGTTATATAAGACCCATTATATGGTAGTAAAGACTGTTGGTATTGGCACAAGGCTAGACAGACAAATGGAACAGACTAATGCAAATATGGAAACTCTATTTATGACTGGACAGGCATTGAAGATTCGTGAAAAAAGGGTCGGCAATTCAATAAATGCTATTGATCCAACCAATTGGCTCTACATACAGGAAACAATTAAGTTGGATTGTTCCCCCACACATTAAAAATCTATTCTAGGGGCTTCCCTGGTGGCACAGAGGTTAAGAATCTGCTGGCCAATGCAGAGGACACGGGTTCAAGCCCTGGTCCAGGAAGATCCCACATGCCGTGGAGCAACTAAGCCCGTGTGCCACAACTACTGAGCCTGCGCTCTAGAGCCCACGAGCCACAACTACTGAGTCCATGCGCCTAGAGCCCATGCTCCACAACAAGAGAAGTCACTGCAGTGAGAAGCCCGCGCACCTCAATGAAGAGTAGCCCCCCTCTCGCTGCAACTAGAGAAAGCCTGCTTGCAGTAATGAAGACCCAACGCAGCCAAAAATAAATAAATAAATAAATAAATAAATCATTCATTCGACATGACTTAAAGACAAAATCAAAAGGCAAAAACCATGAAAAAATTTAGAAGACAATTAGGAGAATGTATTTATAAGCTTGGAGTAGGTATAGATTTTTTTTTTTTTTTTTTTTTTTTTTTGTGGTACGCGGGCCTCTCACTGTTGTGGCCTCTCCCGTTGCGGAGCACAGGCTCCGGACGCGCAGGCTCAGCGGCCATGGCTCACGGGCCCAGCCGCTCTGCGGCATGTGGGATCTTCCCGGACCGGGGCACGAACCCGTATCCCCTGCCTCGGCAGGCGGATTCTCAACCACTGCGCCACCAGGGAAGCCCAGTAGGTATAGATTTTTAAAATAAGATGCAAAAAGCACGAACTGTGAAGGAAAATAAAGATAAATTCAGATACATTAAAAATAAAAATGTTTGCTCATTGTAAGACAACTTATGAGAGTAAAAAAAAAAAAACTGAGAGAGAACATTTTCAATACCTACCATTGACAAAAGGATCAATATACAAAATATACAAATTAACAAAACAAGTAGATACCAAAAAACAAAACAACCCAATAGGGAAATGGGCGAAGTCATGAAAAGGTACTTCACAGAAAAGGAAACATGAGTAGTCGGTTCATAGATATAGGAAAGTGTGCACAATCTCATTTACCAAACAAGGCAAGGAAAATGAAAGGCACCAGTTAGGAACTATTTCACACTCTTTATACTCAGCCCCAAATTAAAAAGTCTAACAATACTAAGTGCTGGAGAGACTATGGAGAAATGGAAATTTCCACTTTGGAAACTAATTTGGCAGTGACAAGTGAATCCCACATGTGCAGAACCTACAACCAGGAAGCTCTACTGCTAAGAAATATATCCTAGGTATATATATACTATTTCTAGCACATGTGTACCAGGACAGTTGTACAAGAAGTCCTCAGCAACCTCGTTCCTGACAGCAGAATACTGGGGACAACCAAGTGGTCATAACTGGTAGGGTGGCTGGACGGTGAGATAGTCACACGATGGTCATCTAAATTACACAGCAGGGCTTCCCTGGTGGCGCGGTGGTTGGGAGTCCGCCTGCCAATGCAGGGGACGCGGGTTCGTGCCCCGGTCCGGGAGGATCCCACGTGCCACGGAGCGGCTGGACCCGTGAGCCATGGCCGCTGGGCCTGCGCGTCCGGAGCCTGTGCTCCGCGGCGGGAGAGGCCACAGCGGTGAGAGGCCCGCGTATCACAAAAAAAAAAAAATAAATAAATAAATAAAAATAAAAATAAATTACACAGCAGCAAACAGACTGCAGCAGCAGCATGCATCAGTGTACCTGAATCCAACAATGCAGTGTTCACTGAGGAAAGCATGTCATATACCATACACCATGCAATTTCATTTCTACGAAGAATAAGATAAGCAAAACTAAAGATATTGCCTAGGGATATGTACTTATTGGGTGAAACAAAGGAGAAAGGTTGGGAGTTGGCATGAAATTCAGAAGGAGGGAGGGAAGCCATTGAGAAGGGGCTTTACTAGAAACCGGGTTTCTAAGAAGGATCTGTTTCTTAGGGAACAATTACATAGACGGTTCTTCTTGTTCTTCTTTAAACTCTGTTTGTACAATTGCATAAAAGAGAGAGAAGCAGAGATGGAAGAAAGAGAGAGAGGGAGGGAGACAGAGACTTTCACATGATCCATTGCATCCTTGTCTTGTGACATCCTGATGTCTTTATAATAAAATTTCCTTCTTTGTTCTCTAATACTATGGGCTGAATTGTGTTTCCCCCAAATTTATAGGTTGAAGTCCTAAGGCCCCAGACCTCAGAATGTGACTATATTTGGAGATAGGGTCTTTTTATTTTTTCATTGAAGTCTAGTTGATTTACAGTGTCATGTTAGTTTCAGATGTACAGCACAGTGATTCAGATATATATATATATCTGAATCCATATATATATATATATATATATATATATATATATATATATATATACTTAAGATGTTCTTTTCCAGATTCTTTTCCCTTACAGGTTATTACAAAATACTGAGCATATGGGCTTCCCTGGTGGCGCAGTGGTTGAGAATCCGCCTGCTGATGCAGGAGACACGGGTTCGTGCCCTGGTCCGGGAAGATCCCACATGCCGCGGAGCAACTAAGCCCGTGAGCCATGGCCGCTAGGCCTGCGCGTCCGGAGCCTGTGCTCCGCAACGGGAGAGGCCACAACAGTGAGAGGCCCGCATACCGCAAAAAAAAAAAAAAAGAAGAAAAAAAAAAAAATACTGAGCATAGATCCCTGTGCTACGGTAGGTTCTTGTGGAGATAGGGTCTCTAAAGGGGTAGTTTATGGGTGGGCCCTAGTCCAGTATGACTGGTGTCCTCATAAGAAGAAGAGACTGAGACTCAGACGCACACAGAGAGAAGACCACGTGAAGACGCAGGGAGAAGATGGCCGTCGGCAAGCCGGAGAGGGAAGCCTCAAGAGAAACCAACCCTGCCCAGCCCTTGACCTCAGAATTCTGGCTTCCAGAGCTGTGAGAATACAAACTTCTGCCGTTTAAGCTATCCAGCCCGTGGTACTTGGTTATGGCAGCCCGAGCAAACTAACACAAGTAGCCTGAGCTGTTGTCTGGTGTTTGCAGAGTCCCCTTGGGTCCACCCGCTGTGTACTTTAATCTCAAGGGTTCCCACCGCCCCAGCTGTCCTCCTGCCTGGCAGCCCCCCAGCCCGCCTTGCACAGCTCATGCCTGCAGTGGCCTTGCTGGTCCTCCTACGGGCATCCCTTCCTGAAGCCAGGGCTGGGTGTCCCTGCTGGGACGTCAGGCATCCTGCACCTGGTTCCGCCTTTGACTGGAAACCAGTCTTTGTGTCTCTCTGCTCCCTAGACTGT
The DNA here is from genome assembly GCF_026419965.1 of Kogia breviceps. Taxonomy (NCBI): domain Eukaryota; kingdom Metazoa; phylum Chordata; class Mammalia; order Artiodactyla; family Physeteridae; genus Kogia; species Kogia breviceps. Next base: position 170,447,917 of record NC_081312.1, read on the forward strand.
GAGCTCTTGCAGGGCAGGCAGAACCACGTTCATCTTCGCCTTCTCATAGGTAAGCGCCTGGAACACAGTGCTGCTTGTCAAGCGCGTGCAGTAGGACAGTACAGACCACCCCCAGAGAAGGCCATTCATAGAAACACTGTCAAGGATCATCCAAAGCAGCAAACCCCTGTGTTGTTCATGTTATTTGTGTATTTAAAATTTTGTCTTGAAATGTTGTATAAATTCTGAGGAGGGGAGGGAGAGGAGTATCTGATACTAAAATTGCTTTGCATTTTTTAGAGTATTTTCCCTTACCACAAAAAGCAGATGTCGCCACCAATATCCGCTCTTCCACTTCCCAAAAGAAAGTGCAGGATTAAATCCTACCGCTGATGATGCCACAGGGTGTCTCCTTACGCAGGCATTTGACAACTGACTGTTAGATGATGCCTCATTCAACAGACACTTACTTAGGAATGCTGACTCCGTAATGGACAGCAAAGATGGCGGCCAGGACATCTCCCAGGAGGCCCGCATTCTTGTAAGAGGAGACAACAAGCGAGAAAATGATCAGATGGTGATATGTATGTGTGATGCAAGTTCTTAACACAGGCTCTGGGATGGAGCCTGAAGGGGGTTCCTTTGGTTGGACAGTCAGGGAAGCCCTGTCTGAGGAGCTGCCTTCAAGCTGAAACCTGGTGACAAGAAGCAGACACGTGAACGTTGTTGGGAAGAGCATTCCAGACGGCGGGATTAGACGTTGCGGAGGCCCAAGGAAGAAAAGAGGAGCTGAAGGGAGGCCCCTCCAGTGCGGCTGGGGGGGAATACAGGCAGGGCGGTGGGGAGGCAGGGACCAGATGATACAGAGTCTCCTGCATCAAGTGAGGCTTTTATTCCAAGGATGGTGGAAAGTCAGGTAAGGGTTTTAAAAAGAGGAGGGGCACAATCTGACTCATATTTTTGGAAAGATCACCTGGCTCCTGTGTGGGGAGTAGGTGTGAGGGGGGCGGGGAGGGCGAGAGTGAAAACAGGGAGATCGACTAGGAGGCTGCAGTAGCCCCAGCACGCAATGGTAGGGCTTGCAAAGAACCTGGAGAGAACCGGGCAGGTTCAGGGTAGTTGTGTAAGTGGAGGGGAGGGGAGGGAGGACTCTGGGTGATTTCCCGGGCGGAGGGCGGTGCCACTTGCTGAGAATCAGAATCCTGCAGGAGGAGCAGATCGGACATGAGAGTGGGGTGGGCATCCAGGTGCTTTTCAGGTTTCAGATGCTTCTCTGCATCTGGGAGGAAATAGCTTGTGAGCAGATCGAAACAGGAGTCTGGGAGTCAGAGGGGAGGTGGGGGCTGGAAAACTATGCCCTCCATCTATCCATCTGTCTCTCCCTCAGAGTCAAGGTCATGAATGCTGTGTAAGCCCATGGACCGAAGGGGATCACCTAGGCAGCCAGCAGAGATGGAGAAGCTAGTGTGGCTGATCTTTGCTGTGTTCCACAGTTTAGTGATGCTTCAGGCTTGAGATATCGAGGCAACGTCATGGAAAAAAAGAGCAACCAGAAAGGCAGGAGAAAGACCCAAGTGTGCGACATCATGGAAGCTCCCTGGGAGAAGTGCTTCCAGAGGAAGGAACAGTGCCACGTGTTGCTGAAGGGTCAAGTAAGAAAAGACCGTTGGATGGGGAAACAAGGTGTGTGTGACCTTGACCGGAGGGATCTCAGTGGAATTGTGGAGACAGGAATATGATTCAAGAAGGTTTAAGGGAAAATGGGAGTGAGGGTGAGGGTGGCTGTACCAAACCAGGCCTTCACAAAGTCTTGCTCTAACGAGCAGCAGAGAGGGACTGCCCTGGTGGCACAGTGGTTAAGACTCTGCTCTTCCAGTGTAGAGGCCGCGGGTTCGATCCCTGGTCAGGGAACTAGATCCCACGTGCATGCTGCAACCGAAAGTTCGCGTGCCACAGCTAAGACCCGGCGCAACCTAAATAAATAAACTAGAAAATAAAGTTTTAAAAAAAATAAAGAGCAGCAGAGAAATGGGAGCACTTTCTGGAGGGAGATGGGGGGGAACAAAGGAAGATGCTGGGGTTTTTGTTTTTTGTTCCAGGTGTGAGATTCTGGAACTTGTTTGTGTGCTAATGGGAATGATTTCATACAGGGGGAAATACTGATGAAAATTTTGGGGGCTAAAGTTCTCAAGACGAGAGGAGATAAGGAACATAGAATTTGGATTATTGTCAACAAGAGTGTTACTAAACATTTATTTTGAAACCAATCAAAGGCATTCCCCCTAACTCCGGACTATAAAATAAATATTAATAATGATAATGACAATGGTGAGGTAAGAACTGTTTTTATCATGCACCTTCTATTAGTCAGAGACTCTGCCACTTTCTTTATCATTCTGACAACACCCAGATGAAAAATTTATTATTTTCTTAGAAATGTTTACAAGCGAAGAAGTTGAGTCTCGAGAGTTTCTTTGGCTTGTGATGAATAGGTGACAGATCTAGGATCCAAATCCAGCCTTGTTAATGCCCAGGTGCTCTGATTGCCCAGTGATGCTCAGATCTGGGTTTTGCAAGCCCCCCTCCCCACGGCTCTCCGCCCTCGTGCTTCCCCAAAGCCCACAGGCCCTGAGGTGCTGCTACCACAGAACAAGATGTGTGATGATTGCCAAGATGCTGGGAACCTGTCTCATGGTTCTGTTTAGAAGCTGCTCCGTTTTTTCCCATCTGAAACGGTTACGTTTTCTCTCCCAGGACCGAAATGGTTACCACTGTTAATGAAAGAGCTATTTTCGCTTACCAGCCATTGCCTGAAAACAAACAGTCCCGTGGGAATAAATATGACCTGTTCAGGACAAGTTCTAGCAAGCTGTGTTTAAGGTTATTTATATTTTCCAAAGGCTTCTTATTTCGAGTTCACAAATAAATGTGTGTGTGTTTGTACTGCAATCTTCCGGAGATCAAGAATTGTGTTTCTCACTGCTTTATATTTCCCTTATAATTCTCGAAGAGCTTGGTATGCAGAAAATGTGTTCAATAGTGGAACTGCTGTCTGGTTGATGGCAAGTGTTTGTGGAAAGCTCAGACTCTTACTGAGTTTCCTCCTATCTAGGTCATGAAGAACTCCAGGGAATGAGAACTCTATTGGATCGGACCCTTGATCGAAAAAGCCTTTCTTCCATTTTTAACGTCAACCTGGGGAATGGTCGATCGATTGCTAAACTTTGCAAATCTGCTTTTTGTTGTGTATGTATGCCATAGAAGGGCCCTCATTATCTGAGCATAAAAAGCTACCTAAACAGAATCCACTTCCAACAGGGAATGAAATTTCATGTTAATTAAATTTAAAAATTTTTTTGATTGGGACTTAACTAGAAAAATGAAAGTAGGTAATGTGAAAAACTCTAAATTTTAAAAAATTTTAGGACTTCCCTGGCCGTCCAGTGGTTAGGACTCTGTGCTTCCACTGCAGGGGGAGCAGGTTCGATCCCTGGTTGGGGAACTAAGATCCTACATGCCGCATGGTGTGGCCAAAAATTTTTTTAAAATTAAAAATTTATATTAAGAAGGTTTAGATTAGGTCACATAATATGAACTAAGTCTTAGAATAAACCAATGAATTATTCATTTGGGGAGGGCGTGAATTTCTGACACAACCGTACAATCCAGCATCCTTTGCTTCACGGCTGATTTTACAGTCTGACCGTGAAAAGAACTGTTTTTACAGAACATCCCCGAGCTTCGTCAGTTTTCCAAGGACCCTTCTTAATCCTTTGATGTTCCAACCAATTTCTTCTGAAGCCCTGTCCTCGTCGCCCTTGTGCGCTTTCTTCTGTCTTCAGCAGTCTAACCTGAGCGGACCTTCCCTGGTTCACGGCGCTGGCTGTGACGGGGGTGGCTGTCCAACATCTTTTCCATGAAAACCCACCTATGTCATGAGATTGCAGTTTCGCTCTGTGCACATCTGCACCGGATGTTTACCACCTCAGGTGGTCAGATCGTTAATGACTTAGGACCTCGGTGACCTGGACGGCCATGGAGACGTGGCCATTGAGCAGAAAGAGACATCATAATGGTTGTGCCTGGAGCTCCATTAGTGGCCTGTTTTGGTGGTTGTTTCTCTAAGCTAATGTAATTCTGGAGCTAAGATAAAAACATCCTGATTTGCCCATCCTGATGTGAAGTGGTGGGGTGGAGGGAGAGGAGGAAAGAGTGAAAAGAATTAGAAGGATTTGAAGTATTTGCTCTTAACTTCCTTTCCCACTTCATCCCATTCAGGTCTCTTGATGTTCCATATTTCTCTAGAATAACATCCTCCCTCCTGCTTCAACCCCAATTCAATTAACCCCACTTACTAACATTTCCCACCCAACCACTCTTCCCCCACCCCCACCCCGACCCCAAGCAATGGGAGGAAAGAAAGGAAGCCTGGAAGGGCCTGGAGCGTAAAAGTGCTTCTCCAAGAGGCATTTGGACTATTAAACAACGAGGAGATGGATTTAGGCCCTGAGAAGAGGTAGGAGGATTGCACCTTTAGCCCCCACCCCATAACTGAAATTCTCAGCACACCCTAGGGACCAAGGCGTAGCTCTGTGCAGCAGCTGCTCGAATTACAGCCCTTCAGGGAAAGCCATCATGCTCTCTCCAATCTTCCCCTCCATCACCTCACCCACCGAGTCACTGCCACCCAGCTCAGGCCCAGAGCCGCCACCTCCACTGCTTTGCCAAGGCCTGCACCGAGGTTAGATGACCGTCCTCTTCCAGAGTACTGTCTTAAACCACAGTGGAATCCCTTTACGTCTGTACACCATAATAATTACGTTAATGAGACGAATCTACTTGTACTGACACGAAAATCTGCCCGAGATATATTAAGTGAACAAAAACTTGCAAAACTGTATCCATAATAGAACATTTTGTTAAAATAGTTGTATTGACATATATATTGGTTCATGGAACTGGATGTTAAAATTGAAGATTCAATAGAATTGACACGGTAGGATAGACGTCAGATACCATGTGGAGTGTGACGCAGTTCACCCTGGGGGAATCTTCAAAGTAAATCCTGAAAACTGGTTCTGGGACCCTTGAATCCTGTCGCCTATTTTGAGAATAGAAGCAAGTGGAGATACATTGGGAGGAAATGTATTTGAAGAGTTCTGCTACCGAGGGCCAGGAGCCAGGAAGTGCTTGGCCCTTCATCTGGAGCCCAGAGAGGATAGGATTCTACAGACACTTGTAGAGCTGGGTTTGTGTCTCTCGGAGTTGGGGAACCCCACGGATTGGTGCCTGATTCACGCCTGACAAAGCAAATGTGGCCTGTGGCAGGGCAGAGAGTGGCTGGCTGCGTTTGAGAAGCAGCCACGCTCCCATGGATCCGTGTGTATGGACACGGAATGCATGACTATTTCTTCTAGATCCTGGGCCAAGAGGGAGACAGAGCCAGTCTGCAGCCACTTAAAGTCTATCTAAAGTCCAGAAAGAGGGCTGGGGCGGGCCAGGGCCTCCATCAGAGAGAGTCTGAGTGAGGAGTGGATCCTGAGACTCGAGGACTGAACTGGGTAGGATCCAGTTGAAGAAGAGGCATCCCCTAGGCCTGGGGGCCTAGCAGGGGACCCCCAAGATGGCCCCAACACACCCTGGAAAGGAGATGTCAGCTCGAAGCATTTGTCTGCCCAGAGCGGCAGCCAGCAGCTGAGTAAGGAGGTCCGAGTCTCCCCTCACCTGTCTTCCCCACACTTGACTTGACCAAGCCAGCAAGGAAGGAAGAGGAGAAAAGTAAGAAAACCAGATCATCACTTGCAGGAAAGGAAGTCTCTCCTTCTAACGGTGCCTGAACTGATGAATAAAATCTTGGACTGGATACCTAGTTTCTGATTTGCTACTGTGTTTTGTGACTGCACAATAGTCTAGTTCCTAAAAACTGAGCAAGAAAATTGCGGGGCCTGTCAAGTGTTTAGCCAGTGGCAGGGGAAGATTTCCCCACTGAATCAACTTTAAAGGGCTAGAGGGAAACAGAAATACACTGACGTTGTTCTCACACCCCTTTGGTGTGCTTCATGGAAAGACCGGTTTCATAAACAAGGTAAGATGTCCAGGAAATGGACACACCAGCCCTGGTTATCTCTAGGGGGTGGGGACAGGAAGTTGTTCTCTTTTTCTCTTATCTATTTCCACTATATTTGAATTATGGAAGCAGAGCGTGGTGACTTTTGTAATCAGGAAAGCCATGATGATGAATGTGCCCATCTCAAATATTAGGAGGAAAAAATCATCTCCATGAGTAAAAAAAAAAATATGGCGAGAAAGAGAGCAAGCTGAAAAACAAAATACCAATCGTCATAGCTAACATTTGTAGACAGCATTCCATTTTCCAAAATATTTTCATTTTAATGATCTCATTTGATGGTTACAGCAACCCTGGAGATGTGTATTTGAATTATTCACATTGTGCAGATGTAGAAACAGAAACAGTCATAATGGTTGGTTACTTCGCTTGGCCAACAGCACTGCTAGTGAAGAGAAGGCTCAAATTCAAGTCTTCTGGCTGTAAGTCCCATATTCCTCCCATTTCATAACAACAAGTGCTGCCATGGAAGGATATTTAGTTGTCAGGAAGCATTCTCCCAGCCCATTCCCCGTGGAGGGCATGTGGTCCCCTGGTGGACGTGACACAATAAAGCCATGCTGACACAGCCTGCATTGACAGTACTTTTCCGAACTATATTCCACTTTCCTCTCTGAACACTGGAATCTCTCTATGTGTTTAACCCCTCACTTTCCCCCACCTTCAAACTGATATTCTTGCTGAATTCCATGCCTATCAATGACTCCATCATTTTTCCAGCATCACAGTCTCAGACTTCAGTTTTCTTTGATTTCTCCATCTTATTTTATTCCATACTTGGTTATTTTAAAGTCTTTTAGTTTGTCTCCTGAAGGAACTCAGATCTGTCCATAATCCATTTGCGTGGATTGGACCTCCCCCCTTGGTTCAGACATTTAGTTTCCTGTGTGGTTCACTCACTGCCGATGATCGATTTTAAAAATTACCCTTTTCTGGAAGCTTCGTCTGACCACCTCTGGCCACTGAGGCTTCAGCCTTTGTGTTCCCATGGCAAACTACACACCGTGTTATAATGACCTGTTTATATCATCAATCTCCGGCTCTCTCCCTCTCAAGAAGAAGGACATCCTTGAGGGTCGAGATTACTTCTTACCTTTTATCACCATCATTTAGCACAGTGCTTGGCAAAATACTAATTTCCCAATAAAAGTTGAGTGAGTGAATGAATAAATTTTTTTCACAAAAGGACATCTCTGGAGCACATGAAATCTGGGTGTCAGAAGTGGGAGAAGGGAAGCAGGGTGTCGGGAGAGGGAGGGAGCCGGCCAAGGCAGGCACCAGGACCCTGGGCTGTGACCCAGACACGCTGAGAAAGAGGAGAGGGCGCAGGCTCTGGGGAAAACGAGCTGCTTCAGCCTACACATCCCCACTTATCGGACTCTGGGCAGTTTCAGGGGAGGGCAGCAGGGGTGAGCTGCAGGGGTGCGGTGGAGACACTCCAGAGGCAGTTACCACGAGTCATTGAGTGGTCGTGCCTGGGAGGACAGCAGAGAGAGCCCAGGCCTGGGCAGCTGCCCAGGGAGATGCTGTCCACTCAGGGTGAGGTGTCATCCTAAGTCCTAACTGCAGGGGGAGGGCACTGCCCCCTGGAATCACCACTTGTTACCATTTTGCTAGGATGCTGAGGCAGGGAGGCCATCCCAGCTGACCTGACTCCTTTCCGCAACCCACACTGGTACTCCAGATCCTTCAAACACTCCTCACTGACCACTGAATACAAGAGAGGTTTTAGCATAAAAGGCCATCCCTTACTGGGTCCCCCAACACACCTTTCAACGTTTATCTCTAGCCACTCACTTGCAAGAATCCTCCACTTCCACAAGGACTGTCTGCTCGTCGCTGCTTTGCCCAAAGCCTCGTGTCATCTTGCCTCCCGCTCTTGCTCAGCGGGACCCCCTTCCTGGATTACATGGGAGCCACCCTTAGGATGCAGGCAGGAATGTCTCCACGCTATCTCTGTGCTGAGTCGAGACCCAGGGCAGCCAAAGGAGGCTGTGCACGCATGTGTGCACGTGCATCCGCGCACACACATACACACACACACACACACACACACACACACACACACAGACTGTAACAGCCCCTAGCATGTCCAAAGCAAGAATGTCAAAGGAAAAGCCATGGGAACCTGTACATTACTTAGCATCCTAGGTGATTCTTAGCTCTTAAGGAGAAACTTAGAATTTCAAGGTAATTTAAAATAAAATTCAAAGAGCTTCTTGTGTAGATGTATTCATTTTCTATTGTTAGGTGACAAATTGTTACAAGCTTAGTGGCTTAAAACAACACATATTTTTTAACTCACAGTTTCTTTGGGTCAGGGGTCTGGTCATGGCTGAGCTGGGTCCTCTGCTCAAGCTCTCACAGGCTGATTTCAAGGTGTCAGCAGGGCTATGGTCTCATCTGGAGGCTCAATTAGGGAAGAAACTGCTTCCAAGCTCATTAAAAATTTTTTATTTTCTTTATCTTTTTGGCTGCATTGGGTCTTAGTTGCGGCATGCAGGATCTTTTGTTGCAGCGTGCTGGCTTCTCTCTAGTTGTGGCGTGCAGATTTGCTCTCTCTAGCTGTGGCTCCAGACCGTGTAGGCTCTGTAGTTGTGGCACGGGGGCTTAGTTGCCCCGCGGCATGTGGGATCTTTGTTCCCCGACCAGGGATCGAACCCGCGTCCCCTGCATTGGAAGGCGGATTCTTTACCACCGGACCACCAGGGAAGCCCCCAAGCTCATTTGTGGTTGGCAGAATTCACTTTCCAGTGGCTGTACGATGGAGACCTTGGCTCTGAGGTCACCCCCAGCTCCCGGCCAGATGGCCCTCTCCGTGGGCCGTTCACAGCATGGGCAGCAGGAGAGTACCCCTTGAGTGTACTGGGTGGAGTCTTATAGGAGGGAATGCCATCACTGGAGTGGCATCCCATCAGGTTTGCCAAAGTCTGTTGATCAGAAGCAAGTCACAGGTTCTGCCCCCATGCATGGGGAAGGGTTTATACAGGGTGTAATTCACTGGGGTTGCCTCATAGTGCATCTGCCACAATAGATTAGGACATGGACGCTCTGAGAGATTAGCTTGTCAAGGTCCCAGAAGAACGAGAGGCAAATGTGGAAGGAGAAGTCCTATCTCTTGCTTCCAGCCAAGCGTTCCTTCTATTCTAGACTGTCTCCCATCTTCTGATCACCGTGCATTGCTTTAAACCACAGTCAGCAAACTTCTCCTGTAAGTAGCCAGATAGTAAATATTTAAGATTTTCTGGGCCATATGGTCTCTGTTGCAACGGCTCACCTCTGCTGATGGAGCACAAAAGCCATAGATAATATGCAGTGAGTGAGCGTGCCTGAGTTCCAATAAATCTTTATTTATGGGCACTGAAATTTGATTTCATTTAATTTTCACATTACAAAATATTATGCTTGTGTTGATCTTTTTCTTCTCGAACGCTGAACAATGAAAGAACCATTCTTAGGTCACAGGCCACACAAACAGGTGGTTGGTCAGATTTGGCCTGTGGATCAATGGACAGCTGTGCTTTCACAAGGACGCACCTGCTCTGCCAGGGAGAGCCAGACCCTCTCAGCTGGTGTGTCCGCCTGTGGTACCCAGCCCACAGTCAGCATCTACTCTTTTCAAAATAACAGTAACTTAGGAACCAACATGACATCTACCTCACAAGGCTGAGCTCTGAAGTGAAGATGATGCCACAGAGCCACCAGGTGACAAGTGTCTCGCTGGTCATCAGTGACTGAGAGGTATTTAACAAACTCTACTGAGCATCCGTACGGACAGAGCGCTACTGCAGACATGAAGAGTTTCTGCTTGAATGAAGATTACCTTCCTTTGGAAGAGACACGCAGTGAATTAATAAACAGGTAACTGTGTAATGTGTCAGATGGAGAAAGATAAGGCAGGGGGGACAGAGAGGGACAGGGGAGAGCTATTGTTATTCCATGTCGGCGGTCAGGAAATGCAACAGTGACAATTGGCAGAGCCCCTTAGGATGTGAGGGAGGAAACCAAGCAGATCCTGGGGTGAAGGGCGTTCTAGCCGAGGGAACAGCAAGTGTGAAGGCCCCGAGGAAGGGGGCCTCTCAGCCAGGTTACAGATCAGCAAGGCCCATGGGGCAGAGTGGACAGGGAAGGAGTAGAAGAGGTTTGGCGATGCTGGGTGGGTCATGGAGACCTTGGAGATCACTGTCAGGACTTCGGTTTTGCCTGTGCGTGAAGTGGAGGGCATTGTGGGGCTCCCAACAGGGAAGCGACAGGGCCTGGCTCACAAGGTCACACACTTGAGAGAAGGGCTGGGAGAGGCAGGCACACGCGATGTTGTTTTGTCAGCACAGAGACTGCTTCCTTCTGTGGGTTCTGGGTCGAGGATGGGACCCACTGCATCGTGCTCCCCTGGGGGAACCTCCCCACCTGGAACAAGTGTGTAGCCCCTGCTGAGAGGCTGAGCAGATGACATTCCACAGCACAGAGCGAGCTTTTGGAATTGAACCCCTAGCTTAACAAAGTAACTTGACAGAGGAGGGGAGGATGAGTAAGCCATCTAACATCCGGGACAGAGGAGCTGCAGGGCTGGATGCACGCTGGCCCAGCACACCTGAATTACCGCACAGAACGCCAGGGCCTGGGCACTGGATTTCATCAAAGAGCAGCCTCACTGCCCCTCACCTCCTTCTGACAGGAGCAGGTCTGGCTCTGAGGGAGGAGGACGTCCCTCCCTCAGCTGGATCGGGTTGGGGGCCCCTGGGTGGGTCTCAGGCTGGTAACCACCACCCAGAGGCCCTCTGAGAAGGCCCCACGTGGTTGTTTAATTCCCAAAACAGTGATGCAGTTAAAGCTTCCCCTTCACGCAGCCTTATTGTTTCAGGATTTGAGAATTTCAGGCATTTAATCTTGACAAGGTCAAGAAAAAGTATATTGTTCCAATTATCAACCACAGTGCATTTTTTTCTCTTTACTGAATGAAACTGCTCAGCCACATTTGCTAAAAAGTCTTTAAAAGCTGATTCATATCCCCTGACCAGAAGTCCTTTAGAGCTAGATTTATCTAAGCCTTGGTGTGAAGCTTTATGTGAATTCTTTTCATCCTTTTCCTTTTAATCATCAAAGGTTAAGTGTCCTCTGGGTGAGGAGAATTTCTCTTCTTAAGAAATGATTAAAATCATTGCCTTGATCTGCTCCCATTCCCACTTCATTTTCTCAAAGTTTTTTTTTAGCAACTTGGGTCACAGAAAATGACCCAAGTACTTTATGCCTCTAGTAGAACCAGGCCCACCTTGGAGAGAAGGCAGAATGATCTACCCAGCTACGAATCCCGATTCAGACTAGGCATTTCACTACCTACGCCTCTGGTTTCCCCCAACATAGAAGGACAGCACTCTAGGCCTCGCTGGAGAACTTGACCCTGAACTTTGCCCTCAAAGATTCAGCTGAAAGAACCTCGGGTGGAAACACCTCTCCACACCACCACCGGACGCTCCGATCTGCCTTGGGTCAAGTGGCCACTAGGAAGTAAGTGGCTCAGACTGCTTTGCTTGACCCTCCTGCAGATTTGTCTCCAATAGTTGGGTTTTAACATCACCAGCTGTGCTGTCTTCACCCTGCTCTGTGCCCTGCTGGGCTAGCCTTCGAGGACTTGATCGACAAGTTCCCTCGTTCTTAGGCTTTGGAGCCTAGGAGGGAGAGAGGCATTTGACTGGGGACCTGGGCTCTGCCAGGTGGATCATGATGTTGGACGGGTGGATGGAAGGATGCAGGTGATGGCTTTCTGCAAGGAACCCGGGCCTCTCACTGCACTCCGAGGTTGGGTGACACGGGGGCATACTGAAGTGGTGATCTCAGCCTGGACTCCAGCTTTTCCAAGCAGGACAGTGCTGACACAGCTTCCAGGCGTTGCTAGGGGCTGGAACAGGACAGCAAGAGTGTGGTGGATACTTTGGTGACTGTAGCTGATGGACTGGTTGAGGGTGATCTGGAGTATTTTGAAAGTGAGGACTTGGAGGCACATGGTTGGGACATGAAAGTCAATACCACCCCATCTGGAATCACAAGCTGGTGAGTCAGGTGCCTTATGGATCTCACCAGCCTTGAAAGTGAAGACACAGCATTGGATGCAAGGGGAAAGGAGATGGGTTCACCCTGTCCTGTGCAGTTTTCTTCCGTTTTGAACCAGGTCGTTCTGAGTACTTTTCATGACTGATGACAGTTTTCGGTAGGTCGGGGGGATTATTAAGGCACCTCCTCTCTCTTCTCCTTTCCCCTTTTTTTCCCCTTTCTTTCCTTGGCTGTTACTCTCACCCATACAATTTATATGAGCTCAGGCTTCAATAGAAAAACCAGTTTTTAGGCTTATGTTTAATGTTGCACCACAGAGAAGCTCTGTGGAGCCTAAGTGCCGTTCTTATTTTTCTCAATCTGCCTTTTATCCTAAGCACAGCTATACTATTACAAGATTCATATCTATGTCAGGAAACCATCTTTCCCCCATCCATCCGTATTTATTCACTCATTCTTCAAACACTTACTGAGTGACGAGCGTGCGTCAGCCTTGGGAGAACAATTCTGGGGAAGCGCTGTGAGTTATACCACCTCTGCCCTCAGAAAGCTCAATCCACTTGTGAGTAAGCTTCTCGACAGTGCACGTGGCTTCCAGCCATTGGCAGTCCCATCCTCCAGAGCTGCGCCGTCCAATATGGCAGCCAAGAGCCACAGGTAGCCACTGAGCTCTCACGAGGGCAGACGTGTGCTGGTTATTCAGTGTTTGCCGAACGAGTGAATGCGTGAGTGAACGCACATGGAGGCCAGGTTCAGAGTGAGACATGCTGTTCGTATAAACTACACTTGGGGTCATGAAAAATGAGTAGGCGAAAGAATGTATGAAAAATGTTGGTTAGTAGACACTTGGTTCTGTCCAAAACGTCCATAAGACATTCGGTCTATGCCAAAAGGTTCTCGATATTTGGTCATTTTTGGTCCTGTCCAAAACACCCATGGAGACATCTGGTCCATGCCAAAAGGTCCTTGATATTTGGTCCTTTCCGAAACCATTTGGCATGGACCAAATATGCTCATGGATGTTTTGGCCAGGACCAAATGTCCTGCAAGGAAAAAATTCATTAGTATTTTTAAAAAGTTGATTATATGTTGAAATGATAATGGGATATACTGGCTTGAATAAAATACATTATTAAAATTAACTTCATCTGTGGCTGGCTACTAGAAGACTTAAAGTTACAAATGTGGTTCTCTTGATGTTTCTCTTGGACAGCTTCGCTCTAGATGGCCTGCTTCCACCTCCTTCTCTTTCCTCTTTTCCAGGAGTGAGCACTTCCCCTGGGTACCACCACCATTCCTGATGTGTAGCGCCCATTATACTCTAGTGGCTGACCGTTCACGTCTGAAACTTTTGGGCACCTCTTGAAGGAGGAACTTACTATCCAACCTGCAGTTCAGTGCTTGGTATAAAATAGGTGGACACTAATTATTTGGTGAATACTGATCCAATTCTCCTATTAGACTAAACTTGTGTGAGGCTCGGCATACAAGATTGTGAACATGGTCTTAAGTATGATATTGAGTAGGCACTCGATATGTGTGTGAAACATTGCAGTGATAAGTTTAATTTCTAAAGTACAACTGAATTTTAAAAACTCCTGTAAATGTTTTCTTTATTCCTAATTCTTAAAACTTTTAAGGGTAAGATGCTAGGTAATACAGTACTGTTCCTACACACATGGGGTGTGTATTTATTTCACTGTGCACATGAATGCTGCTGGATATAGTTAAATTTATCGTCCATGTGGTCCGTTTGCAAAATAGATACGAAGCCTAGCTAGATTCTAATTAATTCTCAGCTGTTTTCAAAACCAATGTAATCAATCAATTATAAAAAGAGAAGTACAATATAAGGTGTCATAATTGTTTTACTCGAAGTGTGCAGAATTTAAGACAATAAACACACCAGAAGACATTTATGTAACATTTGACCCTTGTCTTTGACGATTTTGCTTCTCACTGGGACTGGGTTCGATTTTATGCTCATCTCAGGCCAGAAGCAATTTGGTCAAGCTGAACACTTTGTAGATGTGAAGGTAGCCTGGCCCTAATGCACCTTTATGGTTAGATGTTAGGTGAGTATATTCGTGAAAACAGATTCATTATTTGTGAGGACATTTTATGAATTTGACCCAAGACACCAAAGTGTCTGGTGTCTTAAATTAACACAGCATTAGTTTTCCATCAGTTATTAATATAAAGGGAATCACTGTATCTAGATAAACTAGGTAGATTTAAATAAAGCTTAAAGGCTTTATCTAGTTAGTTAAATAGACATTATAATTATTAATCTTATGATCGTATTTTTGAAAAGCTGTCTAACCCCTTATTAACTATTGAATAGTGGAAGGAATTGATGTAAGTGAAGTGGTACAGGGGTACTCGGACGCTGCCTCTTTTGTGAAGGCAGGCCTCCCTCCTCAGTACTGCTGTAAACACTTTGCTGGCACTTAATATTTAATGTCTTGAAGTACAGTTATTGGAGTAGCTATCTTATTCTAAAATCTATATTTTTCTTACTCACTTTAAAAATTCTGCTTTCCCCATGGAAGTTCTTCTCTAACTGCATGTGGAATCAAATTAAAGTGAAGTGAGTACAGGCCTGAGAGTCATGAGCCCTGGTCCAGACACTGAACAGCTGTATCACGTCTAGCAATTTCTCTGAGTCTTGAGCTCTGCCCCGCCGCCCCCACCCCCCATTCTCCCTTCCCCCTCAGCATCCTCCTTTGCTGTCTGGTCCTGACTTTGTTATCCTTCACCTACATTATGGTAACTGGACTTTACTAAACTACACACTGCCATGCGGCAGCATGTACTAAGTGTCTTAATACATTATTTTAAAAAATCCTCATTATTTAATCTTCATAATCATCAGTCCCACTTTTCAGCAGATGAGACTGAGGTTAGAAGGAGATTGAATGCCATGCCTAAGGCACTAGTAAATGGTAGAATCAGGATGTGAACCTACGTCCCAGCAACATCTGATTTCCTCTGGCTCTTCCTAAACTTGCCTTTCAATCAGAACTATTTTCAGAAAGCCCTACTGTAAACTAGAATACTCCTCCCTCCCCAAAGCATTAAAACAGAAACAACATCTATAATTATCAGCACTTGTTATTGTGGGTCCAAGTATTTATACAAGAAGCAAGAAGACCTCAGCAAGATGTGTTGTCATCGCTGTCACAACCTTAATTATTGGGTAGAAAAGTTGAACGTTGCTGCTAAACAGAAGAGGAGTATGAGAGCTTTCTCCGTGAATGTGTGGCAAGAAACCTGGGGTCTCTTTCTGGGTCTGCCTCAAGCTTTCTCTGTGGCCTTGGCCAAGTGATTTCAACACTCCTTAGCATCGTGGGGTTAGGTGGGATATTGACACACGGTGCCTACTTATTGCACTGCTTTGCCAGGACAACGGATTGTATTGGTCAAGGGCTGTAGATGAGCGGAAGTACAACGTTTTATATGACAAATCGCACTATACCTGGGGCAGGGAAAGTGCAGGGATCCTGGAAAAGATGAATCTGTCCTGTTCCCTTAGTTTAAAAAGGGAGGTGGACGGTCACCAGCTCTTTCCGGCTCTACCTGCTGAAGTTCTCCTTGAGCCCACGGAGCTGTTGATTGCTTTCACACACCCTAGAAACGCTGGCAAAAATGAATCCACTATCGTTTGGGACAGACGTGGGCCGGCGACAACCCTCTGCTGACATTTGCCATTCTTTCAACACAATGACACACAGCTGTAAGGGTCACCAAGATTCCTGCCCTGAGACAGAGGAGCGCCAGTTACTTTTCTTGGCTTGGTCTCCGTTCCTCTAAACTGTCGCCTGTCCCCATGCAGGTAACTCCTTGCGGAGTTGCTTTCCTCTCCGCGGCTGAGGTGGCAGCGTTCAGCGCCGGCCTTCTCAGTGCATTGTTCATAACTTTGCGTTAAGATTGCTTGGGTTGCAGAATTTTAAGAAATAAAACGATGTGAGTTGCTGATGTTTGAGCTACACCCGTTGAAGCGGGTGGGTCACCCGGGGTCACAGGAGCTTCAAGGTCAGTAGTGGCCTCGGGAGAAAGGCCTCACCGCAGAGCAGCCCCCTCATTTCTGCTGGTAACGCGCAGGCTGGCCTCCGGGGGCGGGAGCGGGGGGAACCGGGCGGGGGCACCCACCCCTCCGGGGCGCGAGGAGTCTGCCGCGGTTCCGCCTGGCCCCTCCAGCCCGAGGAGGGGGGTTCACAGCGACAAAGGAAGGGGGGCTCCAGAGAGGCTGCGGGAGGTTGGGGGCTGCGGCGCCCTGGCTGGGGGTCGGCGGGCTGGCAGGGAGCGGGCGGAGGGAGGCGGCCGCGCGCTCCGCCCCGCGCCAGGCCGCCGCGTGTGCACAGTGTTGTGGGCCCGCCGCGCCCCTCCCCTCCTCTCTCGTCCGCTCCCCTCCCCTCCTTTCTCCCCTCCCCTCCCCTCCCCTCTGCTCTCCTCCCCTCTGTTCTCCTCCCCTCCACTCCCCTCCCCTCCCCTCTCGTCCCCTCCCCTCCCCTCCTTTCTCCCCTCCCCTCCTTTTTCCCCTCCCCTCTGCTCGCCTCCCCTCCCCTCCCCTCTCGTCCCCTCCCCTCCCCTCCTTTCTCCCCTCCCCTCCCCTCCTCTGCTCTCCTCCCCTCCCCTCCCCTCCCGTCCCCTCCCCTCCCCTCTGCGTCCCTCCCCTCCTCTCCCCTCCCCACGCCTCCTCCCCGTCCCTCCCCTCGCCGCCGTCCCCTCCCCCGCGGCCCGGAGCGAGCACCGCGCCAGCGCCACACTGCCCCGCCGCCGAGCGCGACGACACGCCGAACAGGTGGCCGGAGGCTGCGGCGCCGCGCGGGCACAGGCGGGCGAGCCCCGGGCCAGGCGAGGCGAGGCGAGGCGAGAGCGGCGGGCCGGGCATGCGAGCCGAGCTGGTCCCCGGCCTCGGCCCCTAGCCTCGCGCCCGCGCCGCGCCCCGCGCCCCGCGCCCCGCGTACAGCTGCCCCGGCCCGGGGCGCTCCGGCCTCTCTGGCCGCGGTCACCGAGGGGCGCGGGCCGGCCCGCGGCGGCGGCGGCGGCGGCATGAAAGTGACCGTGTGCTTCGGGAGGACCCGGGTGGTCGTGCCGTGCGGGGACGGCCACATGAAAGTTTTCAGCCTCATCCAGCAAGCGGTGACCCGCTACCGGAAGGCCATCGCCAAGGTGAGGGGCCGGGGGCGCAGGCGGGGGCGGGCGGCCCAGGGGGCGGAGGAGGGGAGGAGGAGCGGGAGGAGGGAAGGCGCCGGGATCAATATGGCGCTTCCTGGAAGGGGAGGAGGAGGCGGAGGCGGGGAAAGGGAGCGCGCGGCGGCCGACCCGGCCTGCGCCCCCCGCTCGGGCTGCGGGCCGCAAACTTCCGCGCGCCCGGGCGTGGGGCTCCGGCCCCTGCCTCTCCCTCGGGTCCCGGCCGCCGGCGCCCCGAGCCTCCCGGGAGCCGAGCCCGAGCCGCGCCGGGGCGCGCGGAGCCGGGCCGGACGCCTGTTCCCGGCCGCGGGCTGCGGCCCCGGCTCCCCGCCCAGGCCCGCGGGCGGAGGCCGGGCGAGGGAACTTTCCTGGTGGAGCGGAGTTCGCTCCGCGCGCTGCGAGAGTGGCTGGCTCGCTGTGCCTCTGGGCCCCCGCCGGGCAGTGGGAGCCCCTCGTGCGTGCCCGGCGGGGGTCCCGGGCGGATGGGGCCGCGGCGCGGAGACCGACCCGCTCCCACTGGCTCGCTATCGTCGCTGGAGCCCAGCACCTCGGTGACCGAGGGGCGCCGGAGCACGGCTCCTTGAAGGAGCACAGCCCCGAAATCGGTCACCGAATATCGAGTTTTCTTGCAGGCACGTCGCCGTTGACCTGTCTGCCACGAGCTCCATGTGGAGCCCGGGCCGCGCGCGGCCCGGGCCTGGAGTTGAGTAGCTTTCCCTTTTTCCCCGTGGAGTGATAACATTGTCTCCACTTCACTGCATTCCTGTACAATGTGTCAGAAGTGAAAAGGCATCTTGTTAAATTGTTTTATCGTCTGTGTCTGTTTGACAACAGCCCACGCGTCCCAAGTTTCTCCCCAGCACCTGAGGATATTTCCTTTGCGGCAGAGTAACGTTTGGTGGAAAGTGTGTTCACTTTCAAAATTTCCATTTTGTCCCCGATCTTGGAGTGGTTTGCGTCCTGTGGGTTTGGGGGGTGTCGCAAGTGAGAGGGACGGTGGCTTTGGCAAACCTGATTGAGTGTAGACAGGGTGCTGGGGTGGTACTCTCCAAAGTCTCAGAAATTAAGAGGGGAAAAATACTTTTTACACTGTTGTTTTTAGTGTAGAGAAAAATAGCATAAATTTCGATTTTTAAAGATAATATTGGGAACGTTTAAGAACCTGACACAATGATGGAAGATGTTGACTTTACTTAACGGCTCTAAAATGTTCTTTACAGTTGGTTGAACTCACTGAAAATCAAATAAAATTAGTGGAAATTGGGCACCTGTTTATCTTGAAGCACTGTCAAGGGGAAACCCCCTCTAAACCCATGTTTAGCATTTTAAAGCTCTGTTTATGAATGACAGTTTGTGATCTAAATGTTCTCTATCAATAAGTCAGGTTGCATATGTACTCAGGAAACCAACTAAATAAGTCATGCAAGGAAAGAGAAATACAGTAATATATATATATACTCTGCATTGTGTCCACGTTCCTGAGTAGGGAGGGGTGATCAACATTTCTTTGCTTACATGCTTAATTTAAAATTTACATGCTTCAAATTAATCATTTACATGCTTAAACATTTACATGCTTAAAATTAGTCTTATTTCATTATGCACACGAGGCACGTTGGTCGAACAGCTTGTTTGGGAGATACACATGTAGTTGTTTGAGTCATTTGTATGTTCCACAGAAATTCTTAAGCGTTTGCCATGTCCAAGGCATTGTTCTAGGTGCTGGACACCTGCGGGACCCCCTGGCTGCTTGTGGAAGTTGGACCGTGAGAGTCTAGCAAAGGGGCTCCACAGTCCTCCAAGTGAGGGCGGCCAGCCTTTGGACTGGCGAGTCGTGTTGAAGTGGGGAGAAGAGAGGCCTCTGGGGTGTCGGGTAGATGGAGTTGAGAGGTATTGCTGAGGATCTGGACTTTGTTTTTAGGTATCAGTGGTGGTGGTTCCACAGTGACTGGGGAGCAGGAAAGGAAGCGCAGGGTTTTGCAGGGTGCCTGGGAAGGCACCCCAAGAGGAGCACAACACCTGAGTTGTGAAGGGTAGGCATGAGATTGATTACTTTTTCTAGTGGAGAAGGAAGGAAGGAAGGGTGATTCTCAGAGAGTGATGGTATTGTGGGAGTTGGAGATCAATGACTCAGAGATGATTCAGGGGTTTCCAAAATTATTTACGTTCTCTTTAAGTGCAACTCACAGTTCAGCAGGTAAGTTTTAAAATGGGCTTTGTGGTCCACAAAGTTTAGTCATTGGATCACAAGACTGTTGACTCTCAACTGTGGCAAGAGCTGGAGTTTATTACAGGTACAGTTGTATTTTTTCCTCTTAAATGATTAGGTAATTGGCTAAGATTAAACTTTAGTCACTCTTCCCATTTCTCCCACCCGGTTTAAAATGATTATGAAGCAAACACTTATTAACACTTGTTTTAACTTTTATTCTCTTATCTCTTCCTTACCCCTTACTGTTGAATAGAACAAGATAAATTTTGTATGAAGAATTGGGTAACTGGGTAGCTGTAGAGTGGTGTTTGGTTGCTAGGTGACATGTGCCATGATGAACTCCCATCTGGTGGGGAAAAATGGGGGAAGATCATGTTTATGGCTTTGTATAAAAACCAGATACGCTGGAAAAAAAAAAAAAGAAAAAGGAAAGAGAAAGAAAGATCCCAAGCCACTAAGACTTTCTCTGCAGAGAGCGTTTCGTGGTGTGATGGGGTTAATTTTTTGGCATTATACTTGAGCTGTTTTCAGGTTAAGCAAATCAGTTTTTCTGGGCAGTGGAGTGGCATGACTTAATATTAGAAATGTCCTCAATAAGCAGATATTTGAAGGCTTACACTTATTCATAGCATTTTTATTTTTTTCTCCAGTGAAAAAATAGTTTTCTGTTTATGATCACTGATGGGTGAAAATGCTTTGGCTGTTCTTCTCCATCCACCCATCCTCATCCACACCGTCTCTAAGGAGGGTGCTCTGCTAGACACTGAGGACCATGTCACACGGACTTTCTGTGTATGTGACCCTTCTTCTACCTGTGGCCTGACTCATCCACGATCCCCAATGGACACAGGGTGCAGAGCACCAACTGCCGGGACTCTAGTGTGGTGACTTGGCTTGTCAGGGCTTTGCGGGCTCCTTCTTGATTCTGAGTGGATTGGGGCTGGCTCTGAGATTGCCCGATTTTCCTGTTGTGAGTCCCAGCTCTGGTTAGGAGAAAGATAAGAAAATCTCCATGCTTTTTTTTTTTTTTTTTTTTTTAATTGTTAATTTGTTGAAGGGCCACTGTATGCAAAATGTCACGCTCTATGAAGAAATGTAAGGCTAAATTCTTGCACTGCAGAAGAATGTAATCTGGGAGACAGGTGAATATGTTAAACAATAAATAACAGTAGGCAATAGCATTAATTAGCAACAGGGTGGTACATACAGACAGTAGTTGCTTCTGGATTTCAGAGATGGGAGTGGTCATTGTGGCCTGGGGGGTTTGCCTTGGGCTTAGTAAGTGGGAAGGCTGGCCTGGATTTAGGACAGTGCTTCCTAACTGGTTAGTGGGGTGACCTCCAAAAGCACCTGCCTGGCCCAGGTGTCCCAGTCTGTAGGGCTGCGGTAGGGTCCAGGCGTGTGAATCTGGAGAGTTGCTGCCATTCTGAGAGGTGGGAGAGAGGCGTTGCCGGTGAGCGTCAGGGCTAGTTTGGCTCCTGTGCTGCCTTCCCGTCAGGGGGTGGGGCAGGACCAAGCTGAGGAGGACTGGGAACGCTGGGGCAAGACACTGTCACTTCCTACTGTCTGATGGTCCGGGGAGGGACTGGGGTGTTTGGGCAGGACAAGCGCCCCTCTGGGAGGAGGGCCACCAGGATTGCGTTCATCCACGGAGACACCGCCGATTGCTGAGTAGTGGAGGGAAGACGGGGCTAAAGGCAGAAGTGAGGGTGGGGGGGGGTGGCTGGAGCCTCTCAGCTCACTGCCACCGCCCCTGCCACGCATAGCCCTCTTCTGGAAGGGGGAGCTTTGGATTGGGTTTGGAGACGCAGCTGTTTTCACCGGTGAACCTTGGGCACGCCAACCCCACAGAGCCTCATTTCCTCCCCTCTAAAACGGGGTCCTCCCTTGCAGGGTTCACGTGAGTCCTGATGAATGGGAAGCTCCTCAGCACTGCCTCTGGACCCCTGATGGGTTTTACTGGGCGGATGGTTTTACTGCCTGTGAGGCTTTCGCAAGCAGTCTGCTCTTCCTGTTCGGGTTTCTCCTCTTTGCTTAAGAAGAGAGTGTGTAATTTAATTAAAGAATAGGTAGAAATGGTAATGTTTGCCTAAGCAGCGCCACAGTCAGAAGAGCAAATTTGTGTGTGTGTGTGTGTGTGTGTGTGTGTGTGTGTGTGTGTGTACGTGTGTACGAGGCAGGGAACGTGAGAGTAGTGGATATTGGCTTTACCCTAGGTTGCTTTCTGGGCCTGTGGTTTTGGGGCCACTGCTTCTGTCCCTTGAGCATGGAAGAGTTATGTGAGAGTTATTGAATAGCAATTTGTTGTTGTTAAAAAAAATAACAAATTTATGGGCAGTAACTTTTGAAAATGTGCTTTTCTTTTTTTGGGGGGCGGGAGGAGGACTGTTGATGACTGAAATCGTGTAAATCTTGGTTTTCATGACAAATCTTGTGGTTGGTGTGAGATTTCTCGTGAACAGATGGATGGCTGCATGTTGTTACACATTCACGAGCTTATTGAAACTTTTAGGAAAATAGATTGTTGCAGAATTTGAATGACCATATTTTTGAATAGTGAAACGAAATAAATTTTATTATTTCATTAACATCTTCCCATCTTCCCTTTCAGAAAGGAAAAAATAAACAAACATGTCTGAAAGGCTGATCTTTCTAAAATGCAACTCTCCATGTACTCTTCTGCTTAAGGGCCTCGACACCTGCTCTCCCCGGAGGCCAAGGTCTGCCGCCTCAGCAGGGCCTGTCCCTTGCAGGACCCCTCTTGCCTCCAGCCTTTCCCTCCTCAGACCCCCTACCCCACCCCTACCCACTTGGCCTTGCTTGCACTTTCCTGCCTTTGCTCTGGCATTCTCTGTTTCTCCCACCTGGACCATTTGCTCGCCTCCTGTCTACTCATCTCTGGAGCCCCGGCTCAGTTCAGCCTGGCCCTGCACCCCAAGGCGTCCTGAGGTTCTCCCCGCTGGGCATTTGTCTTAGGAGCTTCCCGCACTGATCTGGAGGGACGTGCTTTGCTGTGGGTGCTTCGGTGTGTTTGTTTCGGACCAGAACTGCGCCCCTTCTCCTCCAGGTGAGGTGCTTGAAGGTGACGGCCCTGCCTCGGTCTTACCTGTATGGCTAGTATCTGCCCCATAGTCATCTTACAAGCTGAGTA
Organism: Kogia breviceps; assembly: GCF_026419965.1. Lineage (NCBI taxonomy): Eukaryota > Metazoa > Chordata > Mammalia > Artiodactyla > Physeteridae > Kogia > Kogia breviceps. The sequence continues at coordinate 170,470,630 of NC_081312.1, forward strand.
GATACGAAGTTGAGAACAAATACTCGGCACGTATTCTCACACAAAGAGCGCACTTTTGCTTCAGAGACTGTAATTTTAAGGACTTGAAGGTTTGGTATGTTTGGCATATTAGCACAAAGAGATTGTAATTGAAACTCGGATTTAGTGTGATTTTGGAGTATCTGAAAGTTATTCTTTTGTGTCGGCTCTTTTCAGGGAGTTTGGTCCCTTTTTCAGACTGCGCAGGGCGACGGTCCTGGGGTTGGCATTGGGCCTGGTTCAAGGCAGGTGGCCAGGGCAGTGCGGGAATCTGGCCCCAAAACACACCTATGCTGGGTCTGGCGCTTCTACAGCTGTCAGTTGGGATCCATGGGTAAGTTCCAGGAGTAAACAGAAATGTTCAGGATCTGAGATTCACAGGGAGAGTCTGGCGATGGGAGGTGCTTCTTGGCTCACGGTGAACGCCCTGAACGCCGGTGAATTGGGTGCGGAGGTAAGGTTCAAAGCCCCATCTTCATGCACAGAATCTCCACCTGTCCTTTGAGGCTTGTACCTCCCTGTAGAGCTGGATGCAGGCGGCTGATGGCAAACACTTGAAAGATGAACAGAGCCTTCTGCATTTTTTCAAAGATGGAAAGAAATATGTACAATTGGTCCAGGAAGGTGCTTTCCACAAGTGGAGGTGCTTTTCCACGGGGTGGAGGTGGGTGGCTAGGCCCACACAGGGGGCTTTCCTCCCGCTCGGCCACTCACGGACAGGTCCTACCTGCCGCCAAGGTCAGTGGCAGTAGAGCAGGGGCTCAGGAAATTTATACATTTTACCGAATTTTGGTATTTTTTCTGTTTTACATGGAAAATAGACAGATCTTTATGAAAAGAAATGCAGAGTTCTGTGAACATAGTAGAAAGGTGATTATTCTTTGTCTTTTAGTCATTATTTTATCCTGTTGAAATTTTTTTTCCATTTGGAAGGATTATGTAAAAATGCCTTTCCTTCATGGCTCTGTTTCTTCCTGTGTCTGACCTGCCATCTTTATGTGGTTCTTGTCGTTAAATATTACTTTTGTTTATTCTTTTTTCCTCCATCAACTTATATTGGAACTCAGAAATAAAATTTCCAGCTTCATTCTTTTTTTTTTTTTTTTCTTTTTTTTTTTTTGTGGTACACGGGCCTCTCACTGTTGTGGCCTCTCCCTTTGCGGAGTGCAGGCTCCGGATGCACAGGCTCAGTGGCCATGGCTCACGGGCCCAGCCGCTCCGCAGCATGTGGGATCCTCCCAGACCGGGGCACGAACCCGTGTCCCCTGCATCGGCAGGCGGACTCTCAACCACTGCGCCACCAGGGAAGCCCCTCCAGCTTCATTCTAAGTGACTTGAAATGTGAATTATTTAATTTTTTTCTCTCAGAAATAGCTCATACACACATACACACACGAGAAATGAAAACACATGTCTACACAAAAAACGTGTACATGAATGTTCATGGCAACATTATTCATAACAGCCAAAAAACAGAACAAGCCAAGTGTTCAACTGAACAAAATGTGGTATATCCATACATTAGAATATTATTAAGCCATAAAAATGAAGTTAGGATACATGCCTCGCTATAGATGCACCTTGCAAACATTATTCTATGTGAAAGAAGCCAGTCATAAAGACCCACATATTGTATGAGTCCATATATACGAAATGACCAAAGTAGGCAAATCTATAGATGTAGAAAGTAGAGTAGTGGTAGCCAGGGCTTGGGGGTTGAGGGTAATGGTGAGTGACTCTTTATGGTGATGGGGTTGGTCTTTGGGGTGATGAAAATGTTCTAAATTTAGATAGTGGTAATGGTTGTATGCCTCTGTGAATATACTAAACATCATTGAATTGTGCACTTTAAATGGGTGAATTTTATGGAATACTATTATGTCTCTGTAAAGATGTTAAAAAAATAGACTATATAAGCCACTATGAACAAAGATCCATTTTTATGTATATTATAGTTCTGAGAGTCCCATAAAACATGGGACTTTTCTGTGTTTTTCTGTGTCAGAGATACTCAAAAACCTCAAATGAAGACTGGCTATTTTTAGGAGTTTTCCATACAATGTGTGAACCTGCTTTCTCGAGCCTGCCTACTCTATCCTGGTGCTGTCTGCTAAGCCCCGGACTACTGAGGGTCTGAGTCCCCTGGTCCCCCCTTTAAAGACTTCACCAACTAACCGTTCACCTGTTCTGCCTTGTTCTCCCTCAGCCAGAGAGTCCTTCCTCCCCAGCTCACCAGCTGCCCTGGCAGTTGATTCGGGTGCTCTAAGATGTCCATTGTGGAAGAGCTTCTCCAGTTTTTGGTTTTGGACAGTAGTTTTGAGCTTTGGCAAATCTCACAAGCTCAGTGAGCGCCAGTTTTCCCGTCCTCATCTTCTCGTCTTCAGAAGTTCTGGGCTGGGCTCCTGATGTGTTTCCCGGTGACAGCCACCCCGAGTCTGCGTGGTCGGTTGTCTGCGTGTGGGACCATGAGGCCTGAGGGGTGTGCAGTGGCTTTTCAGAGGCGCAGACAGGGTAGATCTCTACTCTGTCCACCCGCCCTGTGAGAATGTTTTGCTTCCCTTACTTTGAAATGATGGGCTCGGCCCCCAGGTCAAACATATACTGTTTGGAAGTTAGTATGTATTTCACCTGGACTGTCCCTCAGAATTCCTTACTGTCCCAAGATAAGTATCTTTTAAAATAAAATTACATGATCAGAAGTAACTTAATAAGACTATTCATTTTGTGACGCGAAACTAAATGTATGCTTCTGCATGGTTCTAAATGGTTGGTATATGTGTACGTATACACGCACATATATATTCATGAACTTGGTATTTCTATGGTGGTATAAATTTAAGTGGTTTTAGAGATGACAGGTCAATATTATTCCCACTTTTAATGTTCTTTAATATACAGAAACAGTAAGAATTAATTTTTTGGAACCCAGGTTTATTTTTTTCTGGTGTGTAGTTTTTCTTGTTATTGTATTACATCCCTGTATGATAGGGTTTCTGTTTCTGAAAAGGCCTCTTTGAGATATTCTACAATAAAAATCAATGTTTCCTTCTCATTGTTTATTTCAGAAAACAAGTCACTGTATATCAAAAACCTAAAATTGCTGAATACTGAAAATATGTGGTATTAGCAGGTGAAAAACACAAAAAAGAGAGTGCCATTTTTGTGTAAGTGGTTGATATGAGAATGGGTTTTTTTGTTCTAGTTCTTTTAAGTATGCAGTAAAAACTGGGAAAGTTTTTTCATGTTCGTGGGTTTTTTTTTTTTTTTTTGGCGGTACGCGGGCCTCTCACTGCCGTGGCCTCTGCCGTTGCGGAGCACAGGCTCCAGACACGCAGGCTCAGCGGCCACGGCTCCCGGGCCCAGCCGCTCCGCGGCATGTGGGATCCTCCCGGACCGGGGCACGAACCCGCGTCCCCCGCATCAGCAGGCGGGCTCTCAACCACTGCGCCACCAGGGAAGTCTCATGTTCGTGTTTTAATTTTTTTCTAAATCTCATATTGAATCCAGAATTAAAAAGCCATTTCCTAGTGACCACACAAAGGCATTTAAGGTGTATCATTTGTAATTCTGAAATCCAGTGTGCAGAGTCGTATGTGGATAATAGTTAGCCAGGTTCCTGCCCAGCCGGGTTACACTCTAACCTGAGATTCTCTCGTCCCAGCCAGCAGCACCTGCAGAAGGAGGTGGGATGTGCGGGATACTGGTTCCTGGTGTACCACCACCCAGGATATGACTAATCACAAATCCATGAAAGTTGAGTGTAGGGTTTGGAATCTTTACCACTTTGTTAGAGATCTGGAAAAAACCTTTCAGACAAATCAGGAGGATCTCTAAGTGAAAGTGCCTCCTTTGGATTGATAACTCTTTAGACAACTGCATCTGGAAGACGGTGGCATTTCAGCATTTGTACTGCCTGAGGAATATGAAATGAGTCATATTTTCAATTATGAAGGCCCATACTATCAGGGATATTTTTTTCAAGGAAACCTGGAAAGCTGATGAAACCCTGAACCTTTTATGGTGGAGTCAGTTTGACCCACTTGTTAAAAACACAGATGTTTGCACAAACACAGTTAGCTGGAAGTGGAAAGTTTGGCGGTGGGTGTTTTTTTCCTCCTAGGAGGCAGGCACACCAGTGTGACACACACTCTGGGCCAGGATTCCGAAGAGCAGATTGCATCGCTCGTGTGTCTGAGAGCAAGAACGGCAACTTCTGTAAGCCCAGGATCCTTGGCTTCTAATACCACGTCCTTCATGGGATTGTTGTGAGGGCATGAAGAGAGAATGTAAAAAAGCATTGTAGGAAGTGAAACGGAGTAAATGTGAACTGTACTGTTCTTTGGTTTTTGCTAAGAACGGTCGCCAGTGAGTAAGGCTCACTTGAGTAAATGCTTCTAAATTGTTTCTTCTCATCCTCCTTAGAATTGCTCTAGATGTGGGAAATTGAATGTTTGGTAAAAAAAGTTCTCCCTTAAAAAAGTCTCTTTTTAAACTTTCTTCTGCAGTTTGGGAAATAAAATCCCAGTGACATTGATTTAGATGCTCCGAAGGTGTCCAGAGTGGAAGAGCTTTTCTAGTTTCTGGTTTTGGCCACAGTAGTTTTGAACTTTGGCAAGTCCCACCAGCTCTGTGAGCCTTAGTTTTCTCATCTGTAATTTGGGAATGTTTTCTTTTGTTGGCAGTAATGAAGATCAAGGGGTTTAATGTAGATAGCCCCCTTGCCATATTATATAGACTCTTAGTCAACTTTAGATCTTTTTCTTTGTCTCAAGTTTTACACATAGATTAGGCACACTTTTAATGGCTAATTCATAAAGTCAACTTGATTTTTATTTGATGTATGATACCAGTTGTCACTTTTTCAAGATGGTTTGTTAAAGAGTTACTACTTTCTCCTTAAAAGTACTATAGAAATTCCAGTTTTAGTATTTATTAATAAATCAATTGGAAATAGGGAAAAAGAATGTTCTGATAACCCAGTAGTTAAAGCTGATTCTTTTACAGATCAGGAAGTGTGTTTGTCTATCTTAACTGTGTTCTTTTTCTACTACTAGCCCTTGTTATTTTCTAAAATAACTGTGGCTGCCATACTGCTAGATGAATGGAGATTATGGAAAATTTCTTTGCTGTATTTACAATATTTTAAAAGGCATTGGTTACACATTTTTCCATTAAAAATGTTTTGAAACTTGGAAAGAGTAAAACTAGAAATTGTAAATACTGTTGATATTTATCAAATGTACAGATGTTTTAAAGACCTTTAGCTTTTAATTACTAGTAGTAGCTCTGAGAATACCCTGGAGCTCAAAGAGGTAATCTGAGTTATAAAATAAAATGGGAAAGTCGACATTTCTTTTTTAGAATTTTTGAATTTTATTTTATTTTTTTATACAGCAGGTTCTTATTAGTTACCCATTTTATACATATTAGTGTATATATGTCAATCCCAATCTCCCAGTTCCTCACACCACCACCACTTGAAAATCGACATTTTTTGACCCCTCTAATCCTTTATTATATAGGCCTCTATAATTCATGTGCCCACTTCTTTGGAAAACAAAGATAAATGGATAACACTTCTTTACTCCTCTGGATCTTTTAATTTTTTTAAAAATGGAAATGCATTTCTTTTCTTTCTTTCTTTTATTTTATTTTTGGCTGTGTTGGGTCTTCGTTTCTGTGCAAGGGCTTTCTCTAGCTGTGGCAAGCGGGGGCCACTCTTCATCGCGGTGCGCGGGCCTCTCACTATCGTGGCCTCTGTCGTTGCGGAGCACGGGCTCCAGACACGCAGGCTCAGTAGTTGTGGCTCACGGGCCTAGTTGCTGCGCGGCATGTGGGGTCTTCCTAGACCGGGGCTCGAACCCGTGTCCTCTGCATTGGCAGGCAGATTCTCAACCACTGCGCCACCCGGGAAGCCCTCCTCTGGATCTTTAAGATGGTGATTCTGGGCAGCTACATCAGCAGTCAGTGAACACAGAGCATCTTTTGCTTGGGTAGGTAATTGTAAGGGTTGGCAGATTGATGCGACTTGTAATACCTTAGTTCAGCTAAAGGCACCCAAGGCCAGTCACCTGAAGACTTCACCCCAGAAGAATTGACCTGTTTTTATCATCCTGAACCCGGGAGTGGTATCGGGAGGCTTGCTCTGGGTGTGGCCTTACTGCTCTGTCAGTCTTGCCAAGTCACCACGACTCAGCTGGCTTTGTGCTCAAGGGAACCACCTCTTCTCACACGCCTCTTCCCCAACACAATACAGAGTCCTCTTCCTCTCTTTGAGGACTTTAAACCTCCTATTAATTAAAGGAATGCCTCCTCCCTCTCTGCATCTGTTCTTAGGGAAGCTGCTAGGCAGTGATTAAAACAATAAAGCTTATCTAGTTGTGCAACATGCATATTTTGACTTTGATCCCTTCCCGTATTTGTTTGTAAACACCGTGTCATGTGAGTGCATTTGAAATCCAAAGCTTTTGTTTCATATACAGGACATGAAAAAGAGATACGGCAGCTTGGGAGATTGGAATTTATACCTATCTTTTCCATTCACAATTTCCTGTGTTTTTGTGCTTTGTAATGAAAGTGATGAATGGTGCTTTCAACACCTTTACAGAATACCCCAGCATTTTTTAACAAAACTGTAGAGAAGTAACTCTGGGAGAGTTCCCCCCCACCCCAGCTTTACTGAAGTATAATTGACAAATAAAATTGTAGCATATTTAAAGCGTACACCATGATTTGATACATGTATACATTGTGCAGACTTTCCCCGCATCGAGTTCACTAACACATCCATCACCTCGCGTATCTCTTTCTTTATGCTTGCTGAGAACATTTAAGTTGTACTCTTTTTACCTGGGAGAGTTTTAGACAGATGTGCTTTGATAGTTGGTTGGCGTGGGATTTTAATCTAAAGCAGAGGAGCTTTTGGTCCTGGGCTGTTTCTCCACCTACGAGGAGGGGGGCTGCTTCCTCTATAGATTCAGGGGAGTAGTATTTTCAGGTCAGTCTTTGCTTTTGGTGTCAATAAGCTTTTTAGGTCAGGATGGATGATCGAACGCTCTTGCACAGGAGGTGCTGTATCAAGGGCATTATTCATCTGCCTATCAGGTTGGAGAGCTGCTGAGAAAGTACCTTTAACAGTGATCTCCCTCACGTCTTCTCAGTCCTAACTCACTGAGGAGTTTGCGACAGGCAGGAGGGGAACCAGGACACAATGGTATCGGGAAATAGAAGCAGTGATAGATACCCTTATTATCAAGAGTCATGGTTAGCGCTTTGGGACATTTTGTGCCTCAGGCCCTAAGTGCTGGGCTCGTGCTTCCAGTGTATTCCTTAATCCCTTGGAGTGGTAGTGATGCAACTCCGAGTTTACGGGTGAGGACGCTTGGGCTAAAATGGATTAAGAAAGTGGAAAAAATTGTACGTCTGATGTGACCCCTCTGGCTGGAGAGTCTGTGCTGTTCCAGAAGAAAGAGTAAACAGTGCCCATCAGAGAAGACAGGTTGTTTTCTGACCTGGGTTTCCTTGAGTGGCTCATGCGCATAAGGAAGAAGTGCGCCTTCAGGAAGATGGAGTCGGTGGGGTCAAGGAGGCTTCGGTGTGCCTGGCTAGATGTCCGAGCCCCTTGCTGCTCAGGTGTGGTCTGTGGACCAGCAGCACTGGCTTTGCTTGGAAGCTTGTTAGAAATAGAGAATCATGGATCCCATCCCAGACTCTCTCAGAATCTGCATTTTGGCCAGAACCCCAGATGGTTCCAGAGCAGTAGCTCTCAACCCTGGCTGCAGGGTTTTAAGAACCAGATGCCCAGGCTCCCCACGAGCCATGGGTATCAGATATCCAGGCCGGGGTGGATACTTAGATTGCTACGAAGCTCCTTGGGTGTTCTCTGTGCCGCCAGGGTGGAGAACCTCTGGTTTAGAGCAGCCTCCAGGCCTTTTGGGGTTGTTGTGTTATGTGACCTGGGGCCTGCCGCCTTGTAGCTGTGCGTGGAAATTTCCAGAACACGAGTTGAGAGGATCAGCCAGGGTGCTCACACACAGGCTGGTCACTTAGGTGACAATGGCCCAATCTGTACATTTTCATTGCTTTTGAAGTCACTCACTTATTTTTTTATTTTTAAATTTTTATTTTATATTGGAGTATAGTTGATTAACAATGTTGTGTTAGTTTCCAGGTGTACAGCAAAAGTGATTCAATTATACGTATACAAGCATCTGTTCTTTTTCAAAATGAAGTCACTCACTTTAATGACTGTCTGTTAATTTTTGAGTTTTATTTGTGGATACAGTTGACAGCACCCATATTAAGTATTCCTTAGGTTTTAGCTGTTAACTCTTAAGGGTGTCTAGTCTGAGCTTAATAACATAAATGAGTTAAAGGGTCCAGGAGGAGCGGTAAAAAGACAGCACGTGGGATAGAAATGCGGCGGTGAGGCGGGAAAGGAAAGGTCATATTGAGTAAAATATGCGAGTTTCGGTGTGAGTCACATGATGTCCTCTGGGTGCCTGTGATGTGTAGAGACAGGGCAACCAAGATTTTTGGTTTTGGGTAAAGCCGGCTTGTGAGCAGTGGACTGAATGCTCATTTTGCTGGAGTTGCTTTTCAAGCTTGTTTGTGGCTGAGCCTCCCGTGTAGGAGAGAAGGCGTGCCTCGCCAGGCCAGCAGGGCGTCCCTCTCACACACTTCCACACTCAGCTTGTTGGAATATTCCCGTCGAACGGAGTCCCATCCCCACACCAGTGAGTGAGGGCAAACGTGTCTCTGGCCCGAGGCCTCGGGAACCTGAACGTGGGTCAGAGGATGTGCCTGCCCGGATCCGTTTTATTAACTTCGACACGGCATGATTGTTTTCGTTTTTCCTGGCATCATGGCTCGTCATACCCTACATTTTTATACGTTTCCTCTGTTACTCGAAGTAGGGACGGAAAAGAGGACAGATGACCAGCTGTCATTCTTTTTTTAAAAAAATTTAATTAATTAATTAATTAATTTTTGGCTGTGTTGCGTCCTCGTTGCTGCGTGCTGGCTTGCTCTAGTTGCCGCGAGCAGGGGCTACTCTTCGTTGCGGTGCACGGGCTTCTCATTGCAGTGGCTTCTCTTGTTGTGGAGCCCGGGCTCTAGGCGCGCAGGCTTCAGTAGTTGTGTCTCCCGGGCTCCAGAGTGCAGGCTCAGTAGTTGTGGCGCACGGGCCCAGCCGCTCCGCGGCATGTGGGATCTTCCCGGATCAGGGCTTGAACCCGTGTCCCCTGCATTGGCAGGCGGATTCTTAACCGCTGCGCCACCAGGCGAGCACCCAGCTGTCATTCTTTTTTTTTTTTTTTTTTTGCGGTACGCGGGGCTCTCACTGCTGTGGCCTCTCCCGTTGCGGAGCACAGGCTCCGGACGCGCAGGCTCAGCGGCCATGGCTCACGGGCCCAGCCGCTCCGCGGCATGTGGGATCTTCCCACACCGGGACACGAACCCATGTCCCCTGTGTCGGCAGGCAGACTCTCAACCACTGCGCCACCAGGAAAGCCCCAGCTGTCATTCTTCACATGGAGTTTGCCAACCGACCTTCATTTGGGTCATTGGCATGTGGGGCTGAGCTCCCGTGTTGCGGTGCAGGGAAGACCCAGCACAGGGCTCACTGGCAAGAGGTGATTCAGGCAGGACATCATCGCCTCAAGGGAGCTTTCAGAGCTGCCAAGTGCAGTTCTTGGCAATAACATTTAAAACATTGTCTTCAAAGATGCTGCAGCTATAAGAACTTACCAGGACTGAATTTTACAGACCTGTTAGAAATTACTTTAGTTAAAGGCGTAATGTGACTGGGAGAGCTGTGCCCACGTGAGAATGTTTTTCTTGTTTAGCAGTTTCAAATAGCACTTAACCATGAGTTGGTTAGTAGAAATGTTGCTTGAAAATTTGTTTGTCTAGCTATTGCTGCTTAACAAGCCACCCAGAACTTCATGACTTAAATCAACGACTAATTATGTCTCATGAGTTAGTGGGTCAGGGTTTGGGCAGGGCTCAGCCCAGTGGTTCTTCTGCTTTACTTGGGGTTACTCACGGCTGTTCAGCTGACAGGTGGTCTGGTCTGGGGGGACCTAGATGGTTGCATTCATGTGTCTGGTGCTGGTGGCGGTGGTAGAAGCTTGGGGTTCGCTGGGACTGTTGACCAGAGCATCGTGTCATTTTGTCTCCAGCATGGAGGGCTGAGGGCTCTTGGAGTCAGGAGAGGAAGCTGTCACTCTCTAAAGACCTAGACCTGGAAGCCAGCACAGAATCATTATCCCTGTCTTCTCTGTGCCAAACCGGTCACTAAGCAGCCCAGATTCCTGGGCAGGGGATGCTGGCTGTACTTCTCAAAGCCAGGAGTGTCCAGGAACTTGTGAACTTGTGACCCTCTTTATTCTGCTGTCAGTGTAGGGGTGTGTGTGTGTGTGTGTGTGTGTGTGTTGCATGTAACATCAAACATTTAGTCTTTTTATTGTTTTGTGTCATGCTTTAAAATTCTCCTTTTCTTGATCTGGGCACAGTAATAAAATGTATGTCCTGAACCTTCAAGGCTGAAAACCTAAGAAGTAGTTGGAGTTCCTACTTCCTGAGTCCAAAGACCTGACAGCTTTTCCAGGCTGTACTGCAGAAAGAGAGAATGATAATAACACCTTAGGTTTATGTGGCATCTTCTGTAAGAGGTTCAAAGTGGCTGGGCCACTCATGATTCCTTGACTGGAATGTCCTGTGAGATAGATTAGCCATATACCCTCAAGTTCATGTGCCGATGAGGAAATGAAGTAATTCCATCAGTCTGCTAATGAACAGTATTCAGAATGCAGCTCTTCCAATGTTCTACATACTGATTAGAACTTGAGTATGAGTTTACCTTTCTTAGATAGGATTCTGGAAAATGGTGGAGGCTGACTTTTGAACAACTGGTAATGTTTTGAATTATATGCTGTTTGCCAAAAGGTGTCATGTTTAAAAAAGAGGTAGTTATTTTTCTAACGTGGATTTTTTGGGGGTGGAAGCTTATGGGTATTGCGTCACTGGGGTGTTTCATTATAATGAGTTAAATTCTCTGTGCTCAGCAGAGACAGGCAGACAGTAGATGGGGTGAAGGTGGCTGCCCCCTCGTGAGTGTGTGTTGTGGACTGAGTGCGGCCTTGAAAGTGGGAGACCCTTGTCCCCTGGGGTGTCCATTCCTGCGTCCTCCCATCGTGGGAGCATCTCCTTGTGATTATGGGCGATTAAATGGAGTTTTCAAGGGTGGTTTAACCATATGTTAAGCTCATTTTACTCATGCTGTTGAGCTCCTGACCTCTGGGTAATATGCGGCTCTACCGTAACGATCTAAATGTGGTATTGCTTGCATTCACTCGTTTTTGCTTAAAATGAGACACTTTACAAATAATTGATAGGTATCAGGCTTTGGGAATAAAGCTCTCCAGCCATCACTTGTTAAGAGCATCTCCTGGTTCACGACCTCCCCGCCCCATGTGCGGGGACCCACCCTGCATGTTCCCGGCAGGGAAACTCACCAAGGACGGCTTTCATCACAACACTCTCCAGCACAGGGCAGTCCATGGGGTCAGCAGGGCCTTCCAGGGAAAAACAACATATATCGGCCTGAAAACGGCCCCTGCCTACCTTTCGCCTTGATCTCCCACCACCTCTCGGCTCTGCCCGTCACGACAGAACGGACTCTCCTGTTTCCCCGTTCCCTGGCCTGGAGGCCTCTTGCCCCCGTTTCCCCTCTCACCTCGGTCCTCCCATCATCTCCCCTGTACTGTTGCCACAACCGTAAGCTGTGCCTTTCTGCTCTGATAGATTTAGGGGCTCCCCGTTGCCCCAGGACCGTCTCCCTCCCACACCCCCCAGGGGACATCAAGGCTCTGCCCCGGCCTCGGCGTCTCCTCGCCTGGCACCACGTGCAGCTGCCCAGGCCCTGCGGGGTCATCTCCGCCACGCCCCACCCCCCAAACCCAGAGGGATCCAAAAATTGACACATCGAGTTACAGGGCTGTAAAACATAACTAATGCCAACATGTTCTTTTTGAAAGGAAGTTACCCCAATAATTTCAACTGTTATTACACTAAAAAAATAAATTTATCTATTTATTTATTTTTGGCTGCGTTGGGTCTTCTATGTTGCGCACGGGCTTTCCTCTAGTTGCAGAGAGCCGGGGCGACTCTTCGTTGCGGTGCTTGGGCTTCTCATTGCCGTGGCTTCTCTTGTTGCGGAGCACAGGCTCTAGGCGCGCGGGCTTCAGTGGTTGCAGCACGCGGGCACAGTAGTTGTGGCTCATGGGCTCTAGAGCGCAGGCTCAGTAGTCGTGGTGCACAGGCTTAGTTGCTCCGTGGCATGTGGGATCTTCCCGGACCAGGGCTCGAACCCGTGTCCCCTGCGTTTGCAGGCGGATTCTTAACCACTGCGCCACCAGGGAAGTCCCTATTACCTGTTTTATTACTTGTGAATAATTAGAAGAGGATGCACTTTTAAGAGACCGTACGCGGATACCATCAAGAAGGATTTCTTGCATGTTCCTTCTGCAGTGGTGCTGGTTCCAGCAGCCCATCTCCCCGAGGAATCTGTGGTGCTGTCCGCCCTCCCCTGCTGACAGCCTTGGCTTGACACGCTGGATTTACTGTGCTCAGATGTCACCGTAAAGATTACGGGTGGATATGCACGTTCCAGGGGGTGGGTGACTTTTCCATAAAGTGGATAAAAGAGGGGGAAGTGTGTCCTTTGTGGAAAAACAGGGTCCTTGGAAACTGCATGGCAACTATGACTAAAGCTGGAGTTAATTAAGAAATACTCCTCTGGCGGCAAGGAGCCACTTTTTAAAAAAAAAATAATTAAACCTGGGGCTTCCCTGGTGGCGCGGTGGTTGAGAGTCCACCTGCCGATGCAGGGGACACAGGTTCGTGCCCCGGTCCGGGAAGATCCCACATGCCGCGGGGCGGCTGGGCCCGTGAGCCATGGCCGCTGAGCCTGCGCGTCCGGAGCCTGCGCTCCGCAACGGGAGAGGCCACGACAGTGAGAGGCCCGCGTACCACAAAAAAAAAAAAAAAATTAAACCTGAATGAATATTAAGATGTGTTTTTTTGCATTTGCTTTGCTCTGAGGAGTGGAGTCTGTGAAGCACTGATAGTGGGAGAACAGGTGCTGCTGTATTAATGACAATTTTTGAATCGAGTGAGGAAAGTGAACTGGCAGCCTGAGCTGGGTATTTGAAATGTTCCTCTTTCCTTACTTGGGAGAATCGGCAAGACCTTCTGGACTCCGTTCTGTCATCACCGATCTCCTCAGCCTAGTGCTGAGCAGAGCAGGAGGTCCATGCAGAGTGAGTGGTGCACAGGTACCTTCCACGAGGCTGAGCTTCCATCCTGATGGATCGGGACATTTAGGTGATGGGTCACGGGCAGTTAGATGATGGATGTGTCGGGGCAGTTAGATGATGGGTCGGGGCAGTTAGACGGTGGGTCAGGGGCAGTTAGATGATGGGTCAGGGCAGTTAGAGGAAGCTGCCAAAGCAGGAGGTGAAGGACCAGTCCACGTGTAGCCCAGGGCAGCTTGGATCTGCTGCCCTTGAGTGAGTCTCGGTCAGGTCAGTGTGCCGGCTCCCCGGGAGGTGCCGAGGGCCCCTGATGGGATGAGGTGAAGGATGAAGTGTGCTGACCCGTCCCTCATTCCTGTCTCTTCCCGAGAAGGCTGGAGCCCCACTGGGCTACCCGGCCCACCTTCCCGAGGAGGGTGCCGGCCCCTGTCCATGCTCCGGGGCGCAGGCTGCGGCCCGCAGTGGGCTCGGGGGCTCGGGGGCTTGGCGGGCATTGGTTCGGGGTATCAGGGCCGCCCAGCCTGAGCTCAGGGTTCTCTGGCCTGGGAGGTGGTCTCCTGCGTGACAGCTGCTCACTCAGAGGTGGCAGGAGACTGCAGAGTGACAGTGTCTGTGTGGCTGGATTTAGGAATGGTCATCAAGGAAAAAAATGGTGTTTTGTATTTTGTGTTGTGTAGCTGAACCCAGGAAGAGCGTGTTAGAGGTGAGTTAGGCCCTCAGTTTGCTTTCTTTCTCCCCGTGGGATGATTTTCTGTTTTATGATGCTCTCAAACTATCAACCACAGTGTGTGCGTCTGTGTGTGGCCCGTGTCCAAGTGTGTCGGTGGATCTGTGAGCACCACATGTATGTATGTCTGTGCGGGAGGCTGGGATGGGGGGGTGGTAACTGCACTGAGTTCTCTAGCGAAAGACTCGGGACTTAGTTTACAGTCCTAGGCTGGCTTTTGGTGTCTCCCAGGGAATAAAAGAAATGCAGTCAGTTTTTGTATGGTTCATTAAATCTTTAAAAATCCATTTATACTGGGGTACATTGCTGGAATATTTAGAAACCAATTTACAGAAAGCTTCATTTTTTTTTTTTTGGTTCAGTTTGTTTGTATTAACTCAGCTATGAGTTGATTTTTCCTGCTTCATTTCCAAACTTCTCATTCACGTACAAGTGCTGCATTGCGTGAACGCTGGTTCTGCACCGGGCGGCGCCTCTGAGGCCCCTCTCTGCCACTCAGCTCATCTGCGCGGGTGCTCTGCGCTCTCGCCTGTGGAGTAATTTCAGCATCTTTTCCCCCCTCGTTTATGCATGAGCGTCATTAGCGCGTCTGGCTCCTGGGGGAGCTGACTGATTGGTAAATTCGTGCTGGCAGAGGAAGTGGAAGACAATGCACAAGTGTTTTATTCAGACAAACACTCTACAATTTATTTTATTGGATTTTGGCCTTTGAATGAGAACACCGCAAGTAATCCTATTACAGTCTAGGAACTGCTTGCTCACACCAGATTACAGGCTTCAGAGTGTGCTGCTGTGCCTTTGGAAGCACAGACGTCTTTGATAAATGAGGCAATTTCCAGATTCATCAATAATTAACCAGGAATATGACAAGTTTTATCCCAACCCAAGCTGCACAGTGTCTGAGACAATCTGCCTCTGCAGATGAAATCTCTGTAGCTCACGGTTCAGCATCTGGGGACGCAGGCTTCCTCCTCAGAGGTGCTGGTTTGAGCTGGTGTGATGAGTGTTTTCTTGAAAAATGTTAAGCATTAATTGTTTACAAGAGCATAAATACTTATTATAGGGAATTTGGAATATACAGATGATTTTGTAGAACATAAGAAGTCACCTGCAGTCTCGCCAGAATAATCTAAAATTTGAGTATTTCTTTTCAGTCTGAATTTCTGTATGTTTGTAAATACAGATGCTTTTTTTTTTTTCTTTCTTTTTGTGGTACGCGGGCCTCTCTGTTGTGGCCTCTCCCGTCGCGGAGCACAGGCTCCGGACGCGCAGGCTCAGAGGCCGTGGCTCACGGGCCCAGCCGCCCTGCGGCATGTGGGATCTTCCCGGACCGGGGCACGAACCCGCGTCCCCTGCATCGGCAGGCAGACTCTCAACCACTGCGCCACCAGGGAAGCCCCAATACAGATGCTTTTAAAAAATAGTTGAAATCATGATGTATGATTGTTCCTACTTCGTTTACTTGTTATGTTCACATTTTCCCATATCTTGTTTTTTGGCCGCACTGTGTGGCCTGCAGGATCTTAGTTTCCTGACCAGGGATCGAACCCGTGCCCCCTGCAGTGGAAGCGTGGCGTCTTAACTACTGGACCGCCAGGGAAGTCCTTCCCCTGTCTTTTAAAAATTGTCATAATGAATTTTAAAGACTATATAGTATTTCATTGTGTGGATATATACATATTTATCTAACTGTTTGCCTAGTGTTGGAAATTCGTTGCCCTATTTTTCACCATTTAAAAATATTGTAACAATCAAGCGCGTAAAATTTGGTCTGTGGTTTGGATTATTTATTTAAATTAGGTGTATAGTTTTTTTGCGGGTAGGAAGTCATGAACTTCTTTAAGGCTCTCAGTTTATGCATTTTGCCAGTTTGCTCTCCAGAAGTTGTGCCAGGGCACACGTGGCCAGCCTGGGAGGCTCTTCCCGCCTCTGCCAGGGAGACCTCCTGGGTCAGTGGGTGACACCCTCACAGCTGTGGGCCCCTGGGCCCAGGAGTGAGGTCTGCAGCCTCATTCTGATCGTCTGTTAATTAGCTGGGCTGTAATATGTGCACCTTCTCTTTGAAGATTGAATGAGAGACACGTATGTAGAGGCTGTGGCCATGAGCTTGCCCACTGTAGGCATCTGGTGCTTGGTCCTTGCGGAGGAGGTGACTGATCTCACGTGCAGGGTTTAGATTCGTCCGTGTCCCTGGAGCAGGGCAGTGGCTTGGGAGGTGAGAGGCAACCACAGCAACTCATCCTCCACTTTCAGGGAGACACACAAAGTGCTCCTCCGACCCGGGATTCTGCGTAAAACAGTTTGACAACCAATGTTTCATATTAAAAAAGTAAAACAAACCAAAGCAGCTTTTTCTCCTGAGGATGCTATGTGAGTGGAATGCAAAGGTGTCCTTGTGTGTAGATGATCTCCCGCCCTTCCACACGGCCCCCCTGCTTAGTCAGTGCACGTCAGGTGCCCCTCTGCCCTGTGCTTTGGGTGTGGGATGACATTTTCTGCAGCTTTCCTGCTAGCCTGACTGGGCTGTGGTTGTGAAGTTTGTCTTTTCTCCACTTCAAGACTTAACACGTTTCCTTTGCCTCTGTGGTCTTCAAGGGTTCCTCCTCTCTTGCCTGAGATACAGAAATGCCAGGTACCTGCACCGCTGTTCATCCTGCTGCTTACCTGCTCCCAGGCCTTACTTAGATCGGTTGTAAAGCGCGTCTGGTCTCAGCGGTTCCCTGACAGTTGTCATCTGCCCACTCAGCCTTCTCACCGAGCGGAGTTATCTGAGCAGCGCTCCGTCTTCTGTTCAGATTCCGCTGCTGGAATTATAAATGTTTCCTCCGCTTCTTTTGAGCGTGTCACGCCTCCCCATGGTACGTGAAGAACGTGTCCTTGTTACCACTGCGTTTGCGTTAGTCTGTACTTAGTCTGTACGGCTTCAGTACTCTTCATATGAGCTGGGTCTTATCTTTGTATCCTTGAGGTGTGTAACAGATTTATAAGGATTTGTGTTGAGTTTCGTAGGATTGAAGAAGTTGGGAAAGACCCGGGAGTTTTTCAGTTACTTGACTCTGAGGTGGATGTGGTGCTAGTTTTTAGACTAACTGCTTTTGAGAACTTTTTACAAGACTTGGCAGCTGTGTGTCCCACTTTTGGGTGTCTGAACCCCCTGAAATAATGCACAGCAGTCACTTTTCCACTGAAGTCTGAGTGACATCTTTGAACTGAAAACAAATCTTTGCGTACATATTGGAAAAGAAATAGACACATAGGACCCTAAAACCCATTTTTAAGTTTTTAATATGGCAGTGAGTGTCAGAAATGGGTAGATTTTTAGGCGGATCTTTCGGGCGTGGTGTTTGAGCGGGGCTGGATCGGCGCGTGGCTGTTCTGTGCCATCAGACACTGGCAGGCACCTCTGTCCTTTACAATCCCCAGATGTAACGAGATGCCTCTGACTGTAGTTACTTCCAGCTGCCATGCATGAAACTGCTGGCCAGCCCTCCCGGGCGGCATTGGCGGTTGCAGAGCCTTTCAGACTGTCAGAGGACGTCTGCCATCCCCTCGTAGCCCACTTGCCCTTCCCTTGCGAGGCTCACACCGCTCAGGCCAGTGGGGTGTTGTTTGTTGACTTGGGCTCTTCCAGCATCGAATGCTCTGCCATCGCTTGGCCACGTTTAGTCAGTGATTATGGGTCAGAGCTATGGCCAGAACCAAAAAACGGTTGCCGGAAAGAGTCGGTTAGATCATCCCAAGCTGCTATCGGAGTATGGATTTCAAAGTGCAGAATTAAGGCAATAAGGAGAAACCTGTTAAAAATCATGGATTTTGTTGTCTGGGGTCTCAAAACATAACTATGTGATACTTGTGCAAGTTTTTGGAGACTGAGGTCACTTGAGATTTGAAAAAAACCATTCATTTTTAAAAGGATAGAATCATTCTTCTTTTGTGTATTTAAGTAAAAATGTAACCTAACATCCCAGGTAGCTTTGCTGTGTGGACTGAAAGATTAACAGCATTTTTATGAAGCTCTAGCCATTATCTTCTAGAAACACTTTACTATTCCTATAAATGAATTTAAATAAATTCCAGTGTCCACTTTAACCATTTCCAGCAATTCTAAGGCCGCGAGGAAGCTTAGTTGGTGATTGGATTTCTGGCACCAGCTTTTCAAAGAGGACATTGATGTGAAGATTGAGAGGAATGAATACTAGGAATTATTACTATTGTAATGCCTTTAATAAGAGGGTTTCAATGTCCATGAACAGTTATGTTCCCACTTGACTCTGTGGGAAACTTCAGGATGCATTCCCAGTTCCACAAGATTAGATAGGAGAGACAGAAAAAGAAAAGGGAAGAAAATCTTCAAAAAAGTACATTTGAGGGACTTCCCTGGTGGTCCGGTGGTTAAGTATCTGTCATGCAATGCAGGGACCACCGGTTCAATCCCTGCTCAGAAAACTAAGATCCTACATGCCGTGGGGCAACTAAGCCCGTGCACCGCAACTACTGAGCCCACGCCACAACTAGAGAGAAGGCCACACACTGCAATGAAGAGCCCACGTGCTGCAACTAAGACCCGATGCAGTCAAAAAATAAATTAAAAAAAAAAAAGTACATTTGAAAATACCAGGAGAATGCTCATCTCCACTTAGACCTGCTCTTTTGTTAGTATCCAGATCTTCATTGGACAAAGTGAAACATGCTAAAACACTTGAGTCCTTCTTCTCCTGCCATCTCACAGGGAGCTAGCGTTTTCTTCCCTTAGTTTGTATTATTTATTATTTATTTCTTTGTTTGTTTCTGGCTGTGCTGCACCGCTCGTGGGATCTTAGTTACCCAGCGAGGGATTGAACCCGGGCCCTGGCAGTGAAAGTGCCAAGTCCTAACCACTGGATCGCCAGGGAACTGCCCCCTTAATTTTTATATCTTGCTATTTATATTGTATGGCTTGGACTACTATTAACTTTTTAGAATACTTACTTTAAATATTAGAATGATGGTTACAAAAACTGTAGCAGTTTCAGAAACCACTTATAAGATGCATATTTTATATATAACATGCTTCCAAGTAGTAAGAGGAATGCATTAGATGATTTGGAAACATACTAAACCAATAACAGTTTGTTTTAGAGTGATGAAATATGGTGGTTTCCCCTTTTTTTAATTCTAAAATTTTTATAATGTGGCTTTATGTTTGTGATAAACTAAAACTATATACTCTCTTGCTTTTATTTTAAATGTCCTGGAAGACTTATTATAGTCTTAAATAATATGCACCCTGAGGCAATTATTCTACATAAAAAGTTGATATCAATCAGATATCTAAAAAGTTCAAGTAAATGTACGTTAGAGAGAATATTTAAAAACCGAAATTTCTAGATGGGAGTTACATCAGTCCCAAACTAAAGCATTTTAACTATTGTCCCTTGGATTAAAATAAATTCAACTTAATCAGTCAAATCTTAAGTTTTACCACACTGGCAAAGGTGGTATTTTTAAAATGTTTTAAACTAAGTGAAATTTAAATGCTTACCTTAAGTCCTTCTCGGAATAAAGCTGTCATGTAGGGGGAAACCACGTTAACGTTTGTAATTCCTTGGGTAAAGGTGATGGCACCGACGTGTTGGAGCGATGGTTCCTAGTTCTGCAGGACTTCCGAGCAGCCGGAAGTGGAGTGGCCAGCTATTAAGTGTGTTGATGTCATTGTTAGACTTGCAGTTAATTAAAAAGAACAGATGGGGCTTCCCTGGTGGCGCAGTTGTTGAGAGTCCGCCTGCCGATGCGGGGGACGCGGGTTCGTGCCCAGGTCTGGGAAGATCCCACGTGCCGCGGAGCGGCTGGGCCCGTGAGCCATGGCCGCTGCGCCTGCGCGTCCGGAGCCTGTGCTCCGCAACGGGAGAGGCCACAGCAGTGAGAGGCCCGCGTACCGCCAAAAAAAAAAAAAAAAAAAAGAACAGATGTAGGGCTCATCTCAACGCTGGAGGTTATGAAAGATGGAGCTCCTCAGGGAAGACCTTCCTGTGTGCCCCAGGGTTGGTTGAGCGCCTCTGGCTCTCTTGGAGAGGGTTGGGGTCCTCCTTCCAGATTCCATGGTAGCCTTTCTAAAACTTCTCTCCGGCGCTCAGCGGAGGAGGCTGGGTGTAGCCTCTGCTCCTCCGCTAGGACTTCTTGGGATCTTCCGTGAGCACACAGGCAGGTCTTCTCACGCTTCTTGATCAGAATGGACTTGGGTTACACCCTGGCCTTAAATTGGGCCTCCGTAATTTGTTGGAGGCTTTTGCTATGATGCAGTTGGGTCCAGAAGCTAGTTGGGATGATATATGAGGGAAAATTACATGGTAATAGTGGAGTCAGGGTGTATTCCCTTACTCTGTTCTCTTTACAAAGTTAAAAATATCTAGAAAGTATAGCAGGCGTGTCACAATTTTTCAGTAGGTGCCAGATTTAGGCATCAACTTTTAGAGTGCTTAAGCGCTGTGAAGAGAGAATTCCATTAATTATACAGTTTTGTTTTTCTAAAAAGTTCCAAGGCATCTCCACTGCTGTCTTGGGGTTGCCGGGACCATGCAGTCCGGCGCTGGGTGTGCAGTGTGGCTCATAGGCTCCCCTGGCCCAGGAGCTGCCCCCGCCCCCAATAGAACTGTGAGCTCCGGGCCAGGGGTGATGCTTTGTTTCCTTTACACCTTGTGAGTGTGGACCTTGCTGAGAAATTAATTTGTGTCCGACTCCCCTCCCCACACTTCTCCTAGAAACCCTTGTTTACTCAGATAACTGAAGTTAAATGCCTTATAGGAAAAGGCATGGTGTATTTAGAGAATCAGATCCAACTTGGTTTAAACATTCTATTACAGGATCATACTGACCTTTTCCTGAAAACACCACCAGACTCTTGATTTGAGAGGTTTTCGCCTGTTTTCCTTTTGCATCAAGTACTAGCCATGAAAGAAAGCCGAAATCTGGTGGGCCCCTTTATTCTGCTCTTTATTTTTCTGAATATGGAAACCACCAGAAACCAATAAAAAAGAATAGGAAGTGACTGGAGAGCAGACGGGAAATACCAGTTTCCCTAGCGAAGTACTGCAGCTCATCCAGAGCCTGAGGTCGGGGTCAGAGGGGCGAGGGAAATAGCACAGAGGGCGTCTCTGCTGCCCGGACCCGCAGCATCTGCAGCTGTGCAGCCTCTCGGGAGACGCTCGGTGTCACCCAGATGCCTAGGTTGGATTGATGCTCCTGTGAGCCTCTGCACATGTGGGCGCTCCGGGGGCTGGTCGGGGAGGGGTGCCCCAGGTCCCCGAAGGGGCAGAGCTTGGATGCTGTGCTGGAACTGGAAAGCTTGGGATGGGAAAGCCATCTGCCCCCCAGGTTCAAGAAAAGTACAGAGAAAACGGAAGTACTTCCCTTCAAATACAGGAAGTCTCCAGTTGCTTTTATGTTTCCCCTCGCAGCTGTGGGGAATAATATCTTGCAACTTAGCCTGAACATTGGGTTTCAGCTCCTTTTCCCGTGTAGCATCCTGAGGGTTGGTTTTCTGTTATTTCCTTATTACAGTGTACTGTCGTCTGCATTGAGTACTGTTCTTCGTTAGTTTAGAAGTCCTGTTTTACCCAGAGACACAGAACAGAAAAATAGCAGCAATTTTGAATTGCAGCTCTTCTCGTTCTCATTTTTAAAAATACGGCTTCTGTAAAAACTGTGGCAGGAGGAAAGAAGGGGCTTGCTCTTGTCCCTGGGGATAAAATAGGCAGGAGACCAAAGACAACTCCGTTTCCACTTCGTAGTGATTTTATTAATGAATCCCAGTAGAGTTTTAACAGCAGAGCGGGATTTCCTCCTATTGTGATTCCTGATGACCTCCAAGATATAATTCTTTAGGATAGTACTCATGTGACCTCGTTCTGATTACAGGCTGGTAATAATTAGATGCTTATCCCCAGAAAAAAAAATGCCATAAAATTTTATTACTTGTGCAAGGGAAATGCTTGTGTACCTTATCATGTGAATTGTTATCCTATAGTCTACATCATTCCGAAAATGTATTGAGAAGGCTGTTGACCAGGAGTCCTCCCAGAAACCAGTTCTTGGACTTACAGAGAATACCTTCAAGGTGCCTGACACACTGTACCCACACTTCCATCGTTGAAGAGCATCTGGGTCTGGGGGAAGAAATAGAAAACCAGGGACGTATCTGCTGATTGGTTTTTAAGGTTAGGTTAGGTCAAGGGCAAAATAAATATTTTATAAAATATGTATCAGCAACTTTAAAACCATTCACCTAAAAGACGCAGAGTCAAAATAAACTTCACAGTGTTTCCTGTGGGGATAGCCAGCAGGTGTCAGGCATCTCAAGAAGACATGGAGGGTGTGATGGGGAACGTTGATTCCGTGTGTCACGCGGTGGCATCAGTCTCCTCGCTCGCTGATTTCTAACCACATGGATCCTCAGCTACAAGGGACCCAGGAAAACCACCGAGGAGTTTGCCCCTGTATACGAATTTCTCTGAAATGGGCACATCTTCCCGAAAGTGCCAAGTGAGAGAGCTGTGTTGGATTTTTTTCCACGTGTGAACCTCACCTGGGTCGTGTTTGCAGTTTTACATGACACGTGATTGAGACGTTACAACAGGTGCGCGTCTCCTGCTCGCTTTGTCTGCCCGTCACTTCGTGGAAGTAGTGAGTCCAGTGGCTTCTTGCAGCAAATTCAGGAACGGTTGATCTCTGCATAGTTGCTTTTATTTTATGTGGATGGTGGCTGTAACTTTACATATATCGATGTGGGTTGATTACATGTACTGTCTATGCTGTAGGACGCTAGGTTACTCTTAAGTCAGAATCCGACATCTTTGTCAATTGGCTGTTTTTTTGGCCATCCCTTGTGAGCAAAAATGCCGGTCTACCTGCCTCACTTTAAGGAAACGTGATGGGCCAAAAACAACAGATGCATTTTTTACCAAGGACGCACTAAGAGGAAAATCACACTAGGTCTTTTTTTTTTTTTTTCGTTTAAAGAAACTGCTTTTTAAAATATTTATTTATTTATTTACCTTTGGCTGCGTTGGGTCTTCGTTTCTGTGCGAGGGCTCTCCCTAGTTGCGGCGAGCGGGGGCCCCTCTTCGTCGCGGCGCGCGGGCCTCTCGCTGTCGCGGCCTCTCTTGTGGCGGGGCACGGGCTCCGGACGCGCAGGCTCAGCGGCCGTGGCTCACGGGCCCAGCCTCTCCGCGGCACGTGGGATCTTCCCGGACCGGGGCTCGAACCCGTGTCCCCTGCGTCGGCAGGCGGACTCTCGACCGCTGCGCCACCAGGGAAGCCCCCACACTAGGTCTTTTCAACGGCAAGCTCTTCATTAAAAATATGATTTGACATTTACATCAGTTCAGCATACGTACAATTCCCCGTGTAATTGGTAGGATAGAACGTAGGGCAGTACAGATCCTAAGAAGTCGCTTTTAAATATGAAAGCCTTCTGAGCAGTGTAGACGTGTTCCTCACCACATGTCTGCCTGGGGATCACAGGTGTGGCGATGCACTCAGTGCCATTCACAGCGGCCAGTTCTAAGTGTTAAAAACTCTTGCTGGAAAAGCTCTGTCGGCCTGATACCTGCTTCTTTTCCACCCTTGGCAGTTCACGTTGCTTGTTGCTCAGCAAGACAGGCGAGTCTTCCCCCCTCCATCTGTGATACCCAGGGCTAGAAGCTACGAACCCAACATGAGGTCGAGGCAGCACAGAGATGTTGCTGCCTGCCAGACACGTGGATCTGAGCCAGCCGCTGTCTTACGTTTGTCCTTGGCCGAGGGCTGCAGAATCAGACTGCGAATCAGACCTGGAGGTCACCTGGTGCTCTCTCCCTCCCTCACTGCCCACTTACGGGGGACACCTGGACCCCCCACCGGCTTACAAGTGCGGTCCAAAGTGCCACACGTGTGGTTTTGACCAGGTTCAACACCCAAAGGACATTTACCACCCATTCACAGTTTCACCATCTAATATAATAATAACAGTTGGGGAAATTTGAAAAATACTTGGTTGACATTTGGCAACCATAGTATAAAAAACGAGGCTGGTTTCATGAATGTGGCCCAAGCGGTCCCAGCGTAGGTCCCAGCGTAGGTCACAGGTCACAGTGTCCCTGGCTGATGCTCAGAGTTTACTGGAATCTGCTGCTTCTCCTCCCCTCCCCCAGCTCCACCTGAGGGAGAAGGGAGAAGCTTTGGAGGCATGTGGATATGGGGTTTGGAACCATTTCTGGCTGTGGGACCTCAGTCAAGTTATTCGACCACTGAGTTGCAGCTTTTTTTTTTCTTTTTTTGCGGTACGCGGGCCTCTCACTGCTGTGGCCTCTCCCGTTGCGGAGCACAGGCTCCGGACGCGCAGGCGCAGCGGCCATGGCTCACGGGCCCAGCTGCTCCGCGGCACGTGGGATCTTCCCGGACCGGGGCACGAACCCGCGCCCCCTGCATCGGCAGGCGGACTCCCAACCGCTGCGCCACCAGGGAAGCCCCTAGTTGCAGCTTTTTCTTTTTCTTTTTTTGAAGGGCACGGCACTCTCTCCCTTGGAAGGATGTTGGAGAATGAAGCTCTAACTCAGAGACTAACTGGTCTCCTGCATCCTTGGGGAGACAGCACTGCTCATCTTAATTTTCTGACCTCTTTCCTGGCCCCATGACCATTCTTCAGAGAATCAGTCATCAGTTGATTAATTAAGAATTGAGCATCTCTTACTGAGTTTGTGGTGCTGGTGATGTGAAGATGCCCCCTCAGAGCCCCCAGTCCAGTGGGAAACAGCGGCAGCAGGGTGAGCAGTGGGGTCAAGACCCAAGCACCATGTGTCGTGGGAACCCAGGGAGGGTCACCTCCGCTCCTCCCAGGCTGATGGCAAGTAAGAGCCCATCCAGAGAAGGTGACGTTGAAAGTGGATTTGGGTGAGCCCAGCAGGGGAAGAAGCACTGGCCTTGGAGGGAAGGGGCTTACTGTCAAGCACAGGAATTTGCACCTGCCTCCGTGAGCATTTGAAGGTTCTAAAGTGGGGGAAATTACACGAAATTACTGAAAATGCTTTGGAAATGTTCTTATTTTAAATTTTTTTTGGAGGGAGAGAGAGGCTGCTGGTTTCCTGCTCAGTGTTGTTCCGTCTCTAACTTGAAATTCTTCTGTTATAAAAGACCAAGAAGAAATACAATTGGTTAGTAGTAGCCTACGTTCTCCACCCTGTAGCCTGTCTGTTCTGTGCTCCAAATATAGCGTAGAACCTTAATTTCCTCTTTTAGTTACTTAAAAGAAAATTGTTCCTGTGCTTCAGCTAATTCTTGGGTTTATTTTCCTGACAGAGTTCTTTGTGGTTCAGAGCACATTTCTGTTTCCTCCTTGGCCATGTGCCTGCCCCTCCAGTTGTTTTTTTTTTTTTTTTTTAATTTTTTTTTTTAGCATTAAATTAAATTAATTAATTTACTTTTGGCTGTGTTGGGTCTTCGTCGCGGTGCGCGGGCTTCTCATTGCGGTGGCTTCTCTTGTTGCGGAGCACGGGCTCTAGGTGCGCGGGCTTCGGTAGTTGTGGCTCGCGGGCTCTAGAGCGCAGGCTCAGCAGTTGTGGTGCACAAGCTTAGTTGCTCCACAGCATGTGGGATCTTCCCGGACCAGGGATCGAACCCATGTCCCCTGCATCGGCAGGCGGATTCTTAACCACTGCATCAGCAGGGAAGTCCCCCCTTCAGTTTTTAGATACATTATTTTAAAAACTGAACTACCCAGTTAGTTCATTTCTTTGCATAATGCTGTGTTATCTTCCTCAGATTGTCATGCTCTAGTGTCCCCAGAGCTGCAAAAACAGTGATCTCTTTTTAGGTGAGTAATGTGTTCTTTTTCTTGGAGTTTTCAAAATTAGGTCTAGAGATGGTATCTGCTGCTGTGCTTCTTATTATTCCCTTGTCTTGTTATTACTGGTTTCAAAACTGGATTCTCACTTTCTTCCATGGCTCTTGACTGCCTGACTAATGAGTTCCTGTTTGGTCCAAATTATGGGTGAATTTGATTTTCTTCATACTTTTCCAACATTTCTACAATGAACTACATTTATTTTGTTAAAGAACAAAGTGTTATTAATTACAAAGAATGAAACTGAGGATGATAGCTTCTATTACTGCTTCTTCAGAGGCAGGTCAAGAGTTCTTATGACATGCTCTTAAAATTCTAGAGTGATACTTGGAGGTTTCCCTCACATCTTGATTCTGTGCAAATTTGTGGTTAAAAACAAGAAAGTTGTACCTACTTTATATATATAAAACTTGGTTTCTCTGGATAGTAAGTGGCAAATGCTGATAGCAGTGCTTTGTCTATTTTGCTTCCCTCTTATTTGCACCCAGATTTCTTCATACTCCCGCAAGTACATCCAGTGTTTCCTCTTGTAATACATTTTCTGAACAAAGGGTACCTTTAACTGGCAGACTTGTATTCCATTGTCTGTCCAGTCTTGATCCTGCAAAGAAATGTGTTCTTTTTGCTGGTCAGTCTTGGTCTAATGGCACATAAAGGTTAGAGTACTGCTGTATTTTTTTTTTTTTTTTTGCAGTACACGGGCCTCTCACTGTTGTGGCCTCCCCCGTTGTGGAGCACAGGCTCCAGATGCGCAGGCTCAGTGGCCATGGCTCACGGGCCCAGCCGCTCCACGGCATGTGGGATCTTTCCGGACCCGGGCACGAACCCGCGTCCCCTGCATGGGCAGGTGGACTCTCAAGCACTGCGCCACCAGGGAAGCCCTGTACTGCTGTATTTTGAGCAGGTTCTCTGTTGCATAATCTTGAACAACTGGGTACTATGCTACTTCTTTCTATGTTGTATCAGTCTCCAGAAGAAAGGGATTTTGGAGTTTAAAAAGATTCCTTTTCCCTCAAAGTCCATTTTCTTTATCTGGTTGGCACTTGTCTTCAAAGCACTGATTTTCAAAGCATAATTTCTGACAATGCAGATCTTGGGTTCTTCCATTTCATATACTTTCATTTTTAAAAAACTAAGTAAAAATTTAAGAGTTACTGAAGTTTGTTATCTGTAAATGAAAAATTAGTGTGAGATTTGAGTTCAGTATTTTAAAGTGTGGATGTCACTTAGTACTTGGCAAGGTTGCAAAACAGTAGCAGGTATGTACATGCAGGTGATTTTAATTCAAGTAATAAAACTTGAGAAGGAAGTTTTATCAGTATAAGATCAGTGTGATCTTTGAGTTGGTTGTGGTTTTCAGTGGCTTTTTTGTTTTTTTTTGCTTTTAAATTATAAATTAGTTCATTTGGTGTCGTCGTTATCAATTTACAGTGGCCTTGTGTCATGTACATTTAACTTATGCTAATTTAACTATAAATATTTGCTTAAAAATAATTAACAGTATATATATATATTTTTTCCACGCAACATTCTCCTAAACAAGTCAGACTTGTGTTAACCAGACTTCTGGTGTTCAACCAAGGAAATAGTCTCTTCCAACACTACAAGAAAAACTGGCAGCGTTGGCCTTTATGCGAGAAAATGCAATACTCAGAAACCCATATACGTGCTGTACTGTGTAGTCTATTTATGTAATTTTCAGGGATAATTTTGTCTTAACCTTAGCCTTGATCTTAGAAGCCCTGCATAAAAGGTGATGCCATGCGGTTTGCTGTGAATTCTTTGGCCAGATCTACAGGGTGTAGTGATACACTTTATTATCAGCAGCATTGGGGGATTATAATTTTTTAATAATGAGAATTTAAGTTAGGTATGCTTTGGTGTTCAAGTATGACCCAATGTCAGTAGATGTGTATTTTCACCCTCCATTTGTTTGTACAGTGACAGTCCATTTTTGTCATTGACTTTGTTCTCTATTGGGAGGTAGTAATGGTTGAGAAATGTGAGCTGTGTTAGATAAACTGGAGAGCCACTGGTTTAAAACAAAGCCGTCTTTCCTTCTCAGAGGCGGGAGTCCCTGGGAGTAGTGATGTGTTCACTTCTGAACTTTCATCCAACTGATCAGTGATAGAATTAAGTCCCTATTATTCTTCTTCTAGTATGAAAGCTTCTCACTGAAAATGCAAGGCACTTGTGGGGCACTTTGACTCCATCAAACTCATGAGAAGAACATTAAGAGCCCAGTGGATGGTTGGCCAAAGGACTCAAATGGGCAATTTACAAAGGAGAGAACTAACTAGTAAAAAGCCATGGAAAAACACTGAATATACCTACTATTCACAGACTCACGAATTAAAATATTATCATTTATCTTATTAAGTTGGTGAAGCAAAACGTGCATAACATATCCCCTGCTGCAAAGTCATAGTAACCTGGTGCTTTTGGACCCACCACATTGCTGGAGCTCTTGTGCAAAAGTGTCCATCTCCTTGGAGAAGCGCGATGGCGAGACTATCAAGATTACAAAAATGTTCTTACCCTTTCATTCAGTTCCTGGAATATTGTTCTCTGGGAAATTGTTTATCTAGGAAATTGAAATTATGGGTGAGAATATTCAGCCAGCATTATTTAAATTCTGAAATCCTCAGAATGACTTCAAAGGTCCAACAGCAGGAAAATCGTTATGTAAGCCATGGTTTATCAATTAGAAGAAATTATATGTAGCCATTAAATGCATACAAAGATTTTATAGCAAAGTGAAAAAAGGTTATGCTAGGTTAAGTGAAAAAAAGGTACAAAGTTAAATATACCCTACAATTAGAACAAGGTTAATACGCTATAACTAAGGTAAAACCCAAATGTTATTTGTTGAAGGGTAGAGAGTTCATAGATGCATTTTCTATTTCTTTGGTTTATAATGAAGAGCTTCATCAAAGTAAAGAGAAAGTTAAAGAATTAGATAAGGTTATGGTAGGATGAAAATGAAATGCTGGGATGATTTTATTTTGAATCCAAGGGAGTGTGTCAGCTCCTTTGGTGTGCCGTCTGGTTCTGCTAGCAATTCATTTGCTGTGTAAGTGGATATTGCTTTCCTAGACGCCCAGGTATGAATGAGAAGTAATTTTGGTAGTTAAATGAACATGTTAAGGCCATATTTTATTCTATTTTATTTTATTTTTTAACATCTTTATTGGAGTATAATTGCTTTACAAGGGTGTGTTAGTTTCTGCTTTATAACAAAGTGAATCAGCTATACATATACATAGGTCCCCATATCTCCTCCCTCTTGCGTCTCCCTCCCTCCCTCCCACCCTCCCTATCCCACCCCTCTAAGTGGTCACAGGACACCGAGCTGATCTCCCTGTGCTATGTGGCTACTTCCCACTAGCTATCTATTTTACATTTGGTAGTCTATATATAATGTCCATGCCACTCTCTCACTTTGTCCCAGCTTACCCTTCCCCCTACCCATATCCTCAAGTCCATGCTCTAGTAGGTCTGTGTCTTTATTACCTTCTCACCCCTAGGTTCTTCATGACTTTTTCTTTTTTTTCTTAGATTCCATATATATGTGTTATCATACGGTATTTGTTTTTCTCTTTCTGACTTCACTCTGTATGACAGACTCTAGGTCTATCCACTTCATTACAAATAACTCAATTTCATTTCTTTTTATGGCGGAGTAATATTCCATTGTATATATGTGCCACATCTTCTTTATCCATTCATCTGTCGATGGACATTTAGGTTGCTTCCATGTCCTGGCTATTGTAAACAGAGCTGCAGTGAACATTGTGGTACATGACTCTTTGAATTATGGTTTTCTCAGGGTATATGCCCAGTAGTGGGATTGCTGGGTCGAATGGTAGTTCTATCTTTAGTTTTTTAAGGAACCTCCATACTGTTCTCCATAGTGGGTGTATCAATTTCCATACCCACCAGCAGTGCAACAGGGTTCATTAAGGCCATATTTTAAAGCTGAAGTTCCATCTGCTGAGTGTGTCTGTTTTTGCGAAGGTATTTATTGCAGCTTCCTTTCTCTATTGAGAATACAAGCCAGAGGACCATGTAGAAATACATTTTCTTTCTTAAGTATTTTAGAGTAGATCTCTGAATCATCAACTATTTTGATTCTTACTCCTCATTTTGGATCATTTTTATAATCCTGTTTGCAAAAGTCTGTCCACCTTTGATATGTAATTAGTGTATTAGTGACTGATGCTTTTTAGCAAAGTATTTACTACATTTTTTCTATAGTACACGTCTCTCAAAGATATTCAATCCTCACTAAATAACTAAGATCACACGTTTTTGGATGAAGGTTGAAATCTGCATAAATGCTTATTCATGCAGTGTAAGTGGGTCTTGGCCAACAAATAGGCATATCTATTCCATATATTGGTGACCTATCAGTTGTGTTTTTCATTTGTACATATTTTCCTTACTGTTCCAGAAGAACTTAAAGTGACTTTATAGAGAAAATGTTACTTTGAGAAAAATATATGGAATCTTTCGATAGTGGTTTTATTTTTTTCCTTTCGTGAGGAACCATCTTATGAGCCCTTAGCAGTGTGTTTTCTGCATGTTTGTTTGTGTTTGGCAACGATTACTTGGGTCAGCGGGCATAATGGTCCCTCACAGCTTGGTGAGTTTTTTCATTTAAGTTTATATCTACTGAAGAGCCTCCTCATTAAATGAAAGTTGCTTCTTGGAAGATGAGGAGGAGAAGTGTAGAGGAGCTAAGCTCTGCTTCGGGCAGATTCTTTCCTGAGTCTCTTCAAATCTTCCTTTTTAATTTGGTTTCTTTGGTTCTTTACTCATGGAGTCTCTTTGTGTGATAACTGAAAAAACAGGAAACCCCGTCTATTGATTCAACCAGTGTTTCTTGAGCACTTATTTGGTACCAGGTAGCATGGAAGGTGCTGAGAGAGATACATGGTATCCTAGCACTTGAGTATTTTAGAGAATATTTTAGAAAATAAGGTTAATCGCTGCCTTTGGATTGTAATCATTGGCATATTACAAGGCCTAGGTTTGGAAAGTTAGCGAGGGGTACGTACACTACCCTTATTAATATAGCCTTGTTGTGAAGAAAATCTCCTTGAGGGATCCTTCCCGGATCTCTTCCCCCTTCCTCCAGAAACTTACTTGAGTTGGGTGGCTTGAGTACCAAGTTGGGAGAAATCCTTCCATTGCAGCTTTCAGCAGTCATCACTTACTCTGCAGTGTGCTTACCTACCGGCTTGTCATGTTGAAAGGATTCACAATACAGTCGTTACCCTGATGGAACTCACCAACAGGACAGGAGAAGAAGGAAAAGGGAATGTCTGTGAACATGAACTCTTCAGGGACACAGAGAGCCTTGGCCCCATGGAGGAGGTGGGACTTGGCTTTGGAGATGGGACCTTGTTAGAGTAACAAATGCCAGGCCAGGAGACAAGATGTGAGCAACGCGGACTCTGCAGGGTATCGTGAAGTTTACTCACAGCAGGTGGGCTGGTGCACAGAGGGTGCTGTCGGCCATCTGGGGAGGTGAGGTGGGAGAGACCTACCTGCATGGCAGGCTGCATAGGCAGACGTGGGCGTTTCTCCCTTATCGCCTAAGAAACGGGGTCCTATCAGGTTTTTGAATGGGTGCGCTTCCTGATGATACGTGAGGAAGGCTGTGGGCAGGGAGCTACTGTAGGGTTATCTCAGTTGCAGAGGGGATAAACAGAGGCCCTGGGGGAACGTACATTGCATTAGGTAGTGAGTGATGAGCATCTGAACGAAGGTGCTGGTGCGAATAGAAAGGGACAATGCAAGGGACACGATCCTTCTTTTGATACAACGTGAGAGGAAGGAGGCAAAGATGCCATGCTGAGTTTAGGCGCCGAGACTGGGAGATAGAGAATTATTCAGTCATAACTCGATTCCAGGTCAGCAATCATCTTTGTAACCTTGCATATCAATTTTCTCATCTGTAGACTACAGAATTAACCTGCAGGTTCCCTTAAACTTGGAAGTGTACTGATTATCCACTTTTATGTAATCACACATCTTATTTTCTGAGGATGGCCCTGGCTTTTACTAAAGGATAATTTCAAGCCCCTGAGTTCTGGTGTGCACATTTTGTCAATGGGATACTCTAGTAAGCCTTGGGATTTTATCACTGCCACATGTGGGAGGCCTGGTTTCATGAGTTATACTGTTTTTCTGCTGATACTTCATTACATTGTTTTCTGTGTGTGTGTGTTTTTAATAATTAATTAATTGATTAATGTTTTGGCCTTGCCGTGCTGCATGCGGGATCTTAGTTCTCCGACCAAGGGTCGAACCCGTGCCCCCTGAAATGGAAGTGTGGAGTCTTAACCACTGGACCCCCAGGGAGGTCCCTTTTTTCTGTGATTTTAAATGCCACACTCCTCTAGAGCAGCGCTTCTTCAGCTTTCATGTGCACACTGGGGAACCTGCGGAAATGCGGACCCTGGTTCAGCAGGTCCGAGGTGGGGACTGAGAGTCTCCACTTCAGACAAGATCCCAGGCAGTGCAGATGGTGCCGGACCTTTGATGATCAGGAGAGCAAGGCTCTGCAGGAAGGGTGCTTCTACTTAAATTGCATGCTTTGAAAACGGGTTTAATTATTGATGGTGGGAAGGAACTCCACTGCTTCAGGTTTTTAGTGTTATTTAAATATTGCTGAGAAGGCAGATTTCGTTTGCACCCTGCTTTCCATATTGCCGAATATCAGAAAGAATCCCCCCTACTTCCCTTCTAGAGCTTGCATTATAGAAATATTAATATTTAGAAGAAGTTTCATGTATTAAAATAAACTCGACATTTGAATAGTGATACTTTCTACTGCTGAAGAAACCTACGTTGCTTAATAATAGCTGCAAAATATAGAATGCTTGCAAATGACTTCCTGCAATCTGCAATTCAGAGCAGACCCAAGAAAAATTAGCAGGGTTTATTCTGATAGTTTCAAATAAAATGGCTTCCTTTTATTTTGAATAAGCACAGCACTGTGGAATAAACTGTCCTGTGAAAAATATTGGAATTAGGTTAGTGAAATTGTAAACATCACTGTGTATCTGTCATATTTTGGTGCCAAATGATTTGAAGCAAAAGTGATATTAACTGCTTAAGAAGGTAATCATGAATAGAGAATGAAATTTTTCTTTGGGAGGTTGGCTCCTGATTTTATTATCTCTTTTAGAGAAATATCTATAAATAGGCATTTTAAATAAAGGGAAATACAGAGAAATCAATTGAAAAAAAAAAAAGGTTACAAAAGCATTAAATTAGTCCCGTTTCTAGCATCCATTTTTATTGAGTTGCCTGTGTGTTTTAGAAGAACTTACCTGTTTATTGCTTAATTGCTAACATATAAGGTACTTTATATATATGTTATATATATATTTTACATATTTTATATATAGATTTATATATATATATATTTTAATGTATTGGTAGTGTACCTTAGAAAGGCTGACGTTATAAAATTGATATCTGCTTTTTATTGTATTAAGAATTCTTCGACTTCCCTGGTGGGGCAGTGGTTAGGAATCCACCTGCCAATGCAGGGGACATTGGTTCAAGCTCTGGTCCGGGAAAATCCCACAGGCCGCAGAGCAGCTAAGCTCGTGCTCCGGAACTACTGAGGCTGTGCTCTAGAGCCCGTGAGCCACAACTGTTGAGCGCACCTGCCGCAACTACTGAAGCCGGCACGTGTAGAGCCCGTGCTCTGCGACAAGAGAAGCCACCGCAATGAGAAGCCTGTGCACCACAACACAGAGTAGCCCCCACTTGCTGTAACTAGAGAAAGCCCGTACGCAACGAAGACCCAATGCAGCCATAGATAGATAAATAAATAAGTAAATAAGTAAATAAATAAATAAATTTAAAAAAGAATCAGCCACAAATAAATAAAATTTAAAAAAGAATCATGTACCCATGATTAAGCATTCACTATAAACGAGGGTACACACTGATTTAAAAGAAAAAAAAGGTTTCTTAAGGATGTGCATGTCAAAGCTTGAACTATGTTCTTGATCTGTGGAGTTGTAGATCCCTTTCTGAAAAGGAAATAAAACATTTTGAAGTTCTGATAATAAATCACTTGGGTGATTTCCCATTCACATTTTTAATATAATTGACTCTCTCAGGGAGCAACTTGATTTTTGCCAACTTTAGTGTAATTTCCTGTGTTCAAACATCCAGTGTAGTTACGTCCATCCTGGCTGTTGTTCATGTCCTCGGCTCATAGTGGCAACAACAAAACAAAAAACAAAAAACAGCTGCTCGTGGACCAGCCGACCTGCCAACCGCTTTAGCCACTGCTTCAATAGCAAATGTGGGAAATTTTGCCCCAACCCAGAGGGTTTGAAAGATTAGCTGCCTTGAGAGGATGGGCTTCAAACCTGGTAAACATGCATCACGCAAAATCTGGTTTTATCTTCGGATCCTGTTTATGTCCAGCTCTATTCACTTGGTTTATTTGTTAGATTCACACGGGCCTGAGGCATTATAATCTGATGGGTATATTTCTGCTATAGATCGGACCAAGGCCTTACAGAGTTGTTGGAAAAAGCAGAAACCCTTAGAGGCGCGTCCTTGTGCTTTGCTAGTGGGGAGTAAGAAAGGCAGCCACGCCTTCCAGGTTGAAAAACTTCCTTGGTATTTGGTTCCACTTCTTACCACTGTCAAGGGCTGACCTGAACTTGTTTATAGGCGTGACCCACCTTTGTTGGCTTATCCTGTGAGCTGTTAGGAAATAGTGTCATTTTAATTTGCTCTATTTCTGTGAAGCTCCATTAAACAAGGTCTGAGCTCACCCCGTGGAAAAACTGCTTTGTTTCTGCCTAAAAGGACAGGGCGTTCATTTCTGTCAGATTGGTTCTTTTAAATATACCAGCCTGGGCATGTGTGTGTCTTTGCCTAAACACCTGTTGCTTCATGAGATACACCACGGAATTGAAAGAGGCAGTGAAAACTGTTCCTTGGCTGGCATTAGAACCGGACACCGCCACCAAGAAAAAGGCAGCAAGTGTTTGTAAGACTTACATGGGTGGGACTGGCTGAGGTTATTTTTCTTTCTCCGTCCTGTGTAATTAGTTTTTGCTTTAGAAGATTGTTTTGCGCTAACAACACGCGGACAGATGTACCCTGCTAGTTGCAGGGCAGCCGTCTTGACAGTGGCGGTGATGGGAGCAGCAGATGTCCGTGGTGTTCGCCCACGTGCCAGGCACAGTGATACGCACGGGGGATCCTGTCCATCTCACGGCCATCCCGTCTGGTGGGTGCGATCATTGCTGTCGTCCCCAGGAAATGAACCCACGAGGCTGAGTGATACTAAGTGCAATAGCTGGGATGGGCTGAGCTGTGCTGTGCCTGCCTTCGGGGAACCTGCCCTGGTGAATGGCTTCGGCACTGCTGTGCTTTGTCCACATTTGCTTTCAGACGCCAAGATGCTTTTTTTTTTGTAATTTATTTTTAAATGAAGTACAGTTGAATTACAATGTATTAATTATTGGTCTACAGCACAGTGACTCAGTTATACATATATGTACGCTATTTTTCATGTTCTTTTCCATTATGGTTTATCACAGGATACTGAATAGAGTTCACTGTGCGATACAGTAGGACCTTGTTGTTTATCCTGGAACATTTTAATGAAAGGAGTACAAACTTTAAAAAACCATTATGAATTTACTTATGTGTAGTTCGTTGAGGGAAACGTGAATGCTCGCATGTTTTACCGTGAGATTTTTAATACCAGGTCTTCTTCCCTCCCTTGTTTCCCTCCTTCTCATCTCCCAGAGCGCTTGAACTTCATTCCAGAAGAACCTCATAGACTTTTAGGGTTTTGAGTTCCCGGAGGAATATCACAAAAACTCCCCAAATCCAGTGATGTTAGACCTTGAAGGTCATGGCAAATCCATGGCCTCTGCCTGGCGTCCCCACGTAACCTCAGTCACTGCAGGCGCCACCACTAGGACATTGAAACTGGAACTTGACATGCAGTTTATTCGTCCCCTCTAATTTACTCTCAAAGCAGACATTCTGAGTTAGGTTCCTGTGGTCCAGAGGGTGAGTCATCTGTCCGCAGTTACATACCTGGTAAGTGGCAGGCGAGTCTGGACTCCCCGTCTAGTGCTTTCCACTCTGGTAGGCCACCCTGCTCCTCTGACAGTGAGCTCCAGTCCTGTGACGCACCTGTTCAAAAACGTCTGTGCCTCTCTTTTACCTACAAGCTGTTCCTCCTGACACTCAGGGCCTCTGTAATGAAAAGTTGGGTGAAGGATGCTTTTTCAAGTCCAGGTAAGCCATTCTGTGCAAGGTGCTTAGCAGAGGTGACGGGATTAGTCAGAGGTCACAGCTCTGTCTTCAGAGAGTTTATAGGCTAGCTCAGGGCTAGAGGTATAAGCTTAGTTCAGTAGTACCAGGCAAAAAGGGGTCATTTCAATCAGAGGGAGAAAGTCCTTTTGCAGCTCAAAGGCATGAGAGATGATCATTGGTTGAATACCAGGAACGATGTGGGAGGGGAGATGGCATTGAGTGGATCTTAATAGAAGAGCAGGTATGTGGGCATGTTGGCTGGGACAGCATGGAGAGCCGCAGTGGTGACAGGATGGCTCATGTCTGAGGTGCAGGGACTATTTGGCTGAATAATGTAGCTGTAAGGTGGCAGAGGAGACGGAAAAATGGCATCATGTAATAGAGGGTCTTGGATGTCAGACCATCAGCTGATACTTAATTTAGGAAGTAATTGGGAGCCATTGAAAGTTCTTGAGCGGGGGAATTAAGTGATTGGGGCTGTATTTTAATAAGATAAAGCTGGCTTTGGTAGTAAGGGCTGATCAGAGCAGGGAACCTCCCCCTCTCCCCACCAGCCTTTCCTCATTCTGAATTAATGCCACTTAGAAAAGAGCCACAGAGACTCAGCAGCTGGGGGGCGGGTGGTTACCTAAAGAGGCACTTAGGCCTCACACCCAATTTCAGACACAAATGGATGTTGTCATTCTGGGAAGAGGATGTGCTGGAGCAGAGCTGGCGCTCTCTGAAAATAAATGGCAGCAGTCGTGCTGCTGAGGCGAGTGTCCCCCATGTTAATTAGAAGGCACGTTCCAGGGAGCTGTCATTCTCAGGAGTGTGGAATGGTTGTGGGGTGTCCTGTGGGAAGTGCACAGAAGTGTAACTGAAGAACACTGGATACGGTTTTATACAGAGAAAAAAATGCACACTGAAGAGTCTTGTCTAATGTAACTCTTTAAAAGTCTCAGTTCTATCAGTCTGTCAGGGTTAATGACTGTGCTCATGTATAACCTATTTTTTTTTTAAGACCTTTGAGTTATTTGGAGCATTTTGGTTGCTTTCTCATGGCGTGCAAAGTGCTAAAAGAATTGTTCTGTTTTTCAAATGGCTGAACCGAGAAACATTGAGGTCCCTTCATTTGTAAAATCCTTTTAGAGCTGAAGTATTTTAATGGAGAAGAGAGCAATTAATTCTGTTGTTGCTGTTTTCCTCAGTTAATCTCCATCAGCGTTTGGTTAGGCAGTCTTTTTTGACCGAATCCATCCTTCCCAAATGTCCCCTCCCCCCTCCTCCTTAGACACACACTTACTCTGCCTCTTTCTCACCATCCCTCACCCAGCCCTGTTGCTCTTTAGCGATCCCATCGCATTTCCGGGGGCATTATGCTGTAACGTGTTGTTATACGCATTCTTAGCCACTCGTGTTCTTATCAGACCGTGGACTCCGTGAGAGCACGGCCCCTGTTCACGCTCCGCCCCGGTGTGTATGTGCTTGACAGATGTCAGATGAACGGAGGAATTAATATGCACCTACAGTGAAGCTGGGGTGGGCTTTTGGGAGGAAGTTGAACTATTGTAATTGCTGGAATATATGCAAACAGCTTCAATATATGAGGGAGGTTGATACTGTTGTGACATCCTCTGCCTCATTTTTATCGATTAGAAGAGTGAGGCTTAGCGGTCACCCAGAGAATATCAGAGGATATGGAAAGGGCACTGATGGCCTCTTCATTTTCACACCTTAATGCTTGTGAGAAATCCTCGGATAGATTCTTTTAAAGCACTCATAGGATTCTCAGTGCCGTGTGAAGCACTGACGGCTACACGGTAAACGTTAGTCACGTGCTGGTCTTCGAGGGGCTGTCAGTGAAATGGTAGCGGGATACACAAATGCAGAACCCGTACATTTACAGGAGGGCGTCCACGGTCCGGGCACAGCCTAGCTGAAGAATAGTCGGTGACATTTCGGAGGGTGGGCAAGGGGTGGGTCAGCTCTCGTTCACCGGTTTAAAGACTGGCTCCTTCCGCATGGAGGCATAAACTTGAGTATGGTGGTGGGGGGGAGTCAGAATGAATGCAGGGCTGGCTGCGTCCTTCGGTGATGCCGACTTCTGTGTTCAGAGGCTTTCAGTTAAACCAGTTGAAAGCTGTCTTTTTTTTTTTTTTTGCGGTACGCGAGCCTCTCACTATTGTGGCCTCTCCGGTTGCGGAGCACAGGCTCCGGACGCGCAGGCTCAGCGGCCACGGCTCACGGGCCCAGCCGCTCCGCGGCACGTGGGATCTTCCCGGTCCGGGGCACGAACCCGCGTCCCCTGCATCGTCAGGCGGACTCCCAACCACTGCGCCACCAGGGAAGCCCGAAAGCTGTCTTTTAAGTGAGAGCGTGGCTGTAGAGGTGGGTTAGGAAGTGGTGACAGAGTGGCTCAGGGTGGTGGTCCGAGAGCTGTGGCCGAGGCTGCGGTGCGCGGGGTCACTGGCAGAGCACGCGGTCGGCGCCGAGCTTCAGCCGAGCCCCACACCTGCCGGACGGTGGCAGCGCCTACCTCGGAGCGCCAAGTGGGCCAGCCTGTTTTCTACGGGCAGTCAGGGTTTGTTGACGGCGACGCCAAACTGAGATCGAGATCGGGTGGGATGATGGAATTCATTCAGCTCTGGCAGGAGGCAGACGTCGAGGGCGTTTATTGAATATATTGACGGAGGGCTGGGAAGAGGAGGCGGTGAACATGCGTGTTGTCAGGTTGGCGAGCAGTGAGGGCTGAGCGCTGAGGTTGACGGTGAACTCGAGCTCAGCGCCGAGAACTGGGCATTTACCTGTTTGGAGCTAAGGGAGTCACACCCATCAGAGCTCTGTCTTGGTGCCGGCTGGAGCCACACCCCAGCTGTGCTCACAGGTGGTGACATGTGTGCAGGGCTGCAGCCAGGGCTGGGAGCCAGGGACCAAGCTGTTTGAGAATAAAGGTGGACAAGGGCCAAGTCTGGGCTCCTTTCCCTTTTTCCTCTGTGGTGATGCTCTCAGAGAGACAGTTTCAGGGCTGTATGTGGTATACTTGGATCTTGGAAGGTCCTTCGAGCACTGAAGTCCAGTGGAGTAAAGCAGCTGCCAACATAAGGAGACGAGGTTGGTAAAGAGTTTCAAGGAACAAAATATTTGCATGTGCTTTAAAAAAACAAATTCGGGCTTCCCTGGTGGCGCAGTGGGTTGAGAATCCGCCAGCCGATGCAGGGGACATAGGTTTGTGGCCCGGTCAGGGAAGATCCCACATGCCGCGGAGCAGCTGGGCCCGTGAGCCATGGCCGCTGAGCCTGCGCGTCCGGAGCCTGTGCTCCGCAACGGGAGAGGCCACAACAGTGAGAGGCCCGCGTACCGCAAAAAAAAAAACCAAATTCATCCTTCTTACAGACAGATTGGAATCTCATCACTTAGCATTTTGTATTTTCATTTTTATTTCTCTCATATTCTTATGAATTTGGAGGTCACACTAAGGTGATTAGTTACTACTTTAAAAACATATTAATGTTTTCTTCTATTAATATTATTTTAAACGTTCTTAATGGCTTACATATTTCTTTGTATGGCTATACTATGTACATAACTTTTCTTCCTAGATATATAAACAGTTTTTATAAATAACCCTGCACCGAGCTTGTTTATATGTTAATACTTGTCTAAATATCCAATATTGTCTTTAGATTCCAAAAGAAGAATTATTGGGTTAAAGGAAACAAACTGTCTATATTGCCATGTTGCTTTTTAGAAAGGCTGTAATTTTCTAGTCCCACCAGCATACCAACATTTATGAAAGTAAGGCTTCATTTCATATCTACTGGATTATATCATTTTAAAAATTTTGCTAAATTTATTCAGAAATAATAATGAAAAACCCTGCTGTTGTCCTCTGCTTCCTGGAACTTTACCAAGGGAGGGTGTCCACTCCTGCACTTGTGTCCAGCAGTGTTTGGATTGCAACAGTAGCAGGAGTGGACGTGTTCGTCAACCAAAACCCCAAAGAGAGCTGGAGGCCACTCTTCAAGACGCTGCTTCTTGTAGTAACAAGAAGCCATTACTGGTCGCCTCTCATCAGCTCAGTTCACTGAGGTTGAATTAAAAAGACACGGAATCGGTTGACTTTCTCGGGTGCTCAGGTGCGCAGGTGCGCAGGAGCACTCCTCGAGGGGCTGTCACTCAGGCGCCCAGAGCTGCGTTCGTTCCTTGTTCCTTGTGCCCAGAGGAGCAGGGTGTGGCATTGACCAGTTGCTGGGCTCCACCCGCCCTTCTCTCTCCTTATCCTGTTTCATTTTTCAGGGCCCTTCTTCCCAAATGAAATCATCTTACATCTTTGATTCTTTTTTGTCCCCTTAGAATCCAAGCTCTGTTATAACAAGCACTTGGTTTTTCTAGTTTGTGCTGTCCCCCCCCAAGATCTGGCCTGTAAGAGGTGCTGAGTGAGCCCCAGAGGCTCTCTGTTGCCCGTGGAAACAAGTGCAGACTGTCACCCCATCTTCGGTTTGCCCCATCGGCTTTCCCGGACCGTCTTCCTGAATGACACTGCCCTGCACCCCGTGTGCGCCCTGCCTGTGGTGCCCTGCAGCCTGGGGGCCTCCTTTCCCTGACTGCCTCCTTTCACATGGGGCCCGATGAGGACCTGTGAGTCTTTAGGGTCCAGCTCAATGTTTTGTGGGTCTCCCCGCTAGAAGCCTTTCCTCACATCCTAACTGGCTCTAGTGCTTGCTTTTCTGAACCCCTGAAAGTCATCCTCTGTCTTAAAAGTGCCTTCTAACCATGGGTGTGGTTGTGTCTGTCTTTGTGACTTTGGGTTGGGGACCTGCTGCTCACCCAAGTTCCTGGCCCAGCAGCTGAAGGCCCACTGGACCTTTCACTTAAAGGACTTTGTTTCCCAAACTGCTTTTTTTTTTTCCCCTCTGAAAATTTCTCAACATTTCTCATCTTACCTCTTCAGTTGTATATTTTTTGGTCAATGAATTACTTAAAATGTTACAGCTGGTAGGAATCTTGGCCAATATCTAGTCTCATTAGAATATGTACCTTGTACTACGGTTTTTCCCCAGGAGTTTCGGATCAGCTTTGGGGCTGGTAGCAAATGTAGATAATTGTTTCCTGATTAGGAATCAGATTTGACACTTCCTATTGAAGTGTTTTGCTGTCTGGGATATGAAGCAGATGGTCGCTTATGGCAGAACAGATGTCTGTGTGGAATCAGAGCATTTTAATCTGCTCTTGTACCTTGAGGTGTTTCCCTTGACAAATACCTACTTCTGACCTGCTTGTTTCAGCTTTGGGTGATTTTTCCCTGCTAAGGGGCTACATAGATCCTTACAAAGAAGTCTGATAAAATATGACAAATGAAACATAAGTAATTCAATATTGGTTAATCCACATGCTTATTCGAGTGCAAGTCCAATGTCTTGATTGACTGGGTAAGCGGCAATTTGTTGATAAACACTCCGTTCACGTGAACTACTGTTTATAACACTAAAAAAGTCATTTCACTAAATACAGTTTGATTCTTCAGATTATCTGTTGAACTCAGGCTGTCGGTGGGCTGCCTGGTTTTGAAATTTAGCTCTGTCACTAAGACCTGTGTAGGCTGAGGCAATGACCACGCGTTGCTGTGCTTCAGTTTCCTGATCTGTAAAACGGGAGTGAGGGAGGGCGGCTACAATAGTATTGCTTTTAGGATTGAACGGGGGTTACAAGAGTTCATGGGTGGAAAGTGCTGAGCGTGCTTCCTGGCCCACAATCACCACAGAGATGTTAGCTCCGTCACTGATATCGTTAATGTACCATCACTCTCCTCATCTGAGAAATCAGAGCTCTCGCTGCCCACGTGCACAGTAGAGAGGCTGGAAGAAGGGCCGGATCTGAATAACGAGCGTCCAGCTGAGACCTGTGCGTGGTCTACCCAGCTTGGCTTTGTTTCTCTTTCAAAGGCGCTGGTTGTGCCAGCTGTTCCGTGGCATGTGTAATGTCTGTGGATGGTTTTAGTTTGAAAGTATAGGTTTTTGAGACTCACAGAAAGAAAACTTGTGGTTTCCAGGGCCCGGTGGGAGGGCTGGCCTGGGAGTTGGGCATTAGCAGATGCAAACTATTTTATATATATATCTCTCTATATATATATCTGAATCACTTCACTGTACACCAGAAACTAACACAACATTATAAATCAACTATATACTTCAATAAAATAAATTTTTAAAAAAAGGAAAGTATAGGTTTAGACATCTTGTTTAGGTTTGAGTCTTTGCCTCAGAGTGTTACATTATTCATTTTTGGATAGAGATGTTAAATAGAGGTATTAGAAAACCAGTGTGTCGAAGTTGAACTTTTCCAGGCCGTCTTCGCTCAATTTGCACGGTCACTGCATTCCTACAATATTGAGTGCCATTGAAACTGGGCAAAATACTGTGTAGGACGGATTTAGCCTCAAGGATCAGAAATTTATAAAAAATTTGTTACTTACCTGAGTGTCTAGTGGGACCTTCAGAACCTGAAGATGATTTCTCCCCTCTGGGAGACTGTCCCCACGCTGCAGGCTGTCTGGCTCCCCTGACCTCTGCCACTAAATGCCAGCAGTGCCCCAGCCGTGTGACAACAGAATTTCCAAAATGCTGCCAGGGAGTGGTACCTCCCCTTGGAGAACTACTAAGACAGAGGGAGCAATGTGAGTTCTCATGGCGGGGTCTGTCCCTAGTGCCCACGTTGGAGAGAAAATGCTCAGGGTACGTATGGAGTGTTGGTTTGAACCAGTCTGATGATATTGATGTTCTGATGTACAGTGTTTCTTCTTAAAAATATAATATGCCCGAGGTGTATGTTGTGTTTGCGCAGGACAGATGGAGTGCTCTGCAAGTGTGCCGCCTGCTAGGTGTGAGGGCTTGTGTTCTCTGGGAGTGCGGACCCCTGCCAGTCCCAGCGCCAATAGCTGCAGTTTCTTCATCAGTAACAAATTCACTTTTCCCTCGCCCGGTCTCTAACGTATCAAAGCTACTTTGTGGAACAGAAGAGCTTTCGTCTTGTATCATATAGATGGAAAGAAACTTTACGAAAGTAAAACGTTTAGTCAGATAGGTTGCTAAGTGTTCTTGCGTTTTGGGACCTAATCTGTTATTGGGCTGAACTGGATGACTTTCAGGGTTAGAGGCAGAAACAGAAATTTCTGTTTTTATGATTTTCTTTTTTCAAGGTAAACTTGTTTCAATGTCATCAAAAGTATGAGTGTAAACAAAAGCATCAAAAGAGCCCTGTTGGGTCTTCCCTGGTGGTGCAGTGGTTAAGAATCCACCTGCCAGTGCAGGGGAGACGGGTTCGAGCCCTGGTCCAGGAAGATCCCACATGCCGTGGAGCAACTAAGCCCGTGCGTCACCACTACTGAGCCCACATGCCACAACTACTGAAGCCCGCGTGCGTAAAGCCTGTGCTCCACAACAAG
This sequence comes from Kogia breviceps, assembly GCF_026419965.1. Classification (NCBI taxonomy): domain Eukaryota; kingdom Metazoa; phylum Chordata; class Mammalia; order Artiodactyla; family Physeteridae; genus Kogia; species Kogia breviceps. Next base: position 170,514,288 of record NC_081312.1, read on the forward strand.
AGCAGCCACCGCAATGAGAAGCCCGTGCACTGCAAAGAAGAGTAGCCCCCGCTCACCACAACTAGAGGAAGCCCGTGCGCAGCAAGACCCAACACAGCCAAAAAAAAAAAGCCCTGTTAAGTGAAATCGAGGTCTCTTTTGTGGGTGTGTGCACATATGCATGTATATGTTATGTGGATACATCTCATGGGTTCTCACGCAGTGTATATACAAAGCTACCTACACATGTGGAAGCACTTTTTCAAGCCCCATCCTTGAGACCTCTTCCTCTCTAGTTCCTTTATCATGGTATCCATAATTCCTTTGGTGGTAGCACTTTGTTCCTTTAAGACATCACGTTCTTAAATAGAAAGTAAATGTGAAAAAAAAATGTATCATACATAAAAAAATAAAAAGTGTATCATACATAATAAAAAATAAAAATAAAATTAAAATACTACAAAGATATTACAGAAGGAAGGCATGTATCTTTGCTTAGCATTGATTCTCCAGGGAACTCTACTCATTTAAGTGTCATGGGAGGAATGCTTGAATCATTTTATGCAACTTAGTAGGAGAAAAGTGCCATTATTTGCCTCTGGAAATCTCCTAGGAATTTTATAATTTGGCTATATTTCTAAAATGCTTCACTGATCATTTTCTTAGAGTTAAAGAATAATAAATCCTAATGGTTTAGTTTTAAACTACCCTAGATACTAAGATATGTGTGTAACTCTTTTCTTTAATGTTTGAAAAATAATAAATCCAAATTAGGATTCTTTTTTCAATAAGGTCAGATACTTGAATACAGTTGTGCCTTTTTTTAAAAAAAAAAGATTGGTTGAAGCTTATGCCCAGATAATGTTGTTATCTCTTCTATGATGGGCTCTATGTAAAAAAAAGTATATTAATTATCTTATTTATATAATTTATCCATTGCAGTATAAAAATTATCCCCGAACGTAAAGGCTTAAAACCCTGGATACTTATTAACTCATCGTTTCTGGGGGGCAGGACTTACAATGTGGCTAGGCTGGGTTCTTGGCTCATCTCTTATGGGGCTGCGGTCGTCTGAAGGCGAGAGTGGGGTTGGGGAACCTGCTGAGGTTCACTCACGTGGCTGTTGGCAGGAGGCTTCAGTTCCTCACCATAGTGAGTGAGCACCTAATACAGGAGCCACCTGCTTTTTATAACCTAATTTGGAAGTGACAGGCCCTCTCTTCTGCTATATTCTCTTCATTAAAAGTAGATCACGGGGAAGGGATCACACGGGGGCCTGACAACTAGGAGGTGAAGATCACGGAGGGGGTGGGGTGGGGTGGGGGTTTGGAGGCTGCCTCCTGCATTACGTTTACTTATATAATATACAGTGTGCTGGAGCCTGGAATTACAGTGAACTTGTTGAAACCTGAATACCTCATGGCAACGTGAAAGATTTTGATGGGTAAAGTTCTGTTTCTGAAAGCGAATAAAGAAATCTCCAAGGAAAATGAAGGATTTTTAAAATTCATAAATGTTCTAAGCAGAAAGCTCAGTGGTGTATGCAGAGCTTCTCACTATATTAAAACATTACACCTTAAGACTCTTTTATTTCATATGTGAACTAAGTGACTTGGGAATTGCCACTGGGGGTGACCTTTCATTCAGTAATCCTCTCTAATATTAGTTTTTAACCTCAGCCTTATTATGCGGACTGAAATCCGTGTGCTTTAACATGTTCTTTGCTCAAAAGAATTTGCCATGGTTTTGGGTGAGGAGTGATATTGGCTGGCTTAAATCAACTCTATCAATTCTTTTTTTTTTTTTTTTTGCGGTATGCGGGCCTCTCACTGTTGTGGCCTCTCCCGTTGCGGAGCACAGGCTCCGGACGCGCAGGCCTAGCGGCCATGGCTCACGGGCCCAGCCGCTCCGCAGCACGTGGGATCTTCCCGGACCAGGGCACGAACCCGTGTCTCCTACATCGGCAGGTGGATTCTCAACCACTGCGCCACCAGGGAAGCCCTCAATTCTTTTTTTAGACTGATACTTTTTCTTTACCCTTTTTTCACTTGCTTTATCTTGGAATGTTTGATTGTTAAGTGTGTCATCGTTCAATGAAATGTTTGAGGCAGAAAGTTCTAGAAGTTTATTTTCCCTTTTTGCTGAGGTGCTGAATAGATGACAGTTTCTTGTGGAAATAACCTGGATGATTCTAACCAATGACCTGATGTTTTCCTTAAGCAGGGCTGCTTGTGAAACAGCTCTCAAGAGTACATTGTATCTACTATTAAGTCTATTAATTGTAGACACTTAATATTTGTTGGTTACATTTATACTTAGCTTTTCTTTGGAGGTGATAGGGCCAGTTAGGTCCTAAGTTTAGAGACTTGACAGTGTGACTAACATCCACTGCCAAAGCCTTGCTGTTGTTTTCTGCGCAGCAGTATATTTCTTTGGCTTCCTGTTTCTGGTCTCAGTATTGAGTCTTGATTAATGGAAGCAGTAATAAAGTATTTGCTCTTCATTTATTTCTGTTCTCACTTATCTTCAGTGCCTGTGATTCCATAGCTTTTCTTTTACCCTTTCTGCTCTTCTTGGGCAGCAGTGAGTGGATCCAAAAGCACCCTTAGTGTATCCTTTGTTTACATAACCTATTCTGTCTCACACAGAATTGGGTCTGTCATGACTCAATTTAGCTGTTTTTGTCACACCCATTATACAATGGGGGATTTCCAGTGTTGTGAAGCCCTCCTTGTCACCAGAGTCCAAGGTGTGCCTTTCAGGGGGCAGGGCTAGAACTCTTCAGGTCTTGCATTTTGGGTGGGAACTGTTCTTAGGGATTTTTTTCTTCTGTGAATGAGTAACAGTGAAATTAATCCAAGCTCAGGGCTTAAATTAAAACACATTTACATATTTTACACTGTAAGTTGAAGATCCAGGTACTTAGCTGCCCCAGTGACAAAATGATTCATCATTAGGTGTAGTTCTGCAGAGAGCATGACATGACAGAGGAAAAAGGAAATTTCAGGTGCAACAGCAGTACTCTGATTGAAATGCACTTGGCTTCTCTAATGTCCTTTGTTTCAAAACTCCTCTCCTGCAGTTGAGAGTGAGACGTAGTGCAGTGTGGTGGGGAGACTTAGGAATGATGTTCTGTCACTTCCCAGCTTCAGTACTCGGAAAAAATTACTTAATCTCTCTGAACTTGGGTTTCCTCATCTGTAAAACGAGGAGAATGCCAATTTCCTTGAGAGATTTGCTGGAGGTTCGTAAGAATGTACGAAACAACGTCTAGCACAGTGTGTGGTAATCGGTGGGTATTCCAAAACAGCTGGTGGGATTTTAAAACTCTTCTCCTTTCTTCAGCTGACATTTCCTAGCCTGGCTCCCCCTGCATCAGTGCTAAGACTAAGGCCTGGCTTGTGTGAGGTTTTGTTAAAGTGACCCATGTAGATGATGGTAATGTGTCCAGCATATGGTCTAGGCAGCTACTGGATGACGGAGAAACACTGAGCGCTAACAGAGGGGACGGGAACAGATGTGATTTAGGAGTAAAGAGCAAGGTGGGCTCGTAACTGAGTTGACAGCAAGGAATCAGTTTATGAAATTAGGTTTCACACCTGAAAACTTCATGTGTAAAAAAGGCAGCTTTGCCTTAAAAGAGAGAATTTTAGAACATCTTTGTGAAGCACCAGCAGCGAAGCCCTCCAGGTCTAAGGGCAAAATGAGGCATCGCATGTTGGGTATTTCACAGCATTTGTCAGAAAAAACGTGTCCCTTACCAGGGTAAGTGGGGACCAGAAGCCTGGATTGTGGTCTTAGTTTGTCCAGGGGGATTCACTGTGGTTTGTAGGATATATTGTTTGAGAAAACAGATTGTTCCGGAGTCTCAGTGAGTGGATAAGAAGATAGGAGCTAAGGGGGAGGTCCCTGAGCTCACAGCTTCTGTGAATTTCCTTAACCAGATATTGTGGTACGAGGATGCAAACTTTACGTTTTTTCTTTTTTTTTTTTTAGCTTAGGCTGTTGTTCAGTTAGGAGGTTCAGTCACGATCTCTATATTTGAATCTATCATGCAAACATCCTGGAAATACATATTTTTGAAGTGATAAAGTTTTTTTTTTTTTTTTAATGTAAATGAAGGCTCAAAAGTAAAGAAAAGGATTCAAAATGGCATCATAGACTTCCGAAATGGCTTTGGATCAGAAGGAAAACAGAACAAAACAAAACAAAAAGCCCTAACGTTGTACACTGCAAAGGAGTCAAAGGGAAATTTTCTTTCACAAATATTCAAGAAATCATGTCATTTATCTTGTTTAAAAGCCTCCTTTTGGGAGAACGGCAGTACCTTTTTGTGACTTGAGTCTAAAACCTGAAACTGAGATTCATGCAGAGAGGCAAGTAGAAGAATAAAATTTCAAGAGGAGGGTGGATTAGAAATGTACTCATCTGTCTTCAACTTGACAGTCCTCTAGAAACGAGGAGCTTTGTACTGTAAACAGTTTATTGGTTCAGAGGGACAGAGATCGTCTGTAAAGAGGTGAAGGATGGGAAAGAGTACTGTTTCCCTGCCCAGCGCTGTCAATCCAGATGGGACTCCAGTTCCTCTGCTGGTTTTACTTGACATCTTGTTGTGAGTCAGCTGCTCCCCTCTGAGCCCTGGACAGTGACCTTGCTCGTTTCCTCAATCACAGGGAACCTCTCCACCCCCAGCCCTAGAGCAAGAGGGGCCAGTGGGCACAATTCTCACTGTTCCCTTGGAGGCAGGTAAACACAGCCTGTCTTGACTCTTGAGATTAGTGTCTATTTGATTCTGTTGATCTGTCATCATTTTCTCTGTTCTGTGATTAGTTGATCAGCACGGAGAGGGAAAGTTGGAAAAAAAGCGTGTTGTACATGGTTAGGGTGGGACGTTTTCTTTTTCCCATTCCTCACCTCAGCTCTCACTTTAACGACCATTCTTTGAGCATCCACATCCTTGAGGAGAGGCTATTCTTAGGAGGCATTTGATTAGAAGACTGCTAAGAAGTGGCTGCAGATGCTGACACTGTGGAAGCTTGCTTAGGTTAATATTGTTAGTACCTAAGATGCAGGTCTGGATGACAGTAGCATGGAGCCCAGACAGACCCTGACTAAGACCTCATGAGTGGCCAGTTGAGCCTCAAGAAGGGAGGACTCCCTATGGAGTGTGTGTCCTTGTACCTGGGCTAGTGCTACACCCAACAGTTCTTGGTGGAGCTGTCAGTCCCTCCTTTGCCCGTGAAAACGTTTTGTCTTTGGCTCACTCCACTTCTTCTAAGGCCCTTGGAAAATGACAGCAGCACCTTGATCGAAATTCTCAATTTGTTCATAAACTTGGGGGATTTCCTGCATGTGGTCCTGCATCTGTACAGTCAGGCCATATTCTCACCACTACTGACGTCTGTGGTGTTGGTTGAAGTGTCTCTTCCTGCTATTAACTACTCATAAAGGCCATTTGTTAAAAGGGGGAAGGTTATTTCTATGAAAATTATTTGTGATGAGATGCATAGAAAATAGATAGATATAAAATATTGTCCTTGTTTTCGAGGAACTTGCTGATTTTGAGAGGTAAGGGATGACATACAAGTTGTCACCTAAGGCAGGGGTTATAGCAATAGCCACTGTGACTTGGAAGAGTTTTTGTTGGTGCTGTGAACAGATGCTTGTGTATTTCTCAATAAGTCAGTGATTCAGCAACATTAAAAAACATCTAGGGCTTCCCTGGTGGCGCAGTGGTTGAGAGTCCGCCTGCCGATGCGGGGGATGCGGGTTCGTGCCCAGGTCCGGGAGGATCCCACATGCCGCGGAGCGGCTGGGCCTGTGAGCCATGGCCGCTGAGCCTGCGCGTCCGGAGCCTGCGCTCCGCAACGGGAGAGGCCACGGCAGTGAGAGGCCCGCGTACCGCAAAAAACAAACAAAAATCTATATGCTGTCTGACCTATGACAACAATTTGTTTTACCCACAATTTCCTAAAAACCGCTTTACCTTATGTTATTCAGGGGAAGCCACTTTTGAAGTGGCCTCATTATAAGCAGGGCCAATCTGTTTTGTTAACATGCTGTAAGCCTGACAAGCACGCCTATTTTCTAACATATGCTAGATGACAAGTATCTGCCCCTTTTTGGCTTTGAGTTAGTTTTTTCTCCCTGTACTTCCACCATTCACTTTGAGGTTGATTTTGTGCCTCCCTTGCCCACAGCATGCTCTCCTGTCGATGATTCTCTGCTTCTCCACAGGCTGCATTGGCCAGTCTAGAGATAGAAGAGGATTTGAAGCAAATGTCCTCTTGGATTTTATTAGCCAGGCATTTGAAAGTTCAGAGATCACAGCACTCTCTGCCATGCCCCGTGGGGATGGGCTGCCCAAAGGATGTTCCCTCTTCTCTAGGAGTTTTCTGAAGTCTCAGGAACTGGGCTCAGACACTAGCCCTGGAAAGCAAGTGGTGGCTTGGAGGAGGGAGGGTTAAATAATCTTGTTTTCGGTGAAGACTTCCACCAAGTAATTCAGCCCAGATCAGTCGAGGACTTCGTAGGTTGGAAACTTAAATGCCCACATGCTTTAAACAAATGCTTTAACCGTGTTCAGTGGAGCTTGCATTTTGTGGTGTGGAATCACTAGTGTGTATACTTCATTCAGGTGGGTTAAGATTGAAGGGAGGGGAAGGAGAAGAAAACGTATTACTAAATTAATGAGAATCAAAACATTTCCTTTCACACTTTCCATCTTGGTCAAAAACTTTGCTTCCAATCCTCTGCTAAAAATTATGCATTTTCTGACTGGTATCCTATTACAACTATTGTAAGTAGCTAAATATTTACTTTTATCCTGATTGGTATTTTGATAGGCAGCAGTAAACCCTACAGTTGCATTATTTGACCAGAGCACGAGTTACTTTCTGTGTTACCTTCCACGCCACGTGGTAAGGTCTCAGGAATATTTGTGCCTTTGGCATTTTAAATGACTGCATTCACAGCTTCGCTTTGCAGTGATCTGGCCTTACGTCGCGCGGGGGTGGGGGGAAATTAGAGGCAAAGTCAGTTGGTGTGTCAGGCAGATGTGGCACCCCGTGGTTCACGGTTGGCACCCAATACACCTGTTCTTCGAGGTTTGCCTGGAGCTTGGCCGCCAGCTTCTCCAAGGGCGCCCTGCAGTCTTGGTTAGTTTTTCCATTTGTCAGTCCAGGCATCCTTGGGTCAGGGGTAGGGTGTCATCCAGTTCTGCTTCTCAGATGGGTGCGGGCGAAGAGTAGAGGCTTTGTTTGTGCACACATCCAGCCGGGTCGGGTTCTGAGCACTGACCCCTGGGGTCCGAGCCAGCAAGGCCGAGGCTGCCAAGTGTGTCAGGGGGGGTTCACCTGCTGCTCTGTTTCTTTTCTTCCATTCTGACAACTCGTGATGGGACATCTGGAGAAATCGGTAGTGGCAGAAGAAGAAAGCATTTCCACTCTGACTTTGAGACCAGTCTCTGCTAGTATTCCGTTTAGTAACGATAGGCTTCCTTGGAACGAAACCTTTTGGCTTCGTGTCCTCAGCCCCTGGCCGTGCACATGGGGCGCACGGCCACACATCAAAGCACTGTCCTTTACCGAATACCAGTCTTTGCAGGTTTAGTTGTGTGACAGGTGACAGCGTCCCATTGCCAATTAAGGACAGGTGTCTGTTGTAAGTCAGATCTGCCTCTTGCATTTTGTTTGGCTATTTCTTTTTTTTTCCTTTCTTTCTTTCTTTCTTTTTTTTTTTTTTTTTTTTTTTTTTTGCAGCACGAGGGCCTCTCACTGCTGTGGCCGCTCCTGTTGCGGAGCACAGGCTCCGGACACGCAGGCTCAGCGGCCACGGCTCACGGGCCCAGCCGCTCTGCGGCACGTGGGATCTTCCCGGACCGGGGCACGAACCCGCGTCCCCTGCATCGGCAGGCGGACTCTCAACCACCGTGCCACCAGGGAAGCCCTTGTTTGGCTATTTTGTAAAGAGATTCCACTGAATTGGGAGACAGAAGTATTTGAGGTCAGTGATAACACTTGACCCCATGAAACACTGTGAAGTGGTCTTCATATCAATCAGCTCTGACTTAGCTTCGATATAAATACTTTAAAGTATAAATACCATATATATATATATATTTTCAAGACTTTCTTAGCTTTTGCTGTGGTTTCAGGGGCATCTAAATGACTTCTTAAAAGTTTATCCCATAAATAATATGAAGTGCTGCTTTATGTTAGTGGAGCTGCCAGGTCGGGAATGCTGTCTGCACAAGCTGACGTGAATACCTTGTTTTCAAGTTGTCCCATTGAGGTTTGAGCTGGGGATAGGAAGGAGATGGCCTTTATCATATACTTCTTCTGTGATTAGCAGAGGGGTTGTTCTCTCCTGGTTAAGCTTGTCTCCACTAGTTCTTTCTAGTTTACGGGCACCTTAGAAGCTGGGTTTTTCTTGTCCCACAGAAAAACCTCCCACAAAAATAAATTGTTATTCTCTAAGGAAGTATGACTGCCTTTTAGTTTACTGGGAAAAGCATTAGATTAATGAGTTAGGAGAACCGCGGGTCTCAGATGTGTAGCCAACTTGAGCTCCCTGTCTCACAAGCACTCAGTAACTTACTCTGCAGAGTTGAGGTGCTCTTGCTGTCTTAACCCTAGTCCTCATCAGCACAGCAAGTGTTTCCTTTCGGTGGGTAATTATGTGCCAGGTACTAGGCTGAGTATTTTTATGCGTTTAATACTTAGAGCAGCTCACGGAGGAATGCATCCTCATCTTGCAAAATGAAGTTGTGTAAGCAACTTCCCCCAAAGCTCACGTGAACAGTGCCTGGAAGTGAGGGCTTTGAATCCGGTTTTGTCTGATGGCAATGCCTGTACTTCTCTGTGTGCCTCCCACTCCGAATTTACAGTACAAAAGGGTATAAATAAGAAAAGAAAAATGTTTCTTATCTCACTTCCAAGAGTAATCCACATGGATATAGTGTGTAAACATTTAGACAACTTAATCAGTACAAACAAGAAATAAAGGCTTCTGCCCTAGCTCTTCACCTCCGAATGTAAACACGTTAATTGTGGCTTCTGCACAGCCTTCCAGTTTTCTAGGCTTTTAGGTAGGGGCGTGTGCGTGCGTGTATGCTTGTGTGTGTGTGTGTGTGAGTGTGTGTGTGTGTGTGTGTGTGTGATGGTTCGGTAATACTAGAAGTATGCCTGTTGCTTTCTAGAAGTGGAATTGCTGAGCCATTTTTCTTTTCATAATCCTTTTTGCTTTTGTTTTTAATCTTCCATAAATTAAGATATGTTTGACTCTCTTTCTGTATTCTGTATCTATTCTGTTTACTTTTTTCTCCTTTTCTCTCCTCAGTCCCAAACTGTTTTTTATCCTGATAAGGCACCTCCACACTACATTTTGTTTTCATAATTTTTCTGAATTTTCCGTGTTTATTTTTCAAGATTATAACTTTAGTCTCATTTTGCCAAAGCTGACCCATTCCACAGAAACAAAACAAATAGAAATCTGTTAATATTGTAATTGAGAATGCATTTTAATTATCAGTTCCTTTATGGATGGAATTGACATCTTTATCAATAGTTAAATCTAACCCCCCAGAATTTCAAGAATATATATAATTTCCCTTTTACTTAAGTCTTTTTTTGATCACTTTTTAGAGTTCTAAATACGTGTAAGTCCAACACATTATATTGTTTCCTAGGCAGTAAACCCTTTGGATTGCTGCTCTCAACTTTTTCTCATTTTTAAAGTGGCCAAAGTTTATATATAGGGAAGCAATTATTGTGTTTAATTTTCATAACATTTATGAATTATTTTTATAATAATTCAAGTTATTCTTTTGCATTTTTCAGGTATATAATTTTATCATATGCAAATCATGATAATTTTGCCTCCTTTTCTATATTCATAGCAAATACTGACTTCTCTGTTTAGTTGCCTGGCTAGCACTTCCAGAGTAATGTTAAATGAGAGTGGTGTTAATTAGCATCCAACCAACTATCTGCCAGATGACATGATGTTTTTGGTATAAAAGCTATCAAGGTCTTCCATAAAGACACGTGACTGTTAAATTTATAAATGTGGAAAGAGATAAAGTAAATTGAAAGCAAAGGTACACGGGGGAGGTAAGAGACTAGGACTAGGCTTTGAGGAGTAAATAATGAGAAAATCTAAGGGAAGAAAAGTAGGGAAGAAAAGTAAGGTCCGTCCAAGTGCAAGGGCTGCACCCAGTGCTGTGCTGAGTTGGCCAGAGCTTCGTAACCAGATATGCATCAAGGCACCGTGTCTGTCTGATGGATGCTCTGAAGCTGACATCCTTTCATGAAGCGCCTGAGACAGAGGGGCGGCTCCATAAATGTCTGCGAAGGGGTAAACGGAGGGAAGGGAAGGTGGGAGGAGAAGGAGAAGCTGCTCCTTGGAGGTGGAAGAGTTGGACGCAGGTGAACCATCCCCGACAGGGTCAGAGCGTGTGGCCCTGTTTGTCGCGTGGGGCTTTGCGGAGGCGCCTGGAGCGGATGCAGCGTGGAGGGCTCCTGGTGGCTGAGATAGGGTGGCAGCCCCTGGTGGGCTGGCCGGTGTCGGCTCCTGCGCCCACATTTTCTCAATGTTCCGTGCTGTGAAGACAGGACAGAGGATGGTCCAGGTGCTGCCCCGACCCCGTGCCTGCACTCCATCCTGCACTTGGATGGCTGGTGTTAGGTCTCCTGGGTCAGAGAGCAGTGAGCACAAGGTTTGAGCTGTTCCGTACACCTTGGGGAACCAGCAAGGGCACAGGGTGTTGGAGTGGATGCGTAGCCAGGCAGTCCCAGGGTCTGCTGCAGAGCCGTCAGCATCTTTCAGGAGCGGCTTTTCAGTCACTGTTAGTCATGGGCCCTTTGATTAAATGAACTCTTTTGAGGAGGGAGCCCAGTAGGGTGAACATACGATGAAAAGACTGCTTTGGGTTCGGGGAAGAGGGCCGGGAAGAGCTGAGACCATCTGTCTGGGACGCGGTTTGAGGGCATTGGGCCGGGTCTCCAGGATGCTGCCAGAAGCTCAGCAAGAATATCAGCGAGTATCAGTGGACTTGTGACCTGATAATATTCACTTATGGCCGAGTGGCGGAGAAGGTTAGCACTGTGTAAAGTCATAGCTCCCAGTGTTTGCTTTTACGTTGTTTAAGGATGAGATACTTGACTTCCATGGTTTAAAAAAAAATTACGTTTTCAGTATTCTGACAACAGTATTTAAGAACAGATTTTTTTTTTTTTAAGTTAATTTTTTGGCTGCGTGGCCTGTGGGATTCCCCGTGTTCTGGGACGGACACTGGTGTTTATTGCCGGCTATATCACAGTCTAGGGGTTTTGTATACGTTATTTGATTAAGTCCTCACACTGATTCTATGATGTAGGCGATATTATCCCCATTAAAAAAATTTAATTATTTTATTTACTTATATTTGTCTGAATTGGGTCTTCGTTAACTGTGCTCAGGTTTTTCTCTGGTTGCGGCGAGCGGGGGCTGCTCCATGTTGCGGGGCGCGGGCTTCTCATTGCGGTGGCTTCTCTTGTTGCGGAGCACGGGCTCTAGGCACACGGGCTTCAGGAGTTGTGGCACGTGGGCTTCAGGAGTTGTGGCTCACGGGCTCCAGAGCGCAGGCTCAGTAGTTGTGGCACATGGGCTTAGTTGCTTCGTGGCATATGGGATCTTCCTGGACCAGGGCTCGAACCTGTGTCTCCTGCATTGGCAGGTGGATTCTTAACCACTGCGCCACCAGGGAAGCCCGATATTATCCCCATTTTGATAGAAGATGAAATTGAAGTGTGGTGAGGTTAAGTAGTTTGCACCATCTCTCAGAGCCTGTGGGTGAGAGTCAGGACTGGAACCCAGGAATGTCTGACTGGAGCTCCTGGCTGGGATGGGAGCAGTCAGGTCTCTGGCCCGTGAGGTGATGTGACCACTTGCTGCAAAGCATACTTTTGTAGGGGGGCTGCTGGCATTGAGGTGGAGGGGGAGACTGGGATTTCCCCCTAGTCTGAGAATTCAAGGTTCTGTTCCCTGTTCCCCTGAGATGATGTGTGCTAAAGGTAACATGTATGAGAGCTTCTCAGAGGAATTATGGCCCACATGTGATCACTCAGCCTGCACTATAAATAGCAACTTAAGGAGACGTTTGTGTTGCAACTTGCAGATCTTTGTAAAATGGGAATATCTGCTAATTCCAAAGTGATTTTTTAAAAATAAAACTTAATAATGCATTTTATAGTTATTTTTTTTGCGGTACGCGGGCCTCTCACTGCGGTGGCCTCTCCCGTTGTGGAGCACAGGCTCTGGACGCGCAGGCCCAGCGGCCATGGCTCACGGGCCCAGCCGTTCTGTGGCATGCAGGATCCTCCCAGACGGGGCACAAACCCGTGTCCCCCGCATCGGCAGGCGGAGTCCCAACCACTGTGCCACCAGGGAAGCCCCGATATTAACAATTTTAAAGATGTAGAGAAAGAAGGCGTGTCGATTGCCAAGTCTTCTTGGATTGCAGCCCTGGGTGGGCCTGGGATTTCTGGGTTCTGGTCCCAGCCTTCTCACTACCAGTCAGTGGGACCAGAGTGTGTGTATTCATTTCTGGAATTTACCCCTTTAACTCTCATTTTTTTATTTGCACCATGGTGAGTTTGGTGTCTTGGTTACCACTGTTGATTTTCAGGACAGAGAAGGTGCCTGGGAGGATGCACAGGTCCTTCTCACCTCTGCTTCCTCCAGCTGACTCCTCCCACCTGCAAGTGAATGACTGCGGGGGGTGGGGGATGGCAGGTTGCCCTGGACAGAGGGTTGACCTGAAGCAGCAAATGCCCCAAGCGGCTGGGTCTCTAACCTGAGGCCTGAGCTCCTGCCTGTGCGCTAATTTCCTGAAGCACACTGACCCGCTTCTGATCCCTGGGGGGAACAGTGTGGCCTGCAATTATGATGAACATTTGGAGGGAAGTTTCTAAACTCTCCTCAGATGATCCTGTTTTTATTTAAAATTTTGGCATTTTATTCATCATGGATTTTTGGCATTAATTTTGATTTTTTTCAAAACTTGCTTTAAAGTGTTTATGAGAATCTGGCCCCTGCTTAAATTGTGTCTCACAGGCAAGTCCCCCTTGTCTCACCCCAGTCCTGGCCCTGCTCTAGTCATTGCCTTGTAAAGACTACAATTCTTTGTTGTTTGTCATAAAGAGCGGTTATCAAAGCCAGGTAATTTGGAGGTTTAAACAAGAGATTCCAGTGATATGCTGGTAAACAGATGCCTGTTTATGCCGACTTAGTTGGTGGCTGGGCAATAGCAGTTGCAAAAACCTGAGGTAAAGATACAGAGTGAAGTAAGTCAGAAACAGAAACAAATACCGTATGCTAACATATATATATGGAATCTAAAAAAAAAAAAAGGTCATGAAGAACCTGGGGGCAAGATGGGAATGGAGACGCAGACCTACCAGAGAATGGACTTGAGGACATGGGGAGGGGGAAGGGTAAGCTGGGACAAAGTGAGAGAGTGGCATGGACATATATACACTACCAAACGTAGGGTGGATAGCTAGTGGGAAGCAGCCGCATAGCACAGGGAGATCAGCTCGGTGCTTTGTGACCACCTGAAGGGGTGGGATAGGGAGGGTGGGAGGGAGATGCAAGAGGGAGGGGATATGGGGATATATGTATATGTATAACTGATTCACTTTGTTATAAAGCAGAAACTTAGACACCATTGTAAAGCAATTATACCCCAATAAAGATGTTAAAAAAATAAAAATAAAACCCTTGCAATTTTTCAAGTTAAAAAAAAAATGCTGTAAGGCGGGCTGTGGTCAAGGTGCCAGTCTCTCCCCTTAGGGGTGAAAAGAAACCTTTTAGTCTTTCAATCCTGGAAGGTGAAGATAAACAGCCAAATATTGGATTAACTTAAAAAACTTTATTACTTTTGAGGGCTTCCCTGGTGGCGCAGTGGTTGAGAGTCCGCCTGCCGATGCAGGGGACGCGGTTTCGTGCCCCGGTCCGGGAGGATCCCACGTGCCGCGGAGCGGCTGGGCCCGTGAGCCATGGCCACTGAGCCTGCGCGTCCAGAGCCTGTGCTCCGCAATGGGAGAGGCCACAGCAGTGAGAGGCCCGCATACCGCAAACAAAAAAACTTTATTACTTTTGAGATGATAAATGTAATGTCCTTGCTACTGAATTCCTCTTAACGGTGCGGTGAACTATTTTTTAAAACTGGGATTTCTCACGGCAAATACGTTAAGATTTACTCAGATAATGCAAATCTTCCCCCACGGTGAGTAATGTTAGGAGAAACAGAGCCACCTGGCTTGTTGCCTTTAACTGTAAAATTAAGCTGTTGTGATATTTATTATCATTTCTGAGTGATGCCATGGGGGGCGTCCCTAGAGCAGAGCGAGATGCAGCAGGGTGGGGCTTGCGGTGATGGTCTGGGTGCCTGGGATTGCCGTGCTCTGTCTGTCACTGGGATCGCCCAGGCCTGGCTGTCTGTTGCTGCTTGCATAGGCTCAGAGTGTCTGGGGATCTCTTCGACTAGTAGAGACATGCTTCTCCTCAGAGCAGTCTTGCGGGCGGCCCTGAGTGCCAGGTGCCCCCCGCTGCTCTATAAGGCCGGGAAGGGCCGCAGTGGGAGGGCCTGCCTTGCCCCCTCCCCCGCCAACCCCCATCGTGGGGGGATGCAGAGCCATCCCGGGCAGTCCTGTGGCTTGCCCAGCCCTCAGGCCAGCTCTGTTTTCCTCTTGCCTCTAACCGTGGCATTGACTTCTGACAGCTGAAATGCAGGATCAGTCTTCACGTAACCTGGAAGAAGTCACTTCATCTTCAGACAGTCATTCCCAGTCAGTGCTGCCTGTAAAAATCCATCAGGGCTGGTGAGGATGTCTGCGTGTTCAGAGGACATGGGTTTTAGGTAGGGGAGAACCTGGCCGCTTCCCTTTGGCTCAGCGCGCTGCATTAACTGGCAGGAGATTTCCGGATCTGAAATTTAGAGTCGGTTTCAATCCATTTTGAAAGGCAAGTGTGAGGGGAGGCCCTCTGTGTGTGCTGATTAAGTTGGGGTCTTATCAGGGTCCGTTTACCCTACGTTCAGCTGTCTGTCCATCAGATCTATCTCAGAAGCGGGTCTGAGGCTGTGCCACCTCCTTCTCTGCGAGTTGACAAAGCTCTGTTGGGGCATTGACTCTGAGCCTTGTTGACGGGAGGACTGAAGTTACTGACCAGACGTGTGGCTCTGGTTCCTTAAGAAACTGCTCACTCCAGAAGGCAGGGGCAGACAAGCACCGTGGCCTGGGGCGGGGGGGGGGTTCTGTCTGGCCTCTGGTCCTTGCTGTGCATGTGCCCTGGAACCTAGACGTCCCCAGAGGTTTCCTGGTTGGGAGAAGGATATAGTGGAGAATAATGAGGAGATGATGATACAGTTTAATTGAATGTCTGCTAAGTCCAGGGCACTCTCCTAGGCCTTCCCGCGTGAATCGGTAACCCCCTGAACTAGGTGTTACCTTTACATCATACAGGTGGGAACTTTGGCATGGCTGGAGTGAGCAATGGAACCCGAGACCCCGTGGCTCCAAAGCCTTGGCTTCCAGCAAAGAGCCTGTGGAAGGAGTGCGAGGGCCACAGTTTCTGGGGTTGCAACGTCCCATCCCTGTTGCTGGTTGTAGATTTTTCACTCTGGACACAGGGGGGCCAGCCTGCATGGTTTCCTTTCTTCTTTCAAAAATTGGTTTTTAAACATAACACATATTGTTAAAGAACAGCAAGCAGTACAGAAGTAAGGACTGACCGTCTTCTTGCCAGGTTCACTCCCCGGCTTGAGAAGCCGGCCCTGCACAGGCAGCGAGGGAGTGGGTGTTGGGCTGTGGGCGGGGTGGGGGTGGGCTCAGTCGATCATCTGTGAGCTTCTCTAGAGCGAGTTAATGACCTCTGACCTGGTGACACAGTTTTGCTCCTAACCTGCCAGGACATTTTAAGGCCAGGAAAACTGAAAAGAAGTGAGGAGCTTGGGCTGTAGGATGTGAGATGGAGACCACTGATGGCGTGACGCCATTCAGGGCAACCAGACCAAGAACCGGGAGTCGGAAGATCTGGGGTGGCAGGGGATCCAGTTAATCTCCTGGTTCTGGGGATGTCACGTGCCCTTTCATCCTCTCAAGGCTGTTATGGGGAGGTTGAGACAACAGAAGTAAAGACATCCTGAAAACTAAAAAGGCAATTCTTGTGCTGGATGAAGAGAAGGAAATGTTTCATTTGCCTACTAAGGTTTTGTCACTGAACCTGCTTGTAAGAGTTTGCCTTACTGTTATCTGTTTTAATGATTTTGTAAACTTTTATGTTTCTAATGACTTTGAAATCTTAAGAAGTGTCCTGTGAGTTTACAAACAAAAACCAGTCATTATTTTTTGCACTGAAGCAAGCGTTTTATCACCATTGTTAGCTTCTCTTTCTTGTTCATCGTGAAGTGGTGGGCGATTTCTCAGTGGAAACGTACAGTGTGCTGATTCATACATGATAAGGGCTACTGTTGTCCGGGAGCCCCGCACCCCGGGGTAGTGAGGACCACATTGCACTGACCAGCACGGGCAGAGCTTCTGTGCTGCCTGTTGAATACGCTGTTTGGTTTCTGGTCCCGTGCAGGTGGCTGTGCTCCTGTGCACAGGGGGCAGTCACTGCAGAGATTTGGAGGCATGTTCATTCAAAGCTGTTAGAATTTTGGTGTCCAAGGACACAAACAGAATTAGCTGTTTTTGGGGTCCATCAAAGATTTTCTTTTAAAATAAAAATAAATATTTGACTTGTGAAAACATAGCAATAGACTTTTCCATAGGCAACAACCTGTTTCTAAGTTTGGCATTTTATTGTGTTTGGAGAGATGGTGTTGAGGAGACATTGGCCAATTGGTCTGTCCATCTGCAAAGAGAGCAGCCCCATTAAGCCATAGTACTCATTTTTGGGGGAGAAGTTCTGTGTAACTAAGTTCTAACGCATTTATATTTAGGTGTGTTCCATTAAAAGTGGAACTTAAGAGTCAGCGATTTGAGACCTCTCCAATGTTGTGTGCCCAGCAGATTATTGATAGAGTGATGTTTCTGCATAAACAGACTTATAAAGTCAAGTTTCACATTTTAAACGTTTAAAATCACCGTTGCATTAATTGATTTTATTATCCTCTGAGGTCTGGATCTAAAAAAAAAGATATATGCCCATTAATTTTTCTTGGTTCAGAATCAAGATTCGTCTTTGAGTCCCCAGGAGGAGAGGGGGAGGGGACAGAATTTGTTGTTCATAAAATACAAGCGAGGCTGGTGGGGGAGACATTTTGAAGCTTTGGAACAGATTGCCGTGAACATGGAGGAGACCCGGGAGATGGCGGGTGAGAGGAGGTGGGGTGTGAGATGGGGCGGGAGCCAAAAGAGCAGTCAGCTCTGAACACGCTTTTAACAGCCCTGCCAGGACCTGAGGATAAACCTCCGTTTTGTTGTGACTGCAAAGGTGATTGACAGGAAGTTATCTCGTGCCACTGCCACCGATTCAAAAGGCCGGTGACTTTGAGATACTTGGGTCATAAAGGAGGCCAGATCCTAATGGCACATTTGTTTACAGGGAGACCAGATCCACTGATATATATATATATATATATATATATATATATATATATATATATATATATATATATATATATATATATATATATATATATATATATATATATAACATTTTGCATTCGGAGCATCTGTGTCTGCTTGAATCAGCTACTATCTCGGCATCTAGGGGAGCTCTTAGAGTCATCTCCCGCCGCTCAGCTTGGAGCTTTTTCCGAGGACTTGCGTCTCACCCCCAGGGCTGGTCATCGTCTGGGAAGGGGCCCCGCCTCCGTTCCCTCTTGCACTGGTTTCTTATTTCCTTCCCTCCTCCTCTGGGGGTAGGTGGGGGGCCTGGCTCTCACCAGCTGCCGTCTTTGTGTTTTGTGTCTTTAGCAAAGGCCCTCTGACATCCTCCTGCCTCCTCTTTGCCTCTTGTGAGCCTGGGGGAGGTGAACCTCAGTGGTTGTCTGTGCCCTTGCTTCTTCCACTGCTTGCCTGGTGTTACTTAACCCAACTCCAGATTTTGTTTGCTTTTCTCCAGTTTTTCCATAAATGTCCTCTTTCTGTTCCATTATAGTGAGTTATCAATTGTATAATAAGAAAAACTTAGGTTTCAATGCGTGTTTCAGTGGGGGAGGGTGAGTTACCTTCTCCTGGCTGTCATCTTTCCTTACTTCCTTTGGTAGGTATTTCACTCAGATGTATCATTTATAGCCTTTCACTGAAGACCCCATTTGTACTTTTCCGGTTTTATGTTCTGTAGTAGTGTGTTCTTGAAACACTTGTTTACAAGTAAAATCAGCAATACTTTGTATGAAGTGGCAATAGGCTTCCCTCCATTTTCATGAGGTTTGAATACACAGTAGCTTTGATGTTCCATGGGGCTGATTAAAAGTGAGATTCTATCAATATTTTGTAATAACCTATAAGGGAAAAGAATCTGTAAGAGAATATATATATGTATATATATAACTGAGTCACTGTGCTGTACACCTGAAACCAACATGAAATTGTAAATCAACTACACATTAATTTAAAAAAAAGTGGGATTCTACTTGTATGACAGATGTATCTAGTACCAGCTTTTCCAGGACCAGCGGTACTTGTCTAGCTGTCTAATAAAGGTATTTTCCTTAAAATTACAGATGTTTATATCATGTAGGATAGTTAGTCCAGTGTGGGAGGAGGGAGGGGAGGTTGTTTCGTAGTGGGTTAAAACTGGCATTAAAAAAGAAGACTTAAAAAGAAAATAGTTTAGGACATTGCATATAGTTAAGACCCATAGCCTTTAGGAAAAGTTCAGAGTCTCTGCTTCTTCAACAAGACACCCACACCTGGACTAGCCTTCCTCCTTCCTGGCTCTTAGCCCAGGTGCATCCTGTGCCCCAGGTGCCTAGATGGCGTCTGTCCCAGGCTTCTGGGCGTGGCAGCCTGCGTGCCTGTGTTCCTGTTTTCTTAAATGTGCACCAGGCTGCCCTGCTGTAGTTTTGCCTCTCCAGATACAAGCTTGTTGAGGAAGGGGACCTGACTTTCACCTCTCTGTCCTCGGGGTAAGTGCCACTCAGTGATATTTGTGGCAGACATCTTTTCTGTCCCTGGGGTGCCAAGGTTAAGGGCCTGACTTCACCTGTCCTTGAAGGCAAATGTAGCCAAATACCTAGAAGGGCTTTCTGCTTTTTTTTTTTTTTTTTCTTGCAGTACACGGGCCTCTCACTGCTGTGGCCTCTCCCGTTGCGGAGCACAGGCTCCGGACGTGCAGGCTCAGCGGCCACGGCTCACGGGACCAGCCGCTCCATGGCATGTGGGATCTTCCCGGACCGGGACACGAACCCGTGTCCCCTGCATAGGCAGGCGGACTCTCAACCACTGCGCCACCAGGGAAGCCCTGGGCTTTCTGCTTTTGACTGTTGTGACTGCAGAAATAGGAAATCCTCCTTGCCTGACCACATAATCACAGAATAACCTTTGGCTTCTGTTAAAAAGTGAAAGGCAAATTGTATGAGTGAGATACCTTTGACCTCACAACTATGAGCTCAGCCACCTAAATACACAGCGCAGAACTAGTTCTTGGGACCAGATAAGCACCACGCACCCCTGCTTCTCCCTCTGTCCATTCGTGTTCCTGGGACTGGATTTGGATCCTGCTGTTCTCAGCTGAGATTGTGGAGAGTCTTAACTGTAAGAGGGGATGGAGACATGAGGCTGGGTGTGTCCAGCTTTCTGGAATGTCTAAAGTAACCTATTTCCAACATTTCAACATCATTCTTAAACTTTTCTCTCTGTATCTGTCACTTTTTAATGAACATAGACACTAGTGCAGAAGTAATTATTTAAGCAATCTATTTCTATCCCATTTCTTTAATAACATAGGCTGTTAATGAGAAGATCAACTCTAAATTGAGTTTAACCAAACACGAATTATAAATGCATGGGGTGCATGAAAGGTGGACTTAAACCTTTCCAAGGAAACCATTTTTCTATTCGTTCATTTCTCTCACAAACATTTATAATGCACGTACTCTTTGCTAAGCCCCATTCTAGGTGTTGGGGCTCTGGTGGTAAAGAGGAAACACAGGCCCTGGCCTCAGGTAGCTGCCTCACAGCTGGTGGTGTGGCCACTGACTGGGGAGGTCCAGGGAGGAGCAGTTTTGGAGGGGTTTCAGGGAGCTGCGCTTGGCAGTGTTGAGTTTCAGATGCCAGCAGTATGTTGTTTTGTTTTGTTTGTTTTTGTAAAGGCCAAAATTCAGTATTCACTTATCATTACCCCCTCTTAATTTTCTATTTCCTAAGTGTTAAAAATTTGCTGTTTTGTTGCAGTTATAATGGTCATACGTTTTTCTTTCTTTGGGCATCCTGCATGCACTAATTAGAAACAAATCTTTGGTTTGACTGTCTCCTCTTCCTTCCACTGGGGAGGGAGGTACTCCTGCCCTAGGGATAGGGGGATGACCAAACCCATGACACCTGACACGGGACAGATGCCCTGGTCGGCAGGCCATTCCGCAAACAGTAGCTTACATATACCCACAGCCCAGGGGAGGAGAACCCCTCATGCCGATCGGGGGGGAGGGTCCACTTGGGAACAGACTGAACAAGCAGGGGCCACAGGAGGAAGGCTTTGTAGGATTGAGGGGGAGGGGTGACCCCTGGTTCCCCCAGGAGGATGTAACTGGCTCGTTTGAATAATTTCGTGCGCTGGTGGGGAGCTAGAGGCGGCACCTCAGGGATGAGCAGGAACTGGGCCTGGTCCCCGCGTGGAGGGAGGGTGGGTGGGGGCCGTTTCCGTGGGATCAGGGTGGGGAGGGGACTTGAGCTAGGCCATTGGAGATCCTCCTGGTTCTCCAGATGTCAAGGCAGCACATAATATGGAGCCTCAATTTTAGGCTTTGCCCCACATATTTGAATTAAAACAATGCTTTATACTTATTAAATGTATGGAGAATGGTTTCTCCGTTTTAGAAGGCTGTAAAATATTTGAGGATATAAATGTACAGATAATTACAGTATCAGAAATGCACATATCATGGAACGATTTAAGCGAGCCACGAGCAACATGTGGTCCGTCCAGCTTCTTTGATCTGCCAGGTCTTGGTTAGGTCAGAGGACTGTTTGCTGACAGCTCTGAGTGGCTGCAGGGGAGGCCAGGGCATCCTCCCAGGAAAGGGGGCTCTGTTATGGGGCCAAAGGCCTTTTCTTTCTGTGTAAAATTTTAATTCTTATTACGTCTTGCTGAAGGGAGAAAACATGCCTGGATAAAAAAGTGTTTCAGATATTGATCTCTAATTAATGATACGCATGAAGTGATTGGGGAAAGATTACTGATGTCTGCAACTTACTTTGAAATGCATCACAAAATGAGATGGAAAATGGGTGGATAGACGGATAGATTTGTGATAAAGCAGACGTGCAAACCATTACTTGTAGAATCTAAGCAGTGGATATATGGGAGTTCACAGTCTAATTCGTTCAACTTTCTGTATGTTTGTATAATTTCATAATACCACAGTGGGAGAACAGTGTTTCAAAGTAAATGGAATGTGTTTCATTAGTGGATAAAAATAGCATTAAAAAAGAGAGTTGAAAATATTTGAGTGCACGTAGAGTAAGACTGTTCAAGAGAGTTTTTTTTAATTAAAAAATTAATTTTAATTAATTATAGTTGATTTATCATATTGTGTTAGTTTCTGGTGTAAAGCAAAGTGATTCAGTTATTTATCTGTTGTTTATCTATTTTATATATAGTGGTTTGTATCTAGTAATCCCAAACTCCTAATTTATCGCTCTCCCACCCCCTTTCCCCTTTGGTAACCGTAAGTTTGTTTTCTATGTCTGTGAGTCTATTTCTGTTTTGTAGATAAGATCATCTGTGTCATAGTTTAGATGCCACATGTAAGTGATATCATATGGTGTTTGTCTTTCTCTGTCTGACTTACTTCACTAAGTATGATAATCTCTAGGTCCATCCATATTGCTGCAAATGGCATTATTTCCTTCTTTTTAATGGCTGAGTAATATTCCATTGTGTATATATACCACATCTTCTGTTTCCATTCCTCTGTTGATGGACATTTAGGCTGCTTCCATGTCCTGGCTATTGTAAATAGTGCTACTATGAACATTGGGGTGCATGTATTTTTTTCGAATTAGAGTTTTCTCCAGATACGTGCCCAGGAGCGGGATTGCTGTCAGTAGAGTTTTTGAGTTTGTGTGTGTGATGCAGGGTTTTCTTGTGAAAAAATACACATTTTACAGTTTGAAAACACTGGCCTCAGGTGTTTTTTGCAATAAAGTGTGCAGTTGTGGTGTGAGGGCCTGGAGAGATGCACGACATTATGCAGCTCTCCTCCTACAGGGAGTCAAGGGAAAGCTAGACGTGAAATACCAACTGTCTAACTTAACGATGAATTTTTGTTCAAGGGTTTAATGATGTTGAAGAATTTGCTGTAAGAATTAGATCATATCATCAGCACTGGCTATTTTATCTTGTTCTGTTTTCAATTTTAGGCAAAAGAAAGGGAAACCTTTCATTGATGGGTCAAGAAAAATGAATGTGTATATTCAGTTGCTAATATTGCATTTCCTTTGCAAAATGTAATTTTTTTAATAGAAGAAAGGAAAAGAAGATGAAAGCAACTCTTGGATTATTTATTTTTTAGGACTTTCTCCATTTCAGAATTATACATTTTAATTGCTTGTACAAATATTTGGGGAAAAACACACATGAGGGAAAAAAATCTATAACTTTATCACTCCAAGAAAAGTGTTTATTACACAAGTGGGGTGTGCACTGTATATAAAATACTTTGTTTAAAAAATTGGGATTACGAGCCAGGTGCAGGCTCTGACCAGCTGAGCAGTGCGGGACCATGCCAGTCCGAGGTCACCCCAGAGGCCTGGAACACTGCCTATGGGCAGCTTGTGGGCAGCAGGGGGCGCTGTGGAGCCTCTGTCGCTTCCTGGGAGAACCCCTCCCTGGCCCAAGTGGTTAGTGCAGCCCACCATGACCGGCCCCAATTTCTCTACCTATCTGTGCGTACTTCCTAAAAAAGACAGTAAACCCTGGGCCGGGACACGCCAAGCACTGAATGAAAGTTCCTGTAGCTCCACATTCTTGCCAGCATTTGGTGTTGTCACTCTTCTGGATTTTGGCTGTTCTCATATCTTGGCTTTTCCATTTGTCCTAGGGTTCTGTCTGTCCGTTTTTTTTTTTAAAGTATGGTTTTTAATGCTTATTATCATTGGTGGATTTGTTTTTTGGTTTGGTTGCTCTCTTCTTTCTTTTTTAAAATTACTTTTTAATTTTTTTGTTTTTAATAATATGTTTTTTATTTTAATAACTTTTTATTCTATTTCATTTTATTTTATTTTCTTTCTTCCTTCCTTTCTTCCTCCCTCTCTCCCTTCCTCCTGCACTCCCTCCCTCCCTCCCTTCCTTCCTTTCTTTTCCCTTTTCTTCTGAGCTGTGTGGCTGACAGGGTCTAGATGCTCTGGCCAGGCATCAGGCCTGAGCCTCTGAGGTGGGAGAGCCAAGTTCAGGACACTGGTCAACGAGAGACCTCCTGGCTCCACGTAATATCAAACGGCAAAAGCTCTCCCAGAGGTCTCCATCTCAGTGCTAACAACCAGCTCCACTCAACCACCAGCGGATGCCCTGTGCCAAACAACTAGCAAGACAGGAACATAACCCCACCCATTAGCAGAGAGGCTGCCTAAAATCATAATATATTCACAGACACCCCAAAACACACCACTAGACACGGTCCTGTGCACCAGAAAGACAAGATCCAGCCTCATCCACCAGAACACAGGCACCAGTCCCCTCCACCAGGAAGCCAACACAACCCACAGAACCAACCTTAGCCACTGGGGGCAGACACTAAAGACAGCAGAAACTACGAACCTGCAGCCTGTGAAAAGGAGAC
Organism: Kogia breviceps; assembly: GCF_026419965.1. Taxonomy (NCBI): domain Eukaryota; kingdom Metazoa; phylum Chordata; class Mammalia; order Artiodactyla; family Physeteridae; genus Kogia; species Kogia breviceps. The sequence goes on from NC_081312.1 coordinate 170,538,262, forward strand.
CCCAAACACAGTAAGTTAAGCAAAATGAGAAGACAGAGAAATACACGGCATCTTAAGGATCAAGGTAAAAACCCACCAGACCAAACAAATGAAGAGGAAATAGACAGTCTACCTGAAAAGAATTCAGAGTAATGATAGTAAAGATGATCCAAAATCTTGGAAATAGAATGGAGAAAATACAAGAAACATTTAACAAGGGCCTAGAAGAACTAAAGAGGAAACAAACAATGATGAACACCACAATAAGTGAAATTTAAAATTCTCTAGAAGGAATCAATAGAAGAATAACTGAGGCAGAGGAAAGGGTAAGTGACCTGGAAGATAAAATAGTGGAAGTAACTACTGCAGAACAGAATAAAGAAAAAAGAATGAAAAGAATTAAGGACAGTCTCAGAGATCTCTGGGACAACATTAAAGGTAACAATGTTCAAATTATAGGGGTCCCAGAAGAGGAAGAGAAAAAAAAAAGGGACTGAAAATATTTGAAGAGATTATAGTTGAAAACTTCCCTAATATGGGAAAGGACATAGTCAGTCAAATCCAGGAAGCACAGAGAGTGCCATACAGGATAAATCCAAGGAGAAATATACCAAGACACATATTAATCAAATTATCAAAAATTAAGTACAAAAAAAGATATTAAAAACAGCAAGGGAAAAGCAACAAATAACATACAAGGGAATCCCCACAAGGTTAACACCTGATCTTCAGCAGAAACTCAGCAAGCCAGAAGGGAGTGGCAGGACACATTTAAAGTGATGAAAGGGAAAAACCAAGATTACTCTACCCAGCAAGGATCTCATTTAGGTTCAATGGAGAAATTAAAACTTTTACAGACAAACAAAGGCTAAGAGAACTCAGCACCACCAAACCAGCTTTACAACAAATGCTAAAGGAACTTCTCTGGGCAGGAAACACAAGAGAAGGAAAAGACCAACAATAACAAACCCAAAACAATTAAGAAAATGGTAATAGGAACACACATATTGATAACTGCCTTAAATGTAAATGGATTAAATTCTCAAACCAAAAGACGTAGACTGGCTGAATGGATACAAAAGCAGGACCCATATATATACTGTCTACAAAAGACCCACCTCAGACCTAGGGACACATACAGACTGAAAGTGAGGGGGTGGAAAAAGATATTCCATGCAAATGGAAATCAAAAGAAAGCTGGAGTAGGAATTCTCATATCAGACTAAATGGACTTTAAAATAAAGACTATTACAAGAGACAAAGAAGGACACTATATAATGATCAAGGGATCAATCAAACAAGAAGACATAACAATTGTAAATATTTATGCACCCAACATAGGAGCACCTCAATACATAAGGCAAATGCTAACAGCCATAAGAGGGGAAATCGACAGTAACACAATAATAGTAGGGGACTTTAACACCCCACTTTCACCAATGGACAGATCATCCAAAAAGAAAATAAATAAGGAAACACAAACTTTAAATGATACATTAAACAAGATGGATTTGATTGATATTTATAGGACATTCCATCCAAAAACAACAGAATACAATTTCTGCTCAAGTGCTCATGGAACATTCTCCAGGATAGTTCATATATTGCGTCACAAATCAAGCCTTGGTAAATTCAAAAAAATTGAAATTGTATCAAGTATCTTCTCTGACCACAACGCTATGAGACTAGATATCAATTACAGGAAAAAGGTGTAAAAAATACCAACACACGGAGGCTAAACAATACACTACTAAATAACCAAGAGATCACTGAAGAAATCAAAGAGGAAATCAAAAAATACCTAGAAACAAATGACAATGAAAACACGACGGCCCCAAACCTATGGGATGCAGCAAAAGCAGTTCTAAGAGGGAAGTTTACAGCAATACAGTCCTACCTCAAGAAACAAGAAACATCTCAAATAAACAACCTAACCTTACACCTAAAGCAAATAGAGAAAGAAGAACAAACAAAACCCCAAAGATAGGGCTTCCCTGGTGGCGCAGTGGTTGAGAATCCGCCTGCCGATGCAGGGGTCACGGGTTCGTGCCCTGGTCCGGGAGGATCCCACATGCCGCGGAGCAACTAAGCCCGTGAGCCATGGCCGCTGGGCCTGCGCGTCCGGAGCCTGTGCTCCGCAACGGGAAAGGCCACAGCAGTGAGAGGCCCGCATACCACAAAAAAAAAAAAAAAAAAAAAAAAAACCCAAAGATAGCAGAAGGAAAGAAATCATAAAGATCAGATCAGAAATAAATAAAAAAGAAATGAAGGAAATAGTAGCAAAGATCAGTGAAACTAAAAGGTGATTCTTTGAGATGATAAACAAAATTGATAAACCATTAGCCAGACTCATCAAGAAAAAAGGGAGAACACTCAAATCAATAGAATTAGAAATGAAAAAGGAAAAGTAACAACTGACACTGCAAAAATATAAAGGATCATGAGAGATTACTACAAGCAACTCTATGCCAATAAAATGGACAACCTGGAAGAAATGGACAAATTCTTAGAAAAGCACAACCTGCTGAGACTGAACCAGGAAGAGATAGAAAATATAAACAGACCAATCACAAGCACTGAAATTGAGACTGTGATTAAAAATCTTCCAACAAATAAAAGCCCAGGACCAGATAGCTTCACAGGCAAATTCTATCAAACATTTAGAGAAGAGCTAACACCTATCCTTCTCAAACTCTTCCAAAAGATTGCAGAGGGAGGAACACTCCCAAACTCATTCTATGAGGCCACCATCACCCTGATACCAAAACCAGACAAAGATGTCACAAAGAAAGAAAACTACAGGCCAATATCACTAAAGAACATAGATGCAAAAATCCTCAACAAAATACTAGCAAACAGAATCCAACAGCACATTAAAAGGATCACATACCATGATCAAGTGGGGTTTATTCCAGGAATGCAAGGATTCTTCAATATATGCAAATCAATCAATGTGATACACCATATTAACAAATTGAAAGAGAAAAACCGTATGATCATATCAAGAGATGCAGAAAAAGCTTTTGACAAAATTCAACACCCATTTATGATAAAAACCCTGCAGAAAGTAGGCATAGAGGGAACTTTCCTCAACATAATAAAGGCCATATATCACAAACCCACAGCCAACATCGTTCTCAATGGTGAAAAACTGAAACCATTTCCACTAAGATCAAGAATAAGACAAGGTTGCCCACTGTCACCACTATTATTCAACATAGTTTTGGAAGTTTTAGCCCCAGCAGTCAGAGATGAAAAAGAAATAAAAGGAATCCAAATCGGAAAGGAAGAAGTAAAACTGTCATTGTTTGTAGATGACATGATAGTATACATAGAGAATCCTAAAGATGCTAGCAGAAAACTACTAGAGCTAATCAATGAATTTGGTAGAGTAGCAGGGTACAAAATTAACGCACAGAAATCTCTTGCATTCCTCTACACTAATGATGAAAAATCTGAAAGACAAATTAAGGAAACACTCCCATTTACCACTGCAACAAAAAGAATAAGATGCCTAGCAATAAATCTAGCTAAGGAGACAAAAGACCTGTATGCAGAAAACTATAAGACACTGTGAAAGAAATTAAAGATGATACAAACAGATGGAGAGATATACCATGTTCTTGGATTGGAAGAATCAAGATTGTGAAAATGACTCTACTACCCAAAGCAATCTACAGATTCAATGCAATCCCTATCAAACTACCAATGGCATTTTTCACAGAACGAGAACAAAAAATTTCACAATTAGTGTGGAAACACAAAAGACCCCAAATAGCCAAAGCAATCCTGCGAAAGAAAAACGGAGCTGGAAGAATCAGGCTCCCTGACTTCAGACTATACTACAAAGCTACAGTAATCAAGACAATATGATACTGGCACAAAAACAGAAATATAGATCAATGGAACAGCATAGAAAGCTGAGATATAAACCCATGAACATATGGTCACCTTATTTTTGATAAAGGAGTCAAGAATATACAATGGAGAAAAGACAGCCTCTTCAATAAGTGGTGCTGGGAAAACTGGACAGCTACATATAAAAGAATGAAATTAGAACACTCCCTAACACCATACACAAAAATAAACTCAAAATGGATTAAAGAACTAAATGTAAGGCCAGACACTCTAAAACTCTTAGAGGAAAACATAGGCAGAACACTCTATGACATAAATCACAGCAAGATCCTTTTTGGCCCACCTCCTAGAGAAATGGAAATAAAAACAAAAATAAACAAATGGGACCTAATGAAACTTAAAAGCTTTTGCACAGCAAAGGAAAACTTAAACAAGACGAAAAGACAGCCCTCAGAATGGGAGAAAATATTTGCAAATGAAGCAACTGACAAAGGATTAATCTCCAAAACATACAAGCAACTCATGCAGCTCAATATCAAAAAAACAAACAACCTAATCCAAAAATGGGCAGAAGCCCTAAATAGACATTTCTCCAAAGAAGATATACAGATTGCCAACAAACACATGAAATGATGCTCAGCGTCACTAATCATTAGAGAAATGCAAATCAAAACTACAGTGAGGTATCACCTCACACCAGCCAGAATGGCCATCATCAAAAAATCTACAAACAGGGCTTCCCTGGTGGCGCAGTGGTTGAGAGTCCGCCTGCCAATGCCCCAGTCCGGGAGGATCCCACATGCTGCGGATTGGTTGGACCCATGGGCCATGGCTGCTGAGCCTGCGCGTCCAGAGCCTGTGCTCCGCAACGGGAGAGGCCATAGCGGTGAGAGGCCTGCGTACCGGAAAAAAAAAAAAAAAAAAAAAAATCTACAAAGGATAAATGCCGGAGAGGGTGTGGAGAAGAGGGAACCCTCTTGCACTGTTGGTGGGAATGTAAATTGATACAATCACTATGGAGAACAGTATGGAGGTTCCTTAAAAAACTAAAAATAGAACTACCATACGACCCAGCAATCCCACTACTGGGCATATACCTTGAGAAAACCATAATTCAAAAAGAGACATGTACCACAGTGTTCATTGCAGCACTATTTATAGTTGCTAGGACATAGAAGCAACCTAAGTGTGCATCTACAGATGAAGAGATAAAGAAGATGTGGCACATATATACAATGGAATATTACTCAACCATAAAAAGAAATGAAATCGAATTACTTGCAGTGAGGTGGATGGACCTAGAGTCTGTCATACAGAGTGAAGTAAGTCAGAAAGAGAAAAACAAATACCGTATGCTAACACATATATATGGAATATATTTTTAAAAAAAGGTTCTGAATAGGCTAGGGGTAGGGTAGGAATAAAGACACAGACACAGAGAATGACCTTGAGGACACGGGGAGGGGGAATGGTAAGCTGGGAGGAAGTGAGAGAGTGGCATGGACATATATACACTGCCAAATGTAAAACAGATAGCTAGTGAGAAGCAGCGGCCTAGCACAGGGAGATTGGCTAGGTGTTTTGTGACCACCTAGAGGGGTGGGATAGGGAGGGTGGGAGGGAGATGCAAGAGGGAAGGGGATATGTGGATATATGCATATGTAGAGCTGATTCACTTTGTTATAAAGGCGAAACTAACACACCATTGTTAAACAATTATACTGTAATAAAGATGTTAAAAAAATCTGGGAATGGGCAAAAAAAATTGGGATTATACTACATATATTGCCTTGCTCAAATGCTTAGAGGCAAAGTGTCCTGACATTTGCCACTTATGTTGAAATGAATAAAAAAATAAGGTGGATTAATTGTTTCAATTTTCTGTATTATAAACGATGTCATGAGAATCTTCCTGAATAATGATTGCGTACATGAACTTTTCTTTCTTTCTCTTGTTTTTGGGCTGTGTGGCATGTGGGGTTTAGTTCCCTGACCGGGGTTCGAACTTACACCCCCTGCATTGGGAGCATGGCATCTTAACCACTGGACTGCCAGGGAGGTCCCTGGACTTTGTTTTCTTAGGCAAAATCTTTGAAGCCTGTTTGATAAGGGTAGGTTGCATTTTGATAGGCATTGGTGATGAAGTCAGGGAGATGGAATTCTTGAAGTATAAGCCAAGTTTGGGGGCTGGCAAGTACTCTTCAGTTGGAACAGATCATTTGAGGAGGAGGAAGAGTGGGAGATAGGCAGAGAATTTAGATTGTGGTTAGTTACATGAGGGTTCAATGCCAGACTGAGTCTGGATTTGCAGGTCCCATCTAGTGAGAAGTCTTGTGAGCGTCACCACATAACCCATAATATCTCATAGTATGGAGGTAGCCTCACTTCGATAACCATTCCTATAATGATGATTTACATTTTTTCCAATATTCTGTTATAAATAACTACTGGGAGAGCATCTCTACAGATCTGTTCTTTGTGTGGGAGTTTTTCCTATAGAATATAAATGAGTTGCTTGGAGCAAAGGAAGTGCACATCTTATGTTTTATTAGATATTGATAAATTGCACTAAAAAAGATAATTTATGCCGCTGGCCTTTTGTGAATATTAAGTTATGTATTTATTATTATTTTTGTGGTCAATTTAGTAGTCAAAAGTTGGTGTATGATCATTACTTTAGTACTGGTAGGTCTAAGTATTTTCTTTTTTTAAAGTTTTTTATTTTATATTGGAGTATACTTGATTTACAATGTTGTGTTAGTTTCAGGTGTACAACATAGTGACTTAGTTATACAGATACATATATCTATTCTTTTTCACATTCTTGTCCTATATAGGTTATTACAGAGCACTGAGTAGAGTTCCCTGTGCTATACAGTAGGTCTATGTTGATTATCTATTTTATAATTTTATAGATACTGTCTATCTATGGTAGTGTATGTATGTTAATCCCAACCTCCTAATTTTTCCCTCTCCCCTACCTTTCCCCTTTGGTGGGAGAGATCCCCTCAGTGTCTTCTTATATATTTTTATCTTTTGCTCAGAATTTCCTAATTATTTATTCATTTTTCCTTTGGGTTGTTTTTTTAATGAGCCCTTTATAATAGTAACTTTGTGATACACACTGAAAATATATTTTCTGTCTTTTCTCTGTCATTTAACTTTTTTAAAAAAATGGTGCATACTGTACAGGAATTTTAACTTTCTGCCTTTTGAGTTTTATGTGTAGAGTCTTGCTTAAGAAAGCTGTGTTTGTAAATCTAATACTTTAAAAATAATGAAACAAAATTTTTAGAATCTAATCTTGAATTAATCTGAAATTGATTTTGTTTGATAAGGTAACAATCTAAGTTCTTCCCTGCATCACCCTGCCTGCCAAGTGGAGAGCCAGTTGTTTTAACACAGCATCTAAAATTTCTGTTTTGTGTCTGTTTTGTTTTGAAAGTGCCCACATATTTCTTATGTACAGAAAGAGCAATTCTTCGATGGGTGGGAATTTGTCTGATCTTTAAGTACAGAAGCATGTTGTCCTAGGGCTTTTGTAAGGTACTTATTTGATATAATATCCTGTGTTTACTTTTTTGGATTGGATAACACTGATGCATTGCATTGTGATAAAAGTTTTTAAGGGAAATTATTTTTTGAGCCTGAGAAATAAGTTGTAACTTTCTAAGTCATAAATTATTAGATTAGGAAATATTTTGCCGATCATTCTTTATGACTTTTAAAATCACATGGTTTGCTTACATACTGTTTACACTCTTTTCTGAATAAGTGATGGTTTTGCTATTTATGGGGTTCATTTTGTCAGTGGGAAATAAGTGGAAAAGAGCTTTGATTTCACATTTACAGAAGCATAATTTACTCTTTTTTTTGTGGATTGTAGTTAGCTTGATATTAGGGATTTTGAGAAATATGGTTCATATTAAGTTTGAATCTGCTTGCTAGAATAGATAGATACCTGATAAAAACTCTGATCATGCTTGTCACTAGTTGTGTGTTTTTCTTTTTTTAATGGGATACTTTTTCTTATTAGTGACAGCATGGAAATATGTTTGCACTAAAATCTTAGACAACTAGTAGTAAAGAAAATGTTTTTTTTTTCTCTCCTTAAATTTTGTCTTCAAGAGAAAGAACCCTTTGAAGAGTGATTGTAATGGGATTTTTCAGTACTAGTAGTTGCTGGCAGTGATGCTGTAAAGTTCAGCTTTCATATGCAGTCAGGAAACGAGTGGTTAAGTGATGACTTGGTTGGTCATGCTTTCACACATGATTAATGGTGTTACCTTTGAACTTTGGTATAAAGTCTAAGTAAGAGGGAAGCATATGTTTCATTGTACTAGTGAGACTCTTAGGTTTGCAGTTGACAGAGATTTATTGCCCAGCACCTGTGTTTTCCTTGAGAAACCTCACGTTTCTTTGTCTGATCCTGGCCGCCTCCTTTGTTGCAGTGTCACCTCGTTTCCTCCAGAGGGCAGGAGAGAGGGAGATCCAAAGAGTAGGTGGGCAGTAGGGCAAGAGGCAGGAGCCCAGGGTCTTTTGTGCAGGGACTCCTCCGTGAGGCCCTGCGTCTGCCTGGTGCTGAAAGGCAAGGGTTCTCTCTCAGGCGCTGACCCTCACTGCTGGGGGCGCGGTATGGGGGGGTGTCAGGGATGCTCATCCCTTTGTCCAGGAGTGCTGGTTTGTTTTATTAAGACAAATACGGATATTGTGGAGTAAGATACACATTTTTTATGCATTTTAAAGATAAAACCGAGATACTCCAAAAGAAACTTGGAAGCCCTTTGTGCTGGGGGCAGGGGAGAAGAGGGCTGTGCAGTACATCTCAGACCTTCCGCCACGGGAGGAAAAGTGAGAACTGCCTGTTGTTATGGGGGACTCTTCCGTAGTTCAGCGTTTTCATAAGCTTGCACGTCCCTGTGGTGGTGTCGCCTCTATAATAGCTCTTTTGTGGAGGTCTTTTAGATTAGAGACAGGGACGCTTCCCTGCTGTCTGTCTTTCAAGAAGGGATTAATAGCTGTGATTAATCTTGCAAAAAGCTATTCGTTTCAAGATTTCATCTTGCAAAGTTCTTTCTCTTCCTTTTATTCTTACGCTGTCACTTCTGAGAAGCCGGGAACCCTGAGCCCTTGGGCTCATTTCCCTTTATGTCTGTCGCATTTAGTTGGCTAACTTTGTTCCCCTCTTGTAAATATTTGCAAATTCATTACAATATTTACTTTCCCTGTGGTTTAAGTTTTAAAAAAAAGATTTTGGCAAAAGGTGTGGCATGCTAAAGAAATATTGGCATAGTAGTTGGGAGTTAGAAGTTTTTAGGTCTCGCTCTCCAGTTAACATTTAATTTTGAGCCTTAACGTTCTCAGTTATTATTCACGACCTTCAAATTCTTCGCATTCGTTTAAATCTCATTGGTTTTATTGGCAAACAGAAAGTGTTTTATGTTCTTTTATGGCCTAAAAAGTGCTGTTTTAGGAAGTACATTAATTTATAGGACATATAGGTATTTTGTGTTGTGTCTAAACAAACTTGGTACAGTAGTTCAGGTAATGTGACGTCTGATTAGCACTCACTGTGGTCAGCACTATAGCAGGGACTGTTAACAACTGTCAACGTCAGCAGTGTAAAGGACTCATGTAAAAGACACATGTAAAAGAACAGCTCTGCAAATAAGAGTTGAGTGAAATGTATAGGGGAACTGAGGATCTCCTACTAGAATACATTTTCTTTGCATACAGCCTCAAACTCAGACCTCCTCTATAGAAGCGTTCTTTTTCTTTTAGAAAACGTTTATTTATTTGGTTGCACTGGGTCTTAGTTGCGGTAGGCGGGCTTCTTAGTTGCGGCTCGCCGGTTCCTTAGTTGTGGCATGTGAACTCTTAGTTGCGGCATGCATGTTGGAACTAGTTCCCTGGCCAGGGATCAAACCTGGGCCCCCTGCATTTGGAATGCATGGAGTCTTAACCACTGTGCCACCAGGGAAGTCCCGGAACGTTCTTAAAAGAAGGTGATCAGTCATAATTTTGTAGTTTAACATTTTTTCTGAATCAGAAAAAAATGATAAGCACAGAGAAAATAGTTTAAAGAAACAGCTCAAAGCATATTTTACAGATGTTTATAATGATGACTTAGTCATGTATGCATTCATGGGGATACAAATATCTTTACAATACAGAGACCCTGCCTATGGAAACTTGTAGCTATAAAATTTCTAAGTTTGGGTATCAGAGTTGAGTAACTTACAGTGATAGAGCTGTGTAGCCAGGTCACATTATGGGCTCCTGCCCCCCCACCCCCATTGCTTTTGGCATTAGGTCATTTCCTTTTAATTGGGAGACGATAAAATAAGCATACCTATGAAACTCATTGCTTGATTTATTAAAGAATGATTTTGAGGACATGGGTTTACTATGTCTCACACAGCATTCTTCTTGAGAATCCGCAGGGGAAATTTCTTCCTGTTGATATACACAGTTGTGGCTCTCTTCTTACGTGTATGTACTCAGTGAGAGGGGCCCTCTCTTGCCCAGGCTGCTAGAATCCTTACAGCCAATCTGGAGACTTCATGGAAGGCATTTTGAATATCGCCCTTGACTTCATCTTTGTTTTCTAAATTTAATTTCTCTGCTCTTGATTTTGGATTATTAAAAAATAATACTGCTGCATTCTGCAAATTTGTAGCTGTATTGTACAATTTAATGTATGCGAAAAGTTTTCAATCTGCAAACTCTTTAGTTTCCAGACATAGTTAATTTATCCTGTAGAAAACAAAAAAAGGTTTGGATTTTGAGGAGGGAGAGGCTCTTAAGAGTTGTGGTTGTGGACAAAATGCCTTTATATCCTGACTGCTTTTATGTATTGCTGGGTTTACTTTGCTAATATTTTGTTAAGGATTTTTGTGCCTGTATTCATGAGGGAGATAACATATATTTTAATCTCTTTGTCTGATTTTGGTATCAGTTTTATGCTGGCCTTTCAACATGAGTTGTGAGATGTGTTCCCTCGTAGTTCTCGAAAAAGTTTATGTAAAATTGACATTAATTCTTCCTTAAATGTTTATAAGAGAATTCAACAATGAAGCCATCTGAGCTTGGAGTTTTCTTAGTGGGAAAGTTTTAAATTATGAACCTATATTTTAAAACAGGTTTATTCAAATTTTCTGTGTCTTTTGGTATCAGTTTTGGTAATTTGTATCTTTCAAGGAATTGGTCATTTCATCTAAGTTGTCAAATTTTTCAGCATAAAGTTGCTCATAATATTCTGTTATTATCCTTTTAATATCTGTATGATTTGTAGTGATATCCCTTTTGCATTCCTGTTATTATAATTTGTGATTTCTCTTTGATTAGTATAGCTAGGGATTTATCACTTTTATTAATTTTCAAGGACCCAACCTTTGGTTTGGTTGATATTCTATATTTGTCCATTTTCCATTTCATTGATTTATCATTTAGCTTTATTATTTCCTTTCTACTTACTTTGGTTTAATTTGCTTGTCTTTTTTTCAAGCTTCTTAAGGTAGAAACTTAGATAATTGTTTTTAGACCATTTTTTCTTTTTAAATATAAGCACATAGAGCTATAAATTTCCCATCAAATTTAGCTGCAATCCACAGGTTGTGATATGTTGAGTTTTTATTATCATTCAGTTCAAAATCTTTCTGATTTCCCTGTGAGTTCTTTTAGCCTTGGGTTATTTAGAAGTATGTCCCTTAACTTTCAAATATCCAAACATTTGGAGATTTTCCAAATATCTTTATTATTGATTTATAATTTAATTCTGTGGCTAGGGAATATATGCTGTATTATTTCAGTCCTTTGAAATTTATTGAGACTTGTTTTATGACTCAGCCTGTGGTTGAATCTGGGTGAATGTTTCATGTGCATTTGAAACCCTATTTCCTTCTTATTTTAGCCAGAAAAGGAAAGACAGGTTGGATTGAGAACAAAACAGCATCTTTCTCCCAGCTAAGGTGTGGGAGTGATGCAGGCTGCTGTGTTCACAATGACTTTCTTGGTGTATTTTATGTGGGAGGGGATCTGGGGGTCCCTTCCCTGTATGATTGACAGCAAAGCTATAATCATGCAACGGGAGGCAATTGTAGTCTATAGAAGCAAGATTGCTTCATTGGTTCCTTCCTCAAATTGCAAATTTGCTCACATTCTTTGGGCAGCTCAAAAAATGATGGAAATATGATTCGTCTTACTGAAATTTCATTTTTCAGCAGTAGGACTTTTATGTAATATTATATAGTTGTCCCTCAGTATCCATGGGGGCTTGGTTCCAAGACCCCTTCGGACACCAAGATCCGTGGATGCTCAAGTCTCATATAAAATGATATGGTATTTGCATATAACCTAAGCACATCCCCCTGTACACTTTAAATTATCTCTAGATTACTTATTAGATTACCAATACAATGTAAATGCTATGCAAATGTGCTGACATATGGCAAATTCAAGTTTTGCTTTTTGGAACTTTCTGGAAATTTTTTTTTCCTATTTTTGACCCGCATAGTTGCTTGAATCCTTGGATGCAGAGCCTGTGGGTACAGATGGCCGACTGTATATATTCTAAGGATGATAATTTCATAGGTGGATGACTCAGACTGTTTTGTTGTGAAATAATTTATTCACTATGCATTTCCTACTAAAATAAATACTAAAATTTGATGCCTTGAGCCTCTCTATTTTAACTTAGAATTCTGTAGCTGGAGTGTGGCAGGTAGAATAAAACACCCTGGGATAGTCAGGACAAAAATCATCATCACCTCTTACAGAACTTAGACTAACAGGGGACTCTGTCAGATAAATACAACCACTTGGCAACATAAATTAAATTTTATTTTCTAGGAATATTGACCTAACTGAATTTCACTAATCCCTAAACATTGAATTTTTTAAAAAGCATTTTGCTTGTACTGGATGGTGATAGTTTTAAAATCATGACAAATCACAACTGCCACCACAATTTTTACCTCAGTACTCATAATACTCATGCATTGTTCAGCTCACATTAGGGTGAATAAAGGGCAAAGGAGGCACTTCTGTGAAAGTTTGACTTCAACCAGTCATTGGTTTATTATCGAAAGTTTTGGAAACTTTTTTCAAAAAGTTTTTTCAAAAAGTTTTGAAATATTTACTACGTTTTTTGGAAACCTTGGTAATGTTAAATTTTCATTGTCTCTTGATGTAGTTTAATGTGTTTTCCAGGCTCAGAATCTCACTTTCAACAGCCCGACATTCCCACATCTGTACATTTATTTGTCCAGAAGGCATAATTTCTAAAAGATGAGCTAAAACATTAGAACTGATAACGAGTGTCAGAAGTATCTCACATTTCATAAGATGAACCATGTGTGTTATGTGTTATAAGATGCTGCAGGAGGGTTAATGCTTATCTTGGGTCAGGATATAGCCCTGAGAAATGATTTTTTTGAGTATTTTAAGAAACAATAAAATTCTTTATGAATTACTCTTTAGTTCTGATTTAGACTATAAGACCTATTAAAATTCTCCAACGCATATTGAAAAGCTCCTGATTTTGCATAAGCGAGGCAAGGGGGATGTTGGATGTGGTTTTTATCAGAAGGATCCTCCATTCTTTTCCCATCCTTTTAAATTGAATCTCTCCCTGGGGATAGATCACAGATGAATGCACAAAAGCCAGAGTGAAGCACAGTGAGCTGTTGGGCTGCCGTCAGATTACTTTCTGGCTCTTCTAGAAGGTGGTTCATTGCATAATGAGTTAATTTGTTGTGTGTAACTTCCTTAGCGTATCTTTAATTAAGTGGGGCTTTTGTGTGCACACACTGGTCAGATTGGTTTATAGTAGCAGGCCTTCTTTAATAAATCAAGAAGTCACACCGTTTGAAGATCTTTAGCTTCCATTTCACACATAGAATATTTTAAATTCTCACGAGAGCTTTTTATTCATAGCATTGTCTCTTTTAAAAGAGTAGGCTGTTTTTAGCATTTGAAGAGTTTTACATATGAGGATACTTGGATAATTTTGCCAGATGTGAGGATTCAGAATATTACACTACATATGACAAACTATTTTAAACATTAATGGGGGCTTCCCTGGTGGCGCAGTGGTTAAGAATCCACCTGCCAGTGCAGGGGACACGGGTTCGAGCCATGGTCTGGGAAGATCCCACATGCCACGGAGCAACTAAGCCCGTGTGCCACAACTACTGAGCCTGCGCTCTAGAGACCGTGAGCCACAGCTACCAAGCCCACGTGCTACAACTACTGAAGCCCGTGTGCCTAGAGCCCGTGCTCCACAACAAAGAGAAGGCACTGCAGTGAGAAGCCTGCGCACTGCAACGAAGTGTAGCCCCCGCTCGCTGCAAGTAGAGAAAGCCCGCGCGCAGCAAGGAAGACCCAATGCAGCCAAAAATAAATAAATAAATTTATTTTAAAAAATTAGTGGACTTCCTGAAAATGTGGAATCTTTGATTTCTGCTTCTAGGTAATGAGAAAGAAAAGATAAGTATAGAAATGGTTGTGTTCTGCTGGACAATAAAAACATTTTACTGCAGCTTGCAGTGATATCAGCTGATTGGGGAGCACTTCAAAATAGGCAACGATGTGACACGTTTACTGTAAACCGGGTAGTAGCTTTAGTGGAAATGAATCATTTTAAAGTGGGAAGGCACTTTTAGGTGCATATGTTCCATTCTTTTATACTCATCCTTTAGTATAAAAGGGGATGTTTCAGGATTGAAGAGAATTTTGTTGCTTTTGTTTCTCAAGTGCCCTGTGTCGTTACAGTCTGTGGAACTATTTAAGATCGGGACTCGCTGGCTACTAACGTGACTTTTTCTAATCTGTGAAGATGTTCACCAATGACATTTATTATCAGAGTCTGTTAAAAGTTTTATCTGCTGTGTTTTTTTTTTTTGCGATACGCGGGCCTCTCACTGTTGTGGCCTCTCCCGTTGCGGAGCACAGGCTCCGGACGCGCAGGCTCAGCGGCCATGGCTCACGGGCCCAGCCGCTCCGCGGCACGTGGGATCCTCCCGGACCGGGGCGCAAACCCGTGTCCCCTGCATCGGCAGGCGGATTCTCAACCACTGTGCCACCAGGGAAGCCCTATTTGCTGTGTTTTAATGTACAGGTTTCCCAAAGGCTGTTTGTATGTATTTGAAGAGCTGTATACTTTTGTTAAGTATTTGAGAGCCAAAATGTGAGAGCTTTTTCTAAAAAAACTGTGCTTTATTAATTATGATAAATTCTTAACTAGATTGAGGAAAACGGAGAACGAAGGGCTTTTTCTCTGCATGATCTTTACCTCTGATCCATCATACACAACACACTACTAAGCCTCAAAGCTGTGGAATCTAATCAAATAGAAGGAACAAACATGGTCTTTGACCCAGAATGGGTGCAGGGATCTGGTGTTAAGGTTGAACATGACTGGTCAGATGTCAGGTGTACACGGTGCTGGTGGAGGGGCGAGTGCCGGGTGAGGTAGGGTGAATACTTCCACCATTCCCAACGGGGAAACCCGCCTGTAATTCTCAAAGAGAGTGTTTAACAACAGGGCCGGAAGAGTTTTATTCTGGCAGCAACGTAGGATCAGGGATAGAAAAAGAAGAGACCAGAGACAGAAAAAATTTAAAAGGCTTCAAAGTGCCCATAAGTCATTGTGCTTATGAACTTGGGTAGTTTTTGATTAAGAAAACAAATGTAGTGGTCTCTCTAGCGGCTGTGCTCGGACTTGTTCCGGTGAAATGAATTTCGACCTCTTTCCCAAGCACAGGGTGGGAGCTCTTCTCGCTTTCAGGCTTAAGCTGCCTGGAAGGACAGGCCTGCTTGGGGTGCGGCGGGGCTTGCCCTGCCTGCAGGGGGAGGTAGTGTGGACAGCAGTGCTTCAGTGGCATCTGTCACGGCCACCTGAGCAGGTGAGAAGATGCCGCATGGCTCATCAGAACGTGCAGCTCCTCCAGAGACCCGGGGCCTCCAGGCGGGAGCGAGCCCTCACGCCACACCCCTGATTTTCCTCCCCAGGCTGCAGGAACCCCATCCGCCGCCTTCATCTGCTCTCTTGGTTCCCATAGGCACGTGAGCTTGGGACTCTTGTGCCAAAGTGTTTAAACTTGACTGCTCCGAATGATGGGCTAGCCCGGCACACTGTGAAGGGGGAATGGGTGGTCTGCTTTTTGCGGCTCAGGGGTTGGTATATGTTTGGGGTAGTGGGCCCCTTACGTCTTGAGCTGCTCGTCTGTGATTACAGGTGGGGAAACGGCCAGAGCTTTTAATTGCCTGAGCTCACACAGCTAGTTATTGGCAAAGCAGGGACTAGAGCTGATTCCAGTCCACAGAACCCTGTGGAAAGCTGCCAGGCTCCTGGGCTCTGGGGCTCAGGGACACTGTGGTCCAGGCTCAGGGAGGAGGCTATACAGACGCAGTGCTGGCCTTTCCTGCACGTCTAAGAGAGAACAGCTTTTGTTTTAGGAAACCACCAACTCCTAAGTATAAAAATAGTTATAACTGAGAGCTTTAGGGAGCTTTAGGAAGTTATATTGCATCTGGCTCACAGATGGTTGGCCGTTGATGGTTAAATTGAGGCAGAGATCCACGAGGTGCTAACTGTTGACCTCTACTGACCCTTAAAGCTGGGAAGAACTTGGACCAAATCTCTGTCTAGAGAAATTTGCACTTAGATACTACATTTAGCTGCTGCATGGCTGAGAATAGAGGAAACAGGGGATTTCTTTATAAACCAGGAGTGTCCTCACCCAGGAGAGTAGAATCAGGCCACACCAAGCAAATCATCAAGCAAGGTTCTGGGTTGTACAGAACTTCGTTATTCAATTGTAACCCTCATGGGAGGTGGGAGAGCTGGTTTCCAGACCAGTTGGTCTGGGTTGGGATGGTGGGTAGCTAGTTAATAAACCTCCCTGGGCGTTTCAGATGAAGTGGGACTGAGAGCTCCTATGTATACCCTCACTCCCTTTTGGGGTACATTGACCCTAGATATTTGCACCCCTAAAAGGGTAGGGTTTACAATGTACAATACCCATCTACGCAGTTGAGGAAGGGGCTTTTTTTTTGAAAATCCTGGCTATAATGATAGTAACCAAACTTACCGAGCAGTGACTAAATGCCATGAGCTATTTTTAACCGCTTTAACGTTTTCGACTCCTGTAATCGTTTTAACTGCCCTGTGCGTTGGGGACTCTTGTTACGTTTCTCAGCCGCGGGGAGGAAGGCGGAGCGAGGCTGGGTAGTTGGTTCCAGCGGGGCGCAGAGTCTGGACGCAGACTCCTGGGCTCTGTTGCCTGTGCGGAAGCTCCCTTCATACTGATGATCAAGAAGCCACTTAGCGCACGTGGCTGACTCAGAGCGTCGGCATTTCTAGTGCTTGGGCTCTTGCTACACAGCACGTCTTTGTGCCTTGGACCGTGGCATCCAGAACCCTGTGTGATGTGCACGAGATCTGGAAACACCTGCTTGCAGGGTGGACTGATCCCAGAGCTCTCCCCCACTGCCACCTGTGGTGCTTTGTCTTAAGGATCAATAACACGACATAGCGATGAAGAGAAAAACAAAAATGTCCCATGGTTTGTGGCCAATTTAACTAGTGTGTGTGTGTGTGTGTGTGTGTGTGTGTGTGTGTGTGTGTGTATATATATATATATATGTATTTTCACTGTAGCATTTTCTGTGGTTCCATGTGCTATGTTTACTGTGGTAGTAATCAAGTTATTTTAAATAGTTTGTTGAGATTAGGAACAGGGCAGTTTATTATATATAATTTAATTTTTTACAAGCAAATTTAGAAACTTACTAATAAATTTAGAAACATTTTACTAACAAATGTAGAAATGTATGAGCTTTTTAAAAAACCAGTCATGTATGGGATTGCAGGGAAATAGACAGCTCTGTCTCTACCATCACAAGAGAGTGGATGGTCGTACAAGACTTTAAACACGGGCATGATTTGGAAGGACACTTTAATTGCACGGCTTCATAGATCACCATGCAGCTTCCAAATGCACTGCATTGGGGTTTCCCCCCCTGCCCCTTAAAAAGTGTTTTAGGTAGAAAGATGTTTTAAACAACATAGGATTCGTGTCGCAGCATCCCCAGATTGCCTGTTTATTTTCTCGTGAGCACATGAGTTTATTCTAATTTCTGATTAAACTGTTCCCATGCTGAATATGAAGCATCAGCTAAGAATGTGTTTGCTCTGATGGGATGAAGGCATCCGCGGAGGAAAGGAACCTCTGCTCGCAGAGTGCCCTCTGCTGGCGGCTCTGGCTTTTATCAGCAGTCACAGAGCCATCATCCTCGAAGTAACTGAAGGAACGCGACCGAGCTTGAGAGTCAAAGGCACTTTAAAGCCACCTCCCAGCAGCAGCATCCCTTTGCCCTGTGGCCTAGAGTGTAAGGCAGCCCCCGAGGAGGAAGCAGCCCCGTCCCGGTCCTGCATCCCTGCATCCCCGCGGAGTTGCCAAGCCCGAGCGAGCAGGCGCCTTCAAATGCCTCTGCTGCATCACTGTGATCAATACTTGAGCATATTTTAAAACGCAACGTAGGGGGCTTCCTTGGTGGCGCAGTGGTTGAGAATCCGCCTGCCAATGCAGGGGACACGGGTTCGACCCCTGGTCTGGGAAGATGCCACATGCCACGGAGCAGCTAAGCCCGTGTGCCACAACTATCGAGCCTGTGCTCTAGAGCCCGTGAGCCACAACTGCTGAGCCCGCGCGCCACAACTACTGACCCGCATGCCTAGAGCCCCGTGCTCCACAACAAGAGAAGCCACGACAATGAGAAGCCCGCGCACCGCTACGAAGAGTAGCCCCCGCTCGCTGCAACTAGAGAAAGCCCGTGTGCGGCAACGAAGACCCAATGCAGCCAGAAATAAATAAATTAGATAAATAAATTTCTTTAAAAACAAACAAACACGCAAAAAACACAATGTACTGGGATAATGCAAAATTTATGACGTGGTTCGGTTTTCCCCCCCAAGCAGGGAACTAGCGAAAGTAGGAAGTTTAAAAATTTTCTTGACATAATAAAGCCTAGGTTAAAAGCCTCTGATCTGATTGATCCCTAACACATTTTGATTTTTAACGAATTGTTTGAAATATACAGTGATCTGAGCTGAAAGAGGTTGAAAGAAGACCATCTTATCTGTGACAGATAAAATCTGGGGAGTCGGTAAGGCACCGTGTTCATTTAAGGGGGAAAAGCTCCAGGAAGTCACAATAGGTATGGTGACTTTGCTGGTGTGTGTGTGTTTCTGCTGTCCTTGACGACTTTTCCTCTTAAGGTTTTATTGGAAACACGAGAGTCAGGGGCAACCTCTACCCTTCAAGTCAATGTATGTATATGGCAGACGAGAACACTAAACTAAAAACACCCTGCTCTCGGCTGTGCTTTGTAAATAAAGGCCACTCTGTTTCGGAAGGGGTTTTAAACATGCTTTGCGATATCCCAAATGCAGAGGCAAATAATACGAAGTTAAAAGTTTTTGATCTGGACGCCTTGAGCATGTGTCCTGACATGAGGAGGGAGTGGTGTGACCACAGGGGCTGCCCTGTTGAACACCGAGTGTGAGCGGCCCTGTGCCCCCCGGAGATGGAGCAGCCAGGCCTGTCCCTCAGTTCCTGACCGTCATGGCGCCTCCATGGATGCCTCCTGTGGTCGTGGTTGGCAGGGACCCTGTGCACTGAGCCAGTTTACTCTTAAAATGTGTGGTAGGAAACGTAAAATAGCTAGCTAGTGGGAAGCGGCCGCATAGCACAGGGAGATCATCTCGGTGCTTTGTGACCACCTAGAGGGGTGGGATAGGGAGGGTGGGAGGGAGACGCAAGAGGGAGGAGATATGGGGATATATGTATATGTACAGCTGATTCACTTTGTTACACAGCAGAAACTAACACACTATTGTAAAGCAATTATACTCCAATAAAGATGTTAAAAAAAATAAATCACACTACATCTGAAATGTTTAAATGGCTATTTAGAAAATTGTAACAAATGGAAACTTATATACAAAAGCATCTGTGTAAAAAAAAAAAAATGTGTGGTAGGTAAACTATGACTTGTCTTCTCTGAAGGTGATGTCCATCCGCCAGAAGATGCAAGGGTGAGGGTTGGGGGGCGATGGGTGAAATCTTACTTATTACTATTTAGAAAATAACAAGCCAATGTTTTTCTAGTGTAGAGCCTATATATTTGTAACTTAATAGATGCTTAGTTGAAGGTATTGGTGTAACCCAGTACAGATTTTTCTTTTTTTTTATCTAACTCAGATTGGCAGTGATACTTAATGCTTTATTTGTGTCTTCCATCAGATACTGAATCATCCTACCTGTTAGGTCTCTCACCTTCTTCTTCAGTCTTGTCCCGATTGGTGAAAGTGGGGCTTCTGACAGCTCCGGGAGATGCGGGTCCCGCAGTGTCTGTGACTTGAGCCGTGGAACCGCTGTGCCTTTCTCGCCTGTTGACCCTGCGGGGCTCGAGCACCCCGGTCACGTGCCCGTCCCTTGTGCACACTGGACACTCGCAGGGAGAGGGACCCCCACGCACCCCCGTCTCATCCAGCCCAGCGTGTGCGCTGAGGTTTGGAGGGAAGGGGTCGGTTCTTCTGTGTCCTCCTGCTTTGCTGTCCCCGCAGAGTCCAGATGCTAGGCCAGCGTCCCTGCAGCGTGAGCCCCCATCATTTTCCTTCTTCACATGGTTTACTTTACACTCTATTCTTTCCACAGTTGTTTGACTCTTTTCAAAGACAGCATGGAGATACAGGAAAGAAAGAAACAAACTTAATTTAAAGGTTAGAATTCTGTTATTTTCAGAACGCAATGTCCTCACCTCTGGCATTGATTTCATTTGGTTGCCACTGGCCTTTGTGAACAGTGGACCTTGCTTAGGATTTATACTTCACCGAGTCAAGTTTGCTTCCATATCGTATTCCTTTGTGTGAGCTTTGTCAAGGGGGCTTGAATATTTGGTGTAGATTTCAGAATTAATGCATCACCCTTCTCAAGATACTTACATTGCCTTTCTGCTGTGATGGGGCCCAAAGTTGTATCAAATGCCCTCTAATTAGTCTGAAAAGTTCTATCTTCTTAGTTCATAACATTGTGACTTCTCATTAAATGAGAGTGACAGTCCTTAAAGGCAAATTATTTTATTTAAATTATGATGGATTTTGCCTTCCTAAATAACTGGGCACATTTTTAGGACTTCAGTGGTATATGTTCATGTATCTATATGTTTTATTTTAGATGAGCTGAGAAGAATTCTTTTTTTTTTTGCGGTACGCGGGCCTCTCACTGTTGTGGCCTCTCCCGTTGCGGAGCACAGGCTCCGGACGCGCAGGCTCAGCGGCCACGGCTCACGGGCCCAGTCGCTCCGCGGCACGTGGGATCTTCCCGGACCGGGGCACGAACCCGCGTCCCCTGCATCGGCAGGCGGACTCTCAACCACTGCGCCACCAGGGAAGCCCAGAATTCTTGACATGGTACAAAATGGCATCATTTCAAAGGCAGCTTTTCTTTTTTTTTTTTTTTTTAAAGAAAAGGAAGGAAGGAAGAAAAAAAAGAAGGCAAAATTGAGTGTCAGTAGTCTACAGTCTATTTATATTCACTTGTGGGACCAATTGTTTCCCAGCATACCTTGCACCACAAACTGAAATTTTGGTGCCAGTCCCCTTGTGCGTGGGTCCATCCAGAACAGAGACAAGTTTTTGCAGGAATGTCATGTGACTGTAGGACAGGCCCACACAGAGGCTTTGTGTCAAAACAAACACTCACCAAGGCCAGATGGGCTCTGCCTCTTGTTCGATGCCATAGATTTTCAGTAAGAATGGGCCCTAGTGTTCACATACGCAGATGCCCTGGTGTTATGCTAATTCAGTCACTTTCGTGCTATTCATGGCTCTGCTGTGACATGATCAGAGTGGTATCTTGGCAGCAGGAGGGGGTCAGAGGGCCGGGCTGGACACGCCTGATGCCATGGGTGCAGGGGTCTCTTCTCTTGCTCATATAGCACACGTCAGACGGGTTTTCTGTTTTCCTTGTCCAGTCTTGTTGACCTGCTATTTACTTTCGTCTTTTGATAAACAGGAAGCGCTGCTGCCGTGCTTGGAGGGGGTGTTTTAAGGACCTGTTATTCTTAAACACATTTGAGGGATGGGAGTTTCACCTAGATAGCATTTAACTTCAAAAAGAGGAAGGAGGGGTTGAGGGTGGGGGGGGGAATGTAGTCCCCAAATAATCCCATAAGCCTTAAAACTTTGGAATTAAAAAAAAAAGATTTGGGGTCTTTGGAAATGCTTGTCAGATCTCAGATTGCAGGTTCACACGTGCTGCTTCTGTGGGTGACATCTTAGCTTGTTTAAATAGTTGTTTAGAGCAAACGTGAAGCTCTAGATGACATTTGGATTAGGGCTTGAGTGTCAGCGATTCCCACTCGGGTTTAGAGAGCCTCTTCTGGGTTTAGAGAGGCCCTTCTGTAGCCTGGCCCCCGGGGGTCCTGTGTGTGCAGCTCAGCTCAGCTCAGCACAGCCCGGTCCTGGGGAGGTAGAAAAAGTCAAGTGTGAGACAAGTGCTGATGGTGTGTGTCGAGTCTGGGCTTTATTCCCCGCTATTCAAACATGCCATGTATGTCTTGGCCTCCACCTTTGTCCTAAGATGTCCCCCATTTGAGGTGACACATGATTCCTTCATGAAGCGTTCTTTGTCTTTGGTGTTTTCTGAGTTTTTGTAATTCCTGTACCACTTGGTTGGCATTTAATTTTGATGACTGGATATTGTTAGTGAACTTCCCACATACCTGTGGCTTGCCTCCCAAAGTTGATTGGAAAGTCTTGGCGAACAGGGGCCTTACACAGACCTGGCAGTACCCGCTTTGTCCTAAAACACAAGCACTGCTTTCAGACTGAGCATTAATTTCTTCATCATCTGGTGGTGTGTCACCTGCCACCCTGTAATCTGCAAGCTGTTAAACCGGGTAATAAGTGTACAGTGTCTTCAGTCATTGGGAGCCTCCAAGTGGGTGGATGTTCTTCCATGTCCTCGACTGTTCCTGCTGGCAGGAATCTTCCAGTCATCTGGACGGGCCCGTGGCCTCGCTTCCTGCTCTTCTGCTCCGGGTGGTGCAGGCTTGTGGTTCTGCCGCCACCAGGCGGCTCCCTGGGTTTGGAAAGGTGGATGGGATCCACAGAGCTCAGAACTCTGCTGCGGCAAAGACGCCTGTTTGTCAAACATATGTCAAAAGAGAATGTTGTAGGGGAGGTTAGGTAGTTTTAATTTTGCATCGCAAGTTGCTCTCAAGATTGGATTATGGTGGTTGTGGAAATGCTTATCTTCCTTCCACTTTGAGAAGGAGAGCTGCCTGGAGTGTGCTGAAGTTTTGTGACTGCTTGAGCACTGTGTGAACGAACCTCAGAGATAGCCCAGCCCCTTCATTGCTACCCACACGGCCTCAGGTGTTTGCAAGGAGCACATGATTGTGCCGGGGTCGGCCCGGGTCGGGCCACTGAGCCCGTGGGGTCCTTTCACTGCCCTTTTATCGTGGCTACTGACTGATGAACGGGCTCTGCGCCCACTGGAGGGAACCTCAGTCGATGAACGGGCTATGCACCCACTGGAGGGAACCTCAGTCGTTAAAGCCAGGCTTCCTCGCCCCACCCACTCTATGTGTGCATCTTCAAAGCTTCACAGACCAGCTGTCCCCCACCCTGTCTGATAAGTTTATAGTCACAAGTTCTATTGTTGTTTGAGGTTAGTCCGTTTCACCCTTGAATTACTAGTTGTGTAGTTAGGTTTTCCCTGAGTTCCCATACAGCTAATTTGCAGGATTTTTTAATCGGAAACTTTAAAGTTATGTGGCAGAATAGGGTTAGTACAGACTGGTCGGGTTTGGGCTGGCTATGTTTTCTGTTTTAGTGAGTGCTTCGAATGTGCTGCTTAGTGTGTTTTGGTTCGTTCGTTTGTTTGTTTGTGAGATACTGTGCACCATAATTTCTCAGAAGCAATAAATTGAAGGCATCGTTAACCTAAATTTCAAATACCTCGTACGGGAAAACTTTACAAGGACAGCGAACTAAGCATGTATCTAAGGGATTAAGAAATTATACGGTACTAACCTGCATCATCTCCTTTACGTTATTTCATAAAGTGCCTTGGAGCCCTTCCTTTAAAATTCCCCCATTTCAAATGTACTTGAAATTGACCAGATAAACCCAGATGACTTTATGAGTCGCACTAGGGATTTTCAGGAAAAATCTAAGCGCCAACGCATTTTGAAACAAACGAGTTTGTAAAGGAATACAAACCGATCTTTGGTTTGAGATCACCAGTGGCCTGTCGATGAGTTTTGGGCTTTGGGGCCGTGTTTAAGCGAGAGTCCCTGTTGTTTCATCTGCTAGCGACTCCAGGGGGCGGGGACCGTTTGCTGCCGTAAACCCTGCGTCTGTCCAGGGCCTGCCGTAGCCTGGATGCACCGCAGGTGTGCGAGGGTGTGAATCAGGTCCGCGGGCTCCTTAGTGGGGATAATTGTAAAGCGTGCACGCCCTCGACCCGTGGGTGTGCGTGCTGTGGAGAGACAGGACAAAGGGTGAAGCGGGATGGAAGGCCGATGCTGGGGAGAGGTAGAGGTTAGGGGCGAGTGGCATTTGGGTAAAGCTTTCCACAGGGGAAGAGGTGGGGATGGCTTCCCAGGAGGGTCCAAACGAGCCACAGCAAGCTGAGCAGCAAGGAGATCCCACGGACCCACTGGCCTGGATCTTGGTGTGTGCGGGGCCTGTGCCCTTTGTCTGTTGCTCCTCTCCCTCCTGAAAATCGTCCCGAAAGCTGGCGCGGGTTCCTCGCCTGCAGGGATGTCCATGGCCGTAAGACTCGGGAGGACTCCCGGCTCCGGCCCATCCGTTGACGACCCCATCACGGCTCCCTCCCTGGATCGATGGTGGCCGTGGCCTGGCGGGAGGAGGATGCCCACCTCTGGCCTCGGCGGTCCCCACAGACACCGGGTCAGGCCCTTCCTCCCTCCCTCCCGAGCGCCGGGCGGTCTGAGCCTCGCTCTGAGCCTCGGGGCCACGCCTGCGAGGTGCTGGTGCTGCGGCCCAACCCGCCCCGGACCCCGCGCGGCGGGGGGCTGTGCTGGATTTAGGTGTAGGGGCCACAGGGTGCGTGTGGCTGGACGGCTGCGTGCCCAGGCTTCCAAAGAGGAGACCCCAGGTAGGTGCAAGTCCTCCATCAAAACCCACCGTTTCCTCAACATCCCCTCGGTTAGTTCAGGAGTATTTATTCTGATTCAGCCTGGTCGGGTACTGCCAGGTGTAAGGAATTAATTGTGGATTTTTAAGCAATTTGAGATAACTTCTTTAAAGAAAAACTGGGAGGCGGTTTTTGGATTAAGTAATAGGAGGGTGCAGCGGAGAGCTGCTTTGGGGTCAGATATGGTTGGTTTGTTTTAGAATTCTGAGCTATTTAGAGTTTCTCATGTGTCAGGGAGGCTTTCTTTCCAGGTCAGAGAAATTCCTTTTGGTTTGAGTCAGCCTCTCTTGTTGGCTGGTTGGAGAGTAAATAGGAGAGGGGAGATTTTTCTTCAGTTAGGCTGGGTGAGAGCCCTAAGAATCTCTTAGGTTGGTTATTTCTTTATAAACACTAGAAAAACATTCAGCATTTTAGTTCGCTTTAAAAGATCTCAGTTATTGCCTGAACTGCACAGGTGCCGTGGGCCGCTGAGGCTGCAGGGTGGGTCCGTGCCCTGAGGGGACCGAGGCCCGGTTTTAATGGTTATGGCTTGTATTTTTCTGCAGCTTGGAATCCAGCACTGCCAGGTGCACGGCTGGAATGCAACGCTTCTTAAATCAGTGTGTCCTTTATAGGCAGCATGGGGTAAAGCATTACTTCCTCATACTGAAGTTAGTCAAGTCTGTTAATTGGTGGGTGATATATTTTTCATTTTTTTTCCATTCTTAAAAAATTTATTTATTTAAATTTATTTATTTTTGGCTGTGTTCTGTCTTCGTTGCTGCATGGGCTTTCCCTAGTTGCGGTGAGTGGGGGCTACTCTTCGTTGCGGTGCGCGGGCTTCTCATTGCGGTGGCTTCTTTTATTGCAGAGCATAGGCCCTAAAGCATGCGGGCTTCAGTAGTTGTGGCTCGCGGGCTTAGTTGCTCCGCGGCATGTGGGAACTTCCCGGACCAGGGCTCAAACCCATGTCCCCTGCATTGGCAGACGGATTCTTAACCACTGCACCACCAGGGAAGCCCTTTTTTTAAGCAAAAAAAAAAGAAGAAGAAGAAGAAAGGACTCTATCGATCAAATTTTCCCTTCCACATTTGTCCCCTTGACGAATCTGTTTGATCCTCGTGCAAGAGGCAGTGTGTCAGAAGGAGCATAGCAGGAATTTAGAAGTTGGAGTCATGAGCTGAAACCCCCTTTCCCCTTCACCTGTAATTACATGTGTGACGATCTCAGACAGGTTAGGTTTCCTGCTCCCCTGTCCTCACATCTGCACGTGGAGCTGAAAGCGTTTCCCACGAACGAGTGTCGTGGAAACAGTCACTGTGCATGAGTGGGCCCACCGCTGGCCCTTTGTGGAGTCAGGGCAGGGATGGGGAGGTGCAGGGGAGGCCTAGAGCAGGCACCTACCTTCAGAGCTCCGGTGGTCACCACGCCTGGTAGGAGAGGCTTGGAGTTTGGGCTCAAAATCCTGTAGCTCTCCATTGTGTTTAGGGACTCAGGCCCATGTGCTACCTCACACCCCTCCTCTGGTGTCTCTGACCCAGCAGGTGACAGTACTGCCCACACCCTGCCTTGGGCATCCCGACACTGACCAGGACATGAGCAGGAAGAACTTGGCTGGTCCAGGTGAGCTGTTGTCTGGCCCACCCTTTCATGGGTTGTAGGCAGGTTTATCCAGGCGTAAACTCACTTTTTCCTGGCCTTCCAGACCCGCAGTGGTGCTCGGGATGCAGCTCTGTGGGCGAGCATCAAGGTGTTTCCGCTGGAAATTGGGTTCCTTTACACTGGAAGGGTAGAGTATCTGGAAGGTTTCTTTCCCCATAGCTCACGTCGTCTGGAATGTCAGCCGGGGTAGTCACACCGCGGTTCTTGAGTGGGCTCTGGGGTCTGAGGCTACAGGGTGAAGGGGGTGTTGATCGTGACAAGGCACCCCTGTCCACGGGCTTTCCCTGGGCAGTTAGGGGAGCACAAGCCTGCATTTGTTGATTATAGTTTCTGAGAAAGTCTTGTTGAAATTTTTTTCTTTGCCCTATAGGGTTATTACTTTTTTCATGTATATTTTACACATTATTTATACAACAATATGGTGTTTTGTTCATTGTTCTGTGCTAAAAAGAGCAGAAGATGCTCCCTGCCTTTAGGGAACTTATCTAGAGATAACAAAATACCCGCTCGTGTTCAAGGAGATAGGCTATTAAGTGACAAATTTGTGGTCTAGATGAACACCTTGGAGCTGGAGCACATTTCACACAGGAGGTGCTGTGTTCTCCATCAGGAGAGGCACAGACGGCCTGGGTCGTCGGAGCCATGGGCGTGAAAGCGTTCAGACGTGTGGAGGACCTAGTGTTTACTGAGCACCCGCTGTCTCAGGCGCTGCGCTGAGTGCTTGGGATGGGATCCGTGGAGAGCCCGGAAAAGCAGGCTTGGAGAGAGCATTGAGTGCTTGGCCAAGGACGTTGGGTTTTACCATTTAGGATGTAGTGAGTCACTGGAAGTGACTCATTGTGGGGCAGGGACACGATGAAACAGGTGTTTTGTGAAGATGGGGGTGGTTGCAGGATGTGGGCAGGATTGGGAAGAAAGGCGCCTGGAAGCAGTGAGGTGACTTAGCAGGTGGTTCCATTATTGAGAACAGGAGAAGAAGGAAGGGGAAAGGAAAGGATGTGTTCACTCGTTATTTAAGGTGATACAGTTATAAGGTAAGATTGCACATACATGTTTGCTATGAAAACCAGAAGGTACAGACAAGGGCTGCCACCTGTGTGTAGCCGTTGGTACCTTTTGTCCATGTCTGCAGGTTGCACTGTCTTCAGACTAAAGATGAGATGATACCTTCCATGATATTCTGTGCACAGCATTTACATTGCTGTATAGTGTTTCATTGATCGGATGTACTCAGCCAATTTCTAATTGTTGGGTATGTGGCTGGTGTCCTATTCTGTATTATTGTTTCTTAAAACATCTGATTTCATATATACATCTTGACCATGTAGACAAACATTTTAAATTCCTGGGTTAATGGGTATGTTCAGTTTTAAGCATATTGATGCATAGTACCAAATTCTCCCTCCCTGCAACTCACCCCTAACTACCTCACATATCCCCTAAAAACAAGAATATTCCTTTATGTAATTACTCTATGCCGCTCACATCCAGGAAATTTTCCAGTTATCAATTCTGTTACATGATATGACAGATTCTTCAATTGTCCCAGCACTGTTTTGTTTTGTTTTTTAAATAAATTTTCTCTCCAGATGCAGGATCCACTCTAGGATCATATACTGCATCCAAATATTAGACAACGTGGATTTTTTTTTCAAAGAAATCAGTGCAGTTGTGTTATTAAAGGTCTCATATTCTGGACTTGTCTGGCTGTTTCCTGTGGTGTCATTTGACTTGATTCTCTATCCCCTGTATTTCCTGTAGAGAGGCTAGGTTTATGGCTTGATTAGATTAAGTCTACTGCTGCCAGTAGAAATGAAGATAATACGTTGCTTTTAGGGGAAAGATAAGGAATATAAGCTTCATAAATTAGAATTAAAATAGGACTTGATAAAAATATTGTTCAGTTCTTAGTTGTTCCCAAACAGACATGCTTTTTATTCATGGCATTAAAATTTCCTGGCAAGCAATCAAAACAAGCTCCCCGGGGAATTCAGATAGCTCCCGAAGTCACATGCAGTGAGAGAGGTCGATGTCTGAGGCTGGTATGTCTGGAGGGCTCTGGTCTAGAGATATGGATTTTGCAATTCTCTGCAAAGAGCTTAGAGGTGAAACAACTCTGAGAAAGAATTTGTATCTGATACTGCGAATACATGTATAACCACCTATATGGTCATCACAGGAATGTCAAACATATGTGTATGTATTCATGGTGACGGTTTTTAAGATGTAGTAACAAACATCTGTTTGATTTAAGAAGTGTTCATAGGACTTCCCTGGCGGTCCAGTGGTTAAGAATCTGTGCTTCCATTGCAGGGGGCACAGGTTCGATCCCTGGTCGGGGAAAGCTAAGATCTCACATGCTGCGCGGAGCGGCAAAAAAAAAAAAAAGTGTTCATGAAAGCGTTAACCCATGAATTTATGAGCTAAAACATAATACATAATGATACATAGAAGAAACACAAAGCATTTCAGCCTTGAGAAATGTCAACTCAGTTGGACCAGGGTAGAGCCTGAGATTTGGAACTTCTGGTTAGTTTTCAGGTGATGCTGATCTGGGATGGAATTCCACTTAGAGAATTACTGCTTCAAATCATGGATGAGATTAGAACTGTAGTATAATACTTAGGTGAGTGGGTTTTCAGACTTGATTTTTTAAACAGGCAAAACACTTTTATTAAAATAAATATTTTATGGACCTCCCCATTATGCAAAATATTAAAAAAATGATGCTGTTGGGAAGAGATTGGGAGGAAGGGCTGCAGGAAGGCAAGCGCCTGTGATGCTGTCTTTGGAAACCGTCCGTGTGGGTCTGAGAAAGTGCGGGAATGAGTCGGCAGACGTAGGGCCGAGTCCCGGCTGACAGCGTTTATTAGTTGTGACTTCTCGTCAGCAGCTTACACGCTGAGTCTCAGTTTTTTCATCTGAAAATAGGGATTATAAACCCTCCCATCACATTAGATAATGCACACGAATGCAGTGCAAATATAACTGGTGGTTACTGCATTCTCGTTCTTGCCTTGGCTCTGTCCCGAGCCAGCTCTGTGATCTCTTGTACATGATTTCTGTGGAGTGGGGCTGGAATCGGGGAGCATCCATGGCTCAAGCAATCTCTATGTTGTTCTGAAAGTGATGTCACAGGTAGAGAGGTCAATAATGGGCTGCTTTCCCACACTACTGGGCTAATATGCGACCCTATGAGAGATTATGTGCTGGTTCTAATAAAGCAAAATGCCAGAATGTTATTTCCTTGAAGTTGGAATTCACCTTTGGTTTCAGGCTGCCTTTTTCTTTTTTGATTGACATATTAAATGAAGCCATCCACTCTTCAAGGGAGGCAGCAGGTTTGTGGTTTGCTCTGTTGTGTTGCTGTGATGAGGTGGTGGCATGGGCGTTGGGTGTGGTTTGGGGTGGAAAAGTGGGAGTGCACTTACCTTGAGGCTAGTATTTAATGGTGGTCTGCTGTTGAACAGCAGCTGTGTTTTCTGCCTTTACTGAGAAGGCAACAAAAAATCTGTGTAATGTTACTGCAGCAAAATTGAAAATGGGTCCTGTGGTTTGAATTTATACATGATAGGCATTTTTGCAGTGGAAATGATTAAAGTAGCTAAGGTCAAAATCACACGTATAGTCGGCCCTCCGTATCCGTTATGTGTCTCAGATTCAATCTTATCTACAGATTTCAATTGAAATTATTTTTAAAAAATTCCAGAAAGTTCCTAAAGCCAAACTTGAATTTACCACTTGCACAGGCAACTATTTACATAGCGCTTACATTGTATTCAGAGGTGATTTAAAGTAGACAGGGGGATATGGTAGGTTATATGCAAATACTACACCATTTTGTACAAGGGACTTGAGTGCCTGTGGATTTTGGTGTCCTGGAACCAACCCCCCTACAGATACTGCGGGAGGACTCTACCACATCTGTCTTGAAATACCAATGATTCATTAAAAAAAAAACAAAAAACACTTTGGAACATACTTTAAATGTCTTGTTTTTGGTTTAAGTAGATTGGAGAGATACTTAACCAAGAGTATCTAGCACGAGGCATCAGTCCTCTTGACTGTGCTCTTCTATTGACTTGAACGAGGAGGTGCTTTCTATCAGTAATTGTGATGTCATTACCAATGGCTTCATTTGTCCCGAGACACAGTTATCCTCGGCTCACGGGATGGACGGTTGCTAACCTTGAAGCTGTGTGCCATGCGCATTATTTTAAGGCATTTTTCCAACGGTTTCTCGTCTTTTTGCTTCTGAACATTATAGATGTGCAGAGTGAGGGAGTTCTACCGGGATTTTCTCATGAAAAAGAGCAGCGCCTCCTATAGAGGTTGCCGTTTCCAACTCTTGTACCCGATCCTTTCCATATTCTCCTCCATATTTCTGTGTGAGGGCTTATGTCGGTTCTTCTTTTTTTTTGCAGGGCTGGGGGTGGGGGCGGTCGTCTGTCTTTTGACTCAATGTGGAAGATTTAACCCTGTTTCACTGCCCTGGGAGTGCGTTGCCCCCCCCCCCCACCACAGACTCTCTCTCTCTCTCTCTCTCTTTAGACCTCTTCCCCCCAAAGTAGTTATAATTTTGATTAAATACTTGACGTTCACACTATTTTCCGTATTACAAGCTTCCCATAGCTGAACCATGTATGATAGATACCTTGATTACGCTTTCTTTCCTTCACAAGGTTTGTGTTTTCCGTGAAACGAACAACTTTTTTCCCCCCATTTGGTTGGTCTTCTATGAACTTGCAGCTAATTCCATCCCAGCTCTTCCAGCTGTGAAGTAGCATCTGGGTGTGTCTAGTTGCGTCGGGTCCTCTCCCGGCCTAGTCTTGGGGACGGCTCCTGGCCGGGCCGCCCCCCCGGCAGATCTCTCCTGTGTCTGCCCCCTGCTTCACACGCCATGCCTTCCTCACTCACGGTCATGTCTTGGGTTTCGTCGGTGCACATCCTCTAGTGTTCACTTGAGAAAGGTACAGAGAGGGTAAGTTTTTAGAGGCACTGCATTTCTAAAAATGTCCTTTTCTACCTTCACTCACACTTTCCTGGTAGTTGTTGGCTGAAGTCTAGAATTCTATGTTGTAGACAATTTCTCTTAGGAATTTTGAAGTCAGTATTCTATTATCATCTAGATTTTGGTGTTGCTCTTGAGAAGGTCCAACCCATTCTGATTTCTGATTCCTTTTCCCTTTGTTGTGGTGACTTGTATTTTACTTTTTGGAAGTTCCTTCCTTTCTTTCGCCCTCCCTCCCACCCTCCCTTTTCTGGCATCTGATTCTGCTAAAACCTCACCACAAACCTTTCCCAAATCTTTTCAGTGAACGTAATCTTTTCCTCTTCTGAACTCACAAAGCATCTTTATGTTTACTTTTCTCATGACTCACGGTCTGTCTCTTTTTAACTCTTTGTTTTATCTGATAGATTTTAATTTCTCACAGTAGGTAATGATTGTCAGTGCTTCACACATAGTAAATACTCAGTTCTTTTGGATCAACATGAAGTTTCTAGTCTTACGTTTACAAGTATATTCTCATTTGAAGATTTGACAGGATGTAGACCATTGCCGTGCACCATGGTTCATGCACGAGTGGGGTGCTGTTTCCATTTGTAGACGCTTTTCTTGAAACGGGCGTAACATATGCGGTGCTTGTGTGTTACTCAGGTCATTACTCGCAAAAGCTCAGTATCTTGTTGTACACTGTGACAATGCTCTTTATGGAGTGTGAGAGATTTCTTGAAATTTGGATAGGAGTCCGTCTTTCATTAGGACTTTCCCTGCACTGTGTTCTCTTCCTGTGTCCCGGGATAGGGTGGGTATCAGCATTCTTTGTAACTTGCATCTTATCAAATCTCTGTGCTTTCATTCCAGCTGGTCATAGAAATGTTCCCTCCATCTTTTTTCCCAGTCATCTTGGGGTAGAAGCAGTGATTCTGTGTGTGGTTTTGCCTCCCGATTTCGTCTCTGGGCTTGGATCCATCCTGGGGAGCCTTGTCTGGCGGGGACATTTGCTTCTTGGTAGCCCTCTCTCCAGCCACTTGTTGGACGAACCCTGTCTCTCATTTCTTGCTCATGTGTGATGGATTTTTGTTCATCATACTGTAAACTTATTATTAGTGTTTAAATCTTTGGTTATTTTATATGTACATACTGTAAGTGAAACTTTTTTAAAAAAAATTGAGTGTTGTGTCATGTTTGTTTTTTAACCCAATGACAGGTCTACAGATTGTAGAATTAATGTTTTGGGTATTTTTAAAAGTAGCTTATCACAGCTTTCTGTTCAGGTACATTTCTAAGTTTCTACAGCCAGGACAGCAATGATTTCTGTTATTATTTCAAACTTAGTGTAGACTGACACAAAGTGGAACCAACGAATATGGTCTAAATTTTTTAGAAAAGTTTTCCCTCACGGGTACTTGACTGTTCCTTGAAAACACAACGAGTGCTCTGGGTATGGAGAGAGAATTGTGTGCCTGAAGGCTGTCAGTTACAATCTCCTGAGAGACTCCTCTTCCAAGGAGTTGTATTTCTCAGTGGCAAAAAGCCTCCTTCCTGGTTTTCTGACTCTGCGGGAGGAGGTCATTTTCACATGCACTGCTCAGATCTGATTTTTTAGTGTGCTGTGCTCTCTCGAGATTACTGATGATTCCCTCTCGGTGCCTTCTCTCCAAATGGTCGTTTCCATTCAGCACATGGTATGGAGTGACATTTAATAAGCACCAGCCTGATGAATGCCTTGATATGGTGTTGTCAGGGCTACTTGGCATAGCTGACCGTTGAATCAGGACCTCTCTGGAGGCAGAAGTCAACAACTGAATCTCAGAATTAGACAAGCCTTGATCAGATCGTTGAAGGATGATAAGCCAAGTTTGCAGAGTGTTTCAAGGAGGAGGGAGTGACCAGCGGCATCTTATTTTGCTGATAGACCAAGGAAGACGGGTCTTGAGAACTCCTTTAGCAACATGGAGGCTGTTGGTGACCTTGATGGACGGTTTTGGTGGGGAGGAAGCCTGATTGGAACAGGGTTATGGGAGAAGAATCTGAGATGACAGATCTTTAAAAAATTTTGCTGTCAAGCGGGTCGAGGTGTGGTAGCTCGAGGGTAAAGTAGGGTCAACAGAAGATTTTATACTATTATTTTAGCATTTGGAAAAATACAGTATTAACAGCTTTTAAAGGCTCAAAGTTGATATCTGAATACTATTTTCCATACTGTTATGGCTTTAAAAAATTTTATTGAAGTATAGTTGAGTTGTGTTAATTTTTGCTGTACAGCAAAGTGATTCAGTTACATATATATATATACACACACATATATATATACATTCTTTTTTAAAAAAATATTCTTTTCAATTACGTTTTACCATAGGATATTAAATACGGTTCCCTGTGCTGTACAGTTGGACCTTGTTGTTTATCCATCTTCTATATATTAGTTTGCATCATACCATTATGGTTTTTAGAGACATTAACAGTGAGGCTGGAGATAGCGCTCCAACCTTTCTTGGGGTGTTCCGGTCAGGAGAAGCTCTTGGAGAAGAGGATGGCTGAGGAGACTTGATGGATGGGAATGGTCAGCCTGGGGGGTAAGGTGGGTCCCCAGGCACTGGGCAAGCGAGGAGGGGTGCAGTTATACAGGGCACAGTGCGGGCTGTGAGAGGGGAAGTGGTGGGAGAGAGGCTGGACGGTAGCAGGTTTTCAAGTACCAATTTAAGAGGTTGGGAACTCTTTAGGAGGGAATTTATTTCAAAGGACTAGCTCCAAGTGTTATAGAAAGGCAGTAGGTTGTGATCTCATGTGGAAAGAGTGAGGAGGGTTAAGAGGCTTTAAGAATGTGTTTTATAAGCTACATGTTAGAGGTCAGCCTGCTTCTGTGTGCATAAAGGTGTTTTAGAAGTGAAAGCTGATATTTGCGTTGATTAGGTCATCCTGCAGCTTGCCTGGGGGAAGCGGAGGGCAGGATGGATCAGTGGTAAGTGGCTGGGGATGGTGCCTTTCTCTTTATTCACCCCCAGGTTATTCATTTTTCCTCATTTCTCTTGGAGAGTTAATACCATTTGGTAAGGAAGAGTAGCAGTATAGTTTGTTTCAGGACTTTGTTCTTCAACAGCTCAACAATTCTAGAAATGACAAATTCTGGAGACTTTCTGGACTCACAGCAGTGGGTTTCTTAAGAACTCTCTGGATGACATTGTAACCAGGGAATTACACAGAGTAAGGACCAGTGAGTGAAGGGGATGCCAAGGGTATGTGTGAGTGTGTGTGTGTGTGTGTGTGTGTGGTGTGCGTGGTGTGTGTGTTTTCTACAAGCTTACTTTCCGTGCTCTGGATGAACAGTTGATTTCAGCCCTGAATCTATTAAAGAAATCTAGATAGATAAGGGTACAGAGGAACTCTGGGTTTTTGGCATAGTAGTTTTTATGATAATGTTTAATAACTTTGAGAATTAGGGTCTGGACTGCCTTCTGTGCTGGTTAGAAATGACAGGGATTGATAATTCTGCATTTTGTATGTGTTCCATTTTTTTGTGATTCTTAGTCATGGCTCTCTTAAAGATGCCCTTGGAGGGCTTCAAGGGTATGGATTGCCTGACCCCACCCCTGGAAGGTCAGAGTCAGTAGATCTGAGTAGGGTCCAGAGTCTGTATTTTAACTCTCATTAATCTTGTGCCTCCTCCATCCCAGACTTTCCTTTAAGAAAAAACTGTACCAGACATCACTGGTTAGGCTGGGGAAATGGAGTGTTACCTTGAATTGGACTTTTTATTAGTAATTCTGTGCTGTGGATGATTTCGTAGCTAATGGCAAAAGGTATAGTTTAGTATATTTTCATTTAAGTACACAAGAGAACGATTATAGAAGTTTAAGAACAACTGTGTTCTCTCTTCACATAATTTTAGAGCTTGATTTTATGTTACATTGTGTGTATATGTATGTGTGTGTATATATATGTGTGTGTGCACATGCATGAACGTGTGTGCACACACACATACCCCAGGTAGAAGTGTGTAACACTTAAAATGAAGTCTTTTCCCTTCCTTCTCCCCCAGTCCCACCCCCAGGGATAAACATTGCAGATTTCGGTGTGCATCTTTGGAAACTTTGCTGTATGCACACATACAAGTGTATGTAACTTTGTCTTTACAGCAATAGACTCCAGCACGCGTGCTGTTCTGAGTTTGCTTAGTTCACTTGTGGTCTTAACATTCTTCCGTGTCAGTATATTTAGACCTGTTTGTAGGGGTTACTTTGAGCCACCGAGGCAGGCAACCTCCTTTTCTTCAGATAAGCTGTGACATGAGCTTTTCAGACACACAGTATACGTTGCTGGCTTATTAGAATATCTCAGTAGATTGGATTAGGAGGATTCATAAGTATTTCATATTGGACCATGGGAAACCCAGCATAGCTCAGAGGAATTAATAGTTCATGGGCAGTGAGTTTTGCTCGTTTCTGCAGTTCCTGTCACCATAGTGTATTGGCGTCTGAGCCAAAGGGACGTGCATGCAGGAGTGACTCCAGGCTAAAAAAAAGAAAATGGACTCAACCAAAGACAGGGAGCCACTTGAATTTTCAGTCAGTTGGGATATTCTCGATGAGGTCGATTTCTTTTCACGGCAGGAGGTTATCCCCATGTGAACTGTTGCGTTCGCTTTTGGTGATGCTGACTTGCTGTCTGTTCTTTCATACAGGATCCAAACTACTGGATACAAGTGCATCGACTGGAACATGGAGATGGAGGAATTCTCGATCTCGACGACATCCTCTGTGATGTGGCGGATGATAAAGACAGAGTGAGTTCAAGTCAGGAGAGCGGCTCTGAGCGCGTTCCCTGAAGGCAGGGGGGCGGGGCGTGGGTTCCTCCCTGTTTCAGACACATGTATTTTAAAGGACATTTGGGCCACTTATACTGGTATGTTTGTTTTATAATAAGTGTCATGAATCTTCCCAGGGTATAATGATTTTCTTGATACCTGGGACTTAACACTAGGTTTTGAACTTTTAAAATTGCAGCGTTTTAAGTGGAAGTATCTTTAAGAGGTTTCCATGCCATCCCCGCCTTCTTTTAACCAAATGTAACATCTTTCCCGACAACTCAGGCCTGTCATTATGCTCAGTGTTTCCCTGGGCGACATACAGAACAGGTCCCTGTTCTGACCCCAGAGGTGGCCCGTCCCAGCAGCTGGCATGGCCCGGCTGCATCTCAGCATATCCTCCCGGCGGGCTTGGCTTTCAGGAAGCCACCCTTTCCTCGGTGGCTCCTCTCCGAGTGCTGTCACACCGCAGCAGCATCTTCACTGTTGGCTGTGATGGAGGCATCACTGGCCGGCGTCCGCCCTCCTGTCTGTCCTCCTTGAGGGAATGAGGCAGAGGAGTGACTCGGAACGTGTTAGGGACCTGTGGCAGGATGTTGAGCTCTGGCACAGGAGTCAGCGGATTCTTGACTGCTTGACTCCAACTTGAGCAGGCTGTGGCCGCACCCCCTCGTATCTGACCTGCTGGGAGACGCTGGGAGGGCTGGCGGCCGCATCCTCACCCGTCCGTCCCGGCCTGTGATAGCTCAGGGTGGGCTGCACAGCGAGGTGACTGCGTGGGGCCGAGGAAGGTACATCTTCCGGTGCCCACTCCTCTTCCTCCCGGGAGCTCCAACCGCTGGCCCCTGGCCTCCGGAGCTGTGGGCTGGGCGAGCGCGGCTGCCGTGCCTACGCACGCCTGTGTTCCTGACAGCGTAGCGCCTGGCTCAGAACCGGCCAGTGTCTTCTGTGTTTTCTTGAAATCTTAAGGAAAATGAAAAATTCCAGGGTACCAGGTATTGTGTAATGTCACGGATGTTTGATGCACTAGCCCCTGCCGTAGTGGGGTTTGTTCCCTGCAGCGGCCGTGGGCTGGGAGCTTGTGGTGTCAAAAATGCAGAACTTTCCTGCCTGTCTGTGATTTGCTGCTGTTTCTCCTGGGCTCAGTTCTCCTTGTCAGGCTCTTCTGTGAGCCAGGAATAGGGTGGCTCTCAAATCCTTTTCCTGCAAATCCACATGAAGAGCATCCTCTAGAGACTTAAATTATAGTCATCTTATTGTGCAGCTCAGCTCCAGAGCTTAAACGACAGAAATTTATGAAGAATCTAAACAGGTTGCCCTTTCCCAGCCATAATGCTGTAAAGAGATGAGCTAATGTGTTGTACTGATCTTTTAATATTTTCTCCTCTCCCTTCCTCTTCCTTTTCTTTTTTCTTTTTCTTTTTTTGGTGGTTTTTCTTCTATAAAATAATACAGCTTCTTATGAAGAAAAAGAAACATAGAAAGAAGGAAATAGTCACCTGTGACCCCCTTGCTGCTTAAAGCTCATTACTGCCGCTATTTGAGTGGGCTTTGCATCCTGACGCTTTTTTCCTTCAGAGACAGACACACACTTTTTCCTCTTAAATAAAAAGGATTGAGCAGTAGCCTGCTTTTTTGGAGTTGATTATAAATACATTTCCACATCCATTAACCATAGCTGTGCCGACATAACTGCACAGTATTTTCTTTTAGGGATTTATGTGCTCTTTCATTCGTCCTGTTTTGGATTCTTGGATTTCTGTGAAGGAAGCTGAGTGGTCCAGGGTGTGTCTTTTGCACCCAGCAGCAGTGGTGAGCATTCCTGTTTCTCCACCTGTTTCCTTCCTTCCTTCCTCCCTCCCTCCCTCCCTCCCTCCCTCCCTCCCTCCCTCCCTTCCTTCCTTCCTCTTGAAGTGTAGTTGATTTACAATGTATGTTAGACTCAGGTGTACAACAAAGTGATTCAGTTATACACATATACATATATCCTTTTTCAGATTCTTTTCCATTAGAGGTTATTAGAAGATAATGAAACCTGTTTCCTTTCTCATTGAACACAAATGTAATTTCCCCCCAAGTTGGTGCCATCCTACTTTATTCTTCAGCCCACGTGGTATAGCGCCGGGCAGGTTCATGGAGCACAAGTAACGCTCCTCCCTGCACCCCCACCAGTGTTCACACTCCAAACACAGTTCACATTTTGAGTAGGTAGAGTATTGAGATGTAGATGTTCAGCCATAGGATTTTTGTTTGTTTGTTTTGCGGTACGCGGGCCTCTCGCTGTTGTGGCCTCTCCCGTTGCAGAGCACAGGCTCAGCGGCCATGGCTCACGGGCCCAGCCGCTCCGCGGCATGTGGGATCCTCCTGGACCGGGGCACGAACCCGCGTCCCCTGCATCGGGAGGCGGACTCTCAACCACTGCACCACCAGGGAAGCCCCAGCCATAGGATTTTAAAAAGAACTTTAAAACCATATTGGGACTTATTTTATGGCCTTTTTGGTGGGCATTTCATGGGTACTTGAAAATAACATGGATCTGCAGCTGTTGGATCTATAAAGATCTACCAGGTTAAGGGGTTTGATGTTCTTGTTTAAATTTGGGGGCAATTTGTTACTCAGCAACTGAAAATAATACACTCTTCTTTCAGCACCACCATTAGATTGCACATAAAAACCAAAAATAAACTGTGTAATCTAAAACAGCTGCATATTGAAATCATAGGATAAACAAACCGTGTTTTAGATTTTATATTCTTACGTGAATTTGATGATAAATCTACATTTTCTGGAATCTTTTCTTATATATCCTATGTAGGTTAAAAAAATCTTTTAACCTGAGAAAAAGGTTTTAAATATTAGTAAGTGAGATCAGTTTTCAGACAATTTTACATCATGTAGATTAAATTCAGTTTTCAAATAGAAAAACGGTAGAGGGTACAAAGTACTGCTGACTAAAATAGTTTTAAAATCATTGTTTTATTTGTTCAGAAATATTTAAATATGTGTATGTGTATAATTAATTTAAATTTTTGAAGGAGCATCTTAAAGCACCCATTTTAAGTTATAACTGTGAGAATATAATTAATCCAGAATCCCAGCACCCAGATTCACCGATGTTGTTGGGTGCATTATTCAAAGTGAGGGATTGTGTGTAGTGAGTTGTATGGCTCTTTTCCATGGTTCTGAAATCTGATTTAATCACCCTAGAGTGTTTTCAACTTTTCTTGGCAGTTTCTCTAGCTAAGGATCTTGACACCTATTTTGCTTTTAGGTTAGAAAAACATTCTCCTAAACAATAAAATACCTCTTTAAAAACATGTCCTCGGGCTTCCCTGCTGGCGCAGTGGTTGAGAGTCCACCTGCCGATGCAGGGGACACGGGTTCGTGCCCCGGTCCGGGAAGATCCCACATGCCGCGGAGCGGCTGGGCCCGTGAGCCATGGCCGCTGAGCCTGCGCGTCCGGAGCCTGTGCTCCGCAACGGGAGAAGCCACAGCAGTGAGAGGCCCGCGTACCTCAAAAAAGAAAAAGGCAATAATTCAAATGATCACGGAAGAAAATTGAAGTATCTATTTAGCTGTAATTTTGCTCATTATCCTTTAGTTATTAGAGTTCAACGCACAGCACTGAGGAATTTTTCATTTAGTGCCTGTACGATTCCAGTTCCAGGGTTTACCCAAATGTATTCAAAGTGGCGTGAGTGTGGGTTGTCTTGCGTTCTTGGAGTAGGTTTGATTTTCTGAGACATAGACTATCCTAGGTCTACTTTGGGTATGAAGACGTGCCCTGTTTGTTTGTTCCTTCTGGACATTGCTGCTTCCAGGCAGCGTTGTCATAATGCTCTGTTTACTCTTAGGATCTGACTCTCAGTCTTCTTCTCATTGACATTCCGCGAAATCGTGAAAAGCTGACGTGGATTTCACGCCATCCCCAGCACTGTTTACAATAGCGGTAATGGGAGCCTTCCTGAGTGCTGCGCTGCGTTCTTTCTGAATTTCTTCCTGGTTTGCTCTTCATTATTTATAATTTACTATCGGTGAGCCTCTCCCAGTTCTCTGTCCCTCCCGTCATTCCCTCTGTGAACTACAGTAAACTTAGTACATAGACGACAGAGTAAAAATCCTGGGCATTCACTCACTTCTCCCTCCAGTCTGGCACCTCACACTGACCTTGGGTGGCAACAGGTTTCAGGGGGAAGTGACCAGCACTTAGAGTCGTGCAGGGTGGGTGCTGTCCGCGGGGTGGATCAGCAAGAAGAGTATCTTTTTCTCACTCACACCATTGTCTTCTCGTTTATGTTTTTGGTGCTGAAGGTGGTTTAAGATGTGGCATCAAGCATTTCCTCTGTCACATTGGGATGTCATTTTGTTTTGACCTAGAACGATGTCATGTGTGTTCTGTTTTGGGGATGACCTTTGGAAATAATCTTCCACTATCGGTGTCTTGCTTTTTTTTGTAGGAAGGGTTGGATGGGATAGCAATGTACATTCTTTGAAGAGCTTGTGTGTTTGGAGTGGGGTTCAGGCACCGTGAAGGGTTGTTGTGGAGACTGTTGATTGCTGCTTGTTGGAAAGGAGCCAGGATTCTCTGGGGGACAGTCTGGCCAGTGTCCTCATGTAGAAGAATGTGGAGAAAAAGAAACTTTTAAAATATATTGGGATTGTGGGCAAGCAGCGATTTCTACACGTCGGTGAAAGCTAGCACAGAGGCCCTTATGGAATAGACAAGTCAAAGCTGCAATGTTGAACCGAAGCTGAGTGTCCCTCCTCCTGCTGGATAAAGGTTAGGTAGAGAATTTGTTCAAACCAGGGTGCCCGAATAATAATAATAATTTAAAAGATGGCACGTATAATAATTTTCTTTGAAAGAAAAGACTTGTAGTCTTTTTTTTTTTTTCTTTCAGTATTTTAAATTAATGTAACCTGTTTGCTGAGCACCTGTTGTGTGCCAGGGCATTGTGCTTAGTGCTGTGATACATTGTTGAACGAAAGTAACCATGTTTCCTCCTCTCCTGGGGCTTATGATCTATTGTGAGAGTCAGAGTTTCTGATAGATAATGATTCTGAAGAAAAGGAACGGTCCTGTGAAAGATGTGCCAAAGCTCAGGGTGAAGCAAGACTTGCCTTCAAAGAAAATGTGACACAGCTGGACTCTGGACAGCCAGGTGAGAACGAGGGGGGGTTAGGTGATCAGATTAACATGGCAGAAATATCCCCGGCTGAGTGTGTCAGAAATGAATGGGCAGGAGGCAGAGTGGACCCCGGGGGGGGGGGCCTGTGTGTGGGTTTTGGGGGAGGTGGGAGACGGATAGGGGGGACAAGGTGGAGAGGTGGGGAGTAGGTAGATCTGAGGTGGCTTGACAGGTAAATGTGATGGTGACATTATTCCCCAAGGCAGGGAGTGCGTGCTGCGGGGGGTGACTTGGGACGCAGTGGGGAGATCAGGATTTAGTCCTGGTTTTAGTCAGTTGGGGTGCCTTGGAGGAGGTGTCGGTTAAGCAGTTGGATATTTGGGACAGAAGCACAGACAAATGTGTGCATCTGATATAAATTTGTTAAAAAATGAGATTAAAACAACATTCAAAATATGGTCTAATTTTAGTGCAAACAGTTACATACATTGGAAAGGGTTTAAGGGACCGACTGAAATAGTTATCTCTGAGGGTGGAATGGGTGAAAAACTGGGGATTTTGTTACTTTCTGTTTTTTAATTTCTCCATAATTCTCCTGCCTAATTCCAGTATGAAGAGAGCATTAGGCAGTTCTAAATTGAGGTTAGAATATAAACATCTTTTTTTTTTTCCTTTAAACTTTAGTATGAGTTGGCATAGGGAAGGAATGATTTAAAGAGTTTGCTAACTTGGAATTGAAATAATTTGTATAAACAGGCTTCGTTTAACTAGATGCCTTGATTAATTTCCTCCTAAATGGATTTCTTTGAGTTAGGTTCTAAAGAAGAAAATATTTAAATTAAGTGCCAAGTAGAGCAATTAAATGGCTAATTAATTAACTCAAAGGGATTATTTGAGTACCGGTTTGTCCCCAGCTGGTCAATTTGTGGGTGGGTGGGTCGGGGAGCACAGGGCCAGGTGTAGCAGAGGTGGTGATGGGTGAGGGCTATTAGTGCAAAGGAACAGAAGAGCGGACCCGGGCCCTGCACGGCCCCTTGGAAGCAGTAGGAGCTTTGGAGGGCGGCGGGGGGGGGCGGGGGGGGGGACGACACTCTCTGTAGAGTCTTGGCTTGTCAGCCTTCCCGAGGGAGGCAGTGAGGACTTTGCTTGGCTGGAGCTGCCCGGTGAGTCAGGAGGAGTGGGGGGCAGTTATCATGTTAATTGTAGGCTAGGGCTTGGTTCCCTGGTCTGCTGCACGTTGCTTTTCTATTGCTCCATCAGCAAGGCGCGTCTTCTCTGGGGGGTCCGGGGAAGGAGGCCATACTGCCTGTGTCTGAATTCTGGCCCCGTGACTTCTTTACTTTTATGAGCAATGTATTTAATCTCTCTAACCTCAGATTTCACATCCCTAAAGGGAGGTTAATGATTGTAACCTACCTTACAAGGTCATATTGAATTTAAGGCTGAGAATTTGTGTTCCGGTCTCAGCATTGTGCTTGGCAAAAATAGGGCCCCAGGAGATGGTAATAACTGTCATCATTGCGGGTCACCGTTGCCCCCACCATTCATTGAATTAGGTGAACTAGTCATTCTTTAAATACCAGTTTCTAATGGTTTAAAAACAAACATATAAGCCAGGCTATCGTAGGTATTTGTTTTATAAAATGAATTTCTGTAGATAATCATTTTCATTTACGTATTTTACATTCCTGTCACTTTGAGGAGAGCTTGCTGCATAATAGGTGTTCAGTAACAGTTGAGGGAAGAAGTATGTTATTTTCTGCATCTTTAGAATTTGAGGATTCCTAGTATGCTATCAGTATGTATGTTCTTTTCTGAAAAGAAGCAAAGATCCTGGTTTTGATTTTT
The DNA here is from genome assembly GCF_026419965.1 of Kogia breviceps. Classification (NCBI taxonomy): domain Eukaryota; kingdom Metazoa; phylum Chordata; class Mammalia; order Artiodactyla; family Physeteridae; genus Kogia; species Kogia breviceps. The sequence goes on from NC_081312.1 coordinate 170,581,762, forward strand.
AGTATTTAGGAGCCAACAAGGACTGTATCATTAAAAACCAAACCAAACCAAAAGTCTTGGAATCAAAAGCAAAGGCAGCAAAGGCAAAAATGAACAAGTGGGAATACATCAAATTAAAAAGCCTCTGCTCAGCAAAGGAAACTACCAATGATAGGAAAAGGCAGCCTACAGAATGGGAGAAAATATTTGGAAACCATATATATATGTGATAAGGGGTAATGTCCAAAACATGTAAAGAACTCAAAAAGCCAATCAGATCAAATAATGGACCGAGGAACTGAATAGATGTTTTTCCAAAGAAGACATACAAAATGACCAACAGGTCCTTGAAAATGTGCTCGTGGCTGATCATGAGGGAAACGCAACTCAAAACCACAGTATCGCCTCACACCTGTTAGAACGGCTGTCATCAGAAGACAGGAGATGACAAGCGTTGGTGGGGATGTGGAGGAAACGGGGGCCTTGTGCACTGTTGGTGGAAATGTCAATTGGTGCAGCCGCTCTGGAAAACAGTATGTACGTTTCTCAAAAAAATCAAAACTGGGGCTTCCCTGGTGGCGCAGTGGTTGAGAATCCGCCTGCCGATGCAGGAGACACGGGTTCGTGCCCTGGTCCGGGAAGATCCCACATGCCGCGGAGCAACTAAGCCCGTGAGCCATGGCCGCTAGGCCTGCGCGTCCGGAGCCTGTGCTCCGCAATGGGAGAGGCCACAACAGTGAGAGGCCCGCATACCGCAAAAAAAAAAAAAAAAAAAAAAAAAAAAAAATCAAAACTGAAACTACCAGAGGATCCAGCAATTCCTCCTCTGAGTATTTAGCCAAAGAAAATGAAAACATTGTCTTGAAAAAATATCTGCTCTCCCATGTTCATTGAAGTATTAGTCACAATTGCCAAGATATGGAAACAACCCAAGCGTCGTCCATCCATGGATGAATGGATAAAGACACCCACACCCACACCCACACACAGAGGACTATTATTTATTATTCATCCATAAGGAAGACCCAAACCCTGTCATTTGTGACAACATAGATGGACCTTAGGGAATTTATGCTAAGTGAAATAAGCCAGAGAAAAAGAAGTATGTATTGTATGATCTCATTTATATGTGAAATCTAAAAAAGGCCAAACCTGTAGAAACAGAGATTATAATGATGGTGGTTACCAGGGGCCGAAACGTGGGAGGAAAGGGGTGATGTTGGTTGAAGGTACACATTTAAGATGAATAAGTTCTGGGGAGGTAATGAACAGCGTAGTGATTAGAGTTAGTAATACTGTATAACATGCTTGAAAGTTGCTAAGAGAGTAGATTTTCAATGTTCTCACCACAGAAAAGGTATGGTAATTATGTGACACGATACAGGTGTTAGCTAATACTACGGTTGTAATCCTCTTGCAGTGTAATAAGTTTATCAAATCAATGCTTTGTACACTTTAAACGTACACAATGTTATATGTCAGTTACATCTCAGTTAAAATTGGGGGTCAGGGGGAAGGAAGGCCTTGTTTACAGTTTTAAAATATTACTTGTCCAACACTGACAATTCTCCAGAAAAACAGCACATCTCAAAACAAGTGCTCCAGAATAAATGCTGTGAAAAGCTGTGTTATAATAACTTTCAACTTTTAAAATGTTTAGCCTAGGTTTTCTTTTCTCTCCTATCTAGAGTGAAATGTATGCAATTCAACTTTTCATGTATATAATAAATTGTTATCATCACAAAAAGGAAAAGAAGGAGGAAGGTAGATGACTGTTGGTTTCTTCCTCATTAATATTTTCTGAATAATTGGAGAAGTAATTATAAATGATAAACAAGATCATCCCATTCATTCATTCATACAGTTATTCAGGTATAATCATGTAGAAAGTAGCAGGTTTTTTTTCCTCCTGGATTTTATAGTAAAAGAGGAGGAAAATAGGAAGAGCCTGGACCCTTTGATCCTCTTATAATTCCAAAATAAGTCAACTAATAAAACTGAAGCCTCATGTGTTATACACTGTAGCAGGATATGGCTGTAACTTTGTATCAGCCCTGAGAGTTGGATAGATGGTAGTGTCCGTGGTTTGAGAAGAGGGAGAACCAAATATACTTCCTGAATCTGCAGATCTCTTTTGCTTCTTTGGGCGATTAACTGGTCCCAGATAACAAACATTTTTATCGTTGGTTGGGGCTGGAGAAAGAGGCTAGTTTAGCTAGTAAAAATATATTGATTTTAACGACTGTCTTTAATTTTGTTAGATTACTTATATGTAATCTTCTTTATGAGTGTTTGTTAAAATGCCGGGAGGTTAGTGCCATGTATAATTGTATCACAATTATTGATTATTATCACAGTTATTGATTATTATCACAATTATGGATGCTTCCTGTTCATGTATCAGACTAAAATTACAGCATCTGTTTGAGCAAAGGTTAAGCAGATCTTACAGATTCATTCATTCCTTCATTCATTTCATCTTTCTGACATTCATTCAACAAACACTTTTCAGTCTCTAATATACTAGAGAAACAGCTGGAGGTGCTGAGGGAATATCGTTGGCGGGGGGGGGGGGGGTGTCCTCTTATCTCACAGGGCTCTCCTTGCAGTGAGGAAAAGAGACTCCAAAGGCAGTGAGTCTGGGCAAGGACAGCTCTCAGGAGGAGACAGGTGGGCTGATCTCAGTGGCTGAGAAGGAGCCAGATCTGGGAACAGCTGGAGGTAGAGGGAACAGCATGTACAGCAACCTGACGTGGAAAAAAGGGTCCTGGATCTTAAGCAAATGCGTGTGGCATGGATGCAGCAGGCAGCTGGGAGAGGGGACATGGTGGGGTTGGAGAGGAAGGGGGGTATTAAGGACTATATTAAACAATTTGAGATTTGCTCCTAAATGTAATAAAAAGCCCTTAAACTGTCAAACTGAGAGGTGATACAATTAGAGGTGTATCTTAGAAGGTTGCTTCGGGAAGAATGCATCGTAGATGTGAGCAATGAGGGCAAAGAAGGTAGAGTGAGAGTGATTTTAGAGTCTTAACGGGGAGCTAGGTGGGGGTCCTTTGGATGTCCATTTCATTTAAATGCAAGATGTCAGGGTTGGAGACAGTCAAGTCTCTTTCCTATTGAGATATTTAACTGATTTTGCAATGCCTTTGAGACATCCAAGCAGAGATGTTAAGTAGGTCATTGGACATATAGTTCTGAAGCTCAAGGGAAAGATTGGAGTTGGAGGTATGAATTTGGAAATGACAACTATATAGAATAGATGGTATTTAAAAGCATGTGACAAATAGCGTTTCCACGTGGCAAAAATTTGCAATCATTCTAACCTAGTCATTCTAACCAGTCTTTATTGGTTCCTCCAAGGGTACACCCCCTCAGCTTAATACTTGCCTTTCACTGTGATGGAAAATCCTAATAACATTTTAATTAGGAAATTAGTATTAACATGTGGAAAAGGAACTCAAGTTCTTCGGAGTCAAAACAATTGAATGAGAGTAACGTGACATTTAGATTTGGAGGAAAACAACTGAGTATAAAAGGCTATAAAGAAGCAGCTCAGGGAGATGACTTGTCAGACGTGAGGCGGTGGCAGTATTATTTCTAAGACACACACAGAAAACCCCACTCAGAAAGCCTCGAGAAACTTGTGAGTGCTACAACCATTTGATCTCAGATGGCAAGCACCTGACTGCCACCCAGGAAAGGGCTTATTTAATATAATAAAGGCACATAGTATAAAGGCAGAAACTCACCTGGAATAGGGGGACCCTAGAATCTGTATCCTGTATTTCAGAATTCTGAGAGTCCCTGCACTGGAATGCCTAATAGATTGCTTACTTTCTTACAAGATATTAAGCAACACTTCTTTTCAAGGGGACAGTCACATGGTGATTGTCCTCAGGGATTTTGTTATTAGCAGTAGTGTGTAGTGTCAGCAGAGATTTCTCCGTACGGGGAACTTGAGACTGAAACCTAGCTGCAGTCACATCATCATTATTATTTATTTTTATTATAACAGCATCATTTTCTTTAATTTGGCTCAGACATGTTTATTGAGCAGCTGTTCCATTCTGGGCAGAACTTGAGATGTTGAAGGGAATAGGAGATGCTTGCCTTTGGGGATCCATCAAAAAACAGGAAGATGAAAATGCTAACAAAATATTTTTCATCTAAAACACTTTTGTTCCACATTCTAGGATTTGGTTATCTCTTTTGTCTCTCTCTTTTTTTCTTAGTCCCATTTAAAGTAATTCCAAGTACTTTTAAAGCAAGAAATGGTCCATAGGTAGGTGAGAATATTCAGGCTGGATAAGTTAGGAGGTATGTTCAGCATCCAGACCAGAGATGCTTCGAATCCCTGGCAGTCTAGTGGTTGAGAGTTGGTGCTTTCACTGCCGAGGGTCCGGGTTCGATCCATGGTCGGGGAACTAAGATCCCACAAGCTGAGCAGCACAGCCCAAAAAAAAAAAATTAAGACTTTCCCTCCTCCAGAAAGGCAGTCTTGAATAAAGGTAATTCTGCCTTCAACTGACATAGCAGAAGACTACCTTGTTTATTAACATTGTCCCCTTTAAAATTCCCATACTCTTATGATTTATCAGCTAGACATTCTGGTGTAGGCTAATCTTTGGTTATGTAGTTTTTCAGTTATGTAGTTTGTTTAATGATTGGTGTGTGTTTTAAAAAATAATATTGGTGTACCACTTGTTACAAAAATAAACTCTTGGGATTATGAGCTGAATTTAAAAAATATTACCTTGACTGTACTTCCTTTCAGTCCTTGAGTTAGGCTGTGTGGGTCCCAAAGCACTGAGTTTTGTGGGGCCCTAGTGTTAATAGTACCATGAGCATTAATTGTGTTGTGAATATTTGTAGCATTCAGTACTTACTAGAAACTGAGTTCTCTGATTTCTCCTCTACCTTATTTTCCTGTCCCTCGTCACACTCAGCATCATTCAGTTAGACCTGAGATAAACTGAACAATGCTCTTGCTGCCTTCAGAAGGGACATACTACAGCCTCCTCTCCTTTCTGGGACAGAGGATGCGTGTTCCAGACTCCTGGTTCATTTTTCTTGTGACTATTTTGTCCTATACTTTTCTGAGTAAAAGTATTTGAGCATCAGATCACTCCACTTCTTATTCACTGGAAGAAGAGAATGTTCAAGGAGTTTAGAAAATAGTCCTGCTGAGTAAGAGGGCTCCTGCTTTGAAGTAGGGGTTGGGACTCCATCCTGTCCTAGAGCTGGCTGTCTGTTTTGTCAAGGAATGAGTTAAAGAGACTTCTTTGAACCTGCTGTGTTCACTCACATCCTGCTGACTCCAAGGTGTGTTGCTACATGCTGTCGCTCCTGACAACTACTCCTGGCCTGTTTAACTGGTGAAGGGTGTTTTCATTTGTTGCAGTGCAAGCTGTGTCCCTGGTCTCCCTGCTGTATCCAAAGTTCTTGCTTCCGTGGAGGGTTACTTATATGGAGAGGGTTCTATCTTATATTTCCCACCTGTTTGCAGTTTGTTGCCCTTTCTAGAGGACTGAGCAAAACATAGGCTGTGTATCTGGGTTTTGGGGACGGTTTATCTGGGGACAATTTTTTTCTGTAGTTAGTTTTGGAACCTGAGTCACCGTGGATTTTGCCTTTCTAATGGGTTGAGATGGCTGACAGATTGACAAGGAAACCCGCGAAGTATTACTCCTTTTCTGGAACCTCTCGGAAAGATTCAGTGAAGGCACTGAGGTTTTCAAGGTCACTGAACCTCAAAAGAGTCACTGCAGAAGTCAGCCAAAGGCAGGTTGGTACATAAATTTCTTATCCCTCTAAATTTTCTTTGGAGTTGAAAATAGTTGCAACTTTTGGAAAAAAGTTTCTTGATTAATTTGAACATTCTTTTATAGTTTCAAAAACATACTGACATTTTCTGCACCATCAGTGGGTTTGTGAATGTTTACTATTTATTTGTGTGTATGTTTGTTTTTTTTTTTACGTGGGTTTAAATTACTCACTGTCACAACACAAGGTCGTAATGTTATCAGAAGATTCTGATTCCTAATACGAACTCTTCTCCTAAAACATTGTTTTAATGAGGACCCTCATGCTACCCAAACACCTCACTGAAAGGATTAGTTGACTTTTGTACATAAACAAAATATTAGAATAAAAACAAATTAGTGTTTATATAATTTCATAGGAATATTGTTCCATGGGACTATGTGGAATTAAACTAATTTTTTCCTAAAAGATAGTTGGAGGCTATCACATGGAAATATAAATGATAGGAAGTGATTCTGGCTGTGTGCTTTCTTGTTGTTCTGTTTTACTATCTATTTGTTGAGTACGTAACTTGAGGCTGTTCAAATAATACATAGCAATTTTGTTTTAAATAGTATTATGTGTTAGAATTGAAAAGATTCCTCCTTAATATTAATATTTTTGGAGGTCTTTTTCTGTTACTAAACAACAATAATAATTGGTAAGAAGTCAACTAACATCTCACATAGACTGTGATTTTTTTTTCCCCTTTCATCATTTATTTTTGGACAAGTGCCATGGCTTTTGTGTGCCCCCCAGTGGCCTTTTGGTAGAATGGTTATTTTTGAGCTCCGTTAACAAGTAGTCAGGATATCCAAACCACTGCTAGGGGAAGGACTGTGCTTTCGACATTACAGAGAAGTGCTTCAGAACGACTTCCTCCATATGATTCAAATTCAGCTCAAATACGTGATCCTTATCTGGCTAGTTTCTGAAGGATGTGTGTTTTGGAACATCTCTCAATGGTATATAGAAGTGGACACTGAGGGGCTTCCCTGGTGGCGCAGTGGTTAAGAATTCGCCTGCCAATGCAGGGGACACGGGTTCGAGCCCTGGTCCACGAAGGTCCCACATGCCGCGGAGCAACTAAGCCTGCGCGCCACGACTACTGAAGCCCAGGTGCCTAGAGCCCGTGCCCTGCAACAAGAGAAGTCTCTGCAATGAGAAGCCCGCACACTGCAAGGATGAGTAGCCCCTGCTCGCCACAACTAGAGAAAGCCCGCGCGCAGTAGTGAAGACCCAACACAGCCAAAGATAAAAATAAATAAAATAAATAAATTTTTTAAAAAAAGAAGTGGACACTGAAAACTCATATGTATCATCAGTTCTACGCTGATTTTGGTCCTCACATGCTAAATCTTGAGTCATTTTAATTTCCTCTTTTCCCCCTTCTCTTCCTCGTTGTCATGGAGAACGTTGACATATCAGAAACAGGTCAAGTCTGAGACATTCCAAATCACTCACCTTTTTCCTCCAGCAGAAATCACAACCCTAACAGATGTTTGTTGGTTAGGAATTCTCAACAATCGTGATTTTTTTCAGTGTGACAGTTGTTTATGTGCAGATCAGTGTAATTTGAGTTGAGGACACAGATTAAAACCTGTTTCTAAGAAGTTAAACCTTCTATACAGAAAGTATACAGAAAATAATACCAGAGTATATGGAAAATAATACCAGAAATGAATGAGGAAATGAAGGGCACTGATTCAGTTGGCAGAACCTTTTCTCTCCCTCCTTGAAGAAGCATCAGGTTGAAAACTCTGCTTGAACTTGAGCAAGGGGGGTCTGCATGCTGGAATTCCATGCTTGAGAATTTCAATGTGAGTGCCCTGTCTTGTCAAGAAGGATTCCATAGCATTGTTTATAGAAGTAGGGTGTTCACCTTGAGTTCTCTGTCAAAGTCCAGTTTGTCTAATTAAATTCTGCTGAGCGTTTCAAACTTCCTGCCTGAAACGACTTCTAATTGCTTGTAGTTCCAGGGGTGGTAATAATAGTGATGGTGTTCTGCTCTCATGACATGCTTTTAAGTGATTACATTCCAAGCTGTTGGGTAAGATGAGATTACTTTTCATGTTAAAGACAAGACGTGGCCTTTTGGAGGATGCACGGGATGTTGGCTTGTGTCCGGGAAGAGCAGTTAGGTTCCTGCTCAGAGCTCCTGGGTCATTATGTATGTGGCAGTGGGTGACACTCATGACAAAGGAAGACATGTTTTTTTTCCCCCTCAAGGAAGACATGTCCCCTCCTCAGAGCCTTGTTTCTCTGATAGAGGCCAGCGTGTGACATTTAAGCAACCATATAATTTCAGCTTTGTGCATTGTTTTGCTTGAGGAAAGGTTGCCATAGAAAATAGCGTTCAAAATCAGGGTTTGTATACTTTTGCGGGCCGAGGGTTAATGGTTAAGACAAGAGTATGATGATACCTCTGAGAGTTGTCAAGAGAGTTAAGATCGTGTGTTAAGTGGAAAAAAACTAAGAGAAGCAGAAATGTCATATCTTGGACAGTTTGCTGGGCTCACAAGACAAAGCATTCAATTTAAAGTGTGTGAGGCTGAAAAATCTGCCTCAGCCAAAACACAAGCATTTTGGAGTAAATGGCTGGAATTCATGCATCAGGACGTGTGCGTGGTCCAGTGTGTGGATTTCAGTCATTTACTACAAAACTCTCATTGTGATCTTTTGTCTATGTGTCTCTGTCTCTATGCTGACTTTCTACATCTTGATTATATAGAAAATCACAATCTAGACATGGAAGTTAGCAGAATAACACATTCTGACAAGGTTGCTTAACAGTAGAAGAACAATGAAGCTAACTCAGAAAGTTAGATGGCTTTTTAATTCAACAAAAAGGAACCCCAAGAACTGTAAGTTATATAGACGTACATTTTATCTTGTTATAGAGCCTTCCTTTTAAAGTAGAAGACACAGAACTCAAAAGAAAGCTGCTTTGGTCTTCTAGGGCCCAAAGATAATTATTTTGAACCCCTTTGTTAATTATCCTCAGGTACAAAGTAAAGGAAATTGGGTGGATTTTGTATTCAAATACGCTAGAAATTTGTAGTATCCATCGTGTGTGTGTGTGTGTGTGTGTGTGTGTGTAGAGATAACATGCTAAGGCTTTTTGTCTCATGCTTTTCCGTGTTCTATTAAGAGCAACATGTAGAAGGATCACAGTTGATCGAAGTGTAACTCTGTGTGCTCAAAGTTGTATTTTTATAAGAGTCGTTCTTTCCACGATAGACAGTGCGACTCCTCATCAGTGAGAGCTTGCAGTTCTGTCCAAAATAATTCAAAGTACAACACTATTTATCATAAAACACTAAAACATATGTTCTTGGTAAGAGCTTTTTAGAAAAGTGTCAATACTTTAAGACTATGTAACAAGTTAGGAATATGTAAGTTCTATTTCATAAAATGTAACCACCTTTTTTTTTTAAAAAAAGAGAGAATGACTTAGAATGTATATGTGTGGATAAGTTGGAAGAGTGTTTTGTTTCTTTGTTACCAGAATAGTTTCCTAATCATAGCAGAAAAGATAGTGCTGGGCTTCCCTGGTGGCGCAGTGGTTGGGAGTCCGCCTGCCGATGCAGGGGACACAGGTTCGTGCCCCGGTCCGGGAAGATCCCACATGATGCGAAGCGGCTGGGCCCGTGAGCCGTGGCCGCTGCGCCTGCGCGTCCGGAGCCTGTGCTCCGCAACGGGAGAGGCCACAGCAGTGAGAGGCCCGCGTACCGCAAAAAAAAAAAAAAAAAAAAAAAAGATAGTGCTGCTCACTGATGTCACTCAGACGGGAAGAAGTGTGTTTTTGATAAGTTTTGTGTCCGTATTATGTCATCAAGTTAGATTCCCTCTTACTCCTGTGTTGCAGAAGTTGTACATTCTTGCTTTTTATCACATCCTCAATTAATAAGAAGCTCCTAAACTTAAATACAATTTATATTTTCAAGAATAGCTCGGGCTTCCCTGGTGGCGCAGTGGTTGAGAGTCCGCCTGCCAATGCAGGGGACGCGGGTTCGTGCCCCGGTCCGGGAGGATCCCACATGCCGTGGAGCGGCTGGGCCCGTGAGCCATGGCCGCTGAGCCTGCGCGTCCGGAGCCTGTGCTCCGCAACGGGAGAGGCCACAACAGTGAGAGGCCCGCGTACCGCAAAAAAAAAAAAAAAAAAAAAAAAAAAAAGCTTATGTATATATTTAATATTACATTTAGCTTAATAACAGCTACGTATTTGGGTGAATATGTGCACATTATAGTACTCCAAGTATTAGTTTAAAAAATACAAACCTTTAGTCTTTGCTAACCTCAAATTATTCTAAGGCAAATAAATTTTCTTCCCAAAACACGCTGTCCCCAGATTGAGCTATTTCTGATTTGGATTGAAGCAAGGCCTTTTTAGTTATTTTTAGGGAAATTTGTGCTGGGAATTAGGCATTCATTGTACTCCTTAGTTCTCCTTTGACATTTCTTGATTAGGTGGTTTCATCTGAAACGGCAGCCAAGTTAAAGTAGGCTGAGATAATTTAGAATTTAAGAATAGATGAATCCAGAGCTTTTAATACTTAAATGTCAAAGAGAAGAGAAATGCGTGTAGGTGACCATGTTGAGCTTTATCATCCTTGAGGGGAGCAGAAAAAGACTGTTGAACACCGTGTTTTAGAAAGCATCAAGCAGGGCCTAGGTCTTTAACTTCACCCTTTTTAAAAAAAATTCTTTTCTTAAAAAAGTAATTAATAATTAGGCTGTGCTGGGTCTTAGTTGTGGCATGTGGGATCTAGTTCCCTTACCAGGGATCGAACCTGGGCCCCCTGCATTGGGAGCTCAGAGTCCTAGCCACTGGACCACCAGGGAAGTTCCTAACTTGACTCTCAGTCTACAGCCCTTACTGTAGTTAGCATGTCACCATGTCATAATGCCAGCCAGAACAGGCCTTGGCCACCAAGAGTCAGAAGGACCAGCATGAGACGTGGCTCATGATGAGTACAAACTTTAGGCCGTGTGGTTGGAGGATTCCTGTATGTTCTTTCGAAAGGCAGCAGCTCTTTTATCGGAGGGTCTTCAAACAGGGTGGAAACAAAGCAGCCCATCAGTGGCGTGTACACGATTTATGTTATGAACTGTTGGTTATACATGTTCCTGAGGAGGAACGGTCTCTGTCGGGTGAGAAAGGACGGTTGTTCCTGCCATGGGGAACATGCAGTTGCCTGGTTAGAGTGACCGGGTGCTCGGCTGGTGGTAGATTCCTTGTCTACCTTTTTGGGCTGTGAACTAAATGCACTGTAATTTATGTTAATTTGTGCTTTAAAAGTCTTCCAATTTGGTACTTGATCATAAGGCTGGGTGAGAAAGATGAAGAAATGTACAGAAATAGCAGTGTTCCTGGGGAAAGGGAGAGCAGTTAACCTTTTGAATCAGTCATATGTAAATAAACCTAGGCTTTTTTTCAGTGATATATCTATTTTCAAGTTGTATCTTTAAAACCACAAAATGTGTTGTTTTCGAAATTTGTGACCTGCTTCTCTGTCCCTTAGGAACTCTGCTGCTGAGTTCTTATAGCACTTACAGCCTGTGCTGCTCTTCTTTGTAACAGGTGGAATGATTGACATTGTTTCAAAGAATCAGTTCTCTTTGATTTGGAAACATATAATCATTTTGGCAAGCATTTTCCCTTTTCAGTTTCTCCTAACCCTGATGTTTCAGTGTCTCTTGCGGCATTATATGGTAACATTGGCCCTTAGTGTTTAAATTATCCTTGAATTTAATTTTCATATGGAGTTTGAAATACATATTACTATGATGCATATAGTAAAAAATTTTTTTAAATGTTTTTTATCACTATGATCTAAATATCAACAACCAAGCAAACTTTTAAGTTTTTAAAAAAATTTTTTTTGAATTGTTTGAACCTTGTGGAGGAGATACATGCATTACCTGAAGAAGTTGGTTTGAAATTCATTCTCTTTTAAAATTTGATTTGCATTCATTGCTTTATATTTATTTTTCTATACTGAAGTTGGCATTTTTATACAACTCGAATATCTGTTGATACATTTGAGTTTCCTGAGTGAGAACTATTTCTTAAATGCAAAAAGCAGTGGCTTGCCTTTATCATACATCTTACTCTTTGATTGGAGCCATGACTGTGACAGAAATACGGTATATAAAACGAACCCAGGGGCACCTCTCTGATGCTGTGTGTAATGCAGGCCGAATGCTTATTTCTTTTGATTTGAAGACTGTAATTCCTGCTGAGGTCTCAGCTTCTGAAAGAGTGGCCACTGGCAGGTGTCCTCCATCGTCTGACCTTGGCCAGTGACTCTGGATTCACTGTCGTCTCAGTTTTGTAGACTTGAATGGCTGTCCATGTATTATTAAAGAACAGTTGAAAAAAAGAGACAGAAATGCATTTCTGTGCTTTTTGTGAGGCTCAGTTACATAAAACTTCAGGTTCTAATGATCTCAGCTCCTTTCTTGTATTTGGCTGTCTCTTAAAAACAAAGTTGAAAGTGTACATAAAACAAACAAAATTCCTCTCGGATCAAGTGTTGTGGGATTGTACTTGGAGAATTTTTATAGCTTGATTGGACTTTAGATTTCATTTAACCTCAGAATTCTTTTTTCAAAAATTTTTTTAAAATTTAGTTTTGGCTGTGTTGGGTCTTCGTTACTCTGCGTGAGCGTTCTCTAGTTGTGGTGAGTGGGGGCTACTCTTCATTGCAGTGCATGGGCTTCTCACTGCAGTGGCTTCTCTTGTTGCGGAGCACAGGCTCTAGGTGTGTGGGCTTCAGTAGTTGTGGCGTGTGAGCTCAGTAGTTGTGGCTCACGGGCACTAGAGCACAGGCTCACTAGTTGTGGTGTGTGGGCTCAGTTGCTCCGCGGCATGTGGGATCCTCCCAGACCAGGGATCGAACCTGTGTCCACTGCTTTGGCAGGCGGACTCCCAACCACTGTGCCACTAGGGAAGTCCCTAACCTCGGGATTCTTAACCATGGGTCAAGCCAGATGTTGTAGACGCTTACAGACACTCTCGAACATGCTTGTGGGGGCCAGTCGGGGCCTCTTCCTCCCTCCAACCCCCCAAACAACCTTAAGTGAGTCTGGCCTAAACCACTGAATGCTGACAGGTGAAGAAACAGCTCTGGAGAAGTTAAGGGACTTATGGAAGATAATAGAACTATGTAGCTGAAGATTTGAGAATAGAACTCAATAGCAATGAGCATAGGACGCGTGCTCATCATAGGAAGAAACAAGAGCATGAGGCTCCGGGCCCTGTGAGTGACAGCTGAGCCAGTACGCTGGTGTTGTGTTGGCTGGTGTTGTGTTGGCTGGTGTTATGTTGGCTGGTGTTGTGTTGGCTGGTGTTGGCCCTCACACAGGTGTCCCTGTGTTCTGAGGCAGGTGAAAGAGTGTCTACAGCTATGTAGGTGTGACCTCTGGTGGAGATAGGAGGCTGGCTACTAACGTCCCCTCAGATTCCCACACCAGAGATTTTTATCTGCAGTAACAGCACAGGTAAGCTCCTTTCTTTCGGATCAAGATTTAAAAGTCAAGATCAAAATATCTAACCTCGTTACTAAGTAAGACTCTCTTAGCTCCTTTAACACAAAGTATGATCTTGTTAACAAAGTTATCTAACTTTGGATAGCTTTTCAGTATCAATCTGAGGAGGATACATAAGTCGCTTTGTCATATGGTTTAAATATTTATTCTTCATCATAGAATTTTAGGATTTTCCTTCATAGGATTGAAGGCCAAATTTTTAATAAATAACTTTGGAATAAGGTTTTCTGTCTATATTGAAAACCATCTGAGGAGTCCAGATATCTTAGGTAAAATATTTATTTTTGGCCTTGCAGCTTGTGCAATCTTAGTTCCCCAACCAGGGATTGAACCCGGGCCCTTGGAAGTGAAAGCGTGGAGTCCCAACCACTGGACTGCTGGGGAATTCCCTAAAAATTTTTTTTTTAATCACCTTTTTTTTCCCCTTGGTTAACAGGATTGTTTCCCCTTTACTAGTTTTTTTTTTTTCAATTTTTGAATTTTATTTATTTTTTTATACAGCAGATTCTTATTAGTTATCCATTTTATACTATTAGTATATATATGTCAATCCCAATCTCCCAATTCATCACACCACCCTCCTTCCACCCCCCCACCGCTTTCCCCCCATGCTGTCCATACGTTTGTTCTCTACATCTGTGTCTCTATTTCTGCCCTGCAAACCTGTTCATCTGTACCATTTTTCTAGGTTCCACATATATGCGGTAATATACGATATTTGTTTTTCTCTTTCTGACTTACTTCAGTCGGTATGACAGTCTCTAGATCCACCCACGTCTCTACAAATACCCAATTTCGTTCCTTTTTATGACTGAGTAATATTCCATTGTATATTTGTACCACATCTTCTTTATCCATTTGTCTGTCGATGGGCATTTAGGTTGCTTCCATGACCTGGCTATTCTAAGTGGTGCTGCAGTGAACATTGGGGTGCACGTGTCTTTTTGAATTATGGTTTTCTCTGGGTATATGCCCAGTAGTGGGATTGCTGCGTCATATGGTAATTCTATTTTTAGTTTTTTAAGGAACCTCCATACTGTTCTCCATAGTGGCTGTATCAATTTACATTCCCACCAACAGTGCAAGAGGGTTCCCTTTTCTCTACACCCTCTCTAGCATTTACTATTTGTAGATTTTTTGATGATGGCCATTCTGACCGGTGTGAGGTGATATCTCATTGTAGTTTTGATTTGCATTTCTCTAATGATTAATGATGTTGAGCAGCTTTTTATGTGCTTCTTGGCCATCTGTATGTCTTCTTTGGAGAAATGTCTATTTAGGTCTTCTGCCCATTTTTTAATTGGGTTGTTTGCTTTTTTTAACATTGAGCTGCATGAGCTGTTTATATATTTTGGAGATTAATCCTTTGTCTATTGATTCATTTGCAAATAGTTTCTCCCATTCTGAGGGTTGTCTTTTTGGCTTGTTTGTAGTTTCCTTTGCTGTGCAAAAGCTTTTAAGTTTCACTAGGTCCCATTTGTTTATTTTTGGTTTTGGGTCCATTACTCTAGGAGGTGGATCAAAAAAGATCTGCTGTGATTTATGTCAAAGAGTGTTCTTCCTATGTTTTCCTCTAAGAGTTTCATAGTGTACGGTCTTACATTTAGGTGTTTAATCCATTTTGAGTTTATTTCTGTGTATGGTGTTAGGAGTGTTCTAATTTCAGTCTTTTACATGCAGCTGTCCAGTTTTCCCAGCACCACTTATTGAAACGACTGTCTTTTCTCCATTGTATATCTTTACCTCCTTTGTCATAGATTAGTTGACCATAGGTGCATGGGTTTATCTCTGGGCTTTCTATCCTGTTCCATTGATTTAGATTTCTGTTTTAGTGCCAGTACCATACTCTCTTGATTACTGCAGCTTTGTAGTATAGTCTGAAGTCAGGGAGTCCGACTCTTCCAGCTCTGTTTTTTTCCCTCAAGACTGCTTTGGCTATTTGGGGTCCTTTGTGTCTCCATACAAATTTTAAGATTTTTTGTTCTAGTTTTGTAAAAAATGCTGTTGGTAAATTGATAGGGATTGCATTGAATCTGTAGATTGCTTTGGGTAGTATAGTCATTTTCACAATATTGATTCTTCCAATCCAAGAACATGGTATATCTCTCCATCTGTTTGTATCATCTTTAATTTCTTTCATCAGTGTCTTATAGTTCTCTGCATGCAGGTCTTTTGTCTCCTTAGGTAGGTTTATTGCTAGGTATTTTATTCTTCTTGTTGCAGTGGTAAATGGGAGTGTTTCCTTAATTTCTTTTTCAGATTTTTCATCATTAGTGTATAGGAATGCAAGAGATTTCTGTACATTAATTTTGTATCCTGCAACTTTACCAAATTCACTGATTAGCTCTAGTAGCTTTCTGGTGGCATCTTTAGGATTCTCTATGTATAGTATCATGTCATCTGCAAACAGTGACAGTTTTACTTCTTCTTTTTCAATTTGTATTCCTTTTATTTCTTTTTCTTCTCTGATTGCCGTAGCTAGGACTTCCAAATCTATGTTGAATAATAGTGGTGAGAGTGGACATCCTTGTCTTGTTCCTGCTCTTAGAGGAAGTGGTTTCAGTTTTTCACCATTGAGAATGATGTTTGTGGTGGGCTTGTCATATATGGCCTTTATTGTGCTGAGGTAGGTTCCTTCTATGCCCACTTTCTGGAGAGTTTTTATCATAAATGGGTGTCGAATTTTGTCAAAAGCTTTTTCTGACTCTATTGAGGTGATCATATGGTTTTTATTCTTCAGTTTGTGAATATGGTGTATCACTTTGATTTATTTGCATATATTGAAGAATCCTTGCATCGCTGCGATAAATCCCACTTGATCATGGTGTAGGATCCTTTTAATGTGTTGTTGGATCCTGTTTGCTAGTATTATGTTGAGGATTTTTGCATCTATATTCATCAGTGATACTGGTCTGTAATTTTCTTTTTTTGTAGTATCTTTGTCTGGTTTTGGCATCAGTGTGATGGTGACCACATAGAAAGAGTTTGGGAGTGTTCCTTCCTCTGCAGTCTCTTGGAAGATTTTGAGAAGGATGGGTGTTAGCTCTTCTCTAAATGTTTGCTAGAATTCACCTGTGAAGCCATCTGGTCCTGGGCTTTTGTTTGTTGGAAGATTTTTAATCACAGTTTCAATTTCATTACTTGTGATTGGTCTGCTCATATTTTCTATTTCTTTCTGGTTCAGTCTTGGAAGTTTATACTGTTCTAAGAATTTGTTCATTTCTTCCACGTTGTCCATTTTATTGGCATAGAGTTGCTTGTAATAGTCTCTTAGGATGCTTTGTATTTCTGCAGTGTCTGTTGTAAGTTCTCCTTTTTCATTTCTAATTTTATTGATTTGAGTCCTCTCCCTCTTTTTCTTGATGAGTCTTGCTAATGGTTTATCAATTTTGTTTATCTTCTCAAAGAACCAGCTTTTAGTTTTATTGATCTTTGCTATTGTTTTCTTTGTTTCTATTTCATTTATTTCTGCTCTGATCTTTATGATTTCTTTCCTTCTACTAATTTTCGGTTTTGTTTGTTCTTCTTTCTCTAGTTATTTAGATGTAAGGTTAGATTGTTTATTTGAGATGTATCTTGTTTTTTGATGTAGGCTTGTATTGCTATAAACTTCCCTCTTAGAACTGCTTTTGCTGCATCCCATAAGTTTTGGATCATCGTGTTTTCATTGTCATTTGTCTCTAGGTATTTTTTGATTTCCTCTTTGCTTTCTTCAGTGATCTCTTGGTTATTTAGTAACGTATTGTTTAGCCTCCATGTGTTTGTGTTTTTTACGTTTTTTCCCCTGTAATTGATTTCTAATCTCATAGTGTTGTGGTCCAAAAAGATGCTTGATATGATTTCAGTTTTCTTAAATTTACTGAAGCTTGATTTGTGACCCAAGATGTGATCTATCCTGGAGAATGTTCTGTGCGCACTTGAGAAGAAAGTGTAATCTGCTGTTTTTGGATGGAATGTCCTATAAATATCAGTTAAATCTATCTGGTCTGTTGTGTCATTTAAAGTTTGTGTTTCTTTATTAATTTTCTGTTTGGATGATCTGTCCATTGGTGTGAGGTGTTAAAGTCCCCCACTATTATTGTGTTACTGTCGATTTTCTCTTTTATAGCTGTTAGCAGCTATATGTATTGAGGTGCTCCTATGTTGGGTGCACATATATTTATAATTGTTATATCTTCTTCTTGGATTGATCCCTTGATCATTATGTAGTGTCTTTCCTTGTCTCTTGTAACATTCTTCATTATAAAGTCTATTTTATCTGATATATGAGTATTGCTACTCCAGCTTTCTTTTGATTTCCATTTGCATGGAATATCTTTTTCCATCCCCTCACTTTCAGTCTGTATGTGTCCCTAGGTCTGAAGTGGGTCTCTTGTAGACAGCATATATATGAGTCCTGTTTTTATATCCACTCAGTGAGCATGTGTTTTTTGGTTGGAGCATTTAATCCATTCTCATTTAAGGTAATTATTGATATGTATGTTTCTATGACCATTTTCTTAATTGTATGGGTTTGTTTTTGTAGGTCATTGTCTTCTCTTGTGTTTCCCGCTTAGAGAAGTTCCTTTAGCATTTGTTGTAGAGCTGGTTTGGTGGTGCTGAATTCTCTTAGCTTTTGCTTGTCTGTAAAGCTTTTGATTTCTCTGTCAAATCTGAATGAGATCCTTGCCGGGTAGAGTAATCTTGGTTGTAGGTTCTTCCCTTTCATCACTTTAAGTATATCATGCCACTCCCTTCTGGCTTGTAGAGTTTCTGCTGAGAAATCAGCTGTTAACCTTATGGGAGTTCCCTTGTATGTTCTTTGTCATATTTCCCTTGTTGCTTTGAATAATTTTTCTTTGTCTTTAATTTTTGTCAGTTTTATTACTATGTGTCTCAGCATGTTTCTCCTTAGGTTTATCCTGCCTGGGACTCTGTCTTCCTGGGCTTGGGTGGCTATTTCCTTTCTCATTTTAGGGACGTTTTCGACTATAATCTCTTCAAATATTTTCTTGGGTGCTTTCTCTCTCTCTTCTCCTTCTGGGACCCCTATAATGCGAATGTTGTTGCGTTTAATGTTATCCCAGAGGTCTCTTAGGCTGTCTTCATTTCTTTTCATTCTTTTTTCTTTATTTTGTTCCGTGGCAGTGAATTCCACCATTCTGTCTTCCAGGTCACTTATCCGCTCTTCTCCCTCAGTTATTCTGCTACTGACTGCTTCTAGTGTATTTTTCATTTCAGTTATTGTATTGTTCATTTCTGTTTGTTTGTACTTTAATTCTTCTAGGTGTTTCTTCTTTAATTCTTCTAGGTCTTTGTTAAACATTTCTTGCATCTTCTCTGTCTTTGCCTCCATTCTTTTTCCAAGGTCCTGGATCATCTTTACTATCATTATTCTGAATTCTGTTTCTGGAAGCTTGCCTATCTACACTTCATTTAGTTGTTGTTCTGGGGTTTTGTCTTGTTCCTTCATCTGGTACATAGCCCTCTGCCTTTTCATCTTGTCTGTCTTTCTGTGAATGTGGTTTTTGTTCTACAAGCTGCAGGATTGTAGTTCTTCTTGCTTCTTATGTCTGTCCTCTGGTGGATGAGGCTATCTAAGAGGCTTGTGCAAGTTTCCTGATGGGTGGGACTGGTGGTGGGCAGAGCTCAGTAAAACTTTAATCCACTTGTCTGCTGATGGGTGGGGCTGGGTTCCCTCCCTGTTGGTTGTTTGGCCTGAGGCGACCCAACACTGGAGCCTACCCAGCTCTTTGGTGGGGCTGATGTTGGACTCCGGGAGGGCTAACACCAAGGAGTGCTTCCCAGAACTTCTGCTGCCAGTGTCCTTGTCCCCAAGGTGAGCCACAGCCACCTCCCACCTCTGCAGGAGACCCTCCAACACTAGCAGATAGGTCTGGTTCAGTCTCCTATGGGGTCACTGCTCCTTTCCCTGGGTCCCGATACGCACACTACTTTGTGTGTGCCCTCCAAGAGTGGAGTCTCTGTTTCCCCCAGTCCTATCGAAGTCCTGCAATCAAATCCTTCTAACCTTCAAAGTCTGATTCTCTAGGAATTCCTCCTCCTGTTTCCAGACCCACAAGTTGGGAAGCCTGATGTGGGGCTCAGAACCTTCACTCCAGTGGGTGGACTACTGTGGTATAAGTGTTCTCCAGTTTGTGAGTCACCCACCCAGCAGTTATGGGATTTGATTTTATTGTGATTGCACCCCTTGTACCAGCTCATTGTGGCTTCTCCTTTGTCTTTCGATGTGGGGTATGATTTTGGTGAGTTGCAGTGTCTTCCTGTCGATGATTGTTCAGCAGTTAGTTGTGATTCTGGTGCTCTCGCAAGAGGGGCTGAGTGCATGTCCTTCTACTCCACCATCTTGAACTGCTGTCTTTAATCACCTTTTGATGCTGATCTTCGAACACTCAAATCACCAAACATGGGAGAACAGGCATTTTGTCAAAGGATCGTGTTCCTTTTCATTAGTTCCAAACTAATTATCACCTCCTTTTATTACAGTGCACTGTTATGTTAGTATTTGTTTTTGTTTTTCATAATATAAAACAAATCCTTTAATTTTTCAGGTGTTTAAAAAACGCAGTTTTATACTTAAGCCAACCTTGAAGATAAGCACAAAATTTGTGCTTAAATTTACCAGTTTACATGTTTATTTTTGGTTTTTTTTTTTTTTTACCCCCAACACCTCAAGCACCCATTCTGTGCATAGAACTGTCCTAGGTGCAATGAAAGAGATTTTTAACTTTTAAAGCATGATTGCACTTTCTGGAATTGTGTTATTTCCTTTTCCATAGAGTAAAAATAAATAAAATCACCATTGTTTTCTACTGACCTGCCCCAAACCCACTTCTGGCTTATAGAAATGCTAGTTTTCTGCCACATTTAAGGTGTTTCAGTGAACTCAGCTCCTAATAGCTATGTTGGTATTACAAGCATTTTTTCCATTCTCTTTTCTGTCTCCCATATTTTCATCTGTTGTATCCTCAACACCTACAACAATGCCTAGCACATAGGAAGTGCTCAAATATTTGTTGAATGAATGGGAATGTGATATTACCCAAAGTATCTTTGCTTTGAGAAGGTCCGATTGTGTGAACAAGTTTTTTCTTTTGCTTATCCATGAAAATGAAATATTTACCATTCGATTTAGGTATAACTACAAAGAAGGCTCTGGAGATGTTGATATTGTGAGCATTTATATGCTGTAAAGCCAGGTTTGGAGGAAGTGAATTGTGTGTGCTCTCTCTCTTTCTCTCAGCTCTTCTTAGGTTTTGATTTCTCTCGAAGTTACTCTAATGGATGTGAACTCTGATAGACAGTTTCTACTGATAGTTCCCGTCTTCGTGGAATGTAGGAGGAGTGTGGTGACAATGAGGCAGTCACTTACGCGGAGTAGGTCAGGTCAGGTGGAGAGCACGGACAAAATCCCAGTACAGACCATTTTATAATGGGAGGGGTTCTACATATGGGAAGGTGTTTTTATGCTGGTGGAAAGAGACTTTTAAAAAACTTATGGCCAAGAAATTGACCTGAGATGCGGTTTGTCTGGGCCTGTTCTGGCCTTGTGGTTTCCATGTGTCTTTGTAGGTGAGGGCTGTGAACAAGTAGCAATTAGTCGTTCACCCATCTGCCACCTTAACCGTTGCAGGCAACCAGCGAGAAGCCACGCGCGTCATCAGCCCATGCGGGAGGCTAAAGGAACAAGGAGAGATGTGATGTATCTCCTTCCTTCCTTCCTTGGTTTTTGGAAAATCCCTCCTCCTCACTCCCTTCTAATGACCTTAGAACAGTAAAGTGGCAGGTAATTTTTCCTCCAGGCCCTACAAATGAGGATGGAGCTTCATATAATTATATTAGAGCTCAGGATAATTATTTTCCACGAAGTCATCACAGTGTCATAAGCATTTCCTGTGGAATTTAAGACTAAACACTAGCTACAGTAGCTGATGTTTACATTCAGCTTAATTTACCAAGACCAAGTGCACCTCGGCTGGGCGTTCGGCTGTCAGTCATCCGACTGGACTGAACTAGAAAGGGGAGCGCCCTGGCTTTGTCCCACGCCACCCACGTGTGAGCACTTTGATGCTTGGAATTAACTACTGCAAACACCTCTCAAATATTGTATAGATATATGTATTTGTACAGATACAAAATCATCTAAAATCATTATTCATTTTTCAGTGCCCAAAGCTGGCAGATAAAAATACCTCTTTGCGTAATGTTCTTTCGGCTCAGTAGTGAATAAGGTGGCAACCCTGTAACCCCCACTTGTCATGCTGCTGTTGGTGTAGCCACAGTGAATGCTGTCGTAGGCGCTGGTGGTCTCACCACCATCACTTGCTCTGGATGTCGATCAGTACGTTCTGAGAAACTGTGCGGTGACACTTGGAGTACAACCCATTCTTCACATACTGAATTCTAATTTCCGACTCGTCGGCCTTGCGTTAACTGAAAGATCGCTTCTGCCGGCTGGTTGGCCCTCGATGACTGGTTCATTTTAACGTTTGGATTTTGTTCTTGGATTTCCAAACCAATTTCTCAACCTCTATGCCAATAATTATGTGGTAATAAAGTTTAGAGTATTTGCTGAGAGATCTGGAGCAGATGCTTCTGTTGTTGGATATGCATATCAAGTCTGGTTTCAAATTAGGTCCAAACAAGGTCTGGTTCAAAGTGCCCATGTTTAGTGTCTGGAACCCTCGATCCCATATTATATGTGCCTGCCCTGCGCCCCCTCTGTCTGCCTTTAAGGATGAGGGGAAGGTAGTCAAGCCCAGGAGCAGAAGAACGAGAAATGAGGAACCCTCCGTGGGCAGGTGGTAGAAGGTGAATAGGACAAAACTGAGTAGCTGAAGTTGTCTTGTTGGGTCAGTAGCTGAAGTTGTCTTGTTGGGTCAGTAGCTGAAGTTGTCTTGTTGGGTCAGTAGCTGAAGTTGTCTTGTTGGGTCAGTAGCTGAAGTTGTCTTGTTGGGTCAGTAGCTGAAGTTGTCTTGTTGGGTCAGTAGCTGAAGTTGTCTTGTTGGGTCAGTAGCTGAAGTTGTCTTGTTGGGTCAGTAGCTGAAGTTGTCTTGTTGGGTCAGTAGCTGAAGTTGTCTTGTTGGGTCAGTAGCTGAAGTTGTCTTGTTGGGTCAGTAGCTGAAGTTGTCTTGTTGGGTCAGTAGCTGAAGTTGTCTTGTTGGGTCAGTAGCTGAAGTTGTCTTGTTGGGTCAGTAGCTGAAGTTGTCTTGTTGGGTCAGTAGCTGAAGTTGTCTTGTTGGGTCAGTAGCTGAAGTTGTCTTGTTGGGTCACTCCTATAGTGCTGTGTAGAGTCTGCTAGTGATACTGCATTAACTCCTGAGCTTTGACAAAAAACCAGGTTGAGATTCTTACATACTTCGTATTGTATTGGGAACCAAAAGTAACAAGTCAGCAGAAGTTTCTTGCTACTTGATTAGGCACATAATTCGTCCACATATATTGCATGAATACACGTGCTAGGGTTTTAAAAAAATCATTAATGCCTCAGTAATATACCTCCTATACTCACACTGGGGTTTTTTGGAGGATTGGCTTTTATTTGGAAATAAATTAGGTGGTTCATGAGAATCTTTTAGTATGATTATCCTCTAGCTTATTTGAATTGCTACACCTATTTTGTTAAAGACAGTCTAGAAATCTTTATTATTAATAACTTGCACAGATTATATTAATTCAGGAAACTTCTCCAGGCAAGTTTTCTTTTTTCCTAAAATGTATGATTTTCCTGGTAGTTGTGGTTTTGCTTATGTTGTCCCTACGCAGTGGGGTGCCTTTGCAGAAAGTTGCGTGTTCCCTCTTACGGGCTCTCTGTCCGTCTAAAGCACACGCACGTAAACACATAATTTATGAAGCATTTCTGAACTGTCCGCAGAGTCTGTATAAGGTATTACAGAAAGCAGGACAGAATGTGCTTGAGAACCCAGAAATGATTAGAAAATGTATTTAATATTTTGCACAGAAAGACTTGCTTGGGATGAACCTCTTAATAAACCTTGTCTGGGATGACAGATGCAGCGGCCACTAATTTGACTAAGAAAAAGGTTCTGATTGCATTTGCTGTTGATACAGACATTGACATAAGTATATTAAAAGCACTCTTTTGGGAAAAGTGAAAAGTGGAGCGTTTTGTGGATGCATAGAGCGACACAACATCTTTAAAGTATTTGCCGTGTCTGGCTCTTCCCAGGCCAGGTGGGTCACATGCAGGAGCCCGTTCCCTGTGTCGTGTGCCCGTTTGTCACATCGGTAGTTGCCTACAATTGGGTGTCTGGAAGTAGAGAGAGGGAGTGTTTTGAGACCAAGGAAAGCTGACCATAGAGAGAGAAAGGGCCAGCAGTTCTTTTCGGCCACCCTAAGACGTCAGCTGAACCCGTTTTAGAGAAAGTGATCACAGACGAAGTGGAGACACCATTCTCTTGACGTGTGTACCTCCAGGGATGTGTGGGGCGTGGCTCTCTGCCTGCTTGTTTTAGGGACTGAGATCCAAGGAGCTGAATCTGACCCTCTCTCCAGGGGGGTGCGGTCTTTGCAGCACATGTGCCCCTTTCTTTGACTGCACTGCTCGGTGACGGGGAACCTTAATGCATCGCTCATTGTGCCAATACCTCCCTCTCTCGAAGGGCTTACCTGAAGGTCAAGGGCTCTTGTCTCTCGTTTCACTGCAGTGAAGTCCAGAAGTCCCCCATCGCTGAGCTCTTTGCAAAGCTGTGGTGATAACGGCTCTCCTTTCTGTGATTCTTTCCTCTTCGTCACTGAACCTGGGTGAAGGCCTGTGGACCATAACCCAGACGCAGTTTTGGCTGCAGATGAATAAATAGATCATGCCCATTTTTTTTTCTTTCCCCTTTATTCTGTGTGGAGGTGACACTCAATAACTGTTAACTTCCTTTCCTAACCTCCACAGAAAAGGGCTTGCTCCAGTTTCTCTGCTATGACCATCAAACCTTCCCTTGACTAGATATGAGCAGTTTGGGAAAAACCACAGGACCTTCATCAGACCTGTTCAGGAAAAAAGTTTGCTCTTTTTTTTTTTGCGGTACGCGGGCCTCTCACTGCTGTGGCCTCTCC
The DNA here is from genome assembly GCF_026419965.1 of Kogia breviceps. Classification (NCBI taxonomy): domain Eukaryota; kingdom Metazoa; phylum Chordata; class Mammalia; order Artiodactyla; family Physeteridae; genus Kogia; species Kogia breviceps. The sequence goes on from NC_081312.1 coordinate 170,606,170, forward strand.
CGTTGCGGAGCACGGGCTCCGGACGCGCAGGCGCAGCGGCCATGGCTCACGGGCCCAGCCACCCAGCGGCATGTGGGATCTTCCCGGACCGGGGCACGAACCCGCGTCCCCTGCATCGGCAGGTGGATTCTCAACCACTGCGCCACCAGGGAAGCCCAAAAGTTTGCATTTTTGCTGCATGAATATCCCGAGTTCCTTTATTCGTTCATTTGTTTTAGGATGTTTGCAAGTGGCTTTGTTTTATTTATTTCCTAAGAAACTGTTGCTTTATTAGTTACAGAAGAACTAGCTTTGTCAGCATGTTGGGTATGCGAGATGCATATTTTTTGTCTCTTGTTTCTCAGGGAGAGTAATTACAGCTTCAATTAAAAAGTAGTTTTTGACTGGAGGTGCCTAGGATGTCCTGAAGGGCTATGTTATGTCTAAAGATGAAAGCATCTTTGTTAGATCTACCGGTCCAATGAGTTATAATCCTAGCCCTTCTGCCACATGTAAAAAGTGGCTTTTTGGTAGATAATTTAATGTGTGAAAGAGCTCCTGTTGTCGGTTCAGTTTTTAAAAGTAACATTTGCTTCAGTTCCTCGTTGATGGGGTCAGCAGATTCCATTCTTGGGTGCCAGCACAGGATATGAGGGGCGAATTGGGATACAACATCCCTCACCGCAAAAATGCCTTCGAGTATTGAACTAGAACACAGTGCTTCTGTGTCTTGTTTGAAAATAATTTTCCAGTCTGGAAGCAGCTGAGCGCTGCTGTGTTGGGTGGTTCAGCCCCCTGGTTCTTGCTGCCGGAGCCGCTATCCCGGGTGCTGACTGGGGCTCTGGGGGGCTGGTCCGGTCTGGCTCATTCAGCCCCAGAAAGCCTAGTGATGGCTGAACCCACCCGTGAGACCACCTGTCCATGTGTTCACTGCGGTGTATTTGGATCAGGGAGAGAATGACAGGCTCTGTCCTCACATGCATCTTCATTTTGCCCGGTGTAGCTGTGCCTTTCAGTGGCCACGCACTCAGGGTACCCCCCGGGGTGGGGACGGGAGCCCCCCGGTCCAGAGGCACGTGGCAGCCCTGTGCACAGTCATTTACTCCTCAGTTGATGCTCTTCTGAGACTTCCCCCATGTTTAAAATGTCCTTTGTGTTCTAAAATTTTATTCTAAGTTTTAAATGGTCTATCTTTTGAGAAACAATAAACAGAGTGCAGGCATTTATGTAGATATTCTATATGTGGTTCAACCAAACTTCTGTCCTATGAGAAGCCTTAATTAAAACCAAGGACTTTTAGAAATTAGTTTCAAATTTGAAATTAAACTAAAGAGGGTTTTTAATAATTCTAAAAATTTTAAACACTGGAAGGAAGCTTAGAAATAATTTGTTTTATCGGCTTCCTTGCTTGGGGGAAGAAGCACAGGCCCAGGTGGCGTGTGGAGTCGCGTTGCTGGCAGGACCTGCCTGGGCGCTGGACTCCTGGAAATCTGTCTTGTTTTTACGGTCTGCTTCCTGAGGGTGTAGACCAAGGCCAGGCGATGTGTGCTCTTGTTTTGCATGAGAGTTTTCTATGAAAGTGGATTTTGTGGGTAAATGTTAACCAATAAAATTATACAAGTTAAATAACGAATACTTTGAAAATAATGTCATGTATAAATTTAGCATTTATCCCGCGCCAGGCATGCTTATGAGGACTTTTAAACAAACGTGATGATCGATCACTGTGTCTGAGTGGAGTCTGCTGTCTTCTCCAGTTCACGGACGAGGAAGCCCAGGCACCATGATAACGTGCCAGGATTAAGCGGTTATTTGTCAGCCCCGACCCGGCCACCTAAGCTTTGCATTGTACGTCCTGCATTTGCTGCTTGTCCGTTGCTCCTTGTCGGGGGTGCTGGACGGAGCCTGGAAGGAAGGACCAGGAGGTGGCACCTGGTTTTGCTTGCTTCCTTGCTCTTCCTGTCAGCATCGCCCAGCCAGGGCCATTCAGTGGCAGCCGATTCTCGTTTTCAGCTCTTTTCTCAGCATTCCCAGAACCAGCTTCATCAGCCCTCCCCGGGGGCTAGCAACACCCGCCAAGCACCCCGCTCAGATGCCCCAGCACCAGCTCTGCTTAGCGTTTCCTCCGAGCTCAGAGGGGCCAGCCCAGCCGGGCAGTGTCCCCGCCCCAGGAAGCCCCTCCGTTAAGCGCCCCCCATCCCAGCCCCAGCAGGCAGCACCCCCTTCTCAGAGGCCTAGGTACCAGCTGCCCGAGGACCCTCTTCCCAGGCTCTTGGTTCTGTTTACCCTGGTCTCCCGCCTCCTCTGTGTCCCCAGCTCCAAGCTCACCTGTTTACCTGATTCCTTTTACTCTCTGTTGCGATTTCTCTTTTCCTTACTGGGCCCTGACTGTACTTTTGGCATATATTAAATAATATTCAGGATTAAGCAAATTAGCCAATAAAATAATTTTGGTGAACTTATCCTAAGAAAGATTGTAATTTAAACCAGTATCTAATTATGAATTAGTCCTAGTACATATTTTCACATAAATACCAAAGGGTATAAAACCCAAAAAGTCTTTTTTCAAAACTGGAATGACTTCTTTATTGAGTTCCAAAAAAAGTTAAAATGAAGCTGAAAGAAAGTAGGAGATAGTCCCACATATATTAACTAGTAAAAATCTGTGGCTTTTGGGAAAGATGCTGATCCAGTTAGAATAAACAAGTATTATTTGATTTTAATAAACTCCAAGTGGACTTAAAAAAGTTCTTTCATTAAATGAATTTCAAATGACCACAGACCTCTATGTCTAAATTCCTTTCTCTTCACCCCAAATTTAAGGAAGCGTGAAACTGTGTGTGTGTGTGTGTGTGTGTGTGTGTGTGTGTGTGTGTGTGTGTGTGTGTGTTCTGGTTTTTCTTACTTGCGCTTTTGCCAAGGATCTAGAAGACCTGGTCACTCTTGCAAAAGTTTGGGGTCCAAGTTTGCATCCGAACATAATTCCTTGCGGAGTGAAATGTAGAACTGTGACAGCTTGGCTCTTTCCCTCAGGCACAGTTTGGAATGTTCAATAAAAGACTGTTCCCTCACACCGTGTTTCCATTGAGCTTGCATGCATGCCTTAGCTTGGTGCTTTTGCAATTTTTATGTAGCATCTGCTTCCCAATCCGAGGGTGCTAACAAGGCCTTAATACAGATAGCAGTCAGGACAGCGGGGAGCTGCCCCTGTCAGCTTCTGACTTCTCCTGCATCTTGAGTTATTATTCATAACATAAACTGTCTCCCAGTTCCCAGCATGTTCATAATTAATGGAAGAGACTATCCCAGGAAGTTCAGCAGCCACAAGTAGGTCACCATTACCAGATGTTTAATTATCGTCATTAGGAAGCATTTGGAAATACCTGGTGAGCTTTATAAAACCATAACAATAAGCAAATCCCTTCGGATTTTGGCAGATCGGTTCTTTTGTATCGAACGATGATTAAAGTGATTACAGGCACAGCCTGGAGCCTTCCTCGGAACATCTTTATCAAAAAGAGGTAATAATTATGCTACACTCCACGTGAAATACACACCATCTTCCTTTTCATTCGTTTCCTGATTTTCTTCAGCTGTGCCAAGTTTTAATTAATGTGCTTCAATAGTATGAAAACTTGAGCATCTATAATTACATCTTTAGTAGCAATATTTAAATCTTTACTGACAATATATTTATCAGGTAACACTTCCTGGAATTAAGGTCAGTTATCTGGGACCTCAAGAAAATATTGGAATGGAATGTGTTCCAGATATATATATATATGTATATTTTAATTTTGAAGGTTAAAAGTAAAATGCAAAATAGGAGAGGCCGAGAGAAATCTCATGTTAGAGAGAATGGATTTACAGCCACTCTGTCAACATTACAATTGTTTTGCGAAATGTGAGGGCGGTCCTAGTAACTAAATTTGACCAACCAAAGGAATTTTAAAGAAAATGCTCTTAATTTTTACTTTTTTCTTCAATCTCAAGTTTGTGTCATAAAAATTTTTGAGTTCTTTACTACTGTGTGAAAGGGCTGTTTTCAAGCCATCCTTTTGTTTGTTTTTGAGCTCACACTGAAGATTACACTAAAAAGTCCTTTTGGTTTTTGAATTCAGTTCTGAGGAGCCCGGGGAATTTCTGTATCTTGTTCTTTACTGCTTTCTTTCACTGCTCATTTTGTTACTCTTAATATTTGTTTCATTCCCTTTCTTGTGGCTTCTCTTAGTGGAATTGAAAGTTTCTGTTAAGGTAAAGTTTTGGTTTTTAAACCAAATTTCCTAGTCTCCAGTTACGTGGGTCCTCTCTGTATTGTCATTCCCAAGGCTCTTGGTAAAAGGGCACATGATGTAACATAGTTGCTGTTTTTAAGAAGTGAGAATGGCCGTGTTCTTCAGCGTTCCCATTCCCTTATTTACTCTCCCCTGCCCTCCTTTGCACGTTTTTGTAGTGATATCATGCACATGACACGCCCCCACCCCACCCCCGGTCCTGTGTGATCAGGAAAAACACAGGCTAGGGCAATGCCTGCTGTCTTTTACAGAGAAAACACAGATAAATCATTGAGAAATAATATGCTAGGAAGATTTATAGACAAACGCTGTGTAGTGTGCAGCAGCTAGACAGGTGGCCTTAGGAGAGAGATTCTCATAAAGCCTTTGTGTTATGTAAAATTCAAGCTCCACTTTTTAGGAGTTTGCAATGGTTTGATAGGAAACTAAGTTTACTTCTATTTTGAACAATGTAACACAGGTAAGATTGCAGAGTAAGCATGTTAAAGCACAGAAAAATCACTTGATTACATAAGGGAAATTGCTGTTTTCTTAACAGAGGGTTTGAATGGCAAATACTCTTCAGAGTCGTGCTTAATGGGCATTGGGCAGAGGTGTGGGCTCAGAAGAGCATGTGTCGTGTCCTCTCCTATTTTCATGATAGGAAAGAATAAACGGTGATTTTTTTTTAACCACTTATTTTTATGGTTCTTATTATGAGGCAGTTGGTGTGTAGCAGCGGGTGAGCAATTAGGGATGCACTGTGATTTTAGAAAGAAGAGGCGAGGGTCACACATGTTTTGGGCATCAGCCTTAGTGAAGTATAGATGCGGAAATGCTTCTCGTGTGTCCGTGTAGCAGTGGGCTGTGTTCATGAGGGAGCCGCTGGGGAAGAACCCAAATGGAAGCTCTTTAAAGCCAGACGTCAGAGCTGAGCTTAGGACAAAGTGCCGTGTGCTGGTGAGGGAAAGGTTTTGTGATTGGATTTGGTGTGCGACTTGATCTAATTTAGCAATGTAGCAACCATGGTGCTATGTTTTTGTTTTTCATCAGTGGAACAATTGCCTTTCCATTGAGAGTCACAGATATTTTTTCCCTAGAAAGGCTGGCAGTGCATCTTGGATTCTAGAGCACAGAGTCTGGATTCAGATGGCTTGGATTCAGGTTCAGTCCAGCTATCTGACTGTGTGACTTTGGGCACGTTACCTAACCTTTCAGTGCATCTGCAAAAAGGCCGTGATGATAATAATAGTACCATTTGCAAGGGGGTGGTTGTGAGGGTGAATGCAGTACGTGGTGGATGGTGTCGCCTTATACGTGTTAGCTATTATTATTTCATTGTTTTGTATCTGCATAGCCTTCCTCAGAAGCCAGTCGTGGAGTCATATTTATGATACTTCTCTGAACTGCTTTTCACAATTTTACTGGCACCAAATGTGTTTATTTTCACCTAATCCCTATTAGAACTGTAATCATATTTATATTTTGCAAAGGTTGTCAGTTTACTATTAGAGCAATTAATAAAGACAAGGCGTGAATTATTCTGTTAGCTCACTCCTCTGTGTGAAGCGGTTTTAAGGATTCTGCCATTGTCAGGTGTGTGTGTGTGTGTGTGTGTGTGTGTGTGTGTGTGTGTGTGTGTGTGTGTGTGTGTGTGCAGGCGTGAACGCTTCTCTTCTAGACTTCTCTTCTTTCTGCCCTGTAATCTCATCTGCAGGTAACAGGTCGCAGAGATGAGACTCTTCCTTCACAGCCGGCTGTCCCGTGGACACCCCGAGGGCTGTGTCAGGGTCCCCTGGGCTTGCCCAGGCAAGGGTCCATCTCCAGGTGCATCTTTGTAGAGGTGTCCTGCGAGTCTGAGTTCCTTCTCTCTTCCTTCCAAAAAGCCCCTTCACGGGCTCACGCGACACGTGCTCTTGTTATGTTCGTGTGGGAGCATTTTCTTTTCAGAGGAGGCAGGGTTTGTCAAAACAGGGAAAAAGATGAAAAGATTTGGTTTTTTCCAGTCCTTAAACATGATGAACAGATCTCTAAGGAGAATGAGAATGACATGTACTAGGGAACGAACGTGTGAGGGACAGGCTGCCCAGCTGATCACAGGGAAGGACATCCAGTGTTTCCAGTTTAAGTATCTGACCCCGAGGCTTTGCTTATCAGGTGGTTCTACTCCCAAATATTGCCTCCTTTTTAAAGTTTGAAAATATTTCTTTCCCTCCTAAAGAACATAGTCCTCATGACTGACCCCAAATATTGTTTTTCTGATTATTATTCCTTATATAAGACCTTCAGATCTTTCTCTTCCTTAAGAGTGATCTAAGCTAACACATTTTTTTCCCTCTTAAACATGTGATTCATCTTTTTTAATTTATTTCTCGTCCCTTACCAGCCTCAGAGCTCTAGGGCTTGTCTTTTAAATGAGCACTTGTTTTAATGCTGCCTTCATCCCCTTTGACTTTTTATTTGAAATGCAAATCTCTGCATAACAAGCCAAAGTCTGACCCACTTATACAGTTTGTTACTTTCCATATAGGCTCCTTGTTACAACTGGGGAATTTACATATTTATTACATTTGGTTGCAGCTAGCCTGGATATTGACATGTTTCGTTCTCTAGAATCTTGAGTCTGTCTTTCCAGGAGGAATCTTTTGGTGATGCTGCAGGCTCAGAGGCGCCGGGCCAGGTGGTGAGGCAGGACCCCTCCCACAAACAGCACACACCCCAGTCAGTCCGCTAGGTCCTGTCGCCATCTGTGCTCTTGTCTATTACTTGGAGGATGTTGGCGGTTTCGGAATCTCAGCATTTCTATCCTGTCCCCGCCTCTGGCCGCCAGCATCCATGTGGTTATTCAGCAGAACGTCTGAAGCCAGGTGCCTTCCCTGCTGTCTGGAATCTAGTGTTTGGATTTGGAAGAAAGTGAAAGGAAACCTCTGTCTCAAATCCCCTAAGGAAACAGGGTTAGAAAAAAAGGTGTGAAAGCTTCTGGGGCCATCGCCTTGTTCTTGTGATTGGCACAGACCATCCCCATATGCCGGCCTGTCTCTCCATGGCCAGCAGCGGACTGAGGGGTGGCCCCGTGTCCTGAGGTCATGCACGGATGGGGCGTGTCTGCACAGTCACAGCCGGCTGGCCGGGGGCTCCGGGCGAACTGTGAGCAAGATGCCGGAGGTGGGGCGCTGTTTGTCCAGCATGAATAAGTGCTGTGTCCGCTCCTTGGGGCTTGCTTCTCCTCGGGAGACAGTCTTCAACCACGGGACTGCGCTCTGCGTGTGCAACGTGCAAGGAGGGCTGGTAGTGTGTGCCGGGGTGTAAAATGCGAGCGGGGGGTGGGGACCGGTTGGCCCACTTTGTTCTGCAGAAACAGCCCCTTGTTATCCAGAATGAAGAGAGCCCGGAGTAAGTAATTTGACGTGTATTTCCTAAAGCCCGAGTCTCTCACGCCTGCCGTAGTAAGAGCTCAGGGAGGTCAGCCTCCTGGCTGTGCCTTCGTGACCCCGCAGCAGGGTTCACAGGCTTGGTCACTGACGGCGTCTTGGCTCTAGAAGGTGCAGCCGGTGGCTTCATCACTTGCCAGGTCTGGCCGGAAGGTGGTCTCAGTGTTGTATGGCCCAAGAATCTGGGGAGGGCTTCCAAGTCGGCTGTGCAGACCGGCTCCCAGGGTCCCGGGGGCCCGGAAGGTGCCACCACTGGGTCTGGCCGAGGAGTCAGGCGGGGGGGGGAGACCCCTCTGCAGGGACCTTCCCGGTCAGGGTGAGCCATCGCTGTGTGTGTGGGGGGGCTGCCCCTCCCCTTGTGGCTCCCCGGGGAGGCTGGGCGGGTAGGGGGCACAGGGCTGTCTTGTGTGAGGGAATCCTGAGAGAGGAGGCGGTGGGTCATGCACCCTCGTAGGAAGGGTGTCGGCCTGTGAGGGCGAGACTCTGCTCTTAGAGAAACGGTGTCATTCGCTGCTCGGACCAATGGAAAAGCACATGGGAAGTCTTCGGCTTTATGGATTTTTGCCTTTCGGAGCAAAAAAAATCCCCTTTTTGTGTCAGCGCTGCCAGGAGCGTGTGAACTGTGCCCGTGGGTTCCCCAAGCACGGGCCGGGGCGTTGGGGACGCCCTTCCTCAGCAGTCACGGTTGGGACACCACGGTCAGACCCCCAGGGGGTGACCACGGTGCTGGGTTCAGCCTTCTCAGTTTTCCCTCCCTGTCCCTGTGCTTTCCGACCCAGGTGCTGGTAGCAGCTGTGTTGCTGAGAGTTGAAGGTGAAGACAGTTTCTGAGCTCACCCCAAAGGCTCCAAGTTTTTCTAGGCTTTCTTGGATATGTCAGCAACTTAAAAAACATGCCCTTTTACTTTTGGGGTCCTTGCACTGCCCAGGCTGCAGCTCCGCTCCTCTTGAGTTCGTCACCCGAGATGCATTTGGTCTCCAGGCGTCACGGTCACTCACAGGGATGCAAGTGCTGGGCGATGCCCTTCTTGCAGCTGCACAGGCGTGGGACAGGGGAGGGGCCGGGAGAAAGTTCAGGGACCTGTGGAACTTGGTCCCTTTAACTTGGAGCATACACAGCTCCGCCGCCACGTGTAAAACCAGTGACATGGCTTTCCATTTTGGAGGAGTCATTGGCCAGCCACTGTGATAAGTTCACGCCCTGGGACGTGTAAGCTGATGGCCCGTCCCCTGTGAAAGCGCCACGTGCTCTGGGGAGGGGGCCCACAGTTTGCGTGGAGCTCCTTAGATCTCCACGTGTCACGGGGTCTCATCACAGAGTCCTCACAGCGTGGCCGACTTGAAAAGAGGAGCTTTCACACAGCTCTTGGCATTTGTTTTCAGATGAAATACATCAATATGAACAATAAACTATAAAACATTCATGAAAGTTTTTGGAGTTTCTTTTAAGAATTGCTTTGAAGCTGACTTAACATTTTGCATTTATTACCGTCACTCTGCAGTTCAACTCAGCTTTACAGGTTTTAAATATTGGGTTCCCATATGCGTTTTAGGATGATATAGCATCGCATGAAGTTTCAGTCTGTTTATACAAATCAAACGCAGTCCCCAGACCCACGTGCGTGCCACATGGCAGTATTGGGATGAAGAACGTGTTTCTATTTATAAACAAATATGCTGCTGAGTATTTTAGGTGTGATTTGCATATTGAATGTCTATCTACGATTGGTCTCTGCAGAGAAGAGTCGTGAGGCCCCCTACTCTTTGGCCCTGTTCTTGGAGGTTTTAATAGAGGTGCCTGAAGCAACGCTTAAATACTCCCACCCGCAACTGCAGTTTCAAGCAGTACAAAGCTCGGTTTCCAAATATGTTTATCATTTCTTTATTGAATATTTTCAGAAGCTGACATGTCCTAGGATTTCTCTCACATAGGTGTTAGCAGCTCCTCACATTGATTAGAAGGCAAAGAGTGAAGCTGTGTTATACGTGCTTGCATCGTGGCTCCAAAATCACAAGGAAATTAAGGCTTCGTGTCAGCCTGGTGCCGACACGAAAAGAAGGCTTTTCAGATTTTTTTCTGGATTTTTCTGTCAGGTATAGATCTGTTCCTGGGGGCTTGCAGGGAAGGCTTTAAAGGTTCCATTGTCACTGCCTGGGTACTGGTTATGTCTTAGAATACAGAACAGAACAGCTTAAAATTGGTGGACTTGTATTGGGAGGCCGCTGGCTTTGTGAAAGCTTCACCCAGCAGGCATTCTGAAGTCCCCTACTTTATTTAATTCAGCCGCACTTCCATTTGTGAAGCTTACAATATGCCTTCCAGACGTGGGACATGGCAGCAAGGGGGCCAGAGCCCGCACGCCAGCTGCGCTCACAGTAACGGATGGTTTGGTGAGGGATGCATTGTGGATGCTGTTCACGATGAGATTCTGCTACGTACGGACGGAACAAAGTTCCACGTGTGAGCAGTTGTCTGGCTGTATTTAAAGCAACTCACCCTCCTCTCTTTTCTCTTAAACTGTGTAGAAGCAGTCAAGGTGAAAGAGTAATTAGTAAAGCTCTCCACTTAAATAAGAGCAGATACTTCCACATTTTCCAAAAAAATAAGTACTAAGTGGGCGGCGTATGGCTCTGATGCTGAAGAGAACCGTGAGAGGTGTACGCACATTTGGAGAGGGAGACAGTAATGACATAAAAGATCATGCAATTATTGCATTAGAGATGTGACGGGGAAGTGTTCCCATCTAAGTAATGAGCAGAGTGCGCTTATGTGAAGAATGTTCCGTGAGGCACATAAAGTCCTACCGGGCCGCCATGTCAGGCTATTAGTGTATGATGATCACACTTCATTTTATTGCCAAATCACTATTATGCTCTCTGAGGTATGAAGTGATATTAATGACCATTTGCAATGAGAAATAACTTTATAGCATTGCTATCATTTACACATATTAAAATACATTGTAATGTGGGAGAACACCCTGAGGGTAGAGATGAAAACTTAGGAGTTTAATTTGAAATGCAGTTGGGAAATTATTTGGGTAGGAGAGAAACCTTTCGGGCAAAATTTCAATTAAAAAGTACAATATTTTCTAAACTATTCATGAGAGATGAGAGCCTGTTTTTCACGTACCTGGACTGAATTATGGTTACCAAAAAAAAAAAAAAAAAGTTCGGGTACTTGTACTCACTCATCAGTACTCATCCAAAAACAAACATGAAAAGTTATTAATGCAGTTATTTAGGAAAAGCATAATTGATTGTTTGACTGTAAGCATTTAGATATTGTAACCACAAATTGATACTAAGTATTTCTAACTTGATTCTTTTGTGAAAAATCATATTTCTGCACTCTTACTGTGTTCTGGGGGATTATGTCCTAGTTACTATAATATATGCTTTTTATCAAGCCTCAGTCTTGTCCTAGTGATTCTCCAGAGAGCTAAGCAGTTAAAGAGATTTTCTTTTCCATTTCAGATTTTAGCCTAAAGTTTTATTCTTAGTAGTCAAATATTCTCTAACTGTATAACAGGGAAAAATTAGAACATGTCAAATACAGTAACACAGTTTAATAGTTGGCTCTAAAAATCTATTAATCACTTGGTAATCTCTGCTTAGCTGCATTTCTACTTTTTTTCTTTTCTCCATTTCTTAGGGGAGTTTTTATTCGTCCGTTGATCCAATATTTTTAGGAGCCAGAGAGGGTCTGGCTGTGCTCAGTGCAAAGGTAGCTGTCCCACCTGCCATCCTTCTCCTCCCCTGTCACTGTCCACAGATATGGGCCTTGTTGGGGTCACCTTCAAAGCCACGTGGCAGGGACCACGGGTCTGTGTTTGGGGCCTGAGCTCCAGAGGCAGCGCTGGGCGCGCCCTTGTGTCAGGCGCTCTGAGATCACGGGGCTGGGGGTTTCTCGCCATCTCCCACCCCGAGTGCCTTGCAGAGGCCGGGGAGACCAGGTGGCAGCCCCGAATCTGCTCTCCCCAGAGGAGGGAGGATGGGTAACCCTGAGGGGGCTGGGCCGAGACTCCTTGGAGCCCCAGGCTCCAGGGATGGGGGGACCAGGGGCCCGAGGCAGGCCCATTGCCAGGCCACTATTTCTAATTTTAAAAAACTTGGTTTCCTAGTGTGGCTGGTGAGAACACATGCGTGCAAAAAAAATTCTTGGTTGCTTTGGGTGGCAACACTGAGTCTAGAATCTCATTATCTTGGCTTCTCATTTACTGTCCTTTTCTTAAAACTGTATGTATGTACTGTCTGCTGGTCTGACCACGACAGACACCACCCCCCCTTGGAAAATCAGGTCAGTATCCCAGCACCACAAGGAAACAGTGTAATACACAGGCTTTCTTTTACTCGTTTAAAATATGTATCTTTACTCTCACGTATTCAGCAAATAAATTTCTTAAAATTCATAACCTGCTGAAGACATTGAATGCCAGTTTCCTCATCGCTGAGAATGCGGGGGCACCGGCAGAGTCCCTCAGGGCAAATGGCTGCCCAGTCCCGTAGGTCGGGGGTTATTCAATGTGAAGGCGCGTAGCTGTTGTGTGCCCCGTGAGCAGCGAGTGCCCTGGAGGAGGGGTGTGTCTTTTATCCTTCTTCCATAGACTGGTGCCTGGAACGAGCTGCCAGGAAGCATCCCAGGGCCCCAGGTGCCTGGGACCTCGGAGACGGCTCTCCTCTGCAGCCGCCCTTGGCCTGGAGCACACCCTGTCTGTCAGCCACACTCGCATCTCAGCGGTCAGACGGTTGTTAGGGCACAGAGCTGGGCCCTGCGGACCCAGCTGCTACTTGTGTGCAGCAGTTTTAATGCATTAAGCTTGGAAAGCTCCTGCTGAGCTGGACAAAGACTTTCTGTCCTTCCCGCCCACCCGTTCTATCAGTTGCCGGCTGCAGGGCAGACGTCTCCCCTGCTGAAGCTTAGGCCCTGGGATGTGCAGCTCGCAGATTTGACTCTGGAAGCCCCCAAAGACACGGAGAGATGGTTCTGAATTTTGTGTATTTGTCTCAGAGTTCAATATCCAGTCACTGTGGACAGCTTTGCAAGGTTTTGCAGCTTAAAAGTATTGTGCAGGCGGTAAATGGAATGAAAATCCGAGAGGCAGACACACACTACATACGTATCTCACCTCTGTGGAGTCTTTTACTTTTGTATGTTTTGTAATTCTCTTTTAGATTTACGTGAGAAGTGATACTCTTTTAAAATGTGGAGAAAGAAATTCAGTGGTATTATATTTGTAGGTGTCAAAACACGAAGTAATGGAATTAGAAAAGGCCTTTGTGCCCGTTTGACTTAATTATTTTATATTTCTGTCAGCAAAGGATACTTTAGTATATTTAGACAATGTAGGACTAAAATGTACACAGAATCTCCTATTCACTCACTGCACAGATGTTCCTTGAGCTATTTCTTTTCCTCCACCTTTATTGAGATATAATTGACACATAACACTGTAAGTTTAAGGTGTACTGTGTACTTAGTATATATTGTGTAATGGTATCACACACTAAAGTTGGTTAACAAACCCATCATGTCACAGAGTTCCTGTGTGTGTGTGTGTGTGTGTGTGGTGAGAGCATTAAGATCTACTATTTTTGCAACTTTCATGTATACAATACAGTATTGTTAACTGTAGTCACCGTGATATACGCCACATCCCCAGAACTTATTCATGTTATAACTGGAACTTTTTACTTTTTGACTAACATCTCCCCTCTTCCCCCCAACTCCTCCAGCCTCTGGTAACCGCCAATCAACCTTATGTTTCTGTTAGTTCAGCTTTTTATAGTTTCCACATATGAGTGAGTTTCCGCATGTGAGTGAGATCATACAGTATTTGTTCTTTCTCCGTCTGACTTATTTCACTTAGCATAACTCCCTTAAGGTTCATCCAGGCTGTCACAGATGGCAGGATTTTCTTCTTTTTCATGGCCGAGTAACATTCCACTGCCTAGATATACACCATACTTCCTTTTTTAGTGATGTTGAGCACCTTTTCACGTACCTGTTGGCCATGTGTATGTCTACTTTGGAAAAACGTCCATTTAGGTCTTTTGCCCATTTTAAAATCAGATTTTGTTGCTGTTGCCGTTGAGTTGTATGAATTCCTTGTATATCTTGGAAATCATCCCCTTACCAGACACATGGTTTGCAAATATTTTCGCCCATCCCATAGGTTGCCGTTTCATTTTGTTTATTTCTTTTGCTGTGCAGAAGTTTTTTAGTTTGATGTAGTCCCACTTGTTTATTTTTTATTTTGTTGCCTGTAGTGTCGTATTCCAAAAATAACGCTAAGACCTATGTCAAAAAGCTTTTCCCCTATTTTTTTTTCAATCGGTTTTAGGTCTTACACTTAAGTCTTTAATCCATTCTGAGTTAATTTTGCGAGTGGTATAAGACAGGGGTTCAATTTCATTCTTTTACAGATGGATATCCACTTTTCCCAGCACCATCTATTGAAGAGACCCATACTCTCCCCATTGAAAATAGAGAAGACTCTTTTCTCCCTTATCAGATCTAGTTGACCATATATGTGAGGGTTTATTTTTGAACTCTCAATTCTGTTCCATCGATCTGTGTGTCTGTTTTATGCCAATACCGTAGTGTTTTAATTAAATATAGCTTTGTAATATAGTTTGAAACCAGGGAGCATGATGCTTCCAGCTTAGTTCTTCTTTCTCAAGATTGCTTTGGCTATTTGGGGTCTTTTGTGATTCTACATGAATTTTAGGATTTTTTTTTTTTTCTGTGTCTGTGAAAAATGCCATTGGAATTTTGGTAAGGATTGGATTGAATCTATAGATGGCTTTGGGTAGTATGGGCATTTCGACAATATTCTTCCAATGTATGTGTCTTTAATTTTTTCATCACTATCTTTCACCTCCTTGGTTAAATTTATTCCTAAGTATTTTAATTGTTTTTGATGCTGTTATAAGTGGGATTAGTATCTTTATTTCAGATAGTTTGTTAATAGTATATAGAAACACAATGGAGTTTTGTATTTTGTTTTTTTTTTTTTTTGTGGTACGCGGGCCTCTCACTGTTGTGGCCTCTCCCGTTGCGGAGCACAGGCTCCGGACGCACAGGCTCAGCGGCCATGGCTCACGGGCCCAGCCGCTCCGCGGCATGTGGGATCTTCCCGGACCGGGGCACGAACCCGTATCCCCTGCATCGGCAGGCGGACTCTCAACCACTGCGCCACCAGGGAAGCCCGAGTTTTGTATTTTGATTTGTATCCTGCAACTTCACCCAATTTGTTTATTTGTTCTCACAGGTTTTTGGTGGGGTCTTTAGGGTTTCTATGTATAATGTCATGTCAAGTGCAAACAGAGATGATTTTACTTTTTCCTTTTCAATTTGGATGCCTTTAATTCCTTTTTCTTGCCTAATTGCCTTGAGTCCTTTCTGTATATGAGCTATGGGGGGACCCCAGGCCAACATCAGTGCAAAGGACACACAGACCCTGCTGTGTGCAGCCCACGCAGTGCCCCTTGCACAGCAGAATCGCACCGTTTAGGACCTGAGGTTGTACCTTTAGGTCACCCCCATGCTTGCCTGACTTCATCCTGGGGGATTGTCAGGGAAGCGGCCCCTGAGATGTCTGCTTTTAAACCAAAGGCTTGGAAAGGAGTCACCAGCTGGAGGACAGGTAAGGGAAGGGAAGCCTGGAGGGGGAGGAGGGGGAGAAGGGGGAGGAGGGGGAGGAGGCGGTCTGTCCTGCTCGGAAGGCCAGCAGAGTTGGAGGTGGAGGAGAGGGGCCCGGGCGGGGCGGTGGGGCCATCTGTCCACTCAGCAGACATCTGAGTAGCTGCAGGGGCCCAGCGCAATTCTAGGTTCAGTGAAAAAGCCAAGTTTCTGTGCTTGTGATCTTTATAGTTTGGGGGCAGGCATGGACAGTTACGGAAATAGACACGCAGGGCGTCAGGAGGGCTGAGTGCTGACAACACCCGTAAACAGGAGGGGCAGCGTGACCCCAGGTGGGGTGCTGGTCCGATGGGCTGCTTGAGTCCCTTTTCGCTGATGGGACCACATACAGCAGAGGCCCTCAGAGGCGTATTAGGGTTTCTGGGATCAGTTACAAGAGCACAGGAAGCATGGAGCGGGCTCACTAGGGAGTGACCAGGCGTGTCTTTATAAAGGTGGTCTGGCTCCTCTGCGGACGGTAAAGCAGTCACGAGGCTCTTGCAGAATCTGGGAGAGAGCGGAGGGCAGCTCTGGCAATGGAAAGAGGGAATAGCGGGCAGATTTGAGAGGCTTGTTAGGAGGTGGGGTGACAGGGCACGGCTCCTGGCCAGTGCAGCAGAAGAGGGGGCGAGGTGGGGGGGCGCGTGGTGATCACAAGGGAAATTTTGGTGCACTGAGTGGATGTGCTGGTGGCGTTCAGATTGCTCTGTTGAGCAGGTGATCAGCTTTGGGGCTCCTAGGAGGGGTCTGGCCTGGAGTGATGAAATTGGGTGGCTGAGGACCAGGCTCAAGGGTCCAGGGAGAGCCTCGGTCACGTGAAGGTGACGGGGTCCTGAGCTGAGCCTTGGGGCCTCCGGTGAGGGTGAGCCCCACTGCAGCAGGGAATGGGGGAGAGTGGGTGGGGAGGTGAGCAATGAGGGCCCGAGGGGGCTGGGTCCGCAGGCTGGGGGAGCCCTGGGGTGGCAGGGGCTTGGGGGGTCAGGGATGCAGCTGAGCCGTGCCCGAGGGGGGATGCGGAGCCAGGGAGGCAGTGGACAGTGAAGGGTCGTCCTGAGGAGGGTTGGTGACCACAACACATTCACGGGGCGTTTGGAGGGCCTGGTTGGTGGGGTAGAGGAGGAGGGGGCGGAGGCGGGCAGAAGTGGTGGACAGTGCAGGGCGCTGAGGAGGGGCGAGGGCCCGCGTGTGCGGGACGCAGGGGACCGGCGCTGCCCCTCGGGTGCAGGCCTGCATTTGCATGGGACCTCACGCCCACCGTGCCACTAAGTCCTTTTCACAGCTCCGTGCGAAGGTCGTAGGTACGCTTTGCTGGGGAGGTGCCTGCCGCCAGGTAGGGGGACCTCAGTGCATCTTCTGGTCCCTTGAAGCCCTCCTCCACCAGTGGTGCCTCTCCCGCGCGCTTTCCGCTCTCAGCGCACCGCGTCCCTACACTTGATTATCACACAGCACGGGGTTAAGGATCAGTGAGCAGGAACCTGCCCAGTGTTGCTCTGAGGCGCCTCCCTCCTAGCCAGTGGGGTCGTTGCCCCATTTAACAGACGAGGGGACCGACTCAGAGCTGCCTCCCGGCTTGCCCAGCACTGTCCTTGGCCTTGGGGCACGCGGATGGGGTGGGGGTGGGTTCTGAGCGGCCCTGCTCGAGGCCTCCTGTTTCCTCCGCCTCGGGGGCATGTGCTCAGAGGATCCATCGCCCGAGGGCCCCGAGACTCTCAGATCGTGCAAGTTCAGGGCTCAGGGTGGCAGTAAAGGCCACACTGGTCTGGTGAGAGATTGGTTTGGAAGGCAGAGCTCGGATGCTCTCAGATTCCACCTTCGCACGAGTTGTTGGCGGCGGGGGGCGGGGGGGGGGGACGGACCGCGATTTTCCGAGGAACGAGCAGAGATGGGCTCAGCCTACACGCCGCCCCCGCCCGCCCTCTCCCCACGCCGCCCGGCGCGGCGCCGGCAGGAAGGCTGCTGCTGCATTTCATTGCCTTGCAGCTTTGGCCTCTGTGGTTTCCTCGCCGGTCTCGGATGTGTTTTGGCACAAGGAAGGATTCAAGTTGGGAGCTGTTTTAATTATACAGTACAGTGTGCTCATGATAAGGAAGTCATACATCACGGGAGAACGTGAGGAAGAAACTCAAAGTACCATCATTTCTGCGTCGTGCAGCAGGAGCCCTCCTGCTCCTTAGACCGTCCCAGGCGAGGACTGAGCAGTGCTGGTCCCGGAGGCTGGGTGGACCTCTGCTGGGTGGTTCCGAACGGGGAACCTTGGAAGGCGTGCAGGGGGCAGGGGAGGGAGGTCTGTCCTCTGTGTGTGTGTGTTCACATAAAGTCTCCTGTGTGGCGAGTGTGAGATGTGTGCTGGGCGAGGTGCTCACATGCGTTCTCGTAACAGCCCTGCTCGATCGCTGCTGTTTCCGGGTTCACAGCGGAGGAACTGGGGGCTCCAGCCACTCACCGGCGAGCTGGTCCCTAACGCTGCGATCTGGCTTTTCACGCTGCGCCCTCCACACGCGGACGGGGAGAGCTGCCCCAGGCGCTGCGCCAGTCCTGTTGGTTTAAAAGCACGTGTTATATTTCCCCCTGGATTTTCCTGTGCATTTTAAAAAGAGTAGTGGTCCCCATCAGATCTTGTTTTGTAGATTAGAAAGCATTTGAAGCCAGAGAAAAATCTTAGCTATTACGCGAATGGCACGAGGACTGTAGGCATAGTAAGAAATATTCTTTGAAATAACCTCTCACAGGCGTATTTCATATTTTATATTTTTCTCTTTTAGGAAATGTGAAGGAATTTTATTTTATTTTCCCCGGAGGGAGAACTGTAAATCATCTACATACTAACAAGACAAAGATGTTTGTGGGTGATTGAACTGAATTCAGAGCTGATTTCCAAGTCAAAGCAAACCCGCTAAAAAGTTAAGCTTTTCAAGTGCTTTGTAACACCAGGTTGAAGGGGCTATTCTAAGACTAAATAGTTGAGCTGTTTTGTGCTATTTTTATTTCAAAATACCCAGGAATGAAAGTCAATACTTTGCTAATTTTCAGGGTGTGATTCCTGGACCTTCCAGCAGAGGTCGCTGCCAGTTTGTGATTGAGTTTTACCGCTGGCAACTAAGTGAGCCTGTGTCTGCGGTGCTTTCCAGAGGAAACGGGTCTGAGTGTGATGTGAAAATAGTTAGACTTTATTTTAGAATGTTGTCATGAAAATTATTATAGGTGTCATAATAGCATGTGTAAGGTATCTTAGAAGATATGACTGTTTCTTTCTAGCTGGAGGTACAGACCAGTTTCCAGTGAGGTTTGACATACAGTAGGGGCTGTTACTAAACGTGGCTTGATTCCTTACTTAGCCCGCTCCCCGCCCCCTACCCCCCCGCCCAGCTTGAGTTTTATAAAGGAAATCTTATTAGTTATGACTTTAGGGGACACATTTAATTTCTGGTGTGATTTTAATGTGTAGCAAAAAAAAGAAAGCGTGAGAATTCCTTATTGGTGGCTTTGTGATTTCCTGGTGACTTTTAATCGTTATTAAGTTTCAGTTAGTATTGCATTATCAGCTCCGGATCCTGATAAGTGATTTCATTTTAAGTGGAGACTCAGACGGCCTTGTTCCCTCCACTCTCCACTTCCCCGCTCCCCAGGGGGTCCACGTTATCTTCCTGCGTACTTTGTCTGCTAGACCCACCCAGCCCTTGTATTCTGTGGAATTTACTTGTCACTTTTCTCAGTACAAGAGTGGTGGGTGCAGTAGATGTCTGTATGTGTATATGTGTGTTTTGTCTATACATACGCATATGGATACAGATACATTTTGGCTTAAGTTTTTTAGTGAGAAAAATTTTAAGTAATGTGTCGGCATGTCCGTACATTGCTGAGGTTTGAGTATATTTCATGCCTGCAGTCTTGATTGTTTGATTCCCATCAAATGCCGTTGAAGTTTTTAGGAGACCCCTTTATATTTTCTGGGGGTAACTTGTGTTTTCTGTTGTTGTTTTTTCCTTTATCCAGTTCTCTCGCTCATTTCACAAGCTTTCCCTGCCTGCCTGACCTCCAACTTTAGAGGTGCTATGCCGGCGGCGTCCACTAGAGGGCAGCACGACCGCACAGCGTCCGGCAAAGTCTCCGGGCTTTCTTTTCAGTTGGCAGGTGCGAGGGGGCACTTGCGAGAACAAAGCACATTATTACTGAAGGCAGAAACCCCCAGCGACAGAGCATTGTCGTGAATTCAAATACACGGTCCGGGAAGTTCTCAGGGTCCCGGGCACTGGTCTCCAGGGCGAGCCTGAGACACTGATCACTTGAAATTAAAGCTCACACTTGTGGATGGGGCGAGCGCTGACAGTTACCGGGCGGCTCATTGTGGGGCTTTTGTGGCAAACCCGGGGAGCAAGCTCCTCTTATCCCTTGAATACTTATGAGGCGTAAAAATAAGAGTTAGCTGGGAGGAGGCTTGCTCTCTGGATTCATCCCTGTTTGTGAAAAGAATGTGGAAATTACTTGCAAATAAAGGCATATATGGATTACTTTATCCATCTTGCAGGAAACGACGCTCATAGCACCTGATGGAGTCCTTGCTAACAGACTTATTTTACTTGTTGATTTCTGGAAACTGGACCATTTAACTATTAAATCCTTGCACAGGGGTGTAATTATAGTATTAGATGTCTATGCTGTTTGTGTAACTCGCGTCTTAGAATATTATCTTGATTTTAAGTTCCTTTCTTTAGCTTTCATGCCGCCTTTTCAACGTTCTTTGTGCCTGACACGGAGTTTTGAATGTGATAGGTCGTAGCCAACATTTGTCTAATAGGTTTCTATAATACGAGCAACTGTGCCATTCCTCCCCCGGCTCAGTTTTCTTGTTAACATACTTTTCCCAAGCCGTGCTCCGATGCTCCTGCATCCAGGCCTTCCCGCCTGTCCGTGATCACGGCAGTGCCCCGCCGCGCCCGCCGGCTCTTTCCGCGCTGGTCCTCCCCGCGAGCTCGCAGGCAAATTAACGCAGGGACGTCGTAGCCCATCGTGAGGTAAATCAGTTGATTCTGCTAACTGGTTGACAACATCTGGCTGATGGGAACTGCACGCTGCCTTAAGCATCACTGTTGCCTTGACTCGAGGTGCAATTTGGCTTTTGTTTTTCCTTCTCCAGCCCTGCAGAAGTGCTTGCGCGGTCACCGTCTCCGTTATTTGTCTGAGGCTTTCAAAGGCTCTCACCCGCGGGTGTGAGATCGGGCGAGGTGCCAGCAATGAACCGGAGTCAGAGGCCTGGCCCCGCCCCAGAGGCCAACCAGGTGCTGCCCGCGGGCCTCATGGAGAAGGTGGGCTCCTGCGGCCACGTGGGTGGCCTGGGTGACCTAGGCCCGGAGGGACTCGGGCCGCCTGGCTGAGAGCGCGGAGATGCCGGGCTCGGCGGGGGCAGGGCAGCGCCGCGCCTGAATTTGGGTGTCCATGGGGCTGCAGCCATGTTGGTTTGGCTGAAACTGACCAAGCCTCAACACACGCAAAAGCTTGTGTGTATCCTTCCGGCAGAGTAAGTGTGACCAGTTGTGGCGAGCATTGCCCTCTGAGGAAGGCACCATTAAGACCCTCATAAGCCTCAGGGCCCGATTGTACTCTCCTTGGTATGCATCCTGGACTTTATGGTATGAACGTAAAAAGGGAGATGGCCTTTGGCCAAATCGCTCCAGGGACCTGCTCAGTTACTGGGAGTCCCTGGTTGTTCCCTAAAGCTAGGAAAAGCAACCCTGGAGGGGAAATTGGTGCCTTTGAGGGAGAAGCCGAGAAGCCAATCAACCAGCTGATGCCGATAAGGCGTGACTAAGCCGAGAAGCCAATCAGCGAGCTGATGCCGATAAGGCGTGACGAAGCAAATTCCCTGCTTTAGGGGTATATATACGGCTACGCTTTGTTGTTAAACTTGCCTTGCAACCATCAGTTGTCTGTGCCCTTCTGATCCCATACCTTGGTGCGTTCAGTTCCCTACCCCCCTCTCGTCGATTGTTGCTGCACTTTGAGGACCCGCCGTGGCTGGCGGCAACCAGTAGAGTTTTTGGCTTTTTTTTTTTTTTTTTTTTTTTTTAAGAACAATACATGAAGACAGCATCCTGGGACTTCCCTGGTGGTCCAGTGGTAAAGAAACTGCCTTACAGTGCAGGGGATTCGGGTTCCATCCCTGGTCAGGGAACTAAGATCCCACATGCCGTGGAGCAACTAAGCCCTTGTGCCACAACTAGAGAAGAGAAAACCCGCACGCCACAACTAGAGAGAAGCCCGCGCACTGCAACGAAGAGCCTGTGTGCTGTGACAAAAGATCCCGAGTGCCACAACTAAGACCCAACGCAGCCAAAAATAAATAAATAAATAAGTAAATAATAAATCTTTTTAGAAAGGGAAAAAAAAAGACAGCATCCTCGTCCTCATTAGAGCGAACCCCGCCATGGCATGTGCCGTGGCTTGCGTCGGCCACCACCTCTGTGACCTTGGGGGTTCCAGAACCTTTCCCCGACTTCGCCCACTGACGTGTGTGCTCTAATGCCCACATAGCTCGTGGGACGATGTCACATCACGTTTATAAAAGCCCAGCACGAGGTCGGGTGTGTTCCAGCAGGCGCTCACATGTTCATTTCTCTCTTTCCGTCATCCTTTACAACTGAATTAATAGAAAAAAATCAGAGTTAAAACAAATATATTGAGTATTTCCTACATGCCAGTGGTCTGATCTCAAGGAACGAACAGTTTAGTGGACTTGACTGATGAGACTGGGTACCAGGTTCTGTCCTGAGTGCTTTCGTAGTTCCCCGAGTCCTTTTAACCACTCCTGTCGAGTTACTGCCCTCGCTTTACCCCTGAGGTCTCTCGGGATGGTCAGGAAGGCTAGGAACCCTTTCTGTGTCAGGAAAGGAAGCAGTGGGGACTCAGATGTCCCCTGTGTGGCCCCAGGACGAGCCCTCAGCGGGCGCCCAGCCTCCCACCCACAGGGGTAGCCCAGAGCTGACCTCAGTGAGAGCGGGCTGACGTCAGCTTTCTGCTCCGGCCGCTCGAAATGCTGTGACCACGGGCCTTTCCTGAGCACAGGCCATGTGGCTGCGTGCGGCTCCCGCGAGGGCGGAGCCTGTGCTTGGAGCCCATGAGCCTTCACTCCTGGGGACCTGGCTCCTCCGCCGTTTGGAACCGTGTGTTAGCGGGGCCCTGGGCGGGCAGCCTCGGGCGAGCTCCTGCGCTGCCCTCGGCCTGGCCCCTGCCTCGTTCACATCAGGGCGTCTCCTCGAGGCTTGTTGATGCCTTTTGTTGCTGGCCGCGCAGCTTCCGTCGTAAGTAGAAATCGCCCGACCAATTGAAAAGGCTCCCAATTCTGGAAATGGAATTTTGTGGCTTTCACTCAATCCATAAGATATTTGGAAGCACCATGTGTAGGGTCTTCTGCAAAAACCAAAGCTGTCCCTGTCTCACTGGAGGTGTTTTTGCTGCCGGTGACTCCTGGTGCCTGTGAGGGGATTGTTAGCCATGGTTTTCTTTCTTTCCTTCTTATTCAACAGAACATCTCTTAAAAATGTTGCATCTGCCCTGCTCTCAAAATCTCTCTGTTCCTTAAAAGCCTGAGATGTTTTTTTGTTTTTTCAAATTGTAAAAGTAGTGTATACTCATGGGAAAAGAAAGAGAAGTGTATAAAGTGGAAAATAACACAAAATGCCCCAAATACCACACCCCTATCCTCCCCTGGAGGGAAAACACAATTCTCTTATTTTTTCTCTTTTTTTGGCAGCATTCTTCCAGAAATTTCTGCACATACATGAACATTTTAAACACACCCCCATACACAAATGGTTTCCTGCTATACATACTGTTCTGCCAATATATCTTGGATGTGTTTCCACATCAGCAAATATAGCTTGACTTCATCTGTTAACAGCTCCTTAGTAATTAGGGGATAATTTCTTACAACTCCCCTATTTTTTTTGGTTCCAAAGCAAGACGATCTGGACCCATTCCCAGGGTTCTCTCCGTACCACTTCCTGTTTTCAGTGCTCTTCCAGCCCTGCTTCCTTTAGGGAGAGTTTCATTTACTAATGTCACCCACTCTTCAACTTTCTGCGGCTTTCAGTTGCCTAGGTGTGTTACCAATTACCTTCTTAATAAGAAAGGCGGGAGTCACAGGACTTGAGCTGGAACTGGAAGCAAGTGCAGTTGAATCGGGAGTTGGGGACCAGGATGGAGCAATCGTCTTTTTATTCACGGTGTCAAAATTGGAGCCTCCAGTGCAGAACTTCTGGGGGTGAAAGTTCTTTGGCCAGCGACCTGGGCACCCCTCTTCTGCACCTGCCTCCTTTGTTCTTGGCTGAGTTGTCTTCGGCCACAGGGCTCCATTTCCCTTTTGAATTTAGTGGGAAATCAACAGACACAACGACGCGTTAGAAAAAAAATTACAATTAGAAATGTAACTGACTCCTTGTATTTGAACCGATGTCAATATTATCAATATTTCTATGACAGTATAGCTTGCTAGGTTTATCTTCTAGAGTTGTAACGCGACCGACAATTTGTGTATAATCGGTATGATTAGCCTTCAACTGCATAAGATTCTCATTTTCAAAACATGCACTTTTAGGTAACCCATTCCTACTTTCTCTCTAAAAGCAGCATTTCTTGGTGTTATCTACCTGGTGTGAATGCCGTAGAAGCTAGTGTGAGTAGCATTATCTGTAATTATCTGTGTCCAACTATTCATACCTCCTTACTTACTTTTTCTTTCTGTATGTTTGGTGTCCGCCTCTTAAAATCAACGTTAATTCCTTCATTCTAAGAAAGCCTGGAGCACCTGGGGGAAAGGCAGCCCCTTGGTCTACTAACTGACACGGAGGTTGTGATAGCCCCTTGGCGTGGATTTTGGGTTGGGTTCCGGGTGTGGGCAGTGGGGCGGGAGGAGACACGCGAAGTGGAATAGGTGAAGCCAGCAGAGAGCTCGGTCACTGTGGCTGTGATCGCTGAGGTGTTTTGTTTTTTTTTAAAAAAATAACTGACAGCTTTGTGACTTTTTAGGGTCTCTCACAGTGATGTATGAGTGCAGGTGCCCAGTTATTCCAAACCTCATCCCAGCCCAACGTCCCGTGATGGCAGAGAAGCAGGCTTTGTTCTCCACTTTGGCAATTCCTGTTATGCTGTGGATACCACTTACTGGGGCAGGAGCTGGTGGGAAAGCGGGGTCAGGTCCTCACTGGCACACAAATAGGAAAACAAGGCTCTCGGGCACCGCGTAACCCCTGGCCCTGCTGGAGTGAGGGCTGACTGCCTGGCCTGGAGAACGTTCTCCCCACACTACCCCTGGCTTGTCACATTCCCCTGAGCAGTCCACTCGCCTTGACATCATTTACCTTTCTGGGCCATACGTGACTGTGGTTTTGTACCCAATTTAGAAGGAAACGGTTGGCTGATGCTTGGAGGGCAGCGGAGAGAGGCCAAGCGGGTACTTTTTGACAAGCTGACCACATGGATGTTTAACCTCAGTGGTCACTCAGCCAGGATTTGGGATGTTGGAAAACTTGAGTGTTTGGAATGTTGGAAAAGAAAGATCTCCGTTCACAGAAGAGTCACTCTGTGTGTTTGCTCCCCACCAGTGAGTCTCAGAGAGAGGCCAAGTGGGGACAGAGGTGCCAGGCCTGGGCTCCTGCTCATGCGTTTGGAGGTTGGGAACCTGGACAGGTGAGGGAGGTGCCTTCCTCCGTGGGGCGTGTGTGCGCCTGCCAGATCCGTGCAGGGGCATGTGATTGCGGCTTAACCCCCGTGAGACCAAACAGGGCCTGGCAGTGTACGCGGAAGCGAATCTGTTTTTCCAGGTTTGCTGACTGGGGACCAGCTCGAGGCCTAAAGGGAGCTGAAGTGTTTTTAATTTCCAGAGCCCTGGGTTATCATTGTGTCTCATTTTAGATCTCCTGTCCCAGCACCGCCTCTTCTAGTCTGATGGCCTGTATGTTTAGGTGACTTCTGCGGGGGCTGCTCGTTACCTGGGGGATCCTGGCGACGTTCACCGACCCCGGTGGGGACAGCTGCGTGTGTTCCCATGTATTCTGTTTCACGCATTAGATATTTATCTAAATATCTACATACTGCCTATATTCAGTATCTAAAGACCTGTAGTGTTTGCTTAGTGAATAAATAAACACGTGGTCTATTGAACTCAGGAAAATGACAGATTACTCAAAAAACAGTCTTAAAAATCTAATGAAAGCTGAAGGTCTTGAATATTTTGGTGCTTGTTTTAATCAGGTCACTAGACATAGGTTATGACAACCAGATGCGTGTTTTATCTCAAGCATTTGAGCTACTTGGGTGGTCTGTTTTCCTTGGGTCCCAGATAATGCAATGTGATATGAAATTTTTTAAACTTTTTATTCTATATTGGAGTATAGTTGATTAACAATGTGGTGTTAGTTTCAGGTGTACAAAAAAGTGATTCAGTTATACATATGCATGTATCTGTTCTTTTGCAAATTCTTTACCCAGTTAGATTGCTACAGAATATTGAGCAGAATTCCCTGTTCTATACAGTAGGTCCTTGTTGATTCTCCATTTAAAAAATAGCAGTCTTTTTTTTTTAATGTCTTTATTGGAGTATAATTGCTTTACAATGGTGTGTTAGTTTCTGCTGTATAACAAAGTGAATCAGCTCTACATATACATATATCCCCATATCTCCTCCCTCTTGTGTCTCCCTCTCACCCTCCCTATGCCACCCCTCTAGGTGGTCACAAAGCACTGAGCTGATCTCCCTGTGCTATGTGGCTGCTTCCCACTAGCTATGTATTTTACGTTTGGTAGTGTATATATGTCCATGCCACTCTCTCACTTCATCACAGCTTACCCTTCCCCCTCCCCATGTCCTCAAGTCCATTCTCTACGTCTGCGTCTTTATTCCATTACGATATGACCCAGCAATCCCACTCCTGGGCATATACCCTGAGAAAACCATAATTCAAAAAGAGTCATGTACCACACTGTTCATTGCAGCTCTGTTTACAATCGCCAGGACATGGAAGCAACCTAAGTGTCCATCTACAGATGAATGGATAAAGAGGATGTGGAACATATATACAATGGAATATTACTCAGCCGTAAAAATTGCAGTGTCTTAGACATTTCTCCAGTGAAGACACATAGATGGCCAAGAGGCACATGAAAAGTTGTTCAGTATTGCTAATTATTAAAGAAATAAAAATCAAAAGTACAATGAGATATCACCTCACACCAGTCAGAATGGCTGTCATCAAAAAATCCACAAAAATAAATGCTGGCGATATTAATTTTGATGAATGAGGGTACATAGGTATGAAATGTGCTTAGTTGAGCCCTCTCTGTGAGGCTCTCCACTAGCAGATTGGAGGTGATTTTCTTTCTGGGGTTGCAGTCAGTTAGATGCTCTGAGCTGGGGAACGTAGCACCACAGTGTCTTACTGACCTCAGCTTGTGTGTGTGTGTGTGTGTGTGTGTGTGTGTGTGTGTGTGTGTGTGTGTGTGTGTGTAAGTTAAGGAGACCCCCCTACACCCCTGTGCTTTGGGATTACTGCTTTTGTACATGGAGGCTGGAAGATGTCCTCTTTTTAGGACATGGGCTGTAAAGAGAGATCATGTTAGTATAACCTTTGCCCCCTAAGGTGTGGATGAGTGCATTGTAGTTGGAATTTAATTTTAACAGGGTTTATCAAACTGCTGAAAGATATTGAAAATGTTTAATGCGAGAGTCGGGACAGTAAGTCACACGTGGGCTTGTTAAATCGGCATCCATGGGTGAGGGCGCTCGGGCCGTGGGGCCCTCCTGGGACCTTCATTACTGCGCCAGCCAGGACGTCGCGGTCACGTCGTAACTCTGCGATATTGCACGGCTGCTGGAGCCCGCGGTGAAGGGGGATTTAACACCCTGTCTCCCCCTCCAGGGAGAGGGTTTAAGGACCTATTCTTAGATCATTTGGCTTTTCACCGGGATTTTAAAAGTCACATCTGAAGTGTGTAGGCTGTGTCACTGTGACATTGAATGGTGTCTTGTGACCCCCTCCCATCTGTGATACATTTTTTTCTTTTTGGTTCATCTTTTTTTCCTCCCCTTTGCATGCTTTTTTTTTTTTTTTTCCTTTTCTTCTCTTTTTGTTGACTTGCAATTTTCTTGCCGAAATTACACGTTTAGGATGCAGGTATGGCCACCCTTCTCTTGTTGGAGACGCTCATCGGGGACACCTTGCTGGTCCCTGTCTCTCAGGCTAGATGAAGCCTCTACCCCGTCCTCTAAGTCAGGGCGGCAGACTACGGCCCTTGTGCCAAACCTGCCGCATCGTCGGATCCGGCTGCCATTCCTGTGCACCGTCTGTGGCTGCTTTCACTACCCAGCACTGGGCACTGTCGAGGAGTTGCCTCAGGGCCTAAAACACCTACTGTCAGGTCCTTCACAAGGAAAGATGGCCAACCCCTCATCTAAATCATTGCAGGTATTTAATAACTGCCGAATGAATTGACATATTAAAAATTTCCCAATCAGGTTTTACTTAATATGGAAACAAAACCACCGGTCGCCGGTACTTGGGCTACGGGTACACCTGCAGTAAAGATGCGTCAGAGCATGTGCTTGAGTTTAGTCCACACGGATGCGTACCGCCCCATCAAGGTCACCGCTAAGTACAGATGTCGTGTAAGCTTCTGTGTGGTGCCTCTCAATAAGAAAAGGGAAGACTTGGGGAGATGAGTTGCCGGACTTTGGAAAGTATCCCCAGGTAGCGTGGATGGGCACCCCACATTCATTGAGAATTAGTTCCTTACTCTTGGCTGTGCAAGTCCCCGGCGAGTCAGGCAGGTGAGGGCAGAGGCTGTGAGCTCCTGCTCCCCGCCTTTCTGCCTTCAGGTGGCGAGGCAGGCCACGCCCACCGAGAGAGCTGGTGAACGGGGGTGCACAGGGCTTCCGATGTTTCACAAAAACTGATGAAGCAACTTCTGTACGCCCCTCGTTTCCTCCTGAAGTCACTGACCTTCTTTCCCATGGGAGACGTTAAAAACGGTTTCAGTCAGAGTGCTTATGGGTGGTCTGGTAGTTCTGGAGGGTGTGCTGTAGCAAAGGACCAAGAACTGGGTGACTTCAACAACAGAAGTGCGTTGTCTCACAGCTCCGGAAGCTAGAAGTCTGATCAGCGGGGCGGCGTTCCCTCTGAAGGCTTTGAGTAAGGCGTGTTCCACGCCCCTGCCAGGCTTGCGGCGTCGCACGTGTCCCTTAGCTTGTGGACCCGTCACTCCAGTCCTGTGTGTGTTCACGTCGTCTTCCCTTGATGTCTGTCTGTCTCTGCGTTCAAACTTCCCTGTTTTATAAGGTTACCAGTCATACTGCATCAGGGCCCACTGTAATGAATTCATTTTAACGTAGTTGTTTCTGTAAAGATCCTATCTCCAAATAAGATCATGGTCTGAGGTCTTGGGGCTTAGGACTTTAGCCTGTCATTTTGGGGGGGGTCATAATTCAATGCATATTAGATGGGTGTCTGAGATCAATATGGTTTAAAAGGATGTTTGGCTTCAAAAGGGAAGTCTTATAAAAACGTGGCGAAGGGCTTCCCTGGTGGCGCAGTGGTTGAGAGTCCGCCTGCCGATGCAGGGGACACGGGTTCGTGCCCCGGTCCGGGAGGATCCCACGTGCCGCGGAGCGGCTGGGCCCGTGAGCCGTGGCCGCTGAGCCTGCGCGTCCGGAGCCTGTGCTCCGCAACGGGAGAGGCCACAACAGTGAGAGGCCCGCATACGGCAAAAAAACCCAAAAAACAAAAAAGAAAACACATGGCGAAGAGAAGGCAACATGTCACTCTCTGAGCCCGGACAGTCTTGGGCATGATTGCTTAGGCTTCGTCAGTGGGCTCACATGTTGATTGCATCGGCCATGACGTCTCTTTTTGGATATGCACATTCACATGCTTGGGTGTGGTTAGAAAGAAGGGACTGGTTTTTGAAAGTTTGCCCTGAAATTGCAGCGCACACAAGTGTGTTAGATGTGAGGATCGTAACCACGTTATTCTCATGTGTTTTGTCATTTCCTTGGCTGATTTTCAGACGTTTATATCCAAATATGAGTTTCAGCCCTCAAACCAGTCAGAATTTTATTCTTGATTTTACATTTTAGTCATAACATATATAATGCATAGTCTGTGAGTGCTTTCAGAGACCCTCTTCTGCCAGATGTAGAGTTATGAGTTAACCACACAATCATGTCCAACTATATTGTTCTTTTTGTTCGGTTTCCTTCCCCTGTCCTCTCTAGAAAGAAAGAGATTAAACAAGACAAGCCTTATTCTCACAGAGAGAGAGGATGAGAGTCAGAGAGCCAGGGAGACAGAGAAGACACTTCCCCACTCAGAGAGGAGGAGAGAGCAAGGAAGCACGCACAGATAGAGAGTGATTGCAAAAGGGTTGCCAGTGCACCTGCCCTTCTACTGAGTGGACATGATTGAGAATGAGCATTTGGTGGAGGCTGGAGTCTGCTCTTCCTTCGATCCCAGCGCCTCTGGCTGCCCCATGTCAGCATCTTGCTGCATTGAGTGAATTACAATGTTTAGACGGTGGTCATCATCCCCCGCTGCACCACCTACTTCATGTTTTGGGCAATCAACGCAAGAGCAGTCTGCTTCACCACTGGGTAGTTTGAAGAGATTTTTAAAAAATGATACTGAACAGATAAGATCTTTGCCTTCTGTCCTGATTTAGGCTTAAGAACGTATCCCCAAATTAAGATAGGGTTCTGGTAAAGTTGACTTTTAATCTTACTTTGAATCTCCTCAATATCACTATTTTCAAAGTTGGAAGTGAAGCACCCCCCATTCAGGTCGCATTAATGGGAAATAACTGAACTTGGATTTCTCCAGCTACAGCTTGGGCGTCTGACCAGAGTCACCGGCGTGTGACACCTGGTGCAGCTGCGCCTGGAGGGCCCTTCCCTGACTTGGTGCCACTGGTGATCACAGCTCACACCAAGAAGTGCGCCTGGTGCGTCGTTGGTGCTCTGCGTGCTATTTAAGCTGCTTTCTGATCCTCAGCTGCTTGATCTTGTACATGAGGCGAGTAATTCCTGCCCTCCCTGCTCTTGTGGGTTACTCTTATGTAACTCTCACATGAGTTACTGTGAGAAGAGCACGTGGATCGGCCCCCAGGCTCTGAGCTGCGCGGTGAGGGCTCTGTGGCTGAGCCAGGCGAGGACTGGGGACTCCACTCGAGGCCACCCTCTGTAGCTTTCACGTGTCTTCCCGGCCCAGAGCTTGGGGCTGGTGACCCCGGCCCTGGCCTGAGGCCTGATGTCCCCTGGGCCCTGCCTGGTGTGACATCAGGGTGGGGTGAGCAGGTCTCCCTGGGTGCCTGCCTCCCAGAGGGGCCTGCAGCAGGCGGGGTGTCAGCTTTCACGAAGCCCTGCATCCCGGCCCCCAGGTCCCAGGCCGGCCTCTCTGCCGGGGTCCCCTGGTGGCTTTGTGCCCTCGTTGCAGGGTGGGCCTTGCTGACTGTGCTGGCCTTTCCACTGAGTTTCTTTTCCACAAGTTCCTCTTTCCTCACTGTGCTGGGACAAGGGTCCAAATATCACCCTTATTATGTAAAAGCTGCAGCTTCTGCTCCAACTGCTATGTTCCCAACAGAAAGGGCCAGTCCCCCTTTTATGCACATCTTCCTGCCTCCAACTGGAAGGCACAGACGTTGCTGCCGGAGATGCAGACAATCAGGAAACCAGTTTTTCATTGTGGGACTGTCCATTTTCCTGGGGAGATGACGTGAAACACAGCAGAGACACATGACGGTGACGGCAGTGGCCAGCCGGCAGTATGGGGGGACCCGTGAGCTCCGGCCATGATCGGCCGCCCACTGGCCTGTCCCGAGGACCTGGAGCGCACGTTTAGGATTTGGAGGATGGATCAGGTGGCTCCTTGCGCTAAGATGTGTCTCATTGAAATTTATTCTGCTACAAAAACAAACCCGGAAGAATTAAGAAAATGGTCATAGGAACATACATATCGATAATTACCTTAAACATGAATGGATTAAATGCTCTGACCAAAAGACACAGGCTTGCTGAATGGATACAAAAACAAGACCCATCTACATGCTGTCTGCAAAAGACCCACTTCAGACCTAGGGCCACATACAGACTGAAAGTGAGGGGATGGAAAAAGATATTCCATGCAAATGGAAATCAAAAGAAAGCTGGAGTAGCAATTCTCATATCAGATAGAATAGACTTTAAAATAAAGAATGTTACAAGAGACAAGGAAGGACGCTACGTAATGATCAAGGGATCAATCCAAGAAGAAGATATAACAATTATAAATATATATGCACCCATCATAGGAGCACCTCAATACATAAGGCAACTGCTAACAGCTATAAAAGAGGAAATCGACAGTAACAGTCATAGTGGGGGACCTTAACACCTCACTTACACCAATGGACAGATCATCCAAACAGAAAATTAATAAGGAAACGCAAGCTTTAAATGACATAATAGACCAGATAGATTTAATTGATATTTATAGGACATTCCATTCAAAAACAGAAGATTACACTTTTTTCTCAAGTGCACAAGGAACATTCTCCAGGATAGATCACATCTTGGGTCACAAATCAAGCCTCAGTAAATTTAAGAAAATTTAAATCATATCAAGCATCTTTTCTGACCACAACACTATGATATTAGAAATGAATTACAGAGAAAAAAACATAAAAACACAGACACATGGAGGCTAAACAATACATTACTAAATAACCAAGAGATCACTGAAGAAATCAAAGAGGAAATCAAAAAATACCTAGAAACAAATGACAATGAAAACACAACAACCCAAAACCTATGGGATGCAGCAAAAGCAGTTCTAAGAGGGAAGTTTATAGCTATACAAGCCTACCTCAAGAAACAAGAAAAATCTCAAATAAACAATCTAACCTTACACCTAAAGGAACTAGAGAAAGAAGAACAAACAAACCCAAAGTTAGCAGAAGGAAAGAAATCATAAAGATCAGTGCAGAAATAAATGAAATAGAAACAAAGAAAACAATAGCAAAGTTCAATAAAACTAAAAGCTGATTCTTTGAGAAGATAAATGAAATTGATAAACCATTAGCCAGACTCATCAAGAAAAAGAGGGAGAGGACTCAAATCAATAAAATTAGAAATGAAAAAGGAGAAGTTACAACAGACACTGCAGAAATACAAAGCATCCTAAGAGACTACTACCAGCAACTCTATGCCAATAAAATGGACAAGGTGGAAGAAATGGACAAATTTTTAGAAAGGTTTAACCTTCCAAGACTGAACCAGGAAGAAATAGAAAATATGAACAGACCAATCACAAGTAATGAAATTGAAACTGTGATTAAAAATCTTCAGGACCAGATGGCTTCACAGGTGAATTCTATCAAACATTTAGAGAAGTGCTAACACCCAACCTTCTCAAACTCTTCCAAAAACTTGCAGAGGAAGAAACACTCCCAAACTCATTCTATGAGGCCACCATCACCCTGATACCAAAACCATACAAAGATACTACAAAAAAAAGAAAATGACAGACTATGGAACCTAGAAAAATGGTACCGATGAACCGGTTTGCAGGGCAGAAATTGAGGCACAGATGTAGAGAACAAACGTATGGACGCCAATGGGGGAAAGCAGCGGGGGTTGAGGGTGGTGGTGTGATGAATTGGGCGATTGGGATTGACATGTATACACTGATGTGTATAAAATTGATGGCTAATAAGAACCTGCTGTATAAAAAAATAAATAATATAAAATTCAAAAATTAAAAAAAAAAGAAGAGCATTGGTACAAGAAGAGAAAATAAAAGAATATTCTTCTTCAAAAGTTAAAAAGAAAAAAAGAAATTTATTCCGGCTCCTTTGGTTAATGATGGGGAGTGTCGTCTCTTGGTTTCCCTTTAACCACTTGTTTTGTTCAGATGGTAAAACACTCTTGTCCCAGAAGTTTTCAATTTAGATGCCTTGTTCATGATTTAAGTTGAAGATTGAAGTTATTTAAAACGGAACATAATTATTTAGGGTAAGAAAGTTTGATAGCCTTTTAAAAAGATGCCTAGAAAATTCCCGTTTTGGTTTAGTTGCACCGTTAAATAATGCATATTTAATGTGCGTAAATAATTGTGTGTCTGGAGCAGGCAGGTCTGCTATAAAAAGACGCCGTCAGACGGGGTGCGATGCTGTACCTTCATGTGTGCGAACAGCCTTGGGGACTGTTCCGTGGCTTCCCCCGTATGTGCTACAGACACGGCCGTGTGAAGTGTCAATTTTCACTTCTGGGCTGCTGAAGCCCAACTTATATTCCCATATGCTTTTGTGTGCCTTTGTAGAGCACTTTAGGGTAGATTTTTGCTATTTCATCACTTTTCTTACTCTGCCTTCAGGGACCAGAAACACTGATGTTTCACACGTGACCTGCAAGTTCTTAAACTGACACGGGGCTGAAGGGCCAGGAGAAAGAAAACAGTCCATTTGTTAGGAAAAAAAGAAATAAGTGAAAAAGCTCAATTCCCACTCCTCTCCAGTGATCATATCAGGAGGATTATGAGAAATACTATTAATATGGACTATCCCCCAGGCACTAAAAACCAAACCAAACCCAGGCACTATTGTTTGTCATGCATTTTGTCCTAGCAGAATCATCTTGTTTTCCCCAGAGCTTCTTGTTTTTGTAAAAGACACTAAAATCAACTGACTAAAGTTTATCCAGTATATTCTTTCAACCATAATTTATTCAGTGTTTTTATGTAGCCTGATGGGACTAATTATAATTGATATCTTGCTTACAGATACAAATTCATCTTTATCTCTGCAGTGGCTCCACCCCACCCCCCTAGAAGGGGGATAAAACCTTCCCTTGTGACAAATACTGTCTGTCATCCTTTTGTAACATTGAAATGGCTGACATTTTAGGTGAAAGTTATAGTATGGAATTATTTTCAGAAGCTTCTTTAAAGGAAACGTAATTTCCTTTCACACATATAATTTTCTTATTTGATAGCCCTTTCTATGTTATTTCATGATACCTGGAGCCTTTGGGTTTTAATTTAAAACAGCATTGATCTGCAAAATTAAGCAAAATGTATAAATCAGAAAAAGTGAAGTTTTTCAGAATAAATGATGATCTTGGATTTCTGTCACTGGAGTGTTTTCCAAATTAAGTTCTATAAATGTATCTTTCTTTCTATATGTTTCTAATAGATGGGCAATATGGCCCTGTTTAGAGGAATTCTGTTCTTTGTTTTTAGCAAGGAATGTGGTCAGGTGTGAGTTTGACTTGGGTTAATAAGTAAAAGTCTAACTGAAAACAAGTGCAGGAATGGCCACCTGTAGAAGAACCTGGTTCTTCTACTGAATTTTAGGAAAGGTGTGAAAATTAAATAATGATTAAATAAATGATCGGGATTCACGTGTTGCTTGAGAACTCTTTTTCCTCAGCTGGCACAGAACGTTATATAAATGTGAGCACCACAGCTTGGATACTTATTTCATCAACATACATTTTAAATGAAAATATATTTAGGTGCACAATCTTTTTTTTTCAATTTAGGTACCCTAAAGTAGGTTTAATAAGACAAAAGTCTGACACTGAAAAAAAAGAAATCTGTGCATAATATGATTGCATTTGTTGTTATTGGTATAGCCTGCCATAGAAACTTCTAGAGCATAGCAACATATTGCCTATGGCTCTTTAGAAAGCATATATTTACATAAAGAATTAATGTGTGATGATTTTTGTAAGGAGGTGGGAAGGCAGAGGTGCTGTTTATTTCAGGTCATGGTGTGAATCGGGTGTCTGGGTTCTGTCTGGAGAGTTTTCAAGTGTGTTTTGAACTGCTAGGAATGTGCGAATAAGTCATGTTCCTTTTGTTCAGTGTTGGAACTATGAATTCTTTAATGGGTCCTGCCTGATTGAATATTTTTTTGTGCAAACCTAGAATACAGTGGGATTCTCCTGCCATCTCTGTTCGGAAGTTTCTCTTCATTGGATCACTACCAAGGAAGAGGTCATGTGAGCCCACTTGGGGGAGCAGGGACCTCCCGTGGGCTGGAGGGCACTTGCACGCCCGCTCAGTGTGGTACCAGGGCATGCACGTGGCCATGTAGCGATGTGGCTTTTTTTTACTGCATTTTAAGGTTTGAGCGCTTCTCATCTCCTGGAGCTTTCATAAGGAATGAGAGCTGGTTCATGGTTAGGGATTTGGAATCAGAAGTTTCCCACTTCTCTTTCAAGCTTTGGACTTGGTTTAATTAAAGAGTGCCCTGAAATTATAAGGTGCGCTTTTATCTGTTTATCGGTGAGACTTTTAAGCTGATAACAGGGAAGCAGCACAGAGGTGGAGAAACAGATTGGATTCTGAGGTGGATGAAACGCTCAACCCAATTTCGACTTTTCTGTTGTGTTCATCAAACAGCATGTTGTTTTCTCCAACTGCCTTTTTCGTAAGAAAATGAATGTACATTCCAAATGGAAAGATAAGTTTATGCGAGTCTGGATTTTAGCTTGTCTGCGTATGAGGGTCTGTGAAGGGTTTTGTTGGCACACTGGTTCTTCTCCTGGTTCAGAGAGAGAGGGAGACCCTCCTCGCCCCCAGACCTCTTGCTTTCCAGTGACGGTGAGTTTGGAGGGAGTGCATCTGGAAAAGAAGCAGGAAAATGCAAATGGAATCTGAGAGCACAGATGGGGGTGGGTTCAGCAGCTTTGGGCTGCTGCTGGAGAAAGAGTCACCTCTTGGTTGTTAGGGATGCAGGTCGTGTTTTCTTGCTTTTTTCTTTTTTTTGGGTAATAAGTTGATGGCATTTGAGAAGGAGATGCCAAAATAACCAAAGGGAGGCAAGATCACATCATGCACGAGTGGTTGATGACCTGGGGACGTATCTCGTGTGTGGTTTTGTCTGAACAATGTCCATTTTTTCCAGTTGTTTTCACTCCACGAGAGCGGGACCCATGGTCCTGCTGCGGAGGTGGTGGGAGTGTTCATTTTTACCCCTGGTGCCTGGTGTCGGGTTGGGAGCTCATAGTAGGTATTCAGGAAGTGTTTGATAAATGAATAAACGAAGGCATACACCTAGAAGGTGGTTCTGATGTCGGACAGACCCAGAGGTAGGCTTGCTCTGCACAGCGCCGAGGGGAAGCCTGGGGTCCTGTGTTAGGAAAACTTTTCCTGAGTCAGAGCCCCCTGAGATTGCTGTGAGCTGCCTGGGGAGGGAGGGGCTGCAAGCAGGGGTGAGTGGTGGAATAAAGCGGAGGGCACTCAAAGGTTTTTAATGGGCAGTTAAACCAGATGATTCTAAAATGCTATTTATATTCTGAGACTGCGTTAAATATTTGAGCATCTCCTGTTTCCATAACGATGTGTGAGTCACCAGGGAGAGAGATGGCAGTGTGTGCAATGAGGTGCCTACCTAGGCTTGGGTATTCCCAACCTCATCTTGGTAGTAAAATAAAAATTTAAGAATAAAACTTGGCAAATAACAAATTGTACATAGATACAATGAAATTCAGGACAGTCAAACCATTCATTCAATAAATTTTTGAGTGCCAATAGGCATTATAGGTGCCGGGGCTGTCTTTGTAGTTGGAGAGAATAGCAAAACCTCCTGGGAGGGGATGGGGATGGGACTGTAAAGAATTTCTAGAAGTTCATTGGCGGCCTGGAGCATCAGGGGGGTGTGCAGTGGGGGGAGATTGGTGCGGGAATGGGGAGGTGCCCTGGACAGTGAGGAAACCTTCCTTAGGAAAGTAGTAGCAGGCAAACCAGGAAGGAGGCTGGGGTCACGTTGTGGTGGACCTCAGGTATCGCCCGAGCACTGAGTTGATCCTGTGACTGAGTGCGGAGGGAGAGGGGTGTGCGGTTCAAGTGCATTTAGAAAAGTGATTGCTTCCGCCAGATAGGAATGTGGAGTAGGCAAAAATGATGTAATCATAGACATGGAGATCCAACTGGCCAGTCAATCAGGGAGGTATCATAGCTAAAAAGACATTTGGCGTTTTGTTAGTGGCTCATCTGTTTGCTGATTTAAACTTAGTTGGTTCATTTTGGGTCTATTCTTTTTCGGGTCCATTTTCTTTTCAAGTGGATTCATAGGCATTTACCACTTTCTCATTTCTACACTTATTGTGACTGAGTTTGTCACTGTTATGGAAGTGTTCTCACATGCTGGCTTCACTGGTGTAAGATGTCACTTGATGTCACCAAGAGTTGAGAAAAGCTATTTTAAGTGGGGTGGGAAAGGAATGTATTTCAGTTTTTAAAGGGGCCACTGAATTTTCCAACAAAGCTGAGAATTTTTAAGGAGCTTGGGCACTTGTGCATTCTGTAATGTTGGGAGGTCTTGTTAAAAGGCTTCGGATTTCGTTCTGGTTCTTTGTTTCTAGGTCACTGTTAGTGAAACGTCATTGGATACTTATAAACAAATATAATCGAGTGTTAAGTCCTTAATATTTTAAAATAAATATTAGGAAGCCTGAATTTTAGAGGAATTGTGCCCCCCCCATTTCTTCTTCCTTTTTTTCAGGGCTATGGCTTAAAAAGACCATGGTTTTGAGGATCCTCTGTTACAATAATATAATTTTGCACCAGAGAATACAGTTAAGTACCAATATTTATAGAGAACTGTAGCTAATATTTTCAAATATTTTCCTTTAAAAATTTTTCAAGCAAAATTGCATTTCTTTTAACTTTTACCTCCACAGTTTTACCTAAGCTAAGACGTTAAAAGAGTTTAAAGATAAAAACTTTTAAAGAGTTCCTGGAGGCTAGCCCCATACTCTGTGAGGGTGGCTGTCCCTTCAGTGAGTTCAAATGTCCAAAACTAGTCCTGTGAAAACTGTCCCTCCGTGCCACGTGTTCTCTGCTTCAGTTTGTGAAACAATTAGTTGACATGGTTCTGTGGGCCAGATTACTAGGTTATCTATAGACACATTGAAAGATACTTTAAAAAACTTTTTAAGGAAGTTAGGTAAAACTATTAATCAGTATTAACAGTCTTTTAAAAATGCATGTTTGGGACTTCCCTGGTGGCACAGTGGTTGGGAATCCACCTGCCAACGCAGGGGACACGGGTTCGATTCCTGGTCTGGGAAGATCCCACATGCCGTATCCCCGTTGACTAGCTTGGCTCTTGTTAAAAAAAAAAAAAAAATGCATGTTAGACATTTAGAGTATGATGTAAAGAAGTGATCTTGGTACCTTTAGATAATTTGTTAATAAATGTGGTCATTCTTAATTAGTTTTCTAATCCTTGAACAGCACACTTTTTTTTTTTTTTTTTTTTTTGGTCTCACCCTGATTTTCCTTGAACTTTATAATTTTTACTCCTTTTTCTCTCATTCTTCCGTCAGAGAGCTTCTTGATATATTCAAATTTGTAGTCTCCAGAGCTTCAGCTCTTATTAGCTCTTCTTCAGAGGCAGCTCTGAGATAATTTCCCAGAGGATTCTGCTGCTTCCTCGGAGAGCCGTGGTCCCTCCCCACGCAGGGGAGCCAGAGGAGGGAGGTCGTGGACTCAGATGACGGATGTTGGCTGACTTACGCTGTCAGGAGCACTGTTTCCAAGAAGAAATAAAACTTTAAAGGAGGAAAAACATTTTTTTCCTTTCTCCAAATTTAGCTCTTTGCCTTTGAAAACTGGATCCAGGAAAACAAACGCATCCATCCGAGTATGTGTATCTGAGTATGTTTGTTCGCACATTTCTGTGTCTATAAACTTGTCCCATGAGTATGACTGAGGAGTATATTCCTAGTGATTGCTTTAGTTTTAGTAATTTGTGTAAGTTGGTTCACTGGAGGGTCTGCTGATCAATAGAGAATTATACATTTGCAGCTCGTGGTGCAACATAATTTCAAAAAGCAAATTTAGAATAAGAATTGACAAGGGTTTTAGAAAACCGTGTGTTATTTTGTTTTTTACTACATGAGATTCATTTTCTAAAAAATTTTTATTTATTTATTTTCATTCGCAAAATGTTTTTGGCCCTTTGACCCTAAAGGGTTTCCTCCATAAATTCAGAAACTTGGAAGCTGATCCCCAGAGAATATTGGGCAGAAAACCAGTTTTTAAACCTTTTTTATTCTACAGGAAATGAATGTGTTTGCCCTTTTCCTGTGGTGCCATATTGTCTGAATTTTCTTTCTGTTCTTATAATGGGCAGAAAGAGTAAGAAGGCCACACATTTGCTAATCCTCTTGGTGCTGTGTCGTGCTATGCTGCAGGGCTGAATAATTATGATTAATTGTGAGCTGGACCATGTGCATTTCAGAGAGTGGATTGTAATTAAATAAAACCTAATGATTTTAACATTGGGCTACTGGTATGTATTTATGATACATAGCTCTATTATTCCTACATGATATACTTTGTAATTGCACAGATGTTGCTGAGCTCAAATTTCAAGCCATAAAAATGTTTTGGGACTGCTTTCTAACGACAGTAAGGTTTCATGTATCTTTGTGTTTCACAGATTAGACCTCAGAAAGGTGAAAACTGAGTGGTGAATCAAAAAGAAAGCAGGTGGCCAGTAGCACACATAGGCACACACTTTAATCAAGATGCAAGTTGGCTTTCTTGTGTATTGCTCACTTGACTGTATTTTTACATATTTTTATAAAAGTGCAAATGTGAGTTTATGTTAATGATTTAAAATACTTGAAACCATCGAGCCATTGTGGGTTGGTTCTGAGCATGCCTTTAAATTCATCAAAGAAGTTATTTTGTGTGATGGACTTTAAGTATAAATATTTATTAGTTTTTGTACGGTAAGTAGCTTTGGTTGAAATATTGTCACCTATATGGTTTAGGTTTTATAGCTGCTTGGAGAATTATGTACATTAACTCGAAAGATTAATT
Organism: Kogia breviceps; assembly: GCF_026419965.1. Classification (NCBI taxonomy): domain Eukaryota; kingdom Metazoa; phylum Chordata; class Mammalia; order Artiodactyla; family Physeteridae; genus Kogia; species Kogia breviceps. The sequence goes on from NC_081312.1 coordinate 170,646,391, forward strand.
ACATTTAATTTTCATTTAAGATTAATTAGTATTGTTGACTTGATTGCCTGGCTAGGTACTTTATCATCTCCCCTTCAGCTCGTTTCCAGCCCACGGTTATTCAGTCATTTTGCAGGCGAGTAACTTCGTGTCCCAGGCTCTCATTTTTCCCCATAATGATAATAAGGATACCCACACTGCTGCATTGCTGTGATGATTAGCAATGCTACTAGGTTCCATTCACTGTGTCCAGTGCTGTAAACCAGAATTAAGAAGCTTCTGCATCCATTATGTCATGAAACCTTGCTACTGCCCTTTGGGGTAGGAATTTTGCCCCAGTTTTCCTGATAAGGAAATTAATCATGCAAGTTTCCCACAGCTTGACCAGGGTTGCACGCAGCTCCTGAGAAGCTGGGTTAGGACTAAGCACGTACAGCACCCAGCACTGTCCCGCTCACCTTGTGGTGGTTGTTATAGATTCGCAATGACCATTGGAGGAAAGTGTGTAAAGAGGTGAGAACTAATTTTTTAAACATTACATTGTCTTAGGCTTTTTTTTTTTTTTTTTTTTTTTTAAATCATGGTTGTCTTCTTCCTAAGGGATAATTTCTCTCTCACTGATAGGGAAAATGTCTATATGTTTAAGGATTTGGGGGTGTATTTGGAAAAGGATTTTATATGTTTTTAAATTTTATATTTTTAATGCATTTTAAACATAGCTTTAGAGCACTTTGGGTGTATACATACAATTATATACACATATTACTAGCTTATGTCTATGTTTATGTATCGCTTACACACTGTGTTTATAGACGTGTACTATATTTGAATTACTTTATTCTAAATGTCAGGCATTCCGTTTCATTCCCATTTTCGTCTACGTGGATTAAGATAAATTTATCAGTTTTCAGCTGCTTCTCCCGATGTCATTATGCACAATCGTGTATGGGACCTCAGGGGTGCAATTCTTGTGGTTGGTCCAAGATCTAAATATTTCCCTGGACCTCCTATGATTTTATTCTGATGTGTCCTATTTAGAAGTTCATAGGGAAGGGATTCTAAAAATGATATTAATTTTGTGATTTGTCAAGTTAATTTTTCTGGCCATATTTGAAATTAAATTTGAAAAGGCATTTTAGGGGGACTTCCCTGGTGGTCCAGTGGGTAAGACTTCGCACTCCCAATGCAGGGGGTCCGGGTTCCATCCCTGGTTGGGGAACTCAATCCCGCACGCATGCCGCAACTGAAAGTCCGCGTGCCGCAACTAAAAACGATCCCGAACACTTCAACAAAGGATCCCGCATGCCACAACTAAGACCCGGCACAGCCAAAATAAATAAGTAAATAAATATTTTTTAAAAGAGAAAAGAAAAGGAAAGGTATTAGGAAAATCTAAAATTACTCCCTTATGCTTCTTTTCCTTGCTTTCCTCAGTGTATGAGTACTCTCTGTGCCTTTTGATATTTTGGTTTTTAATCTCTTCTGCCTTCCAGTTTTGTCCTGATAACGCTTGGTTAGCTAATGCCTCTCTAAGAGTTACGCTCTCCTATTAGTTTGTATTTCTAGAAAAAGTTTAAATTTCACATTTTGATTAGCTTACTTTCTTTCCATTTTTAGGTTGAGGACTACAGTTGTTTAACAGTAAACGAACTTGGTGGTTAGGCAGCATTATGTTCCTAAAATGTCTACTTATAATGTACAAAGTTGTGATGGAAAACATTCATATTTGTATTATCTCATGTTTTACATGTAACTATTAAACACAGAATACCTCTGAAGACTATCATTGATTTTCCCAGCCATCAAAGATTTTTACTTTCATGTAAGCATTGAATAATGAATGTAAAAATAAATTGGTCCTTATTCTGCCTAATTCTAGATTCATGGGTTTCTTCTATTTTTAGGGCTGAGTTTGGCTGGCATCATGGCAATAGACTGATATCAGCTCTTCTAAATTGTTCGGGGACTAGGATGTTTTCAGTTACTAGGTATTTTTAAACAAGAAAAGAAAAACACCCATTTTTGTCCCCGTCTTTGTATGAATGTATTTCCCTGGGTGCTGCTTACTTTGTAAAGTCATGGAAGGGTTGAAAATTTTCAAGTTTGCTATCAGCACACACACAGCCTTGTCAGCTGGACTTGCAAATATAAATAAGCCTTGTGTATTTTCAGCAATCAAAAGCCATGGCTGTTTTCTCATTATTCTGATGGGTACCACACTTTATAAAACCTAGAATTAATCACATACAGTGTTCAGCAATTTCATTTTACAATCGATGACGATCATGACGTGAAACAAAACGAAACACCCCCTCCCCGCTACCATTATCAGAAAAACCTCCTAACGTAGCATATTCTCGGAACTACAGAAATATTCTTTGGGGAATGAATATAGTTCAACCCTGATCCTACTGGTTCCTTAGAATTTTCCTCCTGTCCATTCTCTGTACACGCCTCTTTTCCTCTGATTGACACAAGTCTACACACAACATTTTGGTTTATTTGCTAATCCTCCTAACTGTCCTCGAAGGCTGGGTGTCTGCTGAGACTGTCTGCATAATGATTTCCTGGTTTGAAGAGCATCCCGGTCCCACAGTGCCCGCCGGGGTTTGATGAGTGCAGCTGTCTTCTGTTGTTTTGGACAGGGACACAGCCTAGCATGTTTGACATGTTTGTGTATGGAAGAGTCTGAGTAGCAGCCAGAGACAAATGAGCATCTGAGAGCAAACCAGGCGCTCGCTCGGGACCGGCCGAGTAACTTGCGGGGACGCCCTCGTGCAGAGTGAACGCGCCTGGTGCCTGGTTCAGAAGGTCACCATTCAAGACACTGACAACAGAGCGTCCACCCAGTGCGGGCCTCTGTGCTGATGCAAGGGTGGGCGCACCCCTGAAGCCTGCCCTGCTCTTCCTCTCAAACAAATGAAGGAAGAACACCTAAACGTTTCTCGCAAAGCTTTTCTTTTCTTTTTTCTTTTCTTTTTTAAATATTTATTTATTATGGATTTGGTTGCGTCGGGTCTTAGTTGCGGCAGGTGGGCTCCTTAGTTGCGGCATGCGTGTGGGATTTAGTTCATGCACCAGGGATCAAACCCAGGCCCCCAGCACTGGGAACGCGGAGTCTTAACCACTGCGCCACCAGGAAAGTCCCAAGCTTTCTCGATTCTGATGCTAGAGGGCTGAGTAGAGTGGGGTGTACCTGGCTCCATCCGGTCTAGGTCTTGGAATCGGGTTTTTCCTCGCTGATTGACCCCTGGTCCTCTCACGGCTATAGAATGAGCTCTGAGGGGTGCCAGACCCACGAGCAGATATGTCTGCAAGGTGCCAAAAGATGAATTTACCTTTCCTCCCTTTTCTCAACACATTTGGAACAGAAAAGGGATGATAAGAACAGACATCACCTCGGATAACTGCCATTCAGAATGTGTATAATTATTAGAGTGTATAAAACACAGAGGATCGTTTTCTTTGAATCCATTCACTTTCCACTCATACTCTTTTCCCTCCCAATAATCCCAGGAAGTTACTTAATTATTTAACTGTTCTTCTAGCTGTTACACATTAAGAATTCCTGTTGTTGGCACAAAACCCATCACTTAAGCCTCGTCTTGGGAATGCGCTCATCCTTGTTATTTCTGATACGACCATGAGATGTTGTGGTTTTTAGCACATTTGTCTGTACCCTGGAGGGTTGTTTGCAAACACGGATCACATGTGTTGTGAATTTATCTGTAAAATGATGGAATCTTTTTATGGTTTTAATGTATCTGGAGTAATGACTTTGTGGGTGGGCTGGGGTGAAGCTCTGACAGTTTTGAGATCTGTAAAATGCAGAAAACTTGGTACTGCCTTTTGAGGCACTTAGATGGGCCCCCAAAGATTAAGATTTGCGCCGAAGTACGTTTCTCAAGTTTGCCTTTCACCACAAAAATAACGCATCTATCTATGGATCTGGACCACTCTTTCCATGTCCCAGCTGTGTTAGGGCTCTCCCGTGGATACAATTAACTGGTTTGCCCCCTAAGACCTGCGAAGAACCACCAATCAACAGAAATCCTGGAAACACATGCTGCACAGCGTGCGAACTTGATGGAGGGGATTGGATCAGGCGTGCTTTTCCCGCTTCCAGCTTCATCTGTCTGCTCCTCTCCTTTCTCTTGGTTGCTCCACTGGTTTGAGTTACCCAGGGTCCCACGTCACCTTCCCCCTCCTACCCTGAGCATATGCCTTTAGACACCCACCTGCACATGTGTACAGATGTAGTTTCTCCTATGAAAACTGGCAGGACTAACAAGAAATTACTTGTATTTGTGGATTGGCTGGTCACAGCTTTATAACGCTCACAGAGGTATATTTCATTGGCTGTTTGTCCTTTGCTTTGGGGGCCGTTTTGTGAAATGAGGGAACCAACTTTTCTGATAGGATTTTAAGGCAGCAGTTTTTTTTGGGGGGAAAAACTAGATGGTTTTTGAATTTCTTCTTGAAAGTGTCTGGGACTGAAGGCATCTTTGACAGTCACCTCTCTCCTCCAGGATTTGGGTGTAAAGGGATTGATGGCACGTGGGATGGTTTTCTTGTGTGTAATTGTCTTGTCACTGAACCCAGAGCAGGGGCGCACCCCAACTTACCCGTCTTCCCACCTTTCTCTTTCCCCCATGACTGCTACATGTATGTTTTCGGCTTTTTTTTTTTTTCCCCCCTATTTCCGTTCCTTCCTAACTTTCTCCCCCCTTCTGGTCCTTCTGCTCCCTGTCTGGTGTGCGAGCCGCACGTGATGGCCTTACACACTGTTACACGCTTCTGGTTATGAAGTCTCTGGCGAAGAGGTGAGTTGTTTGCAGAGCCCCCCTCCTTGCTGTTCGACGGCTTAGATAACTGAGGTTCTGTTCTGAGTTGTGAACTCTGGTTGACTTGGAAGCCCCTTTCCCTAAAGGCAGGGTGAAGCGCCCCACCCTGGACTGCGTGTCTGCTTTGCAACGTGCTCCTTTACCCCTTGCCGTCCTTTTTGGCTTTGTTTTGGAGGGAACTAGGCAGAAGGGGCCATCTTTGCAGATTAAACCCGGGCAAGTTAATGTTGTCATTGGGCAAAGACTATTAATCCCTGGGGTTCTTGGAATGTGTCAGATCTTCTCTGCCAAGGGCAAGATGCCATCAAGGACAAAGATGAGCTCTTAAGGGAAACAAGGATGCAACTTTATTAGTACCAGAGCTGCAAAGCACTAGGCAGGGGGTCCTTTCTAATTTAAACTTGCAGCCCACCCAGGCGCCATTGCTGCGCGCCAGGACACCTTGGCAAGCTACCAGCAAAGAGTAATTTTCAAAGCACAACGTTATTTTCTCTGATATACTCTCTCAGGTCCTATATACTCTGCTTAATTTTGATAACCGTTTGCTGCTCTAGCACTAGACGGTACTTTTCTTCTTTCCATTAATCTCTTTCTACCAAACTATTGCATTAAAGGGTACCACACTTTGAAATTTAAAAACTACAGCATAACTGTTTGTCAACTATTTTAAATTACAACAATTTAAAAAATACTAGTGATCTTGAATACATATTTTACATTTTTTGAACCTCAGTTTCTCTTTCTGTTCATTGTAGGCATTATGTGGGTAGTAGAAAAGACCTTTAAACGTTAAAGTGCATATATAGTGGATTGAAGAACCTTTGTGTATCTATAAACGCATGCAACTGCCACTCAGATTGAGATGTGGCACATTCCCTGCGCCCCAGAAGGCTCCTTGAACCCATTTTGCCGATGGGCAGTTCACCCCTTGCCTGTTGTTCTGATCGATCACTCAACATTAGTTTTTCCTGTTCTTGAACTTCACAGAAATGAGATAATACATTATACACTCTCGTTACTGGCTTCATTTGCTCATTATTATGTCTGTGAGATTTATCCATGTTGGGTTGTAGCAGCGGTTCATTTGGTGTAGTAATCTATTGTATGATTATGCCACAACTTTAAAAAAATTATTTATTTATTTTTGCATTGGGTCTTTGTTGCTGCACGTGGGATTCTCTAGTTGTGGTGAACGGGGGCTACTCTTCGTGCAGCGCGCGGGCTTCTCATTGCGGTGGCTTCTCTTGTTGCGGAGCACGGGCTCTAGGCGTGCGGGCTTCAGTAGTGGTGGCTTGTGGGCTCAGTAGTTGTGGTTCGCAGGCTCTAGAGCGCAGGCTCAGTAGTTGTGGCGCACAGGCTTAGTTCCTCTGCGGCATGTGGGATCTTCCTGGACCAGGGCTCGAACCCCTGTTCCCTGCGTTGGCAGGCGGATTCTTTTTCGTAAAACATCTTTATTGGAGTATAATTGCTTTACAATGGTGTGTTAGTTTCTGCTTTATAACAAAGTGAATCAGCTATACATATACATATATCCCCATATCCCCTCCCTCTTGCGTCTCCCTCCCTCCCACCCTCCCTATCCCACACCTCTAGGTGGTCATAAAGCACTGAGCAGATCTCCCTGTGCTATGTGGCTGCTTCCCGCTAGCTATCTATTTTACGTTTGGTAGTGTATATATGTCCATGCCACTCTCTCACTTCGTCCCAGCTTATCCTTCCCCCTCCCCATGTGCTCAAGTCAAGTTTTTTTTTTTAAGATTCCATATATATATATATGTGTTAGCATACGGTATTTGTTTTTCTCTTTCTGAGTCACTTCACTCTGTATGACAGACTCTAGGTCCATCCACCTCACTACAAATAACTCAATTTCATTTTTTATGGCTGAGTAATACTCCATTGTATGTATGTTGCAGGCGGATTCTTAACCACTGCACCGCCAGGGAAGTCCCCATATGCCACAGCTTTTTAGACTGTTTCCAGTTTGGGGGTACTTCTGATCAGTGGTGTACCTAATGTATTTGACACCAGCATGGATCATTTTTATAACACCCTACTATACAACAAAATTATTTTCATTAGTAATTACAACACAAAACACAAAATAACCTCCAGAAACGAAATGCAGTGAAAGTTTTCCTTTAGTGAATCTCCAATATTTAATTGTGTCAGTTAAAAAAGTATTGCAATACGAAAAAAGGAAAAAAAGAACTGGATGAACAGTTTTCAGTTACACTTAATTTTATTTTTCTTGAAAGAAAAGTGAACAGTGTATACCCACCTATGTATTGGTCTGTCACAGTAATGAATGTCAACATTGTGGTTTCTGTTTTTGAGACTTCTCCAATCTGAGGACAACAGGAAAGGAGTATTACCTCCAGCTGAGTGTAGGTTTTGTTCTATTTGGGGGAGTGTGAAAGAGAGAGGGGATGGTGGTGGCAGTGGTGAGTCGGGAAGCTTCCAGACCTACCCCCTGAATGTTGACTGAGTCTGGGTAGCTGCAGGGTCAGGGCAAGGCTGTTCCTGGTGGAGGGAGTGGTATTTACACTGGCAGAGGCTGCGACGTGGTTCCGTATCGGTACCAGTTCCGGACCATGAGGGGCAGGGCGGGTCGAAGTCTGGTTGGAGCTGTAGCCAATGCCAGACCCTGGCAGTCCTGCCTTCTAAGTCGGGCTTTCAGTGTAGGGCACAGCGGGGCACATGTGAATTGGGATTTTAGATCATCCGCTTTAGCGCTGGTCCCCTTATTAGAAGCTGTTCTTAGCTCTTTACTCCTGTATCCCCAGAGCTTATTGATGGTTCTCGACCTCTGCCCTAGTTTTTAACAGTTTCCAAATGTATTTGGTGCTGGGGCAAAACCCAGTTTACTCCTGAAGTCCTGGGGTAGGTACACTGAAGCATTCCTGATAACATTAATAGTTCCGTTTAGTAAATATTTTGGAAAAAGAGCCTCTTTATGGGCATTCTCTCCTCCCTCACTTGAACAAATTTGCTTTTTCTTTCTCATGTTATCCAGAAAGTTCTCTGAAGACTTGCAGTGTTACATACATTGAATGTTCTATTGATTTTTACCTTTGAATGCTAAAATATCTTATACCAGGTTGGACAACTCCTTGTTATAAAGCTCACGTTTAGTTTCAAACTGAGTCTGGTGCCAATTTTATGTTCCAATAGTTTATTTATATTTAAAATTCCAATTTCCCAATATTTGTGCTGTTTTTCAGAATTGTGTCTTCGTGTTCTTTCTTTCAGTGGGTGTTGTTTATTATGCCTCACCTCTTTCTGCAGGAACTTCAGAGATTCCTTCTTGCTCTACAGAACACATTAGAATTTCTTCTCTTTTTCAGTGTCTTAATTAGGTGATACGAATATGTGCATAATTAAATACATTCTGCAGTTCCTAGCCAAGGATTTCTTTTTGACTCTTGTAGACAGACATTTATGGGTAATAGTTGTTACTCGTGAGTTCATTTTTAAAAAAGATAAACGTCTGAAGTTTCAAAAACTGATTTCATAGTTCATGGGTTAGCTTTTGATAGGTTCATATACAGGTGGAAACAGGGTCTGCAAGAAAGTTACTACTTTGGAGTCATAACTAAACTGGTTGTGATTGTCACCCACTGGCAACAATTGGAGTCTTGTTTTCTTTCAAGTGACTGTTCCTTAGAAACTGTTTTCTGCGTGTGTACCCCAGTTCACCCCAACTTTGTCTTCCCCACACATTGAAAATTAGATGATTTCTTAGACTGTTCCCCCTCCGAAAGAATGTTTTAAATCACAGAAAAGTGTTTTTATTTTATATATATATATATATATATATATACACACACACACACACACACACATATATGTGTGTGTGTGTGTGTGTGTGTGTGTGTGTGTATTTTCGCCGTGTGGCCTCAGTTTCCTGACCAGGGATTGACCTAACCACTGGACCTCCAGGGAATTCCCGAAAAGTGTCTTTCTAAACAAATTGTCCCAGTAAAACTTGGTAAGCAAGATGGTAAGCAAGAAAAATATACAAATATGTAACACATTACATTATAGGATATATAATAATATTATATAAGTAAAACCAAAAAATCAGTAACAAATTATAAACATAGGTGAGGCGGGTACAGTCATCCTCCGAGGATACTGGCTTCTCTTAGCAGCCTTTGCTACCCTCGTTCTGCCATCACCGCAGTGATGTTGAGAACACTGCGGTCTTCCCAGATGTTCTTATTCCCGTATTATCTTGAATGCCTATCTTCGGCTACTAACTTATCCTTGCTCCAGTTTAACCCCTCAGCACTGTTTCCTTGACCATTCTGTTAGGAATCTAGAGATTTCGGGGTTTTCAGTGTTTCTTTGATAAAGCAGATCCTTGGAATGTTTTTGGCACTGGAGTGGGGGCGGGGTGTGAAATCTACCCTCTCTCCCTTTCAGCTCTACATCTGGGAGCCATTTCTTATTTATGTGCCTAAAAGTAGTCAAATCCCTTCTCTCTTTTGCAATCTCTCTCTAGATTTATTTAAGATGGAGATAATGAATTTAAAAACTGCTGGACGCCTCTGCTGCTCTTTGAGGTTGCTTTAGGGACACACATGCCCCTGGCTTTGTCATCTTCCCTGCTCTAGAATTGGGTTAGGCACCTCTGCACGTTTTCTGCAGGGCTTTGAAAATCTGTGTGCGTGTAATAGAAGGAAAGTCCAACGCAGTTATGTTTCACCAAGCCCATTTTCCAAAAAGAGGTAAAAATTAGGGTTGGATGCACATATTGCTTGCAAACTTGGATGCTCCCAAGGTTATCTGCATAGACGTGGCAAATCTCACCTGCTCTGTAGTGACTGTATAGGATTTAACTGGAATTAGAGCTCAGGAACAAAAGCAATGATTGGAACAACATTTGTTCTTAAAGGTTAATGTGGTATCCACGCCCGCTCACACTTCTTTTTTTTCATGGAAAGAATTGGTATGTTCCGTAAGGATAAAATTAAGTTTTTATCCTCATCGTGTATTTAATGAGAAAGAATAGGAAAAAGAAAACAGAGATAATTCTATTGCAAAAACTGAGGCAGAATATTTTTTGCCCTAAATAGTGAGCTCTTTCTATTTGAAGTAACTAAGTGAAAAATAAAATTTTACTTCACGTCAGTTTCAGTGGAAAAACTTAATTTATTACACCGCAGTGTAATAAACTTTACTTTTTGCTCTAGAAAGTGACTTAGTTATGGTGACATACCCCCTCCTTCCTTGAAGTCCTTTAAATGGGTAATTCTGAAAAGCATCACCATAATTGGTATTTGGTATGTCACTGGGTACACATGAGGATAAATAAGAAATTGTAGTGAAATCAACTTGAAATTTAACCAAATTGGAGACATCATGCCTTGTAGTGTGCTTTATGAAGTATAGTCATATTTTGTAGTACTTTGTAGTAGATTTCAGAAGTTGTAGTTGCAAGCAAAAAATCTTTTATTCCTAACTTTCTGAAGGATTTATTTGAGACTGAATATTCAGTAAACACTTATGCCAATATTTTGCAATAGAAATTTCTTTTGTAGTACAGTATTTAGTATTTTCAGTTTATTAATCTTTGCTATGCTAAGAGAAAAATAAATCTCTTTCCCTCTCTCCCGTCCAACAAGAATTACTTCTCAAAAATTTCATCAGAGGCTGATTTGACTTCTTTAAAGCTAGGACAGAGGGATGAAGACAGAATTTCACAGACTATGGTCTAAGTCTGACAGCCTGATATTTTTAGGGAATATTTGGATTTTTAAGCCTTAAGAAGTTCTCATATATTCCTGGACCACAGAACTCCAACCTCAAGTTTAGAATTTAAGCACCTGAATAATAATGATGATGGCAGTGGTCCTTTCCTATGTGTCTGTTATTTGCTTGGCCCCGTCCTAGGTGTTTTAGACATTGCTGTCTTATTCAAGAGGCAGACAGCCCCACGGTGCTGATCTGAAGAAAGTAAAGCTTCAAGAGTGGCTTGGCCAAGATGCCTTGCGTCTGAAAGGCCAGTGTTGGGATAAAAGCCCAAATCTGACTTGTTTTAGTGCCATGTCCTTTCACGGTCCTCATCTGCCTTCAGAAGGACTTCATGGCTAGGATAATGCTCTCTTTCTAAATTCTGGCATTACTTAATCCTCATTCTTGAGTTGTTTTGGTCTCTATCTAGCCAAGCCATGTGAGAGAAGAGTTGAAGAGCTTTTTACACAGGCTTCAGTGATGTATTTGTGTAAATGGGTTGCAGAGTCCACCCAAGTTCACTTCCTCATGACAGAAGTGATTGTAGACTCTTTGTACTACTTGGAAATAGGAGTTGAAATGTAATAGTCATGAAGTGTCAATTGTGGGTCATTTCAAAGACACTGTTTTTACAAATTTATTACACACATGCTAGGTCCTTCGAACAGCATGCTTTGACTGAAGAGTCTTTACTAGCAGCACACGTTCCCCTGTGCTCGGCATTGTCCTTAGGGTGTAGGATTGACTTTTGAAGTAATAAACCTTTTCTTTGCTCTCTGTGATCTGAAAGGGAAGCTATAGTCTGAGTGCTCGGGAAGAGGCATAAGTCATAATTGTGGGTTGTAATCAATGTAAATCCATGAGAAAATGGTTCAGCTTCAAACAGCCGGGTAGCAGAAGCTTGTAAACCCATGCCCCCATCCTCCTTTCTGGGGCCCAGATCATGGAAGAATTATTCATCTTTTTTTAGCCATGGGATTTCTAAGGCTTCTCACAATCTCCCGTCTCTTGGCTTCTAGCAAGAAAACAGTATCAAGTCTTAAAAGACAGAAATGAATTCCTAAGTAAGTTACACTTTTTCAAGTTTTCACTAAATTTAAATAATAATAATACTCCTACAGATGACAGCTCAGGCCATCTCTTCCTCAGTGGTGCTGAGCTAACATTCTGAAATCAAGATGGCATTCTCTCTGTTCCCCTGTCTGGGTAATAGCTGATAAAACATTAATCATCTCAAGGTTCTATTCAAGTCCATTGATGGAAATGGTGAAATGTAATTTAGCTTGAGGAATTGAATTAATGTTTTCTAATAGCTCTGAGGTATTCAGTGATTTATAGGTTTCAATGCTGGAAGGTGTGTGTGTGTCTCTGTGTGTGTTTGTGTGCAGTAGTTAATCTAAATAGGTGATTACAAATGATGCACATCCTGTGTTACAAAAATGTGTATTAACTCTGTGGTGAATGTTAGTGTGGTTTATTTGTGTCTGTCATTGTAACATTTATTATATTATACACCGGGCACAAAGTGGTACTCAATTCAGAACTATTTGTTGAATTTTTACAAAACCTTTAACTATGGATGTACATATGCAGATGTGGATATGGATATATCTACATCTATATCTATATAATGATATATTTTCGAGAAAGTTCAGAATTTATTCTTTTGTTTTTAAGAGTGTAAGAGTTTATTATTTGTCTGATCAGAAAGATCTTAGAAATCAAGTACACACATTAAGTAGTTATTGTGAATGTCCAGAAGTAACAAAAATTAGCTAATTGTTGCATATCCTTACTTGCATACATAAATACTATTTTAAAGATACCACATAGGTATTTTTACCATATATATCTTCATACTGCTAAAATACGTTATTAAGATTTACTCCTAAGGTGACTTACTTTAAATGCCCTTCTATAGAATATTTTGAAATTACTTCATCATCTCTAAAGCTATAAGCTTATCATAAACCATAGTATCAAAATACACTTTATAGAATTCATTATGCTACATAACATTTATTCATTACAGAATTTATTCTTATTTGATTATTTATGTTATGAGCCTCTAGCATGCAAGCATTAGCTTTCCAATCTATCATTTCCCTCCTTTACAGCTCTTTTATTTCTCCCATCCCCTACTCTCTACCCTATAGCATTTTTGCCTAAAACCCACATTAATAATATACTTGTGTCTTTCTCACTACTCATTTCTTTTAAAAAGTTACAGTAGGATGCAGGTCACAGTACGGAATGAAAGTGTGGGTCCCTTGTTCAAAAATGATTAATAAGTTTGAAACTGCAGCAGCAGAGCATTAAACTAAGTGCGTGGGACCCTGTGCAGTGACACAAGTCGAACGCCCACGAACCAGCCCTGCGCTGCTGTCGGAGCGCTAGTAGAAATAATCTTAGAGCGCTTATTCACACTGATCTGTGAAATGACTACCCTCATTGGCCCGTGTAAAATCCTTGTGCTGCTAACCAGTCATGGTTTTACATAGTGTTTGCACAAACCTCTCAGGATGGGGAAGCATGAGCATGTGGGAGGTATAAATAGAGTGACCCCTGACCTCCGCATATCTCTGTGTGTAAAACAGAACATTGCCACCAACACCACAGTGACTATGATACAGAACTCATCTTTCCTTTGGAAAGGCTCAAAGGCGTCTAGGCCATGGCGCATGAATTCCTTTGCCAAAATGATGATTTTTCTCCTTTGTCCTTGAGATAGCACTCTGCCTGCTTTTTACGGTTGGATTTAACTCTGGGAGCAAAATGCATTCCATTTTTTTGAGGTGAAGATCGTTGTAATAATAATAATGTAAAGATGGAGTTTTAAATGCTTGGGTTACTCATAACATGGATTTGTCAGTTTTTCTGTGCGGGGAACAAATGCACCTGTGTACTGAGTCATACATTTCAGAATTGTCTCCCCACTTCCCTGCTTGCTTCTCTCCCCCCGCCCCCACCCTTTGCCTTGAGGGAACTGTGCAGGTAGATAATTCTAGAAGCCAGGGAAATGTTTTTCATTTAGGATTAGCCCAAGGAGAAACCTGAGGTTTAATGAGCATGGTCTGAGGTCTCTTCCTACCCATTCATCCTACTAGATTGCCTCTTGGTACTTTTCCAAATCCTTGGTACCGAGTTCCTTTAATCAAGTAATTATTTCAAAGACAATGATCAGGTTCCTAAAGGGTCGTTACTTCTTTTATAGTCTTGCTTTTTAATACCTCGTTCCCATATCTTTATCTCTAGATGTCTTATTTCGGTATCTTTCAGTTGGGGCTGAGAACGAATCAGCATTAAAGTAGTAATTGTTGCTTGATGTTACTAATCTATTTTCTTTTCATGGATATTGGAATTATGGAATCTTAGGGAAAATAGTTTGTTTAAAAAAATTCTGGGGCTTCCCTGGTGGCGCAGTGGTTGAGAGTCCGCCTGCCGATGCAGGGGACACGGGATCGTGCCCCGGTCCGGGAAGATCCCACATGCCGCGGAGCGGCTGGGCCCGTGAGCCATGGCCGCTGAGCCTGCGCGTCCGGAGCCTGTGCTCCGCAACGGGAGAGGCCACAGCAGTGAGAGGCCCGCGTACCACAAAAAAAAAAAAAAAAAAAAAAAAAAAAAATTCTGGTAAACATCTTGTGGAGGATTCTGATTCTCTTGGTCTGGAATGATAACCCGAATTTTTTGAGTAAGTGATACTTTGATACAGCTCAAAATTCAAAAGGTATGACTGCCACCACCATCCCCAAGCCATCCAGTTCCTTCCTTGGAGGCACCCAGTGTTTTGTGTGTGTGTGTGTGTGTGTGTGTGTGTGTGTGTGTGTGTGTGTGTGTGTCCTTCTAGAGTGAGTTTAGGCTTAAATGAGCAGATGCACGCACCCCTCCCTCATTTTACACAAATAATTTTTACAGTTTTGCACCTTTTAAAAATTATCTAAATTATAATGTTATGGGATTTTACAAAAGGCAATAAATAACCTTCAGGACTGTTGTTGTGCAACAGTTGTCCTGCAATAGAGGCAGAACAGTTTGGGGGATGGGAGGGAGGTATGTGTGCTCAGTGGCCCGAAATCACACCTGCATTCTCTTCTCATAGAGTTGGTGCTCTCTGTAGGCTTTTAGAGTTTTGCCAAAAAAAAGGGAATATTAGAAAAAGTGGTGGGCCTTAGTACTAGAAATAATAAAGAATTAACAGGGGAAGTTTAGCAGATTGTTTTTAAAAGAAAAATTAGCATCCAGTTAGTTTAATTTCAGTTCCTAATAGACTCATGAAATAACATTAACAAGAATGTGTAAACATCTATAAGATAATGGAAACAGGACTAGAGATTTTAAAGCAGTAATCATCACACAAAAACCTGATTGCTTTCCTTGATAGTTTTGTAGAATTACTTGATTTTAAAAAGGCTAAAGATGTTAAATATCATGATTTTGAGAAAATAGTTTCTTTTTGAAATCTTATATACCAAATTAACTGAATTGGATAAAGAAATGGTAAATGTGTAATAAACTATCCAGAGGGATAATGATTACTGAAAACATCAAATTGAAGAGAACCACAGGGTAACACGTATATATTTTTCAATGATCTGGAAGAATTAGCTAAGCAGTATATTAACGGCATCTACAAATAATAGTGAAGGGGAGGTGCCTTTTTTTATGATTATTAGTGAGAATGAAGCATAGGGTCAAACATGCAAGTTTAGTATAATAGCAAAAGGTGAAAAAGACTTCTTTTCAAAAACCTATTGTATCTGGGGAAAAATCATCAAGTCCATGGGTCAAGGGAAGGAAAAACCTAGTGACCAGATGACTGTTTCAGGAGATGATAGTAATAAAATAACAGTTGATTATTATGTGAATTAGATATGATATTGATGTACAATTAACGTAAAGATTTTTAATCCGCATGATGAACAAATGTCAAGTGGTAGTCATGGAGTACTATTATATATATTTGCCAGCTCCATTACCCTCCCATCATTAGATGGCATTATCACCGGGCAAAACAAGAACTTCTAATGCAATAAGGGAAATTTTCAAAAGAAGGAGTGTCTCTCAACTGAGAAGGTAAAAAAGGGGGACACATATTGTAGAGACACATGTGAAAATTCATTGAGCTGGATGACATTTGTTTTACTGTGAATTATTGGGATACTCAACCTTTTGATGAGTTGGGTACCGCGTTGCTCTCTTTCTCAAGGTACTGCACACTGCTGCTTGAGAAAGATGAAGTGGGACCAAGGAGCTAGCCTCTGAATGGAATGGCCTTCACCATGACGTTGTTCCTATTTTACACGTTTAGGCTTTAGCTTTGAAAAGTTGCAGCATCTTACCAAGTGTGGTATACACAGTGCATGGGTCTTTAAGCACACGGCTTTCTCCTCCTTACTAGACTCGGGAGTGTTTGCACTGGATTTTCTGAAGTAACATCAGTAGTCATTCTTCATATTAGGATAAAGTAGGGATATTATGTCTACGTGGACAAGGAGGAGGATAAGATTTCTGTCTCTAAGGCAGTCATGATGGGTTGCCCTTTTGACTTAAAGAGCCTCACAGCAACAAATGCATGTCTGCTTTGGACCAGGAAGAAACAATAGTTTGAAAAATAATAGCTTGAAGTCAGTAGGACATGCCAGGCATCTTCATGTCTTCAAATTCATGTATCAAGCATAGGTTTTCTAACCTGAGTGAAGGATCCTAAGGATTTGGCATACTGTATGATTCATGTATACCAAAGGCTCTGGTAAATAAAATACCTGGAAATGGTAGCATTATTGATATATGTTAAACTGGTGGAGATAAAGGAATTAAAATTAGTCCCTCATTTGCATTGATTAAAAAATCAATTTTATAGAGACTTTTGAAGTTATTAAAGTGATAGGAAATTGCCAAGCACATTCTCCTTCTGGTAGGGAAAATGTTCTTTTTTCCTTTCTTCATGAGTTTGACATAGAATCAATACTAATATCATTTGTATCGTACTTTAGTGTTTACAAAGTGGATTCACATATATTCTCATATTTCATCTGTGCAATGACCTCTGGAAGATAAGATTTCCTAATTGTGTTTTTTACTGTCTATTTCTTAACTCTGTCTAAAAGCAGATTGATTGGGCTCCATTTCCTCAATTGAGAAGGCTGGCCTGATTAACGGTGTGGTAGAACATTCAAGGAGACGGAGGAAAGGAGGAAGCAGGGAATCTGGGTGATAGGAACTACTCCTGAAATGGTTTCACCAGCAATCTCCCTTCTTTTCCCAAAGGTTTAAGACAAAACACAACCCCAAAACAAGGAGAGCAGGGAGCATGCGTGTCTCGGAACTTGGTGGTGGAGTCGGGCTTTCCTGCTGTCTGCAGAGGAGGATGCCTTGGGTGTCTGTTCTGCAAAGTCGACTTTGTTTTTTCTCCTCAGTGTCTTGTTTAAGACATTCGCTTAATGGCATTCGCTTAAACTCGGTTTACATTTCATAGCATTAAAACAAAAACTGAGATCTCTGTATCATTCTTTGTATAATTATATTTACTAAATATCTGGTAAATACTTTTTCGTGAATCTTTGACTTTTATTAGTTAGGATCAAGCATGGCAGTATACAACCCCCAATTCCCCAGATAACAACAGTGGCTTAAGCATGCTAAAAGTTTATTTCCCGCTTAAACAGAGAAGTCAAGCATCGGCATGGCATTCCCAGGGCTGGTTGGTAAGATACCCCCAGGGTCAGAGAAGCAGATGCCGGACTCACTTCAGTGTTACCCTCAGCCCATCAACCCCATGGTCCAGAGTGCCTGCCAGAGCTTCAGTGGTCAGGTCCACATTCCATGCATCAGAAAGGAGGGAAGAAGGGCGCCTGGTTTCCCTTTCATGTAGAGGTGCATGTAAAGTATTAGGATAGTCACCTGATTCATTTAAACTAGGGGCTCCGAAAGGACGTTGGAGAACATATTTGTTCTCACAAGTCACTTTCTCACTAGTAACCCTCACTCTAGATTTTTGTACTGCTTCTACTTTGGACAGTATTTCCCAAGGCTCCAGGAGGAAATGTAAGCAGCTTGATGCTGCAATAGTTTTCTATGTGATACCCCCTTACCCCCTTATTCTTTAAAGGAACAAATAAGTGCCTAGAGAACAATGGGCAAAATGCCAGCCCACCATTTCTTTAAGGGTCTGAGATTTGGCTTTAGAGAATAGAAGAAAATTCCAGAAACGCTCTTAAGAAAGTTATTATTTCTTTCAGATGTGATTTGGAACAGCAAAGGACAATATATTTTATAGCGCAACTTTTAAGACAACTGAATTGGCACTAAATTCACGTAACTTCCAGCAAGCCTTTATATTTCTACTGGGGAATTCCTCGGTTCTTGGTGTAAATTTTTAAATAGTTAATATCAGCTTTCTATTTCTGTTCCTTTCGTTTTAGAGCTAATGGGGAAAAGGCTCGCTTTGTGACAAAGAATGCCTTCTAGTTAGCCTGTGAATCAACTCATGCGTATTTCGGTGTCAGGCGTGTTAGATAGTAGTTTTTAGGTACTTGAGGGATTGCCTATAATATCGTGATTGTGAGATTTTCTTTCTCATCCATAACCAAGTGAAATCCCTCCTTTCCACTGCTGCCTCGTCCAGGCCCCCAGCGTTCTGATTCTTTCCCACAATCCATTTTCATCAGGTTCAGCTCTATACCAGCAGAGCAAGTCCTGGTTTCTCAAAGACCTGGATCTTAGTTTTAGAGTTCCTGTTGAGGGACAACATATGCATTTAGGCAAATTGTTGTGTCTTTTGAGGCCTCAGTATTCCCACATTTAAAAAAGAGCTTAAGTTACAATATTATTCTCTTCCACTTCTGAAATTCTGTGCAATGGTTTCTTTAAAAATTAGCTAAAAATTTTACTAGAACATATTTTCCCCAAGAATCCCAAATAACCTGTTAATTTATATTTAAAGATGCTGTATTTAAGAAATGTAATAATTATTAGCTTTTTGAAAGGAATTTAAGTCAAGAAGTGTTTGACATTTGAATATTTGTTATTATGAGTTCAAGTAGGTAAGCTTATTCTTTTTTAATGATACCTATATCTTGTGGGAAAAAAGAAGTTGAAACAAAAATGTTAACTTTCGAACCCTAACCACATTCTACATTTTCTGTTAGAAATTAAATGATAAATGTGTTGGATCACTTAAGTCAGATAAGGAGTCATCTCATGGGGCAAACAGTCTGTCAACCTCCTTGATGACAATTCAGTTTGATTTGTATTCAAATAGTGAGTCTCACTTGATTGGCAGCTAGTGTTGTTCTGAAGTTAGGTGCCTGTCCCGAGCACGCTGCGTCTGTAGTCTTTTTTTACTCTGTGAATGACGGTATAAATCTTTATGTGCCCAAGTTTGGTCAGGATTTCAAGCTTAAAGAGTTTAAATGGGGGAGATTCCAGGTTTTTGGAATAAATTTTAGGGATAACTGCCAGAATTAGTAAAAAGTATGGGGAATAGATACAGCCTTTAAAAGAGAAATCTCATTTTGCAATTTTTAGCAAGCAGATTAAAGTGCTTTTTGAGATTCTACCAGGCAAGTTTAGTTGGAGATTTAAAATTATTTTCTTCAATGAGAATGGTAGGTATTATTTATTTAGTGCCCACTGTCTGGCAGTGAACTAGCCTCTTGCATGTATTTTCGCTTAATCTCTCCAAAAGTTTCCTGGGAGAACACCTGTCTCACAGGGGAGGAAACCAAGGTCATCCAGGGTGAGTGACAGGAAGGCAGAGGTGCAGGTGGGCTCACCCTCATTTGAGATAATACTTAGACACCAGGGCTTACTGAAAAGGATGTTGCTGAAGTGGTTTATTTAATACTTTGCTTTCTTGATTAAGCAGATGTCCTGGCATTGTGTGTGTCTGGCATATCTTTCCCCCTCCCCTAACCTCAGTACTTCTCCTCATAACTTACAGGAACTCCGCCTGAACTGATTCAGAAAAAGTGGAAAATAAACATTTTGCCCACATAAAAATCTGATTAGTACGTGTACTTGGGTCCATCCTAATACTCTTAGAAACGTAAGGCATGTACATTACCTCAGGGGTTGAGTGCGTTTGAGAAGTTGGAAATATGAGTGTGAATTGGTAAGGGCACAGCCTGTGTAGACAGAGAACCTGGGTTTGAATCCTGGCTTCACCTAGTACTTAACATGTGACCACCCGGAGCCTTCGTTTCTTCGTATGTTAAACGGGCTGATTAACAGAACTCACTTCAGGGCTGTCAGCTTAAAGTGAGATGATAATTGTGAATCGCAAGAATAGCACTTGGCAAAATGTGAGTTGCTTTTGCCATTTTATAATGTCTTCTTTGGTAATTTTATTGTTCATTGCCCCAGGAATACCTTCTCATTTGATTAAGAAAAATGGCATGTCTTAAGAATTTTAAAAATAAGAAATAAAGATTTACTAATTAATATTGGGTGTATTTTTATAGGTTATTTATTTAAAAAAAACTCTGTAGAGTCCTCTAAATAGAACCTTTTCAGTGTGCGATTCAGTTAAACGATTCAGTTAAAAATATTTTCCTTAAAAATTTTTTTTCCAAATTTTCAAAAATTTTCTGTGATATTTTTACTGAATAGTAGTTAAAGTATTCTGAGGAGGTGTTACAGTTTTTAAAAGTTTATTCTCAGTTTTCTGGCATTTTTATTGGAAAAAGTTATTTCTCATTCCCATTTTACAGGCAGGGGATGATACAAGAGCAACAGAGAGTGATGGATTTGTGCAGAGGAGGAAAAGGGTGTGAGGAGAAAAGCATCCTTGATTCTCATTCAAATTGGATTCGTTCTGCTGTGCCCTGTGGTGTTACCAGCATGGCCAGCGGTTTGAAACGTTTTAAATTTTGCTTCTGGGTTGTCATATAGTTCAGTGCATGTGACTGGAAAGGTCTCTTGGGCAAAGATGCTAATTTAAGAATGTTGTCAGTCTAAATGTTCCTAAGAGGATTAAACAAATTCCCCAGCAAATAAATGGACATGTTTGGAAGGTTTTCCCCCCAAGTAATTTCCAGAGAACACACACAAATCATTTGTTAAACTAAATATACAGGTGTATGAAGGAGCCCAGCTCACGTGGCTGGACAGTCGTAGAGGGAACCTCTTCAGTGGGCTTGGGTTCAGCTGTAGGAGCTGCACACCATTTTAATTAGAGTTTATTTACAGCTAGCAGCTGCTCCTGTGTTCCTCTCCCCAAAGTCAGTAAGGAAGCTCCCCTCCTTGCATTAGTATTCAGAGCTCCGTCAGCCCTCAGCTCAGACTCTTTCCCTTGTTTTTGTCAGGGAAGATGATGGAACAAGGTTGCTTAGAAACACTTAGCCACACTCTCAACGGGAATTACCAGTCTGTCCTGTGTGTTCACCTCTGCATGCAGGGGAGAAAATTGAGTTTTGCTGCTGACAACATTAACTGATTGCAAGTTGTTTTAGAGGGAGTATGGTGTTGAAAACCAGATTCCCTTTCCTTTTTATGCGTTGGATGCAGAGAAACTATACGGTGACTCATTCTGCTGTAACTGAAATGATCACGGAGGTGTCTACGTTTGGATTTGTACGTGTTAGTATTCAGATCTTGACACTGGTCAGCTTACAGGATTCTCTTTGGGTTTTGGAGACGGTTTCTGTAGTGATTTCTTTGGTTTTCAATAAATTCGCACAGCCGCCTCCATCAATAGAGTTCTGATGCGTGCAGTCAGGGAATGAAACATGAAATTGGGGTGAGATGAGGGCTGAAAGGAAAACCAGCCTCCAGCTGTTTACTTCTCATTTCATATGGTCCAAAAATGCTTTTGTCGTTTTTTTGTTTCTTTCCTCCACCCATCTGGTCAGATAGTCGCCTTCAAAAATCTCTTGCCCTCAAATGTAAAGAGTCATCAATGCAATGTGTTTCTGTGGTTGATTTCATTTGACTTGAATTCATTTTTAAAGATTTTTCTGATTTGGCTATTATGAGCTCTCTTAAAAGCTGAAAGAGGTACAGAGCAGATGAGAGAAAGTTAGACAAAGCAACCAACCACCTCTCTGAGGTCAGGATGGGTACACTTGGGGTAGGAAGAGGGGCCAGAGACAAGCAAAGGGCTTTTGTTCTGGATCTGCAGCCCTCTCCTCTGTAGCACCTAAGCCAGCCAGTGTGTTTCAAGCATAGTCTTTTGTCATTGATGTGTTCTACCGTGGACTCCCATTGAAACGAATGCATTGAGATTTGGGGAGGCCCTGTCTTTTACCCTCTTGTCAAACAACTTTTAAATTTCTATATATATATATATAAAATATATATGTATTTTGGCCATGCCATGCGGCCTATGGGATCTCAGTTCCCTGACCAGAGATTGAACCTGGGCCATGGCAGTGAAAGCCCTGAATCCTAACCATTAGGCCACCAGGAAACTCCCAAACATCTTTAAAACTGACTCATTTATTCAAGACGACACATAAAAATCACCTGCAGAGCTTGAAAAAGCAGTGCTTATTCCTTGTCTTGCTCTTTCTTTGCAGATTCTGATTTAGTGGAAAAGAAAGCTTTCAAATTCTTAAAGGATATATTACTCTATAATGTTAACATTTATAAGATGTATTGTATGCTAATTTGACCTATCAGGATAAAATTGCAAATACAAAAGAAGTTACTTATAAAAATATTAATCCAAGCCTTACCTAACTGGACAACAAATGGCTTCATAATGTCAAAAGACCTCTTGGAGAAACTCCTTGGTAAAGTTATACTTCTTGATAGTGCTTCATGAAAAGTGGATGCTCTAAGCAAATTCAATCCAGAAACTACACAGAAGCTGACGCTGTGAAACCCTTCTAAGCCACAACTGTAATAGATCCTTGAAATTCTTGATGTTAACTACAGAGACCATTTTAACTCTCCAAAAATTGTAATACCAGTGTGTGATATAATGACCCCCACAAAATATCTTAAATAAGGCAGAAAACATTAAGTGCTGCCTTTAGTATAGAAATAGGGTATAAAATAAATCATTATTAAAAAAATGCTACCACCAAAATAAATTTTATATCACTGCATCATTAGATTAGACAACTTTACTATCATTTACTTTTACTACCACATCTAGTAGTTATATTTTATTTATATCTTTTTTTTTTGTACAAAAAGAAAAGAAATCATTTATGAGTTCTTGTGTAAGAGAGGAGAAGCAGAGAGCAGCAAAGCCATGAATGTGATGCTGGTTAGGCTAAGATGAGCTCGGTCACAACTCAGGTTCATCTCAACTCATATTATTGCATTTATCTTCAAAGTACCTTCTTACTTGGGAAAATCCCTGGATCAATTAGTTTTGTAAGTAAAACAAAACCTTTGTCTTACGTAGAGCATCAATAATATTTTCAAGGTAATCCAAAATAATTGTAGATGGTATTCAGAGTTAACAGTTGCTTGCTTTCATAATCCATAGTTCATACACTCATATGTACCAGTTTGAGAAATGTGTTTTCTTTGTGCAAATTCTCATTGCTTTGGTAATGCAAGGCCAGATATTCTTACTAGATAACGCATAATAGTATTGTTTGCATTCTCTCACTAAATATGGAGTCCTGTATTATTTTTCCTGTTAGTGAACTTAAAGAAAACAACAACAAATATTGTTGTTTACCTAAGGAGCTAACTTTATACCAGTGATGCACATCAAATTGGTCCAAATATGAATTCGTACATTAAACCAGAGAGTAATTTCACAACCCAGTGTTCCAAAAAGTTGAACTGATGGTTCAGTTTTGCTAGGGACGTTAGCATTCTTAATTGAATCAGCCATTGCTTTCGCCACCAGAAGTTTCATTCCATCTGTTCTTTTGGTTTATTATTCTTCAGTGTGTCATTTACTTTATTTCCCAAATATATAGGGTTCTTGCTTTTGTCATTTAAAATTATTGCTAGTTTTGCTACCTTTTGCTGAGGAGGAAGCCTTGTGACTTTATGTTTTATAGTAGCTGATTTATAATGTTAATGCTACCTCCCAGGGTTATAAAGACCAAATGAATTGTATACGTAACAGGCTTGGAGCCATGCTTACCCTATACTGAGTTCAGTATTAATGTTAGCTGTTCACATCATCATCATTAATCTAAAAGCCAGCGACTCCTGGGTCCCACGTGGCAGCCGAGCTTTGCCAACTCAGTTTGCTCACTGAGGCACGAGGATAAAAAACTTCAAACCTACTTCTGTGCTACCTTTCGTAGAATCCCAGAATTGAACGTTTTACTATCTGAAGAGGGATGCTAATTTTAATTCACATTCATCTAGCTGTAAGAATAAGTTACTATGCCCCTGTCACAGTTTGGAACTTCATAACCGATTAGAGTTCTGTGTGGAAACAAAAGCAGTCCCTCACATCTTAATTTTTCCAGATAGTCCTTTGTAGCCCAACATTGCTAAGCACTGCGGTAAACCAACAGAGTTGTTGTTTATAAAATAACTCAAACAACAGGTACAATTTTGAGTATATTTTTGAGAGTTCTGGTTAAAACTAGGAGAGGAAGCAACTTTTGGAATTCAAGTATGAAGATTCTTTTTTTTTTTTTTTTTTTTTTTTTTTTTTGCGGTACGTGGGCCTCTCACTGTTGTGGCCTCTCCCGCTGCGGAGCACAGGCTCCGGACGCGCAGGCGCAGCGGCCACGGCTCACGGGCCCAGCCGCTCGGCGGCATGTGGGATCTTCCCGGACCAGGGCACGAACCCGTGTCCCCTGCATCGGCAGGCGGACTCTCAACCACTGCGCCACCAGGGAAGCCCAAGTATGAAGATTCTTAAAGGATTAGATACGTGTGTTGTTTTTCTATTTTTTGTGTCTGCTTGAGGAAAGTAAAAATATGTATTGGTGGCACCGGAATCACCTGTTCCTATTTTTATTTTAGCAAAAAGATGTAAAACCTTGAATAATGGTGTGGAAAATATAATCGTACCTATTGTTTCTAGTTGTCTGAGTAGAAAGGAAAGGCCTGCTTAATCAATGGTCCGTTAATCCTCATTCATTCAGCTATGGATGAACTTAATTTCACCATTTTTTCTGATATTATAATTTTTCTAAAAGTTTTGGTAGCATTTAGTGATGGTGACTTGTTAAAAAATTACTGTCACTTATAATGCTGTGTTATATAGCATTGCATATTTATTTTGAGTCAGTTTCTCCCTCATGATTTGAAAATCAAAAAGAAATTAAATGTCTGTGTGAGGTTTGTGGTAGTAAGATCAGCACCCCCCACCCATTCTTCTGTAGAAGTATTTTCCAGTTTCTCTATAGTTTCCATATGCTGATGTTTAAAACTTAATGCAGTAAAGCTTTTCTTATTTTGCACTTGGCTGAGGTTGTGTTACTGTCTTTGCTTGCTCCGAAGAGCTCTGGGAATGATTTGGTTATACCTTAGATGATTATTTATAGAATACCCTTTTTCTGGCATTTAAAAAGTTTTCATATATTTTTAGATAGTATGAAAAGTAGTATGATGAGTTTAGCTTTGAATATTAATACCTGTTAATTATTAATCATACTAAGGAATGATTCTTTGTTTTTGGAAGGCTTTATTAACGTTTTTATCTGGAGGTAATCGGACACACTGTAAGTGTAATTGCCTGTGCCAGTTGAAGTATTTCTTATGCAACACTATTAGGAATAAAAGTTCGGAAGGGAATTGGGCAATTGACATTTGAGTGCATCCTTCCTACAGCTGAGGAAATTGAAGTTCAGAGAGGTTAATTGCCCAAAGTCAGACAGCGAGCAGGTTCTGGAACAGGATTTTAGCATCTGACTCCAGTGTCTCTGTTCTTTAACTTGCAAATTGCTGCATCTGAGAAGAACGGAGTGGGTTACCCTTGGCTCTGCCACCCCTTAGCTGTATGTCTCTGTTATTATATTATTATCATGTTATTATTCTTACTCTTAGACCTCAGAGTTTTATTATTTATGAAAATGTCAAAGGATTTTTGAAAAATAAAATCCCCTTTATTCTTTAAAATTTTAAAAATATGATTTATGTTTTCTGGTGTAATTATCAGAGAAACAAGTTTGCTTTTTTATTGTGTAGACACTTTCAAATTGAACAAGGCTTTGATTCATAACAAAAGTTATTTAAAATCACAATGAATTAAAGCTTCTTCATAGGTGTCTCTTTTGCCAATAATGAAAGACAAGATTCCTGCAACACTGGTTGACTGTAAAAAAAAGTGTGATCATCGTGGTGGAGAAGGTCATTCACATCTGTAACACTAACTTCAGCTGGGTGAATTTTGATTTCACTTTTCTGTCCAGTGATAGTCCCAGCCAGGATAAAATGCAGGTTTTTTTGGAAGGTAGTTCCTGAAACTCCTCTATTCAGTAGGAAGCATGGATAACAGACTCAAGGTTGGTCCTGGTGGTGACCCATGGAGCCTGGAAGGGACGGCTGAGGGACGGTGTCCCTCTGATGGCTCCACAGGAAGAGAAGTGCAGAGTGAATGGGAGACAGTTGCTTTCCCTCCCTCTTAGCCCAACTATCCGTACTTCTCCGACAGGCAGAACTCGATTATACTCTGTAGTAAACTAATCGTGCTTGCTAGCTAGCCCCTCAACAGTGACACATATCACACCATCTGAGGACAGATGGCTGGAGCATAAATCTGGAAATGTCAAGTCTATTGTGCAGGGCTTCTTGGTAAAATATTGATAGCTTAGTGTCCAGCTGTAACTGCTGCTTTCGGCTCTTCTTGTGTTTATCTTACTGTTTAAACGAATAATGCTCTTACTACTTTAAAAGCCACTGGAAATTTTAAAATTAGATTAAATTGTCAAAGTACATAACTGATGTTTGCATCTCTGTGTATTTGTGTTAATGAACGATTCCAAGTAGTACTCCATGGGTGGATTTAGCCTCTGAATGTTTGAAATTCTGACCAGACCAGTTGTTTAAATCAGTGTAAAAAGAAAATGTCAAAGGACACAGTCTTCTTAAGGATTAAAACTGTTTCAGAGATGATTTGGTGATTTAAATTTTCATAATACTCGTTACACCCAAGCAAACATTCCTGCATATGTACACACCCATATTTAGTTACTATTTTAATTTAAAGTGGTCTCAATTCTTTATCACTATTTTTAAAATGAGTGCTTGTCTGTATTGACATTGTTTTTTGAATTTTTTTTTAGTAGATTAGTACTTCGTTTTCAGAACATATACTAAACCAGTTCATGGTGTATATAGACACTGATATTCACACTCTGTTGAGTATCTTTTTTCTCTGTTGCACATTAACTAGCAACCCTGTTTTCAGGGAAGGTTGGATCAGGCAAGACCTCATCAACCGCTTGTTTTCTTTGCAGTGGGGCGCTGTACTAACAGCTATCAATTGCGTTTCCTGTTAGTTTCCTGTGCAGCAATCTTTCTTACCTAGTCTGTAGTGCTCTTTATTTCCAAGTCTTTACCGGGGAAGTGACTATAAATAGAGAAGTTAAATTTTATCCTAAAATACATTAAAAAAAATCATCCGGAAAGTATCTGAACCGTTCTAGAATTTTAAAAAAAAAGTTTACCCCTTAAAATAGTACAAAAAAGAGTTTTAATAATAACATTTAAAGACATGTTCTTGTCTTAAAGCAATATTGGCTCTACAGCCATCAGATCAGCATCTTGTGTGTTGTTTGGCCTGATGCAGGAATGGATGTACCAATTGCAAAAACTCTTGGATTAATTTGGTTAATTAATATCTAGATAGAACACTATAAATGAACTACTGTGGGACTTCTATGTGATATTTTCCATTGCAAAAGCAAAAACGCATGTAGGAAAAAGAAAACACACAACTCATGTTTAAAGCCTGTTTTTTTCTTTGTTTTGATATTACACAAGTACATTTTGCATTATGATCCATTCTGCATCACTTTATCTACCATTTCGGGTCAGGTGTTCTCACTGCATTTCCTGAATAACGTATTTACCATACATTTAACTCGTGGTCTCCCCCGCTCCCCCACCACCCCGAGTCTACACCTTATTTCCCCCAGGATATCTTTGCACTTGCGGGTCAGAAGGGCCAAATCATGACCCTGACCTGGTTTTTAAGGATTTTAATCTGTGGAATTAGTTGCAATCTGTGTTTTGTTATAAGATTAAGGCTCTTTGTAGATGCTTATAACGACCTGTATAGAAATGTCCCTCAGGGGTGCTTCATGTTATGTTCACATCATTTTCAAGAATGCACAGCTCTGTCAATCTCTGAAAAAAATAGTTCAAAACTTTCTGCAAAGTAGAAAATTTCATTCTGTGCTATGGCATTGACAGGGGCTGGTTATTGTTCCTTACCCACACCGCAGGGGGTTGTTGACTGAGCCTTGAAATCCACACCCTCACCCCCATAGTAAGAGCTCCCTCCCTGCTTTATCATTGGGGTGACCCCAGGATTGATGTTGGATTGTCAACGGCCAGTTCATTGGACTTTGTTTAATCATTGAAAAATCAAGGTTGGTGTTTTCCTTTTGATAAAGTGGAAAAATAGTTGAATCATTAGTTTTATTTTTATTTTATTTTTTGCCATTTAGAAAATGGGACAAGTTAGGAAAAGCCAATTATCATGATAATCTGAATCCTGCATTTTTCAAAGTTTGTCTCCCCACACCAAACCGGTGATCTAATTAGTGTTGTGGGCTTACACACTTAAAGAAAGGGACCATTGTACTTTCCTGTTTGAAAGTGAAGGTCATCCGTAATTACCTGAGGCAGAGGTTCCCAGGTGTACTAGGCATCAAAATCACTTTCTAAAAACTTAGATTTTAAGAATTGGGAATAAACTAATTACAACACAGAAGTTGTTAAAGAGCAAGTTGTTTATTGAGTTAAGAAAAATGGGATTAAATCTTTCAATGTTATGTCTTCTATCTGGCCATATGGTCTTCAATAGTGACCAGATGAAGAACTGTCTTGATGTAATTAAACTAGCTCTCATAATTGGGTATAATTGGACAATGAATTATCTTGGGTTTCTGGACAGCAATTAATATCACTAATGGTCTAAATTTATTTTAATGCTATTCATTTGACAGACAGTATTGCTTAACAATACTGAGTGGGCTTGAGAGCCAGTTTCCCGAACTTAATCCTGGCTCCGCAAGTTAATAGTTCTGTGCATTTAGACAAGTTACTTGGCTTTTCTGGACCTCAGTTGACCTGTCTCTTAATTGGGGATAAGAGATGTACCTACCTCATAACTTTGTTGTAAGAAATAAATGAATTACAGTGAGCATTTGAGAAGTGTTGGTTATTTTTATTCCATCAATAAATGAAAAATTATCATATTAATGGCTTGCAATTATAGACTGAGATAATAAAATGTGTTTATATATTCTCACAGGACATGAGCATCCCAAATATCTACTCAACCTATATGCATATAATAGAAAAGCCACTCAAGAGAGAGTGAAAAGATAGAGAATCTGTACTTTGCACAATCACATATCCTAAAGTAGTGTGTGAGGTTTCATTAATTATGTGACTCAATAATGTTATGAGGGACCCAGCTCTTTCTTTTCTGTCATCCTCAGCGTCTCGGCTGGTTCTTCCCAGAATCACAAAAGAACTGTAGTGGCTCCATCCCACACATGCCAGCAACGTGAGTTCAAAATCCATCCCCAAAGCCCTAGGAAGACCTGATCTGCTGACCTGTGGGCTAGAATTGAGTTCCTTGTTCTTCCCTAAGCAAATCCTGAAAATGAAATGAAATGACAAGAAGTCACATAGCCAATCAGAAACAAATAGATACTGAAAAAATTGGGGTTCGTGACGGTTAGTGACGAAGGAGTTTGGAAAGGATATTGAGTAACTAATGTTGTAGCATTTTAAAAAATATTTTAAATAGATAAATAACATTTATTTATATATGAATAAAAAGGCTAGGGCTTCCCTGGTGGCGCAGTGGTTGAGAGTCCGCCTGCCGATGCAGGGGACGTGGGTTCGTGCCCCGGTCCGGGAAGATCCCACATGCCGCGGAGCGGCTGGGCCCGTGAGCCATGGCCGCTGAGCCTGCGCGTCCGGAGCCTGTGCTCCGCAACGGGAGAGGCCACAGCAGGGAGAGGCCCGCGTACCGCAAAAATTTTAAAAAAGGCTAACATTTGGCTGTATGCAGCCTACCTACCAGAAGATGAATTAATTGTTATATATATAATTTCTCCTTATAAACTATTAACTTCATTTCATGGATAAAGAATGTCAATAGTCCAAGATGACGGATCCTCCAAGGTGAGGATCAGCTGACAGATACATGGTCCTCTGAAGTTTAAGCTCTTTCCATTATAACATGCAATTTCTTATTCCTTTTGGGCATCAGGATATTACATGATGCTCTTAATCGTACCTTATTGTAATGCTGATTTACCTTATTTCTGAAGACAGGTATGACTTTTATGTATATACAGATTCCGTATACAAGACACAGTGTTCGATATTCTCATATTAGCACAATTTTTCCTAATGAATTGACTGTTTTATTAAATGGAAATTGGATGTAGAATTTGTGAAATGCCTCATAATATCTTTTGGAGTAACATGTAAGTGCTTCTGTTGAGCCCTGTGGCTCCAGCAACTTATTCTAAAGCATGTATTTTAAACTCTAATTTTCAAGATGTTAAAAACCCCCAAAGAGTCCTTGTTGTCTATCCTTAACATATTACAGTATTAAGTTTATAATCTGGGTAACTAAAAGAATGGTGATACAAAATATGGTTGTATTTAGAAGGATGAATGATTGCAGTGTCATGGTTAGTATAGAGTAGAATTAGCTGGTGTTCACAGGACTAGAAAGATGCATTAGTTTAAGTTAAACAATGATTCATTTGGTTGAAATTGTTTACGTTCTGCTTGGTTTTGAAAAATGGTTTTAACAGTTATAGAAATGATAGACTTAAAAAAAAACTTAAATGGTAATCCTCCCTTAAAATTTCTGATAAGAAACTTGGAAGATGGAAAACCAAAATGGACCTATAGAGTAAGCAAGTGGTCCTGGCTGCCTGTCCTCGGAGCAGAGATGCAGTGGGCTCCACCAGTGGTCCTAAGAGTGCTTCACCAATTACTAGGCTGTCTAATGGGAGGATGACATTTCAACATGGCTTCCACCCTGTACCTGGTTTTAATGCATATGATTTCGGATAAGTGGAAATTGAAACTGAGAAATCTGATGACACTGGTGTGAAATTAGAGGAAAAATGCAAAGCAGTTAGTAAACTTTTAGCAAGATAAGATTCCCATCATTTCACCTTTGTAATTGCCATAGTGAATGAAGACAAAGGCTGGAGTAATTTAATTCCTACAACGCAAAATGTTTGGGGTGGTAGTGAAGGGGATATCTTGTTCTCATTCCTCCTCCCATCTCACCGCCCCCAAGATTGGAGACAGAGTGTAATTTGCATCAGAAATTTGGAGTAATCAAGAATATTTCCCGGTCCCTGCCCCCTTCTCAGGATTGGAACCTCAGCTGTTGCTCTCTTGATGTTGAATAGCAGTGCCACATATTTTTACCACAATATATATATTCTGTTCTTTAAAACCTTACCCCAAATAGTGGTTTGAGAGAATCCTAACCTGCGTACATGCCCAGAGGGAAAGGATAGAGACTAATTTGACTTCAAATTCTGTTGTTTTGCATGAAAAAGCTGAGTTTGTTGCAAATGCCTCAACACATCCAAAGAGGGCTGACACTTTGTTCCCCTTGCTATCCTTTGGAACTCATGAAAATGTGATTAAAATTTAATATCTTTTTTTTCTTGATGAGTCTGGTTAATGGTTTATCAATTTTATCTTCTCAAAGAACCAGCGTTTAGTGTTATTGATCTTTACTATCGTTTCCTTCATTTCTTTTTTATTTCTGATCTGATATTTATGATTTCTTTCCTTCTGCTAAATTTGGAGTTTTTTTGTTCTTCTTTCTCTAATTGTTTTAGGTGCAAAGTTAGGTTGTTTATTCGAGATGTTTCCTGTTTCTTAAGGTAGGACTGTATTGCTATAAACTTTCCTCTTAGAACTGCTTTTGCTGCATTCCATAGGTTTTGGGTCATCATGTCTCCATTGTCATTTGTTTCTAAGTATTTTTTGATTTCCTCTTTGATTTCTTCAGTGATCACTTTGTTATTAAGTAGTGTATTGTTTAGCCTCCATGTGTTTGTGTTTTTTACAGATCTTTTCCTGTAATTGATATCTAGTCTCATAGCGTTGTTGTCGGAAAAGATACTTGATACGATTTCAATTTTCTTAAATTTACCAAGGCTAGATTTGTGACCCAACATATGATCTATCCTGGAGAATGTTCCATGAGCACTTGAGAAAAATGTGTATTCTGTTGTTTTTGGATGGAATGTCCTATAAATATCAATTAAGTCCATCTTCTGTAATGTATCCATGTTCTTGGATTGGAAGAATCAACATTGTGAAAATGACTGTACTACCCAAAGCAACCTACAGATTCAATGCAATCCCTATCAAACTACCACTGGCATATTTTACAGAACTAGAACAAAAAATTTCACAGTTTGTATGGAAACACAAAAGACCCTGAATAGCCAAAGCAATCTTGAGAACGAAAAATGGAGCTGGAGGAATCAGGCTCCCTGACTTCAGACTATACTACAAAGCTACAGTAATCAAGACAGTATGGTACTGGCACAAAAACAGAAATATAGATCAATGGAACAGGATAGAAAGCCCAGAGATAAACCCACACACATACGGTCACCTTATCTTTGATAAAGGAGACAAGAATATACAGTGGAGAAAAGACAGCCTCTTCAATAAGTGGTGCTGGGAAAACTGGACAGGTTCATGTAAACGTATGAAATTAGAACACTCCCTAACACCATACACAAAAATAAACTCAAATGGGTTAAAGACCTACATGTAAGGCCAGACACTATAAAACTCTTAGAGGAAAACATAGGCAAAACACTCTATGACATAAATCACAGCAAGATCCTTTTTGACCCACCTCCTAGAGAAATGGAAATAAAAACAAAAATAAACAAATGGGACCTAATGAAACTTAAAAGTTTTTGCACAGCAAAGGATACCATAAATAAGACAAAAAGAGCCCTCAGAATGGGAGAAAATATATGCAAATGAAGCAACTGACAAGGGATTCATCTCCAAAATTTACAAGCAGCTCATGCAGCTCAATAACAAGAAAACAAACAACCCAATCTAAAAATGGGCAGAAGAACTAAATAGACATTTCTCCAAAGAAGATATACAAATTGCCAACAAACACATGAAAGAATGCTCAACATCATTACTCATTAGAGAAATGCAAATCAAAACTACAGTGAGATATCATCTCACACTGGTCAGAATGGCCATCATCAAAAAATCTAGAAACAATAAATGCTGGAGAGGGTGTGGAGAAAAGGGAACCCTCTTGCACTGCTGGTGGGAATGTAAATTGTTACAGCCACTATGGAGAACAGTATGGAGGTTCCTTAAAAAACTACAAATAGAGCTACCATACGACTCAGCAATCCCACTACTGGGCAAAACCATAATGGTTTTCCTGAGAAAACCATAATTCAAAAAGAGTCATGTACCAAAGTGTTCATTGCAGCTCTATTTACAATAGCCAGGAGATGGAAGCAACCTAAGTGTCCATCATCGGATGAATGGATAAAGAAGATGTGGCACATATATAGAATGGAATATTACTCAGCCATAAAACGAAATGAAACTGAGTTATTTGTAATGAGGTAGATAGACCTGGAGTCTGTCATACAGAGTGAAGAAAGTCAGAAGGAGAAAAACAAATACCGTATGCTAACACATATATATGGAATCTAAGAAAAAGAAGTGTCATGAAGAGACTAGGGGTAGGATGGGAATAAAACACAGACCTACTAGAGCATGGACTTGAGGATACGGGGAGGGGGAAGGGTAAGCTGTGACGAAGTGAGAGAGTGGCATGGACATATATACACTACCAAGCGTAGGGTGGATAGCTAGTGGGAAGCAGCTGCATGGCACAGGGAGATCAGCTCAGTTCTTTGTGACCACCTAGGGGGGTGGGATAGGGAGGTTGGGAGGGAGGGAGATGCAAGAGGGAAGAGATATGGGAACATATGTATATGTATAACTGACTCATTCACTTTGTGGTAAAGCAGAAACTAACACACCATTGTAAAACAGTTATACTCCAATAAAGATGTTAAAAAAAATTTAATACCATTGTCTCAAAAGAAAAAGGGGTAAAAAGAACTTCTTGGGCATGTGTGTCTCTGCCTTTCCCTAACCACTCCCCTCCCCCAAACCAGGTTGCAGGTACTGGCCCCATTATTGAAAGGCTTTGTCTTCCTGGAAGTTTTAAAATAAAGTTCTTGCATCTGTTGACACTGACTTTCAAACATAGGAATTGTTTTTAATACTAGAGCCATGTATCAAAAAAATTTTTTATCCCTTATCTTTGACCAGATATCTGGCGTGTTCTGGAAAATTTTTGGTACACCCCTTAGAGAGTTGCTTATTAATTGTTTTGCAGCTTACAAAAGCACTCGGCCGTGTTGAGACTGACAGTACAGTTTACACACATACACTGACAAACATTCATATTTGACAGAGTAAATTGTACAGTCAAATGTTCATTGACTTTGTTATTTTAAAGCATTTTCTAATTGAACTATATCTGGTTAATCCTACTATGCTATACTGTCTAGTAAAGTAAATTTACTGTATCTTGTGATGTTACATACTTAAGTATACCCTGGTATACCTAGGACAGGGTTGTTTTGTACCCATAAATAGCAAAATATTGTCCTCACTGATTCATGGATTAAAAAGATAAATGTTAAAAGATGCATTACAAGGGGGAAACCAAAAAAATGAATGTATTTCCATTTAGTAGATCGTTTTGGTTTTCTGTGACATTGTACTAGGCTTGTGTCCTTTCTTCATTATCAAGTCCTATGCACGTAACAACCTCTTAAACTCTTTAAGCATTAGAATTAGAATTAACATATATAAAAGCATTTGCTTTTGATAAGTATCTGTGGTATCATTAACTTTTCTGCATGGCCTAGATTTGAGCCACAGTTGTTCTGGGTTTGAGAAATATTATTGCTATTTGCCAGTACCCCAGTATGGAAGCAAATGGAAAAAATATTCAGGATATAGTAAAGTCAGCCTTCTAAAGGTCTATAAAAAATCTCCCCAAATTCTGTTTTGGACTCTGATGTCTTCTTCACGAATCATGGTTAGTTATGGTTTCTCATGTTTAAGTCTTAGAAATTAAGCAATTTCTTTTGCCTGGGAAGCCAGGCATTTACCACTGTTGTGAATTACTCAGTAGGACACACCAGATTTTATGATGCACGTAATTAAGGCACATGACCTATGTCAGCTTCTAATGCAAACTTTTAAAATCCTTTACTTTGTAAAAGATATTTTATTAAATAAGAAAACTCTCTTCACGGACTCATTTTAAATGCCTGTTTCTGTACAACATGAGGGATCTCAGTTCAGCTCCCAGGATCATCTTAAACACACCCAGTGTGTTCTTCACTTTGACAAGCGGTGGAAGCCTCTCAAGTGCGTTTTTGTTGTTATAATCACTTCTGTTCTCATCCAGTAAGTAAGGTCAGATTATATTGCTGTCCTGGGAGTCATCCTTTTCACCAGTTATTGTGTGTCTTTCTGTTTGGTGAGTAAGTCTATTTATTAAACTGTGGAATAATGATTTACAGGGGAAATCATGACATTGACGAGTGGGCATTCACTTTAAGGAATCTTGACTTGCTGGGATGTTAAAAAGGTAGCAATCTTGAGCTTCCCTGGTGGCGCAGTGGTTGAGAGTCTGCCTGCAGATGCAGGGGACGCGGGTTCGTGCCCCGGTCCGGGAAGATCCCACGTGCCGCGGAGCGGCTGGGCCCGTGAGCCATGGCCGCTGCGCCTGCACGTCCGGAGCCTGTGCTCCGCAACGGGAGAGGCCACAGCAGTGAGAGGCCCGAGTAATGCCAAAAAAAAAAAAAAAAAAGGTAGCAATCTTGTTTTCTCTTTCATTGGTATGTGTCTGTTCTGACTGGTAACTACTGCAACTCTGGTAGAATTTACAACTCAGTGTTTCACTTTTCTTTTAGAAAGTGTTGTGAAAGCTCCAGACGCTTACAGTTTAAAATAAAATTGGGCTTAAAAAACATCTTGGGCTAATTCTCTAGAGTTTATGACACTTGCCTAAAAGTGCGTGGGTACTTAGCAGTTACAAATAAGAGGGCAAGACCCCTAAGCCATGGGTTATAGAAAATCATAACAAGTTTGTACCAATTAGCCTACAAGCCTTTTTAATCTTAGATCATTTAAAAATACTACTTTGCCAATAAGATCAACTCAATCAGATTGAGCTCTGGTAAGATGTGCACAATTACCTGAAGTAAAAGGCAGATGTGGCACCAGTACTAAGAGGACATGTGGACCAAGGACGGAAGAATGACAAGAGGCAGTGCTTTGGCATAGGGTCTCCAGAAAACTTAAGGCTTTGAAGAAAAAGAAAAGTCTTTTAATCCTTTACGAGTTGTTTATCTCAGGGAGAAGGAATAGCAAATGTGTGGGTTTGGAAGCAGCATTTAATTGATCAGTGGTTCCGTGTAACTGGAATAAAAGCTAAGTGTGTATACTTGGGTTGAGGGGACATCGTGGCCGGGAAGGTGTCTTTGCAGTAGGTAGCTTTACACTCTTGCAGATTTCCTATTATAGAGTCAAGGGACCGTCAGAAAGAAGGTAGGACTCATTTCTAAGTTACTGAGGACTTGACACTTAGAGGAAATGAGTTCGTAGGCACGATAAGTATTTTATCGGTTGCTCTAAAGATCAAGGCAATGATGATAGTTTACAATGTGATTCTTGCCTATCATTCCATATGACTGATAAAATGAAGC
Source organism: Kogia breviceps (assembly GCF_026419965.1). NCBI lineage: Eukaryota > Metazoa > Chordata > Mammalia > Artiodactyla > Physeteridae > Kogia > Kogia breviceps. Next base: position 170,682,848 of record NC_081312.1, read on the forward strand.
AGAATTTCTGTTAAGAACTATAGGTACCAAAAACTTTGTAACAGCACACGCTCAAATTGGTTTTGGAATAAACAAGTCATAAATGCGCCTCTGATGTGGCCGTGATAGATCATTTGGGCTGTAGCAATGAGGGATATAATGACTTTTGAGCCATACTTTTGAGCAAAGAGATGTGCAACCCATGTGTCAGTAAGTAAGTAGGAGCTGAGAAATGTGTCCCTATAGGGAGGTGTGTTTGAAAGGTCTTACTTTGTCCAAATCTATCATATACGGCCAGTGATACCACAATTGTCTGCATCTTTCTTTGACTGAGAAATAGTCTTGGCAAAATAATAATGATGATGATAATAATAATTATATCATGCCTTTTGTATTTTCTAGGTATTCTGATTGGTAATTATTTTCTATGCATGTACTATATTCTACATGATGTGTTGGGCGCCAAGGATGTAAAATTGAATAAAGCACAATTCCTACTTTTCAAGTAGCTGAGTAATTCTCATCTGTTTTCTTCCCCAAACTACTCAGAGGTAAAATCACATTCTGGTGATAACAGTGACCTACTTTGGAAAGGGTGCTGTTTGGTGATTGATATTCCTCTGTCCCGGGTGAACCAGTGGGTCCATTGAGCATTGCTGTGCTACTGGCTGAGAAAGTTAAACCCACTATTATACCTTCCTTTATCACCTGTGCCTGCTGGTGGGATGGGGTCAGTTACATATATGTCTTCAGAAAATGTTTGCATAAAACACAGACCATCTATGAACCAGAAATATCCTTGTCTAGATATTTTCGGGTGGAACATAGAAAAGTGAAGGGCTGTGGGTTTGTAGAAGGGAAAGAGTGTGTTGGGGAGGCTTAGTTATCGCCCTTGAAGTCCATGATTGGAACAGGTGTGGACAGAAAACACCCAAACATTTTAACTTTGTTCATCTAAATGATCTTAAGCCAAGGGATTGAAGAGTGGTAGCACAGTTACATATGTTAAACCTTTATTGCACATAGGCTGTGAGGCTGTATTCAGTTGAGTTTCTTGATGTTCCGCATAGCAATAACCAAGTCAAGTTAGCGTAAGAAGAATGGGACACACTTCTCAGAGGGGTTCTTCGTAACCAGAGGTACCAGAGGGGTTCTTCATATCTTCAGCTAGCACGAGAACAGGAACAGGGTCTAAAAGGGCATTAGGGACACCAAAAGTCCCGCTTCTTAAGACGTGATTTCTTGCTTGCTTCTGGAATTCTGCTTTGTTCTTCCTCCCCTAGAGCAGCTTTCTTTGCCCCTCTGTTTCCATGTTATAATTTGTCTGTCTCACATCCCTAAATGTGCCTTACGATTGTCTCAGCCTCTTTCGGTCTTTCAGTCCCACTTGCCAAGTTCCTTGGGGAGATAGTGCAGTTGGTCCAGTTGAGATCAAAAATCCAACTCTGATCTCATCAGTGTGGCTGGAAGGGGAGGGCGCAGGTGCAGTGATGGTGGCAGTGGCCGTGGGGTTGAAGGGGAACCACTCAGAACACCTGTGTTTACCAGGCGCCCACCCCTTTGGATGGGTGGTAGGAAGGTAGGTGTGCGGGTGAGAGGAGGCGTTTCTGAGAAAATGGGGGATGGCATTGAATTTGGGCATAGTGGCCTTATAAGAGACATATGATTACAAAACAGCTAAAACATCTTGAGGATATTAGAAAAGAATAAGGATAGTAAAATAATAATGCAAGTTAAGCGTTCAGGCATGTATTTGGTACAAGGCTTTCTAATAGTTAAAGCAAAAGTTGAAATATTCATTATTCTTTGACCCTATAACTTTGTGTTGTTCCTCAGTTATTTTGACTTATGTTTTTCCTGGGAGATCATTTTCCCATACATGCAATATACAAGATTTTGTCTTCTGATTGAATTTAAAAAATATAAATAAAACTTCCCAACATTTTCTTCAAGTAGAAGAAGCATCATTCTATTTGAATGGATTGGGACCACAGTCTATGTCTTGAAAGCTAACATTTGAATTTCTATTCTTAAAAGACTGCATGTATTTATCCATTTTCAACCAGTTAATAGGTCCTCAAATATTTTACTCAGTGCTATCGAAATATCTTACTATTAGTATTCTAGATTTTTCCCCATGAGTTAATGATTTTGGCTATTTTTCTCATTGTGAAAGATGAAAGAGTTGGCGTAGTCTTGATAAAAATATATCAGTTCCTACTGTTAAAAGTTTTTTGTCCCAGTCTTAAAGCTCAATACTTTAAAAGTGGCCCCAATTCTGTGGGATCCTGATTCCTTATGAAAGGCTGTTGCGTTGTCATTGATTAACTTGGCATATTAAGTTTCTTTCCGTTTATATTAAAATTCTTCTTTAACTATGGGGATTACTCTGCTTAGAAAGTAAAGCCTTTAAATGATGAAGAATTTATGTTCTTCTTTTTAGATTACTTAAGAAGAAAGCTTGACTTTAAGCCACGTACCAGGCACTCTAACTTTTCCTATTGTTTAAAAAAGGCGAGCATTAAAAAGTTAGTACAAAGAAAGAACCTAAGCTACCTTCCTTCAGAATTTTTCACATTCTTAGTTCACTGAAAGCATTTGTCAACACTTCATCACTAACATGCAGTATAAGTTAATGACGCACAAAGTTTAAAACCTCATATTCAGTTAGAAGACCTATTCGTTTTGAAAGCAGTAAATAATAATTGGCATTTACTGAATTTTAAATAGGGTCTACGTGTTGTATTTTTGGTTTAGAGTGTGTATAGCATTTTGTGTTATGCTGTGAAACTTGATGTTCTGAGAATGTAGTTACCTTTCAGCATTTAACCTAAAGTCTCTTCCTGATTTAAATGTGGAATATTTCCTCCCTTTAATTGCTAACATGTTTTTCAAATATTTACGCATGGTTTTTAAGGTGCTAATTGGCACTAGCATAGTTGATGGATGGTAAACTGTTGGAATCAACATTAACTTAAAGCACATCCATAGTAAATTTTTGTATCCTGGCCTGCTGGCATTTGTGCATTAAATGCATCCCAGCCTAGCAGTAAAATACATAAAACGGCAGTATGCAGTTTCAGATTTTATCTTTCCAGAGCCTCAGATGCCAGCCACTGGGTTGGCCTCGGCAGAATTTGATGGAGTCTTTTGTAGAATTGTAAATGTTACAGTGAGGGTCTTATTTTTTTTTGCCTGTTTACGTGTTACAACTCATTTGGTTCAGTGGGGGGGTTTAAAAAAAAAAAACACCGTTCTTCTAAAACCCAAATCCGTGATTAATGTAATCATTCACGTCTCACTGTTGCTTTTTGTTTCATTCATGCTTGTATTTCTTCCCAAATTTTCTTCCACGGTCGTTAGCGTGTTCCGTAAAAACACGCATCCTGGCAGATGGAACGCGTTCCCCTGAGCCAGGCATCCTGCCCCTCATCTGCTCAACTTCCCTTAACCCCTCTGTAGTTGCCCTGAGAGTTTGCTATTTATCCAGTACACCATTTTTGCAATTATTCTATCGTTCGGAGACATTCAAACAAAGGCCTTTTCTCCTCCGAGTGCAGAACCTGGCTGGGAACTCCAGTCCCCACACCGTTTTCCTGTGTGGCCCCTGGGGGTCCGCTCTGGGGACTCGGGTTCAGGGGACCGGAGAGGAGGCCTGCGGTTCCCTTGTCCGCCGCGTCTGTGCGGGTTCTGACCCAGGAGCCCTGTCTGGCGACCACTGTGGCTTGTGGTGAGTTACTTCCCAGCTCTGAAGCTGGCTGCTAAGAAGGACAGGAGGGTGGATTAGTGGCGATTTGCTGCCATCCTCCGGAGTCCTCGCTAGCACGTGGTGAAGTCTGATGACAGTACCTCCCAAGTGTCATTGTCTTGTTGGATTATGTCGCATCGTTTATGGAGCGTCAAGTGTGTGAAGCGCTGCTTTTTGTTACTGACGTTAACATTTCAGTAGGTTTTCCCATTACATTCTAATAATGGTTATTTTGACACCTTAAAGGCTTTCTCAGCCCATTTACTGAAGTTCCCTTAAAGCTTTACATCAGTCGTATGCAAGAGTTAAAATGTCTTTTCTTGGCATAAAGTTTTAACTATTTTCAGTGGAACCAAAACCTCCTGGACCCCTTTCAGAATCATCTAAAACTTGAACTTCTTCTATTTCTGGGTAAAAAAAAAATCCGTTCACAAATGAGCTGTGCAAGTCCATCACCCTTTTTGACTTCAGACTTTGCCAAAATTAAACAGTAGAACACCAACATTTCCTCTGTAATCTTCATCTATGCCACCAGCCCCTACATCTGTGAAGTGTTTTGCAGCCAATCCAGAATGTGGAGCTACTCTCCCTGAGCACCCAGGAGGAAGAGCTATCTGAATGTCGGTTTTCACAGGGGCTTTCTCCACAGGTGGTAGTATGTAGTCATAGGTGCCGTACAGGCCATAGCCCACGGCACGTGCATACCCCTTGGTCCGGGTGGCCGTGTGCTCCGAGAGCCGGGCAAGGTGGGGCTGCACGCCGCCCTCCCCCGCAGGCCGGGCCCACCTGCTGGGGGAGACGACTTGTGCCTCTTGAGAGAAGGACATGCAGGGCAGAACACGAGCACAGGAGGCAGCTCGGGGACCAAGAGAGAGCAGGACGAGACCAGCGCGCTAAACTTCTGTTCTCTAACTTAGAGTTAAAAGAGCCAAACCACCTTTTCTTGTATCTGAGTTAGAAGAAAATCCTGATTATCTCTAAATATGGAATGACTGTAAAATATGTAAGCCCCAAGTTGGGACACTTGGTTTTCTTAAGCCTCTGTGAACATGATTTCCTTGAAATGTTTTATGTTGCACCGCAAGGTATATATATATTTGTAAGGGAAAGATTCAGTTTCTCTCTGGTTCAGTACATAAAGATGGAGAGCATTCAGCAATGATGTTCATGTCACATGGTGGCGTGAAGGGACCCTACCTTCCTGGATGTACATCTGTGCATCCGGCCTTAGCACTTACAGGTGCTCCCGCTTTTTTTTAAGGAATCAACAAATGAATCATGACTCATTTCACACAGCTTGCGGGATTTCCTTCTCACTAAGTTGGCTTAGACGTGGGAAAGTCCAGCAAAGTTCTCGCCTTATTATTAGGTCATCGGCAATGCTGATTGAAAGCGGGGTGATTCTCACTGACGGGAGTGGACCTCTGTCTGGCGGATGGTACCCCTCCTCGAGCTGTCTGGACGTGGTCATGCAGAAGAAGCAGAAGTGTGTGCTGGCTCAGACGTTTGCGCCGCCCAGTCGGACGCTAGGACCTTCTCACAGAGAGGTCAGAGAAGCTCTGACCTCTGCAGATAGCAGCTTCCCACATGGAGGGGGTGACTGGAAGAGCATGACCCATCCAAAGATAGACACCCAATGAAGTTCACTTTTTGAGATAAAATTTGTAACTCTAGTGTTTCAGTGAAATTTATTCCTGTTTGAGGATCGTGGGATATCTTCTAAAATAACAAACCCCTTCTAAGTCCAACTCTAGCCAGTGTATTTTAGGAGATACTATAAATGTTCTGTTGCTAAAATGGCAGCCAATGTAAGGAAAAAGCAGAGCTGCATCAATGGGAAGCAGGGATTGGCTGGATTCCGACACAATTCCGAGAACCAACTTCAACAACAGCAACAAAACTTAACACGTACTGGTCTTACTTTATATTGTGGCTTCAAAACAGAAGAGATCCTACCTCTACAAAGTAAAGGCAGGGGGCTATGTTTTATTTATTTTCGACTTTATGAGGTGCATCATAAAATCTTAAGACCTTCAGAAGAGAAAACTATTGAAAGCTGCCTCTGTTGTCTTATTTAAATAAGGCTTTGTGGTCAGATGCTCCAAGTCAGAGGGGAACCATCAGAGTTCTGTTGAGACGAATCCGTAGCGTATCCCAACAGGGCTTCTAGTTCAGAGTTTCTTATGTGGGAATTAGCACTATTGCCAGCAGTTTCCAATATACTGGATTTTAAAAGATATCACAATTAACGTACGGAAAAAAACATATTGGCTTGAAGTTTCTCTTGTTGGAAGATATCGGCTAAAACATTAAAAAATGGAGCTTTTGAGATGAGAGCTGTCTGATGGTTGCAGTTCAGTTTTGCAGCCCCTGCCCGTCCTCTTTATCGATGCTTGGCTAGTTTGGTTGGTTGGACTTGGCGGATGGAAGGTCCAATAATGGATATTCCGGGATCATTCTGTTCCCAATAATTGAGACTTGACTATTTCAGATGACCTAACTTCTGCGAGTGATGAACTGGAAATAGGACTTGGGACGTGATAGAGACCAAAGAAAAACTTAGGAGGCAATCCTGTTCAAAGTATTTACAAAAATAAAGCCAATCAAAGGTGCCTCTTCTATGACTCTTTAGTTCTTGGTCTTCGAATCAAAGAGAAGAATGACACTTCCTGTTTGGAAGGCTGGAGTGTTGAGGAGGATTTTTCATAAACCACTATGTTTAAGGTTAGATTTTAATGCTATTTGGGTAGTGAATTTCATGCTGTTTTAAACATTGGAGAAACTTCTGTAGGAAATGAGATTTTAAAAATGAAAGGAAGGGCTTCCCTGGTGGCGCAGTGGTTGAGAATCCGCCTGCTGATGCAGGGGACACGGGTTCGTGCCCTGGTCCGGGAAGATCCCACGTGCCGCGGAGCGGCTGGGCCCGTGAGCCATGGCCGCTGAGTCTGCGCGTCCGGAGCCTGTGCTCCGCAACGGAGAGGCCGCAACAGTGAGAGGCCCGCGTACCGCAAAAAAAAAAAAAAAAAGAAAGAAAGGAAAAGATTATTTTGACTTATAGAAAACTGTTTCCAGGGTTAATCGATGTTACTGCTTTAAAATAGGTTTTTAAAGAACAGGATGGCTAACTGGTAGAACCTAAAACATCAAATAGGGAGGCTTTGTGCTTGATCACTAGAGACAGAGCTGTCCCAGGACGCCGACCCCGTTGTGTAACTCTTGTCACCATCTCATTAGCTTTTAGAGCCCACAGAAGCACAACCACATTTATCGAGTCTTGGGAAAGTTTTTGTTTAATGTAGGCTAGCTTTTCAGTAGTTAATAGAAATGATGATCAAAGTTTGCTGGTTAATTAGCCATTTTAAGAATAGTCATTGCCTGAAATATGTTTTTCCTGTCCACACAGTGTAATTTTTCTCTCACCATTAAACAGTATTTTAATTTGAGTTGCCACTTGAGCAATAGGTGTCAGGTCATGCAGTGAGAATAAGACAGCTCTCTGTAGTAATCCATCCGATTGCAAACTCACCCGAGTGCTTCGCGTCCCCTCCCTAATCTTTTTTTTTTAAATTACCTTTATTCAAGTCAATTTCTGTGTGTGTGTGTGTGTGTGTGTGTGTGTGTGTGTGTGTGTGTGTGTGTGTGTGGTACGCGGGCCTCTACTGTTGTGGCCTCTCCCATTGCGGAGCACAGGCTCAGTGGCCATGGCTCACGGGCCCAGCCGCTCCGCGGCATGTGGGATCTTCCCGGACCGGGGCACGAACCCGCGTCCCCTGCATGGCAGGCGGACTCTCAACCACTGCGCCACCAGGGAAGCCCCTCTGTTCTATTTTTAAGTGGCTGTATGAAAATAAAGAAACTAAGCAGAGTAAGTAAGCTTGTTTCTGCATATTTCCTCTTGTAAATTCCTGTAAATTCCTAATGTTCATTGAATTGATCTGCGGATGGGAACTGGCTGACGGTGAGGGTGTCCCCGTAACTGTTTGATGAGCAGTTCAGTAATGTTACCCGTTCTATAAATTTGCGCGAACATTTGAAAGTTTCATTCGCCGTTGTAGACTCAGAAAATTTGTGTTCTTATTATCAAATATTGAATAACTAAATTTCAGAAAAATAACTTGTGGAATAAGTTAAAAAATTTAAAAACATTTCTTCCTTTTGTGTGTTTGAAAACTAGACAGCAGGCTAGTAATTTCTTGCCTTTTCAGATAATTTCATTTGTGTTCCTGCAGTACTAAGTGTTTTATCTGACTGTCAGGGGTCCTTCTCCATGATGGTCTTAAATTCTAATGTGCTCATTCATTGTGTTGAACCAAAAGGATACATTAAATGTCCAAAACAATATGAAAGAAGAGGAACACCGCTGGGTTAATGCAGTGGAAATTAAAGCTATGTATTCTCAGTGGAATCCTGAAACTTATTGATAAAATGAGTATTGGTAATTGATCTGATCTGCGAAGTATTTATTTTTCTTCTTTGTACAAGAATGTTCATCTAGTATATTCAGCGTTTTAGTGAGTAATATAAAATGTTAACTTCAAAATTGAAAACAATTTTTCATTATTACTTTACTATCAATATATGTTGAAAATTCAGTAGGTTCTAGAGGTATAGAACAAGTAATTTATTTATGGTATTTTTTTCTAATTTCATTTTATCATAAATATATGATACGTTTTACATTAAAACGTGCTTATAGTGTAAGGTATTGAAAAACAAAGGAGTACAAAGTAGAAAAAATATCTCCTGTAATTCTGCAATATCAGATGTTTACTACAATATGTTAATATTTTGGGGTGTGTCGTTTGTTCTTTCCATGCCTGTGAATGTATTTTTTAATAGCTATATTGGTTTAAAATACCTTGGATGTACAGTGATTTATTTAATGCACCTCCTCTTGCGTATAGTTAAAGGTGTTATGAATTTTTTTTTTTTTTTTTTTTTTGTGGTACGCGGGCCTCTCACTGTTGTGGCCTCTCCCGTTGCGGAGCACAGGCTCTGGACACGCAGGCTCAGCAGCCATGGCTCACGGGCCTAGCCGCTCCGCGGCACGTGGGATCTTCCCGGACCGGGGCACGAACCCCTGTCCCCCGCATCGGCAGGCGGATTCTCAACCACTGCGCCACCAGGGAAGCCCTGTTATGAATTTTTGATAGGACTGTTATCAGTGTTTTCCCTCTCATCGTCCATGTTGCTAGATTCTCACTGAGATCTTGTCCACAGGTTTCTCTCTGTTGACAAGTGCTTTCCAGCAATGGTGGTGTTTGGCCCATCCCATGAGTTTAAGGGGCCTCAGGCCACTTTCAAAGCTCTACTCCCGGAGTGCCTGTTACCTTCTGTCTCTCACCTCATCCCTTTAGATTGGGGCAGTTGGGATTTTGGTCAGAGATGAGCCAGTTTTGGAAACTTGGCCTTGATTCAATAACAGGAGATCACATTGCAAAGATCACATTGCGAGATGGGCTACACATAAGTTACTCTTTAAAAAAAAAATTATTTATGTATTTCGGCTCTGCCGGGTCTTAGTTGCCTCATGTGAGATCTTTAATTGTGGCATGCAGACTTATTAGTTGTGGCATGCGAACTCTTAGTTGCGGCCCGCATGCGGGAACTAGTTCCCCGACCAGGGATTGAACCCAGGCCCCCTGCATTGGGAGCTCGAGTCTTACCCACTGGACCACCATGGAAGTCCCTAAGTTATTCTTTAGTCAAGCAATTAATAAAAAATTGAACTGATGAAAGAGGACTCCAGTGGTTGTCTGAAATTCACACCCTGTCTATGTTTTGAGGAAGGTAGCCTCAATGCATGTGGGGCTTTCTACCTGTGATAGAAGACTGAAATTACGTCCCGAGGGAAGCTGTCCATTTCCACAAAGCTTATGTGAGTTACTGAGTGGATGAACTTGTACTGTGAGAGCAGAAAGGGAGGGACACACTCCTTGCATGCTGCGGGTAATAGTGGTTAACAGTAAACTTTGGCTTCAGACGGCTTTGTAGAGAGTCTCGGTTTAGAGCTTAATATGACTGAGCCAGAGCTGCTCCAGTGTAATGAGAATATGAGTTCTAGTTCATTGAAACATAGGATTTTTTTCAGAATATAAAAATAGATGCAGAATTTAAAACAATATTAGACTGTGAGCTTAATTTTTTTATTTTTATTTTTATTTTTTTTTTGCTTCGTTGTGAAAAATCTGCAGGGACTAGGCTCCTTTTCACGGCATTATTTCTACCAGATGTTTAAAACAACTGGAATCGTCTTGAGTATTGTCATCAGTTGCCATTGATTGGCCATCATCTGTGAGAATGAAGCTTCACTCATGTAATTTTCTTGACGAGTGCAAGACAGGGGCAGGCACTGAGTGTACGGTGTTGACACACTTAATTTAGTACTCCTTCTGCAAAGCTATTACATTGACTATTAATTGGCCTTCTCATAAAATTTCTGCTTAATGCAAATGATGAAAAAAATGCACCCTTGGATATTAGCTGCTGCTTCTGAAATAATTCTCATGCCCTGAGATCTTATTAGTGACAGCAAGCACATCCACTTTCCTTTTGAACATAATTAGGTTTCTTTTAAATATAATGATGAAAATATATTAGACTGTGATTTTAAAATATTTTAAGCAAAATCCTTAACTTAGAACTTTACAGTTTGTGGTTGTTCTGTTGCTTCGTCTTTTTCTTGGCAGTTTGAAAAGCAAAGAGGAGCTTGTCTGCGTTCAATCCTTCACCAGGCTGTGCTTTTCCATGGCAGTGCCTCTGTCTGCAGGCGCGAAATTTAGCAGTTTCAAACCAAAAACACTCCAACTTGCATTGTGGTTTGAAAAGCACAAGCAGTGAATAGGAAGTAGGTTTCTGCTTGTGTTTTCCTGGCTTGGTCTTATCTCTCCTTTATTTTTCTCTTTCTGGTTCTCCCTTTCTCACCATCTTCTGCTTTAGGATTTTTTTTAGTCAACTCTAGTAACTTACTCTGGTGGTTTCTGATGATGTGAGAGCTGTCTTATTATTATTGAAGTTCTTGTCTGAAAAATTGTGAAGTTTAAACCAAAAAAAAAAAGAAAAACCTGAAACCAGTGGCTTCTTCACAACGTGTAGAGCATAGGAATTTATTACTTTCTGGTGAAGGATTTACAAATTATGAGACCGTCCTGCCTTGCTCTATCTTTTTATTATTTGTCACAAAATCCTTTATTCTCTTTCAGTTTCACAACTCTGCAGCGAGCATCCGTCATTTTTATTATAGGAAAAAAAAAATTGGAACCAAGTTTTAACTTGTCCATTGAGAGGCTATGGTTACATTTACTTCTTTTTTAAAATAAATTTATTTATTTATTTTTGGCTGTGTTGGGTCTTTGTTGCTGTGTGTGGGCTTTCTCTAGTTGTGGCGAGTGGGGGCTACTGTTTGTTGTGGTACGCGGGCTTCTCATTGTGGCGGCTTCTCTTGTTGCAGAGAATGGGCTCTAGGCACGCAGGCTTCAGTAGTTGTGGCTGGTGGGCTCAGTAGTTGTGGCTCACAGGCTCTAGAGCACAGGCTCAGTAGTTGTGGCACATGGGTTTAGTGGCATGTGGGATCTTCCCAGAGCAGGGCTCGAACCTGTGTCCCCTACATTGGCAGGCGGATTCTTAATCACTGTGCCACCAGGGAAGCCCTATGTTTAGTTCTTAACTATTAGCAGATTCCGCTTACAGGGGTGCATACGTGGGCCCTGTAGGAGTGACCGTCAGATGGCGTGAACTACAAGGTCAGTTAGTGGTCTTGAAACTCGTAGCTGTCTCCAGTGTTGGCACTGGAGACATTTGGGGCTGGATTGTTCTTGGTTGCGTGAGACTGTCCTGAGCATTGTAGGAGGTTTAGCGCTTTTCCCTGACCTGTACCAGCTAGTGTCAATAGCACCCTCCCCCCGTTGTGACAACCAGAAGTGTCTCCACACCTGCCAATGTCCCTGGGACAAACACTCTACAGGAAGAGGTGCATTTGACTTGGTGGCCAGGTGAACAAATATGTAAATCTTAAACAGCCTTCCTACTTAAAATATACATTGATATTTTCTATTCTTTTCTGTTCCATCTCGTTCATTTCATACCATTTTATTTAAATTTATTATTATTATTTTTTGGCTGTGAGGAAAGTGGGATCTTTCATTTTTCGGTGTTTTTTTTTTAACATCTTTATTAGAGTATAATTGCTTTACATTGTTGTGTCAGTTTCTGCTGTATAACAAAGTGAGTCAGCTATACATAAACATATATCCCCATATCTCCTTCCTCTTGCATCTCCCTCCCACCCTCCGTAACCCACCCCTCTAGGTGGTCACAAAACACCGAGCTGATCTTCTTGTGCTCTGTGGCTGCTTCCCACTAGCTATCTATTTTACATTTGGTAGTCTATATATGTCCATGCCACTCTCTCACTTTGTCCCAGCTTACCCTTCCCCATCCCCGTGTCCTCAAGTCCATTCTTTTTGTCTGTGTCTTTATTCCGGTACTGCCCCTAGGCTGTTCAGAACCTTTTTTTTTAGATTCCATATATATGTGTTAGCATATGGTATTTGTTTTTCTCTTTCTGACTCACTTCACTCTGTATGACAGAATCTGGGTCCATCCACCTCACTACAAATAATTCAATTTCGTTTCTTTTTATGGCTGAGTAATATTCCATTGTATATATGTTTCATATCTTCTTTATCCATTCATCTGTTGATGGACACTTAGGTTGCTTCCATGTCCTGGTAAATGTAAATAGTGCTGCAATGAACATTGTGATACATGTCTCTTTCTGAATTATGGATTTCTCAGGGTATATGCCCAGTAGTGGAATTGCTGGCTCATATGGTAGTTCTATTTTTATTTTTTATTTTTTTTGTTGCATTATGCGGGCCTCTAACCATTGTGGCCCCTCCCGTTGCGGAGCACAGGCTCCAGACACGCAGGCTCAATGGCCATGGCTCACGGGCCCAGCCACTCCGTGGCACGTGGGATCCTCCCGGACCGGGGCACGAACCCGTGTCCCCTGCATCGGCAGGCGGACTCTCAACCACTGAGCCACCAGGGAAGCCCTATTTTTAGTTTTTTAAGGAACCTCCTGTTCTCCATAGTGGCTGTATCAATTAACAGTCCCACCAACAGTGCAAGAGGGTTCCCTTTTCTCCACACCCTCTCCAGCATTTATTGTTTGTAGATTTTTTGATGGCCATTCTGACTGGTGTGAGGTGATACTTCATTGTAGTTTTGAGTTGCATTTCTCTAATGATTAGTGATGTAATCATCCTTTCATGTGTTTGTTGGCAATCTGTATATCTTCCTTGGAGAAATGTCTATTTAGGTCTTCTGCCTATTTTTGGATTACGTTGTTTGTTTTTTTGATATTGAGCTGCATGAGCTGCTTATAAATTTTAGAGATTAATCCTTTGTCGGTTGCTTCATTTCCAAATATTTTCTCCCATTCTGAGGGTGGTCTTTTCATCTTGTTTACGTTTTCCTTTGCTGTGCAAAAGCTTTAAGTTTCATTAGGTCCCATTTGTTTATTTTTGTTTTTATTTCCATTTCTCTAGGAGGTGGGTCAAAAAGGATCTTGCTGTGATTTATGTCATAGAGTGTTCTGCCTATGTTTTCCTCTAAGAGTTTTATAGTGTCTGGCCTTACATTTAGGTCTTTAATCCATTTTGAGTTTATTTTTGTGTGTGGTGTTAGGGAGTGTTCTAATTTCATACGTTTACATGTAGCTGTCCAATTTTCCCAGCACCACTTATTGAAGAGGCTGTCTTTTCTCCGTTGTATATCCTTGCCTGCTTTGTCATAGATTAGCTGACCATATGTGTGTGGGTTTATCTCTGAGCTTTCTGTCCTGTTCCATTGATCTATATTTCTGTTTTTGTGCCAGTACCATGCTGTCTTGATTACTGTAGCTTTGTAGTATAGTCTGAAGTCCGGGAGCCTGATTCCTCCAGCTCCATTTTTCGTTCTCAAGATTGGTTTGGCTATTCGGGGTGTTTTGTGTTTCCATACAAATTGTGAAATTTTTTGTTCTAGTTCTGTGAGAATGCAGTGGGTAGTTTGATAGGGATTGCATGGAATCTGTAGGTTGCTTTGGGTAGTATAGTCATTTTCACAATGTTGATTCTTCCAATCCAAGAGCATAGTATATCTCTCCATCTGTTTGTATCATCTTTAATTTCTTTCATCTGTGTCTTACAGTTTTCTGCATACAGGTCTTTTGACTCCTTCAATTGGTTTATGCCTAGGTATTTCATTCTTTTTGTTGCAGTGGTAAATGGGAATGTTTCCTTAATTTCTCTTTCAGATTTTTCATCATTGGTGTAGAGGAATGCCAGAGATTTCTGTGCATTAATTTTGTATCCTGCTACTTTACCAGATTCATTGATTAGCTCTAGTAGTTTTCTGGTAGCATCGTTAGGATTCTCTATGTATAGTATCATGTCATCTGCAAACAGTGAGAGCTTTACTTCTTCTTTTCCCATTTGGATTCCTTTTATTCGTTTTTCTTCTCTGATTGCTGTGGCTAAAGCTTCTAAAACTATGTTGAATAATATTGGTGAGAGTGGACAACCTTGTCTTGTTTCTGATCTTAGAGGAAATGCTTTCAGGTTTTCACCATTGAGAATGATGTTGGCTGTGGGTTTGTCATGTAAGGTCTTTATTATGTTGAGGTAAGTTCCCTCTATGCCTACTTTCTGGTGGGTTTTTATCATAAATGGCTGTTGAATTTTGTCAAAAGCTGTCTCTGCATCTATTGAGATGATCATATGGCTTTTCTTCTTCAGTTTGTGAATATGGTTTATCACATTGATTGATTTGCGTATACAGAAGAATCCTTGTATTCCTGGGATAAATCCCACTTGATCATAGTGTATGATCCTTTTAATGTGCTGTTGGATTCTGTTTGCTAGTGTTTTGTCGAGGATTTTTGAATCTATATTCATCAGTGATATTGGCCTGTAGTTTTCTTCCTTTGTGACATTGTTTTCTGGTTTTGGTATCAGGGTGATGGTGGCCTTGTGGAAAGAGTTTGGGAGTGTTCCTCCCTCTGCTGTATTTTGGAAGAATTTGAGAAGAATTGGTGGTAGCTCTTCTCTAAATGTTTGACAGAATTTGCCTGTGAAGCCATCTGGTACTGGGCTTCTGTTTGTTGGAAGATTTTTAATCACAGTCTCACTTTCAGTGCTTGTGATTGGTCTGTTTATATTTTCTATTTCTTCCTGGTTCAGTCTTGGAAGGTTGTGCTTTTCTAAGAATTTTTCCATTTCTTCCAGGTTGTCCATTTTATTGGCATATAGTTGCTTGTAGTAATCTCTCATAACCCTTTGTATTTTTGCAGTGTCACTGTTACTTCTTTTTCATTTCTAATTCTATTGATTTGAGTCATCTCCCTTTATTCTTGATGAGTCTGGCTAATGGTTTATCAATTTTGTTTATCTTCTCAAAGAACTAGGTTTTAGTTTTATTGATTTTTGCTATTGTTTCTTTCATTTCTTTTTCATTTATTTCTGATCTAATCTTTATGATTTGTTTCCTTCTGCTAACTTTGGGGGTTTTTTTGTTGTTGTTGTTCTTCTTTCTCTAATTGTTTTAGATGTAAGGTTAGGTTGTTTATTTGATATGTTTCTTATTTCTTGAGGTAAGATTGTATTGCTATAAACTTCCATCTTAGAACTGATTTTGCTGCATCCCATAGGTTTTGGGTCGTTGTGTTTTCACTGTCATTTGTTTCTAGGTATTTTTTATTTCCTCTTTGATTTCTTCTGTGATCTCTTGGTTTTTTAGTAGTGTGTTGTTTAGTCTCCATTTGTTTGTGTTTTTTACAGTTTTTTTCTGTAATTGATATCTGGTCTCATAGCGTTGTTGTCAGAAGAGATACTTGATACGATTTCAATTTTCTTAAATTTACCAGGGGTTGATTTGTGACCCAAGATATGATGTATCCTAGAGAATGTTCCATGAGCACTTGAGAAGAAAGTGTATTCTGTTGTTTTTGGATGGAATGTCCTATAAATATCAGTTAAGTCCATCTTGTTTAATGTATCATTTAAAGCTTGTGTTTCCTTATTTATTTTCCTTTGGGTGATCTGTCCATTGGTGAAAGTGGGTTGTTAAAGTCCCCTACTATGATTGTGTTACTGTCAGTTTCCCCTTTTATGGCTGTTAGCATTTGCCTTATGTATTGAGGTGCTCCTGTGTTGGGTGCATAAATATTTACAATTGTTACATCTTCTACTTGGGTTGATTCCTTGATCATTATGTAGTATCCTTCTTTGTCTCTTGTAATAGTCTTTGTTTTAAAGTCTATTTTGTCTGAGATGAGAATTACTTCTCCAGCTTTCTTTTGATTTCCGTTTGCATGGAATGCCTTTTTCCATCCCCTCACTTTCAGTCTGTATGTGTCCCTAGGTCTGAAGTGGGTCTCTTGTAGACAGCATATATACGAGTCTTGTATCTGTAGCCATTCAGCCAGTCTATGTCTTTTGGTTGGAGCATTTAATCCATTTACATTTAAGGTAGTTATCAATATGTATGTTGCTGTTACCATTTTCTTAACTATTTTGGGTTTGTTATTGCAGGTGTTTTCCTTCTCTTGTGTTTCCTGCCTAGAGAGGTTCCTTTAGCATTTGTTGTAAAGCTGGTTTGGTGGAGCTGAATTCTCTTAGCTTATGCTTGTCTGTAAAATTTTTAATTTCTCTGTCAAATCTGAATGAGATCCTTGTTGGATAGAGTAATCTTGGTTGTAGGTTTTCCCCTTTCATCACTTTAAATATGTCCTTCCACTCCCTTCTGGCTTGTAGAGTTTATGCTGAAAGATCAGCTGTTAACCTTATGGGGATTCCCTGGTATGTTATTTGTTATTTTTCCCTTGCTGCTTTTAATATTTTTTATTTGTATTTAGTTTTTGATTGTTTGATTAATGGTGTGTCTTGGCGTGTTTCTCCTTGGATTTATCTTGTCTGGGACTCTCAGCGCTTCCCGGACTTGATTGACTATTTCCTTTCCCATGTTAGGGAACGTTTCAACTATAATCTCTTCAAATATTTTCTCACTCCCTTTCTTTTTCTCTTCTTCTTCTGGGACCCCTATAATTCAAATGTTGGTGCGTTTAATGTTGTCCCAGAGGTCTCTGAGACTGTCCTCAATTCTTTTCATTCTTTTTTCTTTATTCTGCTCTGTGGTAGTTATTTCCAGTATTTTGTCTTCCAGGTCACTTATCTGTTCTTCTCCCTCAGTTATTCTGCTACTGATTCCTTCTAGAGAATGTTTAATTTCATTTATTGTGTTGTTCATCACTGTTTGTTTGCTCTTTAGTTCTTCTAGGTCCTTGTTAAACGTTTCTTGTATTTTCTCCATTCTAAGATTTTGGATCATCTTTACTATCATTACTCTGAATTCTTTTTCAGGTAGACTGCCTATTTCCTCTTCATTTGTTTGGTCTGGTGGGTTTTTACCTTGATCCGTCATCTGCAGTGTATTTCTCCGTCTTCTCATTTTGCTTAACTTACTGTGTTTGGGGTCTCCTTTTTGCAAGCTGCTGTTTCGTAGTTCCCGTTGTTTTTGGTGTCTTCCCCCAGTGGGTAAGGTTGGTTCAGTGGGTTGTGTAGGCTACCTGGTGGAGTGGACTGGTGCCTGTGTTCTGGTGGGTGATGCTGGATCTTGTCTTTCTGGTGGGCAGGACCACGTCCAGTGGTGTGTTTTGAGGTGTCTGTGACCTCATTATGGTTTAGGCAGCCTCTCTTCTAATGGATGGGGTTGTGTTCCTGTCTTAATTGTTGTTTGTCATGGGGTGTCCAGCACTGGAGCTTGCTGGTCGTTGGGTGGAGCTGGGTCTTAGTGTTGAGACGGAGACCACTGGGATAGCTCTCACCGATTGATATTATTTGTGGCTGGGACGTCTCTGGTGGACCAATGTCCCTAACTCGGCTCTCCCACCTCAGAGATTCAGGCCTGACACCAGGCCGGAGCACCAAGACCCTGTTACCCGCATGGCTCAGAAGAAAAGGGAGAAAAAAGGAAAGGAAGAAAAAAAAGTTATTAAAATAAAAAATGAAAAAATTATTAAAAATTGAAGAATAAAAAGAAAGAAAGAAGAAAGCAGCCAAACCAAAAAACAAATCCACCAATGATAATAAGCGCTAAAAACTATACTTAGGAAAAAAAGAGACAGAATCCTAGGACAGATGGTAAAAGCAAAGCTATACAGACAAAATAACACAAAGAAGCATACACATACACACTCACAAAAAGAGAAAAAGGAAAAAAGTATTTATCTATATATAAAAGAAAAAGGAAGAGAGCAACCAAATCAATAAACAAATCTACCAATGATAATAAACTCTAAATACTAAACTAAGATAAACATAAAACCAGAAACAAATTAGATGCAGAAAGCAAACCCCAAGTCTACTGTTGCTTCCAAAGTCCACCGCCTCAAGATTGGGGTGATTCATCGTCTATTCAGGTATTCCACAGATGCAGGTACATCACTTTGATTGTGGGGATTTAATCTGCTGCTTTTGAGGCCATTGGGAGAGATTTCCCTTTCTCTTTTTGTTCACACAGCTCCTGGGGTTCAGCTTTGGATTTGACCCAGTCTCTGCATTTAGGTCGCCTGAGGGCATCTCTTCTGCTCTCAGACAGGACAGAGTCACAATAACAGCTGATTCGGGGGCTCTGGCTCACTCAGGCTGGGGGTGGGAGGGGTACGGATGCGGGGCTGACCTGCGGTGGCAGAGCCCAGCATGACGTTGTACCAGCCTGGGGCGCGCCGTTTGTTCTCCCGGGGAAGCTGTCCCTGGATCCCGGGACCCTGGCAGTGGTGGGCTGCACAGGCTTCTGGGAGGGGAGGTGTGGAGAGTGACCTGTGCTTGCACACAGGCTTCTTGGTGGCGGCAGCAGCGGCCTTAGCGTCTCATGCCCATCTCTGGGGTCCGCGCTGATAGCCGTGGCTCACACCCGTCTCTGGAGCTCCTTTAGGTGGTGCTCTGAATCCCCTCTCCTCACACACCCCAGAACAATGGTCTTTTGCCTCTTCGGCAGCTCCAGACTTTTTCCCGGACTCCCTCCCGGCCAGCTGTGGTGCACTAGCCCCATTAGGCTGTGTTCACGCCGCCAACCCCAGTCCTCTCCCTGCGATCCGACCGAAGCCCGAGCCTCAGCTCCCAGCCCCCGCCCGCCCTGGTGGGTGAGCAGACACGTCTCTCGGGCTGGTGAGTGCTGGTCGGCACCGATCCTCTGGGCGGGAATCTCTCCGCTTTGCCCTCCGCACCCCTGTTGCTGCGCTCTCCTCCGCGGCTCTGAAGCTTCCCCCAGCTCCGCCACCCGCAGTCTCTGCCCACGAACGGGCTTCTAGTGTGTGGAAACCTTTCCTCCTTCACAGCTCCCTCCAAGTGATGCAGGTCCCATCCCTATTCTTTTGTCTCTGTTTATTCTTTTCTTTTTTTTTTTTTTTTTTTGTGGTACACGGGCCTCTCACTGCTGTGGCCTCTCCCGCTGGGGAGCACAGGCTCCGGACGCGCAGGCTCAGCGGCCATGGCTCACGGGCCCAGCCGCTCTGCGGCATGTGGGATCCTCCTGGACTGGGGCGCGAACCCGCGTCCCCTGCATTGGCAGGCAGACTCTCAACCACTGTGCCACCAGGGAAGCCCTATTCTTATTTCTTTTGCCCTACCCAGGTATGTGAGGAATTTCTTGCCTTTTGGGAAATCTGAGGTCTTCTGCCAGCGTTCAGTAGGTGTTCTGTAGGGGTTGCTCCACATGTAGATGTATTTCTGATGTATTTGTGGGGAGGAGGGTGATCTCCATGTCTTACTCCTCTGCCATCTTGAAGGTCTCCAGCATGTGGGATCTTAGTTCTCTGACCAGGGATTGAACGAGCGCCCCTTGCATTGGAAGCAGGAGTCTTAACCTGCTCGACCTCCAGAGAGGTCCCTAACAATTATTGTAAGGATATTTTTCTGGATGGAGTGGGTCCCTATGGCACTTAGTATTCACTATTTGTGGGATAAAGATACATTGTGGGTTTTCTTGATGTGCGGTGCACCAGGGCTAAAGAACACGCTTTGTCCTGGGCTTCCCGTAGCTGCTGTGTGCAGAGATGGTTCTGAAAAACAGCAGCAGGTGAAGCAGCAGAACTGCCCAGAGCCGCTCCTCCCTGTGATCCAACACCTGCCGCTCAAGATGGATCATCCTGTTACAGACCCGTGGCTTCCTCAGTTCAGGACTCTGTCAGCATGAGACGGTGTGCCGTCTTGGGCTTCAGGGGGTTTGCACAAGATTCAAACTGGAGGTTGCCCGTGAGGCCAGACTTCATCTGTGGAGGATCCATAGAATAAGAGAACTTTGTTATTTCTTTAGGAACATAGATTAGATCTTAGGGCGGAAGGCTTTTTGAGTCTCATACCACAGATCGGGGAGGTTTAAATTTCCATTTCTGTAAAGGAAGCATTTAAAATGTTAGGTGCATATGCACTGGAAATCCTTCCCTTCTCTTTGCATTTGTGTTTCTCGTGCAGATACCATGTGTGAAATATCAGTTACACACTGTTATGTACAGGATGATGGTTCTCTTAGGCAACAAATAAGAAACCTTCCGAGTGCCTTATAAATAATGTATTAAGATTAGGAAAGAAGCATTAACTTTACCTCCTGAAAAATTGGCTCCTGCATTTTCTATATTATTGTGAATGTGTCTTTATGGAATGTTTTGATTATTTAATTGTTTTGAGTGGTGGTTATTTTTTTTCTCTTTAAAATTTTACCTGTATCTTAAATTAAGGCTATGAGAGCTTGTGAAAAAGTTGCTATGGTGACTATATATTTAGGCTTCTATCTCCAACTTAGGAATGGATTTATGCTCTAAAACCTCATTTTAAAATCAGTTATTTGGAACTCTGTTGTTTTTTTCGTAGAAACAATATTGCAAGTAATAGTTAGATTTCAGACTCAAGCAAAACCACTTACTTAAATCAGAAAGTAAAGGAAATTTCATATACTTCTATCTTTATAAATAGAATAGAGTACTCATTTTTTTCACCTCATGAATTCTTTTGCTAGAAGAGGTTTAGCAAATGGTCTGTTTGTTTGGCACTTTTTCTTACCTTACAGGATTTGAAATATAGCGTCTATTGGACCACAAGGTGCTTTGGAGGATTCATTCATTCCTTCAGTAAATATTTACTGTGTACCTACTATGTGCAAGGCGCAGCTTGAGGCCCTGGGGCCTTAACATTGAATAAAATGGTTAACCCCTGCCTGATACCTGCTGGCAGTTGGGAGCTGACCTCTAAGTAATGCCCTGGGAATGGGGTAGGAGGCCAGGGAGGAGGCTGTCTACAGGGCTTGTTCTCTGATTGCTAACAGAAGCCTGCGAAAGGGACCCTGTGGTTCCTGAAGTTTCTGCTCCATAGGCCCGTCTCTCAAATTCCCCTTCTGCGCTGTCTGTCGTGCACTGGAGCCCGTTCTGAGCTCCGCCATCGTGAGGCACTCGTGACTCATCTTTGTCTTCCGAGTGTCAAGGGAGCCTGAAGCACAGATGTGCCTGTAAATGTTCAACAAGCCACCGATTTGTGGAGTTTGTTGGTTTCTGTGCTGCGAATGCTCTGCCGCGGCCCGTTTCAGGAACCAGTGTGATGTCAGGGAGTGTGGAGTTGGAAACACACCATTTACACCGTTATGTATGTAACATTTCCACCCTGTGGATGAGAGAGACGCGCATATCCTCAGACCACAGAGAGCAGTGAAACGCAGTAGTGTAATCAGGAAAGGGTGAGTTTTTATTTATTTCTTACCTTTGATTTTAACTGAATTTATTCAGTTGTAAGTTTGCACAAGTAAATTTTAACGATGACTTTGTTAACAGCGGGTTTGCAGAGTTCCTGACAATTTAGCCGTGAGTTCTCGAGAGCCAGCACACCACTGAGAGCACCACGATGCCTTGCCTGCAATCCCTACGGCCAGATGTTCGAGTCGAGATTTTTTCCCATTTTAGAAAGGCAGTAGGGAAGGTGATCAGAACATGTAACATCCCCTGTGACGCTGAAGGCAGAACTCTGTAGTCCAATCATTGATGGCTCTGCGGGGACACATGCCTCGTTACCAACATGCGAGTAAATGCGTATTATAAATAATCTTGCATCGGTCCAGATTCGGTTTTGCCAGCACATGTGCTTCTCAGAAACTTATGAAAACATGTTCGTTTCTGGAGCCATTTGATGTTGGAATTGTGGATAAGGCATCGTGAAGCTGTATTATTTGTTTGCAGATCAAAGATTGTTATTCCAGGTCTATGAGAACCTGTGCGTTTGCCTTCTCTGTTTGAAAGAGGGTGGAAACTCAGCAGCCCTCCCCCTGGGATCAGAGCTGCCCTGTAGGAGGGGCCGTGGCCCCGCCTCCCTCTTCCTCCTCGGCAGCCTCTGGCCGGGTGACTCCCCTTCACCCTTGAAGACTCTTTCTGTGCTTCCCTCTTTCAGCCCAGCTTCTTGGCCCCGCCTCTCTCAGGGCTTCACTCCAGTCTATCCGCTGCTCTGTTCACCCTGGCACCTGTGTCCCGCCTGGCACTGATGGTACAGAGACCGCAGCATCTGGAGTCCAGCCCCTGAGCTCATCCTCCAAGAAGTGGAATGAAGCTGACAGCTACCTCGGAAGAGCAAATTCCCAGGGTGGAAGTGCATTCCAGAGTGCTTGGACTATTGGTGTTGTGTCTTTGCAAAGCTTCTTTTCTTTCAAGTCCTGTGACCGAGACAGCTTTCGTTAGATTCTCATCAGTCAGACCCATTTCTCTGCACACGTGTTGTGTCTTGTTTATCAGGGAGCGTGTATCCCAGGGATGTCACCTGGTGGTTGCTTCCAGGAAGGCGGCCAGGTTAGGGCACAGCGGCCAGTCTTCCTGGAGCGCCCGTGCAAGCTGACGCTCAGATTTCCTGACTCTCTTGTGGTTTTTGAAGGCTCCACTGGGAATATTTGACCCCAGGAACTCTGGATCACTAATTTGAGGGGTTTTCCATGACTGTTATTTTATGAGGGGAAACTGATAAGTGAACTTACAGTTTCATCACATGTGGAAGTTTAATTCAGCCTTTCTTTCTTAGTGGAAGTATTGAATAAAGATCTTGTCTTTACACAATCTTGTGCAACATTCTGTTTTATTCATGTATGACACTTAGTGATGTCACAATTTGTGAAGTGACTCCCCCTCGCCCTCCTAATTTACCGCTTGCCTAAGTGTGTTTTACTGTCTGATAGGATTGAATCAGGCCAGGTTTAAGGTGGCAGCATTCTATAAATAATATGCTTCTTCCAAAGAAAAAGCAACAGCCTATTAATGGTTTGTTTACATGAAGTGTGTGTTTATTTCTGGCAATTTTGATGTTAAGTGTCTAATTAGATTTGTGTTTTACAATAAGCACTAATTTGACCAGTTTGGGAGTTTGTATTTTCCTTTCTTCTAGGCTAGTGTGCAAGGTTGTAGGAACTGTGTTTAAATGTCCCAGCAGTGGCCTTTTCTGCGTTTGCTATCATGCCTGTGTAGACAGACTGTGCGGTCTGTGGGGTGGGTCTCTTGTGTGTGAGAGTGATTTTATTGTCTGGGCGGTTTCCGGCTTCTGGATCATTAAGACATTTCCAGCATTTCCAGTGGTTTCAGAGATAAAACTCTTGGTGAGGAGTGCGGGCCCCATAGCAGCCGGGTTCTGGGTTGGTTTGCCACCGGATCCAGGATCCCTGGGGTCTCCTCGGCTTGCAGATGGTCTCCTGTTGTTACTTTCTTCTACGTTGTCTCTCTCACCTTTTCTTTCAGTCCTTGGGTCATTCATACTGTTGTTTTGAATCCCTTATGTCGTGTCCAAGGTATTGACTGTGTTGACTTCATCGGGAGAGAGCAGGGTGATGTGCTGAGACCACTGTACAGATGTTCAGACGGGGCAAAGTGTCACAGCAGAGGTGCAACCAAGGACCCTGGAATCCAGGGTTCAGGATCCCCCCGGTGGTGGTTGGTTTTCTGGGGGTGGATACTGTCTTCTAAAAAGGTGTGAGATCCTTTTACAAGGAAATGTGGTGATCTATGGGAAATAACGTTTGTCCTGCAGGGATTCACAGCAAAACCATTGGCTTCAAGCACACTTGGGAGGTTTTGCCAATTACAGGTGGTGGTGGACCACAGCCAGTTAACGCAGCCCTGTAGGTTTCTCGTTTCCCTGGGTGTTGAGAGGGTGTGATAGCAGTGCTCTTTGTATTTTGAGGATAAGAAGGGTCAGCTCCTGCCATTAGTATCACTTGGTTGCTACTGCTGCTGCTGTTACGGTAATCATATTTTTTATTTTATTTTATTTTAAAAAATTAATTAATTTCATTTTGGCTGCTTTGGATCTTCGTTGCTGCGCGCGGGCTTTCTTTAGTTGTGGTGAGCGGGGGCTACTCGTCATTGCGGTGCGCGGGCTTCTCATTGCGGTGGCTTCTCTTGTTGAGGAGTATGGGCTCTAGGCACGCGGGCTTCAGTAGTTGTGGCACGCGGGCTTCAGTAGTTGTGGCACGCGGGCTTCAGTAGTTGAGTTGTGGCGCATGGGCTTAGTTGCTCCGCGGCATGTGGGATCTTCCTGGACCAGGGCTCAAACCTGTGTCCTCTGCATTGGGGCAGGCGGATTCTTAACCACTGTGCCACCAGGGAAGTCCCACATTTTTTAAATCGTCAGGAATTTTGTTTTTGATTCTCTTTTATTCCAATCCATGTAAAGTGATTCCTTATTTCTGGGTTTTAACTTTGAACATTTATATAGTAAAATGGGAAGATGGAACAGAGAAAGTAGCAGGAATACTTCAAGGAAATGAAGAGAATTTGAGGATATTGAGAAGAGATTTACACTGCTAATATATAACTGTGGCCATCAGAGTGATGTGATGGAATTTAAGAAATGTGTATTGATATTTAACTGAATGTTAGAAAATGTGTCTTTAATTCTGCCTTCTCTCTTTTAGAGGGGAGATCTGTGAATCTGCTGCAACTACATGCAGAATTCAATGCCTCTGTGCATTTTGTTTTTTCTCTGGAGAAGGTTCATTCTTTCATTTCGTTCATTTCTTGGCACATAGTAGGTGCACGGTGCGAGTAAAAGAATAAGTGAAGTGAAGTAGGTGATGGGCCTTATAGGCCGGTGCAGCCTCGTATAATCAGCAGTGCAAGTTGTGTGATCCTTCCTACGGGAGAGGCGGAAACCGCAGCTGGAGGGTCAGGGACTCCGGGAACGTCCCTGGCTCCTTGTTTTGCATCAGCTTACTGTTACCCGGGACTCTAGCCTCAGCCTACTTCAAAAGGACTTCTGCCTTCAGAGAATAAATAGTACGATCTGGATGTTAGAGTGTTGAAAAAGTAGGGGGACGATGACGTGGGTAATTGGTCTCATTCCGTGAACTAAGGTACAGGCTGCA
The DNA here is from genome assembly GCF_026419965.1 of Kogia breviceps. NCBI lineage: Eukaryota > Metazoa > Chordata > Mammalia > Artiodactyla > Physeteridae > Kogia > Kogia breviceps. Next base: position 170,707,995 of record NC_081312.1, read on the forward strand.
CTGATCTCTTTCTCTCTTCTTGCAGGCTGTGGTTTTCTGGGTGTTCAAGCAGAGGCGTGAGGTCAGGGCATGATGCCCTGAGGACTTGCAGTGGATGAGCTGCTGGTATCAGCTTGCCTACGCTCTTCAAAGGGCTTGCACGATAGATATGCAAACTGATATTAATTCATCATGTATTTATTGGGGGCACCTTTCAGGCAGGAGCAGGGTGGGACGTGAAGATGAAAGAAATAGACCTTTTCACAAGAAAACCAAGAGCTGTTTACAGAATGCTCATCTGTTGAGACAAGCATAATGTGAAGACGAATTAATTTGTTTAGTGTTATTTGCACAAATATCTGAGTGTCTATTTTTTTGTATATCAGTGGGCTAAAAATTAAGTTTTTTTCCTATTCTTTTACCATTTATTCCCTATCATTGAAATTATTTTAGCACGGGTATTGCGGTAGCTTTAGGTCCCACTTGTTGAAAATATGTATTGATGTCATCTTCCTTGAGAAAGTGCTAATATGCCTCCTGGTGGTATTTAAATACTACTGATCGCTACCCCGTGATAACTCTCCCTTTCCTGGTTTCCTTGAGTTTACTTACATTGTTTAGTCAAGTCTCATATTTCTTCCAAAACGAAATTGGAGGAAGAAAAGAGAAGCCTGCGATCTCAACTTTGTGGCGGTTTGGTTCTGATTTCTCTACATGCTTCACATCCAGATCGGGACCTTAAATAAACTCCTGGCTTCGCCCACCATCCACCAATGACATCGCCCAGTTCCATGTCACTAGTCTTGAACTCCCCTTCCCACCATGGACCCCCCAACTCCAGGTGTCTACTGGGAATTGGCTCCTGGATGTACCTCAACCTGAATGCATCGTTTTTCATCCCAAACTTCTTCGTCCTTATACTTGCCCCCTGCCCAGCCACCCAAGCCTAGACATCTCAGATTTGCCCCCCTCCTCCAAGGCACCACTCACCCACCAAGCACCAAGGCCTTTTAAATAAGTCTCAGCTCTGCGTTTTAATAATTATTTGTGTTAATTGTGTTTTCACTCCACTGCTTTCCCATGAGTCTAGGCCCCCCTGACTTCTTCGCTACTGGACTGACAAGCTGCCATGTTTACCCTTCCAGTCCTTTCTCCAGACTCCTCCAAGCCTTCTGCAGAATAGATGCAGATTACACTGCTGTGCGTTCAGGGCCGCCCCACGGTTTTCAGGATGAAGTTCACATGGCTGAACTTAGTCTGGGACCCTTCATCTTCCTCGGGCGATAACCTCAATCTCTTGACGCTCTCTAAAATCATCACGGTAGCTGACGTTTACTGAGTACTTGCGACCTGCAGGAACCCTTCCAAGCACTTGCTCAGAATTAAGTAAAATAACATATGCAACAGCCCTATGCAGCACTGAGACCCCAAATGTGGAGGGGAGGAGCTGTCCAGGTCCCACAGCTGGGAGGGGTCACCTCTCTGAGCCTCAGTCGTCCTGGGGAACCCATCCAAGACTGGCAACCTCGCCCTTATGAAAGGAGTGGAGGGCACTGCAAATGATGGATGACCTTGACTGGACCGCCCCCCGCCCCCATTCCAGGTCAGCCATGGGGAGGTTTTCTGTGAGATGCAAATGGAAGGAAAGCAGAGGTTCTGTCTTTCTTCAGAATATGTTCTGCCAAAAAGTAAGGTTTCAACCCTCTTTGTGCTTGGCTAAATCCATTAGATGGCACTGGATTTCAAAAGATTTGTGTGAAATTTTAGTATTAAGCTGATCTGTGGATTAGGGGACATGTTCAACTTCTAAGGTATTTCTTTCATCTGTCAAATATGGAGGAGAAAGGATTGACACACAATTAGTATTTATTCTGTGTTCGCTTTAAAAAAAAAACATTGCTAAGCAGGTTATACTAATGAAGAGTAGTTGCCATAAAGAATTTTATTATTTAGTTACTTTTTGAATAAACCTGCCAGCTGATTAAAATGAGCTTAATTTAATCAGCATTGTCTTGCATACTGAAGATAATTTGGGATAATGTCAAGGCCACGTTATCTCTCCTTTGTAGAAGGTGGTGAGATAATGAGTGTAGCAAAAAGGAGTCAGAAAATGTTTGAAGTTTTTCATCTTTGCCTCTGGGTGGATATTTAAAAATCACACTTTGTCTTTTTGCATGCAAATTAAACTGAAAGGCATTTTGTAATGTAACATTAGTGTTATATTTTACAAAACAAATTCGTTGAACTCTGATCTTTTGCTAATATTGGCTTGTGGTTGTCAGAACGAAGAGTGACTTTTTGTTATATATCAGTATAAACTGAACTTTCATTCAGAACTTGGAGTGAACAGAAGTGGTGCGTTTGATGCGCCTTCAGTGGGAAACAGATGCCTGAGAAGCAGCGACTCCCAGTTCTTCTGCTCTGCTTTTCTTGGTCACTTTTTGCCCCTGTGTCCCTCTCCTGCCCCTCAAAGTCAATGAATGCCATAGAATCTTCTGAATTCCTGTCTTTCCAAGCAGTTAAACTCTTTTTTTCTGATGATGCTTTTAGATGGAAGCTAAGCTATCAGTGGGAGTCTGGTTCAAATTGTGAAGTCAGCAGTTAAGGGATTACTAACCCCCAAGTGAGTCCCCTATACGAATGGCAAGTTGCCTTGGAAACAAGGCAGGTTCCTTCAGTTGGAAGCATGATCTTGCCTGTAAACGCAAGAGATGATGATTTGCTTACCTCTCTTGCACCATCTCTAGGTCTAACGTTGTGCCGAGATGCTTTCTGCTTAACTCCTTCTCAGTACTGATGGCTTGATGGAACCAGAGCCAAGTTTTCTTTTCTCATGCTTCTAATTTTAAACATAATTTGCACAATTTAGAACTAAGGAAGTGATCCTTTAAATTTCTGTTTTAGGATGGGAAGTTTTCCACTACCAACTGCCAAAAAAATAAAGTATTACAGTTCACCGGATTTGACTGGCAAGGAATTTTAGTGATGAGTCATTTGTCATATATTCAACAGTGGAATGAGGGATGGGTTGCTTAGGGAGAGTATGTGAACGCATTGTTTGTTCTGTGAGGTGGTTATTTGATGAGCCGTGGCATATTTCTCCTGCGAGCCTGGAATCACCCGATCCGTCTGCACTCCGTACAGCACAGAGGCTAGGGCACAGGTTGATGCGAGGCTGCCCTTGCGACTTGAGGCTGAAATCGACTCCTGCTCCCCTCTCATGTAGACGTTTGTATCTTGCTGGGTGCAGGGGTGGTGAGGGCATACGGAGACGAGGTTTTCAGGTCAGTGGAAGAGGCCCTGGCTTAACTTACCTGGCTAGCTGAGGAGGTGAAAAAGACTAGAGGGGCTTCCTAACCAAGGTCTCCACTCAGCTTCAGCAGACTCACCAAGTGGAGGCAGAAATCTAGAAGTGCAGGACGGCAGGCATGAGCAGTGGTCCTGCCTGGTGGTGATGGTGGCGCTGCGTTTCTGGGCTGAGCCATCACATTGCAGCCTCTCATCCCTTTGGTCTGTGGTTCAGGGGTTGGGGATAGTTGAGGCTGGTGTCCTAGACTGTGGAGTCCGTGTACAATGGCATGTCTTTGTGGGACAGAGGGGAAGTGTCACTCATGCATACATACTCCGCAAAGCTCAAGTCGCATCTCTGGGGCTATGCGTTTTCGTCGCGGACCTTTAAATCACAGTTTAGAGTAGAGCATTGATTGAAAGGCTCTGTGTGTGTGTATGGTTTTCGCTTGTCTCATTGTGCCTGTCTGTTTCCTACGTGATGTTGGACTTTTTTTTTTTTTTTTTTTTTTTTTTTTTTTGCGGTATGCGGGCCTCTCACTGTTGTGGCCTCTCCCGTTGCGGAGCACAGGCTCCGGACGCACAGGCTCAGCGGCCATGGCTCACGGGCCCAGTCGCTCCGCGGCATGTGGGATCCTCCCGGACCAGGGCACGAACCCGCGTCTCCTGCATCGGCAGGCGGACTCTCAATCACTGCGCCACCAGGGAAGCCCTGGACTTTTGATTAATAATACATATATTTTTAAACTTAGATTCCCCAACCCCCAGGCTATGGAATTCATCAAAGGAGTCACTCCTGGGGGAGTCTCTCATTTACAGTTCGTTAATGCAGCTCTTCCTGAGTCAGTGTTTAACACGTACCGATTGTCGAGCTAAATTGTGTACAGATTAAAACACCTTGTTGCTGAATCCTGTTTCTACCCCTCGCTCACTTTTGGAGAGACGTATGTTAGGAGGGTGGCAGGGGCAAGGAGACGGGGGCAGGGCACCCATAGGTGAGGACCTGCTGCCTTTCAAATCCCAAGCCCCGGAGCTGGAAGTTGAGACAGATTTGAGGTTGAGGCTCCAGGTACAGTGCAGGGAAGGAACTCCAGCTCTTTACCTTTCTTAGCTTAGCCAGGAGGAAAAGTGGCTACGCCTTCAGCATGCATGGCTTTTAGAGTTCTCTTCTAAGCTGTGGGGTTTTTGGTGTGGGTTTTTTTTTTTTTTTTTTTTTTGTATCAGACAATATACACTTAATTTTTAAAATGTTGATGAAGCAGAGAATCAATCTTGCATATATAACATATAAAGTTTTTCAGTGGCAAGCTTGAGAGTCTACTTCTGTTGTGAGTTTGTTTTCATTAGTACAGCTTGTATTACTACTATTACAAAACACCATTGACCCAAATATATTCTTTTGCTGTTGTTTTGCTTACTCGACCCGTAAAACTGTAGCTTTATTTAAATGAGTTTTTAATGAACCATGAGAGCGAGTAAGGCTCAGAGAGTGACTAAGGATTAAGTGTTGCCTCTGTCATTAAAGTGAGTTCAGTCATTAGAAAGCTTACAGATTGATTTAATAGGTTTTTGGCCCATGTCTACACAGTAATTCATGATTACATCATTACCTTTGATTCTGAGGTTCATAGGGCTTCTTTCCCAGTTCTACCATCACCTCTTCGAGGGGAAGCTGCATGTGCTCATGGTAAACTCACAACAAATGCCACCTCCTCCTCCAGTTTGGTGTCAATCCATATATGTGTGATTAGCCAATTTCAGATTCATTTTGTTCCGTCTTAGTGCGCAGTCTTGCTTTTTATTAACACTTCAACAATAGTGTAATGTAGTTGTAACCTCATGGATGGGTACAAACGGAACAGTGGCCCTTGGTGACGGGGATGGGAGGGCGAGGGGTTTACATTATGTCTGACAAGTGGGTCAGCCAGCTGATGGCTTCAGCATTTGCATGTGTTCATTGCGGTTTGCGGTTGATACACTCAAGGCTATTAGTTGAGCACAACTCTTAAATTGGGAATCTAATTAGTCTGAAGCCTCAGTGGGTGACGCAGTGTGTCACCCTGAAGGACAGCAGAATTAAATCCCAGCTCTGAAATAGAAGCTGGGGAGTGTCATAGGTGAATAGATTTCACTGTGATTTCCAGATGAAGTATAGTATCTTTATTAAGCATCTCTGTCCATGAAATAGTACCTTCTTAAAGGATGCTCTTAGCTCTTGTGGGACGATAACCTTTGATCATCCACAGGTAGAAGCTTGTGATGGTGTTGGTCTCCTTGGTTGTTCAGGTAGGGAATGTCTTTACCCCCTCCTACATGGTATATTGTTTGAAATGACACTGTTAAATATTTATCTCATTAGGTTCCCTTCTTGTGAGTAGATAACATACTGCACTAATCTATATAACCGTGCTGGTGTCTCTTAGTTTTCCTTTTCTTTTTCCTTTTGGCTGTGCCACACAGCTCGCGGATTCTTAGTTCGCTGACCAGGGACCAAACCTGGGCCTCAGCAATGAAAGCGCCGAGTGCTAACCACTGGACCATCAGAGAATTCCTTACCATGTTTTTAAAGGTGTATCCTTGAGTCAAAGGGCAAAAAAAAACCAAAAAAACAAAAAAACCCGTAAAGGTATCGATATGTGTGATCCTAACTATAGAAACTCCTAGATTGACCTATGGGAAGAAAAAGTCATTTTTGGAATAGTGATAGTTTAGAACTGTATGTTATGGAACAGCCTTACTTCCATCATAAAATACATGTATCTCCAACTGCTTGATTTTTATTGTTAGTTTTTTGGAATGTTATACTGTGATAGAGCTCTCACATTTTTATTGCATTTTCTCTCTGTTGCATTTATTCTTCACAGCTAAATCTGCCTATGAAACCTCCCTGCCGTTGTCCAGAGATGTGTTGTTTTACGTGATGCCGTCGTTATCTTGGGGGTTCAGAAGCATCATTGTCATAGTCTCGTGTTAGGAAGAATATTGAAGAATGTGGCAAGCACAGAGAGTTCCCCACCAGAAGCAAAATCAAGTGCATGTTGTCTTTTGTGTTTCTTGCCGATTTTGCTTTGATACCGCAGACGAAGTGATTCAGCGGAGTCTGGCTTACTCATTGAGGCCAGTCATGTTCCTTAGGTGAAGAAAGGGTCTTAAAGGCATCTTCAAGTTCAGTGACATTTTTAGTATTTTTCCACATACTTTGGACCTTCTCCAGGACCGGAAACATGATGCCTTTCTAAAGAGTTACAGGTCTTTATTTCAGAGTCAAACAATTCGGTATATTAATGTTGAGTGTGCAAAAGATGTTCATGAGACCCATAATAATCAGCTTTTTCTGGATATGTGCAGCCCTTACATGAAGAAATCAACAGAGACAGACGGATGACTGAAGGGCTATGGCGGTAAAATGGCTTTGGAGGGCGTGTGGCGCCTGGGCCTAGAGTCTTGGCGACCTCACTTAGGCAACTACTTGACTTACGTCCCCTGCCATTTCCTATATGAAGACAGAATCTGCAACATCTTTTGATTCTCTTTTAAAAAGCTCTTCTGATCAAGACTGAATGATGATATCTTTAGCATGGTTACCCTCAGATATGTTCAGAAACTTTTAGGTAGTGGTATCAAAATTATGTTAACTTGGTAAAGTGGGCTGTTAGCTTTAGTTAATCAAGAATGAATAGAATTCGATTCCAAGACTGGTAGGTGCTCATAGCCTGGAGTTTCCCAGAAGGCTTTGCTGTCAACTTGTTAGATGCTCCAGGGCAGTGAGGTTGGGAGAAAATAAGATCTCTGAAGTTGGATGGATTTGACTTCCAATTTCAGATTCATTCTATACGTATAGCTAAGCTCTAGTCATAATAATTTTTCTGAGTCTCAGTTTTCTTTTCAGTGAAATGAGATGTAAAAAGCTGCTCTGTGTCTGTGTGAGGGGTTGAGGGGAGGATGGAGGGCACCTGCAGAAGAACCTCATTCTGTGCTTATAGTGATGTTGAATTTTTCTAGCAAGCCTTCTCCTTTCCTTTTCCTGTTGTTTTCCCCTCTTATTATCGGTGTATCAAAGAACTTTGCCTCAGTCTGTAGTTACTCTTGAAACTGATCCTCAGTTTTCCAGAAGTATGTATTTATCGACCACCACACTATCACTTAATAATAGCTAACAGTAAGCATGTGCTTGTGTTCTGAAAGTCGACACGCCTTCTCTCTGATTTGTCACAAGTCCAGGAGGAGAGGTCCTGGCACTAGATTAGTTTCCTATTGCTGTCATAACAAATTACCACAAACTGGTGGTTGAAAACATCACACATTTATTAAGTTGTAGTTCTGTGGGGCAGAAGTCTGACATGGGTAACGTCCAGGTGGAGCAGAGCTGCATTCTTTCCTGGAGGCCCTAGGGGAGAATTCATTCTCTTGCCTTCCAGAGGCCTCCGCGTTCCTTGGCTCATGGCTCCCTGGCTTCATCCTCAAAGCCAGAAGTGTAATCTCTCTCTAACCATCATTATATCTCCCTCTGACCACAGCTGGGAAAGGGTCTCCACTTATCCAGACTCCTGTGATTAGCTGGGGCGCGCTGGGTAATGCTGGACAGTCTCCCGGTTTTAAGGTCCTTGATCTGAATCACATCTTCAGGTCCCTTTTACCATGGAAGGGCAACGTCCACAGGTTCTGGGGATTTGGATGTGGACAGACATGGGCATTATTCCGCCTTCCACAATCACCATCCTCTTTCCAGATGAGGACAAGTAAGGCTTAGAGATGGCCGAGAGGCCAGTGGATTTGGCCAACATCCGTCTAAGAAATAAGATCAGAGCTGGTTTTGAATGTTGTTCTCTTTGCGAATTCTATGCTCTTAGCCACTTGGCTACACACAGTTCTGGGCTTTTAGCTCATATTTTTATCCATGAAAGAGGCCACCCTTGATCCAAGTGGTTTATATATGCGTTTGCGTGTGATGTTTACAAAATGGGTTTTCTGTTGGAGGGTTCTGATGTCTCAGGCAGCTGAAATGGCTTGTTCTGAGGGAGGTGGAAATGTGTGGCCAAGTTTGGAGTTTTGTTTATAGGCGGGTCATCATGGATGTTATCCTAAATTGTGCCTGTCTTTTCTCGTGGAGGCTGGATGGGTGAATGGATCAGAAGAGCAATGAAGTAATAACTATTGAAAGTTAAAGTGAACTTTCAAAAACAGTCTACTTCATGGACAGCAGTGAAGAGTCCATCTGTTAAAATATGGATTTGAGTCACGTTTCACAAACTTAAAAGCAAGACATTTCCTTTATTTTTTGAAGGACATGATAGAGGTTTTTAATATGTGATTTTTTGTGAAGGTCTCGTTTTCTTTTGCTGTGCTACTGTGTATTCTTGTAGAGTAGATTTTCTAAAATCATATATCCTTCCCAGTTTAACACAAAATTACTATATGTCTGCACCTGGCACTTACATTTTGGTTTAAATGAAAGCTGTAGAATTGTATGTTATTGGCATATTGCAAATCACCAACTGTGATTCTGCCACTGAAATTCAAACAGCATTTGTTTGTGGCACAGTCCAGATTTCATAATTCTTGTGTTTTCTAAAAATGCTGAAGAAAATTATTGAAACTAATATATGTGTATCAGTTCTTCCATCATGTGTGGTATTTAAGGCTCGTTCTTTGTAATTTTCAATCTCCATTTTCAGTTTGCAGAAAGGACTTGATTCTTGAGAGAACACATCATTGTGAAAAGTTAATAAGAAAACTTGAATTTCATTTGTTTCCAATTAAGCGCCAAAATGTCAGAACTTAATATCTTCGAAATGCATATTAAGCCACACAACTTGTGAGAAGTCTGATGAAATTAAAATCAAGTACAGAAATTCAAAATCCTGATGAAGAGCTTGAAATGAATATTGTTAGCTTATCAGGGTTACCAAGGTACCTTGACTTCTAGTTTTATTTCCCAAATTGAAAAATTTAAATTGGATGTTACTAGAGGGATGAGCAATCTAGTGCAGGATCGTCAAACTATGGCCCGTGGGTCAAGTTTGGTCCACCGCCTGCTTTGTAAATAAAGTTTTATTTAAACACAGTCACCCTCATTTATTCAAGTATTGTGTATGGCTGTTTTCATGCTACAATGCAGAGTAGAATAGTTGTGACAGAGACTGTTTGAATTGCACAGCTCCAAAAATATTTACTATCTGGACCTTTTAAGAAAAATGCTTGCTGACGCCTGATCTGTAGCATGTCTGTGTTACTAATATGGGGAGATGCTTATCAGATAAACAGGCTGATTATAAATATGCATATATGCATATATATACCTACAACACACACACATATATACTGTCTATGGAAACTTTAGTGTATATATACAAACACCTTTCCATTTTTTGTAACTGCTAAGGATTTCTTTTCCAACTGATGTTGCTTATTATAAGGTTGAGTGGCCCAACTATTCATCTGACTTTAATTTCTTCTTAGCACTTAACCTTCCTTCAGATCGTTTAATCAGCTAATTATATAAGATGCCACAGCAGGATTCTGAGCTTCCTGTTTGTCTCATGTCTCTATGACCTTATGGTGGTTTTCTTGTTTGTCTTATGAATTGATTGATGTCAATAGCATTTGTTCAAAATGACAAACTGTAATTATAAATACTTTTCATATTCTGTGAATACACCTTTTGGTCTGTTAACTGATCGGAGTATTGGCGTTGAAAAGGCCTGCATTGGAGGCAGAAGGTGTGGTTCTTTTCGTGTGCAGTCCTGACTCTTCTTTTCTCGGAAGGCTGAGCTGAGCTCTCCAGGCATGGGATTGGAGCATGAATGACCAAGGTGTTCTGTGCCTTAGAACTTCATTACCCTTTGAGATTTTAAAGAAGTGCTGCCACTGTTTAGTTATAAGAAGAAATAGGTTGAATTTTAATTTTTATGGTACTTAGTTATGCTGTATTGTGAAAATTTTCAATTTTGAAACAGTTTTATATTTCAGAAAAGGTACGAAAATAGTACAGAGTGCTTCCATATGCCCTTCATCTATCCCTAGTCTTCACATCCAACACAATCATAGTATAGTTGCCAAAGTTAGGAAGCGAATAACATTGAGTCCATACTACTAACTAATCGATAGCCCTCATCTGAATTTTGCCTCTTTCTCACGAATGCCTTTTGTGTAGCCCAGAAGCCAGGCGACGGGCTCACACTGCATGCAGTTCCTATTTCTCCTCAGTATCCTCCAATGTACACAATTTCATCAGCCTTTTACTTTCCCAGCCTTGGTATTTTTAAAGAGTAGTAGTTATCTTACAGACTGTTCCTCAATTTGGATTTATCTGACGTCTCCTCACGGTTAGACCAAAGTTATGCATTTGGGGCAAGAGTACCACAGAAGTAACGTTGTATACTTCTCAGTGCATTTTTCAGAGGGTACGTGATGTTGATGAAGTGAAGTGACAGCACTGGGTGAAGTGCTGTCTGCCAAGTTTCTGCCCGCAGACACTACTTTCTCTTTTTAATTAAAAAGCATCTTATGGGGAGATATTCTGAGATATGCCCATATCTCACCATTCTCTCACCCATTAACGTCAGCATCCATTGGTAGATCTTGCCTGAGATGGTTCTGACTGTGGAGGTTGCCTAGTGATAATTTCTCTTTTAGTTATTTTTTTCCATATTTATTAATTGGGATGCTCCAGGAAGGAAAAGCTGTCCATTCTCCACCATTTGTTTATTTATTTCTTCGATTATTTCCTTGTATCATTTTGAACTCATAGATGTTTAGTTTATCTTGGGTTATAATCTGATGCTATCATTATTTGATCATTTACAAGTGTCCCAAATGGTTCTGGCCCTTGGGAGCTCATTAAGGTTGGCCCTAATTCCCTTTGATGTGCTTCCCTTGATGTGTTCTTTAGTATCACAAGGTGTTCCAGGCTCATCATGTATTTTCTCTGTCCCCAACCCTGGAATTAACTATTTTTCTAAGGAGCTCTAGTTCATTTATTGGAGAATAGTATTAGAAACCATGATCTGGCCACTTGTGTTCATTGGTTCTTGGACCAGCAATTTGACCTTGAAGCAATGTCATTGCTTCTAGGATCTCTCACTGGACAGAGCTAGGACACATGTATTCACATCCATCCATACCCGTCTGCCTACCTACTTATAAAAACCACAAGTTCATATTGATGCCTCTAATTCTAATCTAATACTACAATATATTTCCTTGCTTGTAACTTCTGTTTCTGGCGGTGAGAACTTTGGCTCTCATTATCCAGAATATTTTTCTTTTTCATTCATTCCTGCTGTGTGTGTCTGTGTGTATGTGTGTGTGAGGAGGAGGAGGAGTGTGCATTTCTAAACCACGCGCTTGTAAGGAACAACTTTACTAACTAGAATACAATATGTCTGTGACGGTTCTTTTTGCCTTCAGCCTTACGTTAAACAGTGAAAAAAAAAAGTTTTATAAAGTGACTTAGTTCTTTTCTTCCCCACCGTTTTTATTGTGGTTCTGTTTTTCATTTGTAACATAGTTGGGATTATTTATTTGTGCTCCATTTTAGATTCCCGACCCCCAGACCCCACCTTGCCTCCTGGTCGATTTCAATTATTTATTTCTCTTTTAGGTATTTGAATCACTATGATGGTTCTAAGAGTCAGAGTTACAGAAAAATATATTCAGAAAAGTGTTACTGCCCCATTATCTCCGCTGTTGTTCCCATTCTCTCTTTCTTTCAACCCTGTTCCTACGAACTCCCTGTAGCCTACCCGTCTCATTTGTTTCCTGTATCCTTTCTGTGTTTCTTATGCATAAATGAGCAGATGCTGCACGGTTGTTAATATACTCTTCTTCCCATATGAAGAGTCCATTATAACTTTTGCTGTATAAGCTATATATCTTGTATATGCATTATATATAGGTATATATGCACTTTCTTTTCCACTTGATCTATCATTTACAAAAAGATTTAAATCCACTCCATTCCCTTTAGCATTGTGTGAATAAATAAAAAATAAAACCATTTTATTTTTATTTTCACTCAGAGAATTTTGCATAGGAAGTGTATGACTTAGAAATATAAAAATAAAGCATCAAAACTCAGGGCAAGACTATGTCTTTGAAGTTTCTTTTCCTAAAACATAACATTCCTGGGTGTGTACATGTCCATATTTTTCCCCTGTAGATTTACATCAAAGGTGGTGGAAGTTTTTGGTTGTCATTTTAAATGCCTTTCTTTATAATTGCAAATTTACCTGTCATTTCTAGCTGGTAGCAGTGTTTGATGAGCAGGACCCGCACCATGGAGGTGACGGCACCAGTGCCAGCTCCACAGGCACCCAGAGTCCGGAGATGTTTGGCAGTGAGCTCGGCACCAGCAGTGGTTCAGCCTTCCAGCCTTACCGAGCAACGAGTGAGATCGAGGTCACCCCTTCGGCCCTCCGAGCCAGTGAGTGCAGATTTCGTCTTCACTTACGGGGATGCCGGCTGTTTTATCCAGCCATGCTCTTGTGAATGGAATTCGTTGTCTGTTTATATAAAAAACTGATCAAGTTTAGAACCTGGGTGAGTGTCTTTTGCAAGAGAGGGAGGCAAGATTCTTTACGTTTTCACAGGTTGGCCTTACTTTACTTTGGACTGGTAGACTTTTAATTGCTCACCAAAGGTAAATCAGGATAATAGTTATACTACCTGCATTTTACTTTCCATATGTTTTGTATGAACTCTAGAACAGATAGAAATAATCAGCATCCTTCCATTGAAACCAAACACAGTGTGTTGGATTGACCATCAACTCGGTTGTAACAGTTACTTGAACTTTATCTGGAGAGCAGGGGCTGAAGGGACCTCAAGGATTGTTATCTTCAGGGATCTGGAAGAGCTGCTACTAGATACCATCTCAAGAAAGGAAAATATTGGACTTAGTGAGTTCATAGTAGGAATCCTAGGATTCCTAGTGCCCAAGTTCCAGGACACTAGCTTGAAGAATCCTGTAGCCATTCCTGCCAAGCTTACAGTAAAGAACTTCTGCTAAACATTCTATTTAGCATTTGTAATTGTACAGTCTTATCATTGAGCAATTGTTAAGACTAACAAGGCCTATTTCAAGAAATTTATAACTTTAAAATCATTTATCTTTTAGGCACATCTATCTAGAAACATTTCAGTTTTTCAGGTGGAAAATTTAGTCTTGTGTGATGTTACTGGTAGTCTTCAGTAGATCTTCACGTAGAGATAGGTAATAATATGTAATAATATATAAAATAATCTATAAATATAGTTAGATAATTTTTAGAATATATAGTTTATTCTTATAAAATGCCTCATTGTCCCCACTTTTCACACTGGTAACCATCTGTAGCATTTTGGTAATTTGCTTCTGGATGTTCATAAACTATTTCTGCTTCCTTGAGGATATATATATGTGTATATATATATATATATATATATATATATATATATATATATATATATATATATAGAGAGAGAGAGAGAGAGAGAGAGAGAGAGAGAGAGAGAGAGACGATCCATCAGAAACCACAGGGAAAGTATGCCATATAGAGATGTAGAGGACTGAAAGGCACATTGCATGATGAGATATGTATGTGATGCCCAGGGGATCGTGTCTGGTTGCAGACCAATGTTAACTACTTTCTAAAATTGCTTTCTATCACCTGGACAAGAATAATTGTAGTGAGAGCTGGGCACAGTAGAAAATGTTTCCAGGGAAGTGAGGACAGGAGCAGCCACTGTAAGGGGTTTTAGCTGGACCTTTCCTTGTATCCAGGAGATGTAGGTTGTTTGTGCACATACATGGACAAATATATTTTAAACTGATTTTGTGGAAGTAACATTTGATTACTACATGGATACACTACTTAAAAAATCTTATGTAGGATTTACTTTGGGCAGTGGTTTTCAAAAGGTGAAGTGTGTACCATATGAAGTAATATGTAGGGGGTGTGCAGGTCATTTTCTTTTCTTTTATTGTATACTAGCTCATTAAGTCCATGCCTTAATGATTATCTGCTTGGCACAAGCTTGTGTTTAAGAAATGGATTGCCTAGTTTTGATATAAAGAAGATTTTAATGAAACAAGAGTACAAGGATTCATAGGTGCCTAATGTTTGGAAAACAGTGTCTTTATGTGAGTAATTACACCTTAATGTATATAATGAAATGCAGAGCTTTTTGTTGTGTTACTTTTGTGGTTTTTTTATTCATGTGTTTTACAAAGCAAGGTGCACCTTTAATTTAGCTGCACCTTAAAAATGTGTTGGAGAAAAGGCCAGTCCTGTCTTTAGGTTAAGAAGAATTTGAATTGGCTTGCTGCCCATCCATTTATATATTTTTTTAAATTTATTTTTTACTTTTTGGCCACGCTGTGTGGCACGTGGGATCCTAGTTCCCCAACCAGGGCTCGAACCCAGGCCCCCTGCATTGGAAGCGTGGAGCCCTAACCATTGGACCGCCAGGGAAGTCCGCCATTTATATCTTTTGACTTCACTGACTCAACAACATTTTTAAACCATTACCACCCATATCTGGCTGGCTTTGTGTGTTAAAATTTAAATGCTGTTTTCAACCCCAAATGTATCTTTTACCTTGTTTTAATTGAGAAAAGGAAGTTATACTTGAAGCATATGCGTTGTCTTGCAGTCATCAGTGGGAAAATATGCAAATATTCAGAGCAAGAAGCTCTGAATTTTATTTGCTAACGTTATTTAGATTTTATGGCCTTGGCAGGCACTGGGTAAATGTATGTTAAACATCTACTAAGTACAAGGTTTGGTGACTATGTGAAAGTTACCCAATACATATGAGTTGTTTTCTACAGTATTAATACCATTCATTCGGAAATAAAACAGCAGTAGGTCTGTGCTGGCCAGGCCTTGTGCTAGGTGATCAGAGTTCAGAGTTGAGTTATTATGGCCTAGTCCTTGCCATCAAGGAGTTTATGTTCTTCCTCTTTTTCAGATATGGAAATAAAGAAACCAACAATATGTAGAGATTTGTTCAGTGATGGAATAATCAACTCCAGTTAGGGGCATGGTTAAAAAAGGATTTCAGATAAATAAGCCTCAAAATTTATCTTGAAGAAATAAAGTGATAATTTTCCTATGAATGAATTAACTTATCTCCTCCATTCCTTAAAAAACTGATGGAAGCTAAGAAAACTGTGGAAGTATTTTCCTATGACGTGAGGAAAAAAATTAAAACATTTTGTTTTCCTCCCAAAGTTCATTATTCCCTTCTGATTAAGAAAAATAATTTAAAACATTTGGGCCTCCAGACGTGCTGTGGGCCCCGGGCATTGGACCTTCTCTGCCTTAGGACTGTCCACACTGGAGGGATGCAGCAGTTTTCAGGCCAATAATGCCATTTTAGGGAGTGGTGCATAAGGAATATGCTGATTTGACATCAAACCCTTTGAAATGTTCTGGCATTTCTTGGAAGGTCTCTGCATCCTTCCGGCATAGATGGGTATACTTCAATTTAAAGATAAGCAGATATGGATAACCTGAATAAATGTGTGTGTGTTGTGTTTTGTTTTTTTTTTCCCAACCAGACTTTTGATAAGTTTGGGAGTATAGTCTACTTTATGCTTTTTTTTTTTTTTTTTTTTTTTTTTTGCTGTACGCGGGCCTCTCACTGCTGTGGCCTCTCCCGTTGCGGAGCACAGGCTCCGGACGTGCAGGCTCAGCGGCCATGGCTCACGGGCCCAGCCGCTCCACGGCACGTGGGATCTTCCCGGACTGGGGCACGAACCCGCGTCCCGTGCATCGGCAGGCGGACTCCCAACCACGGCGCCACCAGGGAAGCCCTACTTTGTGCTTTTAACATGAGCTTGCTGTGCAGACACTCCTTTCTAGGGTGGCGGTTCAGCATATTCATGGTTCAGAAAGAGGCAAAGCCACATCACGCGAGGTCAGCAGTCTCACTCAGCTTCAGTTCGTTCTTCTCCAGGTAGCTGGCCCAGGACTGTGAAGAGTAAATGAGATGTTTGAACTTCTGATAGTGCCTGACACACGGCAAGCACTAGGGTAACAGGAGATTATAGACAGATGATGGTGATAATGATAATGATGTCTCTTGAGTGCAAACCCAGTAGTCATGGATGTTCTAAAGGCGTGAGGACTTACAGAACCCAAGTAAATAGGACATGTCTTCCTGGATAGGAAACATTGCCTTTCTTAGGTAGGTGGGATGGAGTGCTTTCATACAGGGTCAAAGTGGAACCGTGTTCTCTTAACCTCACGGTTCTGTGATAGATGTTTAACTGTATTTTTATTGTTCACAAATCCAGTTTTAGAGAGACCTACTGTGCTCAGGAGCACAATTTCCGGAGCAGATCATAGAGACCAAGTCTAGCATTTTTTTTCCCCCACTTATGATTTTTTTTCTTTTTTAATTCTCAAAAGCTTTTTATAGAGATCAAACATTCTGGGGGTAGCCTGGCTTTAGGATGATGGCAGGATTTCTTTTCATCCCAGAATACTGATTTAATATTTCCTTTGGAAGAGCCAGACTGAAGATTCGAGAGTCCTTGGCAGTGGCATATGCCCTAGTGATGGAAGAAGTCCTAGAAGTAGAATTGCTGTAGAAATTTTGAGAAACAAAATATCCGATTAGATTGTCTTTTAACATTTTAACCTTTCTGAACTATGTTAATTTTACAGTTAATTTTTATCCATGTCTGGCAAAATGTTGCTGAAAACGGTGCTCTTTAACTAATTGGTAAGATTTTACTAGCTCCCTAACTTTGAAAACTTACAGAGACATCAAGAACTGCTGTACAAGGCTTGTGTCATAAAGTTAGGTGCCCCCGACCCCACCACCTCTTTCTTGAGCTCTAAATTTTTTTTCTTACTCAAGAATATACGGATTGGTTTTGTCTTGCTACGAGATCCAAGATCTTTGGTTTAGAGACCTATTCTCTTAACATTACCTGGTATTAGAATACTATTTTCCGGATTTTATTTAAACATATACTGAAAATAGAAATAATATTCCTATTGTATTTCCTTTCAACTTGTGAAGTGGAGCATGGCATACAAATGGCATTCTCAGCATTTCAAATAATTACCTTCTTACTGTGCAAGTTCTATTCAGCATAGAAAACCCATCCAGTTTTGTTGTAGATGCAATCTGATTATTACATGTTGACAAGGTCATATATCTATTAATTGGATTGGAGATGGGATACAAAATTGCTGTAATTATTGTAATTTTCTAGCTAATTGCAGGGTTGGTGGTGAATATTTTACTTCTGCAAAATGAAAAACAGTATTCCATCAGAAGTTGTTTTATGGGGTTTCAGACATTGTGTTTCGTATCTTTGGTGCTTTTTGCCCACAAAGTATCTCTTTTGTATCTTTTTTGTGTATCGATCCGCCTCTGAATGTCAGCGCGCTCATTGGCAGGGATCAGTGGAAGCAGCAGAGGCAGAGAGCCTGGAGTACTCTGAGCTACCTCTTTGTTCCGGTTGCCACGGTACCTCTATTGTTTATTTATAAATTGGAGTACCCTCCCTTCAGACCTGCCATCAAGGTTGGATGCGTCAGATCCCATTGGCAGAGGACTCCTCTGATCTGATCTGCTCTTTTGCCACCTGTGCGCCCAGAAATACTCCATGAAATGAGCGTTCTTCACGATATTCAGACGGTTTATGTGTTCTTTTTTGGCATGAATAATTAAGTGAATTATTGGTCAGCCCACTTCACATTGTAATACAGGGCTTATGTTGCATGTTCTCCGTCTTTTGTATCGTTTGCTGTATTTAAGCTAAGCCAGCTTCTAAGAGCTGGAAGCCGAATTGACATTTTAAAAATAATGGTGTGTACACCAGGTGAGTGTGTTTGGAGGGTTGCAGGTGGGGGGGCCGGGCTACTGAGGGGGGTGTTGGAAGCTTGCTGCCGAGGATGGCGCGAGCAGACCGATGTTTATTCCCTGCTGGAGTATGAACTGGAGGCGCAGGTGACAATCGCCAGGCCTAATGAGCAATTTGGCAGATAAGACGGGCTGTCAGGCGACAGCAGTTCAGCAGCAGGCACACTGTCTGTGGACCAAGATGCTTGTCCCAGAGATGGCATTTCAATACCATAAAGAAAGCCTTCTTTTTTGTTGATATCTGGTGTTGCAGAGATGTGTGTTTCATCCTTCAATTTTCCAGTGAAGTAACCAACCATCAACATATGGTGATTTGGGTTGTAAAATTATTTTTAAACTTGCCTTTTCATGTGGTCATCCATTAAGAAAAATGGAGGGGGGGGGGACGGCAAGATATATTTTCCCCACACCAGAACACAAGAAATGTTAGGTTTTAAAATGCTAATAAAATGTAAGCGATCAGTTGCTTCGTTGGCCTGAAACATTTCATCTGTGGTCTTTACATTGGAACTTAACACTCCACAAGGTAACAGTGTAGTCTTTTCATCATGGTGTGTCATTTGTATCTGCTTCCTTTACCCAGGAATCCCTTCCTTCCACAGAGCACACGAAAATCTAGACGTGTGCATGGACTCTCCCCACAGAGGCTATGAGTATACTGTATTGCGTAAGGGATGCTGGGGACAGGTTTCCACATCTTTGTAGGATGGAGCAGTTCCCCAGGAAACCTCCAGGTCCATCTCCCCTATTTACCATCAGGAAACTGAGGCTCGGTGGAGTGAACTAACACAGTCTGTGCTTATGGCATAACCATAGCACACCTCTTCATATTCAAGACAAGTAGAGTTATTGCTGAAAATGTATGGGCACTTACTGTATGTCAAGGTCCCATTGTGGCATCTCCAGACACCAGTCTTGAAGTCAGAACATCTTTGCACTTCCTGTCTGACACCAGTATTTCCGAGTTATCTTTCAGCAGAATAATCATTTGCTTCCTACATTGTTTAATTACGTCTTTGTGAAGTACTTAATTAAAAAAAAAATCTCCACACAGATGTATACAGTATTTTACACTAAATAATGGTGACTGTTGGGCCACTGGGAGGAGGAGTATATTTTAGAAACTCTCTGCCCCAGGTAATCAGATGGACTTTGGCCTGTAGTTAGCGGGTGGTCCTTGGTCATTGAAAAGGCTTCCTGTAGTGTTCGCGGCAGTGCGAGATCTCCACACCCCAGACCTGATGGAACCGGACCCCTTGTGCACAAAGTCTCTGTATCTGTCACACCTGCTGAAATCTAGGGAAGAATAGTTTTACAGATTCCGTCCCCACTCCACTAAGATTTCTCCACTGTCCAGTCACTTCTGTATTTCTCACTTCTTTTTGTCCTTGGCTAGTATATTTTACTTGACCCTGAGGCCTCGCCTTGTAGCCTTGCCTTTGTAGGGGGATATAGCTTATGTGTCCGGTTTTTTTTTTCTGCCTATCAGGTGCAGGAACGGTTACTGACACTTGAAAATTTGTAAAAGTGATATAGCTATGAATATATTAAGAAAGTACAATTTAAATCGAAGCAAGAAAGCCCATTTTCAAATGGCAATAAGAAGTGCATTACATAGAGAAAATAATTGTATGAAAATGTTTGAGCAGACACCATTAGATTGTAATCAAGCTTTCTTTTTCATTTTCATTCTACATTCTAACCAGGTATCTAGGTTCTTTTTTCTATTAGCACATGTCACAGAGAGACCCACATGTGGATTATTTTGTCATCATGAAATCCTGGCAAATAACATCTTCTCTTTCCTTCTTGCTGCTCCTGATACAGATCTCTTGTATAGATCTTCTTGAAACTGTGTTTGCTTATTTATTCTTTCATTGCTTTTAATGTCAGAAATGTCTTTGCGTTCCTCGTCCTGTTTGCCCCTGTCTCCAGCTAGAGATCGGCCTCATCTCTCAGAATCGTTGTGTGAGTCCCAAATGGGAAGGGACCGAGAGGCAGCCCTGCAGGGACACAGAGTGCTTGGTAAATGCGCCCCTGAGGTTTTCACCCCCTCTGCCTGTTCCCTGAAATGGACAGCTAGTGGTCCCTGTGTTGGCCACGTTTCGAAGAAAAACCACCTTACATCTAAATCAGTGTATTGGTTCATTTTACTATTTTGTATTTACAAATGTCATTTATATTGATGTATAAATTGACAATTTATTAATTATTACTTATCACTCCATTGCCTACATTTTAGCAAATTGGTTTTCTCCTGGAAAAGAGCCTGGGCACTGCAGCCTGTGTGCGTAGTGGCCTGAGATCGTGTGCTCCAGGACACACGTGAGAGAGGGCAGCGCCTTCCCACAAAGAGGTCTCCAGCCAGCCCTTTCTGTGGCTTAGATTTGACGCTTCCTTTACAGATTTCCCTCCAGTTGGCGTTTGACAGATCTTAAATAAATCTAGAATTTTTATAACTGCAAAAAAGGGGACTGTGCTTCTGTTACCTCACCTCCTGTTTCTCTCTCTTGGTCTGAAACATGGTCCAGACCATGGACCTGGCTTATTCTCAGGTACTGTCACACTGCTTGTTCCTTGGTGGAATGCCTTTCCATTTGTATTCTCTCTAAAAGTTGTAGAAAGTTTTCTATCCCTGCATTTTTCTACATTACCCTCCATTTTCTATCTGTTCTGGGGATTAAGCAACCACTACGTGTTATCTTTTCAACTCTTTCTTAGCGTTGAGAGTAAATACAGCAATTACAGCAGCCCGTTGCCTGGGCTGCAGTTGTGTTTTGACGGTATTATAGAAGCATCATTTTCTTGTCTTTATAGTGGTACCCTAGTAATAAGTCTTTGTATGTACATATACACATATCTATGGCTGATATTTAGTGAGGTTATATATGGAAGGAGTATAGGAGTAGCATGTACCTTCAGGAAAATGAATCATTTTGTAGAGATAATTCCCGTGTCTAAAGATGGAAAATTACAACCGGAACCGTCTAGGACCAATCATAATATGCAAAGAGCAGGAGCCAAAGGGCATTTCAGACTCCACCACTTTACTCAGCCCATCATCACATTTAATTAAAATGTCAGTTTGTGCCATGGCTGATCCACTGGTTAATTTGTTATTTAGATCAGCCTGAGAAGTGTTTATTTTAAATATAGAATTTGTGTTAATGCATTGGAAAAGAATATTCTCTTGCTTGGCAGAGATGTTGCAGCCTAAAGATTTATGACTTAGAGCAACAAAATCCAGCTGGTGATCGGTTTGCATAAGTAGTATATGCGGGTATCCACTAATGCAGGATAATAACCGTGCTGTGTAATCAGAGGAAGGGGATTGGGGATATGGGAGGCAGAAGCAAGGTCAGTGATGAGTCACAGGGGCTTCCTTGGGGGTCCAGTGGCTAACACTCTGCTCCTCCACTGCAGGGGGCACAGGTTTGATCCCCGGTCTGGGAACTAAGATCCCGCCTGCCACGCAGTGCAGCCAAATAAAGAAAAAAAAAGAAAGAAGAAAAGATGAGTCACCCATCATAGAGCAGAACTGCACTGGATCCTGAGAATGGGTCTGTGATCCATGGTCAGGGCTTGGGGATCATGTGTCCACTCTGAGGGGGCTGGGAGAGCCAGGTGGGCAGGGGTCTGTCTGGGCTTTTGCCCTTGCTGCTTCATCCAGAAAGCTTCCCAGTCTGCCTTCCTCATTTCTCTCCCTCATCGAAGGCATGGCACCTCTTTTCTTCAAAATTGGGAAATTCGTTTGATCAGAGTTAATACATAAATTTTGAAGAGCAGGGTGTTTATAATTTTCTGTGTGTGTATATGTATCAGTTTTCCATTCCCGCCATAACAAGTTACCACAAACTTAGTGCCTTAAAACAATACAGATTAATTTTAGTACCATAAGTCAAGAGTCTCGTGTGGGTCTCAATGAGCTGAAGGCCAAGGGTTGGCAGGGCTGTGTTTCTTTTGGAGGCTCCAAGGGAGAATCCCAAAGAAGGGAGAATCCATTTCGTTGCCTTTTCCAGCTTCTGGAGGCCACCTGTGTTCCTTGCCTGAGGCCCTTTCTCCATCTTTACCTCCGGCAACCTTGTATCCCTTTGACCATTCTTCTGCAGTCACGCCTCCCTCCCTTTCCTTCTCCCCTTCTCTCCCATTGTTAAGGACTCTGATTACGGTGAGCCCCCCTGGAAATCGAGGATCATCTCCTCACCTCAGTCTTTGCCTTCATCCCACATGTACAAGCCCTTTTGCATGTCAGGTAACATGGCAGGTTCTAGGGATTAGGATGTGAACCAATCTTTGGGGGCCATTATTCTGCTTACACAATATACAGTTGATGTATAATATTAATAATGTGAGGTAGTGTGAAAAAAATACCACTTCCATTGCTCTCTGTTTGGGGCGTTACCTTTCCTCATCAGGTGACTCTGGATAACGACAATCAGTGTCTGACCCAACAACATTTATGTGATGATCATTTTGATGTAAGTACATTGGAAAGGAAAGTAATGAACGTTGGGACAAACCGTCTCATTAGAAGTATTTCTCTGAGACCATTTCTAATTTAGGTGAGCCAGATAGAGCAATATTTATAAAAACATCACTAGCCATTATTATATAATTCTGTTTGCTTGACCTTCATGTAATAGTTTGTTTGCTATTTATCTCTTTTGCATAATTAAAAAGAATTTTCAGAGTAGTGACTTTTATACTCTAAGGGAGAAATTTTGATTAGAGAAATTATGTGCAATTTGTGAATCCTGGAAATATTGGGCAGTTTCCTTATCTCACAGGTACTCTCTCTTCTTGCTCCAGCTCTCCTTCTTACCTTCCTCATGACTTACTGTATGTGTTTTTTTAAGCTTTAAAAAATCATCTGCAAAGTTATTGCAGATGTTTACTTTAGTTATGTTCTAGGCCTTCCCATAAAGTATCTGAGCAATGACTTTTAGGATGATGACATACGTTGATGGAGCTTGTGAGTATTAGATGTAATTTTTATTCTTGAACCTCCATCAGTTCGCATTCTTGAGCTCTTCTAGAGGTTTCTAATAATTCTGTTTTGAATGGCGTTAAAGTGACTGAAGCCTAGTTTTTTTTTTTTTTTTTTTTTTTTTTTTTGCGGTACGCGGGCCTCTCACTGTTGCGGCCTCTCCCGTTGTGGAGCACAGGCTCCGGACGCGCAGGCTCAGCGGCCATGGCTCACGGGCCCAGCCGCTCCGCGGCACGTGGGATCCTCCCGGACCGGGGCACGAACCCGCGTCCCCTGCATCGGCAGGCGGGCTCTCAACCACTGCGCCACCAGGGAAGCCCTGAAGACTAGTTCTAATGAGCCTTCATGAACACATTCATCTGAAGACCCTTTTTTTGGTATTACTTCACCTTGTTTCCTTCTTTTGCCTGTAAAGAAGTGCATTGTTGGGCCTCTACCAATCTTTTAAAGAATTAAAAGTTTTCTAAGACAGCACTCTTTCCTCTTTTTATTTTGTAGCTGCTTTATGTACCTCTCTGGCAGTTCAGTTTCTGAATAATGGAATGTGATAAAAGACTGTTCAGTGCTTCCCTGGTGGCGCAGTGGTTGAGAGTCCGCCTGCTGATGCAGGGGACGCGGCTTTGTGCCCCAGTCCGGGAGGATCCCACATGCCGCGGAGCGGCTGGGCCCGTGAGCCATGGCCGCTGGGACTGCGCGTCCGGAGCCTGCGCTCCGCGACGGGAGAGGCCACAACAGTGAGAGGCCCGCGTAACCCCGCCCCCCCCTCAAAAAAAAAGACTGTTCATATCTGTGAACATAAAATTGCAACACATCCAAGTTCAAATGTGTACTTGATCTTTAAATTTTATTTGCCAGGGTGCTAACATTCCTTTAATAGGATTTTTCTTTTACACTGAATAAATGTTTTATAATATTTTCCACTGAACACAATTTTATATATATTTCAATTTTCGTACATTCTGCGAGATTGTAAATTTAAAAGGCAACCTCTCAAACAACCTTCTACATCTATATCCTCACCTGGATATGCTTGATTCGGGGCCAATGCAGTATTCTTATTAGTGAAGAAAATTGAGACCCTTAATTAGAAAAAATATCTCCTGAAACCACATTTAAAATGACTGCTCTCTGCTCGATGATTACGTCATCCATCTTCATTCACTTCCTTCATTATCAAGACATACTGAATTGCTGCATTTTTGTTAAGGTCTTAATATAAGACTTAATTGTGTCAGAGGAGAAGTTTGGTTTAGCTATCAGTGGTGGTTATTATCCCTTACCAACTTTAAAGACAGAGTATATACTTAGAGGGAAAAAAAAACATTTTTGAACTATAAATAGATTGAGTAACTACTGCTGGCACAATTTTATTCTCTGGAACTTGGCTGTTGTAGACCTTGATTCCTGTTTACTTATTTACAATGAACGACGCTTCACCATCATGGGTAACACAAATGCTGATGCATGCAATCTACTTTCTTACGCAAGAGTCAGGACTGTCATGATAGTGGGTGTACTAAACATGTCTGGAAAAGGTGTGCGTGCGTGCGTGTGTGTGTGATTTGCAGTGATGCCTTGCCTTTATTTTTGTATATTTCGTAAGTATTGTCTTTTTTTACTGACTGAAAACTGAGTTTTGATATGAGCTTTTTAACTTAAAATTTCCATAGCAATACTAAAGATTATTACATGACGTGAAGGTATTGCTCATAAAACGAATGGGGCAGTTTTTTGCTGTATGATGAGTCTATTACGTTTCTAAATAAACGAAATGTTACGTTTTCTAGATTTTTTTCTTCATTTACTTTCATAAATTCTGTCCTTGAAATAAGTACACATCACACACATGCCACACACCCAGATGGATTTTTAAGGAAGTTATTAATCAGATGAAGCTAATAAATAGTGAAGACTCTCTACCTGCATCTGACCGCTTTTTATAATTTGCTTTCAGTTCCCATGGGTTCCAAGCTTCAAGTTTTTATGCTACTCATACTTGAAAATTTTGTTTTTTTTCTGGCAGCTCATCTGCTAATCTTTTTGGTAACTATTATATTTTTGAGCATTTTCTCACAGTAAATGTTAAGACATCAAAATAATATAAGAATATTTTTCACATTTCTGTACCATTACTTATTGTCTATCACTGCATTGCTCCTTGAAAAGATTTACTAGGTGTTTGGTGGGAAAAAGCAGCTGCTTTATATCTGTGCCTTGATTATCATCAAATATGCTTCATCCTTCTGAAAAATGGAAGAAATCAAACTACAGTAGTACTTGTCACTTAACCTTTTAAAAGTCAAGGCACATCTAAGTAAATGGGTTCAGGGTCACATCTAGACCCACTAATCATGTTGTTAAATTTCATGTTGCATCTTAGACCTTTAATTTGTGAGAAACAGCACTTTAGGAGGCTTGACTTAGCAAATCTTTTTGGTGAAACTGAGCCTCTTCTGAATAAATGTTGTATTGATATAAAGTCAGCACAGCCTGTTCGGAAGAGATTCATTCAACTGTAGCACAGAAGATATTAAAGAAACCATCATGATGAATATGCAACTTTACACAGCTTTCCTTTTTAAAAAATTTAACCCTGATTGGGGAAAAAGACTATTATTCAGTATCATTACATTGCATATTTTCACTTGTCTTTATGATTTTCTCCTTTGCAAGGTCACTTGTCTTCTGTTCAATTTTTTAATCGTAGAAAATTTCAAGCATATACAAGATTAAAGAGAACAGTGTAAAGAAATGCCATGCCCCACTATCAGTTCTAACAATTATCAATTTATGACCAATCTTGTTTCATCTATACTTCCCCAGATGGGACTATTTCAAAGTAAATTCCAGATCTTATATCATTTCTTCTGAAAATATTTCAGTACTGCATATATTTCTGAAAAGTAAAACTTTAAATATATAATCCCATATAATACTTTCTCAATGCTATGTAATATAATATTATTATTAAAATTACTCTGTTTTGTAAATGTGGGTTCATATTTGGCTTCCTTAAATCAGCATCCAAAGAAAATCTACACACTAGATTTGATTGATAATGTTTCTTTTAGTCTATAAGTTCCTCTTTCTGTGTGTGTGTCTGCATGTGTCTATATATGGGTATGAATATATGTATGTATACACACACACACATATGCACATTGCAATTTACTCATTGAAATTGGACTGATTTTCTGGTGGTTTTCCTCTGTCTGGAGCTGAATCCATCCCTGTGGCATCTATTATGTTGTTACATACCCTGTGTTTCTTATAAGCTGGTAGTTATTAGATGTAGAGTCTTGATTTGATTCTGGTCTGAGTCTTTGACAACAGTTTCTCTAGGTGGTATTGTACAGTTCACTCGAGAGACAAAGTCTGGTTGTTTCTCATTGTGTGATATTAGCAGCATTGGTGATTATTGCCTAGATCTGTTATTATTTTTTTTTAATGCTTGCAGCATGTTGATATTCCAGTTCTTTCGTTTATTGGCCACGTAATTTCTCTAAAGATAATTTTTTTTTTTGTCAACTAGTTTGTTACCCTGAGCTATCCTTTGTATAGGAAGAACAGATCACATGGCCAATTCTGTCTTTTTATCAGTTTTCATAATAATGAGTTTGTTTTCTTGGCTAGCATCTCCTGGTTTCACTTTTCCTTTTCCCCTCTTCAAAAAAGTCAGTAAGAACTCGTAAGCATTAGTATAGTTGTTATTTCAGTCCATCGCATTATTGTTCTTATTGCTCAGACCATCCTTGTTGGTGGCAGTGGGGCCTCTCTACACTGGCTCCTGAGTGTTCTTGAGAACAGCATCCTTGCTTTCTGCTGTGAAATGTGTTCCATGCTCATCTTATATATTTTCTGCCATCACATCTGGAATCAGTCGCTTCCCAAAGCAGTCCCGTCCTGTTAATGGGAAGAGGTATTCAGAGACTGCTATTTGGGCATTGATTTCATTTTGCTAAGCCGAAAAGTAAGTTAAAATTAAGAGCATACTGGTCGGGCTTCCCTGGCGGCGCAGTGGTTAAGAATCCACCCGCCGATGCAGGGGACACGGGTTCGAGCCCTGGTCCGGGAGGATCCCACATGCCGCGGAGCAACTAAGCCCGTGCACCACGACTACTGAACCCACGTGCCACAACTACTGAAGCCCGCACACCTTAGAGCCCGTGCTCCACAACAAGAGAAGCCACCACAGTGAGAAACCCGCGCACCACAACGAAGAGTAGCCCCCGCTCGCCGCAACTAGAGAAAGCCCGTGCGGCAACGAAGACCCAACACAGCCAAAATTAAACAAATAAAATAAATAAATTAAAATAGAAAAAGAGCATCCTGATGTAAGTTCAATTTTCAGAGTGACGCCTGAAAGTGTAGTGAATCTGCTCTTGATTATTTGAGAGGTGAATCTTTCTAATCAGCACGGGTTCTTCCTGTCAATTCCAAGTTCCTTAATTTGAATTCTGATGAAGTTTTTAGGCAACTATAAGACTAGCGTTGGGAGTTCCCTGGCGGCCCAGTGGTTAGGACTCGGCACTGTCACTGCTGGGGCTCGGGTTCAATCCCTGGTCAGGGAACTGAGATCCTGTAAGCCGCGTGCGTTTTTATAATGGCTTGCAGCCAGTGGTTTAGGGCTTTGTTGTTGTTCAATTAGTGAAGAAGAACTGGCATCTCAGCTAGTGAGCTTAGCATTTATATGTGCCCCTGGTGAAACCGAGTGGCCAGAGCACTGTCTCTGGTGGACACCATGGGGGCATTTGGTCATGGCCAGAGCTGCCGGGGTCTTTAAGGGTCTGTGCGAACTGGCTGTCCCTAGTGGCGTTGCACCCACCCAGCTCCTAAAGCCTCACCAAGCCTTGTGACTTCACGAGCCTCATTTCACCTTCCAAGGCTGGTGTCGGTGGCGGTCTGTGCAGCTGGGTCGTGATCAGGGACGTGGGGACACAGAATACTGAAGCTTTGCATACATCTGTATTGTCTCGTAGTTTAGAATTTACCATTTCTTGTATATATGATTTTTTAATCTGATGGAGGCATTTTAAAAAATATTTATTTATTTTATTTTTTTTGCGGTACGCGGGCCTCTCCCTCTTGTGGCCTCTCCCGCTGCGGAGCACAGGCTCCGGACGCGCAGGCTCAGCGGCCATGGCTCACGGGCCCAGCCGCTGCGCAGCATGTGGGATCCTCCCCGACCGGGGCACGAACCCGTGTCCCCTGCATCGGCAGGCGGACTCTCAACCACTGCGCCACCAGGGAAGCCCTATTTTTATTTTTTTAACATCTTTATTGGAGGCTTGTATGTGTTTAATAATGCTTCTGTTCCTTGAGCATGCGTTTCAATGATTAATAAATAAAAAACGCTACTGCGGCTGAAGAAGGTTTTTGCTTTTACTGCTCTGTTATCGGGAAAGTAAAGCTCCCGGGCCTGTCTCTGGCCCGTCTCTCTGTGTCCTCTCTTGGGCAGTCCTGGAGTCCCTTCTGCTCATAGCAGGAGTGATTGTTGAGAAACCCACATCTCTTCCTTCTACCCCAATGATTCAAAACTTTCCGTAGCTTCCCAATATTTTTTTAATACAGTTAATATTGGTAAGTTTTGGTAAGGTTTGCAAGAACTCTTTTGCTTCTGTCTTTGCTACCCTGTACTCAGCTACCTTGCTGTGTTTCTTGGGTGGGTCTCACGCTCCAAGCACCTTGTTTCCCTCTGAGTGTGGTAAAGCTGCTTCTCTGTCCTCATTGCCCACCTGCCTCACCTCAACTTATCCCTCCGGGCTCTGCTCAAGTGACAGTCTCTCTGGTGGCTCTTGACTGCACAGCCTTGCCGTGTGCTCCTGAAGGGCCTTGTGCTTTTGGTGACTCGAGGGGAATAGGGGATTTGTCTCCACATCTACTGGCGTGCTGGTGACTGTTTAACAGCTGAATCTCTGAAACCAAAAGAGACCTGGCTTGTCGCATTTGCCCATTTCCATGGTTTCTCACTGGGGCCAATTTCAAGTTCCCAATATCATGTCACTGAACACAGAACTGGAGAGAAATGCCCCATTATGGTGTTTCCACCACATGGATGCAATTGATGCATCACGAGTATATGTAACAACAACACGTAGTAAAGGAGTTGGGAAGCGCTGTGTTTTGAGTATTGTCCTTGTTTTTAATATAATCTATTTAATTATACGTTTATATAATTTAAATTTTAATAATGGCTCTGTTTAACGACCAACTCTCAAAGATTTCTGACAACTTCAGCTTTTCTCCTAAGATGTTTGAGCCAGCTCTGGAGCTCACCTTTGTGAAGCACAAACAAGTCACATGTTTTGAATTGATTACAAACAGTGGAATAAGGCAAGTTTGGTAGGTGTTTACTGCAGGCAGTTCCAATTGTGAGGGGCCTGGAGCAATTCTGGGACAAGTCAGTGGAGGAGGAAGAGAGAATGTTACAGGTAAATCGATCTATAGATTGGCAACACGTAGACACTGGCTACGTGTTGGAAAGGAGGGAAAGAGAATGTTCATATTTGACCATGTTTGTACTAAAAAATGTGTATAGCCTCCCTCCCCCATAGCGGGAAGATAGGATCTTTCATATCATAGCTATGCCTGTAGTTGTGTGAAACGGTGAAAATGAACCTGAGTCATGACTGTCTATCTTGGCAAAGCCTTTGTGATGATTACCCTTTCCGGGATGTGCAGTAGCATAGCCTGCAATGCCCACCTAGTGGTACACAGCAGCCCACCCAAGTTTTAGCCTGATGAGAAGTAAAGGTAGGGTTCTTGTCCTGCTTGCTCTTTTCTAGTGACTTAGCTGTCATAGAAACATAGTTGATTTTTATTTTTGATATTTTAATTCAGTAAATGTGTTTCGACGTGGAACCAGCTCTCTGATAGCCAGTTTATTCTTAATGAATCTTATGATTAATTTGTAAAGATACTGCATACTATTTCTTTTCAATAGGAATTTCTCTTTTCTCTTTTTAGAAATGCAAGCACAAAAAGATTGTGGTTTGTCAAATCATTGTTTAATCCCTTGTAAAGATCCTACACTTAGGTCATTATCGTCTTTACCCATAATTTGCTTTAGAGCATATGAGATTTTTTGAATTTTGAGGTTTCAAAGGTTTGATGTTAGTTTTTTTTTTTCTTCATAAAGGAAGACCAGTGTTTGGTCCCAGGCCTCTTGTGAAATGTGTGATGTATAATCGGAATACTGTTGCTTGGAATAAATAAATGCCAACTAACTAATTTCTTCAACATATACTTTTGAGCATATTAAGTTCTAGACATGTTAGAATGAATCGGTTGTATATATCCTGTTAATTTTGATACTTTAAAGCTTACCATCCTTTGTATAAATATATTGTTGATACTGTATAGATCCAATAATGTTAGATATGTGCTCTGATTATCTAGTAGGCATGGATTTATGTTGGTCTCTAGAATAACAATAAAAACAATAATTAGAAAATAAAAATAGAGAATTGTGAAAAAGGAAAATGTAAGTTGAAAACTAAGACAAAGGAAAAGAAAATTTTATCTCTATGTAATGTGTGTCTATACCATCTATCACATAGTATACATTTAAGTCCACAAAACTTTGTGTTTACTCCCTGGCAGCTCTTGTGAAAATTTTAACATTTCCTTCCTTTTCAAACTTCCTGACCAAATACAGGCTTTGGCAGCCTCCTCACAGACATGCACATAATTTCAGTCCGTCTACCTATGAGGTTCTTTTAGCATTTACTCTTTTCATTTTTCTTTTAACAGCCATATTGTTTAAATTTTCTTTCAGTTGATCTTACACATACCATGTATGAAGGAGCTTATTTCTATGGAGGTATATTGATACCCAGTGTTCTGAAGAGTGAACAGGAAAATAATCTAGAGAGTAAGATCAAAAGCCAAAAGAAAAGCAAATGTAAGTGAATGGAGGCAATTCCAGAGGAGCGTGATGGCATTAAATGGGATCTAATGAAGTTCAAGGGCTCTGGGGAATGGATTATAATGTATTAATCTGACTTTGTTGGATAGACAAGATAGAAAAAGAAAAAGCAGTGAACATATTCTTGTTTGGAAGCCCTATTTTGCTATTCATTCCCTTAATTTACCAATCACTGAAAGGTGCATTATCAGAAAAACACTTCAGTGACATTTGCCTGTGGCTACTAAGTTGGTAGTTTTGCCTGAATTACTTGATCAATTCAACCTAGGTTCCAATTGACTAAACGTTTGGCTGGAAAGACTTTTGGTGAAAGTATAGACTATTTCACAAGCTTGTAGTAGCACATTGTGTGAAAATATAAATTATGAGCATCCAACACATTTCTGTTAATCCAAGTAAATGTTCCTGACTTAGACATGAGAGCAAATGCCATCGTGGTTACAAAAGCTGATGTAAAATGTAGACATTTTAATACCCGTGAAGTGGGACATTTATAATATTA
This sequence comes from Kogia breviceps, assembly GCF_026419965.1. Lineage (NCBI taxonomy): Eukaryota > Metazoa > Chordata > Mammalia > Artiodactyla > Physeteridae > Kogia > Kogia breviceps. The sequence continues at coordinate 170,739,543 of NC_081312.1, forward strand.
TTTTCTAAAGGTTAACTGTCAACGTTTAGGTCCTATGAAGAAAAAGTTTTAAAATGGCTTAGAATATGGTATTTGTGTTGTTTCAATGTTTGAAGACAAAAGAGCCCTTCTATACTTTATTTCTAAAAATCAAAAGCTGTTAGAGCCAGAAAGGTTTTTGAGTTTGAATCCAATCCCTTCTTGTTATAGATGAGGAAAAAGAAGCCTGGTGAGAATATGGACAACCTAGTGCTATTTTAATCTGTGTTGTGAAGTGTGTGGTTTACTTTTGAAGTAAGACCGAAGCATGTATGAGCATGTCTTTGTAACAGAGGATGCCCCGATGCACCCTGTATCCTGTGCTACCCCGTCATCCTGGTGACTCTCTTCTTTTGTACGTTGAATCAGCAGATAGTCACAATTGTGGAGAAAAGTCAAGAGGCATATTAAAAATCTATACTAATGTAGATAAATTTTGTAAAATCAAACAAGATTGATTACCATCCCTACTTAATTCAGAGCAAAGGAAAGGAAACTAATTTTTCTATTTTTCCACACCTCGTTTGCCATAATGAAAATGGCATTCTGCTTTGAATCATTTTCAGTGAAATGATTTTCAATATTGTTGTCTTTGTGGCATTTTGACAATTAAAATGTATTTCTCAAGCCCACTGGAAATGCTTCAATGCTTCTCCTTCTTTTCATTTTTTCCGCTGGTCGTATCTGTGCTTGTTGCCTAGGAAACTACTATTGGGTTGAATTCTCTTTGCTTGCTTGTCAGGCTGTCAGAGTTATGGGTAAAGTTCGTGGCTTTATAGTTGTAAAAGTGCTTCTTAAATATTAGAAATGTTTTATCTATATTAAAGTGCTTTATCTCCTCAATTAAAAAGTAGCCAAGCAGTTGTTTGGTTTTCTTAAAATAATATTCGCTCCCCCTCCCCGATTATTATTGGGATTTTCTGTGTTGTATACAGATTTGCAGTAGGATTTGAATTGTCACAGTGGGTTCATTACAAATATAGCACTTTAATAAAAAATTTCTTCTGTAAATATTTGTTTTGTTTCTTTGGGGAGTCATGGACGTGTATTATGATTCCCAAAATGTGCAAATGCGCACATGAAAATATTACATAAAAAAGTCCAATGAGATCTTAGAAAATGTAGGTTATTTGCCCTATATCAAATAAGTTGAAAAATTGTTCTCTCTATATAATGTTTTTGAATTAAAGTTAAAAAGAAGCAGGACTTTGTGTTGTTGAAATTATTAATGACAAATCAGTCAGTCAGAATTGATTTCTCCAAAACACCTTGCCTCTATTAAGCATATTTGTTTTAGGGAAAGCATAGCTTCCAGATCAGATTCTGAGCTCCTTGAAAGAATGGGGATTTTCAGATTTCTGTCTTTAAACCATTCCTCTCTTAAGGACTATGTTTTTTATTTACAGGGAAATAAATATAGGAAGGCCAGTGAGGACTGTCTGATAGTTATAAAAGCTTCTGTGCATCCTATTTTGGAGGAAGTTTATTTCTGGCATATTTCATTGCATTTGCTGTTTAAAAAGAAAAAGAAGAAAACATTTAAACATTCTTTATTTGAACTATTTTTTTTGCACTTTTTAATACAAAATTAATTCCAAATAATTTTAAAATTCATTTCACATCAAAAAAGTGGCTGATAGATAAAAGGAGTTTAAAAATACATTTTTAAGAACATACCTAAGCAAATTACTTAAAATCATTTTTTTAAGCACAGATGATAGACTTGGGCTGCTGTGGACCCAGTCTCAATCCCTGTCTCATGAATGTTATGATAAATTATTAAAACTAAATTGTGTTTTAAAGATAAATAATTCCATTTTGTAGTTGAAGCACTCAGCCCAAAAGGAATGGAAAACTGATGCTTGATAGTCTTAGAAGCTGAAGCAGTTTCTCCCCCCAAACCTCTAGAAAAAACTGCTTTTAAAAAGAAAAACTTATGATTTTACATTTGCTTGTATGATTTCTCTTCAAAATGTCATCAACAGAGGTGCCATTTTGCAACAGCATGTATTCTCTTTTGACCCCTGGATAGAGTTCTAAAAGGCCCATTTTGAAGCTTTCTCAATTTTATAAGTTAGAATGTTGTGGCGTTTGTAAACCAACATTAGACAGAAAAAGCTCCTTTTCCTCTTTTGCTCAGTTCCATCAAGATTATCCTCTCCTGCAAGACCAGCCAAAACAAAGTGAGAATACATCAAATGTGATCTAGCTTGAAATGAGTATCTATACTTCTATGAATACCTATAAGACTAATTTTAGAGAATGAAATTATATTTGCAGAAATTTAATAAATTGATTAATATTTAATGTAAATAAAAAGCAGCAGGACTGCCTTATGTCTTATCCTTTCCTAGTGATTAAAAGTTAACAAAACTGAGAGTGTAGAATTAATGATTAATTATATTTTTGCTAAGCTAAATTCAGTGTCTGACAAAATTGTTTATATATATTAAAAATTTCAGTAATGTTTATTTTGCACACTGTGGTAGCCACTAACCCCATGCAGCTGTTGAGTCCTTGAAATGAGGCAGGGGAGACCCAGGAATGGGATTTAAGTGGCCGGGGTGGCTAGTGGCTACTTACTGGGCAGCACAGAAAGGGGCCTTGCTACTCCAAGGCACCACCTGGGGACTTGTTAGAGATGAGGCCTCTCAGGCCCCACCCTGGACCTACTGAATCAGAATCTGTATTTTTAACAAGATCTCTTAGGGTGAATGTGCAGTGCTCTCCAGCCCAGAGCAGTGATTCCCCGCCTTAGCTGCAATTACAATTGCCTGGAGAGCTTGTAAAAATAACGCCCGAGCCTCATCCTAGACCCGAATTTCAGGATTTCTGGGTGGGGGCCCAGGAATCGGCATTTTCCAGGATCGTCCCAGATCATTTTAATGACTAGTGAAGATTTGGAGCCACAGATGTCACTCAGAGAATGTACGAACAAGTGCAAGGTGGAGACGGGGAAACCTTAGTACTGACCCGGACTTCCGACCTTTTACTAAGGTCAGATAAAGGAGGGCTGCAAGTGAGAGAGAGAGAGACTTAGCCCTTATTGAGTGCTTAGTGTATTCCAGCCATTATTATCCTAAATTGAGTATGTACTTGACTGAAAAGACTCTTTTGGTGAATATATAGCCTATTTCACAAACTGTAGTGACATACTGTGAACATACAGATTGAACCTGTTAATCCAGATAAACGTTCCCTTTGTGGATATGAAGTATTAAGTGTATAGTTTTACACACACACACACACACACACATATGCATACACACGCATATACACACACGCATATACACACACATACACACACGCATATACACACACACGCATACACACACATACACACATACACACACACGCATACACACACGCATACACACACACATACACACACGCATACACACACACACACACACACACACACACACACACACATTCTCCGTGAGGTCCCTCCGCTTCACTGTGCCACTCTTCATTCCTCCCCACAAATCCCCTAAGAATAAAATGAATTGTGATGAAGTTAAAAGCATCATTTGTTTGCCAGTCCTAGCGAAAGGGAACCTGTCTCATCCTTAAGTTCTTTCATGCCCTTTCTTTTCACCTGTGGAAAGGATCACACAAAGATGCAAACATCAGGTGAGCCATTGGCTCAGGGACAGTGATGTTTCTGCAGCTCTGAGGTTCGGTGTGAGCGAGTGAGTGCAGCTCACATGGATTTGCTGCTGTCCTCCCTCGGGTGAGACCACGATGGTAGAGGTTGGTGAGGAAGTTGTGAATAACTCAGAGCCCCGATCTTTCCGTTCTTGGTGTTGCAGGATTCCATGCTTCCTGGAGAGGGGCGTGCTCTCTGTAGCCTGACTATCGAGGCTTGGATTTGTCTCCACCACTTACTGATAGGTTAACTTCAGCCGAGATATCTTAACCCTGTAACACCAGTTTCCCTACCTATAAGATGGGAGTAATAATGTAGCCTGTTTTGTAGCCTTGTTCTGAGGAGATGATCAATTAATGCAATAAGGTTCTTAGCACATGCATGACCCACAGTAAATGATCAACGAATGTTAGTGATTACAGACTTAATTGGCTTGTTATAAATGATCAGGGTGTATTTGCTTTACATGACTCTTTCCTCAAGGAGAAGGAGGAATGGATTAGATTAGCTATGAGAGACCTCTGCACTTTGAAGGTAACACAAACAGACATGTGGCCATATGTTTCGGAACCATCCAGTCTTATTGCCGCCTTGTAGCAGCCAGGGCCAAATGGCTTTATGAATAGCCAGGGTGTACAAGGAATTAATTTGAAGCTGGAACACTCAGGACAGGAAAGTGGGTAATGAGCTATTCAACTGCTTTTGCAGTGCCGCCGTCAGACTCCCTCGGGATAAACTAGCATTTCTCCACTTTCTGCAGCCCCGACGTCTTCCTCTGCTTCATTTTACTTTACAGTCCTGATCACCTCGTGACATCATCTGCACTCATTTGTTTATCCATTGTTCTCAATCCTCTCAGTGAGGGAAATGTACAAGGGATCTCTCTGGTGATCTACATCACCAGAATGTACAGTCCTTGAGGGATCACTTAATGGCAGCAACTAGAAGAGTGCCTAGCACACAGTAGGTGCTCAGTAGATATTTGTATTGAGTGAATGACTTCTGATACATTCTTGTATAGCTTTTAGTACCATGAAGATTCAAGTTCAAGATGAAGAGCCTATATATGAGCAAAATGAAGTGTAGAGACTCTAGTGGAAGTTTAACACCTGAGAGCTAAGAAGGGCCTTGCCATTGTGAAGTAGGTGATGATGTTTAATGTGCTAGTGAAATAATTATAAAGTCTAGTACAGTAGAGGACCTTCAGATGTACATCCTTATGTAACAGAAAATTGGCTCGTGAAATTAGGGAAAAGCTGGTCATTAGTTAGGAGAAAAATATTACACTTTTGTATAGTATTATGAAATAAAGGTTAAAATAATAAAGGAATGGGAGAAAAATGCTAATCAAAAGTTAACTTGACAGTTACTGAGGTACTTGAATCCTTAATAAAATAATAGAAGACAAATATCAAAGGAGAAAGGGCATTGAACATTTAGAGAATATCTCCAATGCAATCAATAGTCAACAAGTTTGAAAGACAAATGACTCGTCACTTGAAGTTGATAATTTCAAAACTTAATTTACATGATTGTTGAACTAAATTGGTACAGTGAAAGTGATATAAAGGATTTGATATGGATAAACATGTAAAATTTTATGTGAAGAATTAATTTAGATTTGCTTGTACTCAAACATTCTCTTCGGAGAGCACACTGCGTGAAGAACAATAGTGCAAAGATAATAATAAAAAATTAGTAGAATGTTGTTGAGATTCTTGGCCAGAGAGAGTTTATCACCAATATGTCAATTAATAATTCTTTGAGCTTCTCCCAGGAGAACCCCCCCCCTCCCTTTTTTGGTCTCCTCTGGCCATCTAATATCTGTAATTGTTTTTTCTTTGCTAAAATGATTGCCCTTATAATACTTGAGACAATCAATGTGAAAAGGATGGAGATGGATGGATAGTCACATTCATTCATCTCTTTTATTTATACAACAACATTTTAGCAAACATTTGCTGGGGTGGAACCTCTAAGATTAATGAGGGAGACGGTCGAGAGAGAACTGGTTCTAATCAGTGAAATTAACATAAGGAGTGGTGTCACTTACGCTTTCCGAACCATGGGGACTCCTTAGAGAAGGTGGTACCCTCCAGGCTGACCTTAGAGTGGTGAAGATGGGGTGGAATGGGGAGGAAAGGACGAGGTCTGGAGGAGTATGTGGCCTCTGGCCACTTCAGAGCGTTCCAGGTGGATCTGAGCGTAGGGTGGAGAGGTGCTACTCAGATCACGGGGGTAGGTGCCAGGGCTTAATCTGATGTCCTGTGCCCCGACCGTACCAACCGTTCTGAGTCGTGACATCTGACGTGTGGTTTAGCAAAGGTGTTACGGGTGTTCTGTAAGGGATGCATCCAGATGGCCAGGCTGGAGGGAAGGCACACACAAGGGGGTGAGAGTGCACCAGAAGTCTTTAGCACAGCTCAAGGAAGTTTTAGCATAGTGCCGTCCTGCTGCATGGAATCCTGAAGTGTGGTGGTGGACGCTAGAAAGGCTGAATTTCATCTTCCATGACCCGAGATCTATGGAATCGTCTTAACAAGAGCCCCTGGCGTGTTGTATACACATTAAAGTGTGAGAATTTCTGACTTACGAGACCCTGCTTGGCTCATCCAGGGCTCCCTCCCTGGCGTTCGCTTTCTACATCATTTCTTTAAATCTACACCTTAGCCACATGGAGTTGCTTGCGGTCCTTTTAATTCTGAAGAATTTAGGCGTCTGGCCTCTGCCCCTGCAGCTTTCTCTGGCTGCATGTTTTCTTCCTTTCTGTCCATCCCACTGGCCAAACACCACCGTCACCACAACCAAACAAAACCGCAGACACACAAACCCAAACCTTCAGCATTGGTGTCCTCTACATTCACTTCTTCGATGGTTCGGCACGTGTCCAGGGCGACCCCCGGGGGAGTGTGACGGTGACGAGTGCAGTGTTGTCCCCTAGGAGCTGTGTGCTCAGGGGAGGCGGATCCCCAAACTCAGATGACGGCACAGCAGAGACGCTGGTGGCATGAGGCCATAAAAGGAGCCCCTTGTAGAAGTGGCCAGGGCTTCCTAAGAGAGGAGACACCGAGAGTGTGAAAGGACAGCAGGGAGAATTTAGCCGTCCCTTCTGTCGTGAAGTGTTCGAGGATGGTCTTGGAAAGGTCACCCCTTAGGTGTTCTGGCGGCTCTTGGTATTTCTCCTGAAGCACCATGATCACCCTGCATAGGGCTGAGTGATCCGTCTGCCTTTTCCACCGTGCCGCAGCCTCCACGAAGGCAGAGGCCGTGTCTGTGCCACACCCTGAGCTCCCCAGAGACTGGTGCTCAAAAGTACCCGCTGATAAAGAGAGGGAGGTTTCCGGTTCTGTATTAGTGGGCTGGTGGGAAGGAAGCCACATAATAGTGGGTTTAAAGGAAAAGGGAGGGATGAAGCACTCCGCTCTTCTTTCTCCGAGATTGCTTGTCAAGGAAAGAAGCCAGGGGGCAGTATCTGGGGAGGAACCTGGAGGAAATGGGGGTGGTTCTCTTTTAAAGGTTTCTGAGTCGATTATTCATTTGACAAATATGTATGGGAGAAGGTACAGTTGGACCTCACCCTTTGTGGAGGTTCCCACAAATATTGTCGAATCCAGTCGCACGTGTCCCCAGTTGACGGTGAGCTAGTACCTCCTGCCTCTTTTTCAGTGCTCATACTGTAAACAGGGTCCCTTTCGTGGTCTACTTGGTGCCATGTTTTTTCACGTTTTTGTGCTTTTGGTTGGTGATTTTGCTGTTCAAAGTGACCCCCGAACATCAAATGCAGTTTTGTGCTCCTAAGTACGGTAAGTCTGTGATGTACCTTATGGAGAAAATACACACGTTAGTTCATCTTCAATCAGGCATGGGATTTGGTCCTGTTGGCTGTGAGTTTCATGTTCACGAATCAACAATATCTATGAAAGGAGGTGTCTTTAAACGGAAACACATGTAAAACACGGCCATTCGTGGATGGGTTGATGAAATTGCTGGGAGCAGAGGCTCCGACCTCACCTGTGGCCCCTCCCGGACCACTGCTTCAGTATTTCCGAATTCTGGGAAGGTTAGCAGTTGTCTCACGGCACAGCTGCCGCGCACAACACGCATCAGGTACTTTCTCTTCCGGGGGCCGCTCTGGGTCCCGGGATCAGACAGTGAGGAAGACAGAGCCGGACTTGACGCTCCCGGTCCTCGCCCTCCAGCTGGCGCGACTGTCCCTGGAAATAGACAGAGGGCACGTGCAGGGCTCAGCACACATCTGGGAGGGAAAGCTCCACCGCTGGCAGTAACACAGAAGTCCTCCCCGCCTTTTCCTGTTCTTTCTCCGAGTATTTCGTTCATTTTCTAAGAAGAGCTCGGGAGTAGCTCCTACCTGCTCCCCGCTCCGCCCTACGTCTCCTGCCCCCTGTCTGTTTCTTCCCCGCTCACTCTCTTGTGTCCTCAACTTCAGTCCCCTCCTTGCTCTCTTAAGGTATTTTTCTGAAAATACAAAAATTAGCAGCCAGAGTTTCCCACAGTCTTGTCCTAGAGAAAGTCTCCCCTGCCCTCTGTTCACGTGACTGTGCCGCGCTCCCTGCCCAGTGTTGGGTTTCGTCGGCACCCTGAGGTGTCATTCCTCTTCTTACCCTCGCCTCCTTCCTTCCACTCACACCTGGTCTTACCTGTCCTCAGCCCTCGCCGGGCAGGTGGGGGTCGGCTTGAGTATTTGAATGGTCAGAGTGGGATTCACTTGGAGTGATTTTTTCCACAATACACAACTCTCAAAGGACCCTTGGCCCCGTATTCATTATTCTGTAGACTCTCTAGAAGCGTTGTGTCTATTAGATGTTGGCAAGTGCGTGTTGACTTCACACCTGCCACAGCAGGACAGAAAGGGGACCCCAAATCAGTGAAAGGGCCAAGGTAGCCCTTGGAAGCACTGTTTTCTCTGCTTTGGGGGCTGCCTGGGTGTTCCCCATGGGCCAGGAGGGAGCTCAGGACCCTGACAGCACCCACCCTGTCCCCAAGTTCTGTCTTAGCAAAGGATTTGGGGACACTCAGTTTTTATGTCCGGATTTAGTAGCCAGTGCACATTTTTATAAGCCCCTGGTCACTCCCATAATGGTCTCAGGCCAGCCCTCCCCTCCCCAAGGAGGCCGGGAGGCAACCATGAAAGGCTTTCCACCTCTGCAGCCAGACCGGAACCACTCTCTCCTACCCTCAGGGACCACAGGAAAGCAACCCCCGAATGAAATCTTTAACGGTTAGGAAGTTTTTTTGTTGCTGCCTGATGGATCTTTCTTTTTAAAAATAATTAATTAATTAATTTTTGGCTGCGTTGGGTGGGTCTTCGTTGCTGCACACGGGCTTTCTCTAGTTGCAGCGCGTGGGGGCTACTCTTCGTTGCAGTGGGTGGGCTTTGCATTGCGGTGGCTTCTCGTTGCGGAGCACGGGCTCTAGCGTGCAGGCTCAGTAGTTGTGGCGCACGGGCTTAGTTGCTCCGCGGGTATGTGGGATCTTCCCGGACCGGGGCTTGAACCCGTGTCCGCTGCATTGGCAGGCAGATTCCTACCCACGGGGAAGTCCCACTGACTGAGCTATCTTAACGAAAAATTTAGGTTCCCACTTTGGGGGTATGTGCGCATGCGTGCAGGGAGGGAGGCGGGGCGGTTGCAATGATAGCGTGAAGACCTGTCCTGCAGGTGCACGACGGGCTGATGCTGTTAGGAGGAGGAGCGAAGTGGAGTGGGAGAAAGGGGTAGAGGAATCCCACTGGTGTCCTGAGCTCCTGCAGGCCCGCTGTCGGTGCTGCTGCCGGCGGGGGAAGGGCCGACCCTTCTCGGAGTGTCCGCGGGCTCCAGGCTCTCTCGTGTGGCCTGGTTAGGCCCGATGGCCGGGCCCTGATGGAGAGGGACGTGAGCCCTGCCCGGCTGTGCTGTGCCGGTGGCTGTGTCCCTGCAGTGAAACCCTCCGCTCCCCTTACCTCTTGGGGAGTTCATCACCGGCTGCTTTTCCCTAATCAGGTCGTATATTTGTCCTTCCTTTAAACTTTCATTAATTGCCCCTTTCCGAGTCAGCCGTCTGCTGCTGGATTGGATGGATTTGAGGAGTTGGCGCCTTTCGAGGAGCAGCCACGGGGCATAGGACCCTGGGCAGTGAGAACGGGGGTGGGGGGAGGCACGGAGGCACCCGAGCGTGGAGCATATTGGGTGAGCCGTCGGTGTGGATGGTCAGCAGGGCGCCAGGACGGGTGTGGCGGGAGGAGACTGTTCTAGGAGATGGGGTTAGAGAGGTGACTTCAGTCCCGGTGGCTGCAGGCCTTGACCTCGAGATATCTCGCCTGGGACCTTCTGTTTAATTCTTTGGAGGGCTTTTATTTACTGTTTTAAATTGAGATAACTGTAGAATCACATGCAGTTGTAAGAAATAATATAGAGGGATCCTTTGTATATTTCCCTTACCGGGAAGATTTTGAAACACTGTAGTTATTAGATCGCGGCAACGCTGAAACAACCCACTGATCTTATTCACATAGGCCCACTTTTCCTTGTACTCATATGAGTATTTGGAGGGCTCCTGATCAGGGTGGTTGTGTTATCGGTTTCAGCATGAGAATTGTAATGATGCCAGTTTCGTATGCCTCAGAAAAATTCTCGGTTTTATTTTGTAAACATTCGTATGACATTAGAACATTGCATGTATATTTTCCCCTTGACTCTCTTTTCTCTCTTTTCCCTCCTCATATGTGTCTAAGATTCAGTGGGACCAGTGAACGCATCCTCTTATCTATAGAAGTGGGTTTTAAAGTCAGTGTTTCTCAATTTTTCCAAGGAATCACCTGTTATCGCTAGTGACGTGTAAGCATATTGTGGCTTTGACACGTCTTAGTTCTTCCTGGACAGCAGTGCGGTCAGCTCCAAGTGGCACGGATGAGGAGTCTCTTGACAGGCACTCCAGGGACAGCTAGGTCACAGAGGAGCAGTGTGACCTTTGACCCAGCCCTACAGTCTCTGTCCAGGCCTCAGTGCACTTATCTGTAAATGTGATATTTCAACTTATCTCTGAGGTGCCTTCCAACTATAGTATACTTTATTTATTGCTTGTATATATATAAAATATATATATAATAGCAGGGTGATAAAGTCATTTTATATCCTTCTCTCTGATTCATTCATTGTTTTTTCAAGCTTATTTCCTGCCTTGCCTTCCCTAGATTTCTTCCAAGGATTTTATCTCAGTAAGTGAAATACTGATAAATACCTTTATAAAAAGGGGCAACTTATATTGGAAGGTGGGCTTTGCAATCCTGATGCCAGGGTTTTTCTCCCTGTGGCATGTGTTAATAACTTGGTCCTTCTCACTGTGAGATGTGTCTTTAAGAAATGTGTAATTGCCCCAAAGATGGGGGAGACGGTCTTCATTTTGCATGAAGAGTAATTATGCCGTTTGCATCGCATGTTCTAACAGAACTTGTGTCACTGCATACGTATTATTTTTAGATTTGGTTAAATACCTTGATGACTGCTGCCTGTCTTATGGAAAAGGTTTCTTCATTGCCTTGAGTGGGTAAATAATTTAAAAATCACTTGAAGAATGAAAGAAGAGAAACATTGGGAAAGTTGATTATGTGTAGGGGTGTAATGTGTAACCGTTAAAAATGTATCTATCTGCCCTTTCAGTATTTGTTCTAATTCATTATGAGATGTTCCATTTTCCCACTTATTTAAAAGGCACCTAATCTAGAGAAGCAAATCAATACTTACAGTGCATTAGTGCCACAGAGAATTTGAGATCTTGTGATGAGGGTTTATTGCTGTTTTATCCACTCTTCAAAGGAAGGCACACATCAAACAGCTGTCCGGGACCGGGTGGCATTGCGCCCACCCCCTGTGTGCTTCAGTAGCTTAACTATTGAAGATCCTCATCTTTGAATTTTCTTGTTAATATTTCAGAGGCTATACTTTGAAAATATATATATACTAAATAACTCAGAAGACTATGAGGAGAGAAAGTTTTATTATCATGTTTTGAAAGGCATCGATTTTCCTAAAATGGAGGGCGAGGAATTGTAATAATAATGACCAAATTACCTGAAATGAGAAGCTCCCATTATTTCTAATTGCTCTGAAGAACACAAATTACATCAGATTATTAGTAATGCTGAAATAGGCCGTGAGCCCCAGAAATATGGAGCAAATTATAGGCAAAAAGGCTGTATTTGTATTTTATTTCTCCGAGGCCAAGACAAAATTGCATTCTTTCTGCAATATTATGCTTTATCAGTACAGTGAGAGGTGGGGAGCTTGTCACATGAATCAGGCAGTTGTGTTTCGTGCTTCTTTTTGTTGATAAGACCAGACGTTTGGAAGAATCTCTCTCCTTAAAATCAAGTAGGGTTCATCCAAAGACCTCACGCCAGTTGCGGCTACTTCTGCACTGTTACCCACACCTCTGTGTATCTTCATCCTCCTTTGTTGCTTGTAATACTTTCACTTATTTAGAGGCAACTGGTCATTCCTGTTGATACTGTTTTAAATGCTTTTCTATTTTTTTTCTAGTACATCTTCATAAATTGTTTTAAGTTCTGTTAGGATGAGGTTTGGTGGGTGAATACTAACTAGTAGAGAAGTGTATCCCATGCGGAGTCACACCATTTTTAGCATTAAAAGGATCTTCTGTCCCCGTTAGTGCAGCCTCTGGTTTTATAGACGCGGAGACTGAAGTCCAGTGAGGTGAACCAGCACGCCAGGATTATGCGTTCAGGCCAGTGGTTCTTCGTGTGTGTGGTCTCTGGGTCCTTCACATCAATAAGGCCCTGTCAGGGAGACTGTTAGGCAAAACTCTTTTCATGGTGTTCCAGAAACATTTTGTGTTGTTCACTGGGTTGACATGTGCACCAGGGGCGCCCAGACACGATGGGTAAGAGGCAGGCTCCTTGGCACAAAGTGAGATGGTAGCCCCAAATGTATCCTTCGCCCAACACGCCCGCAGTTTAAGGAAAAAAGCCATTGTATCGACTATCGTTGATGAAGCAGCAAAATGATGACTTTTAAAAAATCCTGACCCTTGAGTTACACAATTTAACATTTTGTGTGACAGCATCGACGGTAGTCATAAAGTACTTGTACATACTGAAGAGCAGTGGTTTATTGAGAAAAACTTTCATGTGATAGTTTGAGTTGTAAGCTAAGGTAACCGTTTTTAGTGGAACACTATTTTTGTTGGAAAGAAGGCTGGAAAAACTGTGCTTATTCAGACTTTGGTGTCTGGCAGGGTTTCTAGAAAATGGATGAAGTGAGCCTGTCACTACATGGCAAATGACTGACAATATTTGTTGCCAAAGATAACATTCAAGTTTTCTAGTAGAATTAGATTTTGGAAAAACGTATATCCCACTGTGAGCATGACACCTTCCCAGTACTTAATGATTTTTCTGATGGAATTGGTAATGATATTCACATATGTGATTTTCTGATATAAAGAAATATATCGGGCTTCCCTGGTGGCGCAGTGGTTGAGAGTACGCCCGCTGATGGAAGGGGACACGGGTTCGTGCCCCGGTCCGGGAGCATCCCACGTGCCGCGGAGCGGCTGGGCCCGTGAGCCATGGCCGCTGCGCCTGCGCGTCCGGAGCCTGTGCATTCAGAAGATTGGCAAAACCCAATTAATAATATATTCCAAATAACTAATGTTACAAAATTTGTCACGGGTAAAAGATCCATTCCAGGTGTAAGACAGACAAATGTAACAAAGAATGGGAAGTTTACATTCCATATTGTAGCTAACCTTTGAGAAACTAATTTCTCAAGTTTTGGTGTGGTATCAAAGAAGAAGATTTACAGTTATCTGAAAAGATTACTAACATTTGATTTCCTCTCCCAGCTAAATATTTGTGGAGCTCGTTTTCTCTTCGTATACTAGGTCATATTGCAGCAGGTTGAATGCAGAAGCAGTAGTGAGAACCCAGATGTCTGCTACCAAGCAAAATGTGAAACAGTGCTGCTACCCCACTACATATGCTTTATTTTGTAAAATTGTTTTCATAAAATTCTGTTGTTTGTGTTAACATGTAATAGGTTTATTATTGTTAACTTAAAAATGAATAAATAAATATTAAAAATTTTTTTCATTTTCACTTCTAGTATGGTAAATATCCCTAGCTATAACCCACATAAACAAAAGCTCTTTGGGGTCCTCAGTAATTTTTAGAGTGTGTGAAAGGGTCCTGAGGTCAGAGTTGAGAAATACCGGTGTAGGCGGGTCTCGCTTGGGGCATGCTACATCATCTTATACATCATACTTCCTCTATTGAACCAGTAGAGGTTTTGTTTTTTTCCTTCTCCTGTTTTATCATTTTGGAAATTGGGGCTCCAGTTGTTTCAGTCTGTGTATAGCTGATGTAATAGTTCTTTAACTCTCCCAAATCTAATGATGCTATTAGTTAAAATCAGTGTTTGGTTTCTAGATGTAAGTAATTTTACCGTGGTCTTCTCTTTTACAAAGTCGAGACTGTTTGTATCTGCAAGTAGCTAGAAGTGGAGTTTGTTTTCCAATGAATGGTTGAATAATAGAATTAATTTCATGATTTGGGTAGTGATGGAGCACTGACCCAGGCGCCTCAAGTTCTGGACAGGAAACTGTCCCTGTGTTCCTCCTGTCACCTCTCCAAACCTCCGCTTACTCATCTGTGAAGCAAGTTGCATGTTTCTCCACTGGGACTAACGTTAAAAACGAAAAAAGATTTAGATCCTTTCAAGTCACTGGTTTCTTAATGTTATTTAATCTGTGTGTGTGTGTGTGTGTGTGTGTGTGTGTGTATAAACCGGATGAAAATGGCAATTTTCACACAACCATAAAACCAAGAAGAAATTATAAACCAATAAAAATATAGATTTTCACCATCAGTGTGAGACACTGTGTCTAAATCATAGGCAGTATGGGCGTGGACACGTGGTGTGTTACAGGGTCTTTATATTTGGACCCAGTTTTGCTGCCCGTGTGCATACGCTCTGATACTCTGTTCTAGCAGCTCAACAATTGCAAGAAAACCTTAACTTCAAGATCATCACGATGTCACTTGGCATTCTTTGTTGAGAACACGTTGTTTACTTTTTAAAATGAGTTCTGTTCTTTTCTCATTCGCCTGGTTATCAGATCTAGGACGCCTTCCTGAATTTGACTGTGGCCACCACTGTAACCATGGGGTCTGACACTGCACGGCGGCGGTGGGGGGGTGTACTCAGTTACAGGATGGTGCAAATGAAAGATCCACACTGTCCTTAGATTCATTTCTTTTATTGCCATCACTAAAATGAAAACAGGAAGTGGAATGAATGTGTGAGCAACTCGTATGGTAGGAAGGGCTGCCTAGCAGCACGTCTCCTGGGACATCCTTTACACTGTGGTTGATGTAGATGCTGCCTGGGGGCTGTGCCCCAGGATCTCCCCAGAAGGTGCAACCCAAGGGTCTGCAGTCCTGCTCTAACCCCCCCCACCCCCGGCCTCGAATCCTCTTTCTTTCCCTGCATCTAGAATTTTGAGACTTACAGATACAAAGAGGTAAAGTGCTAATTATTTGTGTCTGTTTCAGACTAACAGATTAACACAGAGATCATGTCCCTTCAGAAGATGATGATCCTAATTATTCGTCTAATCTGAATCATGTCTGCAATGTATTTCTCTTGGGGAAATTTTCAAAAACAAGTTGAGTAAGCTGTTTTATTGTGTCCAAGTGAATTTGGTGAAATGTATAGTCCCTGAATTTATTTGGGGATTGAAATAGACTTTCATGTGGTTATTTTATTATTGTGGGTACTGCTTCTAGTCATTACCTCTGTACCATTTTTAAAGGCCTTTTGTGAACTAATAGTGCTTCTTTTAGAATTAACACACACACACACACACACACACACACACACACACACACACAACTTGAGATATACAGAATTCCTTAACAACTAAGTAATCCGCGACCCTGTAATTGGAAAGCAACAGAGCCCATATCTCAGGAGCATTATTGTAATTTCCCAGAAGTATTTTATTCTTCCTCCTCCCCATGTTATTGCTTTTCTGCTTACATTTTTGATTTTTGAATCTGGGAACAATTTTGTTAATTGGGAGGGAACTTTTTTATGGTGAGAGCATTGTACTATTAACACACATAGTTCCTTAGATGTATATTTTTGTGAACTTGTTTTGCAAGTGACTGTATAGTTCTTTGTTGTGTTTTATTTTTATTTGTTTGGTGCAAATTATAAGCAGCAAGAGCTGCCACAAGTTTTTACACTTTTTACACACTGAAAATTGAAAATTATTCTTCCCCATGATTTTCATGCATGTGTTTCTCTCAGCAAGTTAAGATAACCACCAACAATATTAAATGTTCAGTATATTTTTTTCCTCTGGTAGTGTTAGTCAGGCTCTTTCTTGGTTATCAAATCCTTTATTGGAAGCAAATGTTAAATGCAATATTATTATGATTCATATGCTTCTGTTTTCTCTAGTTGTTTCTAATTTGCTTTAACATATTGGATTGACAACGGTTTAAATATAACCTTCAATGCATGTAAATAGTCTATCTTTAGTTTCATATCCTCAAGGATCTCTGTAGCCACACCACTGAGCAAATGCATCAATATTCCAAAAATGTTTCTCATGGCAAATGATGAGTTTACTCCTTCACCGCTCAAGCTGCTTTGTTAGAGGCTTTTTATAAATATTTAACTTGTATCCTAGTTTTTGAAAACATTGCTCTAAGCGTAATTTCATCTAAAATTTTTGTGTTACGTTTATTACGCTTTTCACTCTGTTGATGTGTGGGGCTTTTGGTTCTGATTCTCAGTGCTACAGACTCATGTGCCTTTATTCTTCTCTCTGGTTTTGTGGTTCTGTTTCTTTTCTGTAACAGTGATCACATCTGCTAGGATGTTCTCAGTGCTGCCATTACAAATTTTAGCCTGGGTTTGTTGTTGATTTTTTTTTTTTTTTTTTTTTTTTTTTTTGCGGTATGCGGGCCTCTCACTGTTGTGGCCTCTCCCGTTGCGGAGCACAGGCTCTGGACGCGCAGGCCTAGCGGCCATGGCTCACGGGCTTAGTTGCTCCGCGGCATGTGGGATCTTCCCGGACCAGGGCACGAACCCGTGTTTCCTGCATCGGCAGGCAGATTCTCAACCACTGCGCCACCAGGGAAGCCCTGTTGTTGATTTTGTTAAGAGTCATTGCAAACACACTCCTCTTTCATTTGAACACAGTTGCTAAAACACTATCTTTTGTGTAATTGTGTATGTGTGTATATGGCAGACACTACCTGCGTATTGGTGTACTACTTCTAAGATTTCCGTTTTCTTAAGGATAACAAACATGTCTGTGCTCTGTACTTTCTGATAATACTTTGTTGAACAAAGGAAATATTTTATTTAACAGATTTCTTTAATAGGCGAGCCAAACCAATATCAGGATGATAGGAACAGCAGTGATGACTCTTGTCACTCTCTATTGAGTGCACACCATGTGTCAGACACTGTCTTATGCACTTTAGCTCATTCAGTCCTCCCGGTACCCGTAGGAGAGAAGTACTGTTTTATTGCTGTTTGTGTAGGAAGGGCCACAGGCAGGGGACAGGGAGGCCACTTGCCCAGAGCCACACAGGTGACCAGGGTGAAGTGCAGATGCCAGCCCGGCCTTCTCACTCCAGATATTGTGTAGGTACCATATTTCTTTTGCAGTGAAGTATTTAAAGGGACTAAGGAAATTTCTATTTAGGAGGCTGACCCACTGTCACCTTAAAGTGTTATTCTGGTCTTTAATCTTTTGATTTAACTACCTTTATCCTAACATGTAGTTTTCAGACATTAGGTTATCTTTAATAACGCTGTTTTGTGTTGTAGATATGCCTCTTCACGTCCGACGAAGCAGTGACCCAGCCTTAATTGGCCTCTCCACGTCTGTCAGTGATAATAACTTCTGCTCTGAAGAACCTTCACGGAAAAACCCCACACGCTGGTCGACAACCGCTGGCTTCCTCAAACAAAACACCGCCGGCAGCCCTGCAGCTTGTGACAGGAAGGTAACTGCTTCTAGTTCGTGTCTTTCTATCAGTGATGGGAGTCAGCCGTGGACCAGGCCTTTGCTTCCACGGCGTCCCTGCTACGTCCTCTGTGACCTTCACACCAAAGTTCAGATAACTTCTTATTTTGTATTGCCCTCGAATTTTCTGATTAAATCCTTGCTATATTTTGTGTATCCATTTATGTATCCATTTTTGGAATGGATAATATGTTCCTATGATGAAAATTGAAACCTTTTAACATGAAGTATGTACACCTAAGGACCCTCTCCTAACTCCTAACTTGTCTGCTGGTCACCCCATGTCTCTTCCTGGGCAGCCACATTATGAGCTTTTTGCATGTCCTTACAGGAAACTTTTGTGCATGTATAAGCCCATATGCATGTTGGCCCCTGAAGTACATTAAAGAAATCACAGCATGTGAACCATTAAGGATGAAAGTGGATGCCTTCCATGGTCATTTGCTCTCTCTACTCAATTGAAACGAAATGGAAGTGTACTGTCTAGTCTTAATAATCTCTTCTTTGACCAAATTTAATTTGTCCATGACCTAATTTATTTAGTCTAAATAAATAAGCTTTATTTTAGTCTATTTAGTCTACCTTTTTTCCAATTTGTGTTAATGCTCCGTGTCATATATTCCTACAGAAGCTGTACCATCCCGTTCTGTCATACCTCTAACCTTTTACCCAATGAGCTTTAAGCCGTGCTTGTCATTTTCACTGCTGAATCTATAAAATAGATTCTCAGCAAACATCTGTTGAATGAATTTATAAACGTTTTTCAGTGCAGCCAGTAACTGAGCACCATACATATCGAGAAGTGTGGAAATATATTAATCACATATTTATTAATAGTAAAAATCAATGTAGTTTGATATTTGCTTGATTTATCCTTTGCATCTATGTCAAAATACCTGTTTTAAATATTTCTTTTATCTTGGTTTCACATTTCAACAAACTCTTCTTTGTACCAGTTCAAGTAAAGGAAAAAAAAAAAAAAAAAAGAAGGGAATATGTAAATTTAAACTGAGAAGAATCTACCAAGAAAATACAATGTACTATAGTCTGATTTTTTTGGATGAGGGGTTTAACTCTTCTGTTAGATCTTATTAGATATGTGATGAGTTTCTTCTCATTGAGATTAGCCTGAAAATTTAGAATGCTTTATCATGCAGTAGACCATTCAAAGAATCTGGTTTCTGAATAGGCCTCGTGACCTTTAATTTGTGCTCAGAATAGACCTGATTTCCATGGATATTCACAAATATATAACAAGTCAAGTTGGTAGTTTAAAAAAATTTATTACTTTTAAAAAAGGTTTTCACTTAGTTGAAGGATAGAGGGTCAGAAGTCACTGAGGTAATCACAGTTTTCTTTCTCACCGATTCAACATCTTGGCTGTATGAGTCAGCTTCAGTTACAGCAAACCGAACCACAGAAGCTGTTTTAAACATAAAAGGACTTAATGTTGAGAATTTCTTTTTCAGAAAATTATTGGAAGGGGTAGAGGGGCAGGCCGTAGGCTGGGCCCCCAGGGCTTTCTGGACAATGCAGTACAGCGTGTCTAGCTGGCCGGGGAGGGGGCAGAGGTGCAGGACCTGGCATCCTGCTGCCTGCATTGGCCCAGTAGATGTTAGCACTGTCTCCCCCTATGCTCACCTTGCCGCCTGTCACCTGTGGGCCTGAACCCAGGAACACCCTAGAAAACGCCCTCATCCCCATGGCTTGCCACTAATAACAGCCCAAGAAAATCCCCTATTTCACAATTATCATGAAAATCTCAGGCTGTTGAATCCAGATGGGCAGAATGCAGTTTGCTCCAGATCTTTATGTCTAGGGGTGTCCGGGAAACGGACTTCAGCCTTCCAGGCTCTGCAGCCCAGGGAAGCTGCCTGGAGAGGATGGAGATGCTTATGGCCAGTTAACCATGTCCACCTCACTGCCATTCTCTTTTATTTTGTTTTATCTTTTGGCCGTGCCTTGTGGCACGTGGGATCTTAGTTCCTCAACCAGAGAGTGAACCTGCGCCCCCTGCGGTGGAAGCGTGGAGTCGTAACCACTGGACCGCCAGGGAAGTCCCTCATTCGTTGTTCTCTTTTAAATAACATGTGTCTATCCTTGTAAAAAATTGGGCAACTAGTAGAATAGAACAAAATTACATTATCCATAATTCCAAACTCATCAACAACCAGTACTAAGATATTAGTGAACATACAGACATACACACACACACACAGTCGGAGTCATTCTTTGTCTATATATTTGCATCCTGATTATTTCTACACTCTTTTCATCTCATAGGGATTTCCCCTGGTGTGAATTTTATTAGAAAATATTTTTAATGAACGCAAAGTATTCCAGGGTAGAGTATACTTTATCATTCTCTTATTGTTGGACATTTATACTACTTTTTTTCACATTATAAGTATCAGCACTGTAAGACAAACTTGAATATAATTCTGTTTTAAAAATGGTTACTTTACCCAACAAGCTTTTTCCCTATTGGGAGTGGTATTTAATGTAGCCAGATGCCTACACTTTCCCATGGCAGAGGCCTTGATTCACACACGTATCTCTAGATGAAATCATATTCACGTACGACACACATAAAAGGTAATGTGTAATGAATTCGTCTTTTGAATTATCTTTGGCTTTACTTTTCGAATACCTATTTACTAAGTTTCCTAGTCTAGATTTTTAAGCTGTTTGTATTTTAGTCTGAGCTGTTTGGTTTTTTTTTTTTTTTTTTTAACAGGTATATGTCTGATAAATGCTGTCTTATTTTCAGTTATAAAATGACTTCCAATGTCTTCAATATTAAGAAAGGATGCTTGGAGGAAAGCATACTTGCTAATCAGTATGAAATTTATTTATTTCTGTTGCATCCATGAGAGTTTACCTATGCTGGGCAATTTCAAGATGTTATAAATTCTTATCAGCATGTAGAGGTTTAGGTTTTCTGTATAAAAACACGGAAATCAATCAGTTAAGCGTTCTCAGTCCTGTGATTCATTGATCTCTAATGGTTAAAATAGGTTGGTGTTCTTGTATAACTCATCTGCATATGTAAGTAGCTTCTATTCTTCCAAGTTAAATAAGCAAAACAGTTTTAGTGTAATGTCACCAATCAGTTAAAATCTCTTTATTTCTGAACGAGGCAGTTCCTTTCTCGTGTGTGAGAACACAGCCACGTTGAAATCTCCCTTGTGGTTCAAAACCACAGATGAGAGGTAGACTCTTCCCAGTTAAAATAGTGATACTGTTTCATCCCACTCTCGAGTTTAGAGGGCAAAGTTCACAGATTTTGATGCTGCTAAGCCAGTTGAGGGCTCTAAGAGACCAAGGGTGTCACGGGCTTCTGGATTTCCTAAACTCTGTCATAATTTTATCCGGCAGTGAGGCATAGCAGGGAAGAGAATCTTGGCTTTTTTTTCTGAGTTCTTTGGAACATTGGCTTATTCCTGTTACCCAGCTCTTTGTGGCTGACTGCCCTTTTCAACTCTTAGAGACCATTTTGCTCACAATTTGTGTGGAAAGTATCTTGCTGGAAGATGTATCTTCATTTGAGATTTTGTGTGTGCATATTAATACTTCATCTTGGGAAAGAGTATTTAAGTCGGTGTGAATTCTCAAGTCGTTCTGCCAACTCTTTAGCCATCCTTACTAGGTCCGTGTCCCTGTGAATGAAGAGGCCACCAAGGATGTGGACAGAGTTTGACTCATTCCACTGTAATGCGGCACTTATCAGAATCAGTCTGCCATGAGGCTTTAGGAATCAGGTCTCTGTTCTGTTTTGTTGGGCAGTGGTTGTAAGCTGTTGTTTCTTCCCGTAAATAATAAGAGGTGTTGTTTTTCTAAGTTATATTGCCCCCCAATTAACATAGGTAGAATTAGCATAAAATCGTATTTTGACTAGTTTCCAAGAGAGATTCTTACCTGATCAGGGTAGGGGAGGAAAGTGGTGAGAGAACATATTGCCTCAGCATCATTACGTTAAAAAAATTTTTTTCCCCATTTCTTAAAGAGATGTTTAAGAACATCTCTGGATGTTTCTGACCCTCTGGGTTTATTATTTCTGTTTGATTTAGTCTCTTGTCACATTTGATATCTTTCCAATACCCCTGACACATGCAAACTCTTGGAAGAGGTACTGTCTTAATTATGTCTTTGTCACCTCTCTTTCCATTACATTCAAAGCAATGTGAGATCTTCCTTCTAACTTGATTTTTACAAATCTTTCTTGTGGTATATTTTGAGTCCCCAAACAGTTTTTTTTCCCCCAATAATAGCATTTCTTGCTCTTTGCATTTTCTAAAGAAATGAAACACATAGAGAAGCAGGTAAGTAATTTGGGGCCTTGATGATGAGGAGTGTTGACATTTGGTGTACGAATTTGAGGACTTCTGTGGAGCATAGTATAGTTCTACACAGATGGTGGCTGTCCTTGGTACCAATGGGGAGTCATCCAATCAGTACAGTTTAATTTCCTGCCTTTTCCCCTAATCTGTGTTATACTGAGAGCATTTTCCTTTGTCTTGTAAATGTCGATACTTTGCATTTGCACAAGGTTCTATTATGTAATGATTTTTTGGAGTTGTTTATTAACTTTATTTGGTGATTTTTCTTGTTGCTTAACATATTTATACTTTAGCCTATTTTTTTTTTTTTTTGCTCTTATAAGTAACCTTTAGAAGTACCCTTCAGAGAATATCCTTATATACCAATTTATGTTCACACCTCTGATTATTTTCTTAGAGTAGATTCCTTAAGTACACTTATTTGACCAAGGAAACAAACATTTTTAAAGCTATTCATAATTGCTTCCCATAAATTCATGAATAATAAAGTGCAGAGTACTTATGATGTATAAAGAGCTCTGTGAGAAGTCCTAGATGGGGTAGGGGATGAGGGGTAGGATGCAGAGCACCAAGAAGCAACTGGTACTGTTTCTGAGTTCCAGAACGTACTGTCTTATTGAATAGTTTAATAGTTCCGTTTGGCTGTGTATCAAAATTACCTGTGGGCTTTTAAAAGATGAAACACACTTATACCAATAGATTCATTTACCCATTTCCGGACGTTTGTGTGTTTTTCTTTAAAGCTTCTCTGTTGATTCCGGGGCACAGTCTTTTTTAAAGAACTTGGGTCCAGCGGGAAGCAGAAGGTATCTTTGTCTATCAAGAGGTGGCAAATAGGAATATAATCGTTGTTTTGATATGTCTTCGTTTGGGGCTAATTTTTCTATCTTAGAATAGAATCTGGAACATTTAGCATATTTGGTTTTGTGACACTTCACTTCTTTTCACACTTAGCTCAAATTTTTAAATGAAAAGCTATTAATTTTTTTTTTTTTAGTTTTGTTTTAAAGTATTACAACACTCCATTGAGATATTGGATCCTATCTTATCAATACAAGACTAGAACAGGAAATACTTTTCTAGATAGAAGCTATGATAGAAGCACTGTTTCTGTTTACTGTTACTCAGTGCATCCCACGTCCCCTCCAGTCTTAGTTCAAGTGCATTTGAATAAGTAAGGTCAGGACACTGGATTCCCAGCATTAGGGTCACCAATCAGGCACAAGAAACCTCCAGAAAATGTCTGCTCCCTGTTTTACTGAGAGCGAGAAAACTTTTGCAGTTGATACACAGACAATATAATAGCAATGACATTTGAATCCTGCTCCACGTGGCTCTTTAAAATAGCTGCTTACTGACTCATTCATTCATTTGTTTGTTCATTCATTGTAAAGTGATATTCTCTCTATATATTGTCTATAACTGAATTACCTTGCTGCACACCTGAAACTAACACAACACTGTAAATCAACTATGCCTCAATTTAAAAAAAATGGATCTCTGCTCTCTTTAGAATTAAAAAAAAAAAAAGGAGAACTTTTCTTTTTATGCAGGACCTTTGTAAAAGCATATAATCTTGATCAAGTAAATTATGTACAGACATTAAAAAATAAGTAAATAAAGTGGTATTCTAAATTCACCTATTTTTTGCTCTCTCATTCTCTTCTCAAACCTTTGGCTTCCTGGTCTGCTTCTTCCCATTTTTTCTTTCTAATGTAGAAGGTGAATCATATTGGTAAATTTTTTATTTTTGAATTAGTCCATTTGACCAGCTGGCTATTAAAAAAAAAGTTGTCTATCTTTTGCTTATTTATGGGCCAACCATAGCTCCCAGCTAGTTACAATAACCATCTAAAACCTCAAAGGATGGGCTAAGAAGTGTTTTAAAACTACATTTCCTTTGCGAGAGCCCTATAGCTGTGTTTAATTTTCTGGGGTATTTGCTTCAAGGGGAACCCAGGTCTTAGGCTATCCTGCTACAACATTTGTACTTCGTATAGAAGGCCTCGAAAACTATAAATTTCACCCTTCTGTTTTGCATATTAAAAGATATTAATTTGAACGCACTGCATTTTTGTTCAGTAAGTGATGGTTCTACTCATTTTTAAAATAGGCTAACCTCTAGTGCCAAGCTGCCCTAGCCTGAGCTGTTAATAATTGAGACTCATCTATTTCTGGGCCACATTTAGGAATATAATCCCCCTTCACATACTTTAAGTATTATAATTTGTGTTCCAAGTTATGAAATCCTAAGGTGCTATTGAGAAAATGTTTAAGCCTGGGTGTGATATTTTTAGAGTTCACAGACCATTCCAGGAATATAAATCCAAAGCAATGTCAGAATCCTTGTTGAGCACCCTCAAAGTTACATATCATACAGAGGGAAATGAAGATGTTATACCCATTTTTCTTGATTTGGGAGAGGAGACCAGGAACTGGCACTGATTAAATTATATTGAACAGCAACAACAAAAAAATTATATTGAACAAAAACTCATGTATTCTTTAGACACTTAAAAATATTTTGGCCTCATTTCATCTTTCTAAGTTGGTGTCTACTTTTAATTTTTAATACTTTAGCTTATAAACATACCTACTTTGGGTCATGAAGTCATGTCCTGTTATTAAAGAGAAGAGCCTAGTGAGGTGCTGAGACTGAGGTACCTGGTGTTTGCTTTCCAGCTGCTGGGGCAGCTGTGTTTTAATTTTCATGTGTTCTAGGTGCCATCATGTGCTGGACCACCTTTGGGGCAGTGTTTTTTACAGGGTGGGGATAAAAATGGTTTCCATCTTTCCCATCTCCAAACTGTACTGTTTCTGAGGTTTTGGTATTTTCATGTAATGATAGCCAAGTTGATCTGAGTACTTCTTGCTGGCTGTGTTATATCTCATTTAATCACCTTCTGAAGTGTAAGTAGTGTGGCCGTTCCCAGTTTATTGATGAGGAGGTAGAGCCTGAGAGAGTTTAAATAATTCACCTAAGAATTAAACCAACTGCTGAAAGATACGGTTGTGTTATGAATCTCAATTGTCCTGTTTCATATTCTGTGCTCTTAAGTATGCTACCCACTTTCCAACATACTTACAGACTCTATATATTGCCCAGTGTTCATTTAGTTGAATATTTTAAACTGTAAAATATTTCATAACAACCTTCTCATTTCTATCACCTCTAAAACCTTCTGTTAAGCAATTAAAATAGGAATATAAGAATAACCAGCATTTATTATTAAAACGAAAATAATTTTTAAAACCTCACCAAGTCATATTATATCTTCACATCTTAGTCTTGAGTGAAAATATGCTAGCGTCATTAATATCACTACTAATAATCTGATTTTGTTAACTGATCTCCACTTCTTTCCCCCTTTTGGGGGGAGCTTTTGTCTTTTGTTTTTTTCCAATCCTTGTGATTGATATTTTTATCATTGTTATTGCGAAATTATATACTCAGCCCTCTTCCTGATATTTTATGTGTGTTGTTCAAAATAGCTTAACAACAGCAAAGTAAATAATGATATAATTGGATTTTATTCGAAAGACCAGAATAAATATCCACGAGACTACGGTGATACTAATAAATGATTGAATAAAAAATAAAATGGGGAAAAGGTCCAAATTTCCTCGCAGGAGAATTCCAAATAATATATGTTATACTTCCCCCTCCAGAAGGTGGAGCTTAATTCCTCTTCTCTCTCGAGGACTGGCTGCCCTTAGTAATTTGTTTCCAAAGAATAGAGGATGGAATGAGAAAAACATTAACTCTATAGTGGGGAACTGTGGTGAACTGACCTGAACCCAGTGGTCAAGGTTAGTATCACTAGCGATAATTCATGGTGATGGCATGAGCCCCTGATGTAGTGTAATGAGATGGGACCTCAGTGGAATTTTCCCCAAAACTCTTGATTCCAATTTAATCATGAGGAACCTTCAGACAAACCGAAATTGAGGGACGTTCTACACAGTACCTGACCACCATCCTTAAAGAATGTCATGGTCGCAAAATACCAGGGAAGACTGAGAAACAGTCTCAGATCGGAGGAGTCTGAGGAGACACGATAAGTAAATGCAGTGTGGGATCCTGCCGTGAAACAGAAAAAACTGATGACTTGCAAATAAGTCTGTAGTTCGGTTAACAGTGTCGTACCGATGTTAATGTCTTCATTTTGACAGATAAACCAAAGTTATGGAAGATGTCAGCATTGGAGGAGGTTGGGTAAAGAGTATGCAGGAGCTCTCTGTACCATCTTTTCTGTAAATCTAACCTTCTTCCAAAACAAGAAGGTACAATGTAGGTTGTACCACCCACATTTTGTGCCGAGAACCAGATGGCAGTTAATGCACCAATAATGAGAATTATGGAGCGAGGAGGGTTCAGCCACTGGGCTCCATGAGCCTCCTGACACACCTGTTTGTTCCCTGAAATATGTTTTTTGCTTTGAAAATGAGTTCTGTTAAAAGTTCTTCAACTGATTTTGTTAAATATTGGTTTAAGGTTGGCCCCCTTTCCTGCTACAAGCCTGAGTTTGAGAAATGCGTCAGTTTCAGACACTCTGCATCTTCAGGACTGGGGGCTCCCACTTTGTCTTCAGTTTTTATTCTGACAACCTCCTGCACCAGCTGTTTCTTTTTCACTTTATTCAGATTGTTAAGATTTTTTTTAAGGTGTGTGTGGGGGCTCAACAGCAATCACTCAGAAATTTCCCAGAATCACATTTTCTAAAATTATTCAGTTATAATTTGCGGACCAAAGTAGTTTCCTTGAAAATTAATATTCTCAGAGAACATGCTTTTTCTGCTGATGGGGTTTGGAGAGAAGGACTTAATTCTTTAGAAGTCTGAGCCATTAATTTCTTTATTCTAAATGCTTCTCTTGTGGAGGTAGAGCCTCACAGATAACTTCTTTTGGTTTTGGGGTTATAACCCAATTATATCATTATTGACTTTGCTGTTGTTAAGCTGTTTAGAGCAATGCAGGCAAAAAGAAGAGGGCTGAATATATTATTTCTCAATAACAGTAACAACAATAATATCAATGACAAGGATTAGAGAAAACAAAGACAAAAGTTTCCCCCCCAAAAGGGAAAGAAATGGAGATCAATTAACAAAGTCCGATTTTTAGTAGTGATATTAATGAAGCTAGCATAGTTTTACTCAAGCCTAAGATGTTGAGATATAATATAGACTTGGTGAAGTTTTAAAAATGATGCCAGTTTTAATAATTAATAAACTTTATTACTTACTGCTGATTAGTCCTGACTATTCTTAGATTCCTATTTTAATTGCTTAACGGAAAGTTTTAGAGGAGATAAAAATGATCTTCTACATTTTTGAAAAATGTAACTGTGGAAAAGGTTTACCTACGGAGGCCATTTCCCAATTAAGGGGAAAACTTTACAGTAACTAAATTGTAGATGGTACCCGAGAACTTTTCACAGGAATGACTCAATTCTGCTGTTCCACCCAGTCCATTGAAGTTATGATTGTAAACGGAAAAAATGTAAGGGGCTGCTAATATTTACATTGCCACATTAATTATATATGGTGCCAATTGTAGTAATTTCTTTGGATATATATTGCTTTAAGACTAAGGTAAAACTGTTTTCAAATTTTAGCAATTTCTTTGAAAAAAAAATATATATAGCTTTAAAATTAAGGTAAAATCTTTAGATAGGTAAGCATAGAAGACTCATCTTGCACATTTGGATAAGATGTAAGATGGCAGATCTTTTGGAATCAGGCGACTAAGTTACTCTCTCTCCCTCACCTCCTCGCATCCTCCCTCTCTTGTGCAGTTCGCTCCTGATGCCAAATGCGATCATTATTTACAATTTTAGTTTTGAGATATGAACATTTGGAGTTATGTGTCTTCGAAAGAAAATGAAATGGAGATGGGTATTTTGTACCTTCAAAATAAGAAGCGTGTAGCACGTTCTAAAATATTGGAAAATTGTTTCAGATTCCATTTTGTTTTGCGGAGTCAAGCAAGTGCTGCCCACATCCTTTATGGTTGTTGTGGAAAATGAGCCAAGCTCCTCAGTGGGATCTGACTCGCAGCCTTTGTAGCCTGTGTTTTTCTCCTACACTTGCCCTCGGTGGAAGGAGTAAGGTCAGACGTGGTGGTCCCGACCTTGCTGACTGTGGGGTGCAGGTGGCTGTAGAACAACTAAGTGACCATGGTGGTTTTCGTGAAATTCTGTGAAAGAAATAAAATGGGAGCTGCTGTTTTTGCTGCTTCTCTTTTAGCTCTTTTCCTTGGTGCCTCAGAATACAGATGGAGATAACGTCTTTGTAACTTGAAAAAAGATTACACTTCCTCCCCATCTACCTTCTCCTCACCCCTTATGCATGTTTTCATAAGATAAAGGAGATAATCCCAGTTATATCAGACAAGAGATCATTGTATTTAAATCAGTTTTATAAATTTATTTATTTATTTGTTTTTTATATTTGGCTGTGTCGGGTCTTCGTTGCTGCGCGCGGGCTTTCTCTAGTTGCGGCAAGCGGGGGCTACTATTCATTGCAGTGCTCGGGCTTCTTATTGCAGTGGCTTCTCGTTGCGGAGCACGGGCTCTAGGCGCGCGGGCTTCAGTAGTTGCAGCATGCAGGCTCAGTAGTTGTGGCTCACAGGCTCTAGAGTGCAGGCTTAGTAGTTGTGGTGCTTGGGCTTAGTTGCTCCGTGGCATGTGGGATCTTCCCGGACCAGGGCTCGAACCCGTGTCCCCTGCATTGGCAGGAGGATTCTTAACCACTGCACCACCAGAGAAGTCCCGAAAACAATTTTAAAACAAACATTTTACGCTTGATTATTCCTAAGACTATGTAGTATTTATCAATGAACCAACCATCTCTAACATAAATAGAAGTTGTGATTCAAGATTGTGTAATGGCCTTGCCCTAGTTGACAAGCAAGAACTTGGGAGATGCTTTCCCGTGGGAGGGGGTCATTATATAGGAATGGCTGGATATCAGAAGTTATACCCAGGTAAACTGCTCTTCCTGCTTAGATGGAGAATGAGAACTTGGAAATGTCCTCACTCAGAAATTGGGCATTGAAGTGGGGAGATATAACTGTGGAATCTGGTTAGTCATCCTAATCGCCATAGAGCATTTGTCGTAACTTCTCTGAGTCCCTGTTTCTTTTTTTAGACAGTGAGAGGTTCAGCTGGATGTTCTCTAGCTTTTTCCTTCCAGCTTTAAAAATTCTGTATCTAAAGTTTCTCATGGCATTCTGAGCTATTGAGGTGGGTCAGGAACAACTGGGGAAATTGGTTCCAATAAGGAGCCCGAATGAGGCTCAGTTTTGCTGATCTTTTTCTTCTTGGATTTCCTGGTCTGCTCCACTAGTAGGTCTGGTAGCTTCAGAGACCTTTGTGCTCTGATGGTCACCTCTGGAAACACCATGGCCTTCATAAGTTGGTGTACCTCCATGTGAGATTTGACCAACCCCTTTTATGCCAGATCCTTTGTGTTATAGCCTGATGCATATCTGTTCCAGGGGTTATTTTTCTTACCTGACATCAAGACTGTTAACAAGGTCAGTTGTAAGTTGTGAGATAAACCTATAATATCAAGCTTCTGGTTTTGTGAACATATCAACCTGAAGCATTTGCTGTGCAACAGGAAACTTATTTACAAAATTAATTTTAGTTCTCAAATGTGTTCTTCCATATTGGAGAGTTCCAACATATTTTTTTTTTTGGTGTATTTAACATTTTTGAGTGTCCCACTGATCTAAATGTAATTTTATGATCTAGAAGCTATTGAGCATGTATTTATGATACATGCTGGAAAAGACATGAGTTATAGTTCAGAATTTTTAAGGCCAGATTGAGTTTTGAGAACTGTGTATGGTACCTTTAACATTTCAAAGGAAAAAGAAAACTAATAAAATTTGATGTGCATTCTAGGAGATTTTACTTCATACATTAATAAAAAAATTTGCTTGGCTAATTAATATTTTTCAACTTTTTTTTTTTTTTTACTAATTTCTGTTCAAAACATAAACTTGGTTTACAAAGAAAATTAAAATAATTAAAAATAAAATATTTATTACTTATGAAATTTGATCTAAAGAGGTGATGTGGTAAATGTTTTGGCATTCAAAATCTTTGGACTTTGACCCTTTTGTTTTTTAATTTTAAACAACTTACAGTGTCAGTGTAATCAGTGTCTCTTGTTGCAAATTCTACCACATTTTATTAGACTATATATCTATCATTTATATTTATATATAAATAAATGATAGATATATAGTCTACTATTAGACAGAATTTTGTTTTGACCACAAATCTATGAATGTTCGAATCCTCTTTGTCCTGTCATAGTTCTGCTCGGAAGTAGGAACAAATTTTATTTTATTTTTTATACAGCAGGTTCTTATTAGTTATCTATTTTATACACGTTAGGGTATACCCGTCAGTCCCAGCTTCCCAATTCATCCCACCCCCCCTGCCACTTTCCCCTTGGTGTCCGTATGTTTGTAGGAACAAATTTTAAACACACATTATTTTCTTTATCTCCTCCACCCCTCTCATTAATAATGATTAAGAATGTGGAAGAAGGCAATTATCAAAAACGAAAGTAAGATGTATACATACAGGTACCAGTACTTATGCTCATTTAGGGACAGGAATTACCACTAATATGGAAACGATTGTTTGACCTCTGATCAACGACATTAGGCATTGCATGCAGGATATTGGTCACCATGTATTTCGAATAATGCTTTTTAGTTCATTACACTTGAAAATAGCCATGTGCCTAAGATAAGTGATGATAATTACTGTGTTTGGAATAAAATCCTGTGTTTCCTTACTTTGAGAAATGCCTTAATAGGTAGGCAGTTGGTTTAAACTGATAGGGACTGCCATACTTTCTGACTTCATTTACAAGTTGGCTGTTGAACCTGTGTGTGTGCGAATTTATTTATCTCCTCCCTCCCCCCAATTCTTATTTATATCTAGAGGGTGGTTTGAAGGTCAGAAAAGTACATTGACAACAATCCTGTTTACAGACCATTTTATGGCTGTTATCTTTAAGCTTTAGCCTTGGCATTGCTTCCAAGGTCATACTCTGGTATAGCTGTCAGGAGGCACAAAAGACAAACTCTGGCGCAGGAGCAGGAATGGGGCTCCCACACTGAATTGACAATATGACTACTGAAGATTTTAGCAAGCTTCCTGCAATTAAAAAATTGTCCTAAGCCGTAATTACTCATTTCACTTCAGCCTCATAATTTCAGGTTAGACATTCTGAAAATGGTTTCCTTTGTTATTTTTTGTCTGTCTTTTCTCGTGGAAATGATAAAGCGGAAGATTGAATTCTCTTTGACCACAGTTGCAGAGTTGAAAAATATTGTAAATTTAAAACCTTAAAACCACATAGGAATATTCGAAACCATAGGATGCACAGAGAGTGCAAAAATGAAATCTATATGCATTGGGTGTTTGGTGTTTCAAAATATGGCACAGTTCCTAGTGATTTTTAAAAAGATGTTTGGAATTTTTACATTGAGATAAAGTGGAAATATAGTTGGGTTTCCTCTCGTAACACAAAAATATCCATTACTTCTGTGATGTTTACGAAATATTCCTGTATTTCTGCAGTAGGGATGTAGGTTTGCCAGGAAATCTGACCATCAGCTAAATAGCTATTTCTGAGAGATAAAACCTTGGAGCTGCAGCTTAATATGCCAGGAATAAGCCCCTGTCCCAAGGCATTGGGTGGGTTCTGTGTTATTTCTTTTTATTGGCTCAGGGAGGGGGCAGAAAGGACAGTCACTTTCCTTTCCCTGGAAGGGATTTACTCCATGACCAAGCTATTGCTACTCGGGAGCCGCAAATTAATATGCATTTCTCAGACTGGGTCGCTTTTTGACACCTGATGATATGGTAGTACATTTAGAGGATAAGGAAAATGCCTGCTCACAGCAGCAACATCTGGTTTTTTTTTTTTTTCTGGCAAGAGGGAAAGTTTTCCACCCAGTGCAAAAGCTTGAGTGGATGTTTGGGCCAGTCTCTTAAGTGGAGGATTCAAGTTGTAATTTTTAAAAAAGGAGCGTAATTCATTATGGTATTTTTCTTATATAATCTTTTAGATGTAAAGTAGTGGCTTTAATGATTTTTTTATTGTTAGCAAATTCAGTAATTTTTAGGATTTTCTATATGGGTCCTACTGCTAGATTTTTATAAGTCTAAAGAAAAAGATTTCTTTCTTTCTTTTTAAAGTTTGCCAATATACAGAATGGAGACATTAATTTGATCATAGAATAAAATAGATTTAAAACCCCATTCTCCAATTTATTGTAAATTCAACTCTAACTTGTGAAAATATCAATGATGAAAAAATTTGTTGGTTTATTTTTTTCTTCAGGTTATGAAGTGGTTTTGCATATACATTTAGCAAATATTTTGACTTTTTTGTAGTTGACTATAGTTTGGTCCATGAAAAATGTAGTCTTGCATAGACATAGTCAAAAGTACCATAATTTAAAAATCATTTATACTGGAAAAAGTATTTTCAAATTGAAAATAGAATGCATTGTATCCATTTCAGTTGAAAACAGTGACTATCCATGTATATATTGTAGAAAATACAATGTAAGTAGAAAATACATTGTCTGTTACGAGGTTTATGGATGTGCTAACATCACAGATACTAATCACAGCTTTATAGGACTATACTCTGTGTGTGCACTTGATCCAAACTTCAGACAGGATTTTGAGGACAAACAGTGCTGAAATCCTAGTAGCACCTGCATGGTGCTGTTGACAAAAATAACAGATATGTTGCATAATGATTAGTAGTATATTTTAGAAATTCTTCACTTACCTGGTGATGACTAAGGTGACTGTAACTGGACTTTTCATACATAATAAATCAATTAATATATGCATTTATTATTGACTTTACCATATCAACATTGAATTAGAATTTTTTTTTTGTTATGGGGGTATGTTTTATTTTTCTTACCAATTAAATTACTCAATGTTGATTCTACGAATATAAAATTGTAGAATTTTTCAGATGGAGTTCAAAAGGACAGATCTTTTGATTTTTTTTTTTTTTAGCCCTATCTGCCTTAATATGATTACTTTGTGGTGGCCTGCTGCATGAATTACATGTCATAATTGGCATAGAGAAATGCCACACTACTTTTTAGATGCAATTGGACATAATCACCTTTTTCCACAGACACTGTATACTGTAGGTGTGACATTAGATTGAAATAGGCATCTAACAGTGGTATACATCTTTCAGTATAAATTTAAAAGTACAGGCATTGTATGTCAGTGAAAGTACATTTCCACTTGTCGTGGTACCTGATTAAAGCATTTCCTTATTGATTTGATTTTTAAAACAACGGATAGAAATGTTCCTTTAAAATTCTGGGATTTTGAAACCTTGTGAAAGTAGGAAACGTAGTAAGTATTCCAGAAAAAGCCGTCCACGTAGGTGCAGGCCACCGAGCTAAGTGCTAGAGTTTAAAGGTGACTGGTGATCTTCTGCCTAGGTGTCACTGTGATCATGGAAATAGCAATCTTAAAAATTAACTAAATTATAAGTTAGAACTATAATTAGGAGTAAAATCGGAATTTAGTAGTTCAGAAAGCACGACATGATCAGTTCTGTTGAGAGTCAGGAGATTCTTCTTAGAGAAGGCAGCTTGGGAACTGGGCCTTGAAGAGCGGTGAGTATTTTCACAGAAGAAATGTTGCTGGGAGTCTGGGCTCAGGAAAATCCTGACGGAGGTGAGGAGGCCTGTGACACCACGGGTCCCCGGGTCTGCCTCATGCTTGTTCCAGGTGTGACGTGACCTAACGGGCATTTTAGAAGAATCCTCTGTGGAACGTTGTTGGAGAGGAGAAGGTTTGAGCCAGCCTCCAACTAGAAGGCTGCTGTAATGGTTCAGAAGAGAGGCACGTCGATCCTGCACTAGGGTGATGGCCAAAGGGTAAGATCTTGGCCATGAGCTTTGGATTAACGAGACTGTGGAGATTAGGTACGTACCTTTGGGACATCCTGTTCGAAATTTAGATCATGAATTCAGAAGAGCAGTTTAGTGTTGGTGACTTGTGCATAGAAGTTGTCGGGGAGGAGGTTTTGCACTTGTACCTTTTTGAGCTTGTTCAGGGAGACGGTAGTGAGTGGTCCATAGTAAGAGCCTGCAGGGGCCATTTAACGGAAGACGAAGAATGATGGAGATTCAAAAGGAAGTACCGGCAGCTCTTTGGATTCTAGACATCAGGAAAAGAGAGTTTTGTGGCATCTGGTCCCTTTACTTTAAAGATATATATTTCCCTTTGCAAGTGGTATTTTGTCACTATGCATACATCCGGTTCATTATCAACTTTTCACCTAATGGTTTTAGCATCCACTGATTATCTTTGCCTGAATGAATGATTTCATTAGGAGTTGAAAACGGTGATTTTTCTAATACTATTAATTGTTCTACTTCCATACCTCGGCATTTTCCCGAAAAGACGAGCTTTCCCCCATTGGCTGGCACTATTGGTTTCTCTGAAATACAGTTCCTACTGAAAAGGCACGATAGAATTTTAACGCTTTCTGTTTGATTATTCATTTTCAAAGTAAAGAGTTGGTATAATAATCACCTCTAATGGTGGGAAAAGAATAGAAAAACCAGGTCCCTAGCCAATGGTAGGATCCTGCACGATCCTTGACGTAAAAATTGTGCTTGTGTTTCTCCACACTTCCAACCCTTTCTCTCTCCGTAGACGTTTAAGGTTCTGTCATTAATAAGTTTATCTGTCCCTTATGATTTATTTGAATTTCTGGTCAGTAAGTTTAAGGACAGCCATATGAAACAGATAGTTTCGCTTTGTTCTGAAGTTACTATGCTCAAATTTTAAGGAAGGGCTCTTAGTATTTTGAGATACAGTGAACTTTAGTTTCTTCATTTGCTTCATTCTTTTCTTTTGACTTTGTCTATGTCCTCTGCTTATTTTACCATTTCCACATTCCTATAAGCAAGGTCAGTACCTCATCCCCGGGTGCAGCGCAGCAGCCTAATCTTACCAGCCTCTTCCTTTTACTTGTGGTTATGCCCCATCACAGCTTTCTTTCTTCTTCTTCTTTTTTTAAATAACTTTATTTATTTTATTTATTTTTGGCTGTGTTGGGTCTTCGTTGCTGCACGCGGGCTTTCTCTAGTTGTGGCGAGCAGGGGCTGCTCTTTGTTGCGGTGCGGTGGCTTCTCTTTTTGCGGGGCGTGGGCTCTAGGTGCGCGGGCCTCAGTAGTTGTGGCACGTGGACTCAGTAGTTGTGGCTTGCAGGCTCTAGAGCACAGGCTCAGTAGTTGTGGCACATGGGCTTAGTTGCTTCGCGACGTGTGGGATCTTCCCGAACCAGGGCTCGAACCCGTGTCCCCTGCATTGGCACATGGATTCTTAACCACTGTGCCACCAGAGAAGCCCCTATCACAGCTTTCTTGAGCCATAGTGACCAAAAAGGTACAGAGTTTTACTAGTAAAAAGTACTTGCTGCTAATGGTTAATTCCCCTATCGAGTTTTTAAAGTTTATTTTCTGTAGTTTGATTTTTAAAAAATTACAAAGTTTCATGCCAAAACTATACTGGTAAATCTTTATAGGTTAAAAAGTTTCTTTTTCATATGTCACAGCGTTGGCATAGGTCCAGGACAATCAGTTCATTTTAAAGTTTTATTCTCTGATGAAATAGAAAACAGTATCCTGGTCTATTGCTAAGGTCTATACAATGCAAATCTATTATATTACACTTTTTCGTTTCTGTGTGTGTGCTGACTGCTCATGTGGTTTAAGTAATAAAGAATAAGGATCAATCATGTATATGATGATATTTACAACCACGCTACCCTTAGCAAAGTTTTTAAGGAAAATATTTGGGTACTTAAAGTGGGGCACTGATGTAAGTGGGTTAAAGTGAGGTTAACATTTTAAATTTATTCTTGTAGGAGATACTTGGATTTAGTTATTGAACTAAAATGTTCAACTTTCCTACCTTATCCTAGCCTTCTCATTTCTTTGCAGAACATTGAAATTAAGTTTTGCAGCTCTTAAGCCAAAGCAAGTTGTTATACATTATTATTTGAAAGAGATACCTTGGTTGCTCTGGGGTGTATTAAATAAATATTTATCAGTTGACTAGGTTTTTATGTAAAGACATCACTCGTCATAAGCATGTCGGGGTGAACAACTATGTGTCTATTGTGTACCATGTATTGGGATAGACTAATTTTTTTCTCTACTTGATGTTTGAATTAATGTTTACAACTAGCCTGTGAAGGAGGCAACAGAAGAACCCAGAGTCTTCAATCTCTTGCCCAAAGTCACAAAACTGTGAGGATCTAAATAAAGAGCAAATTCATTCGTCTTCCCTGTTTTAAACATTTTTGGTGAATTATAGAAAATATCTCACAATATTATTCTAAGAATGGAAGGAAGAAGAAAAGAGAAAATGCCGTGATTGAGTGATGATAAAAGTCTGGTATAGAAGTATTTTCCATTTTCTGGTACATGTACTTGGCTTGGGGAGGTTGATTCGAGAGGAGGGCAGGGTGTGTTCTTCTGTCTATAGTGAGCCTGCATGTGTGGCCACAGCCCTCAGACTCCCTTATCCCAGGCAGGCAGGTGACTGCATTTCTGAGGTCTAACCTGGAGGAAATGTCCTCAGTCAGCTTTTTGGTATAGACTTGGGGAAAAACATTTTAAATATGTAGAATCATTTTTCTGCTACTTTTGAAAAACCAGGTGCATCATTAATTTGCAAGATCTGGTTTTTTACAAGACACCTTTTTGTTTCTTTTCGAATAGAAAGATGAAAACTACAGAAGCCTCCCACGGGACACTAGTAACTGGTCTAACCAATTTCAGAGAGACAATGCTCGCTCATCTCTGAGTGCTAGTCACCCAATGGTGGACAAGTGGCTGGAGAAGCAAGAACAGGTAACATAAACGAATCCTTCTACATGCGTCGGTGGTGTAACTTCCTAGCCCATCCCCCAGACGTTTCCCTCCATCACAGTGATGACTGGAGATAAGTGATTCTGCCCAACTGTAGTTAAGGACCAGGCTCTGTATCAGAGTGTGTGTAACATATATAGAGAATATTTCGGTGGTGGTTCCTGATCAAAGATTTCTCATAAGCAGGTGCTGTAGATTCTCAAGTATCACCACCGTAGAGCTTGTTAGGCTGTGAGGCACAGATACTTGGTGTGAAGAATACTGTTGATAGGTAGACTTTCAAGACCACCCATGGGCTCCCCTCTCGACTGAGAGGCAATTAAGTCCAAGGATCTGAAGAGGCAAAATAAATTTTCTGTTATCCCTGACTTCACTTTATGGGAAAAATATAAGCTGTAGTGTTGTTTCAGCATTTAGACTGTCTTGTCAGGTCTGGGGGCTTGTCCTTTCATAAATGTCAAGGACCTGTTGTAGGTGTCTACATTTTCAGAGTAGCTTAGTTCACTCTGCCGGGTCGTCACCTCCAATTCATGAAATCGGAATTACCACTCAGTATACATAATGGCTTCCTGGCTTGGGAAGAGGACTGTTTGCAGCAAAACTGTTGGTTTGAAGACTAAGAATTTATCTGGTAAGTTTTGATGTATAAAAAATTCTTGCAGTGTTGTTTTTTTCAAGTGTTAATTATTTATTGTTAGTCACAGTGTTTCTCTGTAGTGGGAACACGAGTGTTTTCTTTGTAGTTTTAATAGTTTTGATACTAAAAATGCACTTATTTGGTTCCTTCGTCATCTATATTCTTTAAAAAGTTCATATGGATCACAAACTAGGTGAGTACTCGGTGACAGAATGTTTTGTTGTGTATCAGTTTCAGTAATTTCTAAAATTATTGGTAATTAGGTTGCCTAGATACTGGAATAGATGTTTTTCAATTTAGATTAATGGTATCAGTGGAAAGAAGCCCTAAGTGTTTTGCTGAATTCATCTCAGTCTGTTTTATAGCATAAACCTCCTAAAATAGTTCTGTGTATGTGGGGTGTTTGATTATGAAACAATAAAAAAAGGACAGTTTGCCTTTGAGACCTGTGATGGAACGATTTTTATCCTATAGTAAGAAGCATAAAACTTTGTGTGCTGGAAATAATTTTAAGATTTTTTTTTTTTTTGATGTGGACCATTTTTAAAGTCATGATTGAATTTGTTACACTATTGCTTCTGTTTTATGTTTTGGTTTTTTGGCTGCAAGGCATGTAGGATCCCAGCTTCCTGACCAGGGATCAAACCCGCACCCCCTGCATTGGAAGGCGAAGTCTTAACCAGTGGACCGCCAGGGAAGTCCCTGGAATTGATTTTAAATAGTTTAAAAACCGTGGAAGTTCTCCTTAGGAAAAACAAGTGATAAAAACAAGTGAAAACCCACTGATGATGAAACAGTAACACCAATTAGTTTAAAATCTGTATTGTTTTCAGAAAATGATCACTCTGAAGTAACTTTTTAGGATCGAGATAGTTCACCTCGGGCCTCGAGTCAGACTGGCTGCTATCGGCTCTTCACCACGTGTGGGGTTTGGGCACTTGCTCACCTTGTCTGCCCCTGAGTTTATTCACATAGTGGACATAGCGGATGGGGTAATCATAGAGCTGGCCTCATTGGTGATATAATACCTGCTGAGGGCTTAGAGTCATGCCCGGTACCCAGACAAATTCAGTGTGTCTCAGTATATTTGTTGGAAAAACATTGGGTGCTAATGCAGAACATCTAGATTGCATGATAAGGAACTACTCCTTGCTCCTTTAACAAGAAGTCAGGGGGAAGGGAAGGTAGGGGTTCATTTCTGGCCCAGTGGCCTTCCTGAGGGTCAAGGTTCCACAGCTTCTCCCAGAGCTCCGCAGGCTTGGCCAGTCCTTTCCTGCTGGGTGCAGACCATCACATCCTTGCAGAGGAAGGGGGCCGGGCCCTACTCTTCACTGTGGCCCATTTGAAAGCAGATAAGCTTTTCCTGTCACCACCACCTCCCCCTTCCCTGCCCACCAGATGCCCTTTGTGTTTTGTTGTCCAGAATCTCATGACTTGCCTACCCCTTTGGAAGTCAAAGGCAGTAAAAGTACCTGTGTTGGTTTAGACTAATTGCATTTGACCTCCTGGTGCTGCGGCTGGAAATGGGGGTTTACCTTCCCTGAAACACAATTGCTCATCACTAAACACAGTCAGGGCTCCGTTCAAGCTAAAGATGCTGAATCTGACCATTTTTATTGCAAGATTAGGAGAAAAAAATTGGCAGCCCAGAGTTTCTAAAATATGATACATTTAATTACTTCTAAAAATATAACTTTGTCTTACTATTGCGATTGTAGGCCTGGTTTTGAGGGAAGTAGTATAGATTTTCTTTGTAATTTGGGGGTTTCTTTTTAAGCAAAAGAGATGCATTGAGACACAAAGACCTTTTTTTTTTTTTTTTTCCCCCAAAACTAAGCCTTGATTGGCTTTTGTTGAAGTTATTTGAAGTATTTGTTCCATGATAAGAAAGTTAAAAAAGAAAAAAAAAAAAGTGCTTTCTTAGTATGTGTAGCCCACTGTAAATGACATTAGCTTATTGACTTCTGAGCCTGCAGTCATCTCCTTCCTTGGCTTCAGTTTAAGAAATGCTGATCCATTCATTAAATTTAATGATTTACCATCAGCAGGATAATTAACTAGCCTGAAGTCTATTTAACTGGACAGGAACAGCAAAAACAAAACAAAACCCATATTAAAACTTTGGCCAAAAGTAAGCACAATTGTTTGGGTAGAAGCGTACAAATAGGTTATGCTGGATACACTGGAAATCTAGTCCAGCCATTCTCATTTAATTGTGGATTTATTCACTTAACTGTTCCCATGAGTCATTTGACTTTAATGGCCTGATGTCTCTTATGTGGTTTGTTTTTTTTTTTTGCCGTTAAAAATATAGTAAAGGAGTGGCATCATGTAGATAAAAGAATATTTCATATGGTTAAAAGAAAAATCAGCCCTTGCCTTTATGCTTTGGGATCACTGGGGTGGAACTGATGTCTTCTTTTAGTTATGCCATCTGGACTGAAGAGGTCAAGAGAGTTCTAGATTGTATATGCCTCCAGTGGTTTTGTTTTTGCTCTATTTCCTACTAGAGTGCTTGTTTCTCATTATCTCTGTTTTCTGAAGGCAATTATGACCACATCACCTTTGCCAGTGGGAATAAACAGTAGAGATGAAAAGGACAAAGGAGGGTGTGAGTGCTGGGCTAGCAGGCACCTCTGGAAGCTGAGGTGCTTTCTCTTTGGGGATTGATAAAGGGGGCCATTGAACCTTCCTTCCCTCTGTTAGAGTGTTGGTAAGTCACACCTCTGTCTCTAAAGGTAGGTGGTATATCTGAACTCTGAACTCTGACCCAGGAAGCACTTGGAGTCAAAGTCAACATGATTCCAGAATCACGGCTGACTCACCTTGCTCAGATTTGCCTGTAGCGGCATCCTATGTCAGGGTCATCTCAGAAGGTAGAGGACTGAGCATCTTTTAAAGACATCCTTTTCTGGGCTTCCCTGGTGGCGCAGTGGTTGAGAATCCGCCTGCCGATGCAGGGGACACGGGTTCGTGCCCCGGTCTGGGAGGATCCCACGTGCCGTGGAGCGGCTGGGCCCGTGAGCCGTGGCCGCTGTGCCTGCGCGTCCGGAGCCTCTGCTCCGCAACGGGAAAGGCCACAACAGTGAGGCCCGCATACCAAAAAAAAAAAAAAAAAAAGACATCCTTTTCTTACCTCAATCTTGTGATTTCCTTCTCCTAGGAGCTCTCAGAGGAAGCACAAAGGATTAGAAAACTAAACGGGTTTCTGTCGTGTTGCCTTAAAAACGTTCTTCTGCTTCTGAAATTTTGACTCTGAGACCCAAGAAACAAAAAACACAGAAAACCCCCCTCAGTTTTTTTTTTTTTAAATAATTAATTAATTTAATTTATTTATTTTTGGCTGCGTTGGGTCTTCGTTGCTGCACGTGGGCTTTCTCTAGTTGTGGTGTGTGGGCTTCTCATTGCGGTGGCTTCTCCTGTTACAGAGCACGGGCTCTAGGCATGTGGGCTTCAGTAGTTGTGGCACACGGGCTCAGTAGTTGTGGCACACGGGCTTAGTTGCTCTGCAGCATGTGGGATCTTCCCGGACCAGGGCTCGAACCCACGTCCCCTGCATTGGCAGGCGGATTCCTAACCACTGTGTCACCGGGGAAGCCTCCCCAGTTTTGATGTATGACAATGCTTTAAGAAATCTGAATTCCTTTTAACAATTACCATGTCCTTGACTCTGCATGGACTATAGTTTAATATTGGCAGATAATAGATCACAAGCTGCCTTTGTTCTTCTATCCCCACAGTTTATTGCAACGAATAAATTCCACAGAAGAGGAGGCAGGAACTTCACAATACATGATTGGGAGAATTTGGGACCAGAATGTAGGGGGACCTTAAGGGAAATTTAAGCTAATTGGGAGCCTGCCATTTTCACTACCTTGTCTGGGTGAACAGGCCTGAAGCCAATTAACAGAAAACACTAGGAGGTGGAAGGCACATTCCAGCCACCACTTTCGCTCTGTTACAGGCGATGACTACCCTGACCTTTAGAGAAAAGTCCGCGCTTTAAGGTTCTTTCCATCAAGCAAAACCTGCATCTAATCGGCAGATTATACCGAGGGAGGCGGACTCAGGGAAAGACCTTAAGTGTGTGGTGATCACGAGGTTTAGGTTTGACATTGAATGGGCCGTCCCCTCCCCTTTGGAGCCTGTGAGGCCATGAGTTTTACAAGCACCGAACTGCCTTTTTCCTTCTTATTTTGTGCACTTTTGTCACTGTCTCCAGCCACGATGCTTTTGCTCCAGGCTTTTTCACGCAGACAGGACATTTCTGAATTTTGATCACTTATTCCTTCTGAAATGAATGTGGCTAATCCAGGGATAGGTCTGTTTTTACATCAGGCTCTATTTGTTGACTCCTAGAGGTTATAATTAGAAAATAGCTGATGGTTAAATAGAAAACC
This sequence comes from Kogia breviceps, assembly GCF_026419965.1. Classification (NCBI taxonomy): domain Eukaryota; kingdom Metazoa; phylum Chordata; class Mammalia; order Artiodactyla; family Physeteridae; genus Kogia; species Kogia breviceps. Next base: position 170,781,613 of record NC_081312.1, read on the forward strand.
TATGTAATAAAATAATGCCAGGGAATGAATGCTTATCATTGGTCCTGTTCTCAAAAAAGAAGAGTCCAGGGCTTCCCTGGTGGCGCAGTGGTTGAGAATCCGCCTGCCGATGCAGGGGACGCGGGTTCGTGCCCCGGGCCGGGAAGATCCCACATGCTGCAGAGCGGCTGGGCCCGTGAGCCATGGCCGCTGAGCCTGCGCGTCCGGAGCCTGCGCTGCGCAATGGGAGAGGCCACAACAGTGAGAGGCCCGCGTACCACCAAAAAAAAAAAAAAAAAAAAGAAGAGTCCAACATTGTCTGCTTATCCTGATACTTTTTAAACTTTTGAAAATATTTATACATTATGATTGCTATTCACGTGCTACACAGTGAGTGTAGTCACAGATCATGGAAAAGGTAAGTTACTATGAAAGTGTTTCATTTCTACACTTCATTGTAATTTGATTAAAGCCAGAGTTTTGAGGAGCTAGAGCAGAAGTAAATTTTAAAAATTAGAGCCTGTTTTGGATGCGAGTAAACAGAGTAGTGAAGCAACGTTTTTAAGCTTTTCCAGATCTTATATGGGGATAGTTTAAAAAAATGAGTAAGTCAGTCAGTAAATCCTCGTGTTCCTAGGTTTTGCCCATTTCACCCTGGCGTGATGAGTGACGGGGTCAGGGGTCATGCTGTGGGCCCACACCTCTCGCCGTGGTTGGGTTTTCTTCCATCCACCTGCACAGGGAAGATCCTCATCCTTCCCTAAGTGCTTAGAAACCTTTTCTAAATGGGGAAAAAAAAAAAAATCTCATCTCATTAACACTTAGAACCATCCAGATGACATAAATAACTTGTTTTCCAGAATATGAACTGATCATACTTTCTTAATGACAAAATGAGGGGGTAGCTTCTTCAGAAATCTGATTACAACAGCTGCAAACCCGTCAGTGAAATGACTGCAGGGTCAACCCCTTAGAACAAGGAAGAGCCATGGAAATTCTGACATGGGAACTGGCCGGGCTTCGTGGTCTCTGCCACGCTAATGGGACAAGAGGTTAGGGTCTGGTCTTGCTAAATAGTAACTGGAATGTGGTTTGTTTGTTTATTCTTTAGCACATAGACACTGAGTAACCAAAGGACTTGATAATCTGGTTAAAAATAATCAAAGGCCCCTGCCTCCCAATTCTAAAGTTCTACAGTTTGCTATTAAAAAGCAGGGGACTTATTAATATTATTTCCTAGTTGGCAACGTTTCGCAGAACTTGTGCCAAAGCTAATAGAATTGTGTCCACCTCTAGCAGCAGCAAATGTAGAAACTAAAAACATTGATCGTTTTAAAAATTAAGTTTACTTTTCATTATAAAATGCCAGAGAGTTTCTTTATAGCAGAAACATGTCATGTTCACAATAACACCAAAAATAAAACCAAAACAACCTTCGAAGAGAGGTGTCATGTCTCCTGGCTATGCCAAGAGCAGATTATCTTGTGCTTTGATAATGGGAGGTCCGCCATTATAATACCTGTCTTAACATTAGTTGAGTTTTAAAACTGATAGTGTCATCTACGTATGTGACACATATTATTTTTCAGAAGCCCTACACATTTTCTACTTGTATTATCAAAGAACAGTGGACTCATAGCATCAAATACAAGAACAGGACTGGAGCGCAGGGGGCTGGTGGACATTCTTCCGAGAAGGAAACGCGAGTTTCCCAGGGAGCCTTGCCAGCCACGTGCAGGGCCGCTTTGGATGGTGTTTTCTCGTGAGAGCGACAAGCAGCATTTTACCCTTATGTAAATTCAGTGGCACGTAACTCACTGGCGTGGCCTTTTCTCGGTTGTATAAAATCTCCAACCTTCATTTTCACTATAGACAAAGTGGGGAAATAATAGCCGCTCTTGGCTTCGTGCGTGAAGATTGAGTGAGTAACACATATCAAAATGCAGATCCAGTTTCTGGTGTATCGTGGGCACTTGTTAGATGCTGCTTTCCTATCATTATTTTGGGTAAGAATAGCCTCGGGAACTCTCCCTAGTGTCACAACGGTCGCTGGCTGTTTTTCTCCTGGCATATTGGGAGTACCGTTTGGGGTGCTGTGCTGCTTCCTTTTCATCCCTGGTGTATTTCTAATGCTCTCATCATCCTTCCAGAATTGGATTCTCGCTTCCATGGCGTCTTACCAGAATTAAAATAAAAGTTAATCATTTAAAATCATCTCTGGTTCTTTTCTGAAGAACATAATCTGACATAAAAATGACATTACTGTCCACCTCTGTGTCTGTGTCCATCTTTTATATTCCCTTTTGGTTTTGGCAAGCACGCGTGGTTTTGATAACGATTAGATTTAAGGATGCCATTTAAGAATGCTAAGTGTCTTACTAGGGTTTCTGCTTTGGCCACTTGCTAAGCTTCTGGGTGCCTTTGTGAAGTGAACGGAGCTCGGGAGACACAGGGCTGCCCATGGGCTTTTAGAGTGAGGGGTGCAGTTTAAGGGGTACTAGTCAATTCTCGTGTTCCTTTATGACTGGCCATTTTTATTGCTTCTTTGGCCTATGGAGCTCAAAGCCTGCAAGCAGCAGGGAAGTGCTTCAGAAATTCTACCGAGTGAAAAATCTTTGGTGGTGTGTGGATTAACCTTCAAGGGGAGTCTGTTAGTAGCTGATGATTTTCTTGCCTGTGAATACAGCTGCTAGAACTAGATGTTGCGAGCTTGCACTGTGGATAAAGGCGCACTTTCTTTTTTAGCTACAACCCTCAGGTGCCTTTTCATAAATTCGTTGCAGGCAGTCTTCAACATTTTGTTGTGAGCTGTGTGATTAAATATGACCATGAAAAGAATACAGGCTTTCTCCCCTCTCTTTATCCCCACCCATCTGTATGTCATTTGCTTTTGAAAATTTGTTCTTTATTTCTACGTTCAGTGAGCTGGGGAACTGCTATCCTTTAAAAACCCTGGTTAAGAAATTGCATTAACATCTTTGGCTTACAGTATTTTGTTTTCACTACCCGTTTCCTGCAGCCTGCCTGTACCAATTGAACCGCTCTAAGCCATGTAAAATTTTGGAATGTTATGATCTAGGTAGGTATACGTTTTCAAAATCAGTCTATACAGGCTTTTTCCAGCTACCTTCAACAGGATTCTGGAATGGTCCTGAAAACATGGCCGTTTTTAAGCACTAAAACGTTTTGCCCAATGGTTTTATGTTCTTTCTTCCCCCACTGAGGCCTGGGTATATGTGCCCTGTAGTATTTTCATTGGGTCTGTGTATCTATGAGATATTTTTTTAAAATTAATTAATTTATTTATATATTTATTTTTGGCTGTGTTGGGTCTTCGTTTCTGTGCGAGGGCTTTCTCCAGTTGCGGCGAGCGGGGGCCACTCTTCATCACGGTGCGTGGGCCTCTCACTATTGCGGCCTCTCTTGTTGCGGAGCACAGGCTCAGTAGTTGTGGCTCACGGGCTTAGTTGCTCCGCGGGATGTGGGATCTTCCCGGACCAGGACTCGAACCCATGTCCCCTGCATTGCCAGGCAGACTCTCAACCACTGCACCACCAGGGAAGCCCTATGAGACTTTTTTTTTCCTTCAGTTCTTCCTCCCTCCCTCCCTCCCTCCCTCCCTCCCTTCCTTTCTCTCTTTCTTTTCTCTGCTCTTATGGCTGAAAGGAGGTTGTTGTTCAGCTTTCTTACTAAAGAAGAAAATACTGAAAAATAAACATGTAATTTCCACAACATACACCTGATGGTACTGCAAGGCACGGGGGTTTATTTGGGCTTTTAGGTTTTACTTTATGTATTTGTAGAAATATATACTGCTTTGCAAGAAGAACATATTACTTGAAATATTTTTATTTTTAGTAAATCAAACTTCATAAGATTAGAAGCTGGAGCAATGTTCTCTCTCTCTTTTTTAATAAATACCATAATTCCCAAACTGTAAGATGAAATGGCAATGTGGATATTAATCAGAATCAAGTTAAACCCTCTGAGAAGCGCACTGTCTCTTCCTGCCTGCGGTAATCCTTTATTTCTCTGAATTCATTCTTGTATCCTCCTGTTCCCATCACTAGGGTTACAAACCTTCCTGGCCTTGTGCTTGCTGCGTGTCCTCACAGCTGGAAGAAGCTTCCCTAAGGCCAGCCGTCTTCACCTCTGTTCTGTCTGCCACCCCTTCTCAGTCTTAGGACTTTGCCTTCGTATTTAATTCCTCCCTACACAGCCCTGAACGTGTGTGTGTGTGTGTGTGTGTGTGTGTGTGTGTGTGTGTGTGTGTGTGTGTGTGTGTGTGTGTGTGTGTGTGTGTGTGTGTGTGTGTGTGTCTCTGCACTAGATCTTTCCACTCAGCAGACACATGCTCCATTACCACTCCGCCTGTCCCCCAGCCCTTGTCTCCCTTTTGCCTCAGCCTGGCTCACTGTCCCTCCCAGTTCACAGATTTTGTTCCTTCTTATCTTTCATGTATCCAACCCACGCATCCCACACCCTCCCTAATCCCCATGCTTGCAGGAGGGGGACATTCCTGCCGCCCTTACATTATTGTCTCTTCTTTCATCAGCCTTCTGTTTATATTTTTGAGTTTGAATTTATCTTTGTTTATGTCTGTTTCCATGCCCCGCAATGGCACAGGCGTTGTCTTGGTTACTGTTTGTTTGTAGCTCTGAGTCATCCCCCATGTGTTTTTGAGTGAATCAGTGTTGTGAAAAATTGAAAGGAAGAAGTCCATAATATGTTTTACTTTTTCTGATACCATGTATTACAGTTGGATTCTTTGTTGGGTGGACTAGATTGGCCGTTTTTATGCCATATGATATGATATTGTGATATGATATCATATGATATGATATTGTGATACGATATTGTGATATTAGTTACGAGCTAAAAATGGCAGATTATAGGTAAAGCAAAGAAAACCTGTTAAATATTAAGTCATGTACATAAGTAAACCTTAGAAACACGGTCCTACTTCTGAGTCATCGATGTTTGGCTGCATCCTGGCTTGTGTTGCAAGTGGTGCAAGTTTTACTTCAAAAACCCTGACCTGGTGGAGAGTGCGGTCTTCCTCCTCCACTTATTCAGCTGCTCTGATCTTCCCCCGAGAACATCTTGTAACTGCGCATGGGCTCGGGTGTTAAAAGGTGGGCACCATCAGTCTGTTACTAACAGTGTCTCGGCATCCTTATAATTTTTGCTGTATGACAGTTGGTCACAGTTGCGCTGGGAAAGCCCTCTGAGGCTTTTAAGGCTTTGTCTAGAAGGTCATGGTCTTAGAGGGTAAGAGCTCCTGGGACTTACTGAAGTGAGGCATTAGTGGGACACGAGGAAAAAAAAGGCCGCCTAAAATGTTGCTCGAGGTCCAACATAGCCATCAATTCTATTAGCTCTAAAAATTTTAATTACTTGAATAATTAAAATATTTGATTATCAGAAAATATTAAACTACTCTGTTTATAACTAAAGTGACAGATTAATTTTCCATTTAATTGGAAAAACAATATTTGAACAAACCATTTGATTATATTTAATATTTTATAAGCAAGTGAGTTGAAAGTAATATATTCTCTCCTGAATTTATATTTTATTTGTTTCAGAGCTGTTTTCTTACTGTTTAACATTTTTTTTGCAGAGAGTGCTGAGGTTTTTATTGTCATTAGAATGAATATGAATTATACTATTACTCCGGGACCCCAGCCTGGCGAAAATGTTTTCTTTAAGAGACTAATTTTCTTATTCTAGGAACAGTGGAGTTTGGTATTTACATGTTCAGTATATAAAATATGGATGTTATAAATTCTGATATACCATTACCATTTTAGATCTAGTAGATAGCTCTTTGATATGGTTTTCTTCAATTCTCTGAGTAAAGTTTCTCTCCTTATACATGTATATTTCATATAAAATTGAGTTTTAGAAATTATTTTCAAAGAGAGGAGTGATATCCTTTGTGTCTTATGGAATTGCACAAAAAGTTTTTTAGTGAAAGGAATTGATTCTTATAGAAAGATAACCTCACATAGATTTTAGAGAATTTTTTTTAAAATTAACGCTTATTAGGTATCCCTGTTTATTCCTTATCCTCTGGGCTCATTGAACATCTAATGAGATAAATGATTAGAATAATGGGGTCTTCCCTGCTACGTTGGAAGATAGTATACTCGTTGGACTATATGGGGATTAATTTGATAGCATGATTTCTTTTTTAATTAATTAATTAAAAAACATCGTTATTGGAGTATAATTGCTTTACAATGGTGTGATAGTTTCTGCTTTATAATAAAATGAATCAGCTACACATATACATATAACCCCATCTCTCCTCCCTCTTGCGTCTCCCTCCCACCCTCCCATATCACACCCCTCTAGGTGGTCACAAAGCACCGAGCAGATCTCCCTATACCATGCAGCTGCTTCCCACTAGCTATCGGTTTTACATTTGGTAGTGTATATATGTCCATGCCACTCTCTCACTTCGTCCCAGCTTACCTTCCCCTTCCCCATGTCCTCAAGTCCATTCTCTACGTCTGCATCTTTATTGCTGTCCTGCCCCTAGGTTCTTCAGAAACATTTTTTTTTGCAGTACGCGGGCCTCTCACTGTTGTGGCCTCTCCCGTTGCAGAGCACAGGCTCCAGACGAACAGGCTCAGCGGCCATGGCTCATGGGCCTAGCTGCTCCGCGGCATGTGAGATCTTCCCGGACTGGGGCATGAACCCGCGTCCCCTGCATCGGCAGGTGGGCTCTCAACCACTGCGCCACCAGGGAAGCCCTTTTTTTTTTTTCTTAGATTCCATATATATGTGTTAACATATGGTATTTGTTTTTCTCTTTCTGACTTATTTCACTCTGTATGACAGACTCTAGGTCCATCCACCTTACTACAAATAACTCAATTTCGTTTCTTTTTATGGCTGAGTAATATTCCATTGTATATATGTGCCACATCTTCTTTATCCATTCATCCGCTGAGGAACACTTAGGTTGCTTCTATGTCCTGGCTATTGTAAATAGAGCTGCAATGAACATTTTGGTACATGACTCTTTTTGAATTATGGTTTTCTCAGGGTATAGGCCCAGTAGTGGGATTGCTGGGTCATATGGTGGTTCTATTTTTAGTTTTTTAAGGAACCTCCATACTGTTCTCCATAGTGGTTGTATCAATTTACATTCCCACCAACAGTGCAAGAGTGTTCCCTTTTCTCCACACCCTCTCCAGCATTTATTGTTTGTAGATTTTTTGATGATGGCCATTCTGACTGGTGTGAGGTGATACCTCATTGTAGTTTTGATTTGCATTTCTCTAGTGATTAGTGATGTTGAGCCTCCTTTCATGTGTTTGTTGGCAATCTGTATATCTTCTTTGGAGAAATGTCTATTTAGGTCTTCTGCCCATTTTTGGATTGGGTTATTTGTTTTTTTGATATTGAACTGCATGAGCTGCTTGTAAATTTTAGAGATTAATCCTTTGTCAGTTGCTTCATTTGCAAATATTTTCTCCCATTCTGAGTGTTGTCTTTTCGTCTTGTTTTTAGTTTCCTTTGCTGTGCAAAAGCTTTTAAGTTTCATTAGGTCCCATTTGTTTATTTTTGTTTTTATTTCCATTTTTCTAGGAGGTGGGTCACAAAGGATCTTGCTGTGGTGTATGTCATAGAGTGTTCTGCCTGTGTTTTCCTCTAAGAGTTTTAGAGTGTCTGGCCTTACAGTAAGGTCTTTAATCCATTTTGAGCTTATTTTTGTGTATGGTGTTAGGGAGTGTTCTAATTTCATTCTTTTACATGTAGCTGTCCAGTTTTCCCAGCACCACTTATTGAAGAGGCTGTCTTTTCTCTGTTGTATATTCTTGCCTCCTTTATCAAAAATAAGATGACCATATGTGCGTGGGTTTATCTCTGGACTTTCTATCCTGTTCCACCGATCTACATTTCTGTTTTGTGCCAGTACCATACTGTCTGGATTACTGTAGCTTTGGAGTATAGTCTGAAGTCAGTGAGCCTGATTCCTACAGCTCCGTTTTTCTTTCTCAAGATTGCTTTGACTCTTCGGGGTCTTTTGTGTTTCCATACAAATTGTGAAATGTTTTGTTCTAGTTCTGTGAAAAATGCCATTGGTAGTTTGATAGGGATTGCATTGTGAATTTTTTTTAATTAAAAAAATTTTAGAATATGTTATTTACTTGATTCTTGCAAAGGTAATACATTCATAGCTCCCAAATCAAACATTATACATGGATATTACACAATACTTCCTTCCAGCCCCCAGCTCACCTCCCCTTATGCAGCCACTGTTACCAAGTTCATGTGGACCCTTTCAAAGAATACCATTCTTGCATGAGTAAATATGAAACTATATTCTCCTTTTACATTGTTACTTAAATACTACCTATCATCTTCTGGGCTTTGATTTTTCTGCTGAGAATGGCTGGGCGATCTTTGTATATGGAAACTTAAAAAAGGTCTATTTTTGAAACAGTTTACTATTTTTCCTTTGTACAGATAGGATGTTGTCTGCTGATGAGCATGTTGATTGTTTACTGTGTTTTGTTCTTGCAAACAACAGCCCAGTGAGTAACCTTTGTCCTTCAGCCACTTGGCATTGAGTATCTCTTGGACAGAAACCTAAAAATGAATTGTACATTTGTGGGTTTGTACGAGAGTATATACATGTATAACTTTGATGGATGTTTCCAGACTGACCTCAGTCGATGCTGGACCAAGTTACACTCCCACTAGCAATGCCCAGGAGACCCCGTGCACTCTGTCATGTCACGTTACAACATGAGGTTCTGTGAAATCTGTTCAGCTGATGAGATATGCCTTTGAAATCATTCCCTTTCCCCACTCTCTAGAGCATAAGGCTGTTGACACAGTTTGCAGCTTGTGAGCTGAGAGTGGGCTTCCTTTCCTCTTAGGGAGAATAAGCCACTCAATCCCTGTCTTCCTGGGAGGAGAAGGAAGCCTTGGCGCGCACAGTGGGGGTGGCGTGGGGTGGGGAGGGGGTTCTTGTTACTTCTTCACAGAGTAACACGGAGGAAACACACCATAGTATTAGTTTTGATGCTACTGTTTCTGTTGTGGGTAGATCTTCCTGCCACCCCTTTATGGACATCCCAGCGCTCCTCCCCTGCAGCCCCAGTGCTGCCAGCTCCCCTGAACTTGTTTGGTCTCCAGATTCATCTTGCGCTTCCATCGCTGGCCTTTTAAACATGCTCATCAACTCTCCCCTTGCCTCTTCCTAAGTCCTCTCGCCCTGGTCAGAACTTGGAAGTCTCCACCTCTGGAGACATCCTGACACCTGCCTTCCATGGCCCATTATCCTATCCGCCTGCTCCTGCAGGCGGGGGAAGGTGCACCCAGGAGCTTTTATTCCCTTTCTTTCCATCATGGCACTTACCGTGTTTCATTTTAATTACGGGTCTTTCTCTTTTAATGAGTTCACGGCCGTATTTGTTGCTCAGGGTTTCTGTTTGTGAGGGAGGCATACCTCAACTTCTGGTGGCATTAAAATCTCTTTTGCAACCTTTGCATCTAAGCACACCTTACTTTCACTGAATGCTTTTGTAATTGTAAAGGGCCACATGCTTATAATTTGTGTGTCTAAATGGTTCTTCTCTTAACACATTTTTATAGCCAAGATTTTGATTAAAAATATATTATTCCATAGATAGTATATCTTTCCTTACAGTGAATGTTTAACTTTTCAAGAATCTCTTCTAGATTAAATTGGGAAAATGTTGAAGGGAGGGCAAGGAAAGTTAGATTATATCAGCAGAAATCTAGGCTTTTGGACTTACTCCTATTTTAAGTCCCCTGGGGGACGAATTTTCCTGAGAACTTTGTCTTTTAATCATAAACATACCCGATTCAGTTATACTTTCATAAACCTTTGGCTGAGAGTTTGGCATTAATGTCCTGAACTCATAGAAAGAGAAACATATTTTTGTGGATTGGCCAAGAAAAACAGGTCTCAATTCAAATAAAAATAATGTTTCTTACTTTAAAAAGATTTTTCCACTGAGTTATGTGTTAAACATTTTGCTAATTTAGTCTAATATTGCACATGACTTAGGCAGTGACTTGATATACTTTCTGTGGATCAATATAATGCCTATCTGAATATTTCAAATTTTGCTCTTGAGTAGGAGTTAAGTTGAATTAGGGTACACATAATTCTTTAACTAACTTTTATTATTTATTTTGTGGATTTTTATAAAAAGATAAATCCCATGTCTTATTTCTTTAAATCTACTGGAAATCGTAAAATAGGCAAAGGACTTTTATTGATGGTGAAAATGCCTTCTTTAAGGTGCATGTGCATTTTGCCTTCTGTATGTGACTGGACCAGCATTTTGAATCTACTGCATCCCTGGAAACTCTTTCTCTTGGCTTCTCTGACATTCTGTCTCTAAGCTCAGTCATTGTTTTATTTGCAGAAATGTCTTTCTTCTTCTCTTCCTGTGTGCGTGCATGCAGGTCATTTTTCTAAATGGGATTTTACCTGCTCTTCCTTGGCATGACCTTTCGGTTTCTCTTCCCATCTTACCAGCTTTGTGTTGCCCACAAATACTAACTGACTACTTCTGTCTAGCCGTCTTTTTACACTTTCTCCCAAGTAGAGGGAAGTGGTTCCTAGTCCACAGGGCAGTGCGAGTTGAAACCCCTTGCTCTGGACCTGACTCTCCATCCATCACAGGCTCTGTGTGCCAGAATGACCCCCCTGTGAAATTGTCTGTAGTTAATTTTCAAGTGTTTCCTAGAGCTAGAAAATTCTATAATTGCCAGTGACTTTCTTGTTCCTTGTCATTTTGCCTTGGGGTCTCCCAGGTTTCAAACTGACTTTGTTTCTTTCTCTTTCCGCTGCTTCTTGTTTTCTCTGTTGCCAGGTACTACATATTATACCTTTAGTCTTGCATATATACGTGTTCTTTCTACCTTCTAGCACCTGTTCTCACTTCAGCCGTACTCCTTTCAACTGGACTGATGTGACATGTGTCTCCCTCTACCATCTATCCCTTCTTTAAGTCAATGCTGCACATTCCTATTTGCCTAATCTTTCAAACCACTGTTTGTATTGCATCACCTCCAAGTTTAAAGGCATAAAAAACTCCCTCCTGCGGTGATCTAAAATTAACCTCATGAGCTTGGTGTTCTGTATACTCTGCAATCCAAAATCCAAGTTAACGTCTTTAGACTTCGTCTCCTACCATGACCTCATGCATATCCTATGCTCTGTTGGACTTCTGTGCATTCCTTTTAAATCAATATGCCTTCTGTTAAATAAATATTCCTTCTATTTCTTCTATTCCTCCAATGTCCCCCTCACCTTTTGAATCAGTGTTGTGCCGTTAATTACTTAATCCAGTCTCTGGTCACGTGTTTTGGATGCTCGCTTGAAGATGCTGTCCTGCTTGAGAATGGAGTAGTTGGAACAGGGAGGAGACCAAAATTGAGTCCTAGTTCATGCTTCTTAATGGGAATCTTGAATAAGCTGCTTAACCTCGAGCTTCCTGGAGGGGCAGAACCTGGATGGAAATGGTCACTTAAGGAAAACCAATATTCCAGAAGTCTGTCTGGAAAACAAGGAGTCTGGTAAAATATTGAGGAAATCCAAATCATTGATTTCAGTTAATGATCTTTACACAAAATACCAATCAGTTTTTATCCCATGACGTCAGGGGTTATTTTCTTGCTTTTGAGTCAAAGATGTTGTGATGCTCTGCTCTGTCTGTGTGGGGCCCCCTGTGAGGAGGCTGTGTCATGTGCTCCCAATCAGAGGCTCAGATTTGATTCCTGCCTTGAGGGATTTATTAGTCTGACTGCTCTGAACCCCCCTTTCCTTATCTGGACCGTTGGAGGAATTACCTCTTTCTTACTAATAAAGTTCAGAAGCTTTCATGACCTTATCACAGTGGTTTACAAATTATGCTCCTGACCAGAAAAACTTAGATTTCTGTTGCCCTTAGCTGTGTGACCGAGGTCACTTTGATTTGACTCTTCAGTAAAATAATATAGCTCAATAGTCAATCAATGTTACTTTAATTACATAATACATTAGTCAAAACCTAATAGAAAAGTTATTGCTGGTCTTTGCCATACACCCTGTCCTAGTGATGGCTTTAAATTTTCAGTAGTCATGTTCTATCATTAGGAGCTCAACTTGCTTCTTTTTTTTTTTTTTTTTTTTAAATTTATTTTAATTAATTAATTTATTTATTTTGGGCTGTGTTGGGTCTTCATTTTGGTGCGAGGGCTTTCTCTAGTTGTGGCTAGCGGGGGCCACTCTTCATCGCGGTGCGCGGGCCTCTCACCGTCGCGGCCTCTCGTTGCGGAGCACAGTCTCCAGACGCGCAGGCTCAGTAGTTGTGGCTCACGGGCCCAGTTGCCCCGCAGCATGTAGGATCTTCCCGGACCAGGGCTCGAACCCGCGTCCCCTGCATTGGCAGGCGGACTCCCAACCACTGCGCCACCAGGGAAGCCCCAGCTTGCTTCTTATCTTTAAATATAAGGCCTTGTTGGATAGAATAATAAGCAACTTACATTCAACAGTCTATTCTACTGTCAAAATATGTAGGGGTTTTTTTGTATGTGTAGTATTTAGTCAAAATAATTCTGTCCCTGCTCTCAGCTGCCTTGTAGTCTCTTGGGGCCACAGAGCCCTGTGATCCTTGCATGCTTCTGGTGAGTGAGAGGTGGGTGAAAGGCACCACGTGGCCATTTCAGTGCATGTGACAGTTGGATGGATATTCAGGTACTCTACCCCACAACACTAGGACTGCTTTGGATAAATAGATGGTATTCACTTTGGGTCTTGAAAGATGACAGTGGTATCCCGGTAAAGCCCGGTTACAGAAAGATGAGCATAGGGGAGGTTTTGTTGGCGAGAAGTCTGGTGTGATGGGAGTTTAGTGTTCATGTGTGGACAAGATAGATATTAGAAGTTAAATTGAGTCCAGATTGTGCGGAAGTATCCAAATAGATATTATGCAAATACAACATTGGTGATGGAGAAAAGGGGTCAAGTCTGTCACATTGGTTCAAACACCAAGTTTCTTTACCCATTAAAGTACACTGAAAATGGATTTGAGAAGAGAAACCCCCATTAGAAGGATAAGAAATAATGTCCTAGATCCATGATGTTGCAGCAGAGATGAAAAGAATAAATTTGATAGGTACTAGGAGGTAGAATCAATTGGTCTTGGTAGTAATCAAGATGTGATTTTCTGTGGTTGGGATATTTAAAATGGCTCACAGCAATTTCAGTAGAACGAAGGACCAGGCACCGGATTTCTAGGGGGCTGAGGGATAAGTGGGAGGTATAAAACATGAAAAACTAAGAGAAGAAGAGGAAGGCGTTTTGTTTCTTTAAATGATGGGAGGGGTTGCTTAGTTGCCTGCTGATATGAAGAAGTCATTGCTCATTGGGATAGGGCTGTTCGCTCAAAATTTAAAGTTAAAGAGAACCTTGATTACCTTGCATTAATAAGCCAGATTTCATCAGGCTTCGTATTTGATTAGTTCCTCCTGGAGTCTTTAAAAGACCCTTCTGGGGGCTTCCCTGGTGGCACAGTGGTTGAGAGTCTGCCTGCTAATGCAGGGGACACGGGTTCGAGCCCTGGTCTGGGAAGATCCCACATGCCGCGGAGCAACTAAGCCCGTGAGCCACAACTACTGAGCCTGCGCCTCTGGAGCCTGTGCTCCGCAACAAGAGAGGCCGGGATAGTGAGAGGGTCCGCGCACGGCGATGAAGAGTGGCCCCCGCTTGCCACAACTAGAGAAAGCCCTTGCACAGAAATGAAGACCCAACACAGCATAAATAAATAAAAAAAATTTAAAGACAGAACTCTATAAAATTTAAAAAAAAAAAAGACCCTTCTGGTTTCTACTGACCTGAATGGTTTTGTGTTACTGGAATATATCTTGTTTGTTTCTTCCAACAGATTACTATGAATATATTAAATAACATTAGGCTTGATTCTTATCCCAAGGAATTCTGAGTATTAAAATCTCTCTTCATTCTAAGGAACTTTTTGTTTAGCAGAAAATATGATATGGCTGGTGATTTTATTTTTTACCCTCTGCATGTGTTGATCTACGTAATGAATATGAGTTGCTCTACATAATGAGCTGATGGAACTGTTTATCATCAAACTTCAGCTTCTTTCTTCTATTGTTTTTCTACTATTAGGTAAGATGTTAATGTATAACTAATTGTACCTTATGGTATATACCAGTTGAAAGTACAGAAATATATCTGAGCTTCAGAATAAAGGGGAATTTAAGAGTTAATCTTCAGTCAGTGGTGAGCTGCTTTTTGCTAGAATAATATTGCTTAGGGACTTCCTACGAATAAGAAGATAAAAATTGGGCCAGGGTTTCATGGTTTCTTTTCAATTTCTCATGTGACTTAAAATTTGCCAGGTTGTTAATATTTGAATTGTAATAATGATTCTGTGAATTTAAAAAAATCATTGGGATTTTAAGGTGGTCTGGAAAACGTGGGTGATTGTTATATAATTTAATGTCTTGATACTCCAGTTCTCATCAAAACAACTTTAATAATAACAGAAACATGGGCTGACTTTTTTTTGTTTTTAACCCCAAGAGTCTGTGTGTGTGTGTGCGTGTGTGTGTGTGTGTGCGTGTGTGTGTGGTTGTATATGTGCATCTCTGTGTTGTATTTAGTTAGGGTAATTAATTTTTGGTTAATAATTACAAGATATACTATTTCTTGACCTTCAGTGTGCTAAACTCTTTTTAAACTAAGAGCTTGTTTATTTAATTTATTTTTTACTGAGATAAAATTGATGTTTAACACTGTGTAAATTTAAGGTGTACAAAACGTTTATTCGATACATTTATGTTTTGCAGTATGGTTACCACTGTAGAATTATCTTACACCTCTATCCACATCACATAGCTATCTTTTCTTTTTTTGTGGTGAGAACAATTAAGATATAGTTTCTAGCACCTTTGGAGTTTGTAATACAGTATTGTTGACCGTAATCACAATGCATTAACCACCAGTGCTAAGCTCTTAATATGCATTGTCCTTATACAGAACCTATGAGGTAATGTTTAGCATTATTATCCTCATTTCCTGGATGAGAAACGTGAGCCTTAAGAGTCATACAACTTGCTAAAGGTCACGCAGGGAGTACAACACTTTGCATTCAATTCAAGGTCGTCCTGGCTCTAATATCCATTCATTCTATTATCTAGTTAATGACAACTGCATAGACAAAGATAACTTCCCCTTAAACTGAGATTCACAGGGGTGGAGCTGTTGACCTGGGGTGTGTCTGGGGGGAAGCCTTTGAGGTTGCTTGATTGCTCAAGCTTTCTTAGGGTCTTTCCTCTTGCTTCTCTGCCTGGAATGTGCTTTCCCCAGACTTACCCTTGCTTAACTCTCCCCCGTCTTTCAAACCTGTGCTCAGATCTCACCTTCTCCCTGAGACTTTCCGAACCCCTGTTTAGGGCTGTAAGGGGTTGCTACCCCTGCCGAAACCCCCACTTTCCCTGCCTTTGTCATTCCCATTTCCCCTGGCCGTACTCTATGTTTACTAGCACTTTCTTACCTACATGTAATTTGCTTATTTATCACATTTATTGTAAATTTTCCATTCCTGCCTGTTAAAATGTGTTTCAGGAGGGCGGGAATATTGCCTGTTTCGTTCACTCCTGTGTCCCCAGTGCCTTGGACAGCGCCTGGCACATCATAGGCATCCAATCATTGAATAAATAAATAAGTGGCTAGATGCACGAGAACTCCCTGAGTTCATAAGGAAGATAACCCCCTCCCCTTTGTTTTAATGAGCTCGTTCCTAGGGAAAGCATCCCTGGCTTTTTTCAGGTTCTTTATTAGACTGTACCCTGCGTCTATCCCAAGGGGTGGTGATTCATATGCTCATTAACTGAATTAAAAAAACATGGAAACAAAGTCACTAACTTGAAAAAAAAATGCACCCCCATGTTCACTGCAACATTATTTACAGTAGGCAAGGTATGGAGACAACCTAAGTGTCCATGGATGGTTGAATGGATAAAGAAAATGTGGTGTGCACACAACACACACACACAATGGAATGTTATTCGGCCATAGAAATAAGGAAATATTGCCATTTGTGAAACATGGATGGACCTTGAGGGCATTATGCTAAGTGAAATCAGTCAAACAGAGAAAGACAAATACCACATGATCTCACTTATACGCGGAATCTAAAAACAAAAACAAAAAAACCAAATTCATAGATTCAGAGAACAGATTGGTAAGTTGCTAGGGTGCAGATGCATGGGGGTGGGTGAAGGGGGTCAAAAGGTACAAACTTCCAGTTCTAAAATACATAAGTCCTAGGGATATAATGTACAGCATGGTAGCTACAGTTAACAATACTGTATTATATATTTGAAAGTTGCTAAGAGATTAAAGTTCTTACCACAAGAAAAAAAATTTGTAGCTGTGTGGTGATGGACGTTAACTAGACTTGTGGTGATCACTTTGCAATATATACAAATATCAAATCATTATGTTGTACACCTGAAACTAATGTAATGTTATATGTCAATGATATCTCAATTTAAAAAATGGATACCAAGTTTTCAGCTGTATATGATTCAGAGAGATCAAAAATATCAAGAACTAGCATATACTAGTTCATTTAAAATTTTTCCTTGGAATCATTTGGAAAAGATAAATTGTGTTTTACATTTTAAAATTACAGATTGGAGAATAACAAAATTCATGTTAACATGTATATATGTTTGAATGTCATCATTTGAGACAGCAGGCCAAACTGTGGGACTTAATGCCTCATAAATGCTATAAATACACAGTTGAAGGGACCAGTCGTGGTCTGTATCTTCTTCCTGAGAATGTACACCTATGATGTGTCTCAGTTCAATTCTGCAAGAATAATTGTACATGTAAAATATGTAACCGAGCTGGGCAATGAGCATCTCCTGGTCAAAGGGACGATACCTGTCCTTAGTCATGTAAATGGCCGCAATGCTGTATAATAAGTAAGAAATAACAGGAGCATGTGTGCAGATGTAAACATATAGTTGAGGCCCACTGAATTCTGGGGTCTTGGTCATGAGCCATTTGGTCACTTATTTCATTCTCTTAATGATCATACACCCTTGTTTTAGCCGTCTGTCTCCCACACATGAACTGGTTGTTAAAAGTTTGAATGCTGTTAATCAGAGTATATCATTTAATAAAACAAGTAGGAATAAAAATTCCTCTTCACTTCGGTATATTGGCTTAATGAAGCCCTTTTTACTGAAATAAAATATTTTTGACTTGGGACTTCCCTGGTGGTGCAGTGGTTGAGAGTCCGCCTGCCGATGCAGGGGACACGGGTTCGTGCCCCGGTCCGGGAAGATCCCACATGCCGCGGAGCGGCTGGGCCCGTGAGCCGTGACCGCTGCGCCTGCGCGTCCGGAGCCTGTGCTCCGCAACGGGAGAGGCCACAACAGTGAGAGCCCCGCGTACCACAAAAAAATATATATATATATTTTTGACTCATTTCCAAAGAAAATGAGAGTAATTGTCTTCTTATAAATAGGTGCTCATCCTCACTGGGAATCATGAAAAAGCAAATTAAAATATTGATTTTTTTTGGCTATAGTTCAGCAGAAAATTTAGCCAAAAAATTTTAGCAATCCATTGGTTGCAAGGATGTGGCCCTATAGGCACACTTGCGTGCTATAGATTGGAATGTACTTGATGAACCCTTTCTGAAAGTGAATTTGGCAATATCTCTCTCTGATTTCAAGACTTTGCTAGTGGGAATATTACCTACAGAGAAATGTTTGCTCATGTATAAGTATGTTAATTGTTACAGTAGTAAAAAATATAGAAACAAGCTACTCTTGTCCATTAATGGAGGAGTAACTATGTCAATTATTCTGTATTGTACTAAGGCATACTCTGCAGCTATTAAAAGAATTCAGGTAAAAATATCTGTATAAATATTGAAAGATTTCCAAGACATGTTGTTAAGCAAAAAAAAAAACAAGTTTCACAGGATATATATTATATGTTTCATTTCATATAAAAATTACACCTGCATATATGGGCATCTCACGTATATACTGTTATAGAGAGGGAATTGGAGGGATATTTTCCAAATTACAACTGTGATTCATTTTAAAGGGGGGAATTGTGGAGGTAGTATGGGGCTTCCGTGTTTTATTCTGTGTACATGAGCACCAGTTTAATCTTTTACGAGATGACATGATGATGGGGAAACACTCCTCATAACATTAAAAAAAATTGCCAAAGAAACACATACACTCCAACGCTGAGGTGGGTTGTTTTCCCTTGCTTCAAAGAGCATTTCTTTCTTTCTTTTTTAATCATTCATTCATTCATTTATTTATTTATGGCTGCGTTGGGTCTTCGTTGCTGTGTGCAGGCTTTCTCTAGTTGCGGCGAGCAGGAGCTACTCTTCATTGCGGTGCGCGGGCTCCTCATTGCGGTGGCTTCTCATTGCGGAGCACGGGCTCTAGGTGCGCGGGCCTCAGTAGTTGCGGCACGCAGGCTCAGTAGTTGTGGCTCGCAGGCTCTAGAGCACAGGCTCAGTAGTTGTGGTGCACGGGTTTAGTTGCTCCGCGGCATGTGGGATCTTCCCAGACCAGGGCTTGAACCCGCGTCCCCTGCATTGACAGGTGGATTCTTAACCACCGCGCCACCAGGGAAGTCCCCAAATAACATTTCTTTGTATTACTTCTCTCCCATTCTTCCCTCAACGCCCAACATCTTCTTTAACATTTACTTGATGATAAATTTTAAATTAATATTTTAATATTTAAAAATTACCCTATTATTTTTTTATATTCAGTTTTATAAATGCATAGCACCTTTTATTTAAAAGTTTAATGCATTCTCAGAAGATAAGATTGGAATCACTTGCCCTCTAAAAACGGCCCACGACCAGATAAATGTCCTCATGTCTCGCGCCGTGATTTGAGGGTAGTCACTCAGTAAACACTAGTAAATTAAAGATTTCTAAACAGATTAAATTAATTTTCTGAAGAACTGTAATCATGGGTGTTTAAACAGACCATGAATTTATTTGCTGTCATTTATGAGACAAAAGATTAAGTCTGGTAGAATAAGTTACTCCTAATTTCCATCAGGAATGTGGATAATGTCCAAAATAAAGAATGTATGATCACCAACCATGGTACTTAACTGCCTTGAAGAGTTTCATGATAAACACCTAAAAATTTACTTTTTAAATCTCAAAAATTATCATCCATTCATCTTGCATGTAGAATAATTTTTTTTGAATTAGTACATCCAAATCTTTGAAAATATACAATTATGAAATGGATTTATTTTTCTAGACTTAAGAAAAACCTTTATAAGTATGCTTTTAATAAGCAAAAGTTATTCTTTAAAATATGATTTTAGACTTGCCTTGATACTTTCCTACCACATACTCTGAAACCAAATCTTATCCTTTCTAGGTTGGTCATGGGTCATTTCCCTCTGGAAACTTTTATAAAATCACACTGTAATCTGTTAAACCAAGGGTATTTTAATTTGTATCATATGGGAAAGCACCTGTGAAATCCTTGCCTAAATTTCTAATCTTTCATAATTTAAACTTAATTTGTCTCTCTCCTTTTTTCCTTTTTTTTTGGGTGGGGGCAGTTTAAAATATCAGCAAAGCTGAACAGAAATAAATGCATTTGGTAATTGAAAACAATTAAGCTGTATACTCATCATTTTTTTGCAAAAAATTCTCCAAATTAAAATTAAACCTAGGGCTTCCCTGGTGGCACGGTGGTTAAGAATCCGCCTGCCAATGCAGGGGACACGGGTTTGATCCCTGGTCCGGGAAGATCCCACATGCCACGGAGCAACTAAGCCTGTGCGCCACAACTACTGAACCTGTGCTCTAGAGCCCACGAGCCACAACTACTGAGCCCGCGTGCTGTAACCACTGAAGCCTGCACGCCTAGAGCCCGTGCTCCGCAACGAGAGAAGCCACCGCAATGAGAAGCCCGCGCGCCACAAGGAAGAGTAGCCCCTGCTCGCCGCAACCAGAGAAAAGCCTGCGCACAGCAACGAAGACCCAACACAGCCAAAAATAAAAATAAATAAATATTTTAGAAAATCAAACCTATCCAGTTGTGCTCCATTTTCTGTTTTTATCCTCAATTCACCTTTAAGATATCTCTGGCAACTTAAGCCCAGTGGTTCAAAAATAAAACATATGTGAGAGAGAAGACAGATGTTAGCAATTAGTGAATTTAGACGAAGGGTCTATTGAGTGCATGTAGTCAATTTTCTGTAGGTTGGACATTTTTCCCAAAAATTTGAGGAAAAGGAAGTTGCATGTAATCCAAATTCTTTGCATTTTCTTTAAAACAGCAAAGTCAATTCATTCTTACCATTGCAGCTCAGGAAGTAAAAGTGTTTCACAGTCTCAAGGTCTTGATTTAAGAAATATTTGGCCAAAAACTCAGGTACCATTTCATCCGCAGCCCCTGTTTGTTTATTGTCTCCCTGTCCACATTCTGACTCCAACAGTGGATGTGGATGTTGGTATCTGTCAGGGTTGGGCCATGTTGTCATTTTCCTGTTGCCCTTAGGTTGTTACCTTGGTAACCCCGAGCTGTCCAGGATAGCCCAGCCTCGTGTTTGGGGCCCTGGAGTCAGGAACCTAGTCAGCTGTTGTGAGTTTGTAAAGATGCCTGGTGACTGTTGGGTGACTGCTGGGTGTGCTCAGGAGACCTTCTCAGCTCTGCAGGCTGCCTCCAGACCTGGCTCAGCAGTAGCTGACTGCTGAAAGACAAGGGGGGTGACTGTGGGTGCTCTCCTCCTTCCCTGCCTGTAGGCTCTCTTTGCATTTCAGCTTGTGGTGCTGAGAATGTGTGTTTGCTCCCTTTACAGGTCACCTGCCCCGCCCTCCAGGAGCTCGCCTTTGAGTCTGGTAGATTTACATGAGGATTGATAGCTGTGTGACAAAGGATGGGTTCCTTAACCACTCTGAGCTGCAATTCTCTATTTGTAGAACAGGAGCAGCACGGATATAGGGCCTGGCTCATTCGTGAGGATGTTTAATATTATCACCCCTGTCAATAAATATTTTCCCTCTGCTTACCCGTCTTTATCCTCTGAGGTAATTATATAAAGTTCTTTTCAGTGTTTAACTAAAATATCTATAAGATAAAATAAAGTGCTTTGTTCAAAATGTATGCACTTAACAGGTATATAATTATTAAACACTGAAAAGCAATGTTATGCTCAAGGCCACTGCTTTTAGTTGTTTTGCAGAAGGGGAGAAGTGGGGTGAAGTACAGCCTGTGCTTTGCACCCCAAGCCAGATTCTCCAAGGGGACCCCTTCCTCTAGTCTCACTTAGGCGCCATAGAGGTGCCAGATGCACTTTGGTGTCTAGTCCCTTTAAAACTGGCCTTTCAGGAAATTCAGGTTCCAGTTTAGATAAAAATTGTCCTTTGCTGTCAGCGTGGTGGTGGTCATTGTTAGAGAGTCATTGCTTGATGGTACACATGGTTCCCAACTTAGGATGGTTCAGTACGCATTCATAAGAAACCTTACTTCGAATTTTGAGTTTGGATCTAGTCATGGATGTTTGCATCCATTCTCTCCTCTCTCGTGTTGCTGGGCGGTGGCAGTGAGTCGCAGTTTGCAGTCGGCACGTGATCTGGAAGGTAAACAACCAGTACACCGACCACCATTCTGTTCTTCTCTTTTGGTACAGTGTTCAATAAATTACGTGAGATATCCAGTACTTTATTATAAAGTAGGCATCGTGTTAGACAATTTTTCCCAACTGGAGGCTAACGTAAGTGTTCTGAGCACATTTAAGGCAGGCTCGGCTAAGCTGTGCTGTAGGTTCGGAGCACTGGATGCATTTTGGGCTTATGATATTTTTGACTTACCATGAGTTTATTGGGACAAACCCCATCATAGGAGATCTGTAATTGATTTGTTAGTTGGTTCAAAGAATAGTTAAACATCTGTTACATGAATGGCCTTCCTAGGATATAAAATAAAACTAAGCAATAATCTGGCCAAGTATGAGTAAGTGTCAGACAGAATGTTGGTACTTTATATTATTGATATTTTTAATTCATCTTCTAAGAATTCTTTCCTTTCCTTCTCATCTTCCCCAGAACCACCTGAGTAATTATAGCCGGCTTCTGCCTGATGGTCCCGTGTCTTCCCAGCTCTGTTAAGTGGCATCATGTTGGTAGTTTCCAGTCTGCCACAGGGCGAGTGTTTGTATCACAGGTGTTGGCGAACATTACAAATCAGATCTTTTTTCCCTTAAAAAAGTTTTTTTTTCCCTTTGGCGAGCCAGCTCTTAGACAGTTACCAGCGCACTCCTGCGTGTATCACATCTTCAGGGCACTTCCTAGAAATGACTGGTTATCCTTCCCAAGTCTCCGCTTTGACAGCCCCGTCATTGCCTTGGGTTTTGTCTCTAACCTGATGAGGCTTCTCTTTACGCCAAACAAGTTTTTGCGGGCCAGAGTCTGTCCCCACCTTCCCCACTGGAGCCCCCAGAAGAGCTGGGCTGAGGATTGTTCAGGTCCACCTCCAGAGTGCTTTCTTAGTGACATTGCTCTGATGGAAACCCCAGGACTGACCTGAGGATGTGATGTCAGACTGATGCTTTCACACTTGCTAGTCCTATCAGAGAAGCAAGGCAGGGCCCGAGCGCTCTTTGGGGTGTCACAGAGTGTGAAGTCTTGAGAAGACCCCTGCTCCTTAGCTGAGTGCAGGACAATATGTGTGTTTCTATTTTTTAAATGACATTTGTATCTTGATGGTATCTCTTGAGACTGTCAGAAGTGAGGTCTGTAACTGCAGGTCTCTTTGACCTCATCAAATGTTTGACTCAACTCACTAGTAATAATGTCTGTTTAGTGATTCTTTTAAGAAGTTGGAATTTTATTAATATCTCACTGCTACCCTCAAGAGTATATATAGGCACAAAACCCCCCTGCAGTTCCATTTTACAAAGAATTCTCATACGTGGAGGTGATTTTTGAAATGATAGAGAATAGAGACAGAAGATGGGTTTCACGTTTAATACCCAAGGGAGAAAAGCCACCCGCAGACACACGTCCAGGAAGCCAGCAACCAAGGCTTCACAGAGAGAGAAGAATCCACGTGAAAGGGCTGTGAGACTTATTTTAAGAAATTGCCTAATGACAGATTCAGGGTTTTGAATAGGAAATAGTATTTGGTATTCAAGATTTCTCAAATAAAGGAAGAAAGGTAGCTCTGGCGCTTGAAAAGCTAATCTGAATCACAAAGGCTGAGCTGACTTTACAGGAAAAGTGTGGAAGACTTCTGAATGTGCTTCCCTTGTACTGTCTTTATCTGAAGATACTACAAGTTGTTCACCCTCGTGAAATTAGCCCACGCTCTGGGTCGTGATGCTAAAGATAGCTGTTGAGCTTTTTAAAAATACATGGACTGGGCTTCCCTGGTGGCGCGGTGGTTGAGAGTCCGCCTGCCGATGCAGGGGACGCGGGTTCGTGCCCCAAGATCCCACATGCCGCGGAGCGGCTGGGCCCGTGAGCCATGGCCGCTGAGCCTGCGCGTCCGGAGTCTGTGCTCCGCAGCGGGAGAGGCCACAACGATGAGAGGCCCGCGTACTGCAAAAAAAATAAATAAATAAAAATAAATAAATAAAATACATGGACTGTCTAATATCTGGGTCGTGATGCTAAAGATAGCTGTTGAGCTTTTTAAAAATACATGGACTGTCTAATATCTTAAAATGTATTTCAGTTTGTTATTAGTTACAAAGTCTATTTTCTACCAAATTGTAGTACTTGCCCGGTAAAACTTTTTAAGAGAGGAAATTCCTACCACTTATCAGTCCAATTCAACCTGTCTATTATCTGGAGAACAAGTAAGCAGGCAACTTGATCCTCTTTTATCTGAACATTCAGGAGTAAATATTTCAAGAGTCAGACAGTTTCTATCCCCATAAATGACCTAAATAAATATTTCAGAACTTTTACTTTTGTAACTGAAAGTAACCAGTGTCTGTTATGTTTTCTTTTTGTCCCGGATATCACTGCTGCGATCATTTTATACTAAATATTGTAATGAGTCTCTTACTCTGAAAGCATCTCTTTCTGGTAAATACTGATAAGACAGTCTTTCACATAAAATGAGCTCAAGTTTTTTTAGTCCATTTGCAAATCACAAATTCCAGATTTAATTATATCCCAAGGGAACAACCTGAGGAAACCAAACAAACTGACATAATTGGATCAAATTGTATAATCAAAAGCAAATAATATGGTTATTAAACCTAATGAAATGACTTCCCAGCAATTAATTCATTTCCCTGACTCCAGAAATTTTAGTAACAAGTAAGTGTGTTGAAAGAGATACTCTGAACAATCACCCTTCCTAAACAGTTCTTTTCTCCAAGACTGTTTTTGGTTGAAATATTTCTGAAAGTTACACATTAGATGGGATAGTTGTTATCTTCTGGGACATGAGTAAAAGGAGAGGTGGCAGGAGGTGACATCTGGGTCCTTATTAAACCCAGGAAGAAATCAGTGAAAGGGGCAAATGCTTTTGTAAAGTAATGATCTCTTGTATTACCACCTCCATTTTACATAAAGTGAAAACAAACTGTAATTGGTAATAGCTATATGACATCTAAAGGATTACTATCACTAGTTTATAAAGATTTTGTTGAAATTCATAGAAAAAAATAGGCTTCTGATAAATAGATGAGTGAGATGAGTAGATAAATCAACCACATATTTTACTTATGTAGTAGGCAGTGTTCCAAGCATTTTATGTTAATTAACTCATTTGATCCTCATAGAAACTCAGTAGATAGTATTATTCTTCCCAGTTTATAAATGAGTTAACTAAGGCAGAGAAGTTACATAATTTGTCAAAATCATTCTGCATGGAGATTGTTTTTAACCACCAGGCTAAAGTGCCATGTTTTTAACCACCAGGCTAAAGTGCCATGCCAAACATAACACATGTTTATTGGTTTAAATTAGTGTACTTGTTTAATGTCTTAATTTTTGTTTAGCATTTGTATCAGATCCCAGGCATTAAGGGCAATGCAGCAATACACAGCTAATTAGCTTTATTAATGTTAACCTCTATGTTTATTATAAACTTTTGAACCAACCATGATTTTAAATTGAGCATTCAGACTAATCATCGTTGCCATGTACCTTGTGTCAAAATATAATAGGTTTTGTTCTGTTTGAGATAATACAATCTCTTGATCCCCAGAAAATCTACCAACTAGCTTTTACTTCATTGAATTTAACTAGAAAATTGAGTGAAAACGAGATTTTTCTTTTTTTTTTTTTTTTTTTTAAAACTGCTTACTTATCGAAGCCATTTACTGGTTTCAAGTAAGTTAATGACTGCATTTCATTTGTGAAGTTATAAGATTGCATTGGAAAATAATAAACCAGTGCAAACTCTAATAGATGTTTAGAGTGGATTTTGTTAGAGGACCCATGTGTTGCTCTTTACTTGCTTATTAACAATTTAAAATAATGAGGTGTAGAAGTTTGGGGACTACAAAATTGTTTTTTAATAAGCCCTTCAGAATTAATAATGGTAAACTACATATTTATCATCAGGGAAAAAGGGTAAAATATATACATCTTGGTCCCCGTTGGAAGCCGTGTGAGGTTTTTGTGGGCTGTGCACAGAGCCCAGTGGTGAACTTGCCTAGCTGTGACTCTTCTTCACTCTTTATTCTTTCTTTAATTTTTAATTGAAATTTCTTCTAATTTTTTGATATGGCATCTTATCAGTCTTTTGCTCTTCTTCTCCATTCAGACACTACACCAAATCATTGATTTTTAAAAAAAACTCTCTGCTTGATTTCTAGGACTGATTCAATATGATATACATCAATATCAATGACTAGTTCCGTCTTTTTACTTCCCTATAATGTTCTGTTTTCTTTCTAGATCCTTGATTCTTTGAAAAGTCACTTTTCAGACAAATTATAAAGCAGCGATATTATGTAATAAAAAGTACTTTATGAAAGTTTTGTAGGGTTTTATTAAAAAATAAAAATAACCTTTCTTTATTTCTAAAAGGTTTTATGCTCATTGTAAAAATAATGTTACAGAGAAACAGTAAAAATCACTGTTACCCAGATGTAACAGCTGGTAAGAAGATTTCCTGATGTTCATTATTTAGGTTTCTCCTAAAATGAAAATTCACACACACAAATATTTTAATAGTAATTCTCACTCTATGAAAGTACATTTATTATATGTTCAGAGTTTAATATTTTTTACAACATAAATTTTATTTTCATTTCTCACAGGCCCTAGCCCTGACTAACCAGTCAGCTAGGGTCACATGAGTACTGAATAGTTCTGGGTTACTCTTCCCTGAGTGAAATAGAGTGAAAAAACATGGTGAAACTGAAGAACCACAGGCCATGAAGCTGTTTTCAAAATCCCAGGGCTGCTGCTGCAGAGAAATCTGAAATCTTTTCTAGACCTAATTTCTTCATAATAAGAATTCCTACCTTGTTGTGGGGATTAAGTGAAAGACTGTGTACGCAGTTTGTGGTGCGTTATAGATGTTTAGTAAAATTGGTTCTTTTTCTTTTTCCTAAAAATTTTGTTTTAATATGTAAGGTACTTTGCATGTAGTGATAGCCATGAGTCAATCCCAGCAAGTTTATGAGCTAGAGAAAGTCGTATTTCTTTATTTGGATTAAGAAAGTGGGGCTCGGTGAGATGAGTAATACATGGCAGAGGCAGGCCTCATACCCCGGTTGGTTGTTCATTACACCCGTTCACGTACTGGGTGGATCCAGTACATTTCTATATATAATCTCATGTAGAGCATTCAGTAAACCTTATTAAAGAATGCTTTTCGAGGCTTCCCTGGTGGTGCAGTGGTTAAGAATCCACCTGCCAACACAGGAGACACGGGTTCGAGCCCTGGTCCAGGAAGATACCACGTGCCGGGGAACAACTAAGCCTCGTGCCACAACTACTGAGCCTGCGCTCTAGAGCCCGTGCGCCACAACTACGGAGCCTGCGCTCTAGAGCCTGTGCTCGGCAACAAGAGAAGCCACTGCAATGAGAAACCTGCGCACCGCAATGAAGAGTAGCCCCTGCGCGCAGCAACGAGGACGCAACACAGCCAAAAATAAGAGAATAAATAAATAAATAAATTTATGTTTTTTAAAAAAAGAATGCTTTGAGTGTCAACAACACAGCTCTGTTATCCAAGCTATGTTGTGCTCAGAGAGCTGGGAGCTTGTCACATGGTTACATGGCTCAGTTATATTTGGAAAAAAGACTTGCACAAAATGCATTTTAAAAATCCCATATACTTTGTTTTTTGGAATATGTTTAAGGGTTGTGTTGTTAAGGATTAAACTGAGGTTGTATTGAGGACTAAAGAAGTGGGTTCTTTAGTAATTGGCACATCAGAGTCCTTGGTGTATACTAGCAATTATCATTTTATTGTTAATTAAAATTTGTGAAGTTTAAAAGTTGTGTCTTGCCTTTTTAAGAAGTGATTTATACTTATCTGTAGCAAGAAATATTTGTTTAGATCTTTTCTTAATGATCTAAATAAAAGTTTAAGTAATTACTTTAGTTTCTCCATTAACAAATCAATGGTTAATTCGGAAATCATCTTTAAGCCAAGGAGAAATCGATTTTTTGAAAGAAAATAGTTATAAGTGGTTTTTTAAAAAATAGATCTGAATAAGTATTGTTTACTTACCCATGTATTACTTATTTCACCCCAAAGGTAAAGCATTTTAAAATTTCACCTCAGTAAGGTTTAAAACGTTATTGTTAGGCAAGATTGGTCAGATGACAAAATCAGTACATTTCAACAATCCATACGTCAGAGTATTTTTTCAGTAATGTTCAAAAGAAAACCAATGGGTATTAGTCTCATAAGGAAGCCACACCTGAACCAGATTGATTAGGCTGATTAAAATCATGTCATGATTAAAATCAGTGTAGCTAATGGGTACATTTGGCCATTGGTGTGTGGTAGGGAAACTGAGCAGTGTATAGGCACTTCCTGCAAAACGAATGGCCTCCATATGGTTGAAGTGGTGATAGTGGTCAAGTCTTTGGGATAAAACTCTAATAATCTATGAGAAGCAGGCTTACGTTTTGGAACTAAATGTCAAGATTCCACTGTGCATGTAACAGGTGCAATGAGACGAACTATTGGCTGTTCTCTGTGGTTAGATTAGCTTCATCAGTCAGCATCATCTGCTCTTCTTCTCAAAGACTCTTCTCTTGCCTTGGGTCGTGTGGAGTCCTGTTGTGTATGTTTCAAGACAGGAAATGTTTCATTTCTGTGGTAAATGCAAATTTCATGGACTGCGTTCTGGGCTATGTTTGCCATTCCATTTGATCAGTGTTAGCTTGAGATGAGGATGTTAGGTATCCGGTCTAGGGCATGCAACTCACATATAACATTCAATATCACAGGTACTGAATACTCCTTCATTTAATCCAAAATTATTTGGTGTTGAGCTCTGGGTTCTGTGGAGCAAGTTTATATTGTAATGCACTGCACTGCCTTTAAAGGTATAACAGCTATTAATTTCCCTCTAAAACATAATACAAGAAGATAGTTTTATTCTAAAAAGTCTTGTTTATTATCTCGTCTATTCTTAAGAGTATTTGAATTCTTGTTTTTATATAAATGTTTTTACTCTAGTAGAATATAATGATCTTTAAGTAAAATTATATTACACACTTCCTGATTTTATTTCTTCAGAAGTTTGCTATAGATTTATCGTTTTCAGTTGTGAAATTCCCCTGCCCCCCAAATGTTTTCAGTTGTTTTCCACATCTGATGGGAAATTATTTTTCCCTGGCGATTTGGCCAATTAATCAAGTAGTGGAAACCTTAACACAAGAGCCTTCTGGAATCCAATTTGTGATACTTAGAGGACTTGGAAACAGATTCCCCTTGGAATTTATTTTCCACCATATGTGATTCCCCCCCAAAAGTGGTTTAATTCATCCTGTCAACATTCAAATAAATATTTTCTCTGGGATGCTATGGTTCACTAATAGTTAATGTCTCACATTGAATTCAGAAAATTTTGCAATTCTAAAATTCTAAAAAGGTGACAAAGATCATTTGGTTGAGCATTTGTGTAGCAATATAACTGAACCGGTCAAATTATTTTACTCTAAAAAATAATAATAAAAACACTTGAGGAAGAATATTGTAAATCTGTTTCCCAGGGTATCATCAGAACTTTCGTTTCTTTTCTTGCTTCTTAAACATAAAAATCAAGGTCAGGTATGCAGGAAATTTACGTACACAAGTATAACCTAAGTTTTTGAAAAACGTTTTAAAATGATTAAATTATTCCTTAAAATTGTAGGCTTTTCTTTAAAGTAGTAACTATTCAAACTATTTAGATCCTTGGAACCCAAGAGTTTGAATGTTGACATGCAGGTGATTGCTTTCCGGATGAAGTTTTATTATGTTCCCTAAGGCAGACAGTGTGCTTTTGCTTTCCTTGTTTGGTAAACAAACCAGTTGCAAAGCTTGTCCTCTTAATTCTTTATATGAGTGATGGAGGCAGGATTCAGATTTTAAGTGTTCTAATTACAGATCCTGTACTATTTTGCAATGGCATCCACTTTAGTATTTGGATATCATTTTTAAAAATCTGTGACTGTAGAGAAGATATATAGTGCTCAGTGGGAAAAAATACAACTAGATAATTTTTGAAATTAAAAAAGATAATTAGAGGCTTAGCCAAATTTGGTTTTCTTAAAGACATAGTTCATGTGAGTGCTTGTGATTTCAGAATATATCATCCATTGGTCCTTCAAGAACTTTTTCAATTGAAGGTGACTCTTTATATTGTTAATATTATGGAAGAGAGTAGGATTATTAATTTTTATGAGAAGCAGAGAACAAATAGGTTCACATAAAGCTTTTACTGCCATTTGTCTAATACGAGTTTCTAACCTGATCTAAAACTCACTCTTCTCACCCAAGCTTATCAAATACTCATTTTTCTCTCACTTTTTTCTCTTCCTTGACTACTTGTCTCCTCCATCTTAAAAAAAAATTGCTTAGATCAATATTTTACGGTAGATCAAAGGTTAACAAAATCTTTTCCCCCTCTGTGTGAGAATGTAAACTTCGGTGGGTTCTTCTTGGCTCCCTTTTTCTGGAAACCTGTTAGTTTCTGTAAACAATCTTTGTATGGTAATTAAATTATTTTGATTGGTAATTTGCATCTAGACTTGAAAAACTGTAACTAGCTGACAAACAGGCTGTCCCTATGGCAGTGTCATGAGACATACTGGCTTCTCTGAGACAGGAGGCTCCCAAGCCAGGGTAGCGCTTCGCATCCAGCCCATGTGAGTCTCTTCCCCCGCACCTGAGCTGTCATCTGGGGGACACACAGGAAGAGACCCTAGACATCTTCAAGGATGGCTCCTGCCAAGGACAAAAGCGGGACACTGCCTTGCTGGCAAGTTGGGTTTCCTGCCTTTTATCCTTTGCAGTAAATCTGATGCCACGTGGCATTTGGGGGTCTTGAGAGTCTGGCTGTTCAGGTGGATCTAAAGAGCCGCTCTTGGTGGGCATTTCAAATATGTAGTCAGAATAAAATTACATATATCATGCTGGAAGGCGTTTAATGAAAAAACTAGCAGTCTCTGTGTTCTCCTCCTCTGTGTTCCCCCAGCCCCTTTCCCCAGAGGCAGCAACTCCCAATTTATGCAGACGTTGGTTCTGCTATTTACTTCCATGTTTCTGAATAAAATATTTATGTTGCTCTTTCCTGGTTACCAGTTATTGACATCTGTTGACTTGCCATTTATGGAAGATGGGGTTTTTCCTTTTATGCCACTTTCCCTTTCTTCATCCCATCCTCTCAGTATTGTTACATGAAAAGTCCAAGTGAAATCAATAGCCAGTGTCACATTATATGGTGATGTAAGAACTGCTCACTGCATAACCAAGTTAGGTACTCTGATTACATGTCCTTTCCTATACATTTTCCTTTGTTGTGCTTGGAGCTAATTGCTTTGACTTTTAAAAAATTTGTTTTGTTTTCTCTATACGTATCTTTAATTCCCCTCCCCCCATACTCTATCAGGTCTGTCAAAATGTTTCCCAAATGTTCAAAAATATTGAACTATTATTATTATTTCTTTCTCATTGAGATTGACTTTCCAGACCTCTCCAGCCTGCTGCTCTAATCTGCACTTGTTTTTGCGTCTCTGGACTGTCACCATATTCTGGGACTTTCCTTGGGTTTTGTCCATTGTTTTATTGAATTTTCTGGATTTTGCTGGAGCACATCCAAAAATAGCTTTATTATGGAAGGGTCCATGGGAAGTAAAGACTTTGCATGTCTGAGAGTTTTTTTGAATTTTCACACTTGCTTTTTTTTTCTTGCCGTACGCGGGCCTCTCACTGTTGTGGCCTCTCCCGTTGCGGAGCACAGGCTCCGGACGCGCAGGCTCAGCGGCCACGGCTCACGGGCCCAGCCGCTCCGCGGCATGTGGGATCCTCCCAGACCGGGGCACGGACCCGTGTTCCCTGCATCGGCAGGCGGACTCTCAACCACTGCGCCACCAGGGAAGCCCAACCTTGCTTTTTTTTGTTTGGTTGGGCATATTGTTCCACGTTGAAAAATTAGTTTTTCCTTTTTTACTTTTATCTGGTACAATTTAATGTTAGCATTCAAAAGATATTGTTATCATAGAGCATTGTTAATGATATTCCCAGTTTTAGTACGCTAGCGATCATATAAATGCTACCACTTGGCAATGCTCAGATTAAACTGTGTTGTTGGGAGATAATTCTCCAAGCTTGCCTTTTTGTACATCTTGAGAATGAAGGCCTTTGTTCTGGATTCTTCTTTCAGCAATGTGCTGAAAGAAGCCTTGGAAGATAGGCATAGTGTCTCTCTCCAAAGCAGTGGGCAGACATGCTTACTGCCTATGTAAAAGGTTCGAGTTCCCTGGGCTCATGTTTCTTCTGTGTGGGCCCCTGAGAATTTTAGCTTAGGAATCAGTGCATAAGAGGATGATGCTCTGGCTAATGCTGTTGCTGTAATGGACTGTCCTTTGTCTCCGTCCCGGGAGTCTCGTGTCCTCTATGACATCCATGAAGCTATGGCAGGCTCACTATGAGCTTTCATGTAGGGTGAAATCATAGACCCTTCACGGTTCTTCACATCTATTTTATCTTTGAAAATTTCCTCAACTAACAACCCATGGTCTTTTCTTCTTCCCACCATTTACTGGATTGTATACAGCATTAGTTGTTTATATTTTTAAATATGTTTTCTCATTCCGGAGGCCTTTTACGATGAAAACACGTTGTATACAACAAAGTGCAACAAATGTTAGGTTTTTTGCAACTTTATAAAATGCAGATGATACAGTTTGTAATTAGCTGAGTAGGTAATATGTTTAATATTAAATTTTACTGCAAGGCACAAGGTATGTATGGACAAATATATACTCTCAAAATATTTTATAGCTGTGTAACATTACCCTAAAACAATTACTAAGGTATGTTTTATATGTCATATATTTATTGTTTATTTCTCTTTTCAATAACAGCTAACATTTATTGTCAGTTACCATGTGTCAGGTATTATGTTATGATTGTGATGTGGATTATCTTACTTATTCCTCTCAGTAGTCCTACAAAGAAGATGCTTTTATTGTTCCTAGTTTACAGAAGAAGGGATAGAGATACAAAAGGGGTATATAACTTTCCTAAGGATAAAATTGGCAGATGGCACACTTAGTGTTCACATCTCGGTTTGTTTAATTTTCTAATCTGAACTCTTAACCACTACACTCTGCTGTAAAAAGGAGAGAAGGTAAAGGACACAAAGTACATTGACTCACCTGAAAATTTTTTTAACACTATGTAGCTTAAATTGATACTCTAGACCTTCTATCTTGATTTGACATATATAATAACTGAGCTTCATTTACTATGGTTATGATGGAATTCAGTGTATAACTCCTACTAAAAGTGACTATGTTCAGCTGCAGCTTTAAAAAAGTACAAGACAACAAAATAAAACAATATAGGAGCTGATACTGTACACATCCAGACATTGTGGTTCCCACAGCAATTGCAGCTCAGCTTCAGGGCAGTGAAATTTGCAAAATAACTGAACACCGTATGCAGCTACATGAAAGAATATTCTGCATGCTCTCGGGGACCTGGTAATGGCCACTGTGGGAACAATGAATGTGTCAATTATCAGTTACTGTTTCATCACTGTAGTCTGGGGCGTTTCATTTATGTGGCCGTTTCACAGTGTCACACAGGTTGTTTCTGTTGGTTATACATCATGGTGGTGTTTCAGCGGTGTTTACATTATTAATGAATCCTGAAACAAAACGTCTTTAACCCATAAGACTGTTCGTATGTTTTCCATCTGATTTATATAAACACAATCACATTTCTCTCCTCCCTACCCCCACTCCCAATGGAAAAGCATAATTTGGGGAGTTCTTGTTTACATTAAGTGTGGCTCTTAGGCAGGTTCAAGGTGCTGGTTAACCTTCGAAATGTATTATGTGCTGGTGCTTAAAAGAGATAGGTGACTAAGAACTACATAGTCGAGCCTCTCAGAACACAGGGTCACCAGTCTTCAAGTAGCTTGACTTCATGCAGTGCCCTGCCATTGAGGATGCACGGAGCCTATCTAAACTCAGAGAAAAACTCGGTGCATTCAGCTTCTTATTTGGGCAGATTCTCAGAGGCAATGTCAGTTGGGCATTACCAACTGCCCTGCCTTGCCTTCAAACTGCTTCAGTAATTTGAAATATTGTTTGATGCTGTGTCTTGAACCTGTAACCTTTGCTTATCATTTTGTTGATTGATGTCTCTGTTGATGGTATATATATTTCTACTGTGAGTCTGTTAAATACATGATTAAAAATATACAGTTTTTTTCTCTACTGGTGCACTCTCATTAGGTGGTTTAAGTTAAGTTCACATATAAAGTCAGTGTTACCAAATTTATACAGTAGAAAGGGTAAACCTAACAAATCGTATGTGCACATAAATTCTGCACATTGTGGATCCAAGGTGAAACTCTCATGAGCCTCTTAGCCACTGTGTTTGGAGATTCTGAGTCTTTTCTGAATATTCTAATTTGGATAATAGGACCATTGATATCGTCAGGCATGATTATCCTTATTCAAACGATCCTGCAAAGCCAACGTCACTGTTAGTGAACTGCTTAGTGAAAAGACAGTGGCCAAGATTATAAAGTAAGGCATATTCTTGGGTGACGTTTCATTTACTTTTATGAACCATCACATTTATTCCACATGCACCTTTTGAAGCACCAGCATGTTTACCCAATTTCTACAGCATGTTGGAATATAAGTTTTACAAACTATTACCTTTCTAAAAGGAAGAATACAGTGGTGGTTGTCGAGGTTGTTATCTTACTCTTTGTGCCTTTCCCGGCACTGGGTCCTTTGTAACGGAAGTAAACAGAAGTGGTTCTTCATGGCTAAGATCTTAATGCCTTTACCTCTAAATGATCAGTTGATTGGCTTAGGGTAACTTTATGTGAGATTTCACAGGATGAAGTATCTAAGTCTAGGATTGTGCTTACCTGATGTTCATTTTGACAAGGTGTGTTAATAGGAACTGGGGAACTGACAATAGGACTGAGGGTTTTGCTAGTTGTTAAGGTTTATAATGATCTCAACTCTTTGGATTAGTATCAATGTTAACCAGGCATCCCCAGTGTAATGTACATTTATTTATTAGTTTATTATAACATTGTAGTGATATATAATTACTTCCTAAAACATACACCAAAAAGTGAAATAAAAATGATAAGAGGGTTAATATAACTTCTAATGTTTTCTTTCCTTATTGCAGTGGCATCTTGTTCGCCCCCTAGGATATACTAACTCAGGAGACTATTGCTTTAAGATGCAGCTTTTCACATGTACAAACCCATCTTATCATTAAAGGTCATCCTTGCTGGAGGAGAGATATTGTTAACATTATCATAATGCCCCTTAGACTCCAGCTTTATTCAGTTTCCTTTCATTCACTGCATAAGAATAAACCTGACTCAGAGTGTGCTTCTCTTTGTGTTGCGCCCTCTCTAGGATGAGGATGGCACAGAGGAAGACAGCAGCCGTGTTGAGCCCGTGGGGCATGCCGACACTGGTGTGGAGAACGTACCCAACTTTTCTCTGGAGTAAGTTACTGACAGTTTCAACTAACTCTGTAATATCCATGTAGCTTCACTGATAGCAGCAAGTATTCCGAAAGCATATGGCATGCGTTATGTTTGTGTTTAGGTAAAACATGCCTTGCATTGGTTTGTTTTCCAAAGAGCATCTTTCATCTATTGAGTTAATGATCTAATGTAAGAACTATAGCATGGAAATTCACATGTACCTGCTCTGAGTTTCATGCCTTGGCAAATACTATTAAATTATAATATAAAATAGTATTTGATTGAAAAAAGTCTGTTGTGTTCACAGCACTGTAACTGTTTTCAGATTGCTTTTGTATGTCAGTATTTTGGTCATTTGTTTGTTCTTCAACTTTGCTAAATTAAAAAAGAAATTGTGGACATAATTTATTTGAAAAACTAGTTGAATCATGTAAGCATGACTCATTTTAGTGTATATTTTTTTGATTTGAAGAAATAGAATCTCTCAAGATATTTGATAAAAAATTACAGGTTAGGGATCTTGAACATGATTTAAAGTGTAAAAAGTCAAAGAAAAACTTCCATATATTGTCACAACTTTACAACTATCTTAAATAATGGCAGGTTTGAATGGAAGATGTTCTCAAGACTTCTTCTAAGTTACCTTAGAGCAGGGAGGGCAGTCATTCTAAATTTTTTCTTTGATTTTGGGTAAAAGTTGGGGTCCAGATATTAGTAATTAAACTCGTAATTTTGTCTTTTCTTGGTCTTCCAAGGAAGGGCTATAAGAACTTTCTCAGTGAGATTAAACAGGCTTCGAATCAGATTATGTTTGGATATTCAGCAACCAGCACTCTCTAAGTATTTACACACTTAAGAAACACTTGCACTGTCACAGTTCTTTTGAGAAAGAATATAAAATAAAATAAATGTATTAAAATTACCATACTAGTTGGCAAACCATCTTAGTTGACAAACCAGTCATTAAATACATGTTCAAATGGTATTAACAGTATCTCAAATAGGATTTTAGGAAATTCTATGAAAATAGAAAAAAATTAAATATCCATTTAAATAGTATTACTTTAGTAAATATGTTGGCAATATGACAAAATTTCAATTTTGTCCTAATTAGTGTATGTGATTGAATCTATCCACTTAGAAATACAGTTGTAGCATTGGCATTTTCCATTGCATAAAAACTATGTTGTGATCTTGGTCAAGTCCGTTGGTAATCACTTATGGTTGTCCAGATTGCTTAAAACTAGATATGTAATTGAAATGGTATTTCCAAATATTGCTTGTTAGATCAGGACTGCTTAGGTTTCTGTGCAGTACTCACACCCACAGAAATACCTACAAAGGAAGTGGAATCTCATTGAAATGGTGTAGAAAATTTACATTCTCCAGATTATACCAATTGCATTAAACTTGGGCTTTTGATATTAATACTAAAGTACTGTAGTTACGTGGTAGAAGTAACTTCATGTTACTTCATATAAATAGCTTAAAGACTTTAGAGTTCAATTACAAACACCCTTGGGACAGTCATTTGATTTTTTACGGGTATCCCGTGGGGTTGCATTGCCTGCATATGCAGTGAGCTTACAGCAGGTAGGATGGCGACCTTCTGTGGAGCTCTGAGTTGGGAGGTAAGGGTGGCTGTATCCCATCTGGATTTTGCCACCTCCCGCCGGGGCAAAGCGTTGACCTTATTGGACTTTTGCGGGAGGGGATCAATGATGTGACATGTGTAGGAGCACTTCGTAAATTATAAAGTGCTGTGTAGCTGAAGCATCTCTATCCCATTAATCTTCGTAGTCCTTGAATAGATATTAGGATGGGAAACTTCCAGTGGAAGTCTAGAGATGTGATCACAAAATGTAGGCTTGGACTACACAGAAGAGTGGGGTCCGAAAGCAACGGTGCTGTGTCATTTTGAATGTAGTTAATCTCTGATGATTGCTCCCCCCTCCCCACCCCATGCCATCAGACTAGCGTGCAGGTATGTAGAGTTCAACGTGCCCTCATCACCACGCTTGTGTTCCAGAACATGTATGTATGTGCGTGTGTGCCTGGTGGGGCTTTTCGTTTTGTCCTCCTCTGTTGTTTATTGTGCGTCTGTGTCGTTGTGGTTTTGTGTTTGGTCTGGTTTCAGTTTCGGTTTGTGATGGTCCATGTTCATGCTCCCTCATTCATCATATTGTCTCACAGTGCTATGCTAAAGCTCGTACAAGTCCCCAACGACGGAGGGCCTCTGGGAATCCATGTAGTGCCTTTCAGTGCTCGAGGCGGCAGGTAACGTATCTTTGCAGGGTTTTAATTGAATCATAATGTGGAGGGTTTTGTCTTCATTTATGCTCGGGTATAGAGTGGTGTTGACTTAGCATATGCTTAACAGAAGGCTTTTCACTTGGGGGCCACTGCATTATAATCACAGAAAGCACTTAGGCTGATGAAGAAATCGGGCATCGAAATTATCCTAATAATTTTATTGTTCACCACATCCATGCAAATTGACGATAGCCTTTAGAGCCAGAACTCCAGCTGAACGTGCAAAGGTAAGGGAGAGCTTAAAGCAATTTTCTGGGGAAAAAAATGTATCCAATAAAAATTACCTAGGTAACATAGAAAATGAGTCATTTAAAATTTGCTTTTATGTTTATTTAGTTCTTAAATTTTATATGATTTTTATGATTAGGTTTGAGATTTTTTTTAAGTTAGACAAACCACAGATTTATTTTCTGCTGTGTGACTTGTGTCTCCTCTTCAATCTGCCCACTCAAGTATCAAAATTTTGTACTATTTGTTAGTATGACTTCATTACTTCATAGAACATATATCCTTAAAAACATCAAATGTTATATGAGTTTCTCTTATCCTGCTGCTTTCTTTTTGTGAAAGAATTAGTGTACGTTTGCTTTTATATGTATTCAAATACTATGAACTGAATTTGCAACTAATCAAGTGTTTGATGAGCCTCCCATCATCCACAAGTGAAATGCTGCCTCCTTCCGCATGGAGGAGGGGGCGGGCATTAGCCTTTGAAGTTTACTTCCATCCTCTCCGATTTACCCATCTAATTATTACCCATTGAAACATTTATGAACTATCTGGCTTCTTAATTTGAACTTCCTTCTTTTATTGTTATCATTTTGTCTATTTTTTAACTTCTTTTACACTGGGAGGAGAAAAGGGGGAGCCGGAAAGTCACCTTAGGTCAGTGACCAAGAACAGGAACATAGTTTCAACCCTTGTCAAGGAATTCCAAGCATCCAATATATTGTGAGAGATGGAGGAAGCATCAGTTACAAGCACGTGATTGAGTTTATCTACTTAATTGTTCAAAATAAGTATTTGAACAATTGTACTGCCTTCCCGGTATATGTTCCTGACGGTATCGAGTCCAGATTTCATGTCTTTGGCAAAGCACACGCTTTATGGAAGGTCTGGAAGCTGACACTGTGATTTATGTAGAGGCTTGAATGTGAGCGTTATATCTAACAAGATGTGAAATTCACCTTGAATCAGGGGTGGGGGGGTGTTAAATTCACAGAGTTATGACTGCTTTCACTTTCTTCCTTTTTTAAAAAAAACTGTGGAGAAGCATTGAAATGTCTTCAAAGGACTTTCAGTTAAATAAGCTTAGTTGTTTTCAAAATGGCCCTTGCCTTTATCTCCTTTAAAAATTATAATTTTAAGTGATCTCAGAAGTTAAACCCTTTTTCCATTTATTTCATGAGTAGAAAAATATGAGAAGAGGGTAAAATGCATGGATGATAGCCTCCGAATATTAGTGTGCCTTTAACTGCTTGTGGAATATAACTCATCACAAATGAGATTTAATTGTGTACGTACCAGCTTTAAACCAGTATTTCAATTACAAGCATGTTATTTTCTGTCATTTATTACACATTTCCTACCTCAGTGTGAAAGAATATTAGGATAAAATAGGTTAAAAAGCCTAAAGCAAAAGGAGTATAAGATAGAAAAAGAAATCTACCGCAGATTAATTCAGTGGAAGGCATTTCACAAAATCGACCACAGTTACCGGTTACCATGGCGTTTCGTTTCGATACACAGAACACATTCAAGGAGACGAGGATCCCTTTACAGAACTAGAAGGTGTTTTATAGCTGAGTCATTTTTAATCCCTGTTGATGTGGCAACTTAACGAAGTCTATCCTGTACAGCTTCCCTATACAAGGGACAAAGAGATTAAGAAAATGAGATTCTTTATAAATCCTTTTTTGGCATTACTAGTTTTCCTACTGGGAAACAGAACAGAATTCTTTCCCCCCAACACCTGTGATGCATCTTTGAACTTCCTCATCACCTTGACAGTCAAGGCTCTTCAGAGTGAGGCTGACAGTGCGGAGAACAGCAGGAGGGCTGCTGAAGACTCATAGACGCCAGTCTTCAGGAGCCAGAGACACCCATCTCGCTTGTTCTCAGACATGCTGACACGTGGTTTCTTCTCAGTCAGTCAGAAACCTCCCCAAGCATTTACCGTGTGACGGTTCCTGTGTTAGGTCCTGGGAAACAAGGATGAACAGGACACAGTCTCTCTCCAGGGGTTTGCAGTCAAGATGGAGTGATAGCCAAGAACTCACACTATTATAATTATGTGATAAATGCCGACATCCCTGTATCATAGGTGTTCTGTGAGCTGATAGAGGAGGGGTTGTCTGAATTAAGTAACTGAAGTTGGCTTGTTGTAGAAGATGATTTTAATTGTGATGACAGCTTATAAAGGGAGATACATCAGCTCAATGGTGGCTGCAAGGGCAAATTAAGCAATGCAGTATAGCAGAAAGGAAGAAATTAATCAGGACTCGTGAAGAAATTGCACATATTATCCAGTGGGAATACAAGAATACATATTCATGGGATGTAAGTTGAAATCTCCAAGAATAACTTTCTTTGTACAAAATTCCAATCATACTTGGGCCCTCTCAGTTTGGGAGATGTAACTAATTGCATAACACTTACTGAATACTTATTTTCCTAAAAGTGACACATGCATGTCAGTATTGCTTTCTGATTTCAATCTCTAAGTCAAAAATTCTCAAGGAACAGTGCAGAATGGGAATTAAACATCATAAAGAGAGAGGAAACTCAATGCCGAACATCTCGAGTATCGAATATAATTCAGGAAAATTGGAAGAGTGTGAAGTCAATGTTAGAGAAATTTTTAAAGCTACTTAGGTACTATTATGGCCTGAGGTATAATGAAGTTTTTTGAATAAAAATCCTGCTGGACCAATTTAAAAAGGCTATTTTCTAGAGTAGGTTGAATGTTGTTCCCTGATTGGGAACATTAGTGACCGGTGGCTTGTGGCTGCTGTTCCTACAGCCACTGTCTTGGATGGTAGAAACGGGGACAAAATAAATGCATGGGAGAGACTGTGCTGTCTCCCCCCTCCCCCCCTTTTTTTTAAAGTTTTTTTTTTTTGATATGGACCATTTTTAAAGTCTTTATTAAATATGTTACAATATTGCTTCTGGCTTTTTTTTTTTTTCCTTTTTTTTTTTTTTTTTTTTTAAGTTTTTGGCTGAGAGGCATGTGGGATCTTAGCTCCCCGACCAGGGATCGAACCCACACCCCCTGCGTTGGAAGGCGAAGTCTTAACCACTGGACTGCTAGGGAAGTCCCCGTGCTGTCTCCCCTTGATGCTCTGTTTTTCTCTAGTCATCATCTTGTATTTTATTCAAAAATATAAAGTTAACTGATCCCCACCCAGAACTCTTTATTCACAGTTTTGTTACCTTGAAATTAATTTTCACTTCACACATGTAATTTCATTTCCTCCTGATTTAAATGTCAAACATAACCTCCTTATTTAAATCACAAGTCCTACTGTTTCAGGAAGGCTATGCCAAGTAATTGTCATTTCCTTTGGCAGAAAAACCATGTTTCCTGTTTTATTTTTTTATATTTCTAGGACCTAGCCCAACGGTATTGCTCAGTGAAGCTTACTGTGATGATCCCTATTAGCTCTGCATTGCTGTATTAGAAACAAAACAAGAATGTATCCTGCCTTGATGTTAATGAGTTTTCCGAGCCTTTCTAATTACTTAGGGATACGATTATGTTGTCATGTTAAGTATTTAGAAAGCAAAATATAAAAGTATATTCTGAAATGGGGCTGGACTTATGAAATAAGGTTTTGTATTTAGTTTTAAGGGACTTAAGGTCTAATTGAGAAATCTGGATATAAAAAGATCTGTACTATGTGTCTAAAGAGCTCAGTGCACATGTGCCGTAGGGTTGAGAGGAAGTAGGGCTATTGACTATTGGATGTTATGAAGCAGTAGAAGTTGATCTGTTCTTTAAAGGAAATATAGGACTTATGCTAGTGATGTTCCGGAAAGATAGTCTTTCTAGGAAGAGAACGTTTGAAGGGAAGACGCTCCATACAAATTTGTGTGATTTGCTGAGAAATAATGAGTCAATGATTTGAAACTGAGTGTATTGGAAGATAACACTGGAGAGATGGTTAGAAAGCACTTTATGAATGGCCTCTGAGACTTCATTCAGTAAATAATAGAGAAATTGTTGAAGGTTTTCGAGAAATATCATTGTATGATTTTAAAAAATAACTATCATTCCTCTACTTGGACTCCCAGTCTAACTTATGGTGGATATTCTTAATCTTGTCCCCTCTGGAAACACGTATGGCTAAAGCATATTATTCTTAATAAAGTGCCATCTGCTTCTCCGCGCCTTTTCTATAATGGGCCTTTTTCCATTTACATACATTCTTTATTCTTAGCCCTGTGGCCCTTGGCATTTTCTTTCACTGTGCTTTTTCTTATGCAAATAGTAATTGTATGTTTGTTTATTTGATTAAGCAAGTGTTTTGTTGTTGTTGTTGCCTGTTTGTTTTTAAAGATCTGCTATCTCCTAGGCACCATTCTTGGTTCTAGGCAAACTCTCTGTAAAGGGTCAGATAGTTAAAATTTGGGGCACTGTGGGCCACCGAGTTTCTGTCGCAAGTATTCAGTTCTGTCATTGTAGCGTGAAAGCAGCCATAGGCGTGGATAACCCAACAAGCCTGGCTGTATTCCAAAAAAGCTTCATTTGCAAAAACACGCGGCAGGTCAAATATCGGCTCATGGCCCGTAACTTGCCAGCCCTGCTCCAGAGAATCAGACAAATAAAAAACGCCTGCCATCATGGAGTTTACATTCTATTATTTTTCATATCTAAAATTCCTTCTCCTCTGTTTCCTATTCATACTGTTTTGGGGGCCAGGATCCAGAATTTGATTTCCACCTACTTGGTTGATGAGAAAGCCTCTTTATTGTAACCGTATATTATTTCCCCTCATTGCACCCTACTAATTCTAGCAAATTCCCAGGAGGAAGGGAAATAGAAAAAAATCAACCGCACTTAACATCCTCCAATTAGTAATAGGCACTCACGGATTTCTTCTTTCCAATATCTGATTGTCAACCGTGAGACCTGAGGAAAAATCTAAAGTCTTTAATTAGGAAAACAGTCCTTGGTCAGAAGGAGTGTGTGTGTGTTTGGGTCTACGTGGTTTTTTTTTTTTTTTTTTTTTTTTGCGGTAAACGGGCCTCTCACTGTTGTGGCCTCTCCCGCTGCGGAGCACAGGCTCCGGACGCGCAGGCCCAGCGGCCATGGCTCACGGGCCCAGCCGCTCCGCGGCACGTGGGATCTTCCCGGACCGGGGCACGAACCCGTGTCCCCTGCATCGGCAGGCGGACTCTCAACCACTGCGCC
This sequence comes from Kogia breviceps, assembly GCF_026419965.1. Taxonomy (NCBI): domain Eukaryota; kingdom Metazoa; phylum Chordata; class Mammalia; order Artiodactyla; family Physeteridae; genus Kogia; species Kogia breviceps. Next base: position 170,824,527 of record NC_081312.1, read on the forward strand.
ACCAGGGAAGCCCTGGGTCTGCGTGTTTTAAGCTTTCAGCTGCTGCCTCATGCTGCCAAATACCTTACTTATTAATTGCTCTCAACTTTCTTTTTACAGATGTGCCATCGTTTGATTTGTCTGATTAATTTTGAGTTGTATCCCAAATGATTTTCTTCAGCCATTTACCTTCAGTTTGATAGAGTTATCAGGTGAAGGGTCAATACCACACCTTTTGACTGCCATATTGTTTCTTTTCATGACTTTTTTCCTGGACTTATTTTCTTACTTGTATTACTATCCATAAATTCTGCCACGTAAAGCTAAAAAATGTCACATCCCTAAAAGAATATTTTAAATGTTTAGGTTTTGGAGTTGAAATAACAGTGACCCTGATGGAAAATATAATTCCTGTGATCAGATTAATATAGAAAAGGAGTGAAATATAATTGTTTGTTTTCGGTATTGTGGATGCACGTATTGAATAATTTTCCTCTCAAACAAAAACTGAAGTGTTTATAAAGTTTTTAACTATTCTGTACACAAGAGTAGTTAGCAAACATCTTTGGAAGGTCTAAACTCCTCTACTTAATTATTCAGTGAAAATCTGTGAACTTGGCTACTCTGATTAATATTTACCTGGGTTATAAATAATGTTAGTTATAACTCTTAGCTCATCTAACCTTTATTTTATTATCTTTGGCTCTATAACACATCAAAAACAGACAGTTCATCTTTTCCCAGAATTTCCAGGTAGCTGTGCCGTCTTCCCTCTTTGCGGCAGTCAGCGACAGCCTGGACCACACGCTGAGTCTTCATGTTATTGGCAGAGGGGTTGTTAGGAATCACCCATGTTTTGAGGCCAGAGATGCCTGCGTCAGAATCTGGCTCTGTCTTTTTAGTAAGTGTGGTCCGGGCAAGTTAGCTTCACTTAGCCTCGGTCTTCACGTCTGAGGGCTGGGACACTCCTCTGACTTTGGTTAAAATATGAAAATACATGTACTTATAAAATACATGTAACATACTTTTAGTGAGGTACTTGGCAGTGACAGCTAAGAAGAATGCTATTTCACCTTCCACTTATGTTCCTGTGATGTGCCGTTAAAATTTCCTCCAAGTGCTGGGAGTTCTGGTTGTCTAGGCAAGTGCTGCTGAGTCTTTGTAACAGTGGAAAACGATCTCTTCTGTCATGAATGTGAGATGAGAATTTACTCTTTTATCATAAATCTGAGAATCCCGGTACACACTTCTTTAGTTAGTTGGGTGTATTTGTTAATAAAGAATTACAGCCAATTTGAATTTCATGGAAACAACTCAGGTGTTAAGAAGAGATTTATCCAAGGCTTGTATACTGTATTTCAGTTCACTGTAGAGTTTTAAAGTTGACTATTCATTTTTAAAAGAATACATATGCTCCTGAACTCTGTGTACTTGATTTTAATTTCAGTATTTTCCATGAAACACAATTTAACTTTACCGAATCTGTAGCCTTTCGTCTGTAAGTCTTAGGTTGTGCCTTCTCAGTTGCAGACTTGCTTTGTTCTAATAAAGGGACATGCTAAATGCATTTGTTTTAGAGAGGAAAGTTGTATTTTACATTTAGATAAATCTTGCTTCTTTAAATGTGGTAGTAAGATGCCTATCATTTCTGCCCTCATCTAAAGGAATTCTCTACTTTTACTTTACCATTTGGGGGTCTACTTTATCTCATCCCCTAAAGATTAAAAAACAAAAAATCAAGATGTTATATTAAGTTGGCATTCTGGCTGTGGTTCTGAGGGATCGAATGTAGGTCATTGCCAGCCCCCTGTTTAGTGCTCAGTGAGGTGAAAGGGTCTTGCTGATGCGAGCCCTTTCTGCCCAGGCCTTCTCTGCCTTCACTGTATTGGTGGTGTTTATACCATGTCAGATTTTGTTAAGATGAATTATGATCATTTCCATACAGCTGGGTGGCAGTTGTGGGAGTTTACATTATCAAAGCAAAACTCAGACTTGCTCAGCCAATTTAGATGTCAATAAAACATTTGTTACTTATTTTCAGTTTTATCATTGGCTGTAATTTATACTTAGAATTGAAAATGTTAACATGTGTGACTGAGTTCGTTTTAATTAAGTGTATAATTAGGCTAATGAACCTTGTAAAAATGTAGTGGTGCAATCCTTAATATAATCTAAGCAGTTAAATTTCTAATTATGCATCCAAAATCATGTACAGAGATGCCGCCTTTCAACGGCTTGCTCTCTGGGGCTGTATTCTTCTTCTTTGCCCGCTTTGGGGGTTAAGAAACATGGTACAAAAGCCATGATGAAAGACTTCAAAGAAACGTGTGTATTTACCTATTTTTTTCTTTTAGGAAAATTATTCAGAAGTGGGATTTGTTCATAGTGGACGTAGTATTTTTTTCCCTAAATTTTTGAAAAGGTAGAAGGACCAGGGAAGAGGAGTAGACTTGGGGCTGTTTCCGATTTACCAGAAGAAATCCACTCGTTCAGAAAGCATCTTGCCAAGTCGGGTTTACGTTAGATTCATGCAGGAGGTGAAGAGGTCTGTCCCCTGTACCCCTGAGCCCCTGTAGCCATGGCTTCACAGAGCCGCCCTCCCTGCTGTGTTAATAATACACCTGCTCGTCCTCCTGTGCCGGCCAGCACAGCCAGGCCGGTGCTTCTGCCCCTGGACTGTGCCGCACAAGCAGGGCTTCCACCCCTCCCCCAACTCCTCTTCTCCTGCTCCCCTTCTCTTCTATTTTTTGCAAAGTGGTTTCTTCTTCTGATGGAGAGTGGTTGCCCTAGTAAGGAATTCTGGTACTAACTGCCGAGAAGAAAATCCATCGTCTCCTCCCGGTAGAGCGACACGCCAAAATGCTCTGAGCTTTACGACCTTCAATTATTTTCTCTAATAAGAGTGTTATGGGAACCCCAACACCATCGGTACTCATTTCTTTATTCCTTTAGAAGGAATTCTAGTTGCTGGTTGAATTTGCAAAATAGATCCCTAAAATTTGTTTCTACTTGTGCTATGCGAGTCGCCTTTCCCGGGGCGGTGGCAGGTGTGGAGATGTAACTGCTGGCACACACACATTTTTCAGGAAGATGAAAGTCTCTGTGATTACTTCCCGTTGATTTCCCTTCAGAGGGCCCTCTTCATTCTCAGGCTGGCTGTTACGTTATCAGTTCAATTTTCCTGTAAAGTTTTTTTGATAGTTCGTGCCCATTCCTTTTGTAATCACTTTCACCTAGTGAAGCAAATGAGATAATTTTGCAGATTGTACCATTTTCCTTTGAAATTAACCCATTCTTCTGGAGAGAGTGGTTCTAATAGTGTGGTCAAGTACTTAGAAATCAGCAGGCTACTAAGGTCTCCTTAATTCAGTCTGTCCCGTTGCTTCCTTGATCACTTGCTGCGTCTGTCAGGGTGACATTCTTCCCCTTCTGCCCCTCTGCCCGCCCCCCAGCCCACCCCCATCAGCTCCCGAGCCTCTAGTGATGAGAGAGAGGATTCGGAGGTTTTTGCAATGACTTTTACAATGTTGGATTCTAAAACCTCATTTAATAAACGTCTGGGGCTTCCCTGGAGGCGCAGTGGTTGAGAGTCTGCCTGCCGTTGCAGGGGACACGGGTTCGTGCCCCGGTCCGGGAAGATCCCACGTGCCGCGGAGCGGCTGGGCCCGTGAGCCATGGCTGCTGAGCCTGTGCTCCGCGAGGGGAGAGCCCACAGCAGTGGGAGGCCCGTGTACCGCAAAAATAAATAAATAAATAAACAAACAAATAAATAAACGTCTGCAATATTTCATGTAAATGCAATAGCATATTTGTTTATGATTTGTAACATGTTTACTGCATGTTAGGATTACTCATGCATTTGGCCATACATGAGGGCTTGTATAGAAAGACAAGTCATTCAGTGAATGAAGCATGTCAGGCCTTTTTACTGTGGATTATTATTATTATTATTATTATTTTAACATCTTTATTGGAGTATAATTGCTTTACCATGGTGTGTTAGTTTCTGCTTTACAACAAAGTGAATCAGTTACACATATACATATGTTCCCATATCTCTTCCCTCTTGCGTCTCCCTCCCTCCCACCCTCCCTATCCCACCCCTCTAGGTGGTCACAAAGCACCGAGCTGATCTCCCTGTGCTATGTGGCTGCTTCCCGATAGCTATCTATTTTACATTTGGTAGTGTATATACGTCCATGCCACTCTCTCACTTCGTCCCAGCTTACCCTTCCCCCTCCCCATCTCCTCAAGGCCATGCTCTAGTAGGTCTGTGTTTTATTCCTGTCCTACCCCTAGGTACTGTGGATTATTATTGTAAAATGATTCCCATGGGGGAAAAAAAGTAGATTTAAGAAAAGGAAAATGATTACCTAGATGAATATAAATCTATAGACCTATTCATCTGAAAAATATTAATGCCACTTATTAAATTACAGATTTCCAAGTTATATTATTTAAACTGTCATAGATACTGAAAGGTTCCATTGGAGATACATTTATAAATTTGAACAAGTGACTGGTACTAGTTACCTGCTAAGTAATTTCCATTAAACATAGTCTCTCTCTCTCTCTATTTCTCTAAAAATATTCTGTAGACTATTTTGGAATACACAGAATATTTCAGAATACATAAAGGCATTTTAATAATTTTCAGTCACTTTAGATCACAGAAATGTTGTAACCATATTGAGAAATCACTCACGATCTCACCAATTAAAAACTAATTAATTAACTGGAGTGACTCTTGTTGGGCATATTTTTACTCAGGGGCTGAATACGTGAACTTGAAAGAAGCCCTGTTGGTCTGCAGAGGCAGATTTTAGCAGCAGGTGTGGTACCAAAGCTGTGGCTCTGTTAAGACTGCCCACGGGCGGCCAAGTCATCTCTGCCTTCCCCTGTGCTCTCAGGTGGCTGCTGGGATGGCGAAGTGGCCCAGTGTCGTCTTCTGGTTCCACTATTACCAACCACTGTGATTGAATTTGATTTCTCTAATTATTCTGTCCCATTCAACAGAGTCATCGGTATATCTTAATGATGGGATGCTTTTGATAGAACACTTTGCTCAGTCGCCCATAGAGACAAACAAACAGTAGGGAGGCTTGGGGAGATAGACTGTGGGCTTGGTGACACTTTAGCGGTCACTTAATTATTGGTGTGGCACATTAAGAGATCACTTCCTGCCAAGTAGGAGCTCAGACAGTTAAGTTGCTCATGCTGCTGTGTCAGTGTACTTTTTCTTATCTTTGAGCTGAGAGAATTTTTATATTTAGTTATCAGTAGTTCCAATATACGGTGGCAAGTAACTAAATGACCTACGTCATATTTTTTTCATTGGGCACCAAGCTTCTTAGACTCTTACACTAGTAGGTGCTAATCTCCAAATAGTAACATGACAAAAGGCAATTTAAATGTTATCTCCTCTTACTCTTGTAGGTAGGTATGCTTAACCATAGTAAAACACCATGTGTCTTTATTATATTTAATAATAAAGATTAGAATGAAGTTAGGCAGTGACTCAGTAAATGTTTATGAAAGAAAGAAGGTTAAACTGCAAAATAACAAGCAAAAAAAAAAAAGGACCTTTGCTTTAATTCAATTCATTTCAGCTCAGTCCTATATTTGGAATAAGTGACACCGTCATGAAAAAAAGGATCCGAATCTGGATGTTATTTCACTTATTCTATTTTGCAAAAAGCTTATTAGAAATAGGAGACTTGTTTGCTTCAGCTAAACTCAAGCACCCATTCATTCAGTTGTCATTTGTCAAGACCTTACTACAAGCTAAGTGCTGGAGCGTGTATTGCTGAGTCCCACCTTCCCCGCCTTCCAGGAGCTGACAGTGCAACAGTAGAGATAAGGTGTGTGTACAAGTAACAGTAGCAGGGGAGCGAGATCAACAACAGCAATTACTGCAAAGGTTTAAAAGAAGAAGGACACTATCTATTGGAGTATCTTTCTACTGGAAAGCATATACAGGGTACTGCAAATTGTACTCCATTGGAAAATACAGATAGGCGATTGGAAATGATGGTGTCTTCAACTTTAATTTATTCAGGATTCTAAATGCTGGTTTCTTTTTAAAAATTTTTTTTGGCCGTATTGTGCGGCATGTGGGATCTTAGTTCCCTGACCAGGGGTTGAACCCGAACCTTCTGCATTGGAATTCTGCACAGAGTCTTAACCGCTGGACCGCCAGGGAAGTCCCCTAAATGCTAGTTTCTGTATGGGTATTTTTTTTGGTCTCTAAATATTAGGATTATGAAAGAAAATGCAAGCTTGGGACAAGCCAAAAATAAAGTTCATAAAAATTTTAACATGCTCGTAATACAGAGTACATGCTAACCGCCAATTAAGTCAGAGCATCAGAGAACTAGGTGGAGATTCCTATTTCGTGTCAAGCTGTGTTCATATATAGTGTTTGTTATTTGTCCCAGGGTATAAAGAATGTCCGTCCTGTCAGTCAAGGAGTTAGTGCTCTAGACCAAGTACATTTGTAATAATTTTTTTTTTCTCCATCTTGGTCTCTAAAAGTTCATTTGGGCTTTTCTTTTGACTTGAAATTTGAGTACACGTGGAGGGGTGAATGGTGACTGGCATTATTGGAACTTGTCGCTCGCTTTCTGTTTTCTTCCGATGGGAATAATGGCAACAACTTACTTACTTTTTGGGAGACCTAAGAAGTTTTGAAATTCAGAACACGAGGCATTACCAAATTCAGATGCCAAGACTGGAAACTCTTCTATTTTTGGAATCTTCCCAATTTTCCATCTCGTGTACAGGTTAACCTTTCCTTGGTACCTTTCCTTTCATGGAAAGGTGGGGCTGCCATCAGCACTGTAGCAGCTGGCTTAAAACGGAAAACTGCCAGAGCTGTTTACAGTCCATGCTCAGCCATGCTGCCCACGGCCACGGCCATGAGCCGTCAGGCCAGCGCTGCCGGGAGCATTTTTAAGCATAGCGAGAAGTGTACGATTCGTTTCAGAAGCATAACACTGACACGCCAGAAACAATTGCTCATATTTATTGAAAAGATCCCTTTCTACACACCATTTATACTGTTGTGATTTCTGTGTTGGTGTTATTTTTAAATGTCTGAATAGCAATTTAATGCACCCCTTTATTAGGCAGTCTTTGTAAGTATAATCCCGCCATTAAAGCAGTAGGGCACTGTGCACGGTGGAAATATTACATGTGTAATGATTTGCATTCTTAATGTTCCAGAACCCTGGGGTTATTAGTAAAACGATTGGAGAAAGGTGGTAAAGCTGAACAAGAAAACCTTTTTCATGAGAATGATTGCATTGTCAGGATTAATGATGGCGACCTCCGAAATAGAAGATTTGAACAGTAAGTGTGTGCTGCCTCATTGCTGCTCTTTTCCTGCATCAGGCGTGACCGAGTGCGGGCGATTGGGGTACCTCAGTCCATATGTCTGTGGTCTCTGCCTTCATGCTGGAGAGGAGTATTTTCTGCCATTATCTAGCTTTAAAAAATTTCATCAAGCTCCAGGTAATGACTATCATTAGACTGTTTCCAAATGCCCTCTGACTGACGCCGCACTTCTTAAAATATTATGGGCCCGATTTAGGCTTTACGGTTTGGCCACTTCCTCGCCTTTTGGAAAATTCATCAGGTTGCTAGTTTTTCTTATACTTTTAACTCACACGTCCAACTTTGTCACATATAATGTGACAAATCGGAAGACAAAGCTCCTTGGACCTGCAGTGTCCGCTCAGATTTTCCTCATCCTGACTCAAGCCCTTCCTCTATTAAAAAGATAAGAATTGTCCAGTTCCTATAAAACAAGGCAAAAATGAGCAGAAATCATAAGGACTTGGTTAAAGACCTGACTAGGGATCCAGATAAGATGGAGTAGCTTCTTGGGCTGGTCTTGGAATAGCACTGTGACCAACAGCTCTTAACATTTTGAGTTATTGAAGCTGCGTTGGCATTCCTAAGATTCATGCGTGCCCAAACTTGGATTAATTTTTCTGATAAATAATGGATTGTCACTTTCTAAAGTTTTCTAAGTATACCTATTTCTTTAACAACTCGACTGGTCTCCTTGTAAGGAAGTACTTTATGATTTTTACAAGTCGTACTGGATAATGTTGTGGAGAGAAGTCATATTTAATTTCTCTTAATATTGAAATGATAATACCTGTTGTGCTTAAAACTACAGTATGATTGAATGATTTACAGTGGAGGGTATTTTGTGGAGGGCATACCAAAATACTGGTATTTTGCCTGCAGTTGTACATAACTCTGTCATTTTTATCTAGAGAGTGGGAAATTTGTATCCGGAGACACAGCCCTGCTGCGATCAGAGCAAACCCGATTGAAAAATGGGTTATGAGGATTTTGTTTTCAGTTTCGACAGAGTGTGTCCGTCCTTGTTGCTTGATGAGTATACTTAATTCAGCTCATAACATCTTCGAGGCTGCCAGTCTTCGTTTGCTAACTTCCCATTCTTTCTCAAACCCAGAGCACAACATATGTTTCGCCAAGCCATGCGGACATCCATCATCTGGTTCCACGTGGTTCCCGCGGCAAACAAAGAGCAGTACGAACAACTGTCCCAAAGCGAGAGGAACAATTACTATTCGAGCCGCTTCAGCCCCGACAGCCAGCGTGTGGATCACAGGAGTGTGAACAGTGCAGGGCCGCAGGCTCTGCCGAGGATGCCCCGGCCGAACCCCCTGCCCGAGCACGCGGACCCTCACCCCCGACTCCTACCTCAGAGCGCACAGCCCTCGGGAAAGCCGCCCGCGGCTCCGGGCCCAGCCGTACACCACGTGTTCAGTCCCAGCAGTGGTTACAACACCAAAAAAGTAGGCAAGAAGCTTAACATCCAGCTTAAGAAAGGTATGACCTGTCTTCCTGTTTTTCATGACATCTATTTTCAAAATCAACCAACTAACCCAAAGCATCCTAAGTCTTACCTCATTATTAAGAACTGATACATCTTTTGAAAGAAGCATTTACAGTTGTATATTTTTTTATGCTTTTCAGATTCACTTTGCTGTATAAAAATTAACACGTAGAAGATCACAGGGTAGGCCTTAAACGTTACGTTTCTATGAAAAGAGTAGCAGCTACGACTGCCGTAAAATTTTTGACAAGGAAGGAAACGGGTTTCAGGATGTTACCATCAAACCCAAAGCAACAGGGAGGCTCTGACTGTTTTGAGTGTCCCGCTTGATGTCCACATACAACCCCCCTCGAGGACGTTAGAAGTCCTTCCTCCAGTTCAGCCCGTCCTTTGGTGACGGGAAGGGATTGACTCCTTTGAAGCTATTGTTGGTTCCAGGTGAAATGCTGAGAAGCAAGGCCACCGGCCCCTTGTCTCCTGCTCTTCCAGAATATCGCATTCTTTCCTGCTCTTCCAGAGTATCGTATTCTTTCCTTCCTCAAGGTGACAAGGGGAATCGGAATGGGCCTTGCTAATATAATACTTTATTACCTATGCCTTACATCAGTGTGTTTATCTAAGGATCCCCCGCCCTTAGACAGAGCGTCGTGTGTACAGAAGGTGTTCATTTCTGTGCTGGCCTCCCTGCCGACTCCGATCAGGCTCCTGGCTTGACTTTCTCGTTCCCAGTCACCGTCCCCTCCAGGCACTGAGATACACTTTTGCCATTAATCATCCCTTTTAGCTGAGCATTTTTATATATTTTTACATCATGTCCTTCAAATTGGTGTCATTATAAAGAATATTTCTCCTTTTATGAGCTCAACCAACTCCTACAGTTAGTTGCAAATGAAACCAAGAGAGGCTGAGTGATTTCCTCAAGTCACGTGGCCACCAGCAGCAGATCCTTCCTGGAACCTTTCCTGTGTCCTGACCTTGAGACCGTTCTCCTTTCCATTCGGGGTAGAGTTTACACCTCCGTAAACTCTGAGATTCCTATTTCCTTTCTAAATCATACTCTTTCATTTTACTTTATGTGAACCACAAATGCCTTCTTTCTGGTTACTGGCTTTTTAAGCTCCAAATACTTGGTTGACCTGATCAGGAATTGACAACCTCACTCCACTTTTGGAACCCCTTACAAATAATCACATCAGCTTAAACCCCTTTTAGCCCTGTTAATGCATAAGTGAGAGGGATATCGGATTCTCTTTCTTCCTTTTTCTATACTCAAATGAAAGGACCTGGTTTTTAAGCAAAAGCATATCAAGACGCACAAAGAGAGTTATAAAACATAAAATTCTGCTTGGGATCTTTCCAAAAAGGAAGACTATTTTCCATTGTCATAAAGATTTTCGTTCATAAATATCTTTGCCTTTTTACTCTGATATAGGCATATTCATTGTTTAATTACAGTTTTCCATACAATTATTATATGTTAACACCTTATGATATAATATGAACTTTTAAAATGAAGTGAAATTTTATTTGCCGTTAAAAGAATCACTCTTGGGCTTCCCTGGTGGCGCAGTGGTTGAGAATCCGCCTGCCAATGCAGGGGACACGGGTTCGTGCCCCGGTCCGGGAAGATCCCACATGCCGCGGAGCGGCTGGGCCCGTGAGCCATGGCCGCTGCGCCTGCGCGTCCGGAGCCTGTGCTCCGCAACGGGAGAGGCCACAGCAGTGAGAGGCCCGCGTACCGCAAAAAAAAAAAAAAAGAATCACTCTTTTGAATACAGAAATCAATAGTTTTATTTTGGTAGCATTTAAAAATATATGATTACATGTTACAGAAGTTAATTTAGAAAGATTATGCTCAATCAACATAAAAATAGAAATAATAGTTTTCTTTTAAACGTTTTTCTGACCTTGAGTTATATAACTGATACAGAGCGTCATAGATCTGGCCTGATTTTAGTTTATTAACTATGAGAATGTACGGCAAAAGGTGGAAACTGCCTGTGCATTCTGCCAGGACTTACAAATATAAAAAAATAATGTTCACTATAAATAAAAGTGACAAAGAATGCTCATTGTCTTTGATTAGTACTAAATACAGATGCTTTAATGATTGTATGGGTTGAACAGGTTTTCATTGTAGTTAACAGGCAATGTTTTTACCAGTTATTATTGTTACATTTAACATTTTTTAATGAAGTACATCAAAAATGTAGGGTTTGTCAGTGTTAAACTTTAAACTCAGTTCAAAGTGAACTGACACGATTTGAATGACAGAAGCTCTTCATAAACTGTGGTCAAAGCTAAGGACTAAGAAAACCTTTGTTATGATGATTCTTTGGCATACTTTTGGAACTATGTCATATAACATGTCGAAATAGAGGAGCCCCTATGTACCTGCTTCCGTAATTATGATTTCTTAATATTTATTGTCATTTTGGCATTCTCAAATACCCTGCTCTTTTGTAGAAATTAGCTTTTTAATAAAGTCAGAGGAGAAGGTCAGTGATCTATTTCAGTCAGTGCAAAATGTTTTGTTGGCTTTGCTAAATGAAAATTGATATCTATTTATCTTTCTTTGAAAGGTCATCGCCTGAACTTTTGGCGTACAGATTTAGGGGTTATTGCTGATATTTTAATAGTGTTTTGGTTCATATAACAATCAGTCTTTGTAGTCCATAGAAATTAATATTGCAAAAGGAGAATAATTTAGAATTCTTCCTTAATAAATGTTATTGCAAGTCATTAGAGTTTCATGAAAGCACAGAAACATATGGAAAAGTCCCAGCAGAATAATTAGGAAAATTTCATATAGACAATATGCCATTCAAGTCTTCACAGAAGACTTAAGAAATTAACAGCGTAGGCACATTAAAGTGATTTCAGACTTGAAGTAAATGAATGTTTTGTTTGAATTTGAGAATATTTACAGTAGATTTTTGTTACATGTACTGTGTTTTCATCATTTCTACTTTGTTTCTTCTTTAACCCACATTTTTATTCATGTTTATTTGCCTATATTTGTTTACTTAGAGATTCATACACTGACTTATAGTTTTTTAGCGAGTGCTGCATCAAATTAATGAATTCTTCTGTAGATTTTTCACCTTTACATATCTCCTTATTCTTCCTTTGTTGAGCAAGTTATTTGTCCTCAGATCATTTTAATTGGAATGGAATCTAATATAGTTTTTAAAAGCTCTGGTAGGAGTGAATCATTATTGGAAGCCTTATAAAAATTCTGTTGATTCATTAGAAATTTATCATTATCGTCACATTTTTTCTTGGCTCATTCTGGCTCACTGCATGCTGGTTTCAGTGACATAACCCTTTTCACTGTCCTGAGCTTATAAGGGTGCCTGTCGAGAAAGCTGCCAAAGAGCCTGGAATGGAAATTATACACTAGTACAGTAAAGTGTAAATGCCTCGTTGGTTTCAGTGCCTTTAAACATCATATGGAGATCCTCAGATATGGTAGCTATGATCTCAGATGGGTAATTTGCCTTTTTTTTTTTTTTTTTTTTAAGAAATATAAACGGTAGGATTTAGGTGAACTAGAAGAGAACTAGGCAAAGGTAATATGGTTCATCCTGTCAGTTTGGGGAGGTTCTTTTATCTGTATCTAGAAACATTTCTCATTTCACTCGTTCTTTTCCATCTCCCTGGACTTGTTCTCTTCCTTTTCTTCACTGCTTACCCTTCAAATGTGGATACCATTATTGCACAGTAATACTTGATAATTGAGATACAATGGGTTTTAACAGAAGGTTTTTTGTGGGGTTTTTTGTATGTAGAGAAATTGTTTATTTTCATAATCAAATACTTAGACAAATTTAAAAACATTCGGCAGGCATATTTGTATATTATTTTCATCTGTCTGACTAGGTTCCCGTTTTTTCTTAGACTAATGAATTTTGATATATATACCATTTAAACCTTCCGTAATTTAGTCTATGTTGAAAAATCTTACAACTTTTAAAGTATTAAATGTGTAGGTCACTGTGAAAGTTACAAAACGTCAAGTTGAGGTAGAGAATAATAACAAATCCTTCGTGTATGATATACTTGTGAAATTTAAGATATCTCATTTTGTTTACCTCTTTTTTTTTCTGTTATATATTCAGGTACAGAAGGCTTGGGATTCAGCATCACTTCCCGGGATGTGACAATAGGTGGCTCAGCTCCAATTTATGTGAAAAACATCCTCCCACGAGGGGCTGCCATCCAGGATGGCCGACTGAAGGCGGGAGATAGACTCATAGAGGTGAGTGGCTTCGGATGTTCCATAATTCTTGAAAAGTTCCATTTTCAAGGGTCAGAGTCTTTTTAGCATTTTCATAAAATATGAAATTAAATTATATATCTTAGCAGAAGTATGCATCCTAAAACATTGTATTTCCGCTTCACTTTTACATTTCTCCGTGTTATTTGATGAGAAATGTCTTTTCATTTAGTTTACTCATAAATTTTTAGTTACTTGGACATTTGGTTTATGAGATAACATAACATTTGTCATTATGTAAGTACAGTGTCTGTTAGGTTATATTTCTGGATGACTTTAAATTTATGTCTGGCAGTATAGAAATGTTATCTCCTCTGGAATCAGAGCAGAGACAAATGAAGTAAATCAAAACAGTGTGTCTTGATGAGAAGAACAAGGAAATTTGGAAATGTCAGCGTGGAGAATGAATTGAGACATAAAAATCAAATGTCAGGGAAAAAAAGAAATAGTTTTTCAAAATTTCCTTTCTGTACCTCATGGGTTTCATTCCGTTCATTGGTCTTTGAAGCTATCTTTGACATACATAAAGATACATAATTTCTTATGTATGAAGTTTGTGTGAATGTTGTGCATATAGAAATGAAGGGGAGAAAGATGGAGAAAGAGGATACCTTGTTAGTGGTTTTTCTAGTGTTTTCTTTAGAAAACATAGTCTGTATTTTTAGCGGCAGGCACTGTGTTTCGTAATTATTAACCAGCATTTAAGTACTAATGTTAAATATATTGAATGGATAAACAACAAGGTCCTCCTGTACAGCACAGAGAACTATATTAAGTATCCCATGGTTAACCATAATGGAAAAGAATATTTAAACAAAGAATATATGTGTATGTATAACTGAATTATTTGGCTGTACAGCAGAAATTTATACAACATTGTAAATCAACTGTACTTAAATTAAGAAAAAAAAAACAAGTACTAATGTTAAAGTAAATTTTTATGACATTATCCTTTTTTCTTAACTTGTAGTTTCTTGTAGTTTTGAACTCCCCAGCTCCAGCTCTTATTCTAAAGACTTCTTGAAAAGTAACAGAGCAAAGGATTAGCTTCCAGGATTTTTTCCTGTGTCTACATTTTGGGCCTAGATTCCTTCAATCTTCCTCTTTCCTCTTTGTCTTGTTTGCATGACACCATGTTTTAAAGGGAGAGTGATAGAGGCCCAGTAAAAGGGAAGGTTTAAGTACAAACTGTGTTTAGGGTATCGTTTCCAGAAAGGGCCTCTTGTCCTCCGGCTGTAAGTTGGGTACTCTTAGTCCCCGTTTGTAGTTGTAGCTTGTTTTATTTAGGAAGTGTATCAGCTTATTTTTGCCTCTAAATCATAAAAAAGTCTGTCCTCTTCCTCCCGCTCTCTCCCTGCAGGGCCCCCGCCCTTCTTCCTTGCTAAAGGTAATCACTTTGTTTTTGTGCCTCCCTTTCATCATGTAATTGCTTTACTTGTGACACATCACAGAGGCTTTTGCTTTTCTTTTTGAGGAATGGAAGGGTCTGCGATCTGTATCTCTTCAGAATTAGGCTTTATCTTCTGTAGCTCTCAGGCATGTTTTAAACCTACCTCTCTAGTATCCTTGGTTGTATTTCTACAATATCAGCAGTTCTGTGGGCAAAAAGTTTTTCTGAGTATCTGGATATTTGCAAGCCTATATTTAAATCAAGTATCAAGTGACTAATTTTAAAAAATTATCTAGAAAATTTTTGCTTTCTTTGAACCTATTATTACTGACCTATTTCCTACAGTCCCTTGATAGTAATGCATTGAGCTATATAAGAAGGTTTCCAGTGGGGGAAAGGTTCCAGAACATTAAAACTACAGGAAAATTTTGATATTACAATTTAAGTGATATATTTAATTGCCTTAGACAAATGCTATTTCTGTCTAAAGAGAGTAATATAGAATACTTTGAAAAAGAAATTTCCACTCATTTCCGTTAAATATGTAGTGCTTGCTGATCATATTCTACTTTCTACAAAAAATGATGAGATTCCCCAGGAAGTGGTATTTTCAAATCTCTCTTTTTTTTTTTTTTCTGATAAAATTTTTTTCTTAAAACACTGAAAAATCTTGAGGTGAACTACTTCAAGCCCTCCAAAAATATTATTTAGTAGAGATTCTTCTTCAGTGTTTGCTTTTTAGGGATTAAAAATTTATCATCCTAATTTTCAATAAAATTTCAGTGAAAGCTAAAATGTTTTTACCAAAATATTTTTAGTGTGTTTTTACTATCTTCTGCAAGGGTGGCATCTTTTTATTTTGGTGTAAGGAAACGTGTGATGCACAAGGGCATCAAGATATCCCAGTTCAAAGCCAGGAAGTTTTGTGTTAACTTGGCGTTGTAGATATATTTGTATCTCTGGTTACTTGTTAATGCACTAGTGGCTGTGCTTTTGGTTTAATGATAAGACCTGAAGGATTGACTGCTTCCTGCCTCACTTCCAGGTAACTGCTCTGCATTTCTTTACTAGCCCCAGCAGCCTGGCGGTTACCAGATCAGGGCAGAATGTACCACGCAATGAACCATGTTCCGTGGCAGACACGATCAGTTCTAGAATGTGTGTCTCGTCTCTTGTTATCTGTTTGCCCAGTATTGCAGCTGAAAACTTTTTGTCTGTTTTAGGTAAATGGCGTTGATCTAGCAGGCAAATCCCAGGAGGAAGTTGTTTCCCTGTTGAGAAGCACCAAGATGGAAGGGACCGTGAGCCTTCTGGTCTTTCGCCAAGAAGATGCCTTCCACCCAAGGGAACTGGTGTGTAAATTCAGAGCAGATGAAAGGTTTCTGATGTACCTGAGGCAGGGATCTGGGCTAGCGACCCGCTGGCCAGTGTTTATTAAGAGACTTTCCAAGCAGTTTCTATATTTTATATATCTTTCAGCCTTAGCATAATACAAGCATTCCTTCCTCATATTTCTTCTGTTTTGGAAACAGATATCCATAATGTTGAGTGCAAGAGTATTTGAAAATCAGATTGCAGGGATATTTTCTAGGACAGCAAATGTTTATTACTGAACACTTTTAGATGGACTGATTGAATACAGAGATGTCGATTATTCCATAACTGTCACTTCAAAGGCTGTTGTTGAAAGCTTGCCATCTTCTCCACTACATATGACAAATTTTCATATTTCAAGTTTTCATGGTACATGTAGCTAAGCCAAATAAAGATGCTTGCTTACTGTTGTATGAAAAAGAGGACCTTAATTAAATACTCTTATTGAAAGTAAAAAGACCTGAGTTGCAATAAGCCCCAGGGCCATTAATTCCTAACATAGACATTATTTAGAATGACATAAATGAAATGAAAAGGCATTTGTTTGCAAACTATTTATTTCACTTTTTATACATATGTCAGTGCATCTAAATATTAGATAGGGGTATTTACATAGTATTTGTGTGAATGAAATCTGTATATTAAATTGACATAGTTCTTAGTGTTTTTCTGCAAAAAGTGGTAGGTTTCATTTATGTGTAGAAATAATATAATGGGAGGAATCACCTTTATCTTTTGTTTTGATGTGGTAGGAAAATTGTTTTACTTCAAGTACAAGTGGTATTTTAAATATTTCACAACAGATTCTAGTTGGGTCATTTTAGGACATTTGACCTGTCTTTCAGATAGCTTTTAGCTTTATCTAAACAATAATGAATCCATATATACTAGAGTGGTTTTAGGGACGCAGTAGGTTTTAGGGACGCAGTTCCCAAATTTGTCCGATTACCCTAATTCTCTTAGGCTAATCCTTCAAGGATGGATGTGTCATGGTTAATAAAAATTTCCTTTTATTATAAAACAGATAAATTTTAGTCTTGGGAATATCCCACCTCTTGGTTGCACACACACACTGACAATTTACTATGATTTCATGGAAATTTCAGATTGTGCTAGGGCTGAAAACGGAACACTTGTGTTTTAAGTAGATTTTGAGAAATGATGAAAACTTCTTTATTTCTGTTTAGAAATGTTTAATGCATTATTTCTCAATTTAAATTTGGTTTTCCATTTTCCCCCCACTGTTATCCAATTCTGTGCTTTAAATGCCACCTGATCCTAAATCTGGAGTTGTCTCTATTAAATTGTAAATGAGCAGTTAAAAAAAATTAAAAAAAACACGAAGCTTTAGATGCGATAAAGCTTTAGTCCTTCCTCAGTGTATCTGAGCCTGGGTGATAGTTGGCATTATTAGGTTGCCAAAGCTTAAACACTGCTCTTACAGCCGTTCCCGAGTCAGTGCCAGCACAGACCAGCTTAAGGTTATTCAGGTTCTTCTGGTCCAATTTTGATCTTCCAGGCTTCTGTTTTCCCCTTCTGCTGCCTCCTTTTTTTTTTTTTTCTTGGTTATTTAATTTATTGCTTGTGAGCTTTTCATTAAGGAGTGAGCCAGTAGGCCGTCAGTTTATTCACGTTGCAGCTGCTATTCAAGGTTTTAAAGAAAGAAAATTCTGAAAACTTAAAGGAGTGCATTGAAAATGATCTTTCAATCCAATTAACAGAACTCTTTTCCTCTGTTTGGGGTGTCTGTGTTTAAATTCTGTGTCTAAAACAAAATACTTTTATCAATAGGTGTCCTTTTTTTTTTTTTTAATAAGTCAACCTTGTAACTATCTATTAATTAATACAACTCTAGAATACATGAAAAAAAATCACATTTATAACCTGTGTAATATTGTAAAGTATAATGCTTGTGGTTCAGACTGTTATTATCTGGTCTAGCTATCAAATTACAATATACCTTATAATTTAGACTTAGTTGGGAAAATTAGAAAACAAAATTAGAAACAGTGCCAGGAATAGAAAAGCAGTTTCGTGAGATGTTTTCCTCCAGATAATAAACTCATGATATACTGTGAATGAGCAAGTAAAAATTCACATCTAGAACAATTTTTTTAAACAACCCCGCCCACACACATACACACACATAAGATAATATAACCACATCCATGAAAGTTTGCAAGACAGAGTAATATATCAGCCATAATATAATCACCCTCTATATATTTTGTAGATTTTAAGAACAAACAATTTTTCCTTGAGAGTAAAGCTTTGTGTCCCTGTGTGTTGAAGATGGCTTTGGTCAGTCTGTATTTATGTTTTTCTTCAATTCTTCTAGAATGCAGAGCCAAGCCAGATGCAGATTCCAAAAGAAACGGTAAGAGCTTTGTCTTTTGCAGGATGCAGAGATGTTGGAAAGATAAATTGAACTAACTTCTTACTAATTAATTACAAAGTTATTTGTCCTCTCTTTTCTTGGCTCATAATAGATCCTAATATACAAAGATTTATTAAATCCCAAAGTGGTCTTACCTTAAGTGACTTATTGCTACTACCCCAAATGAAGAATATTTTGTGATTATTTTTGATCAGACAGTGATAAAAAAGAGACATTAAAGACTTTCCTATTCACCTGCATATTAAGAGGGAGCAAAATTGGTGAGCTTAGTAGTTTAACATCTATCTATCTATCTCTATATATATAGCTTTCATGAGTTGTGAAGTGCTATAAGTGGCTACAAAAATGAAAAAATGAAAAAAGAAAACAATTCAGGCATAGAAAAAATAGGGAGGGCTAAAAGTACAATAAAAATGTATCATAAACATGAAAAATAAAATATCAGCAATTAGACTAAACATATTGTCATAATAACTTATATTTAATATGTTATTTATTATCAGTTATTATAGTGTATTTTAAGGGGCTAATTCTCCTAACCGAAGTAACTTTTCACAGCTTAGATTAAAAAGCAAAACATAGGTGTTTAGAAGATAAATCCTAATACAGGCTGAAAATAAAGGAATAAGTTGAGTACTAACGGGTGGTACTAACATAATGAAAGTAAGGATTGCCGTATCAGTCTCTGAACTTCTCTTCTTTTTTGTGTGGGTGCATTGCATGGGGAAAAAAGAGAGGGTGTTTTATATTGACACATGATATCATCTGGTAGAAATTCCAACAGTCAGGATCTTTTATATATTAAACAGCACAGCACAAACACATGTCATTCCCAAACCTTTGTGAGTAAAATGAAAATTTAGCAAAACCAGACCCATGGTGGCTGATGCTAATACGTATTTTTACAAATTTGGCATGTTAGATAGACAGATAAAGTAAGAATATGAAGAAATTGGATAACATAATTAACACTAATAATAGCATTACATAATTTAATTTTTCTTGACACATTCATAACCAGACAACTTTGAACCTAATAAGCAAACAAAATGTTATTTTCAAATATTCCATCATTACAAAAATGGATGAATAATCAGACCTCAGAGGAAAATCAGTAAACAACCTTGAGAACATTACACATTCATAAGTACAGGTTGTAGGAAATTCACAGCCTTCATTTTGTACCCATTAAATCAATAGGTCTGTGATAGTTAATCAGAATCACAATAGTATTTGTGTGTGTGTGTGTGTGCGCGCGCGCGTGTGTGTGTGTGGTGTGATGGCGGGTATATTGAGAGGTGAGGGGAAATTGGACAAGTTGATTCTGAAGAGTCAAGTGGGACACAAGAATGATTTATTTTAAAAGATAATAATTATAGCAAAATGTACTTTAAAGCTAAAATACTTAAAATAGCATGATATTGTTATAGGAACAGACAAGTAGATCATTGAAACACATCGATGATGTAAGCAGTCCCAGTGTTTACGTGTTGTGTGCATGTTTGTTAAAGGAGACATTTCAGAATAGCAGTAAAGAGTGGTTTGTTTACGTTTAGAACAATTGGCCATTCACTTAAAAAAGTTAGATTCCTTTTTCTCACCATACACCAAAATAAATCCCAGTTAATATGAAATTAAACCTAAAAACATACCCAAAAGTATTGAGAAAATATGTGAAAAATTTCTCTGTTAACTTTGGAAAGTCAATGCTTATCCCAGCATGACAAAGCCAAAATGTCCTAAGAGAGTAGATTGATAGATTTGTTTATATATATTAAAAACCTTTCAGAGCAATAACCACACCATGAAAGAGTTGCAAGATAAATGCTAAAGGCATTTTGCAACGTGATCCTTGGGTGAAGAACCACTCTTTGGTGTTTGGAATCTTAATATCATAGAACTTTTTTGGAAAAGCGAATGACTTCACACATAAACTATATCTGTTTATGCCGAAGATGATCTGAGATGGAAAATGATGATATAAGCAGTAAAGATAGGTGTGTTCTTTCAAAACATTTAGTCACTCCTTGTGAGGAGATCGAGGATTAGCTCTGAAGTTTTCAATCGCTAACAGGAAGAAGCAGCTTTGGCTTTAAATGTGGTATTCCGTTGAGAATGTCTAGGTTTGTTCTACTCTACTCCTCACCCACAAGATTTTTGTGTTCTTGATAGCATGGCCAGAGTAAATGACAATTCAGTCACCTTAACAAAAGAGATGATATATGTGTATGTGTGTCTGACTTGCAATTACAAATGGGAATTTTTTTCTGATAAGCGTTTTCCAAGCTAAGTTAAAGAAAGTACAGTTTTTTTGTTTGTTTGTTTTTGTTTTTGTCTAAATGTTTTCTTTTCGGTTTCTTATTCTTTCTTTTCTCTCTCACATCTGGGCCTCTCTTTCTACTCCTGCTAGGTGATATACCATTTTGGGCTGTTAAAGGCTTCATGTTAAAATTATAATTTAAAAATTGAATTCCAGGATCTCTGCTTCTCTCTGTCTTTTGATGGCAAATCATTAAATTTATTCAAGTTGCAAAATTCTCTGTTATTACTTAAACTTTCCGTGATTGTAAGCACTTTGAGAATGGAATGTCCTGAAGCTCAATTAGTTTGTTTGTTAGTTGATTATCACAATGACTCCCAGAACTGATTAAGTCCAAGAAATTTTAAAAAAGGTCATTTAGGTAGATGAGTAGGGCTGTACCAATAGTTGGTAGACCCTTTAAATATCTGAGATGCAGGTTTCTTGTACATCTTCTAAGTATTGTATTAATTAGTGAGAGTGGGCAACTAGAAACCCTACTGAATTTTAGGTTATCTATACATTCAAAATTGGACAAAAAGCTGAATTATTTAGCAGAGGCTCAAGCTCACTTGTTCCATATCCTGAACAAACTCCTTTGCCTTTGAAATGTTTATTCACTTGATAGTTTGTTCCTTTGGATGTCCAGGTTGGACAAGACAATACATGGGTGTATTAGTCAGGGTTCTCCAGAGAAACAGGACCAATGGGATGTGTAGATATATAGACAGAGATTTATTTTAAAGAATTGTTTTGTGTGATTATAAAGGCTGGAAAGTCCAAATCTGCAGTGTGGGCCAGTAGGCAAAGACCTAGCAGAGCCCATGGTGCAGATGAAGTCCAAACGCAGTCTGCCAGAGGATTCCCCCTTGCTCAGGAAGGCCTGTCTTACTGTTCTGTTTTCTGATTGGATGAGGCCCAGTCACATTGTGGAGCACAATCTGTTTTATTCAGAGTTCACAAATGTAAATGTTAATCTCATCCAAAAACACTTCCCAAGTGAACACAAAAGTAACCATCACAATGAAGTAGTGAATTTACCTACAGGCTATCAGGCCTTGACTTACCAAAGTGCCAGTTTCTTCTTTGGGCTTCAAAGAACTATGCAAACCTGCTTAGGAAGGCACCCAAGAACTCTTTGGTAAGATCCATGTAAGAATATAATTGTACATAAAACATACTCAGAGCTACTGGATAGAAGTAGGGCTTTAGAAAATAATAGTGTTTAGAGATGATACTAGACCATATGGATAAGACATAAAACATGCTTAAATGTCAAGAATTCAACATTCATTCTAAGAGTTAGTGAGATCTTCCTGTAGAAACTGCAAGGATACATTGAGGAGATTTGGGGACCCTCCCTGAAGATCAGGAAGCATCTTGATAAGCTAACTTCAGACAGGTTATAATCTTGATTTGGAAATTTAATGAACTAGTCAATAAGCATGGTCATAGACTTATTAAACTAATGGTTGTGGTATATCAAGTTAAGCCTACCATGTTGACCCCACTGTAAATTAAGAAAACAGTTGAAGGAATTAAGAAAACAGTCCCATTTACAGTAGGATCAAGAAGAAGAAAATACTTAGGAATAAATTTAACCGAGGAGATAAAAGACCTGCACACTGAACACTGTAAGACATTGATGAAAGAAATTGAAACAGACAAAAATAAATGGAGTTATATTCCGTACTCACAGGTTGGAAGAATTAATATTGTTCAAACGTCCATATTACCCAAAGCCATCTACAGATTCAGTGCAATCCCTGTCAAAATGCTGATGGCATTTTTCCCAGAAATAGGAAAAAAATAAAACTAAAATTCACTGAAACCATATTGAATCTATTGGTTTGATACTGGTATAAAAAGAGACATATAGAACAGAATAGAGAGCCCAGAAATAAACCCACACATATATGGTTAATTGATTTATGACAGAGAAGCCAAGAATATGCAATGGGGAAAGGGTAGTCTCTTCAATAAATGGCGATGGGAAAACTGGATTGTCACAGGAAAAAGAATGAAGCTGGTCTCCTATTGTACACCGTGTACAAAAACCAACTCAAAATGGATTAAAGATTTGAATGTAAGACCCAAAACCATAAAACTCCTAGAAGAAAACATATGGGGTAAGCACATTGACATTGGTCTTGATGATGAATTTTTGTACTTGACACCAAAAGTAAAAATAAACAAATTAGACTACATCAAATACAAAGCCTTCTGCACAGCAAAAGAAACCAATGAAATGAAAAGACAACCTCTGGAATAGTAGAACATATTTACAAATCATATATCTGATAATGGATTAATATCCAAAACATATAAAGAACTCAGAAGTCAATAGCAAAAAGATAAACAATCTGATTAGAAAATGGGCAGAAGAACTGAATAGACATTCTTCCAAAGAAGACATACTGATGGCCAACAGGTACATTAAAAGGTGCTCAACATCACCAATCCTCAGAGAAATGTAAATCAAAACCACAATGAGATATCACTTCACATCTATTAGAATGGTCATCAGAAGGACAGGAGATAACAAGTTGTGAGGATGTGGAAAAAAGGGAACCCTTGTGTGCTATTTGTGGGAATGTAAATTGGTGCAGCCACCGTGGAAAACAGTGTGGAGTTATCTCAAAAAATTAAAGATAAAACTACCATATGATCTAGCAATGCCATTTCTGGGTATTTATTCAGAGGAAAAGAAATCTGGATCTTGAAGAGATATCTGCACTCCTATGTTCATTGCAGCACTTTTTACAATAGCCAAGATGTGGAAACAACCTAAATGTCCACCAGTGGATGAATGGATAAAGAAGATGTATGTGTGTGTATATATATGTGTGTGTGAGTGTGTGTGTGTATACACACACACATATATGTTATATGTATACATATATATATTGTATATCACTTACATGTGGAATCTAAAAAAGCCAAACTCAGAGAAACAGAGACAAGAATGGTGGTAATGAGGACCAAGGGGATGAGGGAAAAAAGGAGATGTTGGGATTTCCCTGGTGGCGCAGTGGTTAAGAATGCGCTTGCCAATGCAGGGGACCTGGGTTTGAGCCCTGGTCCGGGAAGATCCCACATGCCACGGAGCAACTAAGCCTGTGCGCCACAACTACTGAGCCTGTGCTCTGGAGCCCACGGGCCACAACTATTGAGCCCACACGCCTAGAGCCCGTGCACCACAACGAAGAGTAGCCCCCGCTCGCCACAACTAGAGAAAGCCTGCGCACAGCAATGAAGACCCAACGCAGCCAAAATTAAAATATAAGTAAATAAATGTATTTTTTAAAAAAGATGTTGGTCAAAGAGTATAAACTTCTAGTTATAAGACGAGTAAGTTCTGGGGATCTAATGTAGAGCATGGTGATTATTGTTAATAATACTGTATTATATACTCAAAAGTTGCTAGGAGAGTAGATCTTAAATGTTCTTGCCACAGAAAAGAAATGGTAATTTTGTGGTATGATGGAGGTGTATTAGCTAAGCTGTGATGGTAATCATTTTGCAATATATACATGTACTAAATCAACACTCTGTGCACCCTAAATTTACAGTGTTATATGTCAAATATACCTCAACAAAGCTGGGAAAAATAGTCAAATCAGACAAAGCAAATAGGGAGCCCCAAATGGGGGACTGAATTATGGGTTGTTACATCTTCATCCAAAACTTTGTATAAGTTATTTGGGATAAACTGATCATCAGACATTTCTTTAGGCCTATAATGTAAATTAATTTCAATATCCTAGGTAACACAGATGAAAGAGTACAAAATTCTCTAATTTGAGTTTTTGTTGAAGATTTATACTGTCACACACTAATCATATGCTAACCTCAATAGTTTGGTTTTGAGCATCAAATGTTGCTATTATGGGCTTCCCTGGTGGCGCAGTGGTTGAGAATCCGCCTCCCGATGCAGGTGACACGGGTTCGTGCCCCGGTCTGGGAGGATCCCACATGCCGTGGAGCGACTGGGCCCATGAGCCATGGCCGCTGAGCTTGCGCGTCCGGAGCCTGTGCTCCGCAACGGGAGAGGCCACAACAGTGAGGCCCGCGTACCAAAAAAAAAAAAAAAAAAAAATGTTGCTATTATCACAAAGAATTTTATAAAATGTGTTCTGTTTCTAGTGCTTTAAATACTCAAACTTATTTTAAAGTCATGATTCAATGAAATACTTTTCAATTCAAATGACTCAAACTTAGTTTAAAACAGTCTTATTCCAAGATTAGGATAGAATAATATTTTCATGATCTTACAAAAATAGTAATGATTTTGTATAGTGAATCTCCATCAGTTTTTAGGGGATTCATTTGAAATTCCCTACTTTTACTATAATAAGTTAAGGATTTCCTAATGTTTGGTGTATTTTCCTTTGGGGAACATATCTTAGTTATTTTTTATTGTCCTCCTTTTGTTGTATAGTGGTAAAAAGTAATATCTTTAAAATTTATTCTATGATATTTTTTTGTTATTGAACTCAAATTATTTTAAACATTATGTTGGTAGTAATGTCTGTATTTAAAATAACTGTTTTAGATATAGCAAAACTATTCTGGATTAATTACTACATGCAATTTTTATTCTAAAACATCATGCTGTCACAAAAGTTTTAAGAATAGCCTAAGGAACTCCAGTATACCCTTCTCCCACATTCCCCAATTGTTAATATTTTGCCACATTTGATATGTAATTTTCTTCCATCATCCCCCTTTCCCCTCCCTGTAATTTTTCCTCCTTTCCTTCCTACTATATAAGTTTTTTCAGAATTGAGATAAATTGTAGATGTAACTCCTCTTTATCTGTAAATTTTTAGTGTGTGTACTAGATCATATGGTAGTTTTATCTTTAATAAGAACAAGGACATTTTCTTATATAATGTTTAGTTACCAAAGCCATGAAATTAACATTGACTTAACATTGTTGTATTACCCGTTGTCTCAGTTAGTGTCCTTCATGGTGTGCAAATGTGAACAAATGAACGAATACATAAGAAACAAATCCTTTGGATCACACCTGGCATCTAGTTGTCATGCCTCTTTAGTCGTTGTTGTTGTTTTGCGGTACGTGGGCCTCTCACTGTTGTGGCCTCTCCCGTTGCGGAGCACAGGCTCCGGACGCGCAGGCTCAGCGGCCATGGCTCACGGGCCCAGCCGCTCCGGGGCATGTGGGATCTTCCCGGACCGGGGCACGAACCAGTGTCCCCTGCAAAGGCAGGCACACTCTCAACCACTGAGCCACCAGGGAAGCCCTTTAGTCGTTTTTAATCTGGAACATTTCTTCAGTTTACCTTTGCCTTTCATTTTTGAAGAGCAAATTACTTTGAGAATGTCCCCAATTTGGGTTTGTGTGACATTTCTTTGATTAAGGATTTTTCTGGCTTCACATTACAGATTAACAACTGTACCAAACCTTTTTTATTTTTTCTCCCCAGAATTTTTAGCATCAAGCAAAACATTTTAAAATTCTTTAAATGTTATTTATTTTACGTCTACTGTTTAAATCAGAAAAGATCATAATAAAGCCAGATGTGACATTTTAACTTTGCTAATAAGAATAATTAAAATATCAACACAAATAGCATGCATAAACATTTATCTCACATATGGGATAAATTAAAATATATAGCTTAAAGAAACTGGAGGGTTATTCCTTTATGCAAAAAAAAACCCACCATAACTTCTCTATTTAAAAAATCCTCCCCTTGAGGGCGTCCCTGGTGGCGCAGTGGTTGAGAGCCCACCTGCCGATGCAGGGGACACGGGTTCGTGCCCTGGTCCGGGAAGATCCCACGTGCTGCGGAGCGGCTGGGCCCGTGAGCCATGGCCGCTGAGCCTGCGCGTCCAGAGCCTGTGCTCCGCAACGGGAGAGGCCACAACAGTGAGAGGCCCGCGTTCCGAAAAATAAAAAAATAAAAATAAATAAAAAATCCTCCCCTTGATTAAAACCATAAATGGTTGTTATCATTTGTCTGCTCTACCTGCATATTATTTAATCTCTAGATATAAATAAGTGTATTTTCTCTTTAACTTGTATGAAAACAGGTGTTAAGTGTGAGAATACGATGACATAATTTCTTTTTAACATCCATCATAAGGTTTTCCTTCCTAGCCTGTCATCCCCATCCCAGCACCAATCTCTGCCCAATGATTATGTTTCGTCCACGTAATATAATCAACTTTTACTATCTTGTTACCCATTTTGCAGATTAACTGCAGACTTAGAGTGGCCTATGGGCCAGCTGTCTCCCCTTAGCAATTGGGGCTTGTTTGGAGAGGAAGGAAAACTGGTCTTTAGTGCTGATCATTTGTGGCTGTTTTTCTGTCTCGCTGCAGATATGTGTGTATCTTTCCTGCTGTTCTGAGGATAGCGGGAAAGTAAATAGCTTTCATACTGCCCATGCAGTAGGTTCCCTACTTCTAATATGCTTAGCAAAAATGCCCTGTTTTTCTGGACATTAGAAGGCAAAAATGCCAATGGAGTAATGGCCAAGGGAAAACATGACAGGTTGCATTGATAGAAAATCACTTGGGGTACATACATGTCTGTACATGAGGGACATAATGTGCACTTGAGTGACATTCATGTCCAAATGGCTTGAGGAGCAAGTTAAAGGGAAACAAAATATTTATCATGTTTCCTTAGAAGGAACTTGACTCAAGAAACAGTTGAGATAGTACAGAATCTAGATGGAGTAACAATCGAAGGTGATAGAAAATTAGCTTCTCCTTTCTATCAGAATGAAGAGATCCCCATACTAGTAAGATTTTGGAAAAATTCTCAATAAAGTAGCCTTAAAACTGGTTTTTCGGGCTTCCCTGGTGGCTCAGTGGTTGAGAGTCCGCCTGCCGATGCAGGGGACGCGGGTTCGTGCCCCGGTCCGGGAAGATCCCACATGCCGCGGAGCGGCTGGGCCCGCGAACCACGGCTGCTGGGCCTGTGCGTCCGGAGCCTGTGCTCCGCAACGGGAGAGGCCACAACAATGAGAGGCCCGCGTACCACCAAAAAAAAAAAAAAAAAAAAAAAAGTTTTTAAAGAGCAAATTATTTCAAACATTTTGCTGCCAGAGAATTAAGTTCTCAAAGCTGGAATTAATTTCAGTCTTATGTCAAGAGCCAAATGGATTGATAATGCAATATCAAAGGAAAAGTACAATTTCTCACTTAAATGTTTTTAATGATAATAATGACTTAAGACTTGATAAGAAAGCTGAAAAAGGATATTATATCCGTCTGCAGTTTTCATAGGAAATGAAACTTTCCCATAGAGAATACATTCTCCTTTAAGACAGGTTCAGAGCAGGGTATGTCAGGAAGTGACTTGAACTTGATTAAAATTTCTCTTCATATATTCAGTCAGCTCCTTATCTTGATTTTTCAAGTAGAAGAAAAATGAGAATTTTAAGCCTTTGTAAAACATTATGGAAATGTCAAAATCAGTAAACGTTAAAAAGCCAAACAAGATATAAATCATTAAGTGACAATTAAGAACCTTCCAGATTTGAGGCAAATAAACGTACTGAATGATCAGATCGAAATGTGTCCAGTTAAGGACTATCTTTGGTTTCCATGTCTTTTCAAGTGCAACTTTCCCAGGAATATAAATACTGATTCTGATTCACAGAGTGAATTTTATCTTTCAGTTACTTCTGAATTTAAAGTAGGAGGGGCTGTAGTGTGTTTTGATACTATTTTGTATTTCAAACATCAGAAACAGATTTTATATTGAAGTAGCTGTATTCGTTCACACAAGGTCTTTATTTACTACTCTTGAATTGTTTTGAACCATATGGATGAAAATAAAATTTTAAGAGCAAAACAAGTATATAAAGATAGTATAGTAAATATGATGTCAATAGTAAATATGTCATAGTAAATATGATGCATAGTAAATATGATGTCAATATTTTGATATGAGTATGTAATATTTATTTCTCCCAAATCCATTGATTTTATTTGAGCTGTAATTATTCTCTAGGAATATTTTAAGTGTAAAAAGGCTTTTATAATGGGCAGATATAGGCTTTATTTTGATTTTGATACTGAAATATATTTACTTTGTATAGTTAACATACTATCCCTCTGTATCTTTTCAAGTTGTTCTTTCTTTAATATTCTTTATTATATATATATAGTTTTCCTGTTTTTAACATATTAACGATTTTTTTTTAAAACACACCTTGTCCTGATAACTATGAGGCTATCTTTTGAGAGGCACAAAGAATGTTAACAATGAATATTAGTAAATTAGAAACTTTGAAAAATCATGTTATGGATTTGGAGATTTAAAAATAACATATCTTTTGTATTATGATAATCTTTTTAAAAAATCTCTTACTGATACACTCTGTACTTCCAAAAATTATTTCATCTAATTGAGATTTCTGCAATTGCATGTTAAATCTCCAAATTATTATTAAAAATTAATATTAAAATTATTTTATCATTATTATGTTAAGTTTGATAATTATTAGAAAAATTTTAAAAATGTGTTGAGAGACAAAGAAAAAAAACTGAAGTCTACCTACATTTCCATTGCTGTGCAATAGGCTTTCATGTGTGTAATTGAACATTCTTTAAAAGTGTAATCTTTAAAGGATGCGTTATATTCCAGCCTAATTACATACCATTAGATGTTGAACCATTAGCTGTTGAACCATTCTTTAAGTATAATTTGATACTTCCAGCTTGAATGAATAGGTGGATGCTGGAGAAATATTCCAAAATTACAAAAAGAGAAGGAGGAAAAGTTGTGACGAGGCATTTCGTTGTGATTTAAAGAGTTTGTGCCACATGTCTGTTATGTGACATAAAATGAAATGCTGAATTTGATAAAGAATTCTGGCCTCGTCTGTTTGGAGATGGCCAGTGTAGAGCTGGGATCCCTGAAGAGGATTACAGAAGGCAGATGCCTTCCTCTTCCGGTGTCCGACATTTTTATATGTCATCTCATTGCCTTTCATCAGGTTATACTTGAAGCATTCATTTCCTCCCTGCTGTTTTAGGGGAGCTGAGCAAAAGTCCGTGTATCTCAAACGTGTCGGGTTCTGCAACAGTCTCCTTATGCCCTCGATGGCTACAATTACGAAGTCACAGCCGGCATATACAACTCTTTAATTAAACAATAATGCTTGAATAATATCCCCAGCTGTAGATGTATCATACAGTACTGTGGAAAAAAATTTCTCTAATGTTGTTTATCTCTACTTTGTCTCACAAATGTCGAAGGTTAAAACTCTCTAGTGACTCTCTGAAAATGAATACCGTTTTTTCTGCTGACTTTGTATCATCAGGATTTGTTACTGTTTGTGAATAAAATGATGCACCCTTAGTGAACATTAAACTATTAATAACATTGAAAATTTCTTCGTGAAAAACAAAGGGACAAATGAGTTATATTTATTTATTTTGATTTCCTGCTGTTACTGTTTTTCTCCTGTGGTTTAGAATATATAAAGAGATTTTTTTAAATCCCGCAAAAAACAAAAAAACAAACCAGAACTCTGAGTCTACGTGAGTTTAGTCCTTCTGCTACATTTTTTTCCCCATATTTCTCGGAATCTGGTTTAGGTTTGTTTGAATATTGAAACAAGTACCGCATACAAATATTAGCAGCTGGTTCCAGGAATCATCTGGAGGGAGTGCAGATGCGCTGTTATCATGGATCTTGTTGTGGAACTTTGGTGGAGATACTGTGCCTGTTATGATTAAAGAACTGCTCATTAGCAGTCCTTAAAATAACAGAAAGAAACATTGGAATATAATGCGCAGTTTTGTTTCCTGTTAGAAAGCAGAAGATGAGGATACTGTTCTCACACCTGATGGCACCAGGGAATTTCTGACATTTGAAGTTCCGCTGAATGATTCGGGATCTGCCGGTCTTGGCGTCAGTGTCAAAGGTAACCGGTCAAAGGAGAACCACGCAGATTTAGGAATCTTCGTCAAGTCCATTATTAATGGAGGAGCAGCATCTAAAGTAAGCAAATGTCAACATTATCAAGCTTATGCTCATTCGCAAAAATGTTTAATTACAGCCCTCTTCTTATTTTGGAAACATGGAAGAGGTAGGGGCGAATTCTTTCCTCTACCCTCTTAGATTCTGTTTCTGTGGCCTG
Organism: Kogia breviceps; assembly: GCF_026419965.1. Taxonomy (NCBI): domain Eukaryota; kingdom Metazoa; phylum Chordata; class Mammalia; order Artiodactyla; family Physeteridae; genus Kogia; species Kogia breviceps. The sequence continues at coordinate 170,855,251 of NC_081312.1, forward strand.
TGAATTAAACCAACAAAAGACAGGTTAACAGGAGAAAATGTTTACAAATTTGACTGATGGGGGCTCCACAGGAAAAGTGAAAACCTAAAGAAGCAGTTAGACTTGGAAGCTTGTATACCATCAAATGCTGATAAAGTGTGGAGTAGGGATTAGACAGAGAAAGAGGGTTCAGACTTGCAGGTGTGGTAAATAGTGGGATGGTAAATGTATGAAGGAAACCGATGGTAGAAAAGGCTTATTTTGTAGGCTCATCTCAGTGCATCTCTGTCTCTGGTGGTGAGGGTCATTCTCTCCTTCCAGGGTGTGGAGAAGAGAGGGGGCACCTTCACAAGGAGAACTTTATGTCCACATTCAGCCAGGAGCAGGGAGAACAGAGCCCCCTTCCTGTGTCTGCCACTTCTCAGTTGCCTTCTGCTAAAATAATCCCCATGCCAAAGCGGCGTGTTTTGGGGTAGTGTATTCTGATACCCTGTAACACTTAAATGTTTTCAGTTTTCTTCCCAATACCCCATCCGTGATCAAACAACTAGTGCAATCTCAGTGATCTCTCACTGAGAGGAATTCATATCTTCGACTCCCCGTTTTTGGTCTCACAGAATTCACAGCCCGTGGTCATTACAGTGAAATGGAGAGTATCTCTGCAAAGACTTAGCTCAGGTTCTGGCACGGAACTAACCTACTGGAAAGGTTACTCTCTTCCCCTCCCCTCTCAACCCCTCCCATGGGTCACTTCTCCTGTTTCCCAGTCTAGAGAAAAATTTCCTGGCTGTCTGTGAAGGGGGCACTTCTCTGCAATTGTCTGAGAGCCTGGAGCTTTTGGCTGTTGTAAATAACCTCTCTGGGTGTCTCTGGAAGCAGGAAAGTAATCACTTTGTGTCCTATGAATTAGTATGCTATTTTGGTAAACAGATTATGATAATGACTTGATTTACAAATGTATAAATGATTGAAGTAGACACAGGCTGCAAGGGCTGCTTACGTATTATTATGCCGGTGTTCAGTTGGGCATAATCCATTCGCATTCAAGCCCTTTTCTCTTTCTTTTTGCTTTGTTTTTATTTATTTTTTTAACGAACGAAAGGGAAAGCCGCTTCTTTTGTCACAGACTATTTCATGGCACTTATTTTTCACCTGCCTCCTTCCCAGGACGGGAGGCTTCGGGTGAATGATCAACTGATAGCAGTGAATGGAGAATCCCTGTTGGGCAAGACAAACCAGGATGCCATGGAAACCCTGCGGAGGTCCATGTCCACCGAAGGGAACAGGCGGGGGATGATCCAGCTCATTGTGGCGAGGAGACTAACCAAAGGCACCGAGGTAAAGAATGAGAAAGACAAAAGGCATCTGAATGGTCGTAGGGCCCAGTTCCTCCCTAGCACTGGGCCAAGACTGGCAGGTCCAGGGGCTTCACCTTGAAAGCCTCTCAGTTATCTTCGCTGGCTGGAGTTTATTGTACTGTCAGTGGATGGTGATTTGTTAATTCTTAATTCTGCGATCAAAACACCCCTAAGTGTGCAGTAGTATTTCTATTGCCACCTCAACAGATAACACTGGGATCTCGAAGGCCCCGTTAGCTGGGTTCAAGAGACAGGGCCACGCCTTCCTGCTCAGAGCCCGCACTTTCTCTTCTGTTCAGCAGTGTCGAACCAGGAGGGAGAAACATTGAAGTGACTGCTCGTTCCCTTGCTTATCTAAAATGGGTGCCTCTTGTAAAGCCCCTCACAGGGGAGAGTCGGTTTCTCTTGTGACATTGTCAGAAGTGTAAGCCCGCCTTCCTACCCCCTGGCCCCCTTTCTCCTTCGCTGTAGGGCTGAGTATTTTCCTCCGGAGGGGCTGCCTTTTCAGTGGTATCTCCTGCATAAAGCCACGCTGGGTTCTGCGCATGTGCTGCCGTCTGTAATTAGGCAATGGGTGGGAAGGTTTCCTCTCCCGAAGGGCGTGAGCGTCTGTCTTCCCAAATAGTAAAAACGTACCAAGTAGACTTGCATAGCGGGGCATTTGAGAATTTAAAGGGAATTGCGTACAGATTTGTTAATTAATATTAGAACCGGAAAAAAAGTTTTTTCAAAGAATTTTTATAAAGTATGTGCCGCCTCTAGGAAACAGGTGGGACCTGCTTGCTGAAGGTATAACGTTTGTCGTTTTTGTTTTCATTGATGCTCAGCTCCTCACATTTTTAAATCAACTAAGAGAAAATGATTAGCAAATGGTACAAACTGGAAAGTATATCTAAACTGCTTAGGAATTTTAAAATCTGAGTTTACTATATAAAGCAAGCCATCGATGATGGCTCATCTGATCCTTTAATACAATAGGATTTTGCCACATACCCTTGAGCTCAGTGGGTAGTCAGTGGAGAGGTGACCGATTTTTGAAAATGTACTGACTGTAGACTTATTTTTACACTTGTTTTTATTTTCCAAATGGGAGAGTGGCTTAATGCTAATTAACAAATTAGTTTCCACAACAACAAGAGAACAGTGTCACCTTAACTAAAAACCTCAGAGTGGAAAACTGTGGGAAGTAAAACATTTACTTTCTTATTATAAATATAAATGCTAATCCCTCAGAATAGGCTACTGGATTGGCATTCTTGAATGATAATTTGTATTGGTTTCCAAATCATTAACTGATTTTTTAAAAAACAAATTTTATTTATTTATTTGGCTGTGTTGGGTCTTCGTTTCTGTGCAAGGGCTCTCTCTAGTTGCGGCGAGCGGGGGCCACTCTTCATCGCGGTGCGCGGGCCTCTCACTATCGCGGCCTCTCCCGTTGCGGAGCACAGGCTCCAGACGCGCGGGCTCAGTAGTTGTGGCGCACGGGCTTAGTTGCTCCGCGGCACGTGGGATCCTCCCGGACCAGGGCTCGAACCCGCATCCCCTGCATCGGCAGGCGGACTCTCAACCGCTGCGCCACCAGGGAAGCCCAACTGATGTTTTTTAATGTAAGTCCTCCAAAGAGCTATGTGAAAAATTCTCCACAGTAAGTTCACCAGACACATTTTTCTTTATTAGGTCTTTTTCAAAAATGGAATAATTTCATATACCCTAAGACTGTATTCGTGTGACAGATGTTCATTAAGCATCTACTACCTTCAGAAAATAAGTTAGATCCTGGGGATACAGTGGTGAATAAAGACAGATGGAGTTCCCTCTCTGGACGTTCTCCTGGGCAATAGATCACATTCTTAGTCTCTTTAAAAGCAAACTAAAATTTCTCAAAGTTTTCCTTTAGAGAGAAACATTGAAATGTTATAGGGGGACTTAAAATGTAAAAAACGCACTGAAGGGCAGCATCCCGAATCCAGGCGTGTTTTTGTCTATGGCTCAGGTGGTTCCCTCTTGTCCCCCAAACAAACCTGTACCAACCTGAAAATGTTTTGATAAAAGCACCGATTTGATCCCCTGTTGCCCTATAAAACACACGGAATTGGAATCCCACTGCAGTATCTCTGTCTCATTCACTTCTGCATATGAATTTATGTGAATGAAAAGGATTTAAGTGAGGGAACAGAGGCAGCAGGCAGTAATAGCCTTTAATATTCAATATCCTTTACAGTATCACTTTCATACATTGCTGGTTATTACTATTTCTTAGGCTAGAGTAAGCTTATAAAGCAATTATGTCAAAAAAAATCTTATCACGAGTGCTGTGCTGTCTTTGTAATACCAGCAAAAAGCCTTTTGTACTGACAGGGTTTAACTAAAGAATTCTGTGAAGACGGAAGAGCTCATTTCAGCTTCCCATAAGCCTTAAGACATGACTTTGCTGCTGTTGTACTTATATATTACCTTTGGAAAAACATCTCCCTGAATTACTGGCAGGGTATGTGTAAATTATGTTACCGTAAATATTGATATAAGCATAGGGTGTCTTGTCACGGATGAACCTCAAGCCAGAATAATGTGCTGAGTTCTCTCCTCCTGGGTCCATCTGTCAGCCGTGTGGTCCGGCCTTTGACAATATCACAGAACTATATTTTACTAACTCGTCTTTAAATCAAGGGTTTGCATACTTATTTTCAAGCTAGAGAAGACGAAAATTCGCAGAGGAACATCTTTTGTGCTTTGTCACATCCTCCCTTGCCCTCTTCTATACGTGGGCAGTGCTGTCTGTTATCTTAGTATGTTTTCTTCAAAATTGGCAACTCTCGGCACAAAGTCTCATCTTCCCTTGCACTTCCCTGGTCTTTGTCCCCATACAGCACATTTGAGACATTTTCTAGAAGGTGCTTCTCAGTCTCTTCCACTTGACTTCTCAGGAGTCTGTGAACACTGCCTCGTTCTTGAATCCTTTCCTGCCGGCTCTCTCCATTTTTCTCCTGCTTCACTCTGGCCCTCTGTCTCCTTTAAGGTTGCTCTCTTCTGCCTGTTCCTTTTTTGGTTAGTGTTCCTCAAGGGGTTTTCTGGGCTGTGTCTCCTTTCGCACATGCTCCCTGGGAGACCTTCGTTCCTTGGTCTTCAAGTACCACTTTCCTTATGATGAATCCCATGGACCTGTTTTCAGCTCAGGACCCTACTCTAGTCCCAGCCACCCCTGGAGATGTCCACTGGTAGGTCCCTCAGGCACCTGTGCTTTTTCCACCAAAACCCATTCCTCCCTCAGTTCCTCATCTACCTTGTCCTCCTTCCCCCCCGAGATAGCTCCACTGTTTCTTTACTTGTCGAAGCTGGAAATCTGGGGTGGCTCTGACCTCTCAAATGCCTTTCCTGTCTCTGCCGCCTCCTCCTCTGGACTCTTCCTCTCCTCCCTCACTCCTCTCCACCCACCTGCCCTTACCCCATGCTCTCACCGGGCTCTCTGCTGCAGCTCCCTGCAGGATTTCTCTCTCGACCCGTTTTGTCTACACGGCAGTAAGGCACATCTTCCCACAAAACAAACTGATCGTGTCACTCCCGGCCGCAGTCTCTTCAGGAGCTTTCCTTCCTTTCCAGGATGGGCACCAGTCTCCATCACGTGGCCACTAGGACGTGCACAAACCAGTCCCTGTGTCCACCAGCCTGTCCCTTACACGACCTGAAATGTCTCAGGTGTCTGATGCTGCCTTTCACCTCTGGATTCTCCATGTGAGTCAGCTCTGCTCCTTGTCCTCGCAAAGTCAGCCTTTAGATTTTAGTGTCCTCTCTCCAAAGCCTTTCCGTAGTTCTGGGAACTCCCCTTCAGGCAGCAGCTGGCACACCATCATGGTTCCTCTCTGCTTTTCTTTGGTGGGAACTGCACATTCTGAGACGGCTGGGATCTTGTTCATCTCTCCATCACTGGGGTCCAACCCAAGGCTGACACCTAAACGTGGACTGGATGATGAGGGGAATAATCCCAGAGAGTCAAGCCTTTTTAGAAGAAAAAGATGAACTTACTGTTAATCTTCCTAAACTTAAGTTACTGTTAGACACTGAAGTTCTAACAAGGCAAGGTAACAGAGTTAATATTTTAGCAGTGATTCTGGATTTCCTTCACTTTTCCTTAGCTCTAATGCTCTTACTTAAGTATTTAAAAAGATTCCGTAAGCAGTAATGGTTTCTTTAAAAAAAGAGAGAGAAAAGAAATGGCTTTCCTTTGTTTTGTGCTCCTGAAGGATGGATGAACTTTTTGGGCATCTTTTCCATTGGAAAGAATACAAAAAGCAAGAGGCAGAAACATTGGTATCACTGCAAAGGACAAATTTGTTGAGGACTTTGAAGGAGAACTTTGGGAAATGGGTATTGAAAATCACCTGTGTAGGAGAATTATGATAATTCTAAATGTTCCAAGGAAATTAGTATTTGTAGGAATTACTGCAATTTAACCTACTTTGCAGTCACTTCATTATATCTTTGTTAGACATGATTTCATATAAAGCCTGCCTTGATACCAATAGAGAATAAGACCAGGTAAGTTTTATCTTAGCCCCCATGCTGAGGAATTTAGTCACCAAGGACTACTTTTTTTTTTTAAGAAGAAATAAAACTTTTTATTTCTAGATAACATGATTTCTACGTAAAAAATCCTAAGGAATCTATAAGGCAATTACTTTAGAACAAGTAAGTGAATTTAGCAAGATCATAGGCCAGTAGGCCAATGTACAAAATCCATTTTATTTGTAAGTACTAGGAATAGACCATTTGACAGTAAAATAAAAATCAGTATCATGTACCATAATATCAAAGATCATAAAATACTTAGGGATAAATTTAACAACACAGGTAATCTCTGTACTTGTAATTCTATAAAACGCCACTGAAAAATTAAAATAGACCTAAATTAGTGGAGTGATATATGATTAGCAGACTCAGTATCATTGAAGTATCAGTTCTCTCAAATTGGCCTATTGATTTAATAAACTCTCATTAATCATCCCAGCAGGAATTTTTATAGCAATGGACAAACTGATTACCAATAGGGATTATTAATTTTTATATTATTTATTATTAATATTATATTAATATTAATTAATTTATATGAAAATCTAGAACTGGAAAAACTATTCTAGGATGAAAATATCATTGGTTGCTTTTGGGTGGGTTGGGATTGAGTGGGAAATAATAGGAAGGAATTTAATGAGGTGATGGCAATGCCCTTTATCCAGAGAGGGGTGTACGTTCCATGGGTTTATCAATTTGGCAAAACTCGCTGAACTGACCAAGGGCTACTTTAAAATGAATTCTCTCTCTACGTTTAATTCTCTTAGAAAGCTACATTAGAATAGGAAGGGGCCTAAGGTATCTTTTATGATTCTCTTTATTTTATATATGAAGAAATAAATACAGAGAGGTCAACCGAGGTGCTTAATGGCTGCAAGGCCAAGGTAGTGGCAGAGTAATTTAGAAGCAAGGTGTCCATCCCTCTTATGCACATGAGAGGGTCTGATTGCCTGTGAGTGTGGGGTTCAGGCAGTTGATACTCTGGCTGTGTTGGGAAGAGGTGGACAGTAAACCCATGAGTCCCAGCGTCAGGCAGACCGTCGCGTTCTGGGTCTGCCACATCCAGGCTTACTTCACCCTCTGGTCTGTGCTGTCAGCCACATGGGAACGTGAAGGACATTAACTGTGGTTCTGCATGAAAGCAGAACCTGGAACTGAACCCTGACACTCCGGCCACTCTTCTCCAAAGAAAACTAGACCCTGTCTTACTATTCATGGTCCTGTGTTAACTTGTCCTTTGGATGTTAGTCCTTTCTGCAATGTGTGATTGTAATCTCGATCAACTTTCTTTTACTTTCAGCCTTGTGCTGTGCCCTTAGCTTTAAAGGCCCACTTCCACATGGCCTATATGTACGTATAAGATCCGTAAACCGATTTAAGGAAACTCTGAGTCATTCACTCAGAAATGAATTTATTCATCCAATTATTCACCCAGTGCTTGCTCTGTGCCAGGAATTGGGGATAGAATAGAATAAGCTTATAAAGACTGAAATATCGGATAATAAGATCGTTCCAATTACTAACTGGGACCCAGTTTTAGGTTTGCTGGAGGGGATTAGGGCCATATCTATGCCAGCTTTTCACCATTTCTAGTTGAGATGGTGGGATACATTTTCTTTATGTGAAAGACATGATTTGACCCACTATTGCGCACTTATAACAACTTGAGATTTTATTAAGCCCCACAGATATTGTATTAGTTTTTTTTTTAAAAAAACAATATTTTACCTTTTCCTAGGAAGAGTAGGCCAAATGTATAATATGAGGCATATTCATTGGACAATATCCAGTTCTTTGTTATTGAATAGCACTTATTATTTTCTGATTATAAAAGCAATATATGATCATTTGAATATCTTTTTAAGAGCGTACTACATTACATTGTTTTTAGATATGGGGTAATTCCCAATTTTTATGTCTTTGTAAATGAAGTTCTGATAAATATTGATCAGCATGAATCTTTATGATTCACTTAACTTATTATTTTGTGAGGATACTGACCACAAAATGAAATAAATTGCCTGGTCACAGAATATAGGATATTCTTTGGCCTGTGACATATATTTCCACATTACTTTGCGAAGAGACTGTATCACTTTATGCTGATCCCCAGTATGAGTTATCTTGCTGCAAACTAGTTTTCTTTAATGGGTGGAAAGGCTTTCCTATTTTCCTAGGGATGGAGTTGAGGGCGTCCCACACAACTGTCCCTACTCGGGACTGAGTTCTGTTGGATGGAAGAACATTTTTTGCAGTTAAAATGACAAAGTGAAAATTGCAGTTCTTTTATTTTGGTGTCTTCTTCGAATTAAGCTTAATTTGATAAGGTTTTTATATAGAGAGATCAGAAGGGCCTGGGAGCAGCCCATACTGCAGGAAGGCCAGGCCAGTCTTCCAGGACTGCCCTCCTTGGAGTGGCTAAGCTCCCACTCCGATAATGCGATGCATTCCTCTTTCTTAAACTCAATTGCTTGCAACAAAAAAAATCATCAAAAGATTTAAAACAAAACTCTGTACCCCAATCAGTTTTTTTTTTAAGAAATTAAAAGGCATTGTGTCTTCTGTTAAATATTTATGTATTTGGCCATTGATGTCTTCATTTAAATCTGTCTTTTGAGATGCAAATTAGACATGGTTAGGGAGGTGGGGAGGTACAGAAGCTTTCCCATGAAAGTGTTCAAGTACAAGGTTCCTAATGAACAGGCATCTTATTGTTTTTCTCTGGAAAGCCTGCATGTGCTATTTTTTAAATGGAATTTTTATTTGACTTTATAAAATTCTAAAATAGCCTCTTGAGATATTGAGGGATTTCTCATAAAGGTGCTTTATAAAGACTTTATCATCTAGAAAATTGCAGTTATATGCTTCAATTAAATGTATTTGTTAAGCAGACTCGAGGATGTGTTGTCTGTCTTATGATTAAATAAATTATTGTGTAGGATGCAGGTCTTGTGTGTTGAGACTTGTATAGCAGGTCACTAATGTATGTGCTCATTAAAAAAATTCACACATGCCTGTTTTTAAAGGTATTAGGTATTTGTTGTGTTTGTTTTTACTTCTCCAGAGTACCTTGGAATTTAGGAATAATGTTCTTTGAGAAAATGTTCTTGTATTTTTTTACATCTAAGACCTGGAATATTTAATTTACTTTTCAGTAAAGCTGTCAGTCGTAATCTGCAATTAAAAAAAAAAACTAATAAAACAAATCCTCATTTCACAATTTAAACCTTATTGAGTCTAATTCACTAGCTCTGCAAGTTTATTATTCTCCCGCAGTTTGACGTGCCTCCAATTGTAATTGTGTTGACCCTTCAATGCATTAAATCTCCCTGGTGCTTATCACACTGGACGAGATAAGTCTACAATTCGGAACTTCATTAAATATCTCATTTATATTAAACAGATGATAGCTTCTAACAGAAATAATAATTTGTTCAGGTGAAGGAGCCACAGTTGTGGTTTCCTCTGTTTGGAATGTTCAGTCTTCTCTCCACTTTGCTGTGCTCTGCCCCCTGCCTCCACATGGGCCCCTCCACCCCACCCCCCAGCCCTCCCTGTCTCTGGCTTCCAGCCAGCTCCAAAGCATCATAAGATTTTAGTTGGTGGGGTTAACCTCAGAGCCCACACTGGGAGGATTTGTGTGCTTTGTTCCTCCTTGTTTCATAGCTTTACTAGCATAAAGTTCTCACTCATATTATGTTTATGAAGTATATGACTTTATAAGGCACAACTGTCTTAAAGAACACCACATACTATTTTAATTCTTGCTGATAGAAATCCACCTGCATTTTTTGCTTATCTAGCAGATTCTATATATTTGTGAAATAGCTACCTTTGCCTGCCTTATTAGAATACTTGCTTTTTACTTCTGTATTGTCAATATCCTGTGTAGTTTATTTTCTCTCAGTTACTATCTCATACTTAAGATCACAATGAGAGAATAGGATGATTGTTTCTAATTTCAGCAGAAGAAACTAAGGCTCAGTGTATTGTTGAAGACACTTGAACTGACAAGTGGTCTTTAGGTCTCAGAGAGCGGGTGGTCATTCTCCCCCCCACACACACCAGGGTGTGCTGTTAGGTGTATTTATGCACTCTAAGTGTAAAAAGTAGACTTAAATTCCAGCTTCCATTCTGATAATGATAAAGCATGTCTAGCGCAGGGCAACATCGCATAAAGAATTCTGAATTAAACCATAACTCAAATTGACTTCAACAGATACTGTCAAGCTGAAAAAAAATTAGCAACAAGGTGAGTTTGGAAAAAAGCCTTTCGTATCCATATTTTTCCTCCAGTGGTTGAAATCTGACACCTTCCTGGGAGGCACAGTGTAAAGTGGCACAGAAAGTTGGTCATTAGGCAAAGCTGTCATCACCAATTCTTTTGGTACAGGGTGAAAAGTTCTAGTTCATTTGGTACCCAGTTCGATGCAGACCCTGGGCAAGTTGGTCTAATGCCCCCAGGCTGCTCATGGGCCTCCAGTTCTGACTTTAACTCCCCCCCCACCCCCCCGCCAACTCTCTGCAGCTGAAGTCACCTGGGAGCCCCTCTGGACCTGAGCTGCCCATTGAAACGGTGTTGGATGATAGAGAACGAAGGATCTCCCACTCCCTCTACAGCGGGCTTGAAGGGCTTGATGAATCACCCACAAGAAATGCTGCGCTCAGCAGGATAATGGGTGAGTCAGGTAAAACCCTGTTGATCACATCTTGTTTTTATGCTTTTACTGGTTCAGGGAGAGGTTATTAATGTAATATTAATGTAAAGGAGGCCCATGTTTTCAAGGGGAAGAGGAGCAGGTTCATTATAATCATTCAGGAAGTGTTAATGTGAAGAGAGGAAGTCAATACATTGATTTTGTTAAGTGAGTTTTGGATCCTGTAACGTGGGAAAGAGAAAAAAGAAGGGGAATCACACAGAAGTCTTTTCCAATGATCAGGATATTCTTAGCACGTTTGAGACGATAAGCGACGCTGTGTTTTTGTTTTTAAATCAAAATTTAGTGGCTTATGGCAAGAAGGATTCAGAAGTTACATGTTTACAATAGCACTGTTTGGAGGGAGGGGAAAAATATGTATATGCATGTATGTGAATATTCACATTTTGTGGTTTGTACTTAATAAGGTGTTACCCTTTTTTCATTGCATCTTGACTTTTTCAAAGCCTTCATTTGAAAATCCTGAAACTAGTTGTTCACATCCTTTGTTTGCATTCAGCACCATACTGTCTGCGTGGCCCCCAGTGGGGAATGAGGTGATTAGCACTTGCGCTGCAACCGTTCAGCTCTCCGCTAACAGATCCGGTTAATAAAGACTTGCTTTGCCACCAGAGTGGTTTGATTTACTGAGTTGCTCATCTTGGGATTAGCTTGCGAGAGTTGTCAAATTTAACACATAAGAAGCTGTTTTCATTAAAATAGCACGTGACATAAAACAGTTACTGCTGGTGTGTTTTGCAAGCCTCTAATATGAAGTACAACCTAAATTTAACTCCATTTTTAATGGAGATTTAGTACAATTCACGTCTCCATTTGGAAGCTTCACTGGAACAGGAATTTGTTTCCTTCATCAGTGGATGTTTATGGAAAGCCTACTGTTGGCAAGACATTGTGTATATACTTTGCTGTAGATACAAAGACAAGTGAGAATCAGTCTGCCGTCGAAGAACTTTCTACCGGGCATGATAGGAAAAATACGTGAACATGACTGGTAGAATTTTCTGTTGTTCTTCCTCTAATCCTTCTAGCTTTCTTGTTTGGAAAAAGTGCTAAATTCCTCATTTCTTAGTTTGTTACGTGTAGAATGAAGACGTGCCAGCTCTCTGGTTTAATGTTGCCAACAGTTTTCCTTTGGCCTGCTTGACATGGTGCAAGTCGGGGAAGGATGCTGAAGATATTGCACACCTGTCAGGTGACAGGCCTTGCACATAGTTTGTCAGATTAACCTTTGCTTATTCATGATCACTCTCCTCACTGTGGTGGGGTTTTCCCTACTTTCTTGGTTTTGCCCTGACACTTTATCTTCGTTAAACACTTTTTTATTGATGAAAATTCAAGACCCCTTGAGCGAGAGAGTGTATGTGTTCCCTGGATCTGTGTGCATACAAAGTGATTCGCTGTAATTTCCCCTTTATTATAGGAACATAGGACTTGCCATACTGAATCAGACCATTGGTCCACCAGTTCCTGTAACCTGCGTCCTGACTCCAATCCCCGATGCTTCAGAGGAAGGCGAAAAACTAAAACTAAAAAAACAAAACCCCCCCAGTTCACCTAGTGACCTTTGGAAATGCTGTATATATGGGTTGAGGATTCCTTCTTTGTCTTCAGTCTGTTGCTCTGATTTTATTAGCTGTGGCCTCATTAGTCCTCTTAAGTTTGCATTAGAGTTGCCATTGTTTTCCCTTCCCTCTGCTAGAGATGTAATGGACTTTCAAATTCCAGATGCTTCTGCTGGGGCAGTACTCTTCCAGCTCTGTGCTTTGTGATGTACTGTGCGTGGCCTTTTGGGCTGGGGTGGGGGGCAGTGACAGACTCCTTACTCTTCGTTGGTAGGCCAAATTGATGTTGAATGATTTGGATATTTTCTTAAGATAGTTTTTTACATGTTGTATGGGAAACTAGGGATCCCATATAGTTTTACTCTGAGAAATGTATATGCTTACTTTGATTTATCTTGAGTTTTACAAATTCGAGAATTCCTCAGTCTTTGTCAGTCCCTATTTCAGCATCATTGGCCCTAAGAAACAGACAGTGTTCGTAACATCACTTTCCACTTAAAGTTAGAAATCTTGCAAAGATAGTACCTTGCAACAAGATACTAAAGCCAGGTACCAAATATAAGAAATTAAAGCATTGACTTTCAGTTAACCTAAACCAATAGCAACGGTACTTACTGCTGGGCACAGTATCTGGGTGCATGGAAAATTTTCAGATCTTGTTTGGTCTTCTATACCTTTAGGATACCTCCTGTGTAGACACCAGTGGAGGCGGTGGTATCTGCTTCATGATCTGCTATGATTCAGATAGAACTTTGTATTGGAATTCCAGCTGACTGCATTAGGAAGTGATTAATTTTATGTGGACAGGGTGAATTTTCATGTAGCATATTCCTCCTGTGGGACTGTAGACCCAAAAGGAGCTTTGAGGCTTTCTGACTCATTTCTATGGGAACCTAACCCAGGAGAGAAGCTTCCAAAAAATAGACCAAAAAAGGAAGAGATTTTAGAGTTGGAAGCACGTCAGATGTCATCAGCTACACTTTCCCACTTAACAGATAAAAGAACTAAGTCCCAAGATCCCATGACGATTTTTGTTTTATTTTGTTCTTGGCTATTTCCTCTTTCTAAAAATAGCCATCTCTGCGGAATACTGGGATCACACAATAAGTGTTAGTGACATTCATCCTTTATTGACATCCATTTTTAAGTATCCACATTTTCAAGCAACTGGCTTTAGACAGTCTAACAGAATCTTCCATTCTGGCAACCACTGTGATTTAAAAATCAGCGAAGTTATCTTTGAAACAACCTTACAAATCGTGTACTCCAACCTACTAAACGTCTGTTCAGGGGAATTCTGGCCCAAAGAAGTTAAGTGACAGGTCTGAAGCCCCAGACTTCTGTGTTTCTGAACCAAAATTACGATGCATATTTTTTCTGAGTCACGAGTTCCACGTTACTGGAACCTGATCAATCTCCTTAGCTTTTGGTGGGGTCAGCCAGAGTCGCGGCCAAAGGCAAGAGTTCTCCAAATGTCATCTGTATTGGCTGACTTTCCACTATCATGGATTTTCAAGGAGTAATTTTGGACATTTATCAAAAAGAAATTGGTAGCAAGGCTGCATAGGATTTCTTCCTTTTAAAAGCCTTAAAGTTTTACAAATTTCTGGACTGTCTTAACTAGTACTACTAATAACCATAGAGGTAATAGGTGCAGCTAATTTCACCAGCGTGTTCACTTCGTAGGACATATCACAAGCTGACATTTGGGCGCATGGAACCTTAAATGTTTTCCAACTTTTTTATCTGAAGAATTTTTCCATTTAAAGCACAACTAAAATCTGTGGTCTCCATTTTTTAATGTAATCTCAGTAGTTTTTATATTCATACATTGTGGTGAGTTTAAAAAATAATTCTGTTCAGAATACTTTGATCTTGTTAGAAAGTCAACGTAGAAAAATGGAACATTAAGGTTGTTTTTATTGTGAGTCAAATCTCTGGCAAAAGGTTTCTCATTTCACGTAGTGTTGCCTTCTATGTAAATGTACCAATGAATAAATGTTTAGTAAACAGTCATTCTGCATCTCATTGTTTCACTCGGCTACAGTCTAAATCTTAGTTTGTTGGTTAACTAGTTGAGGAAAGGAAAGTTTATTCATCAAAAACCGGATCAAAGGTTTCTGAAGTCACCCTTCGAAGGGTTCACATTTAGCATATGCCAAGTACCTGCAAACATAATTGAGAGTTATTCTAAGGGGGGCTTGGTAGAATATGTAGTTTGATAGCTTAGTTCATTACCCCCAATATATTCTTGGAGCCGCATCCCAAAACACTGTTCGTTGCAAGTATGTTAAGAAGTGGAAAATTGATGGAAAACATATATTCTCAAGTCTTTTGAAATATTAGCCTCCAGAATCATAGGGGAAAGAAAAAAAGCTGAATCCTTGTCTTACTGTTAATAGGGACATTTCCTGCCATTTCTTTAGTTATAAATTTTTAGATCACCTAAGGAACAGTATTTCTACTCAAAACAACATAAAAAAGGATTGTCACATGAAGAACCATTCTGTGTTCCATACTGCTTGCTAGACTGTCTCTCAGAATATATTGCATAAACGTTTTTGTTTTTGTGTTTAGAAATGAATGTGCTATATTGCACCAATATAGTTTCTTCCAATAAATCTTGCCTGTGTGAGGACATGGCATTTAATGCTGTGACATGTGCCTTGTCAGTGGTGAGCTACCAGGGATAACTTGGATTTGTCATTCTATACACTGTTTGGGGAAAAAAGTATGCTTTGGGAAGGAAATGTTTCTTTAGGTAATAGTGCTGGAATGTCCGATCTTATTTATGAATGATATTTTATTGAACAGATTTCTGTCTTTCTGTACTAATATCCTAAAACTCAAGTAGGCATAAAGGAGTGATTTGAATTCAGGAAAGGGAAGCAATGAAGTATTAAATTTGATTTACATTTTTATCATGAGCATTTATAAACAGTTGCTAGTTTTCACAGTTTGTCAAAATGGATGCATTTCAAATCAAAATAGAGTATTTTTCATGATAATTTGCTGAGTAGAGGTTTCAGTGAACATATATTATTTCTGTAATAGAGTAGTTGATGCTAAGTAATGATTGCATCTGAAATTTCTAGCAAGTTTGCTTTCGTGGGTTGTCCTGAAAAGATCAACTTAATGTTTGCTCGTTTGTTGAAATGTCTAGAATAATATATATTTTTTAAAATCCTTCAAGTCTATATATGCCATCTCCCAGTTTCCAAAATGGTGTTAAAACGAAAATTATCGTTTACACATTCTTGTGAATGTTTAAAAATTCGATCTTAAGACAGATGTGAAAATGTTCATGAACTGTCTTCACATTGCTATTGTGCTATTTTTAAAAGCAATTACTCTGAAAGGACAAGGGCACCCTGTTTGAAAAGGTGGTAGGATTGGGAAAGTGCAGCAATCCTTTTTATTTGCGTAGGAACCAGGGGAGGTGACTTAACAGCTGTGGACATTGGACTTGAAATGACAGTGTTTCCATCCTCCTGTAAGGTGACAGGGAAACTGTCCATTCTCCTTGCTCTGTTGGGAGAGACAGGCCAGTAGGGCGACACCACACCGTGATGCATGTTTCTCTGAGGACAGCCTTTCGCAAGATATCCATGTGAACCGAAGCTTCGCCCATGAGTTCTTGCTCAGAGGAAATATGGCACAAGATTTGAGGAGGAAGCCAGAAGAACTATAGGTGTTTTGGGGAGGAAGATGGCAACATTTGGACCCCAGCTTTATCTTTAAGGATTCAGGCCCCTGAAGTATAATTTTATCCCAGGAAAGATAAACGCCTATCATGCCGATCCCGGAACCTGAGCAGATTTTACTGAAAGAAACTGATCATTGTGGACAGTTCTGGGTCTTTTCTTAACTGAGAACACTATATCCTAATTGAATAAATCAAAATTTACAGGCTCCCCTGTCTTGGCCTGAGAAACCTCTGGGCAGTGAGATCCTAATCTTTTCTCTTTAATATCACTCCTGCCATCTCCCCATAAGGTTCTGCAATCACTCATCTTTGAAGTGTCACCTTAGTGCACTGTGCACTTTTCTCCATTATGCATTTAATGATGTTGTTGCTGATGTCTAAAATCAATGTCGTCATCTTTTTTTTTTTTTTTTTTTTTGCGGTACGCGGGCCTCTCACTGTTGTGGCCTCTCCCGTTGCGGAGCACAGGCTCCGGACGCGCAGGCTCAGCGGCCATGGCTCACGGGCCCAGCCGCTCCGCGGCACGTGGGATCTTCCCGGACCGGGGCACGAACCCGTGTCCCCTGCATCGGCAGGCGGACTCTCAACCACTGCGCCACCAGGGAAACCCCCGTCATTTCTCATAGTAGAAGAGATTGTATTAATCATTCAAAACCCATCTCGGATGTTGACTTTTTTTTAAGACTCCCAGCATCCTCTTCCTTCAGCTACCCAGGCGATTACCAGCACTAGTGAATGCCAGGGCACTTCTGGCACATCACTCAGAGCACCAATCAATTACCACTTTATCTATCTCCTTCTCTGAGGTGTGAGCCATGGAGAGGCAGAGATTAAGTCTTCCTTACAAACCTGCCAGGTGGTAGGTGCCCAGCTAGTGAATGAGTGAATGATTGATGTAAGTCTGCAGGGCTTCCCTCCAAATTTCCTGGTAAAGTTTTTCAAAGGACTATAACAACTTCAAATCTATGTGACATTTTCACATTAGAAGTCATTCTGGAGATCATCTCTGGCCTTAAGAAACTTAATACCAGAGATATTGAATACCACACCCAGAGCGCCATAGCTGTCATGTCAGAGGAAGGAATAGACCGGAGGTCTCCACTTGACATTCATTTAGGAAAAATAAGTTTACTTAATTGTATTTTGTCCTACCAGGTTGAGCAGATTTTGGAAACTTAGACTTTTTCTAATGTAGCAAAGTGTTAACATTCATATACATAACCCTTAGATGGATGTCTAGAATTTCTCTTTGTTTTTCTCCACTGGACAGGTAAATACCAGCTGTCCCCCACAGTGAATATGCCCCAAGACGACACTGTCATTATCGAGGATGACAGGCTGCCAGTGCTCCCCCCACATCTCTCTGACCAGTCATCTTCCAGCTCCCACGATGATGTAGGATTTGTGACAACGGACACTGGCGCATGGGCCAAGGCCGGCATCAGTGAGTCAGCAGAGTGGTAAGAGCACTCTTGGGAAAACATCGGTTAATCGCAGTCACACTTGATTTTAGGGTTAACTGGTCCGTCACCGAGCACAGTGAATCCATGTCTTTTATAGCGGTGTTCTGATTTAATAATAATGATTTAATACTTGTAGTTACCACTCCTCAAACACAAGATTCCCTCCAACCTCATAAACCCGCCCAACTGTGTTAGCCTTTCCGGGGCTGTCGTGAAGAGTTCAGCCAAAGCAACAAGAAAACTACCACTAACCCCCAAACCCTACTCATTTAAGTTAAGTTTCACAAGTGAAACTTTTATTTTAGATCTGTGTGAATTCGACGAATCGTTTTTCTATTCCATAAATAAATTCGAAGCAAATCCGTTCGGTGACTGAGAGTTTGTAACAAATAGATGACTTTGGCCAAAGTAATAGTTGTTATGTTCTGGGAGTGGAAAGAGGCTTTTTCAGATTTTCTTTTTAGAGTGCTGTATCCACTAGTCTTTGTACTTACTTCTAACATTATGACTTCAGGAGCAGTCTAATGCTAGTTTTTTTCTCCTGTATCTCTCAGAATAGAAGAAAGCATTTGATATTATTGAGCCAACGTGTGGCAAATAAATGTGGATGAGTGTCTTCATTTGCGTGCCTACTAATTATATACATCAATAAGCGAAAGGAAAGTCCCTCCTAGGGGTGACCTTGGAAGGCTGTAGTGATGATGAACGCAGCCATGTGAAGCATTATACCAGAATCTTCTTATTGCCCTTTCTCTGGGGTCTTTTAGGAATCCATCAGCAAAATGATATTTCAGTGTTGAGACATTGAGCTACACTCAAGCCCGCGTGATAACAGCTTATCTCTTTTTTTTGCGGTACGTGGGCCTCTCACTGTTGTGGCCTCTCCCGCTGTGGAGCACAGGCTCCGGACGCGCAGGCGCAGCGGCCGTGGCTCACGGGCCCAGCCGCTCCGCGGCACGTGGGATCCTCCCGGACCGGGGCGCGAACCCGCGTCCCCTGCATCGGCCGGCGGACTCTCAACCACTGCGCCACCAGGGAAGCCCGACAGCTTATCTTTGAACGAGGTTTTTGGTTCAACGTAGAGGGGGAACTACCATACAAAGTAAAACCCCACGTGAATCAGATGCTGTAGCATTTTCCGCTGCAGTTTATATCCTTCTGAAAGTGAAAGCAGTGACAGAAAGTAAGGATTAGATACTTGCAGTATTCATCGAAGGGACAAAAACCTTTTGAGTCTCCACCGTGATGAGGAATTTTGAAGGCAGCTGTAGGAATAGATGTTTGGGGCCTTAAGAAATGCTGTATTGGTGAATGTCAATAAACAACGAGCAGGGCTGGAGTGTGGCATTAATTTCCCTAAGGGGATTCATAAAACAGTGAGGACTTGTATGATTTTGCTGTGGGGAATGTGCAGGGGCTGGAAAAGAATATGAATGAAGGGTTATCCAAACAAGAATGGCAGCTGTTCTGAATCACAGCAGAAAATGTAAGCTTTTCCAGCCTGACAATATCTCCCTAATCCTTGATGAAAATGTTATGAAAACAAAAGGGCAATAAGGCAGGATTAATAACTGGAATTTTAATAACTTTTTGGGGGGGTCAGGGTATGGTTACATTCTTTAAAGAATCAGCTGTCAGTCCTGCAGACTAACTTGCTAAGTATGCTAGCGTATTGTTTCTTGTGTCTGAAATTAGTTTAATGGGTATATTGATAGGGAAGAATTAATTATGTTATGGTTTAAGAATATTTAGTTATTTTAAGATGCTTATTCACTCAAAAACTCATCTGCCATTTTCGGTTGTGTATGTGTACAGTTCGCTGCACGATTGTGGAAGGCTGAATATGTCAAATGGCTAAACTTTGCATTTCTTAACTGATAGAATATACTTGTTTTCAATCCATGAATTGATTTAGGGAACATAACGTTTTTAAGGTGAAGAAGGTAAAACAGCAAATACTAATCTTAGTGACAACATAATTTCAGAGGATAGAAAATTAGTTTAAAAAATACGCCAGGATGTGGCTTTCAGGAACAAAAATTTGTACTTCTTTGAAAAACCTTTAACCAATAATTTTTATTAAAAATGTATTGCAGATTCACTCTGTTCACACATTTGATGCCTATTTGGAATTCAGGTTTTAGTGTAATTCACACGATACAGAAAAGGGTTGATGAGAATGTGCAGGATGGTCGGAGAGATCAACTTTCAGTATGTAAAAGAATTACTCTTGGGGCTTCCCTGGTGGCGCAGTGGTTGAGAATCCGCCTGCCGATGCAGGAGACACGGGTTCGTGCCCTGGTCCGGGAAGATCCCACATGCCGCGGAGCAACTAAGCCCGTGAGCCATGGCCGCTAGGCCTGCGCGTCCGGAGCCTGTGCTCCGCAATGGGAGAGGCCACAACAGTGAGAGGCCCACATACCGCAAAAAAAAAAAAAAAAAAAAAAAAGAATTACTCTTGGACTTCCCCGGCGGTCCCATGGTTAAGACTCCGAGCTTCCATTGCAGGGGCCGCGGGTTCAATCCCTGGTCGGGGAACTAAGATCTCGTATGCTGCATGTCTCGTATGCTGCATGGCACGGCCAAAATAAACAAACAAACAAAAGAATTACTCTTAGTTCAAATATAATATTTAGTGTTTATTGTTGCAAGATTGGGTCATAGTTCTCACCATATGGGTTTTAATTTTTCACTTCTAGGACTGTTTTTGAATTGGGATGTATGTGCCCTGGAAATCATAAGCATAGTAGTATGTGGATACTACTATATAAGCATAATATACACACACATATATATTTAAGAAATGTATAAAAGCAGTCTCTACTTATATACATAATATATGATGGAGCTGTGCACACATATGTATGTACATACATACATAGGGTCTAAGCAGAGTAGTATGAGAAGGGGCACCTAAGGCTTCTAGGTGAACATGACCCTGCTTCTTCCTGGAACGTCCAGTTTATTCCGGGCTTTACAGATGAGATATGATATATTAAAAATGAAAAGATTTAGTGTAGGATGCAAACAAAATAACATTGATTAGGATATAACATAGTGTTTTACATAAAAAAATCATTTTTGCTTTGGCCTGAGCTCCCAGTCCCCGGGCCAGAACAAGGGTTAGCCAGCTAGGTGCCCAGGGGAGCAAACGTAAGGAGCTTCTCACTCTCATGTGTGGCCCCTGAACTCACAGGACCCTGAGATCAGAGCTCCCTTGAATTCTGAGTCCCAGGCACCTACGTTGCCTCCTCCCCGGGCCCTGCTCTGTACTTGGTGGAAAAGATGGAGAAGGATCGTTCATTTCCTTTTTGAGCTTTTGGTTGGTGGTTGGTTTTTAAATACCCTGTTTCCGTTATCATAATTTTCATAACTTTGAAAATTTGAGATAGCAGGTCTTTGTTGGCTAATAATAATTTATTTTGCATGGTGGTTTGCAGTTTACTGAGGGCTTTCCCCTTGTGTCCTTGAATTCTCTCAGTGGCCCGGCCAGTGGTTGGGGCCCCTCTTTTTTTCATGGAGCCAACGAAGACACAGGGGCTCAAAGCGTTCAGGCCACATCACCTGATGGCGAAGCACTGCCTGATGTCTTCCTTGTCGCAGTTTTTGGTTTAGCCCTTCCCTGATGCCATTTGTCATTTCATGCCCGGTGAATTGCAGCTAAATTTCTGATGTATATCCAAACCAGATCACTACCCTTTTACCAATATGCATGGTTATTCCCATAGGACCAATACAGGCTTAGAGAAGCTGGTTTCCAGCAGAAGCATAAGGAGGGCTTGTGTAGTGGAAGCTGACGTAGTGGAGAGGCCGCCACACTCTAGTGTGTCCAGTGAGCTGTAGAGGGATGTTCTGCTATGTGGCCACATAGGCAAGGTGGCTCCACACTGATACAGGAGAGCTCTCTACTCACTCACTGGGCTCAGCATAGAGAAAAACCACTTCATTGCGGGGTTGGGCTCACAGCACCGGGTGGTGCTTCTGAAAGTGTTAGTGGGATTTTACAAATAGGACCGATTCCCCTGCCACTTCCATTGTGAAAACACTTGATACTGTATCCTGTTACCACTGACCTGCCCTGTGCTTCAATGTCTCTGCCAGAGCCACTGTGTTGGTGTCACACAAATCAAATGCCATCCAGACTTAGTCATGCTTTTCCGGACCCCCTGGAATACCAGTCAGTCTCCCATCCATGCATCCACAGTCTTCTGTGTGCTTCTGGTTTGGTATTCTTCTTAGGGAATAGAGATCTTTTCTTATTTATTACTTTGACTTTGGTACGCGGCACCACACTTGCATCAGAATAGGTTCTGATCGTGATTTGTTGAGTTGATTTCTTCTCAGTTGAGTAAGTATTGCAGAGAAGCTACATCCTCATAAAACGACATGCCATAAAGGTGTTTTGGTTTTTCTTCTGAAACATAAGATAAAGGATATATAAGATGACCAGAACGTATGCTATTTTTAACAAAAATTTATTTTACTGAAGTAGAGTTGATTTACAATGTTGTGTTAATTTCTGCTGTACAGCAAAGTGATTCAGTTATACATATATACATTCTTTTTCATATTTGGTTCCATTATGGTTTATCACAGGGTATTGACTAGAGTTCCCTGTACGATACAGTAGGACCTTGTTGTCTATCCATTTTGTATGTAATAGTTTGCATCTGCTAATCCCAGACTCCCAATCCGTCCCTCCCCCATTCCCATCCCCCTTGTCAACCAGAAGTCTGCAGAACATACCCTTTTCAAAACTTCTATTCAGTTGCAATTCATATAGTCACTAATTTGCTGCCAGTATTTGTATTAATATATGAAAGTTTTCCTCAAAGATTCAGTCTTTCTCACATGGATAAGGAATTGCTCTAAATGTAAATTAATGTCATATTTTCCCATCACCTCCTACACAACCACAGTTTTTTTTTTGATGGACTGTATTTGTGCTATTTAGTTTAAATATTTCTGAGGACTATCCATATACACACATTCATACACACAGGTGTAGATGAACTTTCCTGAACGTCATGTCTCTTATTTTCAGTAAATGTTTTTATGTTTCTCTTTCTCTTCACGCCAGCTCTTTGAGTCCAGACGTCGATCCAGTTCTTGCTTTTCAACGAGAGGGATTTGGACGTCAGAGTATGTCAGAAAAACGCACAAAGCAATTTTCAGATGCCAGTCAATTGGATTTCGTTAAAACGCGAAAATCAAAAAGCATGGATTTAGGTAGTGAGTACAATCTCCATGAATCTTTATCTAAATACAGTTTAGATGCTTTCAGATGAAAATTGATGGTCCCAAACACATGTCTGTTTACTGTGAGCAATAGAGAAAATAAATGCGAAATGAGGCAATTTGGCAAAAATTAGTTTTTCTCCAAGTTTGAGATAACCATACTTCTCCTAAGTGGCATGTTTACATCATGTGCAATATGTTAATATATATGTTTTCTGATGAGAAAAGAAACAAACACATGTGCATATCATGCTCTATTCATGTATCTTTATTTGAAAAAAATGCAATGTTTTAACACTTTCGCTGCTTAAAACCAGTTTCATTGGAATATGATTTGGTTGGTTGTGGGGATGTTCGAACCAGAAGAAGCAGTTTTGGAGAGAAACCATTATCTCAATCCATGTCTAGAGTTTGGTTACTTCATGATATTTTCCTTCCATTGCTGTCCTTTAAGCTTTATTTGATAGAAACTCTTATGTGTTGATAATTAAGGCCTTTAACTGGAGGCATAATTTAAGAGCATATTTATTGTAGAAAGTGTTTGGAAGCAAATGAGAGGAGGAAAATTATCCTAGTTGTTCAATCAAACACCAATCAGGTAGTGTCTCTTTTAAAATCCAAATCCACCCCAAAACCAAAACAAACAAACAAGTTAATTAATTATATCCATACACCAACTGAATGATTAGAAAAACCTTTGTTAATCAACTAGAACGTATTTACGCTGTTCTCTGGTGGCTGTTTGTACTTCGAGACTAAAAGCATTCATTTATCCCATGCAGAAAAGAAAAATCGGGCTATTCCTTGCCTGGCTAATTATGATATGCTAACATATCAATAACACACGTGTCTGTGAAATGACATGACTGGCATTGCATGGAGACACTGCTTTTTTTCCCCTTTTTTTGATTATGAATGTTTGCTTGATATTTCATATATTTTGCATGAGATATTACCTAAGAATTATCACCTAACTGAAAAGATCTGGGAATGGTTGAAGCATGTTGGGCTGTGGGACTAACTGGGCTAACCATTATACATTTACCTTTTAACAGTAGCTGACGAGACTAAACTCAATACAGTGGATGACCAGAAAGCAGGTAAGAATGGACACTTAGACTGTTGCCATAGAAACTGCGGTCCAAGGAGCTTATCATAATTATAGAGCTGCCAATCACATAGCACGTAAACATAAATATTCCAGGCTGGCACGGATGTTTTCATAGTAGGAAATCAACTGGTACAAGAAAAGGAAAATTTTCTTGCGAAGAAATTTATCACTGTAGTGCATAGTAAATGGAAATATAATTTAGTGCTTCAGAAACACTAAAACAACCTTGATCTTCTTAATTATATTTGTGTGGGAATGTTTCGTCACAATTTTTTTAAAAAGTCAAAATCCTGAAAGCGTGATCTCTTTGGGTGGATTCTTCGTTTCGAAGTCATCTATCTGATGCTTAGGTTAACATCCAAAAGTGATTCTCAAAGTGGCGATTTTTGTTTGACGGATAATGGCACAAATATAAATATTTTCATTGAAGGACAGTGTCTAGTATTGCTCTCATTAGTCACTCAGAAAAGCTTAGATCTTTTTCTGATGCAAGCATTGGTTCGTAGTTACCTAACATTGAATTAGACTATGTATTGCATCCTTATCTTTGTGAACCTGCTTGAAGGTTTTGGTTTTGTTTTTGTTTTTTGTTTTAATTTATTTATTTTTTGGCTGCGTTGGGTTTTCATTGCTGTGTGCGGGCTTTCTCTAGTTGCGGCGAGCGAGGGATACTCTTTGTTGAGGTGCGTGGGCCTCTCATTGTGGTGGCTTCTTTCGTTGAGGAGCACGGGCTCTAGGTGCATGGGCTTCAGTAGTTGTGGCTTGCGGGCTCAGTAGTTGTGGCTCGTGGGCTCTAGAGTGCAAGCTCAGTAGTTGTGGCGCACAGGCTTAGTTGCTCCGCCGCCTGTGGGATCTTCCTGGACCAGGGCTTGAACCCTGTCCCCTGCATTGGCAGGCAGATCCTTAACCACTGCGCCACCAGGGAAGCCCTTGTTTTTGTTTTTGTTTGTATTTTTAACTATTTAGGGCTTGCTTCTAAAATGTTGCCTAAATCATTCCGTAGAAACAATGGATTATTTTGAACTGGGTTTCACATGATAGTAGATTTTATATGTTATTTTATGACAGTAATCAGAGGAAAGTCTTTATGTGTAATTAAAGTCATGTGCTTTGTACAATTGAGCGTTTTGATTTATTATTATAAGTTCGGAGTAGAATTTTAATTATTCTAGATCCAGTATGATGTAGTTACACCACTTAGCACTAATTAGCTTCAATTCACCTTTTTAACCTGTAGTAGTAATTAGTTTTAGGCTTCTTGAAAAATATGTATCCCACATACATATGTAAAGATAATTGTGGACATGGTTGGAGTTTTCACATTCTGTAAAGATAGATTGTAAAAACTACATCCAGTAAATCATTGGATTAACTGTAGTGCAGGGCAATTAACAATAGCCTCAGCCCTTATTAAGTAGTTATTTTTTTAATCAAACATAACATTCATTGGAATTCTGAAGCAGAGCTAAAGAAAAGCATTATTTGATAGTTTACATATGTAAATTAGTAATAAGTTTTTGGAGTTAATGGTATTCAGTACTTTGCAAGAAGTAACCCCTGTTCAAGTTAATGTTTATAAAAAACAAATTGAGCTGCTCAGATTAAAGAACATGACTTTATATAATATGCCAATTAGGTAAAGTAAGGAAAATAGTTAATTTAACCAACTCATTAACAGGAAAAGTACAATTTATTATGATTAAAAAATAATAATATCCAGATTTCAACTGAAAACATTAAATAACTTTCATGGTGAGAAGGCAGATTTTTATCATCTAATTGAATCATCTGCTTTCATAGTGCCGTAGAACGTTAGTTAGATCCTAGATAAAAAGCATTTATAAAATACTATGCAATCTATCCTACCGAATTAAATTGGAAAAACTTGGGACAAAAAATTATTACATAGACATCAAAGTAGTTTCTGGTCTATTGCTTTTAAATCTACAATGAATAAAATATCTACACTGAATCCTTCCCATCCTCCAGTATTAGACAGTGAACAGATTTTCAGTTATTTTTCTTTCTTCACTTCACTTGAATTGCTAAGATTATCATGATTTTACAGTTTAGTCCAAAGGTTTTTGGTAGAGTCACAGTGGCATTTTAGTGTAGATCATCTGTCTAGCTGTAAGCCTTTCATAATGAAAATTGAATTCATTTCCCTTTGCCCTTGCAAAAGACATCCTCTCCTTTTTTTTTTTTGGTGAGACACGTATTAGTAGGTAAGAGTAGAAAAATAGACCTAAGGAAAATAGTATGATTATGATTTCCCCCTTTATTCCTGGATTTAGGAATCTTCTATGATATTTGGGGGGTAAATTTACTTTCTGCAAGAAAAGAAGGAACAGCAATAAGAGAATTGTGTTTCTAATAGTTTAATCCTTGAATATAAAAAATAAGCAAAATATCCCAATGACCTAAAAGATTTATATAAGGAGCTTCAAAATACTATTTTTAAATTATTATTTTAAATTTAAAATAATTTAAAAATTATTATTTTACATTTAAAATAATTTAAAATTTAGAGACATTGATTTTTTGTGTGTGTAAATAAAACTACTGTCTTGCCCCTACTTTATATAGTGAGAGATATTTTCAGCTTTTATTCCTGCTAAATGATAAGTTTATGATGTTAGGAATCTCAGTGATCCTCATTTAGGAATCTTATCAATTTATTACTTAACAAAATCTCTGTTAAAGTTTCTTTGACAAACATAGCACTTGCATGAATGAAATCCATGTTATAGATCAAGAGTCAGCAAGCTCTCTCTGTAAAGAGCCAGGGAGTAAATATGGTAGATCTTGTAGACCAAACAGTCTCTGGTGCAATTACTTAATTCTGATGTCGTGTGAAGACAAGGCATGGAGGATATGCAAATGAATGGACATGGCTGTGTTCCGGTCAGAATTTCCAGATTTGGCCCCTAGTTTGCTGATCCCTGTTATAGATGCACAAATTATAGATGTTATGAAAATTTTCAACCATATCTAAAGACTGTAGTTTATTAACCTACCATATACCCAATACCCACCATATATAATTATCAACATTTTGCCAAAATGTTATACTACAGTGTTAAGAATTTAGAGAAAAGAGTAGATAGGTAAGCTCCCAATTATGTTTACAAAATATCTATTGCTTATTTAGTTACAATTCCATCATTTTTTTATCCCTGATTTGCTTGTGTTTTGTTTCTTAATAAATACATATATACATTTATCTATACATATATCAATATTTATATACATGTAATATATATACATTTATTTGAATAAACACTCATGCCATATCTGAAATTATTAAAGCTTTTAGTGCTCTGAGTATCTTAAGTCAAATCTCAGCTAACTTTTCATACATAAATTATGGGGTTTTTTTTTTTTTGGCTGCGTTGGGCCTTCATTGCTGCATGTGGGCTTTCTCTAGTTGCGGCGAGTGGGGTCTGCTCTTCATTGCGGTGTGCGGGCTTCTCATTGCACTGGCTTCTCTTGTTGTGGAGCACGGGCTCTAGGCACTTGGGTTTCAGTAGTTGTGGCATGCAGGCTCAGTAGCTGTGGCTCGCGGGCTCTAGAGCGCAGGCTCGAGAGCTGTGGCCCATGGGCTTAGTTACTCTGCAGCATGTGGGATCTTCCCGGACCAGGGATCGAGCCTGTGTCCCCTGCATCGGCAGGTGGATTCTTAACCACTGCGCCACCAGGGAAGCCCATAAATTATGTTTTTATGATAACCTTTACTGGAAGCATCAAATCTTCATTGGAGATATATACGTAGATACATATAGATGCATACATGTATACATACATATATACATAAACATGTCCTTTGTGAAGCCAAGAATGTACTGAATATTTGCCATATAAATGTTTATAGGACCTAAATGGAACTAGTAAGTTATGAAAATTGATAGGCATGATTTATTCAGAAAAAGATCTTCCTAGTGCTAATTCTAGAAAATGTGAACGTAAATGTCCCTACCCAGGAATCATCTTTTCCCATTCTCTTTGATTCTTTGATTTCTTACTTTTTCTTTCATTTTTCGGAACAAAATTCATTTTCCTTCCTGTGACATGACCTTTATGGGTATTTAAAACATGAACTTGTCAAAAATAGGGCTATCGGGCTTCCCTGGTGGTGCAGTGGTTGAGAATCCGCCTGCCGATGCAGGAGACACGGGTTCGTGCCCGGGTCCGGGAAGATCCCACATGTCGCGGAGCGGCTGGGCCCGTGAGTCATGGCCGCTGAGCCTGCGCGTCCGGAGCCTGTGCTCCGCAACGGGAGAGGCCACAACAGTGAGAGGCCCGCGTACCACAAAAAAAAAAAAAAAAAAAATAGGGCTATCAAGAGAAAAAGTAAGATTGATCATCCTAGAAAGAAACATTTCTTGTGAATTTTTGTCAAAAAATAAATAATCAAATATATACAAACCTGCATGGAAAAAGTTAAATAAATTATATTTTTCTCCCAAGCACAATGGTTTATAGAATATTTTTTCTTCTTTAGAGTCATCTGTCTGCCTTTCTGCCTATGTTACATTTTAACATACTAACTTAAAACTGCTACCCCATTGTGAAAATTATGTGAAAGGTGTCATGTAAATGAATCTTACAAAGATAATTCTTGTTTTGACTCTCCCAATTTAATTTATATTCTGTTTTATACTCTGAGCAATGGAAAGCCCGTGTGAGAACTATTTGTCTTCTAAGTGATAACATATCAAGGCTACTCCATAATTATTGATCCACATATGGGCTGATGGCCCCACTTGGAGAGAAACTATCCAGCCTCTCCTACCCTACATTTTTTTTTTTTTTTTTTTTTTTTTTGCACCTGTCTTTTTAACAGTATAAGTGAAGAACTAGTTCTGTAACCTGGATTACCCAGCTGGTGGTTGCTGGCATTTCAGCCATCTAGAGGCTAATTTCATCTATCTCTGAGTGCTGGGTCAAGCAATGATGGATGAGTTTGTCTTACCTGTTTAAAGAAATCGATTTTGATTGCCTTCTAAAGCTTGGTTACCGTCTCGGGACTTCCTGCCCTAGATCCTCAAATCACAGAGCCACATTTTAAAAAAAATATTTATTTATTTATTTGGCTGCACCGGGTCTTAGATGCGGCACAGGGGTCTTCGCTGTGGCATGCAGGATCTGTTTTTAGTTGTGGCATGTGGGATCTTAGTTCCCCAACCAGGGATTGAACCCAGGCCCCCTGCATTGGGAGCGCAGAGTCTTAACTACTGGACGACCAGGGAAGTCCCCAGAGCCACATTTTTAATCCTCTGAATTCTCTCCTGCCATCCTACTGAAATTTCTTGGTAACTGTGATGTCTTGTTCCTTTTGTTCATCACCTGTTGCTCTTTGCAGGCCTGGAGCTCTAAGTACTCACATCCAGCTCTTGAGTCCTTTCTCCCTTACTTCTCTCTCTCTCTCTCTCTCTCTGTGTCTCTCTCTCGCCCTTATATAGTTTGTTTCTATTCACATCTTGTGTTGCTTTTCCAAGAGAACTACCGTTTTCCAGAATTAGGTTTCTACCTGGTGCCAGGGTGCCCTGTTTCTATTGGTGACACGTGGTCTCTTGTGCTTTTCTTACTTGCTGAGTTGTCCGAACCTGCACCATGATGAGGAAAAGCCTTGATGAAATTCACTGAGGTGAAAGTTTCACTTCCATTGTAAATAACTTTAAACCGCCAAACAATGATTTCAGCTACATTTTGAAGCTTACTCTTGGTTGCTTCCCTCAGCCTTCTCATCATTCTGCTTTTCAAATGAGCTCCTGGGTTTTCTGCCTCTTTTATATTATTGACATAACTTGGAGCAAATGATTTGACAACGATTTCATCTGTTAAGCTAAAAATGGAAACTAATAACTCAGAGTGTTTCCTAATGAGAATAGAGAAAATAGACCTACTTTGATGTACATTTGGGAAAAGCTAAAATTAGTTACTGTTACTTTACTTTTTATATCTTGCCACCCACAGTCCAGAAGTTGACGTTGAGCAAATAATTTATGTGCCTGATATTTTCTACAATTTGTAGATATTCAGACATGTAATTTTCTCCACTCATTCTAACTAAGATTTTGTTTTTGCAAACCTCCAAGGTTCTCCCGGCAGAGATGTGGGGCCTTCCTTGGGTCTGAAGAAGTCAAGCTCTTTAGAGAGTCTGCAGACAGCAGTCGCTGAGGTGACTTTGAATGGGGACATTCCTTTCCATCGCCCGCGGCCGCGGATAATCCGAGGAAGGGGATGCAATGAAAGCTTCAGAGCTGCCATTGACAAGTCCTATGATAAACCTGCGGCAGATGACGACGATGAAGGCATGGAGACATGTAAGTTTACAATGTCTGAAAGAGTAGCCATGCCAGGCATCTCTATAAAGCAGAAGTTCTTAAAGTGTGCTCCAGGGAACCCTAGGGGTTCCCAGCATCCCTTCAAAGGGATCCAGGAGATCTAAATTATTTTCATAATAAGAAGAAGATGTTATTTACCTTTTTTACTCTTATTCTCTCACAAGTGTACAGTTGGGTTTTCTAGAGGCAACATGTCACGTGATATTGCAATAGACTGAATGCGAGAAGATAGAAGAAACTTTTCAGCTAGATATTAAAGAGATTTGCCATTGTTCTCAATAATCGTTTTTGGAGAATACGGTGGTTTTTTTTCTAAAAACCATAATTTCTGTTAACATGAAATCTATTATTTTTTATGAAGTAATTTGTATTTTTAAACTTTCTCAGTTTTAGTTTAGTAAATATTGACAGACATAATCCACATAAAATTTTGAGTCCTTAATAAATTTTAGGAGTATAAAGGTATCCTGAGACCAAAATATTTGAAAACCACTGCTGTATAGTATGTCTTTAATATATCTCAAATGAGTACATGTAATCATCTGTGATTTTGATAACATATTTTTGTTTTGTTTTTATGAATTACTCTTGCTTTCTTTGAACTGAGCTAGCAAGACATATTTGTGTATGTGTATTTCCAAATTGCCAAATATTTTAAGCCAAGATTATTGAAAGTCAAAGGTTACCATGAATGAGCAATGTGTTTTCCATAGTGTATTGAGAAAAAAGTAACATTTATAAATACGTACAAATGTATGCTTCAGGGAGTTGTCACTGTAGTTAAGTATTTATGGTATAAAAATAGCCATTCAATTTAAACATAAGGAAGAAACTCAGTAGCATATTTACTTAGAAGAGAAAGGACTAGAGTCCTAACAGAAAAAATTGTTGATTAACTTATATTGTCCGTATCTACTAAATCACATTTTAGTTTTCTACCTTCAGAGTGACTCTACCCATCTAACCATTGTAAGAAAAGCTAGAGGGAGAAAGAAAAGAGAAGGAAAGCTGGAGACACCACTGCCCAGGGTCAAAGCAGAGATCATTTAGGTGGATTGTAAACAATTACAGTTTAACTTTTGGGTGAACCACTTCGATCACAGGTACCTAAGGAAGTCTGTGCTGGGGAAGGAGAGTTTTAAATGAAAGTCACATTCTGAGGAGATTTAAAGCAAAATTATATAATCTTTGCCTATCAGATATAATGTGTTTCGGACGATGAATATTTCTGCCATAATGTAACACACAAAGCAAAGCTTAGGAGAGGATCACTGCTTTCTCCCCCCAGATTTCTTAGTCTAAATCTGGACAGTTGTTCACTCCATCCAGCCAGTGATTTCAAATCTGTGCAGCTCATTGTTCCCAGATGAAGAACATATTTCCTATTTTTGCTGCCAATCTTGGTCTCCAAGATCCTGAGTCATATGAGTTTTCAACCCTCTTGGGTTTTTCCCGGCGTATCAGTGGTTCCTTGCCAGCCTTACCAGTATTACTCGCGCTGCCTTTCTAGAGTGAGGACCCTATATCACTTAGAGATCTTGCCTCTGTCCTGGGTGCATATTTAATAAGAGATACAGTGCTTTGGCACCTCCATATTTGTTTTTGTAAGCACAATTTATGCTTCTGAGCTTTTTTCTTGTGCTGGTTAAAATGTTATTTAAATTCCCTCATAAATGCAATTTTCTCACATATATCACTTATTTCAAATGTGCAACAGGGGATGGCATAGCTATCAGTACCAGGCATGTTCTTAATTCTGTAGCCTCCAGAGCTTCCCACTGGTGTGAACATCTAAATTTGTCCCTCTATAAACTTAGTCTCCTTTTTTAATTGGAAAGAACAGATTTAAGTATTTTATATGAAAACTTTTGTATTCAACTATCATCAAGACAAAACCCAGTACATAGACAAACTACGATTTGTGTAGGGCAGGGAAAGTTCTGGACGGGAGCTGAGAGAGACACACTGTGACAGCGTGCACCTTCGACCACAAAGTGCTGGGTTTTCCCAAAGTCCTGACTTTGTGATGTATTTTTCTAGACCAGTCTGGTGAACTTTGGATATGGCCAGAGAAAGGCAACTCTTGTACATTGCAAATGTTTGCAGTGCGGAGTGTCAGAACTGTGTGAGTAGGGTGACGTGAGCCTGGGGTCCAGGTGACTTACATCCTATTCACATTCTTCTCACCCATTTGGGATTTGGGTCAAGTTGCTTAACATCCTTGAGCTTTAATTCCCTCACTTGTAAAACTGAAGCTTTGGACGCCCAGGTCATTGAGGCTCAGATTGTGTGTGGCAGCGGCCAGTGAAGAGGGGAGCCTCGGTGGTCTCAGGGAGTCGGGAAGCACATGGACGCCTGAGTGGGTGGGCTCTGTCAAAGTCACCAGCCCCCCCACACCCCGCTGTCGCCTCAACAGTCGTGTGTTATTTATTGATTTACTTAAATTTTTTTGGGGGGGGGTGCTGTGCGGCTCGTGGGATCTTACCCAGGGGTCAAACCCGAGCCCCCTGCAGTGAAAGCGCCAAGTCCTAACCACTGGACCACCAGGGAATTCCCAGTCCTGGGTTTTTTAAATCGCTTTTCATACATTGTGGTTCTTTGTCAATTTTAAGTTTAAAAAAAAAAGGAAGTTCGCAGTTTTCTAGAAAAAGTTTGAAAAGCTCCGGTTTAGCTGGTTCCATTTCTGAGGTTCTTTCCAGTTTTAACTTTCCATGACTCAGTTTCCCCCTTCACTTACTGACCTCAGTCCTGCCTGCCCGCTTCTCTCATTGTCTGTAAGGTCCGCGAAGAAAGACACCACCGTGTCTTATTCCTGCGTAACCAGGCTCAGAGCTCGGCAAAGCATTGGAGTCAGTGACTGTTTGTCACATCAGTAAATGGACTCCTGCTTGACTAGCCCCACCGTTTGTGAGAGACACACACCCAGACACAGCGAGCTTCGGGCTGTGGTACTCGGGGCAGCAGTGACATGTCACTCCTGCTTGTGTCCCACACTGGACCTGCATGTCTGAGACCTCCAGTGCCCCAGCAAACCGTTTGTTTTTCTTTAAAAAAAGAAAAATACTCTCTCAAGGCAGGTGTTACTGCTGGTGGTCATGAGACTGTAACCTTTACGTATGACTAGGTACAGGTGTGAGAAGGAGGCCCCGCTTGGCTAGCTCCTCCTCTAGTTCCCTGAACACCATGCTTTTCCGAGTCAGGCTGTGGATTCTCCTGGCCTGACCCACACGCTCTCTTCCACCGTCTGCATTTGTGTTTCCGCTTATGCTCCTCCCTCGGGCATCCTTGCCCGCGCAGCCCTTGCCCGCGCAGCCCTCGCCCGCGCGGCCTCGCCCGGCATCCTTGGCGTACGGGAGCTGTCCCCAGCCACATGTCTAGGCCCTGCCATCCTCGTGCTCTGTGGGACGCTCCGTACAAGAAAGGGCCTGCCTTGTACGGAGGTGGGACTCAGAGGACTCAGTTATGGCCACCGTTAAATTAAAGATGCCGGGTCACTGTGGAGCAGGGCTCTGTAAGAGGACCCTGTCTGGGCAGACAGCCTTTGTTAGATGGCTGTCCCGTGAGGATGCAGTCCGTGCACCCTGGAAACACGGGGGCGGCATTACCTGTACCACCCAGCTGCCTGTTTCTGTCCCGTGCAGCCCTTTCCCACTTTGCAGGAAAGTCGCTTAGGCGGAGGCCTGGTTGACTGCTCTCGTCAGTGGGGTCGAGGTCCTCCCCGGTGACTTTCTTCCATGGCTCGGAACAGGCTTGCCTCTTCTCAGCAGCATCGAAATTGTGGCGCGCACACAACAGTGGAGGCCAAGAGACTGGGGCGGGAGCCACGTGGTATCTGGTATCTGTCATCCTCGGTAACACTTACGTGCTTCCTGTGGAGATGGCAGAAGCCAGCGTTTTTGTCTCTCATTTAATCCATCTGGCCTCTCCATGTTGTGTGTGTCTGTCTGGATCAAGATGGAGCTTTGTATTCTGGGACCCATTATCTCCGAGGCCCTACCTGCGTTTGACAGGTCAGGGCATCTACAATCTGCTCCCTGTTCTATGCAAATCACACTTCCCGCCTGGCTCCCAGCAAGCAGCTCCTACATCCCCCATAATAAATCAGTTTCTGTTGAAACCAAGAACATGGATGCTCTATATAACATTGCTTTGTTTTATTTTTGAAAATATGGAGTCCCGTTTTTTTTTCCCTATTAAAAGTTGCCAGATTCTCAGCCTTACTATCAATTCAGTAACAGGTTTTCGTCGGGGTCACGGAGGTGAAACACAACCAAACCAAAGACTATCCTATTAATTGTACTTCTCAATTTTAAGATCTATCCAGTTTACAATTTTAAATGTGAGAACTGTATGCCTTGAAAACACAGAGACAGATAGCTTTTGAGTTGCTTGCCTACTTTCTTATAGTACTCTTTTAACAGATCAGAAAAAAAGCACTGCTCTAAAATATACATAACTTAGGTTAGCAGTATGAGATTTGAAGAAACTGAATTTATGTTAGTAAATCAGCTAATCTGAAAGCTTCCAGGAGAATTTTTGTTTATTTTATTAGCTTCAAATAGCATATTGCATGAATATCTCAGATTTTCTACTCTCAGCATCCTCCACATTTCTAGCCACCTTTCGTCATTACATTTTGAACAAAAAAAAATGCAAACTAGGTTGTTATCTTAAGAAACCCCATTAGATTACTGTTAATCTGTAGTGGAAGAATTCAGTATAGGGGTTTCAAAGTCGAAGTACTTTGTAAAAGATTTCCCATTTGATTATCATAATGGATAATTGGGTGTTGATCTATAAAAAATATTTGTTCTGAAGGGCTGGGAATAAGAGTAACCTGTCTTGGGCTTCCCTGGTGGCGCAGTGGTTGAGAGTCCGCCTGCCGATGCAGGGGACATGGGTTCGTGCCCCGGTCCGGGAGGATCCCACATGCTGCGGAGCGGCTGGGCCCGTGAGCCATGGCCGCTGAGCCTGCGCGTCCGGAGCCTGTGCTCCGCAGCGGGAAAGGCCACCACAGTGAGAGGCCCGCATATGGAAAAAAAAAAAAAAAAAGAATAACCTGTCTTATCCTCTTATGCCAACTTGTATACTTAAGTATCACTTGCAGTTTAAGAAAAGGAGCTTTGATTAATTTTAGGAAATTTCTGAATGCAGTAGAGGTGTAAGCATGTGAAATAGCCGAAGCTCTCTATTCCTTACATTTCTTTTTCTAGGTGAAAGGTAAGTTAAGCTAAAAGTATGATGAAAAGTCACATATGAAGTGTTTGAATTATAGAATCCTCATTTTAAGCATTTTTTTTGATAAGGAAAAAGTATGTCAATAGATGACCAAGATCGTACTTAGAAACAAAATCATAGAATGCATGCCTTCTGATTTGCAGTCCTGTGAGTTTTCTAGAGTATTAAACAAAATTCTGAGTGGGAAAAGCCATTACCCTGAAACTACTGTAGAGTATGAATGAGTTGTAGTACCTAACATCTGATATTTAAGCTCTGAGCTCCTGAGGGGCTGGCGGTGGTCCAACCCAGTGGATAAACTGCCACTTGGGAAGCAGTGTGGTTGATGGTGAAGGGCCACTGCAGTGCACGGGTCACCATGGCACCAAACCGTGGGGGACCCACTCAGCCCATGTGGAAGTTGAACGGGGTGGGAGATCGTAGGGAGAAGGCTTCCCAGAAGAGGTGTTGTTGTAGGTGAGTAATACTGCTTGAGTGGTCTTCACTGGGTGCGTAGGAAACGCAGGGAGCCGGGACCACCTCTGGCCGCCATCATCTTATTAAGGTTCATGCATGCACTGCGGGTGAGGGCGCGGTGAGGGGTGAGGTTTAAGACGCAGTCAGAGAACACATCACAGGTGGCCTCGTTTAAATTATCTTTGTTCATACTAAGGACCTTAAAGAGCATTTGAAGAATTTCAAGGAAAGGAATGTGCTTGTTAGGGCTGTACGGGATGGCTTATTGGGGATGGGATGGTAAGTAGCAGTGCTGGTGGCAAGGCTGGTTCTGTGATGATATTGCAAGACTCCAGGTGAGTCGTGATGCTTGGCAAAGCCAGAGGAAAGGGAGAGACTGCGTTTACATGCTTAGCGTCTCACGTGTAAAGATGGATAATGATGATGGGATTTTGCTCATTAGTACCTCCGGGCTCAGAAACTTAGAATCATCATCTCACTGTCTAATCACTCCATTACCGGGTTTTCTTATTTTTTCCCCCATGAAATTTCCTCATTTCTCTCCTCCTGCCCCGTCTAGCCCCAATCTGCATTTTTTAATATCTGAGGTTGCTATTAGGATCTCCTGACTGGTCTGAGTGTCTCTACGTTGGCTGAGTAAGCTCTGGGATCACACTGTCCTCACAGTCCTTCAAGCTCCCGCGTGCGTTCTCACCCAGACCGTGCACTCTCTGTGAGGCTTATCTTCTCACTGCCCTGACTGTCCCCTACCCTCTTGTGTACATTGGTCTGTCCTCTTCCTTCTTCAAGACACTTATTCCCAAGCAGTCTAGTTTTCCTTTGACTTTCTAAAGCCCCAACTGGGTATGGACGCTCCCCGATTTACGATGGTTCAGCTTAGGATTTTTGGACTTTACGACGGTTCGAAAGTGACGTGCATTCCGTGGAAACCGTACATCTAACTTTGAACTTGGACTT
Source organism: Kogia breviceps (assembly GCF_026419965.1). NCBI lineage: Eukaryota > Metazoa > Chordata > Mammalia > Artiodactyla > Physeteridae > Kogia > Kogia breviceps. The sequence goes on from NC_081312.1 coordinate 170,891,947, forward strand.
TTGCCCGGGCAGGTGATACGCTGATCCTCTGCGGAGGTGCTGGGCACTGGCAGCAGCCGCAGCTCCCAGCCAGCCACGTGATCACAAGGGGAAACAACTGATACGCTGGCAGCTGTTCTGGTTTCCACTTTCAGTACTGTATTCACTAAGTTACAGGAGGCATTCAACACTTTATTATAACCTAGGCTCTGTGTTAGGTGCCTGAGCCCAACTTAGGCGAATGTCAGTGTTCTGAGCACATTTAAGGTAGGCGAAGCTAAGCTATGATGTTCGGTGGGTTAGGTGTATTCAGTGTTATTTTTGACTTAACGGTATTTTCAATTTATGTTGGGTTTAAAGGCCGTAACCCCATCGTAACTCAAGAAAATTTGTATGTAGATGTATCTGAGACTTTTTAATATAAAATATTTTTTTAATATCAAGAAATTTTGTGGATCTCCCAGTTTGGATTGTAGGGCATGGGAGTTAAGAACACTGGCTTTTAGGGGACAGTTGTTTTGATTTCTCAGTAAAAAGCAAAACAGAGCACTGCTCTCCATTCACTGTTTCATCACATTTGCACATTTTTATGTTGTTATTTATTTTTGGTTTTGTTTTTTCACTTAAATGAGTCAGAGCAGTGGCCTGGACACTCTTTCCTTGACACCGTAATTTTTTTGTATATTGCTAAAATATACGTTTGACACCAATTCAGTCCTTGATAAAAATAAAATTCTTAGTGGCAATTCCAACAGCACGGTTATGAGTGCTACCATTTTCATTGTATAGCCAGTCCATTGGGTCTGTTGAAAGGAAAGCGTTCAGGTTCTTTATACATTGTCCCCTGTGCACAGGAAACAGTGTCTATTGTGGACCATCATTTGTATGTGAAAATCAATTATACACTGAAAGCAAATTTGCAAGCGTTCAGAAAATGGAGGGTGTCACCCTCATTGTATTTGTTCTGCAGCATTCTCCTGGGCAGGGGGGGATAGTGGAGGTGGCATTCTACCAAGATCTTCAGGAACATTTTACCTGTTTGTTTGGAGGGGTGCATTAAAGAAAACTTTCGACTGGGAAGTAGAAGTAAAGAATGGTTTTTGATAATAAGTCTTAAACTCTTTGGAAGTGTGGTTTTATTGTTTTTGTCTCTCTACTCCTTACTCCAATGTAAACTAAGAGGTTGGCTTTTTTTTTTTAATGAAATAAATCTAATTTTAGAAGAGTGGGTTTTAGGAATCATCTATTTGAACATTCCTCCAGTTGCTGAAAACCCTTCTCTAAGCCTGCTGATAAATGTCACCCACTTCCTTCATGGCTTTTTCTCCTTTCACCGTCATGTTCTCTGTTCTTCATAATATCAGTTGTTACTCCCACCCCACATTTTAGTATAAAAGCTTCTTAATTCTTCTTGCCAGCTTTGTGTGTGTATGTGTTTTTTTTTAATGTTCTGAAAAAGCTAAGTTTTTCCATTGCCAAAAACTCATCATTCTAATGTTAAAAGTCAGGGTCCAGAAAAGCAGATCCTATTATTCAATACCATCTGTGTCACTAGCTGTTCATTTCTTACATCTTTTCTTCCTTTTCCAAAGTCAAATATTCAACTAAAATAAGAAACAAAAATAATATGTGTATACATATATTAAAATATATATGTATATATATTTATAATAAAATGTTCTCAAATCCTATGCAGGATTTGCAGTGCCTGGGAGTTCGGTCCTCATTTATTTTTATTACATTGTATTTTACCTTACATTAGTCAATAGAAATTGGTAGTGGTCAGTGGATTTGCTAAGTCTAGTGAAATTTTCTAATTACTAATGTCTCATTTTAACTCACTCATTTTAAATTTTACAAAGGTAGATTCTGAAGACTGCGTAATCTTGTGTCCAATTATTACGTTTAATCCTTTGTCTTCCAAAGTAAATTGGAAATTACTCAAGAATATGTGCTTCTATTATTAGATATTTCTAATTCCTAGAGTAGTTCTTTCTAAACAGGGAGCAGTAAAGGATGGTTTTCACATGATGGGCTATTTGTTCAGTCCACTCAACAAATATTTCATAACACTTCTTTGAGCTATGCCCTCGGAGAAGAGTACTTGCTTACTGGCAAATAAGAAGTAATGCTGTCATTTTCATCTCGTATTTCTCCGTTTTGTATTTCTCTGGATGTTTGTACCAATTCATTTAACACTAGTAACAAGTCTGAACAAATAATTCTAGTAAAATTGTCAAAGCTGCCTAGAGTGACATTAACTGCTAAATCTTACACTTGTGATAAATAGTACTGTGGATGTTCCCCAGCTGCTCTAAAGTTTGATTTATATAATGTACCTATTAGGATGCTTTCCGCTGCATTTAGTAGAAAACCCAGCTCAGACCAGCTCAGACCATGAGGAAATACATTGTCCTACGTAACTGGTTCATGAGTTGGGTAGCGTCCAGGATTATTGATTCCACAGCCTAACGGTGTTATCAAAGCCCCGCCATCCTTCTGACCCTTCTGCCACACTGTCCACGAGTCAGCTTACCCAGGGGGTAACTGCAGGGCTCAGAGGCCTCGTGCTTTCCTGATCACATCCACATGAAGGGAATGAGCCGTCTCCCCACACATGGAATATGTCCATTCGGGGTGATGGGGCCAGTCTTGGACCAATAACACTGGACTAATAAATCAGCAGGGGTAGGGGCCCATAGGCTGGTGTAAACTTAGTAATGAATTCACCCCTTGAAGCTGGGTTGCATTCCTGAGCACAATCAGAGTTCATTGGGAAGAAGAAATGGATTTGGGCTAAGCAAGCAATGGAGATCATTACATTCGCAACAGTAGTATTGCTTCTCAATGGAAAAAAAAAGACCATGTGGCTTAGAGTCAACTGTTGACAATGAAATGTGTGTGATGACCAGATCAGAGTGTTTATTTATGGCAGAAGCTACAGAACTTTGAGGTTCAATTGACGCCTAAGGTCATTTTCTCCATAATCATTACCGTGTATGTGCTCAGTCTTTTCCAAACTTCTTGGTGACCCAGTCCTAACGTGATATCTTGCAGAACTGAGTAGCTGAATTTGTCACATGGACTAGAATTTTAATTGAGCTGTATTTGCATCTGTTGAAAAATGGTAATTAGGTATGTCTTAATTATAGAATGTGCTGCCTGAAAGAAAAATAAGCAACTTCACGTTATACCTTCTTTAAAAAGAGAAACTTGAAAGTATCTGTTTTTATAGGTAATCACATGGGAAAGTAGCTGATAGTGCAGTGCCTAGCGCAGAAATGTTAGTCAAAAATAGAAATTTCCATTTGTTTGGAAGGAGGTAATCATCTTTCTTTGTGCAGACTATCTGCAGAAGGAAAGCAAACAATCTGCAAAGAGCAAAATTAAAGAGAAAAAAACGCAAAATTTATATAGCATTTAAAATAGTCAATTACCTAAATGTAGGCTTATGATTAGTCCGTGCGTTGTAATTTATTGTATGAACGCAATAGATCAAGCCATTTACGGGTGACATATTACCAGTACTTTTCTTACTTGAAAAATTTGTTTATCTGAATATCCTTTGTAGTTTAAGAGAATAAAAATATTTTATGTACCTTATTATAAAGGTAGTGTTAAATGTACAAAGACTGGTTTTAAAACTGAAAACAAAATCTGACTATCAGTGACCTTGAATACATACATTAAAAAAAAAAATTAAGCACGTGTAACCAATTTACTTAAGCTTTTAAAAACCACAGTAATTCTGCATAGGGATGGGGTAAAGTGAGATTCTTATTTTTCTCTATCAAATAATTTTAGCGTTTGAAGCATACACAATGTAATACTCTAAAAGAACATCTTATGTTTATGCATATGAAGGCACATATTGCTAAATATTTTTAATTAGTTGGCATTCAAAGGGATTAGTTACATCAGTACAGCCCCAGAAGAGTTTCTGTGATAGTGTATTATCTAAATCAGAATGTTCAGATTAAGCATAAAGAATTCTCAAATGTTCAGGTATGATTGTAAAACATTCCACTTGCTTGGGGCAGGAAACTGAGCGAGGAGTTTTGATTTTATAAAATGAGGTTACAAAACCTGAAGTTAATAAACGACTTAATACTAATTTTCTCTGTTTCACCCAGTTTAGAAAATAAGTTGTATTACATACACCAGGAAATTATTGTGACTATGAAAGGACTTGGCATCAAATGTGACTTCGGCGTATAGTTCGTCATGAAGGAGCTGCCTTTATTCTGTGACGGAGCCAAGAGCAGACATATGTCCCATGTGCTTCTCCCAAAACGATTAGGCAGAAAACTAGCAGAATTGCTACCGATCTTTCCATTCATGATTTATGATAATGATCCCTGTGGAAGACGAAGTCTTCTACATGTATTGAACTCGGGTTTTTTTTGTTTATAGTTTCAGACGTTGTAGGGTGCCAGGCAAGCCACTGGATAATACGTAGAGCACAAACAATAATAGCATAAAACTCTACCAGAAACTGATGAGAGCTTAACCAAGCACAGTGGCCTTCCTGGGGATTCTGTTACCGGGTGTGGCGTGTGTTGTCAGTCTTCATTAGAGGAGCGTAGACATTGTTCTGAAGCTAGAGGATGGTGATGTGCAGAGGTTGGATAAAAGTTTGTCTGGTTGGGATAAAGTCACGAGTCAGGCTCACCAGTAGTCTTCCAGATAAACAGCCATTTACGGGCAGCTGCTGTCTGCTTAGCAGTCCTCATTTTAGAAGTTTAGGGAATGGGAAACGGACCTGTGATCGTATCATATGAGAAGTGCAATAATAAAAGTTTGTACAAAGCGCTATGGACAGATAGGTGAAAGGAGTTTTGTCTGCGAGACTTTTAGAATAATCACCAGCATCCACTTATCTAATCTATCTTGAGCGTACCAATAGACACACCTAGGTTTTGTAGTTCCCGGGAACTTTTGAGAACTGTTTTATCCTGATTTGGTCCATTACCTCAAAGTTGAGGCCACACCCATTTCCCATAACGTGGAAGCCAGGGTCTACCATCAGTCAGAGCACAGCCAAGTTCAAGGGTGTTTTCAGACAAGATGCTCCAACCCTGCCTAAGCTATATTTACATTTTCTTGGGGAACGCCCCTTGCAAAGGCTACACAGCAACCCCCCCCCCCCCCCCCCCCCGGGCCAGGAGTCTTTCCCTGCTCTCTGTGCACCACACAAAAATGACAGCCTTAACTCAGCATTTATTTGTAAGGCTATGGATTTTCACTAGCAATGCCCATCTGAAAGCTGTAACTAACTGACTTTCGCTAACAAACCCGCACGATTCCTTTTCCATATGAGCTGACAGAGAGGGAAAGAAGCAACTTTTTAAAAAGCTGCCTTGTCTCTTGCAAGAGGAGAGTGGCTTCCAGTTAGCTACCCCAGTGCAGGGGGAGGCCAGCTTTTCTGCTCATCTCTGGTTGGGAGCCGGTCCTCGAGTCCCTGTGCACATTTGATTGAGCAGCTACAAGTCACGCTGCTGAATGGCTACAGGATTGACGGTGGGTTTCTTGAGATGCAGTGCTGGCTGCTGGAATGATCTTCTGGGCAGACCGTGGAGTGACTGGATGATAGATGGCCAAATCCATGCTGCATGAGTTGTGGAACTGAGCAATCACAGAGGTGATCAAAGACATGCATGAAGGTCTGGCTGAGGTACAATTGTACCAGAATAAAACAGTAGAGCGAGCCCCACACTGGCGGTGTGCTGGCCCCAAATCTCTCTGTTTCCTCCACAAGAAATGGAAGAAGTTGGTCTAAATGACCTCCAAAGTACCTTCTGGATTTAGACACAGTGGTATTTTTACTCTTTGGCTGTACCCAGGGCATGACCTGCTGGGATGGGAAATATGTTGGCTTGTGTTTTTAATCAAATGTGAAAACAAGAATTCTACACTTTTTCTGTTATGTTAAATAATTGGCACTTTTTAAAAAACTGAATTATTTGGTTATGGTTGTGCCATCATTTGATAGCATCCTCTATGATCTGTGAGGGTTGAATAGCAGAACAAAGGTACTAAGATTGTTTTTTAATGTAATTTTTATTTTACATTAGAGTATAGTTGATTTACAATGTTGTCTTAGTTTCAGGTGTATGGCAAGTTGATTCAGTTATACATATATCCATTCTGTTTTAGATTCTTTCCCCATATAGGCTATTACAGAGTATTGAGCAGAGTTCCGTGTTCCCTGCTGATTATCTGTTTTATTTTAATTTTATTTTATTTTATAAATTTATTTATTTATTTATTTTTGGGTGTATTGGGTCTTCGTTGCTGTGTGCGGGCTTTCTCTAGTTGCAGCAAGCGGTGGCTACTCTTCATAGCCGTGCGCGGGCTTCTCATTGCGCTGGCTTCTCTTGTGGCTCACGGGCTTCGTTGCTTCACACATGTGGGATCTTCCCGGGCCAGGGCTCGAACCCATGTCCCCTGCATTGGCAGGCAGACTCTTAACCACTGTGCCACCAGGGAAGCCCTGATTATCTGTTTTATGTATAGTAGTGTGTGTATGTTAATCCCAAATGCCTGATTTATCCCTCCCCCGGCCTTTCCCCCTTGGTAACCATAAGTTTGTTTTCCAAGTCTGTGAGTCTGTTTTTGTTTTGTAAATAAATTGATACTAGGATTGTTTTTTTTTTGTTTTCGTTTTTGTGGTACGCGGGCCTCTCACTGTTGTGGCCTCTCCCGTTGCGGAGCACAGGCTCCGGACGCGCAGGCTCAGCGGCCACGGCTCACGGGCCCAGCCGCTCCGCGGCACGTGGGATCCTCCCGGACCGGGGCACGAACCCGTGTCCCCTGCATCGGCAGGCGGACTCTTAACCACTGTGCCACCAGGGAAGCCCACTAGGATTGTTTTAACTGGTCTTATTATACTCTTGATTTTGCGTGTTGCTAACTCAAGTGCTGGTGGAGAGGCAAGACTGAATTTCATTTGAAGATACGTTAATTTGATCTAGAGATCAGTTCTTTGGGAAAGATTTCTAACTGTCTTATATATTTCTCTGTTAGAAGAAGCAGAAAAACACTGATTCATACTTTGTTTGTTGATGCAGGGGGAAAATGACCTCAGATTTCAAGGGGTAATCTAGAACCCCAATAATTCTTATTATCAATATATTTGTAAGAACAGCTTAGGCAGCTAATCTGGAAAAAGGTTTATGAGAATGGCTGTTGATGTGTGCGAAACCTACTCTAGCTACTTGTCATTCTTTCAAATGCAAAAAGTTGGGGGTATGCACCTGGACCATATGCTTACTAAGTGTTGCTTCAAAGTATGGAACATCGTTATCACTAAGCAGCGCTTTTATCTGCAAAGTTCAAAGGAGTGTGAGGCTGTGGATTTATGCCTTCGTGTCTCCATCCACCTCTGTTCACCTGCCATCGTGTCGACCAACATGCAAAATTATTTTGGATTAGAACATATAGGAGCGTTGGCTTATGATGTTGGCCTTGTAATGACCATATAAGGAAAAGTTAGACAGGCTGTGAAGATCCAGTCTTCTCTATGCAGAAATCACAAAGGGTCATACATATTTGGGAGGCTGAGGAAAGGCGTCCTGTGCTGACATTGGTGTGCTTACTAGGGAGTGGTGCAGTTGTACAGATTCATCAGGGGCTGGGGTGGAGCTACATCATCCTTACCCAAGAGGAGAGGAAGCTCTTGGCGAGGCGCTGCTTGTCTTCATTTCGCCAGTGTGGTACACAGGACCCTTGGGCTTGGCTGTGTGATGAGGGCTAGCTTATCCCCCCAGCAGTACAGGCTCTATATCAACGCGAGAGAATCCATCCGGCCCAGGAGCCAGATTACTGTTACTCTTACTATTACTGTTACCGTTACTCTCTTACTGTTGGCCCACGATCTTCACGCGGGAGTACACACGTGCATAGGAAGAATCGTCCACACCACGTGTTCATTCTAATCCTACTCAGAAGTGAACAGCCTTGCAGACCTAGTTGGAAATGTGGGAGAGAAGACCCTCACGCGACTTCAGCCTCCTTGTTTTTGTCCCTCTGGTTCCCTGTGTTCCTTACCTGCTTTGTGTGTTTGTTTCCTTCCCAGTGGAAGAAGACACGGAAGAGAGTTCAAGATCAGGGAGAGAGTCTGTCTCCACGGCCAGCGACCAGCCTTCCCACTCTCTGGAGAGACAGATGAATGGAAACCAAGAGAGAGGCGAGAAGACCGATCGCAGGAAGGAGAAAATGGGGAAAGAGAAGAAGAAGGACAGAGACAAGGAGAAGGAGAAGATGAAAGCCAAGAAGGGGAAGCTGAGGGGCCTGGGAGACATGTTCAGGTAGGTGCTGTCAGCCAGGGCCAGCCGGCCCCCGTGTGAGTGCCAGGCCAGTGCAGGCACAGCTTTGACGACCTTGTCTTTGAGGTCAGTGGAGATTTCTTTTTAGATCCCAGGCTTCGCTGCTGTGTTTTTACTTTCTTAAGGGTTGCACTTGAACTACTTCAGGCCCTTTTAAAGAGCCTGAAAGATGCTATCTTGCCAACCATGTAAGTAACTGTGGAGAGGAAGGAGGGCCGGAGACAAAGGGCCCTCACAGCCGTGTTTGTTCTTTTGTGCGTGTGAACAATTGTTCATTGTTGAAGTTGAACATCGAGCCCAAGTTAGTGGTAGCATATAAAGGTTCATTAATAACAAGTCTAATAAAAAAAAAATGTTACAAATAGAGCTTCAATTAAGCTGTGTTGATTAATGTAATACTTATTACTTCAGTCGGTAAAGATTTCATTAAATGCAGTCTCTGGCTGTTCCCTGACAGCTGTTTTTGTGCCCTTAAATTATACTGTAGGATTACTTAGCATATCATTTTTTTACAAATCATGGCTGCACAATAAAAGTGACAAGGCGTTCAGAAGTTGCTCTGAAACTCTCCCATAAACGTTCATCGGAGGTGATTTATAATATTCAGGTATTTAATGTTAAATATAAAGATTGCTTGATTGTTCCATAAATTAAACCCCTAAACATATCAAGATGATGGTTTAAAATTGAAAACAGATGGCATAGCCCTTTGACTCTTCCAAAAGTAGCTATCCTGCATTATGAATCCCTTCCTTTTAGCTTTTTTTTTAATTGCAAAATGTGAACAAGAGTTTTTATTTTCATAGAATTTCCTGATTTATGGTCCTGAGGTTGACCTCAATAACTCAGGGAGTTAGAGATAAGTCAAGGCCATGAAGCGAGGACTCAGGCCCAGCCTGCAGGCTACACCCATACCAGATGTGTCCTGTGGATGTCTGGCTAAGTCAAGTGCATGGAATAAGTAAACTACAGACACAGATCACACAGAGCCCGGCCCATTGGCAGTATCAGCTTTAATTTAAATACGGTCGCATTTCCATCTTCAGTGCTTCAGAACACTGGGATTTGCATCCTTTCGCACCAGAGTTTTTCTTGTTTATATACCGCTCCTCCTGAATGCATTCGCAGTCAGATCATCTTTCATCATTATATTCCGTGTCCAGGAACACTTACGGATGGAATTGAGCTAACTGCCACTTTATTTCAGTTTCTGTGTTAGGCAGAGGGCTTCTCACTCTATGTATGCAAACTGACAGCTCGTCATCAGGCACCTACATGATGCACAGAAATAAAGCTGTTGTCTATCAATTAACATTGAGGGAATTTGCACCCCTGTTTTCTTTAAATCAGAGAATATGAAGTAAGAGGAAACCTCCGCCCCTAGGATATACACATCCTGCCTGGAGCCCAGTCTCACTTCCAGGTGCCCCCCTCCCACCCACCCCCCCAGTGAATTCTTCCTGAAGGCTAATGGCTTGTAGGTTTCCTTCCTCGGCCAACATTTATCTGATGGATTCAGTGCTCTGTTCTTCTCATTGAATAAAAAAGTAAGCAAACTTCTAGATTGTTTATAATTATTTTAGAAATTATACATTATTTTAATTATACATTAGTTTTTCTGTAGCTTGGGACTCCAGAGTAAGAGAGGCTTTATGGTAGAGTTTTCTTTTTGGGGCCAGAGGAGTGGTGAGTTTGAGGACCATGGGGAAATATATGTTGTTTCAAAGGGACCCTGAATGCAACCCAACCCAGCCCCGTTTCTACTAAAAGTTCTGTAAAACACTGTATGATGTTTTCTCTAGATCAAATTCTACAGATTATACCTCTAACACGTAGTGAAAGCCAGCTTTGTGATAAAGAAGTTGACCCATTTGTAACTTCAAAGGCCTGAGTATTCTTAAAAATCAACTTCTGTGTTCAAGTGCAGGGGCTGAAGGTATTTTCTTAAAAACTGAGCTCACAGTCTCCCAGTGTTTAAGAATGGCTACTGAGGAAATCATGGGTGTCCACACTTTTCTGGGACCAATTTGCTGGAGTCAGCCCATGTTGGCTTGTGAGGGTCAGTTGCTCAATTTTTAGAAATTCTGCCAATTGATTGTTAAACACAGACATTATTAAAGATTAGGTAAGTTCTGTAAAAATCAAAGGTAATGAATAACTCAAAACTCATCACTTCCTAATTTATTTTATTACATTTCACTATGATCTCTGCTTTTGAGGTGATTTACGCCCACTGTATTGGCACGGTGCTGATGCCACACCCTGGTAGCTTAAAATGAGCCGTGTTGGGGGTACTTATACCCCAGGAAGTGTATGAATTCCACAAAACAGGGCTTTTTCTTCCAGGAGAGCCACATACCACCACATGGAGAATGCAAAGATATCCTAACAGGTTGCAGTATCTTGTCTAGTTGGCTTGAACGTGGCCCTCTTCTCTCTGGTTTCCCTTTGGGAAATGATTGAAGCTTGCTGAATATTCCTCCTTGAAAAGAAGTTGAGAATCCTTTATTAGACTAACAGAAGCTTTTTGTTTGGTTGTCTGTTGCCTCTAACTCCTTCACGGCATTATGAAATGTCCTTAGTATTTGAGAAGACCCTTAAAGCATTGTTAGACTTTTCAAAACCTTTTTTACCACCTTCCGTACCTACTGGATCTAATTATTTGAGACTAATAGACTTGCAGGTTGATTCTTTTATGTTTCCTTTTTTTTTTTTTTTTTAATTAACAGAGGGGAATATAGTAAGATTTTAAAATTAGTCTCTTCCTTCCTCTTTGTTCTTTTGAGGAGAATAGGATGTGATTCCCTTAGCAGTGTTGCTTTAAAATACCTTAATCAAAACGTGTATGTGCATATAATTTCTTAGAGCACTTTGTAAGAAGATTCAAGTATAGCTGCCCAACATAGGCCGAAGTACAAAGCAGGGGTCTGTGTGTGTGTGTATGTATGTGTGCGTTGGGGGATGTTGTTATGATTTGTTTCTGTTTTTTGGTTCAGTTATAACAGAAAGAAGAAGGTAAGGGTAAGGGGTATTAGATGTTGGGAGTCTAGCTTTTGAGGCATGTGAGCTTTTTCCCTTTAGTCTCTTGAGGGAATAATAATATGGTTTCCTTCAAAAAGCAGGCTCACAGGCTCTGCTCCCCACCGTGTCCCTCCCCTTGACCCCAAAGCACACACACTCTATTCCCACCCCTGTAAGCTCTCTGTGATTTTGTTTACATTTGATGAGGGCCACATAGATGTACCATATCTCAAAAACTGTACCAGAGGAAACCACGGCACCTTGAGTCGGTATTTTTATTCGTTGGTCTATACAGACGACATGGTTTTCTACTTCGTGCATTGAATGGTAGTCACAAAAACAATTTAATTATTGATAAACAGCTCTAAGAAAGAATGTTGGGAGTCACATGAATCGCTCCTCTGTTTATAAATTATGGAGTATATGAAGTGCAAAAGCTGCCTTAATGCAAGTTTTAAATCACAAATTTAAGTCTACAAGGAATCAAATGACAAATGTAAAGTGTCCCGTGTTTGTAGGAATTTCTCCTTGTATGTACTACGTCTTCTTTTGCCCCTAAGGCACTCCCATTGCCTTAATTAAAATGGCTTTGGATCTGAGAAGGCTGAGTTTCTCTACTAAAAAGGTAAACTTGACTTTGTTGATGTGATCGTTCTGTGTGAAAAGTGCAGGGCAGGGTGAGGGTCTGAAATGTGGAGGCTTTGCGTATATGTCTGATTCTCGGATGCATGGCTGTTCACATTTAATACTATAAAATATTTCTGAGAATTCTGCAATTGTATGAAATTGTCACCAAAGAGGGAACTGAGTCCATGCTTTAGAAGGAGAGAGATCTGTTGTTTAATGTTTGAAATGCATCCGTTTTTAAAGGAAGGCAATAGCATTGTTTAGCAGCATGTTTTTGTGTGAGTTTCCATCTCCAAAATGAAATAATCAGTAAGATAATAAACTCCCTTATTTAGGACAATATTCTCAGACAGTAAGCATTTAAAATCATGTATTCTCCTTTTTTTTTCAACCCTTGAATAAGTGTAATTCGTTGCTACTTTGCCTGAAAAATGAGAATCGTTTTCTTTTGAATATCATGGAATTGCCTGCCCTCTGAAACGGAAGGTTCCTGGACATGACCCCACTCACGCCTCAGGTGCTTTGTGTGGTGCTGTGACACATGATGGCCGAGGGCCTGTCGCCCCCTGGACCACTAAAGCAAGAGCCATGTTGCACTGTTACCGTGAAAACTGAATCCTCCAGTTACGTTGAAAATGATTCCCTGGGTCCCTACAGCATGGCTTTATTCAGTTCTGTACGAGGAAAAGGATAATTTAGTTTGAAAGCTTGTTTGGTTGAAATCAGATATACGGCTGTCTTTCCCTTTGTAGAATATGATCGTCTTCAGAACGCAGTGAACACGATCAGGTTTTAAAACTCGATGTCATAGTTTGGCTCGCACCCTCCAGGCTTTTGAGAGAATAACAAACACACGTCTCGGTTGCCTCCCTTACCTGCGCTCACTAACCGTGTGTCTGTACCGTGTTTCTCGTTTAGCCTGGCCAAACTGAAGCCCGAGAAGAGATGAGCAACAAACGAGAGTCCAAATGTCTTGAGAAGCACATATTGCACAGTTCTGTTCTTTGTTTTTGTTTTGTTTTTTAAACAAACAATAAATTTACTTTCAATGAATTCTCAGTGGCTCTTGACAGATTTTGTTTACGACATCAGCAGTTTTGATGGTTTCGTAACACCCACGATAATCGCTTTGGGACTTTCTGTTCTTGATGTCAAGCTTGGGGGTTTACTGCTTGACAAGGCAGAGAAGTGTTTTTTCCTCTCTTTTCTTGGCCCGTTTTCATAGTGGAAAACCAGAGTCCTCACTGCTGGTGTATTCAGAACTCACCCGCCCACACCCATCGGGCGCGAGGATGGGTGCTTTGAGAGTGCGCGATGTACCGGGCTGGTTTTGTTTGGCATGGCAGCTGGGGACACCGGCAGGTAGGGGGACAGTCTGCGGGCGATGAGGTGTGTGGGCCGGTGTGAAATGGACTTTTTGGCAGAGGTTCTTCCCTTGATGGGTTACACAGTTTAGACCAAAAAAATGGGGGGCTGGGGGCTGAGAAAACAGATATCTTTGCTCAGGGATGGCTGAACCAGCAAGTTCTTCCAGGGTGAAAAAGTAGAGCGACGTTGGCAAATAATGACCCCGAGGTTGCTGGGAGCGCAGGGAGTGAGAGTGCACGCTCTCTTATAAAAACCTTGCTGGAAGGATCTGCCAGGTGTTGTCATCACAGGTGTGAAAGCTCGTGCCGGTGGATCTCAGACCGTCCTTCCTTTAGAGCAAAGCCTTCATCCACAACCCCTTCATGCTTCATGGCCCCCTGGGATTTCGGAGAAACTGCAGAGTTAGCGCCACTTCCTGAGAATGGTAGAATTGCATCCGGCTCAAAAAGAAATGGGATGATGAAGAGGAAAGCCATGTCATAAGCGGCATTACGGTACTGGGATGGGAGCCTGTGAGAAGGATTCCCCTCCGCTCTGACCTGGGAGCGGTTGGCAGCCCGACCCGCGCACCCTCCCCGGCTGAGCAAACCCTCTGGTGCTGCCGGAAGGGAGCACACAGAACAGTGTCAGTCTGCTCACGTCAGAAATAGCAGGACGTGTGGATTTTTGCCTCGGGCCCAATTGCCCTGTGGATTAATGTGACCGGTTTCTCGTTGGCAGAATTGAATGACCTCCAGTGCAGCCTGCTGGTGATTCAGGGGACGCAGTTAAAATAAATGTGGAGAAAAATTAGGCCTACTTAATGCAACACAAGAGCAGTACTTTGTCGTGGGAAGGAGGAGCTGGAAGAGAACGGTTTTGCATACTTTTATTTGTTTTCTTGTTTGTCACCTGGACAGGGAACCGGTCCTTAATATAAGTGAGGTTTCCTCGGAATAAGTTCTGAATTTGTAAATCCGATACTTAGTATATGCTTCTTTTAATTTGAAAGGAAACAGGTTCCCGTTTTTAACAGAGGAAAGTAAGTGCCAGACTGACCTCTTAGCAAAGATGAGTCCTAGGGCAGCTGATAGCATCCCTGGTGAGGATTCTTCTGGCTGAAGCAAAGAGCCTCTGACATCTCCAGCGTGGAAACCGACTGCTGGGGGAGCCGAGGGTGCCGAGCGTGACGACCGGGCCTCGCTCAGACCTTTCCTGACGTTCTTGAACGCTGCTTTTGCAGAGACCCGCGGCCTGAATACAGAATGCAAGTGTCAAGGATGACACCTACTTTATAGTCTCTGTAAAGCAAACCTTTTCGTAAAAGAAATTTTTGACAGTTCTGAGATGCTAAGTCAATTTCAATACCAGACTGTGTAGAAAATGGCATCTTTTTTCTGCAGTTGATGTGAAAATTGAAGGCTAGTGACTATTCACTCCTTACTAACAGTGTAAATAAATACCACACACTGTTGAAAACTGCACTAGAAGACAGGCTTGGCTAACGACATCTACCACAGCATAGATTGGAAATATTCTGTCTGACTGTTTTTTGTTACCATTAGAGACTCTCTCTATATCTTTTACATTAAATATCGTGGCTCAAGTACCTGTTATTCCTAAATGGATTTTTGTCAAGCCACAAAGTATTATATAAAAGTAACTGTTTGATCCTTTCCAACAGTCTTTTAAAGAATTCACTGGGGGAGTGGCCTCTCACACAATGGAGTGTTGGATGGTTTTCTTCTGACCTATGTTTAATAATGGCCAATTGAGAAACAAGAGACGAAAACTGGGTTAGATTTCCTATCATAGTGAAATAACCTATGGTCTCCTGTGAACCTTTCTGCTTACATTTTTTCTTTTCTTTTTAGGACGGATGAGCCACCCATGCCTTAAGCTCAGGCCAGTCTCCCAAAGCTGTCTGATCCTTTCTTACTTAGGCCGGGACGTCGCTGCAGCAATTCTTTCTTCTCTCTCCTGCACCCTGATGCTGGCCCTTCCGTCCTGGATCATCTACTCTGTCCTACCCTCCGCCTTAGAGAAGAGTCTGTCTTGCCCTACCTCCCCTTCCAAGTACCCCCTCACTTTCCCATGTCCTCCTTTCTCCTTTAGCAAGCCCTGCGATCAGTTTCTACCTGCTGCCTCCGTTGTCCTGTTCTCTCTTAAACTCCCTTCAATGAAGCCTTCGTCCCCCTTGGCTCCCTAAAGCTTGTTTTCATCCGGCCACCAGCGGCCTCCCCTGCTGCGTCTTCCTGCTGTATTCGCACCCTCTCCTCGGTCCGCGGGACCCTTCGGCATGTGGCTACCTGCTCCTCTCTGATAGCACCCTGCCGGGGTCACCTTTCTCCCTGCCCACCCCGTCACTGTCTCCTTTGCCACTTCTGGACCTGCCCCCGTCCTCCAGATGTTGGAGTGCTCCAAGCTCGGGGCCTCAGTCTCCGTCTGTTTTCCTCTATTCTGCAACACAGAGCGTTTGCATTCTTAGGAAACAGAGCCTCGGGGCTCCAAAGACAGTCTGCTGGCACATGACTCCCAAATTCACATCCCCCGCTTGGGCAGCTTCTTTGAACCCTAGATCAGCAGAGGCTACCTCTTCCCCGGCGCCTGAAACCTAACGTGTGGGGAGCACACAGCTCCGGCGTTTCTCCGGATTGTTCCCCTCCGTCTTCCTTTCTCACGTAATGGCAGCTCTGGTCTCGCTGTTGGTTAGATCCAAAAGCTGGCAGTAGTCCTCGATTCCTGTTTTTCCTTATACCCCGCATTTAATCTGTTAGGTACAAACGCAAAGGCCCATTTGATCTGTTTTTGACGCATCTCTGGAACCCTCACACTTCTCAGCATCCCCAGCCCCTCCTGGATTTGGGCAGCAGTCTTAGCAGCTACACTCCCCGCCCCTGCTCTTGCTTCTCTTCTGTAGGTTCTGAACTTCGAAGCTAGAGTCACGGCACGTCCCTCCTCTCCACCCCCAGTTGGCTTGCAGGTCTCTCAGAGTGAAAGAGGAAATCCTGAGTCTCCCATTGGATGCTACAGGATCCACCCTTCCCCCCAGTCCCTCCGACCTCATTTTTTCTACTCTTTCCTCTGCTGACTTCACCCCGACCACCCCGGCCTCTCTTCCCTGAACTGCCAGGCCCACTCGAGCCTTGGACCTCACCCATCCCTCTACCAAAATAATCTTTTTGTCAGACGGTCACGGCCGGGTTCACTCTTGGACATTTAACATCTTCACTCAAGTGTCAGCTTTCAGGGGGCTTGTCCAGTACCACAAACTGTTCTCTCACCCACGGGACACCTCCTGCCCCACTTCTTGGCATTCTTTTTCTCCTTTGCACTTACCACCCCCTAACATATGATCCATCCCACTTACCTGGTTTAGTAAAATGTCGACAGTGTCAGGGACTGTTACCCCCTTTTCCCTTGTCTCAGGATTGGCTTCTGATGAAACCCAGGCTAAGATAATGTGTTTGTTGTGTGAACAGATAAAGAAAATCCATAAAATTGCTAGAGTAGGTGGTGCCAGTGCACGTGAGGAATTTCTACCTGGAGTGGTTTTGCCTGTTATAAGCAGTGACCAAACCAGGGCAGGGCTGCTTGTTCCCACCTTTGGGAGATGCAGTCGCTTCCCGAGTTGGCCTGTGACTGAGGGGATGGTCCTCAGGGAGCAAGTCTTTTCATGCTCCTAGAGCACATCATGTTCTTTGGTTTCTTGTGGAAGTGACTGTTTTCTCTGCTCTTAGTAGTCATAAATGATTTAAGGATTTTCTATTCCATCAGACTTGCAAAATAAGATGATACAGTTTCCAAGTTAAGTCCTCCTGTCGGGCAGTCCCCAGCCTTCAGTCTGGGGGTTGTATGGTTGAGGGTTCATGGGTTCAAACAAGGAGTAAGTGTCGACATTGCCCTACGGACGTCTTCCTAAGCCTCAAATGTCAGGCTCTGGGCGATGGCGTGAGATCCTGTCCCTAAAAGAAGCCAGAACCTTGGTTTTACTCTTCACAGTTCTCTGAATAGCTGCCTCAGAGAGAATTACCTGGTAGCTGACCTCCCCCTTCCGGGGACCACTCCCACCAGGTTTAGTTTACAGACTGCCCCACCCCTAGGTGGCGCTCTGGAGCTTTCCCCTTTTCCCTCCCAGCCCCACGGGGCCTGGAATGGCCCTGACCAGTGCGAGGTGTGGCTTGACCAAGATGGGGACATCTCACTTCCTTCGTTTCTCCTTCCACAATGTCTGTAACGTTTATAACTTATCTTTCCCCTGTATTGAAAACAGCGTCTCTGTTTCTCACGATCTTTTGGTTTATGTTACAATTCTGGTCCTTAAAACAAAGAAACTAAAGGAACAACTTTACATTCTCTGTCGACACAAAGGAACAGAGACTTTGAACTGAACTGACACAAGCTAACTGGAAAATATCCCCACTTTCTGTCCTAAGCTCTCTCCGTCTCTGCTCTTCCAGTTAATTTAGAGGGCTGTCCATCCGAGACCACTTCTTGGCCCTCCTTTCTGATTTTGGGGGTGACGGGCTGGTCGGTACAGCTTTAGAGAGAAGAGCATCCTTTGGCTGGCCTGCGTCCACTGACCAGGAGTAGTCACTGAGCGCTGGGGCCGGTGGACCGGCCGCCCAGAGCACTATTTTCGATGCTCCTTTAACTCCTCAGAGTCACCTTGTCACCAGGTAGGTGCTCTTTTTAGCCCCATTTTATGGATGAAGAAACTAAACCCACAGGTTGGGAGAGGTGAACTAGTTACAGAGGCCACCCAGTGGGTGAGGGCGGGGCCGCTGGGTTCGAAGGCCTGTCGCCCTTTAGGGGCAGGTTTGCACCCCTCTGCTGGACCACCCGGCCTCCTCAACCTTTTCTTGTGGGTTCTGCTGCCCCAACCCCATGTGGGAGCTGCGACGGCCGTGAAGGTCGTCCTGTGAAGTGGCCCTGCTGCTAGCCGGGAAGCGTGGAACGCAGTACCCTTGGAACCTGGCTTCTGTTCCTATTTGATCTCTGAAGCTTCTTCTCTCTGTGGTCCTCTCTCTCTCCAAAATACTTCTTAAGGACTCAGGAATTTTACTGGTAATTAAGAATTCCCAGTGGCCACATCCCCTTGCCCACAGCTGACCCTCAAACTGGACCACTAGCCCTCCTGCTCTGCTCTCTCAGGATGGTCCCCTGGTCCTGTGAAGGCTCTGGCATCCTTCCTGTTTTCACACCTCATTTCCCTTCCCTTTCTACACACCTCCGCGATGGATCCATCACTGCTGTCTGGTTTATTTTTTTCTATTAAAATAATTGTGAGGCCGTTCGTCCTTTCCTGGGAGTATGCCCTCAGCCTCGACTTCCTCTTCTTGTCCTCCGGTGGGTCTTCTGCCCCCTCCGTGTCACCCACGCCCCGTCCCTGCCGCCCACATCAGCACCTGCCCGGCCCTTGGATGCGCTCAGCCCCGGGGCCTCCGCTGGGAGGCTCTCCCGGCTCCGCGCCTCCTGCCTCGGTTCCCCCGCTCACTGTCCGTCTGGGGTCATCATCCCTGGCGTTGCCAGATTCCCACTGTTGCTTGCAGAGAGATAATTTATCTAATTCCTGCCTCTGTAACTGATTTTAGCCATCAGGAGAGGATCTCAGGTGTACTTTTGAATTCCTAGAATTTCAGGTTTCTTTTCTTTCCTTTCTAATTTTATCTCCTTTTAAAATATAATGCCAAAAACATTTTTAATTGAGAAAAATGAGAGCATCTCCTTTATCTCAGTATAGGTTGATTCTGGAACAGTTTCAGACAGGTACTCTAAGAAGAGGGCGGTTTTCCTTTGGTGTGTCTCTAGAGCCTAGCGGCAGCCGCTTGGCAACAGCAAAGCACTGACAACCGCTTGTGCAGAACGCTCTCTACTGCGCGCGCACAAGCTGTCCTAAGCACACCCGGGAAAGGCGACTCCCCTAAAATAAACCTGGTGTGATGTGTTTCCACAATCAGGTAAGTATAAATGAGCAGTAAACCTCCCGGTGGGCCATCATATTTGATAAGTAATTCTATTAAAGATGAACTGTCACGGCTCCTTTGCAAACTGGCGGGTGAGAGTGGAGAGCTGGGGCCAAAGAAGGCTTGTGAAGGGCAGTGCCTTCCCTCGATGGTGCTTCGGGCAGGGAAGGCACTTACCTGCTGGGGGGGTGCGACGTGGGCCTCTGGTCCCGATTACTTCTTTTTTGTTGTTTATTGAAGGACAGTTGATTTACAGGGCTGTGCTAGTCTCTGCTGTACAGCACAGTGACTCGGTTATACGCAGATAGACATTCATCTTTTTTATATTCTTTCCCGCTGATGACTTCTTAAGGGAACGGCCTCTTCCTCCCACCACGTCCAGTGCCCTCGCTGCCACCCCGTCAGCTGTGCTGTCGGGCGACTCGGAAGCAGGTGCGGGATGTGCAGCCATGCGTCTCACGCAGGAGTCACCTGGGCAGTGAAATGAATTCTGAGTGTTTCACTCTTGACCCGGAAAGAATTGTTTCCACCCACGAGGGGGTGGATTCTTTTCAAGTCTGTTTCGATCCTTCGGTAATTGTGAGGTGAAAGCTTTAATCCACACATTCCACGAATACTTAACTGGAGTCCTGCTCCAGGCAGGCTAGGCTCGAGGCCAGGTGCGGGGGGATTGTGTGACGGGTGTAACGGGAGCCCGAGGGGGCCCTGGGCCTCAGGAGGGGGCCTGTAGGGGTTGAGGGGGGGCTCAGAGAGCCGGGGGGCTCAGTCCGGGAGGCAGAGTCAGCCTCCCTCCAGAAGATGACCTCCAAACCGAGGTCCTACAGATGTTGTGACTTCTGTATCCGAAGGCGCTTTTTGGAGGAGAGGAGGAGTTTTCATCAGAGGGATTCAGGCGCCTTTGATGTGATCCTCAGCAAGACACACATTCCACCTGTAACCCAGCGAACACATACGCGCCAACAACTCCAGTAAACATTTTGCCGCCTGATCCCTGACCTTCCTCCTCGTGATGGGCTCTAATGCTGAGAGGCATCAGAGTATAGAGGTTGAGGGCTCTGGACTCTGAAGTTAGATGGCTCGGGGCCAACTCCCAGCTGTACCCTCAGCAGCCTTGGGTTTAGGGCAACTTTTTGAACACCTTTGTGCTTTACTTTTCTCAGTTGTAAAGTGCGGATCATAATGGTAGCTGCTTCCCAGGGTTGCTTGGAAGCTCAAGTGAGCTGGTATGTACAAAGCACTTTAGAACCCCTCCTGGCACAAAGAATGTGCTATGTAATTGCTAGCTGTTATAGTCATTATTATTGTTCGGTAATTCCATTTTCGAAAAGAATGTTGAGTCCTACCAAATCAGTTTTACATCTTTAATGGGTTGCAACACCCAATTTGAAAAATGCTGTTTAGGGGGTAGAAATCCTCTAGGTTTGCAGAGGTGTGGCGGGGGGGGGGGGCGGGGGGGGGTCTGGAGGCATTTGAGAAGCAGGGTGGCTCATCGTGAAGGACTCATGACTCAGTTAGGACCTTATCCTGAGGACACTAGGAAGCCTTTCGAGAGAAGGGCTTGATAAAATTTACATAGTTTTAGAAAATAATAATTTTTAATTTTAAAAATTAAAAGGGCTGAACCAGAGAGAATGCAGGAACTCTGTTAGTTCTCTGTTGTAAAGATCATGGTCAGAAATGGTGGTGGCCGAGGGGACAAAGATACAATATACATTTCTCAGGAGGAATGTAGGCTACTTGACTGTTCGGTTAGATATAAAAAACAAGAGAGAAAGAACAGTAAGAAATAATTCCATGTTCTGGCCTGATCAGCTGGATGGATTGTCACGTGCAGACAGGAAAACCCCGGAAGAGGATCGTATTTGTATACTTGGGGGAGAGTGACATGTTGAACCCGGTGTTTACTTATCTGCAGGTAAAAGTGGAGGCGACAGGGGCAGAGGAGGGGGAGGCCTGGCGAAGTGAAGATTTGGGAGATGAAGACAGAGGAGGTGACTCTGAGCCCGGGGCAGTATCAGTGGAGGGGCTGCCGGGGAATTGTGTGCAGGGGCAGAGGCCAGAGCTCTGAGGACCCTTCAGATGCCTGGGGGCTCAGCGTGGGGACTCAGTCGGCAGGAGGAGATGCTGGTGATCCAGGAGAGGCCGCTGCAGAGAGAGGAGGAAAACCAGAAAAGTGTGGTTGTCAAAGCCAGGGCAGGAGTACGTTTCGTTTTTAAAAATTATTTTATTTTATTATTAAAGTATAGTTTACTGTATAGTATTATATGTTACAGGATGTCAACATAGTGATTCACAATTTTTAAAGGTTCTCCATTTATAGTTATTATTCAGTATAAACTATTGACCATATTCCCCATGTCATACGGTATATCCTTTTATCCTGTCTTACACCCAATAGTTTATACCTCTTGCTCCCCTATCCCTAATTGCCTCTCCCGGCTTCCCTCTCCCTACTGGTAACCAACAGTTTGTTCTCTATGTCTGTGAGTCTGCTTCTTTAAAGAATGAAATTTTGCCATTCGCAGCAACGTGGATGGACTTGGAGGGCGTTATTTTGCTAAGTGAAATAAATCAGACTGAGAAAGACAAATACTGTGTGATATCACTTATACGTGGAATCTAAAAATACGACAGACTATGAGTGCATTTCTTACTTGTTAGAAGGATGTGCTCTCACCAGGGAGTCACAAGTGCTCACGGCCTCGGCTGCATGGGAGCTGCTGACGTCAGGAGGTGTCCCTGGACCCGTGTTGAATGGTGACCGTTGTTTCGTGCTATACTTCAGTGTCTCTTTGTGATGCCAGTACTGACAATCTCCTGACACTAGTTCTTGTTCCAAGTTAAGGATATTATATATCAACTCCTGTTTCAAGAAGCATAGCTCTTTTTCCCCCCCCCCCCAACACTCTCTACACAAGCACAGAAACCTGTGCCAGATTTCCCTGTTTTTGAGCAATAGAAATGATGTTTTTAAGTGGCATGTTAATCCCAACTGCAGATATTCACAGAGGTTTGTAGAAATTAGGATTCGAGGTATCAATTTTTTTTTTTAAGTAAGTTATTACCAAAATATAACTTGGAAGAAAGATGAGTAAAATGATGAAATGGTTTTGTTGACTGTGGGATCGCTCTTTCCTTCGAGGCGGGAGAATTTATCATCTCCTATCTCTGTCCTGTTCCCTCCTGTTGGCAGTTGTGGGGTTGCTGTGCACGTGACCCGAGCGGGTGGACCCTGGTGACTCAGGTGCTACGTGACAATAGGACCCTCCTCCACTTTTCTCTCAAAACAAGAAAAATCCTGAGGTCAGATAAATTGCTTGCTTCATCAAAGAACCAGCTTTAAAATTACCTTGTGTGAAAGATATTTTTTAAAATATTGTGACATTTAACCATTATGATACATACTCAGGGGTCCTCATTTTCAGACTGTGCTTTCCCAGGACCTACTTTCCCAAGATTCATGAGTGCTTCCATTCCTGTGGCTTCAAAAAAAAAATTTTTTTTTTATTTTTTAATAAACTGTGATTTGCAGATATCTTTGTTTTTCAAGGCAACACTGCCATGTTTTATGTTCCATCCAAGGGGATATGACGTTTTGGCTATGTTCAAGCTCTTCATGGGTTTATATACTGTTGAATTGGTATATTGAGCATGACTGTGATTTTAGCTTATTGCCCTTTCATGAAGCGTTCCTGGCTGTGCTCTGCTTATGTGCATAATTTTTAAAAAACCTTTTTATTATTTTTATATGCATTTTTGCTATCATGAATCATTCTGTGTATTCTGTACTTTATAGCCATTGCTGCATTCAAAAACATTGCAACTAGATTTCTTTCTGGAAATATATTTCCCAGGAAAGTGTCGAATTATATGTATTTCCTGCTGTGACACAATTTTGACTTCTTTTATACTTTCAGTAATAAGGTATTGTAAACTAAGTAATTTTTAAAAAGCAGAAAATGTAACTAGTTAGCTATTGTTTGGTCATAGTTAGAAACCATTACAAAGCTTTAGAAGGTTATTACTAAGATTTTAGATCTGTCTTCTCAACTTCGATGAACAAATAGAAAAAAAATTATATAACATTTTTCCTATGGAACTCTTTTCTTGAAAGGTCCCATATTTAAATATAGTTTTATCCATATGGGTCTTATTATCTTTACTGTCAAAGTTTTACACTTTTTCTCTTAGAGTAGACCCCCGTCTAGTCTGGCAAAACTCCTTTGAACATTATTTTTCTTGTGAGATGGGAGTTATATAATTCACTAAAGCAGGGTTTTCATACTGTTTCCAGATACTCTGGTCAGCAATAGAACAGGATACTTTCTTCTAGAAGTATCTTCCACTGTCCTGCATACATGCAGCTGAGCTGCAGCTGTCTAATTAGAGAGAAACACCATTAACAGCCAAATAATAAAAAGTGTGTGAAGGTGTCTCTGCTCCCCCACTGGAGAAATGCCCACGTAGCATCAAAAACAACGAGGGGAAATGAAATCATTTCTGACTCAGGGCGCGTGGTTTGCTTCTTGTTTTCTACTGAGAAGTCTTTGTCAGCTCGAATAGCAGTATTGTCCTGAATGGAGGAGGCTCCTGTTGGTGGGTTTTTTGGTTCTCATTTAGTTCTGCTCTTTCCCTCTTGGAAGGCTGCTGGCCCCATCCTGCTGTCCCTTGGCCACCATGGACCGACTGAGAGGGTGACATCTTGAAGAGAAAGTTAGTTGCTGGGAACTGTAGGACTGAACCAAGTTGAGGTATTGATGTGAAGATGGGATCCTTTCCAAAGATGTTGCAAAGAATGTAGTCTCCTTTCCTTTATTTGGGAATCTGAATGCCTGAAAGGAAACGCTCCTTCTTGCCTTCTTATCTCCGAGCTTTTATCTGTGAGAAGTTGTTTTGGTTGTAGCACAGTAACTGTGGTTAAAGGATGACGCGGCTTAGTTTTCTCTAATTTAAAAGAGGTCTGGGGCTTCCCTGGTGGCGCAGTGGTTGAGAATCCGCCTGCCGATGCAGGGGACATGGGTTCGTGCCCCGGTCCGGGAGGATCCCATGTGCCGCGGAGCGGCTGGGCCCGTGAGCCATGGCTGCTGAGCCTGCGCGTCCGGAGCCTGTGCTCCGCAACGGGAGAGGCCACAACAGTGAGAGCCCCGCGTACTGCAAATAAAAAAATAAAAATAAAAAAATAAAAAATAAAAGAGGTCTGTGAAGATTGACCATCCAAGCCTTGTATGATGGCCACAGAGCAGCAGCAATGTCACTACCTCTTTTTTACTCAGCCATCCTTAATATGTATTTCTTTATTTTTTTAATTGTGGTAAAGTACATATAACATTTACCATCTTATCCATTTGAAAAAAATAACTTTTTACATTGAGGTATAGTTAATTTACAATGGTGTGTTCGTTTCAAGTGTACAGCAAAGTGATTCTGATATTTATGTATATATTCTTTTTCAGATTTTTTTCCATTATAGATTATTATAATATACTGAGCATAGTTCCGTGTGCTATACAGTAGGTCCTTGTTGTTTACCTATTTTGTATATAGGAGTGGGTATATGTTAATCCCAACTTCCTAATATGTCTTCCCCCCCTTCATCTCCTTTGGTAACCACAACTTTGTTTTCTGTGTCTGCGAGTCTATTTCTGTTTTGTAAATGAGTTCATTTGGATCATTTTTTTAGATTCCACATAAAAATGATCTCATATGATATTTGTCTTTGTCTGACTTACTTCACTTAGTATGATGATCTGTAGGTCCATCCATGTTGCTGCAAATGGCAGTATTTCATTCTTTTTTATGGCTGAGTAACATTCCATTGTGTGTGTGTGTGTGTGTGTGTGTATACATACACAAATATATGTGTGTGTGTGTATATATATATATATATATATATATATATATTATATACCACATATGTGGTACATATCATATACCACATCTTTGTCCATTCTCCTGTCCTTGGACATTTAGGTTGCTTCCATGTCTTGGCGCCATCTCAACCATTTTCACATTGCTGTGTAACCATCACCGCAAGCCTTCCCCAGCACTCCTTTCATCTTGTAAGATGGAAACTCTGTCCCCTTTAAGCAGTAACTTCCCGTTCTCCATCCCTCACCCCTAGCAACCACCACTCTAACTTTCTTTCTGAGTTTGACTACTCAAGGTATTTCATATAAGCGGAATCACGCAGTATTTAACTTTTTTCGACCGACTTATTTCACTCAGCATAATGCCCTCAAGTCTTAAACATGTTGTAACGTGTGTCAATCGCTCCTTCCTTTCTCAGGCTGAGTCATAGTCCATTGTATGTATCCACCACGTGTTCTTCATCCATTCATCCATCCGCAGACACTTAGTTTGCATCCGCCTTTTTTGGCTGTTGTGAAGGATGCTGCTATGAACACGAGTGTCTTAACGTGTCGTTGTGTCCTCGCTGTCACTTCCTGGTGACAACTCTGAGCATCCTGTCAGAATCCTAAGCAGGAAGAAGCAGGAAGGGGAAGAGGCAGCTGCTGTTTTTTATTATGATTCTTACAAAGGGAGCCCCCTCTGTAAGGGTCTTCCCGGAAGTGCCGCCATCCACCTCGATGAGCCGGAAGTGGAGACTCACGATGATAATGAAATAGTTAATATACATGGAGTGCTGGTATGTGCCAACACCGGGAATGTATCGTCCATTTAATTCTCAAAATAAATCCGTGAGGGTGGTCGCATTTCATCCAAGAGGTTGAGTGAGTCGTCCAAGGGTAGTAAGTCACACAGCTAGTAAGAGGCAAAGCTGGGATTGTAACTCAGGAATCTGGCTCCAGTGTTAGGCTCTTGACTGCTATCTTCTGTTCCTGTTTTCAGAGGAGCTGGGGAAGATAGTTTTATCTCAACTAGGCGTATTTCCTCTCCCTACCAAATCGGGGCTCCGCTTCGATGGAGGAGGAGGAGAATGGACATGGGTAGGCAACTAGCAGAGTCTGCCCTGGAGCGCCTGCCCCTGGGAGCTGCCTCTCCGTCTCACGGTTTCTGAAGCCCGGTGGCCTCTGGCCTCTGAAATTGCAGCTGCCCCGTAGCACTGGGTTGCTGGCCACCGTAACGCTGCCGTGCCAGCCAAGCCCCACCACCGGCCAGATCATTTTGGCTGAACCCAAAAGACGGGGAGTAGAGCACAAATCCTGGAATACCTGATTATATCTACCACTTGAAGCGGTCATGGTCTCTCCAACGTCGGGAGCCTAGAGGAGCTAGCTGGAAACACAGGAGGAGGGGTTGAATACATAGATATTTTTGTTAGAAAATTGTTTCTGTTATTTACTGAGTAATGATTTCTGCCAGCAGTGCATTACCTGTTTAAAAACATCGTATTTAATCTTTGCTACTACTACTTTTTATAGTTAGTATTTTTATTATTTAATAGTGCCAATTGCCACATATCAGATAACCCACGTCTTCTTTTTTTTTTTTTTTTTTTAACAAATTTATTTATTTGGCTGCACTGGGTCTTCATTGCCGCGCGCAGGCTTTCTCTAGTTGCGGTGAGCGAGGGCTACTGTTTGTTGCAGAGCGCGGGCTCTAGACGCGCAGGCTTCAGTAGTTGTGACTTGCGGGCTCTAGAGCGCAGGCTCAGCAGTTGTGGTGCACGGGCATAGTTGCTCTGAGGCATGTGGGATCTTCCCGGACCAGGGCTCGAACCCATGTCCCCTGCATTGGCAGGCGGATTCGTAACCACTGCACCACCAGGGAAGTCCAACCCATGTCTTTCTGATTTTGGAGTAGAAGTTCTCAGTCAGTGTTCTAATGTTGATTGTACGAATTTGGTGCTTTTTTAACCCACTGATTTGTATGGATATATTCCCCCAATATTCCAGCTAGATCTTGTCTTCTGGGACTTAGATGGTCATCAGCTTTCAACCTTAACCCTCTCTGTAGAAAGAGCTTTCCTTCTTCAGTGTGGAGGAAGTAGTCCTGAAATAAATGATTGGTTAAGACCAATTACCTTCTACTATCCTTTGAATCCTCTTCTTCTTTGTAAATAATAAGGCTATCACATTGAACTTAGTTGTTTGTCTTAAACCCTAGCCCAGAAGTTCTCAACCCCCAGGAATTTGCCCCACAGGGGACTTTGGCTGTGTCTGGTGACGTATATGGTTGTCACAAGTAGGGGTGTGTGTGTGCTGGCATGTGGTGGCTGGAGGCCAGAGATGCTACTTAACAGCCTACGATGCACAAGGACCCCCTCACCCCACACACATAGGATTATCTGGCCAGCAATCTTGACAATGCCAAGGTCAAGGAACCCTGCCCAAGCTCAACTGCCGTCCAAGATGCGGTTGAGTTGTTGACCTTCAGATAAGTTTCCCTGGATGCTTTGGTGTTTTGTGTCCGATTGTCTCTGGTCCATCTATCAGCAATACGTCTCAGCCATCATTCTGTGTGGAGGACCCCTGTTTAAGAGTTAAAATTACATCGACCACTTTCGAGTATTTTACAGTCTAGTTGATGTTACGCCATTTAAGGAGCTTATGTGGTGACCTTTCTTACAGTTTACTTTGAACGTGATTTCAGTGCAATAAAGATTTTGCTTTGCTTTTAACATATAAATGAACATGAAGAACCTAAGGGGCATTCGAAGGGGTTGAGGTCAGTCTAAGAGGGAGAAGGGTATTCTGTAGTGGAAAGAACTTGGGGTTTAGAGTTTGAAGCCTTCTT
Organism: Kogia breviceps; assembly: GCF_026419965.1. Taxonomy (NCBI): domain Eukaryota; kingdom Metazoa; phylum Chordata; class Mammalia; order Artiodactyla; family Physeteridae; genus Kogia; species Kogia breviceps. The sequence continues at coordinate 170,919,911 of NC_081312.1, forward strand.
TTCCCAACCCAGCTCCACCATCTCTGGCATTTAACCCATCAGCCTCAGTTTCCTGATCTCCACTTTCTTCACATTTCGTTTTAAGAACAAAATGAAAGACTGTGTATTGAAAGCTTTGTGAAATTTTAAGGTGCTGCATATCTGTCAGCTCCTGTTGATTAAGTTCTTTTCTCATGGGCTTTTCTCCCCTGAGATTAATTATTCCTGCGTTAGTTCCTAGATAAATATTCTGAGTGCCTTTGCTTAAAAAAAAAAAAAATGTATAGTTTATTTCTATCCAGAAATATGTGTGTATACATATATATGTGTGTGTGTGTATTGCCCTCAGTGAAATGAGGTTTACTAATATACCATGATTATACTAGTTTAGGCCAGACAGGTCGAACTTCAGCCCAGGAAAAGCAACATAATGATACCCTGTAACAGCTGCTGTAGCTGGGGAGACGTGGGGATTTAAACCGACTGCGATTGGTGTTGGCTCCAGTTCCAGGAGGGTTTGTTGGACAAACATGCGTGTTCTGACAGAGCCCCACTTACGCCTTGTGTTTGCCAGAGAGTCATGGAGCCTCAGACCACACAACAGGCAGTACAGACGTGACAGTTCTTAGGAGGTGGAAGTGAGTTGGGAATGAGAGGAATTCCAGGCCAGTGCACAAATCTACAAGTTCTGTATTGGAATGCTTGTTGAACTCTTTAGCCAAATAAGGGAAAATGTGGTGGTTGGCCATTTGTCAGATTTCATGTCCCCTTCCCAGGAGGGGCATGCTGATTGGAGGGGAGACCCTAAACCTGTCTCTTCCTCCTGAGCCCCTGTCATTGGATCCCTGAACCCACCCCAAGATCGTGGATCGCAGTCACCAGCTGGGTTCTTACCCACGGGTGAGTCACAAACAATACTCAGTGCTGTGCATCCTAGTGGAGTGAAGCCCCAGGACAGAAGAATAAAGAAAAGAGCCATTGCCAGGTTTTGGTGTCACACGGTCACCTTCTGTATGTGTTAGACTTGCCAGGACCCAGGTGCACTGTAAGAACACCGATTTTAACCAAGTCTGTGACCTTAGGTGCTTTGTTCTTTAAGAGGTGATGTGAGTCAGGTAGACGGTGGCTGTGGGCCCTGAGGCCTGAGGGGCAGCATTGCTCGTTGTTCTTTGTCTAAGAATTAGGTGTGGCCTCCAGCTCTTGGCAATTTGCCTGCACAGCCCCGTTGGTCAGCTCCTTAATGTTAAATCTGAATATGCAAATCAACTGAAAGATAAAAAATGAAAAGCTCTGACTCCTAATTTACTCGGCAGAGAGTATTCTCAGAAATGTGAATCATCAGAAATTGGTTCCTTTCATCGACAGAAAAAAGTGCTGACTGACACCTTAACTTTACATAATGAGATCTTTGGGGAAGTTTGAATGTTTCATAGTTTCCCCGGAGTTGTTTCCTTCCTCCCCTCCCCCAAACGGCAATGACCACGTTATCTATCTGTCTTTACCACTTTCATTTGCTCTGTAAACATAAGGATAAGAATATATTGGAGGGTGTTTTAGCTGAAACTGTAATTAGGTGTCTCGTATCAATAGTCAAAACATAGACTTTGAAGCACAATACATATTTAACTGCGGGTGAGTATTTCTGAGTCAAAAAAGATACCCTTAAGCTGTGTGTGTGTTTGCATTACTTTCTCAGCATTTATAACCCGGATGCCAGTTTGAGCCTCAGATAGGCAGATGGTAACAAATAATTAGAATTATCTTTGTTACTAAATACTCCTGACTTTGTCCTAATAGAAAAAAAAAAAAAAAGGTATGTTGTAAAGTATCATTCTATCTTTTACTTTTTCTTCTTTCAAGTGCCCTTTTATGTAGATGTGTTTTTTGACTTAGGTCTCATTAACATTTCTTATAGGAACTGCCTTTGGGGCAGTACCACTTATTAAATTGTTCTGATGCTTTAGGAAAAGGAAAACCATGGTAACCAGATATAGGGTGTGATTATTTGCCTCTAACGTGGCAAAGTGTTGGGTTTAACAAAAGAAGCTTAATACAAATGTTCCAATTGACCCTTCTCATCACTCAGGCTGCTTAGAGCTCAATCAATCTCTCATTATTATCAGAGTTATTTTAGCAAAGGCAGCAGTGATAGTATTTTTCATAATCACTCCTTGAGCCAAATGTAATTTGCAATTTGTAGTATTGTGTTATGAAACAATAATGCATTAAAATGAACAGTGCAAGAATTAGGAGTGTAGTGGTAAAGAAAGGATCCAGAGAAGTAGTTGTGGGATGGACATGGCTGATTTCAATGCCAAATTAAGCATTTAGAAAAATCAGACTTGTGTCTTGTTTTTACTATATTTAATTGTGTGTGTGTGTGTGTGTATATATATATATATATATATATATTTTTAAATCTTATATGTAATAATATATATATTATTTATTATAAAGGCAATGTAGTAGCTGGAGGGAAACAAAAAAAATTACCATATTATTTGCCTTTGCGTGTTTGGTGTTTTGAGTTAGCATAGTTTGATTACCTGCGTGGGTATATTTTGAAAAAATGAGGTATATCAAGCCTTATAAAAATCCTGTATGGAACAGTCATTACTGATTGACCCCTTTTTACAAAGAGGAATTTATTTACTACAGAAAGTATGTAGTGTGGTCCATGGACTAGCTGATGTCAGGGAAGCTTTAATATCATAATTAAGATATACCTTCACCCATCTAATGTCATTTGACTTGAATGGCTCTAAGTATAGATTATAAATATTATTTCAGAGTTATTTATATGTTCATCTTGTGTTTTGAAGGATTACTATGCTTGCTTGTTGTTGTTTTTTTTTTCCTTAAGCCTTTATATCTGGATCCCGCGCTATTTGGGGTGTGTGTGTGTGTGTGTGTGTTTGGTTTGGTTTTTAAGATCTTTGGAGTTTATGATGATTCTTATAAAGTCAAAATTGTTAATGTGCTGGGTTCAAGTTTCTTAATTGCTTTACTATTTCCTTGTCTTTATCCGTCCTGGACTCCTGCAGTGTCAGGTTACTAGGCATATCTGTGCATCCTTGATTCGATAACACAGGCTACGCAGGGGAAGAATGCACTTCTAAGGGCATTTAATGGGGGTCCTGAGAAGGATATGTTGTCCATTAAGGGAACGTCACATGTCTGAAGGCTGTTCTAGCTTGGTTAAGTAGAAGCTATATTTTCTTTAAAAAAAAAAAAAAAAGTCACTTATTTTTTTTCCTGGATGCCAGGCAACACAAATTTAGTTTATTAAATCTAATCAGACTAGCACTGATGAAAACCGTACACAATCAAATAATGATTCTCAAGTTTGCAGATTTCCTTTTAAAGAGAACCCCTGCTACACTGCGCTGACTTAAAACCGCATCCCATTTGACAAAAGCACTATCAAGTTGTCATGTACTCTTTCCGGGGCTGCTTCTCATCATGGCTGATTACCAAGATGTTTTTTGCCTAAATGGGAGCTTTCTGCTTTTCCTAATCAGCCCTCTTTTCCCTGATTGATCCAGCACTGCCAAAAGCCACTGCTGAGCAAATCGGTACACAATCATGGTAGCAATTTCTTTAAATGTCACTAACATATGGAAGATCCTGTATGGGAAGGACACATTAGAAAGGACTTTTTCCCCTCGTTTATAAAATGGAGGCTGAGGCACACACATAAAAAAGGTAGGGCCAGAAACCACGAGCACATCATCATACAAGAGAAATGCACGCAGTGACTTCTTGCTGTTTTACCCTCTGATTGGGTTTGGGCCATTTGACACGCTTCTGCTGTTGCCTGGCACGATTTGCATATATTACATAGACAGCGTTGACTTCTGGAGTGTCACTGCACTTAGAAATATTGGCAATGTCTTAAAGATGGGTATGTGGCAGTTTGTGTGATCTTTTCCAATGATTAGAATCAGTTCTTGACCTTGCGTCTGAACTCCTGGCCTTCGTGGAAAAGTTCATGCAGGAACAATGTCCCTTGGACCTCCTTGCTTCCAGCAATACAAGATTTATCTCATTGATTTCACCCAAGATGTTTTAATCAGATGCTCTCAGTATAAAAGCATAGAGTGACTGGCTGATTTGGAGGTGGCTGGGTGTGGTAATAAAGAGTCTTGGGCCGGAATTCTGGTTTTGCTGCTTACTTCCTAGATGACCTGTTAAATCACTAAATCGCCCTGTGCTTCCTGAGGTTTCCCCTAAAGAATACATACTTAATATGCCGGTTATTGGAATCAATGAAATCGAGTATACATAAATAAGAATTCAATAAATTCTAGTTAAGTGTTGTTAAGTGAACAAAAGAGTCTTCAACAGGTGCTCAGTTCTACGTGTCACTTAGGAGTGAACTTTGTGGGTCTGGGAATTTCATTTTCTCTAGGAGTGTCCAAGTTCAGACCCACCAAGGTCTCTTTTTTTTCTTTTTCTTTTTAATTATTTATTTATTTATTTTTGGCTGCATTGGGTCTTTGTTGCCACGAACAGCGGCTACTCTTCATTGCGGTGTGCGGGCTTCTCACTGTGGTGGCTTCTCTTGTTGAGCATGGGCTCTAGGTGCTGGCTTCAACAGTTGTGGCACGTGGGCTCAGTAGTTGTGGCTCGCGGGCTCTAGAGCGCAGGCTCAGTAGTTGTGGCGCATGGGCTTAGTTGCTCTGCGGCACGTGGGATCTTCCCAGACCAGGGCTCGAACCCGTGTGCCCTGCACTGGCAGACAGATTCTCAACCACTGCGCCACCAGGGAAGCCCCCACCAAGGTCTCTTAAACTCACTGAGGTGAACTGAGCTCTGTTCCTGACTCGCAAGGTGACTTTGCACAGCTCTGTATGCAGACCTCTTGGGCCTCAATTTCCTTGTCTGTCAAATGAAGACATTGGACAAGGTGACTCATCTCTAGGCTTCCATCTTCAGACATACGTGCATGTAGAGCTTCAGTGCACTTGGACAGGAGTGCACTAGAACAATCTAGCAGAGACAGACTCTGCTGTAGACTCTAGACTCTGCTAGACAGACTCTAGCAGAGACGCTTGGCTAGATTTTTATTTTCTTCAGCTAAAATTTAGAGCAGTTACGTTTTAGGGCTTTAAGGCAAAAATTAGTTCCTAAGTTCATCACCAGGGTGATGAATTAAGGGAAGTCACCGCTAGCACCAGGAACGTGGGGTAAGATTATACGAGATTTAACTGATAAAGAGCTTGTAGAGATACTTGGATCCAAAACCATTTAGGAAAAGTATCACTCAATGGGGATGCAGGAATGGCACAGGACACTGTCTTCGGTTTTGCTCTACAGGTTCTTGAACTCGGCCCGCTGGGCAGCTGGCATCTCTCAAGGATCTTTAGGGCCCTGGCACATTAGTACAGCAGGCAGTGGTCAAAGATGGGGTAGCACAATGGCTGTACCAACACATGTGTCCACCAGAAACTGGAAGCTTCCAGAAAGAGACAGCGAGTTTCTGGAGAAAGGGATGATTAAATCACGTGATGGTGCACATATGTAGAAATGAGGGGAAAACATAGGGCAGGGGATGGAGTTAGAAGACTGTGTTGACCATTACCAGTGTGGGAGTTGTTGGGTGTGGGGGGAGGGCGCAAGGCTTCTGGTAGCTGACACTGAATTTGGATTTGTGCCATTTTCACTTCTCTCCCCAGCCAAGCAGTGTCACTTAACCTATACATTTCTTAGGGTAAACAGTAAGACAAGTCTTATAGCAAAGCCCTCCTTAGACCTGAAGACCTCTGTTGAGAACTACCAGACTTCTAGGTGACATTTCTGTGAGTTATTTTGGAAGAAAATCTTATTTTAAAAATTATTTCTCAAAACTTACAAGATAATTGGTTCTAGATAGTCTGTTCATCTATTTTTAAATATGGCAGCAGATTTTTTAGACTTTCTTTTTTCCTCTATTGTGTTTTCAAATATGATATTAAGAAAAGCCCTTTCATTACAAAACCAATTTTATTTTATGTATAGCAGGATGCTGTGTGTTATCATTCAGCCTAATCTTTCCTAAAGATCTCTAATTTTAGTAGCAGTAGAAAATATAGTAAAAATAGTTCAGTGTTATTTATACCACAGAGAGAATGAGGTTAATTTGCTAAAAACCAAAATGATGGTTGAAAAGCACAAAACTCTTATCAGTTAATTTTTCATGATGGCTCTTTCTATATAAAACCAGCAGAATTTTGTTGCAATCCATTGTGACTGTTGGTTTGTTTGTTTTTTTCTTCCCGCATTCATCAACAAGTGCACATCTCGCCCATCACTCTTTGCAGTAATAATATATATGGCTGATACTGGCAGACGCAGTGATCTCATTTGTAGCGCGTCATGGTAGAACCCATTTGGCAGATTACTTGGAGATTAGCTGAATGGAAACATCGCTGTATCCTTTATGAAGAAAGCCATATGTTTAAGCAAAGTTGCAATCAATTTCACTCTGATAAGACGGGCTCATCCACTGTATCCTTCTGTGAAAGAAGTCTTCAGTGGCTTGTTGGCACTTTTTTCATAGTACCTTCTGTCTCCATGGGGCAGTACCTGTAGAGAAATTTTTCCCTTTCAATTTTTTCTCAAGCTCTCTATTTTTTTTGGTCTCTATTTTAAATAAAAGGCCATTCTACTGTATTAATGCATCCTAAGATTTGACCAAGAAGTTCTTCCAGAGGTGGCAGACATTTCTCTTTGAACATGTGTATGGGGTAGTCAGGAGGCAGTTGATGAAACTGATTCTCTGCTGCGAATGGATTTGCTTCCTGGACAAACTATTAGCACAGTGCTTTTTCAGCTATGCTGTTCCTTGGAAAATGATCCATTTGAAATTCATCTGTGGCTTTTAAAAGATAATAAAATAAGTGTAACTGATGTCCTCCAAGTTTCTAAGCATCTTGCTATTAAATGATTGTCTTCATAGGTTGATTACTGATTTCAGCTGTGAAATTGACTGTGAGTATGTGTAGCTGAAATTTTTCAATGACCTCTCCTGTCGCCCTTTGAGAAAGAATTAAGCAACTATAAATTAAGATGAACACTAGAATAGATTGGCAATTAGAGTGATGAGGAGATAGCTAATTCCTTTTTCTTTCTTTTTTTTTTTTTTTTTTTTTTTTTTGCGGTACGCGGTCCTCTCACTGTTGTGGCCTCTCCCGTTGCGGAGCACAGGCTCCGGACGCGCAGGCTCAGCGGCCATGGCTCACGGGCCCAGCCGCTCCGCAGCATGTGGGATCCTCCCGGACCGGGGCACGAACCCGTGTCCCCTGCATCGGCAGGCGGACTCTCAACCACGGCGCCACCGGGGAAGCCCCCTTTTTCTTTTTATACTCTGGAATGGTTGGTATATTTTTTTCATTTACAGCCTTTATTTCATTCTGTCAAAAAGTTATAGCTGAGGGATACATTTTTACCCGTTAACAAGTAATGTGCTGTGCTTTTATAGTATGCCTTAAAGAAATCACATAATTTATTAACTAAAGCAGGCATTAAGGGAAATGTCCAAATGCTAACCTATAAACATTTTATCTATGGTTTGTTCAGTTTTTCATACATTAATCTTGAAACTGTAGTTTTTAAAAGGAAAATAAAAGTTTGATAATAAATTTACAAATAATAAAATAGTATATTCTGGTGATTATGAGGCAGCCGAGGAAACTAATATTTTGACATCAAATACAATGAGAAAAAAAATTCACTTCCTAAGTATGAGTTGGGATTCATAGGGTTTTTTTCTTTTTAATCGTGTATTTGAGATAAAAAACTGAAAGTTGGTAGACTGAGATAGAAAACTGAAACTTTCTTCACAAAATAGGACGAAGACCATTTAAAAAAAGATGTTAACAATAGCTGATTAAATTCAGTGTTAGGTTTTGGGTTGAACATATCGAAACTGCTTTAAAACATGGGAAAGGCAACCACCTCAATTTTCCCCCACATTATTAACTCAAAGGGCAGCTTCTTCTTGGAAGATTCAACTGTACCTTTTGGTAAAGATAGATGATATATGTTGTATGACGGTAGTGTTTCTCAAATATGATACAGGGTTGAATGTATGTAATCTAGAATGTGAACCAGCAACACAAACAAAACAGGTCAATATGGCAACGTTGTATTGTTTGAAGGATATTTATGAACTGAAAAACTAAATGGTTAAATGATTTACCTTTAGGAATGTGTATTATAAGTAAAATGTCACATAGAGCTGATTCACTTCATTGTATAGCAGAAACACAACATTGTAAAGCAATTATACTCCAATTAAAAAAAAAATAAATGTCATGTATTAAGATTTGAACTTGACACTTTTCTTGAAGTTAGACTTTAATACATTTTATATTTCCAGGTGCCTCAATGTTGCAGAATTTTCATGATGGGATTCACATGGGCTTTAAATACCATCTACATGCTGATGACACTCAAATGAATATGTCTAGCCCTGTCCTTAGATGCTCAATAAATTTTTGTCAAATGTTGGCTCCTCCTGGGATGTATCAGTTGTTTATGTTTGCTCTTTCATTTATTAATTCATTCTATAAAGACAATCATTATGCTTAACTCTTAGACATTATTGATATATTGACAAAAACAACGGAAAGAGAAAGTTTTTATTTTTAATGCTTTGTATCTATTCGTTTTAAAAGCATAATACATAGTTTCTCCCCTGTGAGAGATCATCAGTTTCGGGGCTTAAGTTCCCAGGGAGTTTTTCTTTTCTTTCTTTTTTTTTTTTTTCTTCTTTTTTGCCACTGAAAAGATCTTCTAATTTCTAAATAAAATTAAAATTTAAGGGTAGATTTGCTTGATGGAAGTTAATTTTACAGGCAGTTTTCAATGCCATTTAATAATGCACATAATTTTGAAGGAATAGTGGTGGTGAGACTTTAACTTTTTTCTATTTTAACATCTTGAGAATGCTTTCCCTTACTTATTTCCAACATAGTGTTACTTTGGTGAACCCATGAGATATTCCCATGTACACTTCCTGCATAGACCAGTATTTGACATCAGATTTATATCAAAAAAGAAAGACATATGCTCCCAACCACACCAGTAATTGAGATACTTTTTTCTCTTTTATATCAGCTTTGGACCAACTCTTTTACTCGTCTCTTTTTCAATATGATTAATTGTCGCCATAAGCCAGATTCCTACTTTGTGCTCAGAAAATCCTTGGTATACTTTATATATTTATGAATGCTTAGTTGAGTAACTGTCTATAAAAGATTTCTTTTTTGAAACATCTGGTGACCAAATCACTACAGATGAATATTATTTCAGGGTATGGAACACATGCCTTCCAGGCAACATGGTCTGGAGAAAAGTAGAAAAAAGTAACAGAGCAGGAAAAAGAGTGGATACCAAGTCTGAGGTTTCTAAGGTATTTTGGATGCCCGAAGGGAATAATATTAGTGTTTTTTTGGAGAGCCTCGAATTCAGAGCCCACATGTGGAAATGTGTGTGCACTGTTTCTGAATTGCGTGTTTGTTCCTCATGTTTGTTTTTGGTCAGATACAGATTTCCAAGTCAAAGATGCCACATTCGGCGATAGCTTTTCATCAGATTTAGGAACAGTATTTGTTGAGACTGCCTTAAAGCTTTCAGTTTAATAAGCCCAAAGTACGATCACAGTGTAAATTATCCTTTTTATTTTGAACCTTGCAAATGTGACCTTGTTTGTCAGTGTTTAAACTATGAGGAATGTTGCCAATAAAACTGACTGTGAAAATAAAGAAGAATAGTTGTTTATGGAGAGATCATTAAAAAGATGATTATGGATTATCATTCTGCAGTCCTAAGAGAACCCCACTCTGATGCAGATTTTTATCCTCGGCACCTGACGTACTCGGCACTCTGTTCTATACATTGATGGCTTGTGTGTTCAATAAGGATGAACTGCAAGGATTTTGTTGTTATTTTTGTGTTGCCTAAAGAAAAATGGGTATGGAGGCCATTTCCAAAAAGGGTGTTCTCCGGAAGTTCTAATTAAAAAGGATTAAAGTAATCTGATTGAAAATATTAATACTGGGCAGGAGACATTGGGGCCTCCTTTTGAGGATGCTCACACTTCGTTGAGTGCATAGGTCTTTATCCCAAAAGAATGACAACGCGTTTTGTATATATTGACAAGTTAGAATTTTTTGTTATCAACAGGTTTGGCAAACATCGAAAAGATGACAAGATTGAGAAAACGGGTAAAATAAAAATGCAGGACTCCCTTACATCAGAAGAGGAGAGAGTACGGATGAAGCAGGAGCAGGAAAGGTAGATTTCAGTTATTTGGTTGAACCTTATTAGAGGGAGGTTCTTTTGTTCCTTTCTACTCTTTCTTTCTTTCTTTTTTTTAGTATAAAGAAATTGCATTTATTTTATTTTTGTTTTTTTCTGTGTCAATCCAGATACTGATGGTTGGATGAATACAGCATAAAGAACGATTAAAAGAAAAAACCTTATATTTATTTGAGGCATTAAAATGAATTTTATTGGTTTTAGTTAAGATCTTTGTATAGGAGATGGTATGGCATATGAGATGAATAAATCAACTAATGATCAATAAATCAATGAATGATCACTTAAAATCACAAGATATATGTAAAATTCTGTCTAATTCATCTGTGAATATATAGTATATTATAATAATTTTAAAGAAACGCTCATCTGGAAATAAAACTCTTTGAGTTTTTATATCTCATTTAAAATATTTTGATTTCTAATAAGAATTGAGGAGGCTGTTGGTTTTTTACTGTGTTGTTTTCCTATCAAATCTGACATCTATTTCTTTTTTCTCCTTCTATTTTGCTATATTTTTGTGACATTTTTTACTTAAATTTTACTCCATCTCTTCCAGAAAGATTATTATCTATTGTTGAGTCATTTCATGTTGGGAACCCAAAGACCAATGAAATGAATGAGAAGTTACTTGAAGCAGACACTTGAAAACCATTTTATGAGCAATTAGAATTTTTCTCCTTATAACTCATAGGGGGATGAGAGAATCATCTCACCCTTGTATTATTATTGCAGGCTTGGAGTGAGCTTCTCTGTAGCAGCTATTTCATTTCAAGCTGCCAGAGCAAGAGCTACTATGCCTCTTTTACTTTTAATAATCTGGGGTATCAGGAGCATGAGAAGCCTTGATCAAGGTTATAAAGCTAAATATCATCCACAGCTTAGGATTGTAACCCAGCATCTCTAAGACCAAGTGTGACATTCTTACCATAATTCTAGAGTAGTGATACGTTTGATCTCATTCTTTTTTTTTTTTTAATTTTATTTATTTATTTATTTTTGGCTGTGTTGGGTCTTTGTTGCTGCGTGCAGGCTCTCTATTACATAATTATTGACTATATTCCCCACACAGTACATTTTATACCCGTGACTTATTTATTTTGTAACTGAAAGTGTGTACCTCTTAATCTCCCTCACCTCTGACAATTTCACCTCCTTATTTCTCTCCTCCCTGCAACGCCCTCTCCTCTGACAATCACTGTTTGTTCTCTGTATTTGTGACTGTTTCTGTTTAGTTATGTTTGTTCATTTGTTTTGTTTTTTAGATTCCACATATAAGTGAAACCCTATGGTATTTGTCTTTTCTGTCACTTAGTATAATACCCTTTAGGTCCATCCATGTTGTTGCAAATGGCAAGACTTCATTCTTTTTTATGGCTGAGTAATATTCCACTGTTATACCACATCTTCTTTATCCATTCATCTGTTGGTGGACACTTAGTTTGCTTCCATATCTTGGCAATTATAAATAATGCTGCTAAACAGAGAGGTGCATATATCTTTCTGAATTAGTGTTTTCATTTTCTTGGGATAAATACCCAGAAGTGGAATTGCTGGATCACACGGTAGTTCTATTTTTTGTGTTTTAAGAAACCTCTATTTTGTTTTACACAGTGGCTGCACCTACTTACATTCCCACCAACAGTGTACAAGGGTTCTCTTTTCTCCATGTCTTCTCCAACACCTGTTATTTGTTTGATAATAACCATTTTGACTGGTGTGAGGTGATATCTCATTGTGATTTTGATTTGCATTTCCCTGATGATTAGAGATGTTGAGCATTTTTCATGCACTTGTTGGCCATCTGTATGTCTTCTTTGGAAAAATGTCTATTTAGGTTTTCTGCCCATTTTTTACTTAGGTTTTTTTTTGTGTTTTTTGGGGTTTTTTTTTATGTTCTTTGTTTGTTTTGAATATTACCCCTTATTGGATATACTGTTTGCAAATATCTTCTCCTATTCAGTAGGCAGCCTCTTTGTTTTGTTGATATAGTTTCCTTTGCTGTGTAAAAGCTTTTCACTTTGATATAGTGCATTTGTTTATCTTTGCTTTTGTTTCCCTTGCCTGAGGAGACATATCCAAAAATATATTGCTAGGAGCCATATCAAAGAGCACTCTGCCTATGCTTTCTTCTAGGAGTTTTATGGTTTCAGGTCTTATGTTTAAGTCTTTAATTCATTTTGAGTTTATTTTTGTGCATGGATGGAGGGAATAGTCCAGTTTGATCCTTTTGCATGTAGCTGCCTAGTTTTCCCAACACCATTTATTGAAGAAGCTGTCTTTTCCTTGTTGTATATTCTTGCTCCTTTTTAGTAGATTAATTGCCCATATGAGTGTGGGTTCATTTCTGGACTCACCATTCTATTCCATTGATCTGTGTGTGCTTTTGTGCCATTACTATACTGTTTTGATTACTATAGCTTTGTAGTATAATTTGAAATCAGGGAGAGTGATACTTCCAGCTTTGTTCTTCTTTCTTAAGATTTTTTTGGCTGTTTGAGGTCTTTTGTGTTTCCATACAAATTTTAGAATTATTTGTTCTAGTTCTGTGAAAAATGCCGTTGGTAAGTTGATAGGCATTGGATTGAATCTAGATTGCCTTGGGTAGTATGGTCATTTTAGCAATATTGATTCTTCTAATCCATGGACATGGTACATTTTTCCATCTGTCTTTGTTGTCTTCACTTTCTTGCATCAGTGTCTTATACTTCCTTAGTTAGATTTATTCCCAGTTATTTTTATTTAGATTTTATTCTCTTTGATACAATTGTAAATGGGATTGTCAGAGTTGATTGTTTCATAGAACTGTGAGCAAGTTCTGAGCCAGTGCTGTGAACTTCCTCTACTTTATGGCTTCTGTTTTGGGTACTTATGAATCTTATCCCTGAAACATCTTTTTTTTTTTTTTTTTCCAATTCTCTCTTTCCCACATATTTCTCATCTGTTTAAAACATATATCTTTTTAAGGTCAAATTCTAAATTTATCCTAATTCTAAATCTACAGAAAATTTGAAAAAAAACCCATAAAATAGGAAAACTAAAATTTGTCTGTAATAACAGCACTGTTAACATACTGGTCTATGCCATTCTAATTTTTTTCCTATAAAATACATATTTCCACACATACATACTTTTAAAAAACTGACATCTATTTTCAATAGTTAACAACTATTTTCATTTTGATTTATTTTACATTTTCATACAGTTTTAGAAAATCATGTTAAATGTTTTCTGGAGCAAGGCCAAGGTTGTATGAACAGGATGGATGGGAAAGAAGGACAGAAGGAAGGAAATAAGGTCTGAAAGATGAAATTTTAGCTGTGATAACTGGCCAAATTCCCCAGTTCTCAAATAATATTTACCTCATATGTTATTCATTCTATTAAATGAGATTTATAACTTTAACTGGTTTACATTTTATAGTTACTCAGCAGGGGATACCCATGATGATATTATTATCTCTATCTACCTTGTAAGTTGGAAATATTTTCAAGGAGACTGAATGCTTCTAGTGGAGACATGAAAAAGTTAATGAATTTCTTAGGAAATTCTTCCATAATATGAAGAATATTTATAAATCTGCTAAGGACTTATGGCTTGAAATGTTCTATTATTCAAAGTGATAATCACCTTAAAAGCCTTGTGTTTTCAATACCTGGCCATTGAATTATCTTTGTCCATAGTGTTGCACTCCCTGTTCTGAGTGTGTCATTTTGGAATGCTTTGTGGCATTTTTGCCTCCAGTTTCCAATCACTGGCATTTCTCTTTTCAGTTTTACCAACTGTTCCCAATATCTGCTTTGAGTAAGTACTTGAAATTTTGATAAAAACGTTTTTGTAGTCTTTCTTAGTTGATAAGATCCTTTTCACAGATAATATATGTTTATTAGTTTTTGAGAAATTAATATTTAAACAATATTATCATAATGTAGTAGTAAAGTTTCTTTAAAGTGCATGAATAAAAAATTAGTGAAATTACAGAAGGAATAAACTATATAGCAATAATAGGTGCATTCCCTGTGCATCTGAAAGAATAAGCAAATTTCACTCCTTTTGGCTTGAAACTTAGTGTTCAGATTCCCCAAATTCTGGCATCAGAACCCAGATATCCTGGATAATTTTTGCATGCAGGTCACATATTGTCATTCAAACAGAGCTTGACTTTTAAAATTTGACCTTTTAATAGAAAAAATATATTTTTGTATCATCTAGCAGAGTTCTTCATATTTTCTCTGACCTCTTAAATCCTTCAGAAAAGTCAGTTCTAATCAATGAGATTAGTTCATCAGACATATTTTAAGAATTTGTTGTGCAAGTGAACAAATTTTTAAAGAATCTATTAACTTTGTGGAAGTCTAAAATAGACCAATACTTGGGCAAATTGGAACAGATTTTATTGACAGTCTGTAACTAGAGTAGGAAAGGCAGTTTTATTTTTGATTAGAGCTGTCTTAGATGTATTTGGCCAATTGTAGCTTCTCTTTGAGTTGGAAATAATCGTAGGTGCTTTGACACTCGTGAAAGCTCGAACATGATGTGAGTGAATGAGCAAGTATCTATGAGAGAGAGAGAGAGTATGTGTGTCTGTTTTGGTTAGTGAAATATCATTCTAGTGTTTTGTTAGTGTAAAAGAGAAATGTTTGTTGTTCACGATATATTAAGTACATAAAATGATGGTATAAATTTTTTATTATTATTATACTTGTTCCTCTCTCAGGGATTCCTTGCCTCTGTTCAGAGGAAGAAAAGATTTAAACCTCATAATATTAAAAAATCAACGTAAGACATTATAATCAATTGTGAAAGTTGGTGGCCACAGAGCTTTGGGAAGGGAAGAGGTTGGGGGGTTAGAGTTAATAACAAACACTTCATAGAGAGGGCGATTTGGGGTCTAGATCTAGTTCCCAAGAAATTATGAATTTAGCAAAATGGAACAATTCTACATCCACGCTCAGATACAGGGCTCATGGTGGGTGCGCGTTCTTGTAACTGCTTAGATTCTGGAAAAGTTGTGGTTGTATTACTGATTAGTACTGTCTCTATGAATGCTGTTCTTTTATCTCTTTTTCAACTTTTAACCATTTTATATTATAAAACTGCTATTATCTCATTTTAGCTTTGAGGGATGAAATTTAACTCCCCCCACCCCCCACCGCCCCCCACCTATTTATTATAAGATACCACTGTGGATTTCAACAGCTTACCTTCTTCCCTTGAATGGAAATGTATCTTTAAAACAGTTGTTCCTGGCCTTCCCTGGTGGCGCAGTGGTTGGGAGTCCGCCTGCCGATGGACACGGGTTCGTGCCCCGGTTCCGGAGGATCCCACATGCCGCGGAGCGGCTGGGCCCGTGAGCCATGGCCGCTGAGCCTGCGCGTCGGGAGCCTGTGCTCCGCTACGGGAGAGGCCACGGCAGTGAGAAAACAAAAAAAATAAACAACAGTTGTTCCTGCTCAATTTTTTTTAAGGCCCCATTCAGAATGTGGAAGGCTTTTCTTTTCAAATCAACTTTTGCCCCAGTATTACACAAGTATTAAAACCTTACTTAAAATTATAACTGTGTTTTCAAATTTAGTGGGATATTGGCCTTCTTTAGGGAGTTCAGCATAGACACCTTATTGGCCACTTACATCTTGGTAGGTGGCAGTTGTTAGATTTGCCCAGCAAGGTAAGCTGAAAATGGAAGATTTCTGACATCTGCCATTTGCTGAAGTGTTTTGAGGGGCAAATAAAACATTCAGTTGAACACAAACTTCTATTAAATCGAACTGTTTTTTCCAGTTGCCTTGTAGCTTAAATTTCATTCTGCCATGAAATTGGGGTTTTATTTGACGAATTTCTGTAGTACTGGTTTTTAGAGAGGAAATATTGTTGGGAAAAGATCCAGGAAATTTATTCCCAGACTGAGGCTTCTGGATGGTAGTGCAATAAGTTGGGGGTAAAATGTTTCCCAAAGGAGTTGATTTCAAGCTCTTAAATATTCTTTTGAAGATAGTTAACCCTTATCTAATATGTAGCAATCTGAAGTTTATTTTAATTTTTATGTTAAACTAATATTAGTATATTCTATCTTCTGTAGATGTTAAAAGTGTTTTAATTTTTTAAAATTAAAATCATTAAAGGTTACTTTCTGCTTCTTGGAGTCTTTTAAAAAGATGCATGATTCAATACATTCCATTTATTGAGGCTTCATAGCTTTGGAAGTGGAAGTATTTTGGATACAGCAGAGTAATTTAGGTAACCATTGATTTTTCCATCCTGAGAAGTTGTTCTTCAGTCGTGCTTCTCAAGCCTTATGTCTTTTCTGGCTATAGAAAAACTATACTTCATAGTCATAAAAAAGTTATTTTCATTTCACTCTACTGCAATTAGTGCTAAAAGCCATTCATTGTAAAAATAAAAATTCTAATGAATAGAAATGTTACAAGAACAGAAGTCCTGTGTGTTTTATCTTCCTCATGCATCATCCATTTTAATTAGAGAAAAGGGTAGTGAACACTGCAATGAGTCTGGAATGAAAATCATTAATTGATGTCAAGCTGAAGAGAGACCTTAGCATGAATTTAGTGACAGCAGGAAAGAAATTAACCTTATTACTTTATTTAGTATATTACATTATTTTGTGTATTCTTTTCTATGCAGGTTCAAGGCAATTTCATTTTCATAATGGAAAAGACTGTTATTTTTCTAACAAAAAAGAAAGGTGTGAATATTTATGTTTGAACATACCAAATTGAAATGATGAATTCTTTACTAACATTTTAAAAAGTCTTGGTAAAAAGTTTTAATGGTTGTTTTAATATTTTTGTTAACATTCCAAGAACAGGGAAATAGTGCGTGAAGATGTTGCGCATCAATGTCAGAACAGCTGTCTGCCATCATTTAAACCTCAGAATGGTTCTCTTGTTTATGGCTCAGAACGACTTTCTGGACTGCTTAAAGCAATAGACATTTATTTCTTTGGCTAAGTTTTGGGCTAATCAGTTACTTTTGTCATTGGTGAGGTTTGGCCCGAGATAAATTAGATGGATAATGCTAAACAACAACCTGACTGTTCAGAAAAATGGATGACTCTTACATCTTAGAGATAATTTGTGACCCCAGGGTCACCGTAAAAGGGCGGAGGGGGTGTCCTTTTATAGCATTGACCATCTGGAACTGTTAAGGGCTACACTGCAAGATACCCTCTTTTTGAAAAGTTTCCATAAACTATCCTGTTCTCCTTAAACAAAACTATTTTCTCCTCCGAGCCAAATATTTTTTTCTGAAATAAGAAAAATATGAAATGTAAATGTGAACATGAAAATATACAACATGTATATATAACTTTTGGTTGTGTTGCAAAGTCCCTTTTCTCACTTTATAATAAACAAGACATTCAAATGTAAAAGTATGTAATAAAATCATTGTGTGTCTTTTGTTGACTGAACTGTCACTAAAATGCACCAAAACCACAGTGCATTCCTCCTTTTAAAACTCTACTGTTTTGTGCCATTTGCACAGCAAGGTTCATTAGCATTGATTTCTAGGATGAACTTTGAAATACACATTGGTTCAGGCTAATAACCAGATTTGTCAGTCCTTTGTGGCTTGTCCCACCGTTGGTGGCCGCAGTTATACTGTAGTTTTATTCTAAGGTTTCCGTCAAAAGTATGAACCACTAGCATGGAAAGGAGGGATACAAACAGCTTTTATAACTTTGGGGATAAATTTATTGGTAATGACAAGGTAAACAATAAAAATATAATTTCTTATGTTATTGGAGCTTGAGGGAAAAAAATCAATGTTTTTAGAAGGTACTATAGATGTGACTGTAATGTTTATTGGATGTAGTGATGAGTGACAATTAGTAATAATGTGCAACTTTGGGTAAAAGAAAGCAATTGAGAACTGGCATTTATGATTTGTTCCTTATGCCACTAAGCATTTCTTCTGAGCCATTGACTTGTCAGAAATTGACCTCCAGTCAACATGAGTTTCTGTGTAATTTGGAACAAAAGAACATTCAAATCCAGGACCCATCAATAATACGTTGAAACTGATGTGTAAGTAGTTTGGGGAGATTATCTAGGTTTCGTGCTTCCCTTGAGAAGAGACTGTTTCTATTCTCTTTTTCTGGTGACTTAACAGTGCCACACTTCCAACCTCAGTAAGCAAGAGTAGTTTCACTTTTAACCAACCACAGGGTTCAATCATTTTTAAAACAATCCAAATCACTCCTTTTGGTTTCAAGAGGTTCTCCAAATTCTGAAGTTTTGGCTTTATTTCTAATATAGCCCCTCAAATTTCTTTGGGTTCCCAAACTTCAAGACTTGTGTGAATGCCCACTCACCCTGAATATTACCTATGATTAGGTGATTGTCCGATGGTGACCAAATATAGTAGTAAAGTGGGTTGTGAGATAAGTGGTCCTAACTGAGCTTCAAAATAATACCCCACTGAGTTGAAGAAAGAAGTCATTTCCCTCTCTTGAAAGTTTTTCTGGCTGAATACAGAGTCGAAAAGACAGTATGGTTTAAAGAATAAAATTATCTCTGAACTTATAAACTTTTTCATTGTGAATGTCTAGTATTTCGTGGTACTCAGCTTCTATAATGCCATCCTCGACTGTCATATTTGCTCCTAAATGAATAAGTAGACTATAATAAAAAATGTACTATAAATTTAAATAAATTTGACATTACAATTTGAGTTCCTACTTCTCTTATGGGTGTTACAACTTACATAAGTATAATACAATATCGAAACCAGGAAGTTGACATTGATACCACCTGTGTGTATAGTTCTGTGTCATCTTATGTGTAGATTCATGTAACCACCCCTGCAATCAAGAAACAGAATTATTTCATCACAAATATCTCCTTTTATAGTCCCACTCACCCCTTGCTTACAGATTAGCACCATTAATCTGTTCACCATGCCTATAATTTTGTCATTTCAATAATGTTACATAAATGAAATCTTATAGTCTGTGACCTTTTGAGATTGACTTTTTTTTTTTTCCACATAGCACAATACCCCTGAGATCGATTCAAGTTGCCGTGTGTAATGGTAGTCTGTTTATTTCTATTGCTGAGTAGTATTCTATGCTATGGATGTTTCTTCAACCATTCACCTATTGTAAGATATTTTGATTATTTCCAATTTTTGAATATTAGAAATAAAGTGTTTAGGAACAATTGTGTACAGGTTTTTGCATGGACCTGAGTTTTCATTTCTTTGGGATAAATGCCCAGGAATGCAATTGCTGAGTGGTATGATAAGTACATGTCTGGTTTTGTAAGAAACTGCCAGACTCGTTTCCATGATGGCTGTACGATTTTACCTTTTCAACAGCAGTGTGTGAGAGATCCAGTTTCCCTGCATTCTTGCCAGCATTTGATAGCATCATTGTTTTATTTCAGCTGATCTAATAGGTGTGTAGTGATAGCTCTTTGTGATCTTAATTTGCATTTCCCTAATGGCTGCTGATGTTGAACATCTTTTCATGTACCTATTTGTCATCTGTACCTTCTTTTCAGAGAAATATTGCTTCATGTCTTTTGCCCTTCTAATTGCATTGTTTTCTCATTGTTGAGTTTTGAGTGTTCTTTATATATTCTGGATATGAGTCCCTTGTCAAATATGTGGTTTGCAAATATTTTCTCCCAGTCTGTACTTATTTTTTCATTCTCTTAATATTTTTACAGAGGAAATGCTTTAATTTTGATGATGTCCAGTTTATCTGGTTTTTCTGGTATGGATCATGCTTTTGGTATGATTTCTAAGAATTCTTCACCATTGCTAGGTCCTAAAAATTTTCTTCTATGTTTTCTTCTAAAGTTTTATAGTTTTACATTTTACATTTAAATTTGTGATCCATTTTGAGTTAATTTTTGTATAAGGCATGAAGTTTAAATTCAATATGGGCTTTTGTGTTTTGTTGTTGTGTTGTGTTGTGTTTTCATTTTTGCCTATGGATGTCTGATTGCTTCATCACTATTTGTTGAAAAGAGTTTTATTTCATTGAATTGCTTTTGTACAATTACGAGAAATCAGTTGGCCATACTTGTTGGATATTTCTGGGTTCCTTATTCTGTTCTATTGATCTAAGTGTCTATCACTCCACAGAAACCACACCATCTTTTTTTTTTTTTTAGAAAATGTGAACAATTTACTAGCCATTATTGTAATCGTTTTTTAAACATATTTATTGGAGGATAATTGCTTTACAATGGTGTGTTAGTTTCTGCTTTACAACAAAGTGAATCAGTTATACATATACATATGTTCCCATATGTCTTCCCTCTTGCGTCTCCCTCCCTCCAACCCTCCCTATCCCACCCCTCTAGGTGGTCACAAAGCACTGAGCTGATCTCCCTGTGCTATGCGGCTGCTTCCCACTAGCTATCCACCCTATGTTTGGTAGTGTATATATATCCGTGCCACTCTCTCACTTCATCACAGCTTACCCTTCCCCCTCCCTATATCTTCAACCCCATGCTCTAGTACGTCTGCGTTTTATTCCCATCCTACCCCCAGTCTCTTCATGACATCTTTTTTCTTGGATTCCATATATATGTGTTAGCATATGGTATTTGTTTTTCTCCTTCTGACTTACTTCACTCTGTATGACAAACTCTAGGTCCATCCACTTCACTACAAATAACTGAGTTTCATTTCTTTTTATGGCTGAGTAATATTCCATTGTATATATGTTCCACATCTTCTTTATCCATTCATCTGTTGATGGACACTTAGGTTGCTTCCATGTCCTGGCTATTGTAAATAGAGCTGCAGTGAACATTGTGGTACATGACTCTTTTTGAATTATGGTTTTCTCAGGATATATGCCCAGTAGTGGGATTGCTGGGTCATATGATAGTTCTATTTGTAGTTTTTTTAAGGAACCTCCATACTGTTCTTCATAGTGACTGTATGAATTTACATTCCCACCAGCAGTGCAAGAGTGTTCCCTTTTCTCCACACCCTCTCCAGCATTTATTGTTTCTAGATTTTTTGATGATGGCCATTCTGACTGGTGTGAGATGATATCTCATTGTAGTTTTGATTTGCATTTCTCTAATGATTAATGATGTTGAGCATTCTTTCATGTGTTTGTCAGCAATCTATATCTTCTTTGGAGAAATGTCTATTTAGGTCTTCTGCCCATTTTTGGATTGGGTTGTTTGTTTTCTTGATATTGAGCTACATGAGCTGCTTGTAAATTTTGGAGATTAATCCTTTGTCAGTTGCTTCATTTGCAACTATTTTCTCCCATTCTGAGGGTTGTCATTTGGTCTTGTTTATGGTATCCTTTGCTGTGCAAAAGCTTTTAAGTTTCATTAGGTCCCATTTGTTTATTTTTGTTTTTATTTCCATTTCTCTAGGAGATGGGTCAAAAAGGATCTTGCTGTGATTTATGTCATAGAGTGTTCTGCCTATGTTTTCCTCTAAGATTTTGATAGTGTCTGGCCTTACATTTAGGTCTTTAACCCATTTTGAGTTTATTTTTGTGTATGGTGTTAGGGAGTGTTCTAATTTCATACGTTTACATGTACCTGTCCAGTTTTCCCAGCACCACTCATTGAAGAGGCTGTCTTTTCTCCACTGTATATTCTTGTCTCCTTTATCAAAGATAAGGTGACCGTATGTGTGTGGGTTTATCTCTGGGCTTTCTATCCTGTTCCATTGATCTATATTTCTGTTTTTGTGCCAGTACCATACTGTCTTGATTACTATAGCTTTGTAGTATAGTCTGAAGTCAGGGATCCTGATTCCTCCAGCAATCTCAAGATTGCTTTGGCTATTCAGGGTCTTTTGTGTTTCCATACAAATTGTGAAATTTTTTGTTCTAGTTCTGTGAAAAATGCCAGTGGTAGTTTGATAGGGATTGCATTGAATCTGTAGATTGCTTTGGGTAGTAGAGTCATTTTCACAATGTTGATTCTTCCAGTCCAAGAACATGGTATATCTCTCCATCTATTTGTATCATCTTTAATTTCTTTCATCAGTGTCTTATAATTTTCTTCATACAGGTCTTTTGTCTCATAGGTAGGTTTATTTGTAGATATTATACTCTTTTTGTTGCAGTGGTAAATGGGAGCGTTTTCTTAATTTCACTCTCAGATTTTTCATCATTAGTGTACAAGAATATTGGAGATTTCTTTGCATTAATTTTTGTACCCTGCTACTCTACCAAATTCATTGATTAGCTCTAGTAGTTTTCTGGTAGCATCTTTAGGATTCTCTATGTATAGTATCATGTCATCTGCAAACAGTGACAGCTTTACTTCTTCTTTTCCAATTTGGATTCCTTTTATTTCTTTTTCTTCTCTGATTGCTGTGGCTAGAACTTCCAAAACTATGTTGAATAAGAGTGGTGAG
Source organism: Kogia breviceps (assembly GCF_026419965.1). Lineage (NCBI taxonomy): Eukaryota > Metazoa > Chordata > Mammalia > Artiodactyla > Physeteridae > Kogia > Kogia breviceps. Next base: position 170,942,561 of record NC_081312.1, read on the forward strand.
AGTGGGCAACCTTGTCTTGTTCCTGATCTTAGTGGAAATGGTTTCATTTTTTTCACCATTGAGGACGATGTTGGCTGTGGGTTTGTCATATATGGCCTTTATTATATTGAGGAAAGTTCCCTCCATGCCTACTTTCTGCAGGGTTTTTATCATAAATTTGTGTTGAATTTTGTCAAAAGCTTTCTCTGCATCTATTGAGATGATCATATGGTTTTTCTCCTTCAGTTTGTTGATATGGTGTATCACGTTGATTGATTTGCGTATATTGAAGAATCCTTGCATTCCTGGAATAAACCCCACTTGATCATGGTTTATGATCCTTTTAATGTGCTGTTGGATTCTGTTTGCTAGTATTTTGTTGAGGATTTTTGCATCTATGTTCATCAGTGATATTGGCCTTTAGTTTTCTTTCTTTGTGATGTCTTTGTCTGGTTTTGGTATCAGGGTGATCATGGCCTCATAGAATGAGTTTGGGAGTGTTCCTCCCTCTGCTATCTTTTGGAAGAGTTTGAGAAGGATAGGTGTTAGCTCTTCTCTAAATGTTTGATAGAATTCGCCTGTGAATCCATCTGGTCCTGGGCTTTTGTTTGTTGGAAGATTTTTAATCACAGTTTCAATTTCAGTGCTTGTGATTGGTCTGTTCATATTTTCTGTTTCTTCCTGGTTCAGTCTTGGCAGGTTGTACATTTCTAAGAATTTGTCCATTTCTTCCAGGTTGATCATTTTATTGGCATAGAGTTGCTTGTAGTAATCTCTAATAATCTTTTGTATTTCTGCAGTGTCCATTGTTACTTCTCCTTTTTCATTTCTAATTCTATTGATTTGAGTCTTCTCCCTTTTATTCTTGATGAGTCTGGCTAATGGTTTATCAATTTTGTTTATCATCTCAAAGAACCAGCTTTTAGTTTTATTGATCTTTGCTATCATTTCCTTCATTTCTTTTTCATTTATTTCTGATCTGATCTTTATGATTTCTTCCCTTCTGCTAAATTTGGGGGTTTTTTGTTCTTCTTTCTTTAATTGCTTTAGATGCAAGGTTAGGTTGTTTATTCGAGATGTTTCCTGTTTCTTAAGGTATGATTGTATTGCTATAAACTTCCCTCTTAGATCTGCTTTTGCTGCATCCCATAGCTTTTGGGTCATCATGTCTTTATTGTCATTTGTTTCTAAGTATTTTTTGATTTCCTCTTTGATTTCTTCAGTGATCACTTTGTTATTAAGTAGTGTATTGCTTAGCCTCCATGTGTTTGTATTTTTTCCAGATCTTTTCCTGTAATTGATATCTAGTCTCGTAGCATTGTGGTTGGAAGAGATACTTGATACGATTTCAGTTTTCTTAAATTTACAAAGGCTGCATTTGTTACCCAAGATATGATCTATCCTGGAGAATGTTCCATGAGCACTTGAGAAAAATGTGTATTCTGTTGTTTTTGGATGGAATATCTTATAAATATCAATTAAGTCCATCTTGTGTAATGTATCATTTAAAGCTTGTGTTTCCTTATTTATTTTCATTTTGGATTATCTGTCCATTGGTGAAAGTGGAGTGTTAAAGTCCTTTACTATGATTGTGTTACTGTCGATTTCCCCTTTTATGGATGTTAGTATTTGCCTTATGTATTGAGGTGCTCCTATGTTGGGTGCATAAATATTTACAATTGTTGTATCTTCTTCATGGATTGATCCCTTGATCATTATGTAGTGTCCTTCTTTGTCTCTTGTAATAATAGTCTTTATTTTAAAGTCTATTTTGTCTGATATGAGAATTGCTACTCCAGCTTTCTTCTGATTTCCATTTGCATGGAATATCTTTTTCCATCCCCTCACTTTCAGTCTGTATGTGTCCCTAAGTCTGAAGTGGGTCTCTTGTAGACAGCATATAGATGGGTCTTGTTTTTGTATCCATTCAGCCAGTCTGTGTCTTTTGGTGGGAGCATTTAATCCATTTATATTTAAGGTAGTTATTGATATGTATGTTCCTATTACCATTTACTTAATTGTTTCGAGTTTGTTCTTGTAGGTCTTTTCCTTCTCTTGTGTTTCTTGCCTAGAGAAGTTCCTTTAGCATTTGTTGTAAAGCTGGTTTGGTGGTACTGAACTCTCTCAGCTTTTGCTTGTCTGTAAATGTTTAAATTTCTCCATCAAATCTGAATGAGATCCTTGCTGGGTAGAGTAATCTTGGCTGTAGGTTTTTCTCCTTCATCACTTTAAATATGTCCTGCCACTCCCTTCTGGCTTGCAGAGTTTCTGCTGAAATATCAGATGTTAACCTTATGGGGATTCCCTTGTGTGTTATTTGTTGTTTTTCCCTTGCTGCTTTTAATATGTTTTCTTTGTATTTAATTTTTGATAGTTTGGTTAATATGTGTCTTGGCGTGTTTCTCCTTGGATTTATCCTGTATAGGACTGTCTGTGCTTCCTGGACTTGAATAACTATTTCCTTTCCCATATTAGGGAAGTTTTCAACTATAATCCCTTCAAATATTTTCTCAGTCCCTTTCTTTTTCTCTTCTTCTTCTGGGACCCCTATAATCCAATGTTGGTGCATTTAATGTTGTCCCAGAGGTCTCTGAGACTCCTCAGTTCTTTTCATTCTTTTTTCTTTATTCTGCTCTGCAGTAGTTAGTTCCACTATTTTATCTTCCAGGTCACTTATCCGTTCTTCTCCCTCAGTTATTCTGCTATTGATCCCATCTAGAGTATTTTTAATTTCATTTATTGTTGTTGTTCATCATTGCTTGCTTCCTCTTTAGCTCTTCTAGATCCTTGTTGAATGTTTCTTGCATTTTGTCTGTTCTGTTTCCAAGATTTTGGATCATCTTTACTATCATTATTCTGAATTCTTTTTCAGGTAGACTGCCTATTTCCTCTTCATTTGTTAGGTCTGGTGGGTTTTTCCCTTGCTTCTTCATCTGCTGTGTGTTTTTCTGTCTTTTCATTTTGCTTATGTTACTTTGTTTGGGGTCTCCTTTTTACAGGCTGCAGGTTCGTAGTTCCCGTTGTTTTTGGTGTGTGTCCCCAGTGGCTAAGGTTGGTTCAGTGGGTTGAGTAGGTTTCCTGGTTGAGGGGACTAGCGCCTGTGTTCTGGTGGATGAGGCTGGATCTTGTCTTTCTGGTGGGCAGGTCCACGTCTGGTGGTGTGTTTGGGGGTGTCTGTAGCCTTATTATGATTTTAGGCAGTCTCTGCTAATGGATGGGGCTGTGGTCCTGTCTTGCTAGTTGTTGGGCATAGGGTGTCCAGCACTGTAGCTTGCTGGTCGTTGAGTGAAGCTGGGTCTTGGTGTTGAGATGGAGATCTCTGGGAGATTTTTGCCGTTTGACATTACGTGGAGCTGGGAGGTGTCTTGTGGACCAGTGTCCTGAAGTTGGTTCTCCCACCTCAGAGACACGGCCCTGATGCTTGGCTGGAGCACCAAAAGCCTTTAATCCACATGGCTCAGAATAAAAGGGAGAAAAAATAGAAAGTAAAGAAAAAATAGAAAGGGAGGAAGGAAAGAAAGAAGGAAGGAAGGAAGGAAGGAAGAAAGGAAGGGAGAAAGGAAAGGAGAAAGGAAGAACGAAAGAAAGAAGATAAAATAAAGTAGGATAAAATAAAATTCTTAAAATAAAAAATACTTACTAAGAAGAAAAATTTTAAAAAGTAAAAAAAACGGGACAGTCAGAAGCCTAGGACCAATGGTGAAAGCAAAACTATACAGACAAACTCTCACACAGAAGCACACACATACACACTAACAAAAAGAGAAATAAGGGAAAAAAAGAATATATCTTGTTTCCAAAGTCCATGTCCTCAATTTGCGATGATTCACTGTCTATTCAGGTATTCCACAGATGCAGGGCACTTCAAGTTGATTGTGGAGCTTTAATCTGCTGCTTCTGAGGCTGCTGGGAGAGACCACCCACTCTTCTCTTTGTTCGCACAGCTCCTGGGGTTCAGCTTTGGACTTGGCCCTGCCTCTGCCTGTACGTCGCCTGAGGGCATCTGCTCTTCGCTCAGACAGGACGGGGTTAAAGGAGCCGCTGATTTGGGGGCTCTGGCTCACTCTGGCCGGGGGGAGGGAGGGGTACGGATGCGGGGCGAGCCCGCGGCGGCAGAGGCCAGCATGACGTTGCACAGCCTGAGGCGCGCCGTGCGTTCTCCTGGGGAAGTTGTCCCTGGATCCCGGGACCCTGGCAGTGGAGGGCTCCACAGGCTCCCGGGAGGGGAGCACACCATCTTGATTATTACAGGTGTATTACCAGTCTTGCAATCAGGAAGTGTTATTCCTCCCACATTATTGTTCTCTTCACAGTTGTTTAGCTGTTCTATCCTTTGCCTTTTCGTATAAATTTAAAAATAATCTTGTCTATATTTACTAGAATCTTGTTGGGTTTTTTTATAGGAATTACATTAAAACTACATATCAGCTTGAGGAGAACTGACTTTACTATGTTGAGTCTTTCATCCGTGAATACCATTTGTTTCTCCAGGTTTTAGATCTTCCTTGATTTCTTTCATCATCTTTGTATAGTTTTTGGCATATAAGTCCTGTACATGTTATGTTAGGTTTACATCTATGTATTTTATGCTTATCTATAAACCAACCATTATAATCTAAGTATTTCATTTTATTTATTTATTTATTTATTTATTTATTTATTTATTTATTTATTTATTTTGCGGTATGTGGGCCTCCCACTGTTGTGGCCTCTCCCGTTGTGGAGCACAGGCTCCGGACGCGCAGGCTCAGTGGCCATGGCTCACGGGCCCAGACGCTCCGCGGCATGTGGGTTCCTCCCAGACCGGGGCACGAACCCGTCTCCCCTGCATCGGCAGGCAGACTCTCAACCACTGCGCCACCAGGGACACCCTCATTTTTTATTCATTGTAAATGACATCGTATTTTTAATTTTGGCATCTGTGTTCATTGCCAGCATATAGAAATACTATGGATTTTTGTATACTAATGTTGTATCCTGTGACCTTACTGAACTTTCTTTTTAGTTCTAGGAGATTTTTGTAGATTTCTTGGGATTTTCTACAAAGACCATCATGTTTTCTACAAATAAGAACAGGTTTTTTTAAAAAAAGAGAACAGTTTTATTTCTTCCTTTCCAATCTGTATGCCATTTATTTCCTTTTTTAGGCTTGTTTCATTGTCTAGAATTCCCAGCATCCTGCTGAATTACAGTGGTGGGAGCAGGCATCCTTACCTATTTCCTAATCTTAAGGGAAAGCATTCAGTCTTTCTCCATTATGTTACCAGTAGGTTTTTTATAGATGCTTTTTATCAAGGTTAGGAATTTAGTTCTGCTCTCTTACTAGTTTTTTGAGGATTTCTGTCATGAGGGTGTTGAATTTTGTCAGATGCATTTTTCTGCATCACGTGATATAATCATGTGATTTTTCTTCTTTAGCCTATTAATATGATATATTACATTGATTGATTTTTCAATATAGAACTAGCCTTGCATTCCTGCAATAGACATCACTTGGTCATGGTGTGTAATTCTTTTTATATATTTCCAAATTCTATTTGCTAATATTCTGTTAAGGAATTTTGTTTCTATATTCATAAGAAATGTTGACCTGTAGTTGTTTTTTTATTATTGGACTGATTTTTCATCTGATTTTTTATCTTTTCTGTATTCTTTTGAATACATTTATGTATCATTTATGCTAGCAGTGGTCTACTTCAAATATGAAAAAAGTAAATAACTTTTCAATAAAATATTAAACACAGCTGAAAATATTGCTTTTTATAGATAAGACTTCACTTTTAAGTTAACATTTAAATTTGTAAGTATGTAATAGAAATATTGTTTTCCCATCAAAAGTTATCAAAATTCTGTCAAGGGTAGTTGAATTATCTTCAGCTAACTAAGACCATCTTAGGACATATATTATTTCAATAGGTTGAGGGGGACTTTGTACCAATTAGCTTAATAAAATCTTAGGAAATATTTAAACATATCTTCAGTAAAAGGGGTTATTTAAGGTCTGTTTCTTAGTTATAATACAGGCGTTTTATTTCAAAATTTGATTAGATACATGCCTTCTTGTCCTTTATCTCAGTATTTGCCAGTTCTGTATACATCACATAAAATCAAAGTCACTATAATTAAACTGAGATCTTCTTTTGCCATTAATAAGGAATTGTGGTGTGGATTCGTGGTTAAGCTTCATAGTATGTTGAACTTGTATGTTATATTTGTAATGAGTAAGATTGTACATGGTTCACCCACACGTAAATGTATACATATATACTATATGTGTGTGTAACTTTTCTCCTCAAAAAATGTCATGAGTAAAACCCAAGTGGATGCCTAAAACTATTCCTAGTGAATTTTAAAAGCTAGTTAATAAGTGATCATTTAAATTAAGATGTAAGTCATGACTATGTCTTACTGATATGAACAAAGCTATCTAAAATGATAATTTTTGAGCATCCATGACATTACCTTGACAATCTAGAATGAAAATAACATCGTTTATCCTATCTATCTTCTTAGAACTACATGAAATAATAGGTATTTTACAACATATTTTGAGGAATGTTTCTATATGCAGTTCTTAGGAAAGACATGGTTTCTCTTGTTCCAACTTATTCTAATTTTACAGGATTCAAGCGAAAACTCGAGAATTTAGGGAGCGACAGGCTCGGGAGCGTGACTATGCTGAAATCCAAGATTTTCATCGGACATTTGGTGGTGATGATGAGTTGATGTACGGGGGAATTTCTTCCTATGAAGGTTCCATGGCTCTCAGCACCAGACCCCAGAGCCCGAGAGAAGGGCATATGATGGATGCTTTGTATGCCCAAGTGAAGAAGCCGCGGAATTCCAAACCTTTACCTGCAGACAGGTAGGCTCCTGGAGCAGTCAAGGTATTGCTTCCAAATCAACTTTTATATAGTTTGTGACAAGGGAGTAGATTGTTCATCAATTCTCAAACTAGAGCTGCCTTTTATTAATGTCCTTTAAAAACCCCCCTGTGTCTAAGAGTATTGAGTTTTTACAAATCGAAGCCTAATGGAAGGAACAGTAGAGATTTTGATAGCTTGTCTCATGATCCCAAAATATATCATCTTGTTTTAAAATGATTTCAGATGGGAGAACTAACCTGTACTTTATAACTCAAATAAGAAGCAAACTTGAAACTATGGTTCTTCTATTTAAAGCATATTTCCTTTTATTGCTAGGAGAGCCTCTAGTCGTGGTAGTTAAGTAGATGGGCAATGACATGATTTGTTCCAATTATGATTGATTTGGGCCTTTTTTTTTTGGTGACATGATTTCATATCATGAAAGAATTAGTGAATGAGATGTATAGTATAGCCAGTCTTCAAATTGCTTCTTAATAGCCACAGACCACAGGTCTGACTGTGTATATTAGTGTAGCACAGACGAGTGCAATGCTGATCCTATGTTAATGGTTATATATTTATTTCAAATTTTATCTGAAACAATTTAGAAACAGATCTTCAGCTCCTTCATTTATGTATTCAAGCACCATATAAAGTTTAGTTCATGAAGAACATAATATTCATTTCTTTTTATTTGAAACACATGCATGCTATCATCATAAATAATATACTCATTCCATCCCATCTTGTAGTGATGTCTTATAATCATTGTGAAGCTAGGCTTTAAAAATAGTAGGTCTCACTTCCAACTAGTGATTCTTTAGCACATGTCAGATACCTGGAGGACTTCTTAAAACACAGTTGGATCAACCCTTCCCCAGAATTGTGATTCCGTAGGACTGGAGTGGAGCCTGAGAATTTGCATTTCTAACAAGTTCCCGGGTCTGATGCTGGTGCTGTACTTTATGAACCCCTACAAGACTAGAGATGCATTGGAATTCCTTTGTCTCTAGCACCCATGTGTTATTTGGCTGCTTTATTTTGCAAGCTGTCTATGTTTTAGCTGTTTACTTGCAACTATTTTTAATAAATGTTTGCAAAGGCAACAGGTAACCCTCAGGCAAACCCAGATAGAAGCATTTTAAAGAATAGCAAAAGGAGAAGCAGATCTTAGGGAAAGCTAGTCAGATTGTTGTTCTGTTCTTTCTTTTTTGTTTGGTTTTGTGTGGTTTTCAGGTTTTAAAAAAAAATTGTTTTATGAAGATCTGTTTGGTGTTGATTGTAATGAGTGAGCCTTGTAAGTTAACATAGGAGGCTCATGGTTTATTTAAACCCCTTTGGTGTTCATTGTGCTTATTATCTAATATGGATGTATCAGGATTCAAAGAATAAGGTTATTATTAGCGAGTGACATTTTCTTAAAAAGCTTTTACTAGGTTTTTGCTGTACTTGTGAAAGCTGTTTGTCAAAGGTCAAATCGCACTTGAAGGCCATGGATGCCCCATGGAAAGTGTTTTCTTGGGAGAAGGCACAGCAGCAACGCTGGCACTGCCAGTTAGTAACCCCTGGAGGAACTAAAAGAAAATTAGTTAATGTGTTATTGATCATTGATAAAAAATATTGATCATTTTCAGCACCTTCCAGGTCTAGTTTGAAAATCTAAAAGATAGTGACTTACAGTGATTATTCACATGGCTCAGAAATCCCCCCTGACAGAGCTGGGAGTCCGAAGGGGTCTCTCCAGCTCCTGGGGTCCAGAAATGGTTGCTTTAAACCCCCGTTTAAACCCTATTGCCCTAACAAGAGTCTAAGCCTCCTGAAGATCTCTGCAGATTTTCAAAAGGCCTTCTGTGTCCAGGATCCTAGGGTCCCCAGCACCCCAGCCTGCAGGCTCAGTTCTGCCCCAAGCTGACCTCAGACTGAAACTCAGCCTCCTAATTCATTTCCATCAAAATCCCACTCAGCAACCCGTTCCAGAGGAGGCTTTGGTCTTGGGGAGAAGAGCTCAGAATCACATCATACACATCGGTATGTTCAAGGCCCCTCTCAGCCTCACTCAGGCACATCCCAGACAACTGTGTGTCAGAGATTTTACAGTTCTATGTGTTAGTGTCCCAGAAGGGTGATTGGACTACAGACTTTCTAAGACGTGTCCAACTCAAGAGAGAGATAATTTATTTTTTAAAAAATGGATCACAGAAATTTATGTTCTGTGGTTTTATAATTATTATTTTTTCAGAGAATAAGCTGTCCATTGAACAATGATTTCACTAATCCCTGAAGTTGGGAGTTATGGCACCTGTAAAGCATTTCTTCATCAACCTATAATTGAATTTGCATTTGGTTTGGAAATAATGGCATCACCTCCATTGCCTTTTTCTGTCAGAGTAAAAGCTATAAAAAAGTGTTTCTCAGACTTGAGTAGCCTAGAGACTCTTTACAAGATGATCTCTTGATACTGCTGCATAGAGTTAAAGTGTTTTGATTATAATGTTACTTAAATATGTATAAAAATAAAATAGGGCCAAACTCCTTCTGTTTACGGCCATTAGGTAACTATAAAACCAAACATCTTTACAAATTAAATACAAACAAAACAGTAAAACCATTTCATTCAAATGAACAACATTAATTTAATGTGGCCAATAATGTTTTTTTAAAATCTTAAGTCTCACACAAATCATGAATATGGTTGTGGATGCTCCATGCCTGGTTCATTTCAGTTTGTTTGCTCCACAAGCCAAGGGCTGACTCAGTTCAGCCATCACTCTTCTCAGTGAGATTCTGCAGTTCTTTTGCATGTCTGTATCCCATGACCTTTGACCCGTGTGCTACATCCACGCATCCTAATGCATGAAGTCCAACCTGCTTCTCTTACCATTAGCTCGAGACAGTAAAAGTAGCATTTCTTGGTGCCTCTGTGTCTGTAAACTTAAATTCAGACAGTGAAATAACACATAAGATGATCTAGAATATGCTTCTATTAACTTTGTAAAAAGTTAAATGATGGAAACATAAAACTTGAAACTCCTCAGAGTTTTTACTCAATAAAGAAACTCCCATCAACTAACTAAATTTCACCCGAGTTTGCTGTTGGTGTCAGATGAACTTTACTGTTCAAATTTTTGGAGTTCATGGGAGCGTCGCCAGTCCGTTGACAGTCTGAAGCGTAGCCTGAGTCTGTTCTGGGATTTTTATTATTCAGTAAGAAAGCCATATTCTGAATTTCATTGCTTATAATTTTGATTGATCTAATGGAAATGTGGATCTGGTAGTCCCACATGGAAATAACCAGGGATAATTTATTAAGTGCTGTGAATTTGATGTCAAAATGGAACACTTTCTCAATTTCCACATATTATTTATAAAATGCTTTTTCTACGATAGCTTCATACTCTGTCTGGCAATATTGTCCATGCCTGTTTAATTGTATTGACACACGAAACATTATCTGACTGTACCCTTTGGCCATTGTTACTACTATTTATTAATGCCCTTGGTAATATTCTGAGTTTTCATGTTGGGTGGATGCCAGAGAAGTCACCCCTACCCTTCTGTTTTCTATGAATAACAAAGTTCAAACTCACAAAAGTGTGGGTGAACTTACTTTTATCCTGCTTATAACCAGAGACCTCAAAGACGTAGCTATTGTAAACGATTCCTAGTCCTATATCTCTTTGGCGGAGTGTATTTCCTATGTGATTGCTGTGTCTTCTGATGTAATGTGCCCAGCTTAAAATTTTCAATTTCCCAGGCTCCCTTGCGGTAACAGGTGACCACGTGACATTTTTGTGATGAATGAGCTAAGTGGGACTCATTTATAGGATCCACAGTCTCAGAGGATGGGACCTTCTGCCAAGTTAGGTTTTTCCTGCTGAAAAGAGAGCCGACTCAGCTTTTTCCCTTTGCCATTTTCCCTTCTCCCTGCCTGGATTTGGCTGGTGCCCTTAGATGGGGCTCATCTAATAAGCCTGAGGATGAAGGCCACATGGAGGGAGAGGGAAGCAGCCTGGTCCCTTGAGCAGTGGCTTCAGGCCTGGGCTGCCCGCCCTCTGCTCCTGTTACCTGGGCACTGAGCCCTTCCTTACCTAAGTCCCCCTCTACCAGGGTTCTGTTTCATGCCCAACACCATTCTGAGTTTAGGGAATCATGCACACAAGAGCCCAAGGGAATCATCATCTTTATATCAAGGTTGTCCACACACACATTGGAGAACTACCCCCTAGTCAAATCATTGCCACAATATATTGTGAAATTAAGTAAGAATTGTGAGATTCTTAAGTGTCATTCAATAATCTCTTCTGCCTTTCGTTTTGCTAGCCTCTACTGAAAGAAATGTTATCAATCAAATGTCTGCTAGCATTTATCCTTTTTTTATTGATGTATTTGAAGTATAATTGACATACAATATTGTATTAGTTTTGGGTGTATGACACACTAACTCAACATTTGTACACATTGTGAAATGATCAGTGCAATATATAGTTAGCACGTGTCACCATGAAAAGTTAAAAAAAAATTGTCTCCCTTGTGATGAGAACTTTCAAGATTTGCTCCCTTATAGCAGCTTTCAAATTTGCAGTGCAGTGTTCCTGACAGCATTTATCATTCTTAACTCTGATATACCACTCTCTCCTACCTCTATCAATAATCCTGTTATAAAATCAGAAACTCTTTTTTTAAAAAATTTCATCTATGTATTTATTTGGTTGCGGCGGGTCTTAGTTGCAGCACGCGGACTTCTTCGTTGCGGCATGCGAACTCTTAGTTGAGGCATGCATGTGGGATCTAGTTCCCTGACCAGGGATCGAACCCAGGCCCCCTGCGTTGGGAGTGCAGAGTCTTACCCACTGCGCCACCAGGAAAGTCCCCTGTTATAAAATCAGAGGCAGCTAAGTGTGATGTCCAAGATACACACTGCCTGACTTTGCTTCTGGGCTCGTCCACCATTGGTGTGAACTCTGTGCTTCATTTTCCTCATCTGTAAAATGGGGATAATAGTGGTACTTACCTCATTAGGCTTGGGGTGGACTAAGTCTGTTAATATCTTCCAAGCACTTAGCACAGTGCCTGGTCCACAGTAAGCACTATTTAGGTGTTTGCTGTTGGTATTATAAGTTGGGAAATGGGCACTTACTCTCAGGAAAGGACAGCATCCCCACCTGGATACAGAAACAAGCAAGGAATGAAAATGGAATGAAAAAAGATGGTTTTATTCCTTATACTTAACATACATATAAAAGTGTGGGGATGCAGTTCTCTGATGCCCACAGATCAGTCATCAAGTAGGTTGGTCCCTAAGTATTCTCCATAAATCACATCATATCATGAACCATTTCTCTTTAAATTAGGACTTATTGAGTTCAGTGTGAGGCATACCAGATTGCTTCTGTAGTATAAATACTTGGAAGAAAAGGTAGATGGTAGGTACTGAAAAAATGCCTTATTTGAGAATGAGTTAGGGGGATAGTGGTGTCAGGACATGAGTCATCAATTTCAGTCTGTTTTTTGCGAATTTGTACTTTCATGGACGTCTTTGAAGTTCTTCCTGTTTTACTTTCATGAAAGTTTTGCTGATTCCAAGCTTCAGTGCTCCATGGAGATATGGAGGCTTGGACTTCTCAAACCTTGGGGAAAATGTTGACATTACTCTTTACATAAGATTGTCTTCTGGTGGGCCAGGCAGGTAGGGATCATGCTCTTAAGAATTATGAAAGCCTGCATTCTAGAACAGTGATCTTTCAAATTTTGGTATGTATATCAAGAACGTGGAGTGCTTCTCGCCAGTGTTGACCTCCACGCATTGGTACCCTGATGCAGTAGATCTGGCTGGGGACTAAGAACTCACATTTTCAATAAGCACCTCAGTTGACTGATGCAATTGGTCCATCCACCCTTTGAACCGTACTATTCTTGGGCTAATAAAAAACAAACTGGAACTCCATTATCGGTTAGTTTAGTAAGGTCTGTTTACAGTGAAGAGGTGAAATAATTTATAATTTCCATATTGGATACAGCTTTAACTGGGCATTCATAAATGCCCATTTTTCACCTATGACTGAATCATCAGTTTATTCAGAAGGTCAGCCTGCAGGTGTTATTCGTAAACTTTATTCAGTGTTTCTTGACACTTACCAAAAAGTTTCTTTTCACGTAAGTTATACAATTTCAATTCAAAATTTCGTGTGCTTTGAATTCTAGCAAATAATTGATGGAATGTCAGTTGATAATGCTTTTTATTTATTTGAGGACACGATGCAATTCATATTTTTATAGTCAGATCCAAGAATCTGTAGTTAAAAACTCCACAGAAAGACAGCTCTAATGGACATTTGCTGACTGTCACCATGCAATCATTTGCCACCAAGAGAGCAGTGTCCTCAAATATAATTGAAATAAAACAGTTACTGCGCTGCTGTAAGTCTAAATAGCAGGAAAATAGTAGGCTAGACTCCCCCAGCTTGCTGAGGACACTTTAATGGAAACATAAATACCATAATCATATGCTTTTTGCATGCATTTTACGACTAAAGAGAAAATTCCGATTTTAAAAGAAAAGACCTCTGTGAACTTGTTTTTTTCCCCCATTAAAAACCGGAAGCCAGTTGTGTCAAAAGGAAGTCTGGCAAGCACAGAACAAAACTAATTTTCTTAGCTACAGGCTGTTATTAAACAAGTGCTCTTTTTAAAAGGTTGGGTCATATAACAAAGTTGTATTTGCTATTCAAAAATTCAAATACAATTTTATTTACTTACATTTACTTAGTTATTTTTTTTAATCTCAGCTTTTCTTGAGATGTGAGAAAGTAATTTTCAAATGGAATCCATCTCATTGTAACGTGTTGTGCACATGTTTTGCTGATGAATGAGCTCCACCCTGGCCCCATCTAAGTGTCCCCACTACACATCTCTGACCTTGGCCAGCTCCATCCACCTCTTCTGTCTGTGCCTGGACCACCTCTCTCTCCCTGCTTGCTGAGGATGGGTTTTCCTTCTTCTTGGCCAGCCCTGGGAACACTCTTCTGGATCCCAGCCCCACCCCTGCAAGGAGCCTGTTCCTCAGGCCCCCTTCCTGGTGCCTTCTTAGCCTGTGCGTCTCTGCTGTCACTTCTGCGTAGCTGATAAACATGATGTCTTGATCACGCTGTTTAAAAAAAAAAAAAAAATTGTTTTTTAGCCTCTGGCTATTCTCTGCCCTATTTTTCCTCTTCACTTCTAATCCAGACTTCTTGAAAGATTAATCTAGGATTGACAGAGACTGCTGTTTCTTCTTTCCTACATCTTGTTCACTCCATGTAGTAGGCATAATAATGGTCCCCCAAAGAGGCCCCTGCCCTAGTCCCTGGAACCTGTAAATATGTTACTTCATGCAAGAAAAAGGACGCTGCAGATCTGATTACGTTAAAGATCTTAAAATGGGGACGTTTCCCTGGATTCTCCAGATGGTCCCAGTGGATCATAAGTGAAGGAGGTGGGAGAGTCAAGGTTGGAGAGAGACTTGAAGATGTAGGCTGTTAAAAAAGGAAATCCTGCAATAGGCAACAACATAAATGAGCCTTGAGGATGTTCTGCTAAATGAAATAAGTCAATCACAGAAGAAAAAATACTGCATAACTCAAATTTATATGAGGTACCTAAAATAGTCAAACTTAAAGAAGCAAAGAATAGAATCATAGTTGCCAGCGCTGTGGGAGAGGGAAATGGGTGATTGCTAATATATGGGTATGAAATTTCAGTTATGCAAGATGAAAAGCTTCTTGAGATCTGCTATACAACATTGTGCCCATAGATCAAAAAACTGTATTGAATGCTTGTTGAAATGTAAATTGAAAATTTATTGAGAAGGAAGATCTCATGTTAAGTGTTCTTACCACAATAAATTTTTGAAATGTGCAAAAAAAAAAAAAAAGATGCAGGCTGCTGCTGCGAAGACAGGAAGCAGCCTTGAGCCCAGGAGGGCAGTGGATTCTAGAAGCTGGTAAAAGCCAGAAAGCAGATTCTCCTCTAGAGCCTCCAGAGGGAACCAGCCCTGCTAGCACCTTGGTTTAAGCCCAGTGAAACCAATTTCAGACTTCTGACCTCCAGCACCCAAATATGATAAACTGTAGTTATCTTAAGGCAGTAGGTTTGTGGGCATTGGTTCCAGCAGCCATGCTGTGTTAGTTTCCCAATGGCCTCCTGGACTCCTGGTTTAGTGAACACCTCCGTTCTTTCCCTCTGGGTCACTCTGGCCTCCGTGAAGCTCTTTTCTCTTAGTTTCTATGTACAATACTGCTATCTCTTGCTTCCTTCTTCCTTTTTGACTATTCCTTCACTGTCTCTTTAGAAGTCTCTTCTATTTGTTCCCTAACTTTGGATCCCCTAACGCAATAGCTCTGGACCACTGCTATTATCTACACGTTCCTATTGGGATTTTTTTTTTTTTTTTGAATTAACACCTTTAATAAAAGAAGACAATTCCAGCTATTAGAAAAACAATATTAATGTCAGTACTTGTAATGAATAACTCATCCTATTTACATATTATTGATTTTTTAAAATTTTAATCAAAATTTGGAATGAAAAAGAAATTATAAAATTAATAGTGGAGGGCTTCCCTGGTGGCGCAGTGGTTGAGAGTCCGCCTGCCGATGCAGGGGACACGGGTTCGTGCCCTGGTCCAGGAAGATCCCACATGCCGCGGAGCAACTAAGCCTGTGAGCCATGGCCGCTGGGCCTGCGCGTCCGGAGCCTGTGCTCCGCAACGGGAGAGGCCACAACAGTGAGAGGCCTGCATACCGAAAAAAAAAAAAAAAAAAAAAAAAAAAAAAAAAAATTAGTAGTGGAAGGCCATTTTCTTTTTAATTTTTGAATTTTATTTAATTTATTTTTTTTTAATACAGCAGGTCCTTATTAGTCATCAATTTTATACACATCATTGTATACATGTCAATTCCAACCTCCCAATTCATCCCACCACCACCCGCATCCCCTGCCGCTTTCCCCCCTTGGTGTCCATACATTTGTTCTCTACATCTGTGTCTCAATTTCTGCCCTGCAAACCGGTTCATCTGTACCATTTTTCTAGGTTCCACATATATGCGTTAATATACGATATTTGTTTTTCTCTTTCTGACTTACTTCACTCTTTATGACAGTCTCTAGATCCATCCACGTCTCAACAAATGACCCACTTTCGTTCCTTTTTATGGCTGAGTAATATTCCATTGTATATATGTACCACATCTTCCTTATCCATTTGTCTGTCGATGGGCATTTAGGTTGCTTCCATGACCTGGCTATTGTAAATAGTGCTGCAATGAACATCTTTTTGAATTGTGGTTTTCTCTGGGTATATGCCCAGTAGTGGGATTGCTGGATCATATGGTAATTCTATTTTTAGTTTTTTAAGGAACCTTAAAAAACTCTGTTCTCCATAGTGGCTAGATCAGTTTACATACCCACCAACAGTGCAAGAGAGTTCCCTTTACTCCACATCCTCTCCAGCATTTGTTGTTTGTAGATTTTCTGATGATGCCCATTCTGACTGGTTTGAGGTGATACCTCATTGTAGTTTTGATTTGCATTTCTCTAATAATTACTGATGTTGAGCAGCCTTTCATGTGCTTCTTGGCCATCTGTATGTCTTCTTTGGAGAAATGTCTATTTAGGTCTTCTGCCCATTTTTGGATTGGGTTGTTTGTTTTTTTTAAATTGAGCTGCATGAGCTGTTTATATATTTTGGAGATTAATCCTTTGTCCGTTGATTCGTTTGTAAATATTTTCTCCCACTCTGAGGGTTGTCTTTTTGTCTTGTTTATGGTTTCCTTTGCTGTGCAAAAGCTTTGAAGTTTCATTAGGTCCTATTTGTTTATTTTTGTTTCTATTTCCATTACTCTAAGAGGTGGATCAAAAAAGATCTTGCTGTGATTTATGTCAAAGAGTGTTCTTCCTATGTTTTCCTCTAAGAGTTTTATATTGTCCAGCCTTACATTTAGGTCTCTAATCCATTTTGAGTTTATTTTTGTGTATGGTATTAGGGAATGTTCTAATATCATTCTTTTACATGTAGCTGTCCAGTTTTCCCAGCACCATTTATTGAAGAGACTGTCTTTTCTCCATTGTATATCCTTGCCTCCTTTGTCATAGACTAGTTGACCATAGGTGCATGAGTTTATCTCTGGGCTTTCTATCTTCTTCCATTGATCTATGTTTCTGTTTTTGTGCCAGAACCATATTGTCTTGATTACTGTAGTTTGTAGTATAGTCTGAAGTCAGGGAGTCTGAGTCCTCCAGCTCCGTTTCTTTCCCTCAAGACTGCTTTGGCTATTCGGGGTCTTTTGTGTCTCCATACAAATTTTAAGATTTTTTGTTCTAGTTCCATATAAAATGCCATTGGTAATTTCATAGGGATTGCATTGAATCTGTACATTGCTCTGGGTAGTATACTCACTTTCACAATATTGATTCTTCCACTCCAAGAACATGGTATATCTCTCCATCTGTTGGTATCATCTTTAATTTCTTTCATCAGTGTCTTATAGTTTTCTGCATACAGGTCTTTTGTCTCCCTAGGTAGGTTTATTCCTAGGTATTTTATTCTTTTTGTTGCAGTGGTAAATGGGAGTGTTTCCTTAATTTCTCTTTCAGATTTTTCATCATTAGTGTATAGGAATGCACGAGATTTCTTTGCATTAATTGTGTATCCTGCAACTTTACCAAATGCATTGATTAGCTCTAGTAGTTTTCTGGTGGCATCTTTAGGATTCTTTATGTACAGTATCATGTCATCTGCAAACGGTGACAGTTTTACTTCTTCTTTTCCAATTTGTATTCCTTTTATTTCTTTTTCTTCTCTGATTGCTGTGGCTAGAAACTCCAAAACTATGTTGAATAACAGTGGTGAGAGTGGACATCCTTGTCTTTTTCCTGATCTTAGAGGAAATGCTTTCAGTTTTTCACCATTGAGAATGATGTTTATTGTGGGTTTGTCATATATGGCCTTTATTTTGTTGAGGTAGGTTCCCTCTATGCCCACTTTCTGGAGAGTTTTTATAATAAATGGGTGTTGAATTTTGTCAAAAGCTTTTTCTGCATCTACTGAGATGATTATATGACTTTTATTCTTCAGTTTGTTAATATGGTTTATCACATTGATTGATTTACGTAAATTGAAGAGTCCTTGCATCCCTGGGATAAATCCCACTTGATCATGGTGTATGATCCTTTTAATGTGTTGTTGGATTCTGTTTGCTAGTATTTTGTTGACAATTTTTGCATCTATATTCATCAGTGATATTGGTCTGTAATTTTCTTTTTTGTAGTATTCCTGTCTGGTTTTGGTATCAGGGTGATGGTGGCCTCATAGAATGAGTTTGGGAGTGTTCCTTCCTCCACAGTTTTTTGGTAGAGTTTGAGAAGGATGGGTGTTAGCTCTTCTGGAAATGTTTGATAGAATTCACCTGTGAAGCCATCTGGTCCTGGGCTTTTGTTTGTTGGAAGATTTTTAATCACAGTTTCAATTTCATTACTTGTGATTGGTCTGTTCATATTTTCTATTTCTTCCTGGTTCAGTCTTGGAAGTTTATACCTTTCTAAGAATTTGTCCATTTCTTCCAGGTTGTCCATTTTATTGGCGTAGAGTTGCTTGTAATAGTCTCTTAGGATGCTTTTTATTTCTGCGATGTCTGTTGTAACTTCTTTTTCATTTCTAATTTTATTGATTTGAGTCCTCCCTCTTTTTCTTGATGAGTCTGGCTAATGGTTTATCACTTTTGTTTATCTTCTCAAAGAACCAGCTTTTAGTTTTATTGATCTTTGCTATTGTTTTCTTTGTTTCTATTTCATTTATTTCTGCTCTGATCTTTATGATCTCTTTCCTTCTGCTAACTTTGGGTTTTGTTTGTTCTTCTTTCTCTGCTTCCTTTAGGTGTAAGTTTAGATTGTTTATTTGTGATTTTTCTTGTTTCTTGAGGTAGGCTTGTATAGCTGTAAACTTCCCTCTTAGAACTGCTTTTGCTGCATCCCATAGGTTTGGGGTTGTTGTGTTTTCATTGCCATTTGTTTCTAGGTATTTTTGATTTCCTCTTTGATTTCTTCAGTGATTTCTTGGTTATTTAGTAACGTATTGTTTAGCCTCCATGTGCTTGTGGTTTTTACGTTTTTTTCCCCTGTAATTCATTTCTAATCTCATAGTGTTGTGGTCAGAAAAGATGCTTCATATGATTTCAATTTTCTTAAATTTACTGTGGCTTGATTTGTGGCCCAAGATGTGATCTATCCTGGAGAATGTTCCATGTGTTCTTGAGAAGAAAGTGTAATCTGCTGTTTTTGGATGGAACGTCCTATAAATATCAGTTAAATCTATCTGGTCTATTGTGTCATTTAAAGCTTCTGTTCCCTTATTTATTTTCATTTTGGATGATCTGTCCATTGGTGTAAGTGAGGTGTTAAAGTCCCCCACTATTATTGTGTTACTGTTGATATCCTCTTTTATAGCTGTTAGCAGTTGCCTTATATAGTGAGGTGCTCCTATGTTTGGTGCATATAGATCTATAATTGTTATATCTTCTTCTTGGATTGATCCCTTGATCATTATGTAGTGTCCTTCCTTGTCTCTTGTAACATTCTTTATTTTAAGGTCTATTTTATCTGATATGAATATTGCTACTCCAGCTTTCTTTTGATTTCCATTTGCATGGAATATCTTTTTCCATCCCTTCACTTTCAGTCTGTATGTGTCCCTAGGTCTGAAGTGGGTCTCTTGTAGACAGCATATAGATGGGTCTTGTTTTTGTATCCATTCAGCGAGCCTGTATCTTTTGGTTGGAGCATTTAATCCATTCACATTTAAGGTAATTATTGATATGTATGTTCCTATGACCATTTTCTTAATTGTTTGGGGTTTGTTTTTCTAGGTCCTTTTCTTCTCTTGTGTTTCCCGCTTAGAGAAGTTCCTTTAGCATTTGTTGTAGAGCTGGTTTGGTGGTGCTGAATTCTCTTAGCTTTTGCTTGTCTGTAAAGCTTTTGATTTCTGCATTGAATCTGAATGAGATCCTTGCTGGGTAGAGTAATCTTGGTTGTAGGTTCCTCCCTTAAATCACTTTAAGTATATCATGCCACTCCCTTCTGGCTTGTAGAGTTTTTGCTGAGAAATCAGCTGTTAACTTTATGGGAGTTCCCTTGTATGTTTGTTGTTTTTCCCTTGCTGCTTTGAATAATTTTTCTTTGTCTTTAATTTTTGGCAGTTTGATTACTATGTGTCTCTGTGTGTTTTTCCTTGGGTTTATCCTGTATGGGACTCTCTGTGCTTCCTGGACTTCGGTGGCTATTTCCTTTCCCATGTTAGGGAAGTTTTTGACTGTAATCTCTTCAAATATTTTCTCAGGTCCTTACTCTCTCTCTTCTCCTTCTGGGACCCCTATAATGTGAATGTTGTTGCGTTTAATGTTGTCCCAGAGGTCTCTTAGGCTGTCTTCATTTCTTTTCATTCTTTATTCTGTTCCACAACGATGAATTCCACCATTCTGTCTTCCAGGTCACTTATCTGTTCTTCTGCCTCAGTTATTCTGCTATTGATTCCTTCTAGTGTATTTTCCTTTTTAGTTATTGTATTGTTCATCTCTGTTTATTTGTTCTTTAATTCTTCTAGGTGTTTGTTGAACATTTCTTGCATCTTCTAGATCTTTGCCTCCATTCTTTTTCCGAGGTCCTAGATCATCTTCACTATCATTATTCTGAATTCTTTTTCTGGAAGGTTGCCTATCTCCACTTCATTTAGTTGTTTTTCTGGGGTTTTATCTTGTTCCTTCATCTGGTACATAGCCCTCTGCCTTTTCATCTTGTCTATCTTTCTGTGAATGTGGTTTTTGTTCCACAGGCTGCAGGATTGTAGTTCATCTTGCTTTTGCTGTCTGCCCGCTGGTGGATGAGGCTATCTAAGAGGCTTGTGCCAGTTTCCTGATGGGAGGGACTGGTGGTTGGTAGAGCTGACTGTTGCTCTGGTAGGCAGAGCTCAGTAAAATCCGCTTGACTGCTGATGGGTGGGGCTGGGTTCACTCCCTGTTGGTTGTTTGGCCTGAGGCAGGCCAACACTGAAGCCTCCCTGGGCTCTTTGGTGGGGCTAATGACAGACTCTGGGAGGGCTCAGGCCAAGGAGTTCTTCCCAGAACTTCTCCTGCCAGTGTCCTTGTCCCCACAGTAAGCCACAGCCACCCCCTGCCTCTGCAGGAGACCCTCCAACACTAGCAGGTAGGTCTGGTTCAGTCTCCCCTGGGGTCACTGCTCCTTCCCCTGGGTCCCCATGTGCACACTACTTGGTGTGTGCCCTCCAAGAGTGGAGTCTCTGTTTCCCGCAGTCCTGTCAAAGTCCTGCAATCAAATCCCACTAGCCTTCAAAGTCTGATTCTCTAGGAATTCCTCCTCTGTTGCCAGACCCCCAGGTTGGGAGCCTGACGTGGGGCTCAGAACCTTCAGTCCATTGGGTGGACTTGGGTGGTATAAGTGTTCTCCAGTCTGTGAGTCACCCACCCAGCAGTTATGGGATTTGATTTTACTGTGATTGCGGCCCTCCTACTGTCTCATTGTGGCTTCTCCTTTGTCTTTGGATGTGGGGTATCTTTTTTGGTGAGTTGCAGTGTCTTCCTGTTGATGATTGTCCAGCAGCTATTTGTGATTCTGGTGTTTTCACTAGAGGGAGTGAGAACACGTCCTTCTACTCCGCCATCTTGGTTCCTAATCTCTCCTTTTGGTTTTAATTGCTGTGAGGCACTGGTGATGCACAGTCTGCACTAGCCCAGCCCTCTCTGTAAGCCCCAGGTTCTCAGAGCTAGCTACCAGCACACGCTTCCTGTGCCTCCCAGGCACCTGAACCCAACCCATCCAAAACGAAATTCATTGTTTCTCAGTCCAGACCTCCTCTAGTATCAGCAGCCTAATCTCAGAGAATGTTGTCACCACCCACACATTTACTCTAGACCAAGCCTTTCTTCTGCAGCCAGCCTCCCTCCCCAGACATCAGTCAATGACAAAGGCCTACCAATTTTACATCCCAAATAATTCCAAACCCTTACTCTCCTCCTGTTCCAGTACACATGGAAGCTGGCAGTAGTCTTGTAACTCTTCCCCCAGCCTCCAGTCTTGTTATTCTCAAATCCCTACTTCACCCCATACCTGGAGTTTTCTATCTCAAATTAAAATTTGACATCTCGTTCTCTTGCTTAAAATTATTCTGTGGCTGTTTATCATCTCCAAGATACAGTTCAAGCCCTCAGCATAAGATTTATGGGCCCTAAGATCTCCTGTTCCAGCCTCATCCCTAATTATGTCAGGCTGTGTCATATTGGCTCACATCATACTTTCCTAATAGAGGATCAGTCTCAAAGTATAAATCCAACTTCATCTAATACATGGATGAATTAAGTGGCTCTTTGGTGTTATATGTTCTGCAAATGTTAAATTTTGGTGAGTAAAAACAAGCCATCACCATTCATTAAGCTATTCTAATAAAGTTAGAGATGCAGCAATTAAATTAAAGGCTGAGGTGACATAAACAACCCAACAATTGAAATCTCGAAAGTAATGAAGCCATAAATAAGGTCATGGCTAATTTTAAAGACTTCTTTTTAAATTCTTTTTTGTTGATTAACATTGCCTGAAACCACAATTTATTTGGAGAAGTAATGCACAATGGGGGTTGTTTATTTATATATTTATTTTAGCCTTAGAGAAAGTTTAAATATTCTGCAAAAGTATCAGGATAAGCGGAAACTATTGTAGACCTTGGTACCTATCAGGCAAATAGTCCTCCAGCAGAGCGTGTTTGTTTTGTTTTAATGTCTTTCCCTCTGCAAGGCACTGAACTTTTGGGTCTTTGATGATGAGCTGGCCACACTGTTGGAAATTCCCTTTAGCTGCTTGGTATTTCATTTGATTTTAGCCTTCAAACAGAAGCACTAAGATCCTTCTTTACATGCAGCTCAGCATGATAACTCATCTTTTTATTTTGACCAACTGCTTGGTTCTTCTGTCCTTTAGACAGTCCGAACCTGTGGATTCAAGCGCCAATCTTATTGGTGTTTAGCGGTCTTAGGTTGGTGTTTTTATTGAGGTTCAACTCAATATAAATTCATGAGGATTTATGTGGAGCCCTGTTGTGAGATGCATTTTCAACTTCTTGGGAGACTTATCAAGATCTGAATCCAAAATCCATTTTTAAATTAACTTCCCAGATGTTCTAGAGCTTTTCCGTGGGCACCCCTGCCCTCATTGTGGATAACTGTTTGATTATTCTTTATTTGCCATTCCATTCCTCTCCTTCCTTTAGTGTGCCCTTGGTTGACTTTGTGTAACTCTGTGTAAGCAGTAGTTGATTAAAAATGATGTTTGTTGTCTTTTCCAATCAAGGAAGTCCTTAGATTCTTCCACTAAAATAGATGTGTGGATAGAAATGTGAAAATTCCAAAACTTCTGTATTGTCACAGAACAGAAAATGATTAGATAATTCATATATCCTGTGGATCTGTAGTAATTATTTAATAGGCATTTAAAATTGCATAAAAGGGACTCAATAAATAGAATGAATAAATATTATCATAAATAAACATTTCTGTAAAACAACTTTTTTTTTTTTTTTTTTTTTGGCTGTGTCACACGGCTTGCAGGATCTTAGTTCCCTGACCAGGGATCGAACCCATGCCCCCTGCAATGGAAGCACAGAGTCCTAACCATTCGACCACCAGGGAATTCCCCAAAACAAATATTTTTAAAACTATATTTTCTGTATCAGTCCTAACCATTCGACCACCAGGGAATTCCCCAAAACAAATATTTTTAAAACTATATTTTCTGTATCACTTTATACCTTTCATTATTATTTCTAGTCAATAAACTATACAGGGATTATATCGTTGAATCCTTAGGGATACAGAGTTTTGAAAATATTTGTCCTTGAAACAAAATGCCTTGGGCCCAGGTAAGCATCTCCAAGGTGGTTCCTTTTGGTAGGGCAGGTGGCTCTTTCAGCTTAGCTTTTTTACAAATAAGTTTAGTATAATTTAAAAAGTTAAGCAGATGTTATCCGGCAAGAAACTAGCCTTAGCCTGGATTTGCATATCTGTATTGCCCATGTTTTGAGGGAAATTTTTGGTTCTCTCCCAGAGAGGCCTGCCTGGCCCAGGCTCCGTAGATGTTAACCTTCCGTGGGTGGAGCCTGACAGAGCCTGGAGCAAACCAAATAATAACAGGCCAGTGATCCTGGCTCATATCAAAGCTCAGATTCTCCAAATGAAATGAAGAACATAACATCTTCAGGAGTCTGGAGGATGTCCGGGGTGTGCATGAATCCAGACTAAAACGTGCTTACTTGGAATGGATCGATAATGTCAATCTGAATAGAGGATATAGCATAAAGCCTGAATTAAAGGCTCTGTTCAAAGATACCATACTTTGAATTTTAAAGAGCAACTCAGATGAAGGGCTACCAGTGCTCCAGTGAGCAAACCTTTAGTTTTTAAACATTATAAATTGTTTTTACTATAGGGGCTGTTATGAATTTCCGGAATGTGTCCCCGTAAATTCATATGTTGATATCCTAACCAACAATGTGATGGTATCAGTAGGTGGGACCTTTGGGAGGTAATCAGGTCATGAGGATTAAACCTTCATGAATGGGATTCGTGCTCTTATAAGATGAGGCAAGAGAGCTTGCTTCCTTTCTCTGCTGTTAGCTATGTGAGGATACAGCGGGGCAGCCATCTGTGAACCAGGAAGAAGGCCTTCACCAGACAGTGGATCTGCTGGCACCTTGATCTTGGACTTCCAGCCTCTAGAACTGTGAGAAATAAAAGTGTGCTGTTTAAGCCAAAAAGAAAAAGAAAAAAACAATTGTTTTTATTCTCATTTAGGTATGTATCCAGTTTGCTTAAATTTTGTTTAGATGAGACACATTTTTTGATCTCAACACCACTGGAATCGAGAAGGATTATCCTAAATTCCCTTCAAAGAAATCCTCCTAAAATCCCATTTCTACTATAAATGTGTATTAAAAAAAATTTACTAGGGGAAAGACAAATTTCTTCGTAGATTTTCAAAAGTTGTAAATGATGGTCTCTAAAATAATTACAAATTACCTGTCTAAGAAAAATCCTGCTATACTTTCATGCAGACTTCATATAATTCTGGAACTGTGAAAACATATTTAAAAAATAAAAATATGGTGTTGTCGTTCATGAAGGAAAATGTGACTTTAAGGAAAATGTTTGACATACTAGAACTTACTGATTATCATGACAAGTCTCTCCAGATAATCTGCATGACCACCAAATACCAGATATCTTTTGCTTCTCTTCTCTGGTCTCTGCTTTGATACTTAATGGGTCATTCAATGCCAGGTATGAAGTTTGAAAAGCAATAGTTGCTTTGTCTTTTGAAGGTTGTATAATCAATTGGCCCAGCGTCAGGCGTGTAGGCCAGAGAAGTGGTAAAGTAAAATGTTCACTCCAAGTTTGCTTTAAATTCAGATGGCGCTTAGAATTCTAAAGAACACTGGAAGCAGAGATGGACAGGATGCAGAAGGAACTGGGGCTTACTGGGGGACATGGGGTGTCTGTGGAACAAGTTACAGACTCCAGAGAGTTCCACGAAACTCCCAGCCATTGTGGATTCGGACAAGGATGGTAAATTCTGGCAGGTGGGACTCCGTGTCTTGAGGAATGAGGGTTTTCTCTAAATTTCACAGTCACATGTGGCCTGTGGAGGAAAGGAGGACCTAGAAATGGCTTCGATTCTGTATAATTCTAATTCCGATGCAGGAGAGTTCCAGTTTCGGTTTTGGTTTTGCAAGCTGCATTAGCGTGACTTAAAAAAATCACCTGCTTTGTGACAGAAACTAAAGCTGAGGATAAATACTTATTTCGAATTATTCTCTTTTTTTCCATTTCCTTCTTTCCTTTCATCTGGATGTTTAAGCTTTGTGAAATCTTCAAGGGCTAAATCTTTAAGGGCTCTTTGAACAAGCCCCAGATTCTTGTACCTGTTCTTCTTCCAGCCCCCATGGCTGTCCATTCCCCTCCCCAACGATTATTTGGCGGCTGCAGTGTACAGGGGCGTGGGAGGTGTCTGGGATACAGAATTGAATAAGAAATTCACCTCCCACTTCCTCCTGCTTGGTGTCATGTGACAGACCACGAAACGTATTGTACCCAGAGTGATATGAATTCAATAGGATGCTAAGGAGATTGGCTCAGGTCAGGGAAGGAGGGGCTTCTAAGAGGTGTTGTGCTTGAGCTCCATCCTAAATGGGTCAGCACTATAACATGTATATAATGTATAATGTGAGCAATATAATTATATGTGTATTTATAGAGATTTGACTGATGGTGCAGCCTAGCTGTTTTACATGCTGGATTTACGTACTCCTGGCAAATATTAAATATGGTCAACACTTTACTGTATAAATTCCTTGATTCCCTCCTGCCCCTAAGAACCAGTGGCAGAACTGTTGTAGCTTTTCTCTGAGCGGTCTATGCTTTGACAAGTGGTATGGGATATCAGCAAGGAAGGCTCGCCCAGCCCCTAGGGCTCTTGGTACCTTGAACCCTCATGCATGTGGGACACTGAGGGCTGCAGGATAACAAGATGGAGCCGACATGGGAAGAGACGCTGCAGACCTTACCGGGCAGCAACCGGGTGGTTGCTGTGTGGGCGGCTCAGGTACTGTGAGTGAGGTTGACCTCACGGGTTAGTTCCAAAGCAGGTTCATGAGAATAGTAATGACTTCAGTGTAGCATTGGAGGAATCTGAAATTCTTGTTTTGGCCATTTGTGACTCTGAATGACACGGGATTCGCAGCATTGCTACTTCTGCAGGCTTTGCTGGAGCACCGGGGGTACGGTATCTGTTGAGCATCGTCTAGTCACAATCTACCTTGCAAAAACAGTTCAGGAAGACGGACAGATCTCGTGGAGTCATCATCTAGTCAACGTTTCCTCCTAATGTGATTTCTAAGGAATTTTATTTGCCCCTGGGAGAATCCCATTCATCCCTGTTTGTAATGAATGAACCCAAAACATACTACCCCGGTTTCTTTGAAAAATCAGCGCATCTTTGAACTGTCTTGGTTTTACTACAAGATTTCCAGCCTTTGTACTAGATCAAGGCCACCTGGATGTAGATGTAGGGTTGTCCTTGCTGACTGAGGAATTGACAGCCTCCAACAATCCCATCCGCTGATAACTGAAGCAGTGGGTTGATTGATTTGGAAGGGTGGGGACGCCCTGCTGGTTTACTGGGACTTCCTTTACAGCAATTTCATGAGACCATCACTTCTCCACTTTCACATCTTAGGCCATCCTTAAAAATGCTCAAAAGTCAAATGCCTGTGCCAGTTCCATCCACATGTGTGTACGCAGGGGTAGAAGAGGCTGTGTTCCTGGAGAGATGAGAACACATGGTGAAAGTAACGCTGGTGCTTCCCGTAGGCGCTGGTGATAAACTCTGCTGTCTTGGAAGAACCCAGGACTGAGGAAGATACAAGCAGGTCCCTGCCGTCCCCCCATCTCTGTGGGGACATCTCGGTGGGGACAGGCCGGTGGAGCCAGGCTTCATCCTTTCCCGTGGACTGGTGACCTGCCGGAGCGCTCTCTGGTGGGCTGTGCCCCATGCTGGCACTTGGCCAGCACCATGAGTTTTCTCCTGGGCCATCACTGCCGACAGTGGGAAGGGGGCCGCGAGGAAGACGGTCAGTCAGGGAGGGGAAGACAGGCCAGGTGACAACAAGTCAGTTGTCACTCCACGCGAATTCTGGGGCATCGCTGGAGCCTCAGGCCTGAGGAGGGAGTGGGTCCCGGGTGCTACCACCTGGAATGCTCTCATGGTCACTTCTATGCCCAGAGCCCCCTCGTCTGAGGGACCCGGGCCCTGTTCCCGCAGCAGTGGGGGAGGGGCTTTAGCTGCTTATGGGGACACACAAATAATTTAAAATCACTAATCTCCCCCCGTCCTCCCCTGACCTCCCTCACCACCTTCCCTGCTTTATTTTTCTGACTAGAGCCTATGACATGATGATATGGCATATTCACACTTGAAAAATTGTGTTTGTCATTCATCTCTAGCAACTAGAACGGAGTTCCGTTTCAACGTAGGAGTTTGGGTCTATTTTGTTCATGGCTGTATTCCAAGGCCTGGCACGTAGGCATTCAAATAGGTTAAATCAAGGCATGAACGAAGAAACCAAACTCCGCAGCAGCACAGAAAAGGCAGTTGTCGGGGTGTAGTGTATGTCAAGAAAACCGGAAGCGTGTGATCGGGATTCCAGAGAGGGCCTGCTTTCGAAACAAATGTGGAATTTCTATCAGCAAAATGTAGTTAACCGTTTTAATTGTTAAAATCTCTTTTGCTTATGCTAAATCCATGATGCTTGCAGGTTTCCTAGAGCTGATGTAATTTTGAGAGAGAGAGAGAGAGAGCGCGGAGACCATGCACTGCGATCTGCTAAGAGCGCGTAGGATACAGGTGTGCTTGACGCAGGTCTGAGCCCAAGAAGTATTAGTTGCTATTATCATTATGCTGCCACCCCTGCCACCATCAGCAGCAGCATTTGTATTCTTGAGTGCATGGGACATTTAGACTTTGCTGCAGAAATTGTCTTTGCACGGGTATGATATTGGATGATTCTGTGCTTTTTAAAGCATCTTTTGTGTGTAAAACTTTTAGGTTTCTCGACTTTTAGTTTGGACGCTACAGTTGATGCCTGCAGCTTTTTACATTCTATACCAGGGGTCCCCAGCGGGGCCCGTCAGGACCCTGGGCCGCACAGCAGGAGGTGAGCCGTGGGCGAGCCGAGGGAAGCTTCATCTGCCGCCCCCCACCGCTCGCATTACTGTCTGAACCGTCCCCGCCCCGTCCAGGGAAAAGCTGTCTTCCAGGAAACCGGTCCCTGGTGACCAAAAGGTTGGAGACCCCGCTGCTCTATACTGACGCTAAAGGGTGCCTGGCTGAGGACGTTTGATTGATTTCTGTAATTAGGAAGCCACCTAACCTGCAGAAATTTGGTATATTATTGAAGCTTGAATAGGCACAGATTCATTTATTTCCAAAACAGGAGACTAAGGTGACAAGGGTTATGATATTTGAGGCCATGAATGAAGGCGGTGCAGGCTTGGGGCAGCCGTCACATCCTCCCACGACTTGTGATGTGACGTGTGGGCGATGCCCACCTTTGGAGATACCGTTTGTGCCTCTTCCTTCTGAAGGTGTGGGTTGGAATAATAGAGCCGTTTTCAATAGCTCTGTGATATACTTAAATAAAAACTACCATGTCGTTCCATAATATTGGTATTATAAATGCCTTGTATTCATTATATGATAATTAATTAAAGTAGGGTTCAATATTAATAACTATGTAGTAGAGCATTATAGATGTTTTATTTATGGTACACAGGAAATATCCCTTGTGATTTTTTTTAATTTCCAGCTTGGAAACGATAAATCAGATATGAAAAGGAGCTAGATTTTTTTTTTTTCATGATATGTCTTTTTCAGGCACACTCGTCCATGAACCTGGCATCAGCTACATACATACCTCACAAAATGAAGTCTGACTATACCCAAGGATAGCTAACTGCCCATCAAGGAGTCAGTGAATGCTTTTGAGTTGTTTTAATTAGCTAGGTGTGATTTAAAGGTTGCCAAAATCAAAAAGGCTTATTCATTTTTCATCAATAATCACTTACCTTAATATTTCATCAGAACCTGCTGATTTGCAGACCTCCTTCTGGGCTTTGATTCGTTAGGACTGCAGACATAATTTAACTTTCCCTCTTTTCCTCATTCTGTATGATACTCTTTCATCTCCGAGACACTGTTAAGATGTTTCCAACATTCATGGGGCTGCTAATTGATCCACCCTTTTTTAAAAAAAAAAAAAAAAAAACACTGTACTTAAAGCTAAGGGTTCTAGGCTGTGCAAAGCTGTGTGTGTGTGTGTTTAGGCATTTTTTCTTTCATCATTTGAATATCTGATAATAACATGCAACTTTTCTGTTTCCTCAGTTCTGAGAGTAAGGACTGATTTCCTATATGCAGAAGTCGGGAAGTAAATAGTTCGGGTGCCTTTTTAATGCCCTCAATCTTCCTCTTCTGAAATTGTCCGCTCTGTGATGGATGTCAGCCAGAGCCAGCCCGTGCGGGATTTGGGGGTCTGATAGGAACCTCTCAAAACCCCAAATTCCAAGCACCTCTCCTTAAATGCATAGAAAATCCTAGGTTTTTTGGAAGTCACTAATCTAAAACATGGAAGAATCCCCAACACAGACTGAGATTCTGACAAGCTATTGCTAGCAATGAAAAAATATGTAAATATATAAATAGATATTTTCATTTTTCCAGATTAATTATGGAATACTCTATGTCTGTCGCCTATAGGCATGTTAAACAATTTGTATACATCACATATTAATAACTTTCACCAGCTGTACCAGTTTTGAGGCTGAGCAAAAATTGCTTCACGTTAAGAAATAAAAATGTGTGTGCTTCAAAATTATGTGTTGAAAATTATAAATATTTTCATTGGATGGGAACCTTTTTTAATATTTCCCAGAAAACACAGTGATGACTTTCCTCAGGTCCCAGATTTCTATTACAGAAATATCTGAAAAAATTCATAAGCCACCAATAAACATATAAATATCTACTAATGGAGAATTAAAGTAATGCTTCTGTGTTAGGAGATATTAGCAACCATTAAAAATTAAAAGTCCTTGTTTGCCCAGAGCTACTCTTTACATCTTGCTTACCTGTGGAATGTTTGTTGAAAACCCTTTCGATAAAATAAATCCTTTAATATGTTGGAGTTAACATGACTTGCTTTGGGTGAGTAGGTAGATTTCGATAATTCTGTTCTTTGCATGTGGCTCTTCACGATTCTGGGGGGAAGTTTTGAGGTAGGGTGGACGATGTCTCTTTTCTAGGCTTCTCCTTTACCTCTGTGATCTCCACAACCTGCCCGTCCTGCTTTACCGCCTTTGTTCCTTCTGCACGTGCATGCAGGCCTGAGGAAGCACAGCAGGTGACATTGTCCGCCAATGTGGTTTTAGATTTAGATCTTGGCTCTGCCACTTACTTGGATGTTTGGCAAGTTATTTAACCTCTGTAAGCCTCGTTAAACTCCACTGTATTTAAATTTTTTTGTCCCATTGTTGGACCATATGTCAGCTGTGTCCTGATTTTTATATTTAGAAAATTCATTCTTTATAACCATCCATCATGATCTGTGTTAGCAGCTATTGGGGGTAAAAGAGAACTACAGGTCCAGCCTCTGATAGTAATGCTCTTCTGGTCTTTTGGGAGAATAACAGACAGATTTAAATAACACAACCGGTTTTATGGACCATGCTGTTTATTCTACTAGCTAGACCAGAATGGTTTGATTGACTTTTTAAAAATCTGGTATGTTTTTTACCATATGGCCAAGGCCATATCTAGAGTGCCAAGCTAATAAGCCTTCTTTTCTCTGCCAGTGAACCATGAAAGTTGTTAGCAAAGCGTTTTATTTCGAATTGATCCATTTTCCAAGCTCTTGGTGATATAAACACCCATCTTAAGAGATAAAGTGTGGATTATGAAGCATTAGTCATTGGAAATTTGCTGCACCAAAGAGTCATAGGCAACCAGTATGTAAAATGACCCAGAAAAGAAGGTACATAGTATGGTTGAGGATGCCTGAAATGTTATAAAACTACCCTAAGTCAGTTGGTTGTGGGTACACAGTACAGGTTACGTTCTTTCGAATGGTGTTGTAAAACAGGAAGAATGTAAAACGTGGGAGTTTAGTAATACTTAGCAATTACATGTTTTTTTAGATAGGGTTTAAAGTAGAATGACTTGGTGCTTTCCTCATCTATATAAAGGGCTCAATGTACAAATTCTTCTGAATCATAACCACTAATTCCTGTGTATAGCAATGCAGTAATATAACAGGATTAGGTTGTCTTCTAATCTAACCAATCAATTCTTAAAGAATCCGTGGCTTCCCCAGCTTCCTCGGTACCAGCAGAATATTTGTATCTTTCATTTCTCTCCTCCTCGTTTGTGTTTTCCTTTACATCCTTTAGCATATATACCATATTTAAATCAGCTTTTGAAAAGTCCTTTTGCCTCTAATTCCATCATCACAGCCCCTTCTGGATCTGTTTCTACTGACTGATTTTTCTCCTGGTTCTGGGTCACATTTTCCTCCTCCTTCTTATGTCTAATAATTTTTTCATCGGCTGTCAGACATTTTGAATTTTAGGATGTAGAGGACTGTGTT
This sequence comes from Kogia breviceps, assembly GCF_026419965.1. Taxonomy (NCBI): domain Eukaryota; kingdom Metazoa; phylum Chordata; class Mammalia; order Artiodactyla; family Physeteridae; genus Kogia; species Kogia breviceps. Next base: position 170,974,691 of record NC_081312.1, read on the forward strand.
TTGTTCCCTCCGGTCAGCATTACTGGAAGTCTAGTCCTCAAGTCTGGTCTGGGTGGCATCACTTCTGCCCCCAAAAACCTGACTGCAGAATCAAGTCCAAACTTCTTAGTGTGGCATTCTCCTCCCAGGGAACCATCACGGTCTTAACCCTCTGTATTTGTCCTCGTCAAAACTCTAGTCACTCCAGGCTGTTCCCCATCCCAGAGTACATCAAGCATTTTCCTACCTCAGTTCCCATTACAGGTACTTTTCTGTTGTTGTTAAACCAGTCTGGAACTGATGCAAACAGCCCTCTTTATCTCTATTGTTAAAATCCCAATTCTCCAAATGCCGTCTTTCTGCAATTTAGTACAACTAGTTGGACTAGTTGTACATTTGTAGAGAATTTATAAGTGGGTGCGTAGGATGAACGAATGAAAAAATTTTGGCTTTAAGTTGTTTGGTGATTTGATTGATTGAAGAAGATTCCTCTACCTAGCTTCAGCATGTAAGCATAATTCAGTTGATAAAAATTAGCTATCTATCACTTTCCAGTAGTGTGTCAATGACATGGAACAGAGTGGGATTGCTTTACAAATCCATTCCTACAGTATATTTTTTGGCTAAGACTTTTTTTCCCCAAATAACTATAATTCGGTGTTAAGAAAGTTGCATATATATTTTTTCTTTGTCCATGTCTTAAGCCAGTGATAATGATATGTTCTTCTACTGATAACGCTGGATTCAAGAGCAGGAAACAAAGAGCTTAGGTTGTTTGGGGACCCTTCAGTATCTCTGTAGTGTCTGTTTTCTTCCTGTGCAGCTATTCAGACACTACCGGCCACTGTATTTAACGAGGCACAACATTTTGCTGATTTCCTTTGTTTCCTGAGTAAGAAACATATTATCCCTTAATCAGCTTCTTTTGAAATGTCTGTTTACACTAAACAAAGCCCTATTCCAATTAATTTCCAATTCTAAGCAAAAACTCTGGTAATTGAACATCGTCTGAAGGAGCGTGCTGCTACTGGACTGCAATGTGGAAATTGAGGTGAGGTAGAAACGATATTAACTTTATTAGCACATTCATCAATTTCATTGGTCATCCGCACTGAAGGACTACATACTGACGTAAGGAATTGTTTTCTCTCAAACTTAAACACTATGGGACTTCGGGAAACTTAGCACTTCTCTCCCCTCTTCTGTAAAATGAAATAGCTACACACGAATAAATAATAATAATCACTCTTGTCGGGTTGTGTGGGATAAATGAGATAATATAGGTAAACCATTTGGTACAGCGCCTGCTTGCTGTATTATAAATACATATATTTAATTGTGGTGGAGGTCAAATCTCATGTCAAAACTATATTATGAGATGCAAACTATCATATGTAGGATGAATAAACAGCAAGATCCTACTGTAGAGCACAGGGAACTACATTCAATATCCTGTAATAAATCATAATGGAAAAGAATATGAAAAAGAACATACATATCTATATAACTGAGTCACTCTGCTGTACAACAGAAATGAACACAATATTGCAAATCAACTATACTTCCATAAATTTAAAAAACAAACTGTATTATGATAAAAAGCCTTCTAATAAGTAGATCTTGAAAACTCAGTGAGAAGCACAGTTACTTGAATAAGCATTCTGTTTCAGCACATTATAAATTTCTGGACAACTTCTTGGACTTAACTTTAAATGGAATTTAATCTGGATAAACTGCTGGCCAAACTATGGAGTAAATAAAATGAGATAATCCCTGACTGTGACATAGTGGGCAGTGTACTTAATATATGTCACATATGCATGATAACAATTTTGTATCTCTCTAGTGTGTCCTGAGTATGGTATTATAAATGTTGGTATCAGCTGGAATGAGAGCTTTTCAAACTTTGACTGTCAGTAGATGAACCACTGTACCATTAATTGGCGATATAATTTATTTCATAACGTGTGTGATCTGTTACAGTGGTAAAATAGATTATTTTTAGATTCCCATATAAAATTGTTTTCTCACTAGATAATTATAATTGGCTCTATGTGTAACATAAATTTTCAAAACTTTATGTTTTTAGTAACACCAACATAACACGGGAATTAACAAGATAGAAAGGCAGATACATTTTCCCGTTTCTTAAACTGTGGCTGCGAACGGAGAATTGGTTCTGTAAATTATTTTTAATGTGCACACTTTTTAACAAGGCTCTGAAAGTGGTAATCATTTCTCGGTTTCCAGCGTCGAGGGGTAGTGATGGTTTGACAGCCATACTGTTGCTTTTGTGGGCGATGAAATATTGGTTTTCATTAAATTTTATGTTAAAAACCCTTATTTAGAATCATAGATTTCTACCATTTTAGAGCAGGAAGGAACTTGATTTAACAGCCTCCTGTTTTACAGAAGTGGGAACAGAGGGGTGGTGACGGTGAAGAAGCTGGGTGCACCTTATCCCCATCCTTCCAGTTAAGAAAGTCTTGGTACCATGGTAGGAATACCTGATACGGAGGCAGGAAACCTGCGGGCTGGGGGCCTGCTGTCCTGTGTAGAGGCCCAGCCTTGGATGAGTCCTGATCATGAGTAGCTTTTTTTCAGATTTATAAAACAGGGATACTCACTCCTGGTTTGCCAGTTACAGAAGAAATATATATTCATCAAATAAAGTATATATGTGAAAGCATACTTAAAAACACAAGTTCCTACCTGTGTGTTGTATCATACTGTTATAATAGCCCCTGCCTGTTGACCTCTATTGTGACCTGTAGAATTCTGTTGAGTAGGTGAATTAGTTCAAAGATGGATATGATAGCAGCTTTGAAAAGTAGATATACCTCACCATGCCAGAGGGTTATTGGAATAGTCCTGAATTTAGATATAAATATATTTCTTATAAGCACTATCCAAGTAAGACTCTAATTAGACTTCAAGTGAGAAGAGATTTGTTTTTTTTCTTTTCTTTTTTTTTTGCGGTGCACGGGACTCTCACTGCTGTGGCCTCTCCCGTTGCGGAGCACAGGCTCAGCCGCCATGGCTCACGGGCCCAGCCTCTCCGCGGCACGTGGGATCTTCCCGGACCGGGGCACGAACCCGCGTCCCCTGCATCGTGAGGAGGACTCTCAACCACTGCGCCACCAGGGAAGCCCGAGAAGAGATTTTTTTTTAAAAGAACTCAAAATGCACAATCTTGAGAGTCATAACCAGATTTCCTTCAAAGTTAAATGAAGCAGACACAGCTGTTTGTGAGTAAACAGTGCATGTGTGATTTGCATGTTTACCATCCTTTTTATTGAGAACCTGGTAAGATGATCTGGCCTGGGAAGTCCAGGTCTATTTCCTCTGAATCCCACGTCGTCCTTGCTACTTCTGCCGGCCGGGGATGGTGGCGCCCTCGGCTCTGTCCGTTGCCGTTTTCAGTGTGTTACGGGTTCTCGCTCAGCATCTGGGTGTCCCTTCACTGCACATGGGCTGAGGCAGGTGACGGGCTCTGTATCAAGTGATCCCCTTACCCTCCTGCGCCCACCATCCTTCAACCGACTTGGGGCTGCTTCCCACTCTTCTGTTTGGTTCTTTTCTTCATTTCTTCCTTGTTGATGGAGCTCTGGACGCTCTGCTCGACTTCTAGCGAGGCCGGCCTGAACGCATGTGTTCCGGTCAGGCCTCCCAAGCCCACCCCACGGCCTCCTCAGGCCTGTCATGCGTCTGTAAGCTCCCACACGTTGGCTGGCAAGCAGCAGGTGCTAATGGGTATGCGTATGTGCGTGTGTTTCATGTATGTATGCAGGTACGGGGGATGTTTATGCTTGTTTAGACTGTGTTTCTGTGGGTTTCTATGTGTGTGTGTTTGCATGTGTGTTTCATGTATGTACTGTGTGTGCTGTGGATGTTTGCATGCATGTCTACTTGTGTGTATGTTTATATGTTTGTATGTCTGTCTGTATGTGGGGTGTGGGCTCCCTGCCCCTTGCTCGGTAAGCACTCTCACCTCCCAAAAATCCTGCTGGGGGTGGGGGTGGGTGACTAACTCCTGGCTGGGTCACCAAGAAGACCATCCCCATCAGGACCAGAGCAAGCCCTCTCCTTATGATGCTTCCTGTTGCTGGTTTTCAAAGCACCTCCTTGTCACCAAATCTAAAAATCCTACCTTACCTCCAGGTGGCTATATATCAAAGGCTATTTATCAAACATTTTGCTTTAAACCCTTCTTTCTTGCATGCCTTCTAAAAATTCTTCTTCAATAGTATATCATGGAGAGCTTCTAGAAGCTGTTAACATGGAATAACACACAGTAATGGTATCATTCCTTTCACTAAACCTGAAAGCTATCTTACTATGAAAGTAGAACTTTTTCATATAAAACTTAGAAAACACAGAAAAATTAAAGATCTCACCCCAAGCCAATAATTTTTAACATTTTGGAGTATACACACACAGACTGCTATCTGCATATGTGTACTTATACACAACTAAAAATAGAGTCATATAACATGGCTCTTTAGAAACCTGCCTTTTTACTTAATATGTCACAGGTATTCTCTTACAAAAGCATTTTTTTAATGGCAGTAATATTTTATTTCATGGATTTATCTTGGTCAAATTGCTGAACTGCCTGAGCCTCAGTTTTCTCATGTGTAAAAGGAAATAATAATAATGCCTTAAATGGTCTCAGGGAGTTAAACGAGATAACACACAGGAAGGACTGAGAATAATGCCTGTCACAGAAAGTGCCTGATTGATTATTAGCTGCAGTTTTTATTTATCCATTTCCTACTCTCGTTCAAGAACTTAAAATGTACTGTGATCTGTCCTACTACAATTTCTTTTTTATTTTTTCTTTTTCTTTTTGGCTGCATTGGGTCTTTGTTGCTGCGCGCGGGCTTTCTCTTGTTGAAGTGAGCGGGGGGCTACTCTTCGTTGCAGTGTGCGGGCTTCTCATCATGGTGGCTTCTCTTGTTGCAGAGCACGGGCTCTAGGCACGCGGGCTTCAGTAGTTGTGGCATGCAGGCTCAGTAGTTGTGGCTCCCGGGCTCTAGAGCACAGGCTCAGTAGTTGTGGCGCACGGGCTTAGTTGCTCCATGGCATGTGAGTTCTTCCCGGACCAGGGCTCCAACCCATGTCCCCTGCATTGGTAGGGCGGATTCTTAACACAGCACCACCAGGGAAGTCCATAAGATATTTTTTTGTTTTGTTTTTATTTTTTGGCTGCAGTCTTAACCACTGGACCACCAGGGAAGTCCGGTTCTACTGCAGTTTCTTGTGAATGTAAATATGTACTTGTATTTTATCAATCAAATATTTTTAAACTCTAAAAATGTTCTTCATTTTCAAATAGTATTATCAAAAGGTGGTAGGACATTTCTATTTAAGGCAAATCTCAAGTTTGAAACACTTTGGTGTTTGCCCTACGGGTTACCCTCTGAAGGTGCAAGTTCCTCCCACTTCCCTCAGTCTGTCTCATCCTCAGCCTCTGCCACCTCTTCACCCGACCTATGGCTAAAGGTTGATATTCCCCTAGGCTGTTACAGACAGATGCCCTGGAGTGCCACTCAGTTGAATCTGGACAGCTCCCCTCCTCGACTCTATTTCCTCTCTCTCTCAGGGCTCATTGGGCTGCTAGCCTCAGAGTGAAATTGAACCAAAGAAATTGTCTATCAGAGTTGAGGAATTCACCAATATTCTTTCAGAGTGCACGTGACCTTCAATAAAAAGTTGTTTGATTTAATTTAAACATTCTTGACCTTCAATAAAGAGTTGTTCTATTTAATTTAAATGTTCTTATTTTGAGTCTTTTCTCTCATTAGGTGAAGTATGTAAGTAAACAAATTTAGAAATGTCAGAATGTTTCTGTTATTTGGGGTTATTTTTTGAAATACCCATCTCTATTTCTAATGAAGATCTAGTCCCCTTTTAAAATATGTCAAAGTTACAGGGTAGAAAGCAGAAGCAAGAAGAACTACAATCCTGTAGCCTGTGGAACAAAAACCACATTCACAGAAAGATAGACAAGATGAAAAGGCAGAGGGCTATGTACCAGATGAACGAACAAGATAAAACCCCAGAAAAACAACTAAATGAAGTGGAGATAGGCAACCTTCCAGAAAAAGAATTCAGAATAATGATACTGAAGATGATCCAGGACCTTGGAAAAAAAATGGAGGCAAAGATCAAGAACATGCAATAAATGATTAATAAAGACCTAGAAGAATTAAAAGGTGAACAATACAATAACTGAAATGAAAAATGCACTAGAAAGGGGCTTCCCTGGTGGCACAGTGGTTGACAGTCCACCTGCTGATGCAGGGGACACGGGTTTGTGCCCTGGTCCGGGAAGATCCCACATGCTGCGGAGTGGCTAGGCCCATGAGCCATGGCCGCTGAGCCTGCACGTCTGGAGCCTGTGCTCCACAACAGGAGAGGCCACAACAGTGAGAGGCCCGCGTACAGAAAAAAAAAAAAAAAAATAGTACACTAGAAGGAATCAAAAGCAGAATAACTGAGGCAGAAGAACGGATAAGTGACCTGGAAGACAGAATGGTGGAATTCAATGCTACAGAACAGAATAAAGAAAAAAGAATGAAAAGAAATGAAGACAGCTTAAGAGGCCTCTGGGACAACATAAACACAACAACATTCACATTATAGGGGTCCCAGAAGGAGAAGAGAGAGAGAAAGAACCCGAGAAAATATTTGAAGAGATAATAGTCAAAAATTTACCTAACATGGGAAAGGAAATAGCCACCCAAGTCCAAGAAGCACAGAGAGTCCCATACAGGATAAACCCAAGGAGAAACACACAGAGACACTTAGTAATCAAATTGGCAAAAATTAAAGACAAAGAAAAGTTATTGAAAGCAGCAAGGAAAAATGACAAATAACATACAAGGGAATTCCCATAAGGTTAACAGCTGACTTCTCAGCAGAAACTCTACAAGCCAGAAGGGAGTGGCATGATATACTTAAAGTGATGAAAGGGAGGAACCTACAACCAAGATTACTCTACCCGGCAAGGATCTCATTCAGATTCGATGCAGAAATCAAAAGCTTTACAGACAAGCAAAAGCTAAGAGAATTCAGCACCACCAAACCAGCTCTACAACAAATGCTAAAGGAACTTCTCTAAGCGGGAAACACAAGAGAAGAAAAGGACCTAGAAAAACAAACCAAAAATAATTAAGAAAATGGTCATAGGAACATACATATCAATAATTACCTTAAATGTGAATGGATTAAATGCTCCAACCAAAAGATACAGGCTCGCTGAATGGATACAAAAACAAGACCCATCTATATGCTGTCTACAAGAGACCCACTTCAGACCTAGGGACACATACAGACTGAAAGTGAGGGGATGGAAAAAGATATTCCATGCAAATGGAAATCAAAAGAAAGCTGGAGTAGCAATACTCATATCAGATAAAATAGACTTTAAAATAAAGAATGTTACAAGAGACAAGGAAGGACACTACATAATGATCAAGGGATCAATCCAAGAAGAAGATATAACAATTATAGATCTATATGCACCAAACATAGGAGCACCTCACTATATAAGGCAACTGCTAACAGCTATAAAAGAGGATATCGACAGTAACACAATAATAGTGGGGGACTTTAACACCTTTAACACCATTTAGCACTTACACCAATGGATAGATCATCCAAAATGAAAATAAATAAGGAAACTTTAAATGACACAATAGACCAGATAGATTTAATTGATATTTATAGGACGTTCCATCCAAAAACAGCAGATTACACTTTCTTCTCAAGTGCGCACCAAACATTCTTCAGGATGGATCATATCTTGGGTCACAAATCAAGCTTCAGTAAATTTAAGAAAATTGAAACCATATCAAGCATCTTTTCTGACCACAATGCTATGAGATTAGAAATGAATTACAGGGGAACAAATGTAAAAAGCACAAGCACATGGAGGCTAAACACTACATTACTAAATACCAAGAGATCACTGAAGAAATCAAAGAGGAAATCAAAGAATACCTAGAGACAGATTACAATGAAAACAAGACGATCCAAAACCTATGGGATGCAGCAAAAGCAGTTCTAAGAGGGAAGTTTATAGCTATATAAGCCTACCTCAAGAAACAAGAAAAACCGACAGCAGACATCATTCTCAATTGTGAAAAACTGAAAGCATTCCCTCTAACATCAGGAAAAAGACAAGGATGTCCACTCTCACCACTCTTATTCAACATAGTTTTGGAAGTCCTAGCCACAGCAATCAGAGAAGAAAAACAACTAAAAGGAATACAAATTGGAAAAGAAGAAATAAAACTGTCACTGTTTGCAGATGACATGATACTATACATAGAGAATCCTAAAGATGCCACCAGAAAACTACTAGAGCTAATCAATGAATTTGGTAAAGTTGCAGGATACAAAATTAATGCACAGCAGTCTCGTGCATTCCTATACACTAATGATGAAAAATCTGAAAGAGAAATTAAGGAAACACTCCCATTTACCACTGCAACAAAAAGAATAAAATACTAGGAATAAACCTACCTAGGGAGACAAAAGACCTGTATGCAGAAAACTATAAGACACTGATGAAAGAAATTAAAGATGATACCAACAGATGGAGAGATATACCATGTTCTTGGAGTGGAAGAATCAATATTGTGAAAGTGAGTATACTACCCAGAGCAATGTACAGATTCAATGCAATCCATATGAAATTACCAATGGCATTTTATATGGAACTAGAACAAAAAATCTTAAAATTTGTATGGAGACACAAAAGACCCCGAATAGCCAAAGCAGTCTTGAGGGAAAGAAACGGAGCTGGAGGACTCAGACTCCCTGACTTCAGACTATACTACAAGGCTACAGTAATCAAGACAATATGGTACTGGCACTAAAACAGAAATATAGAACAATGGAAGAAGATAGAAAGCCCAGAGATAAACCCACGCACCTATGGTCAACTAGTCTATGACAAAGGAGGCAAGGATATACGGTGGAGAAAAGACAGTCTCTTCAATTAGTGGTTCTGGGAAAACTGGACAGCTACATGTAAAAGAGTAAAATTAGAACACTCCCTAACACCATACACAAAAATAAACTCAAAATGGATTAGAGACCTGAATGTAAGGCCAGACACTATAAAACTCTTAGAGGAAAACATAGGAAGAACACTCTTTGACATAAATCACAGCAAGATCGTTTTTGATCCACCTCCTAGAGTAATGGAAATAAAAACAAAAATAAACAAATAGGACCTAATGAAACTTCAAAGCTTTTGCACAGCAAAGGAAACCATAAACAAGAAGAAAAGACAACCCTCAGAGTGGGAGGAAATATTTGCAAATGAATCAACGGACAAAGGATTAATCTCCAAAATATATAAACAGCTCATGCAGCTCAATTTTAAAAAAACAAACAACCCAATCCAAAAATGGGCAGAAGACCTAAATAGACATTTCTCCAAAGAAGACATACAGATGGCCAAGAAACACATGAAAGGCTGCTCAACATCACTAATTATTAGAGAAATGCAAATCAAAAGTACAATGAGGTATCACCTCACACCAGTTAGAATGGGCATCATCAGAAAATCTACAAACAACAAATGCTGGAGAGGATGTGGAGAAAAGGGAACCCTCTTGCACTGTTGGTGGGTATGTAAACTGATCCAGCCACTATGGAGAACAGAGTTTTTTAAGGTTCATTAAAAAACTAAAAATAGAATTACCATATGACCCAGCAATCCCACTACTGGGCATATACCCAGAGAAAACCACAATTCAAAACGACACGTGCACCCCAAAATTCATTGCAGCACTATTTACAATAGCCAGGTCATGGAAGCAACCTAAATGCCCATCAACAGACAAATGGATAAGGAAGATGTGGTACATATATACAATGGAATATTACTCAGCCATAAAAAGGAACGAAAGTGGGTCATTTGTTGAGACGTGGATGGATCTAGAGACTGTCATACAGAGTGAAGTAAGTCAGAGAAAAACAAATATCGTATATTAACGCATATATGTGGAACCTATAAAAATGGTACAGATGAACCGGTTTGCTGGGCCGAAATTGAGACACAGATATAGAGAACAAACATATGGACACCAAGGGGGGAAAACCATGGGTGTGTGTGTGTGTGTGCTGAATTGGGCGATTGGGTTTGAGGTGTATACACTGATGTGTATAAAACTGATGACTAATAAGAACCTGCTGTATAAAAAAAAAAAAAAGGTACTAATAGGGAAGGACTCTAAGACACATCAATAAGTGAGAAAAATAAGGTGTAGAATGGTGAGTTATAATATGCTGCATTTGCATAAAAATAAGAATGATTTTTCTGGTTTTTGAACTATGTGAATAAATTATATAATTTTGAAAAAAAAGAAATATTGAGGAGATTTTTGGATTATATTATCTCTAAAATTACAATAAGGGCTTCCCTGGTGGCGCAGTGGTTGAGAATCCGCCTGCCGATGCAGGAGACACGGGTTCGTGCCCTGGTCCGGGAAGATCCCACATGCCGCGGAGCAACTAAGCCCGTGAGCCATGGCCGCTAGGCCTGCGCGTCCGGAGCCTGTGCTCCGCAACGGGAAAGGCCACAACAGTGAGAGGCCCGCATACCGCAAAAAAATAAATAAATAAAAATAAAATAAAGTAAAATAAAATTACAATAAGATTAAAGTTTTATCAATTAAAAAATATGTCAAAGTTAAACTTCTATTCTGAAGTTCCATATATTACAAAAATCTATGTTCATGGCCGTATAATGCAGTTATTAAGAGTTGGAAAGAAAATCCTGTTTAGGCTTTAATTAAGTTGACACGGTGTATCTGTTATTATTTTTTTTCTCCATTTCATGAGTTACTCAATCTTTCTTATAAGAGGTGGAGCGTGAACATCTCTTGCCTGGACTCCTGTTTCCCAGATAGAGAGGATTGAAAGTGTCTGGCATGGCCTCGCTTCTTAAGAGCACTTTTTCTGATTTTGAAAATATTTTCTTATGTTTTCCCTTAAAATTACACATCTTTTTTTTCCCCCATATTTCTCTTTCTTAGTCTAAACCGAGTGCTGGCTGCCAGTTTCTTTGTTCTGGGCCCATATGTGCGGGAGATATTTTGGACTGAGGGAGTTTGTCACCCTCCTGACATCTGTATTGTGGAAGTGGGACTGGCCATTGACAAAGGCGAACACAAAGACCCCGCCATTCCTTTACCGATGCATTCGAGATCCTGACCACATTTCAAAACCAGGAGAGCCTTGTGGAGCCTGAGTCTGTTAGACTCTGAAATGCACCCTGGGTTTTGAGGAAGAAGCGAGCCCATTTATAGCTTGAATTACTCATTTGGGATACTACAGGCTGTTGCCAAAGCCAGTTACCATCAGCTTTGATTAGAAATCAGGAAAGGCAGCTGCTGAAATGCAGAGTGAAAAGAATTGTATTGGATTAGAAAGGCATTCTTTTGAATCTGAAAGAGAAAGCAAGCATCTTTGGGAAACATCTGAATATGCATTTATTTTAATAATTGAATAGCTAGAGGTATTAGTACAGTACATTGTAGCTTGGAGTGGTTTTCATTATTAAATTAAGTGCCTTTGTTCAGTTTATCTAGATTTTCCTATTGGCTGCTCTAGTCTTTTCCCTCTTTTAGCTCCATTTTGATGCAGTGTTACATCCCAATTTGTGGGTTGAAATGTGTCAATATTCATAAACTAAATCCATGAACCATCCTCCCAATCATTTGGGCTGATGAAATACCATTTACCAGTGTGAAGCCAAGCCAGGAGAGGCATATAAAAAAGTACATTCAAATGCTAAGCTTAAAAAGACAGTGTTCTTTATTCCCAATTCTGTGTGTATGAAATACTAGTTTGAGTCCTATTATTTTTGCAATGTAATTTCGGACCAGAACGTATATCAGAATAATTTCATAAGTAAATGCTCATAAGTAAATCAATATTTCAGAGTTAAATTCACATGTATGTGTCCATAGCTTGTAAAATCAAAAGAAGTGTCAGGAAGATTTACTTTCCACTTTTTGAAAGCTGTTTGAGATGCTGTATGGAAACTTAAATAAGGCTTTATCCTCCTATCTTTAGCTAAACTTCGTTAAACAGCAGCATTTCTCCTGTTTCCACAGAAGACGATCACAGTTGCTTAAGGAAATAGATAAATAAACAGTGTATACAGAAGTATGCCTATCCCTTAAATAACTGTGTAAGCACTAAGAATAGTTGGATTTATATTCATATTTGCTGGAGAGTAAACGTTTATGCAAATACACTAAGAAAAGTGATCAAACACTTCTGCATGTGCTCTGGCTTCAAAGTAAAGCTGAGAATTTTCACCCAGTTATTTAACTCTAGGCAGTATTATGCTTAAACAAAACAAAGATAACATTCTGTACCTACACAATGGATCAAAACAGCTTTCTTCATCCTCACTTTGGACCATCTGTTTAAAAAAACCCAAAAACCCTCAGGAAGCAAACCTCTAATCTGTGGTTAAGGGTTTAAAGACTCAGGCTCATTCTGACAACCCAGCGCTCTGTACGGAGCACTGTAATGGGTCTCGTATTAGCTGTAAAAGGCTGCGTGGTTTGACCTCGGCATCTGTCACTTACAGTTTCTCTGCTCTTACTAGGAATTCTTCAGTTCCCTTTATGGAGCATCTAAATCTACATTATTTTAATATCCACTGTTATAAATGTTGGCAATAATATTTTCCAGGAGTTAAATTATTCTTTAAGTTTCCAAATGCTTTAAGAGTCATAATTCTCAGGGATAAATTGGGAGATTGGGATTGACAGATACACACTACTATATATAAAATAGATAACTAATGAGAACCTGCAGCAGTATAGCAGAGGGAGCTCTGCTCAATACTCTGTAATAGCCTCTATGGGAAAGGAATCTAAAAAAAAAAAAGAAAAGAGTGGATATATGTATATGTATGACTGATTCACTTTGCTGTACACCTGAAACTAACACAACATTGAAATCGACTCTACTCCAATTAAGAAACAAATAAACAAAATCTCCAAAAACCTAATCAACAACAACAACAACAAAAGGAAAAATAGGGTAGGGCCATGCTTCTACAATAAACTATCTTTAAGTCATTAAAGAAAAATTAAAACAAGAAGCGTAGTTCTCAGTCCCTCCCCACCCCCCAGCCCCAGCCAATAACACATCTGTGTAACGGAAGCCACTCAGACTTACTGGAGAACAGACAAGAGCATTGTGAAGATCGTGATCCCACGTTATTCCTTCTTGACTTCCACTAAAACTTTTGAAAGTTTTACCTTGACTCAAAGATTTGGGCATCTGTTAACATTTTCCAAACTTTCAGCATCACAATGGGTTTAGGGCCCTTTCCTTCCTGTGAGTGAGGGTTGCAAGACAGTCAAGTTGCAAGACGATTTGTACATAATATAAATGGGAAAACAATAGCAACGAAAAGGCTTCTAGTTTACTAGAGGTGAAAGAACATTTTTCATAATTAAAGCTTTTAATGACTATCATACTCATTATAGGAAAATGCTATAAGGCTATAATATTATTTTTAGTTTTATATCTGACACAGTTAAATGAATGACCTCTTCTTTATTAGAATTGTGGGAAAACTCAATATCCTTAGTCAGAATATCCTTAGAATATCCTTAGTCAGAACTCCATGAGATCTGATTTCATGCCAGTCACACACACACACACACACACACACACACACACGTTTGTTTGTTTATGTAAGTCATTAGAGATCAGTAACTAAACGGCAGTGGTAGTTCATGTGGCGTTTTACAAACACATAAATGAATCAGAAAAAAGCTAATTGTCCGCAAAGAGTGACCATTTGTAAATAATGCCATGTCCATTGCAAAAATTCCTGTGAGTAGGAAAGAACAGGACAAAGGCCACTAATTTGAATGTGGTTATACAAAAAAGTCCAAGTGGGAGACTGGAAGAAGGCCTAGAACCTTCTCAGCCCTTGAAGTCATCTTCATCCTTGCACAGCAGGGGGCTGACTTTGCAAATCTCTTCCCTGCTTCTTCATTGTCTCACCGAGCAGTCTTATATTTTCAGGATAACTTTTTGTGACATTCTAACCCTTGGAATTAAAAGGATTTTTATACTTCTATAACAGAATAATCTTACTTTTAAAAAATGAATGCAGAAAGCACAGCAAAACTTAATAAATTCACATTAAGTAGGAGAAAAGCCTAACTAAATTAGTGGTCTGAATTATAGAATCTTAAAAGATTTAATAGTAATTTAATTACTCTCAGATTCATGGAGTTCCTTGGAGAAATTGCTTTGGTAAATAGATAAGAAAAATTTACAAATAGCATATCAGTGAGTAAATAAAGCACTGTTTCTAAAGAATCCACCATGGACTAGGATTTTTAAGTGGTTTTGCTCCCTGAAGTGAATGCATGTTATGAATTTGCCTTGCAAAATCATTCTCTATGAGACATAAGGAGAGATATTCCTGATTTTTAAGCTGCTTGTGGTGTTTGGAAGTCCTTCACTTACTCATTCATTCCTGCATTCATTCACTGAGCAAATACACGTTGAGGTCATTGTGCTGGGGACCCAGAGGTGAGTTCAACAAAGCCCCTGCCTTCCACATCCTGTGGGTTGGAGTTAAGGAAATATGGTTTAATGAATAAATGTTTAATTGTAAATTATGTTAAGGACAGAATCAGGGCTCTGAAATACTTTAGGAAGAAAGAGATTTCTTTGAGAATATGCCACTTGGGCTGAATCCCGAAGAACACAGAGAGGTCAGACGTGAAGGATAGAGCAGTCCAGGCGGAGACAGTAATACATGAGCCGGTGAGAGGCAGGGAAACAGTCCGCGTGTTCCAGAAATCAGAAGGAAGCCTGTAGGGTCTGGGATGAAATTGGAGAGGGATGTCGAAATCGAACCTGTCCAGGCAAGACTTACAAGATGAGCTTTATTCAGTGTCATGCGGGAGCCATTATAGTGTTTTCTAGATTGTAAACACAGTCTGGTTTAGACTTTGTAAATACCCCAATGGCTGCTTTGTGCAAAGTAGATTGTAAGGTGGGTATGTCGACCAGGAAAACAGAAGCTACACTAGACATTCAAACCGGTGGGATTTAGTATGGGGGACTGGTTATACAGGGGGTGGAGAGGAGAAAGATAACACAGAAGTTTCTAGGGATAACAAGTGCAGGAAGCAGCTCTCACAAGACAGAGTGGAGTATAAGGTGGCTTTGGAGCAGAGACCATAGAGAAATACCCAGCAGCGAGCACAGGAAAGCCGTTGCCCCACTGTGGAGGTGAAGCTGTTGCCCCATCCTGGAGGCTTGGACTAGCTGGTGGGATGGGAAGGGAATCGATTTGAGAACGAATTTGGAGCTGGAACCAGTAGGACCTCCTGTGATGGCGTGGTTTCACTGAGAAGGAAGTCAAGATGCACTCCCAAACCTCTGACTGATGGAGCTAGGGAACCCAAGAGGGGCAGGTATGGGGAGGAAGGTAAGCATTGAGTTTAGAACATGTTGAGTTGGGATGTCAAGTAAACCGTTGCGTTTGTGAGTCTGGTGGTCAGAGTTGTGTTACCAGAGATACAAATGTGGGAATCAACTTTCAGACAGTATTAAAAACTATGGAACTGGATGGTGTCATGTAGGGAGGGGATGGAGAGAGAGAAGGGCTAGATCTGAGCCCTGGGGGTCGCCAGTCTTGAGGGGTCAGCACAGGAATGGGAGAGAGCGAAGGACACAGGATGGAAAGAATAGTAGGAGGGAAATCAAGACAGTGGGATTCTATAGAAACCAAGACCAGAGGGAGGCAGTGGTCACCTGTTCGTAATGGTGCTGAGCGCGTGGAACGAGATGTGGACGGAAGGATGTCCATGGGTGTAGCCACATGAGGACATTTGGCTACATGCTTGATGGGGTGAAAGATGGAAGATGTCACAGAAGGCCAGGGTCCTCCATTCTGACCCAAAGCGTCCTGAGGGTACAGAAAGGCCACACTGTTTTCTCAGCTCAGGGCACCATGCAGAGATGGGCCCCCCCGAAAAAAGTTATTCAGATCTGGGACTGATGTATGTGAGTCCTGATAGTTTCGTAGCATTTGTTCTCTACTTGCCATGAGATGAAGATCCCATCTACGGCGTCAAGTTGCTTTCTCTACAATATAACTTGGGGACCCGAGTACCCGGTGTATGCATTGCACAGATCCATTACTTAGTGATTTTATGACCAGCTTTCTTCAATCCTACTGCTCCATAAATGAGGAAAACTCCATTCACAGGCGAAAAGTCCTCACGTTTGGAAAAATCTCAGAAAAGATGTTGTTGAGAGTTTATTTCTTTTAAGAGCTAATGAGGGACTTCCCTGGTGGCGCAGTGGTTGAGAATCCACCTGCTAATGCAGGGGACACGGGTTCGATCCCTGGTCCGGGAAGATGCAGTGGAGCAGCTAAGCCCGTGCACCACAACTACGGAGCTGGTGCGCCTAGAGCCCGTGCTCCGCAACAAGAGAAGCCACCGCCAGGAGAAGCCCGCGCACCGCAAAAAAGAGTAGCCCCCGCTCGCCGCAACTGGAGAAAGCCCGCATGCAGCAACGAACCAAAAAATTTGAAAACTTTAAAAAAAAGAGCAAATGAAAGGCTTGCCTTTCCCAAGTGCCAAAGTGAAAGCACATTGCAGCATTTTAGCAGGTTTTCTAAACTTTGTAGGTCTGTTCTGGGACGCCAAAGATCAGTATTTTCACCGTAACCTTTTCAAGCTTTGCTGCCTGCCTGTCACACCCAGGTGAAGCCATCTTTACCGAATGGTCAGGGTGATAAAACTGCCATTGATTGGAGTCTTTGGAAACTGACATTCTGTCAGCTTTATCAGGTCCTAAATATCCCATCTGGACTAAAAGCATAATTTAGATGTTGCTCTTGTGTACGTATAAGATGTTTT
The DNA here is from genome assembly GCF_026419965.1 of Kogia breviceps. NCBI lineage: Eukaryota > Metazoa > Chordata > Mammalia > Artiodactyla > Physeteridae > Kogia > Kogia breviceps. The sequence goes on from NC_081312.1 coordinate 170,991,616, forward strand.
TTCTAGTAACACCTGCCTCTGCCCTTGGACCAGGATTGGGAAGGGGATTGTTTGCAAAATGATCAATTAATATTTGGACCTTTATTAGAGTCTATAAAATGCCTAACAGAGCCCTGAGAGTTTTAGACTATTATCTCTTCTTACAGAATGTATCTTGCAGTTTACTTTGCTGCCGTAACTAGAGGGATGAGAGCAGAAATCCTATTTCTTGGTCAAAGTGCTATTTTTATAGTAGGACAAAACATGCATTGTTTTCCTTTACTTATCAACAGGCCACAGTGCTGTTCACTCAGGTGGTGTTTAATAAGCATGTTCTCTTGGGCCAAATGTCAAATATATCCCTAATGAGTTCAGTGACATCACGGAGCACGCTTCTGTTCCCTGCCAAAGTCAGCATTGTTGGAGCAGATCACATTAGCTGGCCTTAGAGCACAGATGCCAAGGTCAGGGCATTAACAAGCAAAAACAGATGAAGATTTAAAGCAAAGTCTGTCCATGTCAGAGAACGGTGGACGGCTGTTTGGAGAGAGTGGTGGAGACTGTCCAGAGGTGGCCTTTGCCTCAGACAAGTTTTCTGTGTGTCTCTGCCTTTTGAAAACCATGTAAGTCAGTGACAGACCTGAAAGATGATCACCCTTAAGCCACAGCTGCCACTTTGAGTGCTGAGTTTTGGAATATGCCATGGACAGCCCTGATATTCTAAAACTGATCGAAATTTTATGACCTTCAGAGGTAACTAATATAGTCCCAGTTAGTATGACTTCTGGAAATAATGAAGTTCAGCCACCAAAGGTTGATTCTTCATAGCAAGTAGTTCATGAATAAGTTCTTTATTTGTCTTTTAAGATTGTAGCACTCGAGCACGTGTCCGACGAAAGGGAAAAAAATCTCATGCTGTAACACACATATTTTTTTCCGGTAAGACTGGAGTTTATTATTTCATTGATTTCAAGAACTGCTGCTGTGTGCGTGTGGATATATGGATATCTGAATCTAATTCGACAAACTTCGGCTGTTTTTTGTGGCTGGGATTAGCCTCTCCTTTGGATGCAGATGGAAGAAACTAAGAAAGAAAAGCAACGTTAGAGGAGATTTATGTTTTTTGTTTTTTTGTTTTTGCGGTACGCGGGCCTCTCACTGTTGTGGCCTCTCCCGTTGCGGAGCACAGGCTCCGGACGCGCAGGCTCAGCGGCCATGGCTCACGGGCTTAGTTGCTCCGCGGCATGTGGGATCTTCCCGGACCGGGGCACGAACCCGTGTCCCCTGCATCGGCAGGCGGATTCTCAACCACTGCGCCACCAGGGAAGCCCGAGATTTATGTTTTTTAAAGTTATTGCTTGTACATTTTCTCCTCTGCTTTCTAAATTTGTTGTCATTTTAGGGAGACTAGAAAAAGGGGTTCTCGTTTTGCAGGTGGCTGGTTTGCATTGAGCAGTTAAAGGGCAAAAGAAGGCAAGACATCCCAGTACCAAGTTGATTAAAAGAAACACAGTTTCTGGTGTACAGCAAAGTGAATTATTTATACATACATATATATATATATATATCTCCATGTTTTTCCGATTCTTTTCCCATATAGGTTATTACAGAATATTAAGTATAGTTCCCTGTGCTATACAGTAAGTCTTTATTAGTTATCTTTTGTGTGTGTGTGTGTGTGTGTGTGTGTGTGTGTGTGTGGTATGTGGGCCTCTCACTGTTGTGGCCTCTCCCGTTGCGGAGCACAGGCTCCGGACGCGCAGGCTCAGCGGCCATGGCTCACGGGCCCAGCCGCTCCGCGGCACGTGGGATCCTCCCGGACCGGGGCACGAACCCGTGTCCCCTGCATCGGCAGGCGCACTCTTAACCACTGCGCCACCAGGGAAGCCCTAGTTATCTATTTTATATATAGTAGTGTGTCTATGTTAATCCCAGTCTCCTAATTTATCACTTCCCCCCGACATTTCCCCTTTGGTAACCATAAATTTGATTTCAAGATCTGTGAGTCTGTTTCTGTTTTGTAAATAAGTTCATTTGTATCGTTTTTTATTAGATTCCACAACCCTAACACAACATTGTAAATCAACTATACTCCAATAAAAAATTTTGTTTTTTAAATGTAAAAGAAACACAACACGGAGGAGATAAAATCATTCCAGGGCTGCATTCCAGTGTGCAAGGGAGTTGCTGGGCATGGTAAGCTTCCAATCTCTGTCTTCCCTAAGCAAACAAACACCTAGATACTGGCTATATCAAAGTGTCTTTTTACTATCGCTTTTTGACACATATAAACAAAATGCTTAGCTTTACCAATGTGAATTTAGAAAGAAATCTGTCTTCATAGAGCAAGCTGGAGTAGAGATACAGGCCAGAATGGGACGGGGGTGCAGCACTTCTGGTACCAAGTGGTGCTGTGGTCTGGACTGGGCTGTGCCTGGTATATTTCTTTCTATCCAGGAAATCGGCAGGTCGAGGCTTTCCTGGTTTCTGTGGCCCGGGTGGTTTATATTCTGTTGTTATGTGTTTCTTTATTGGTTGCAGTCTTTGATTTGTGGTTGCTCCAGGTATTAAACAGAGCCCAAAGGCCAAATGGTTTCCTCCACTCAGGGCCTCCCAGAGCTGGGTGAGGAGAGCTCATCCATATTTGGCATTAAGGTATTTGAACCTCATAGCTGACCAAAATATCTAATTATGAACTAAAGCTATGGTGTTTTCCAACTGTCCAAATGTAGATCGGAATTAATATGAGAACCATGTGATAAGTATTTGTGGATAAAGAGTTGGCACTTAAAGACTTTTCTCACGTAACCAAAAGTATTCAAATGGGCAAATTGGATGAATCGTTTAAAGTGAAAGAAATGTTTTCTTTGGTGCCTCTGCCTTCCTTCATTCCTTTGGTCATTTGTTCATGCATTGCCCAACAACAGAAATAATGAAGATAGATTAGGTGTGTTGGACGCATCAGAAATACTGGGTAGAACGTGGTTTGAAATCTTGAGCTTTCAATCTGGTTACAGACACACACACACCCCCAACTAGAGAAGAATGACAAAAAGACATATGAATAAGAGCAAGATAATACCATTAAAGAGACATATGTAAGCTTAATTGTTGTGGGATGTGTTTAAAAAGAAAAATGCTGGGCTTCCCTGGTGGCTCAGTGGTTGAGAGTCCGCCTGCCGATGCAGGGGACACGGGTTCGAGCCCCGGTCCGGGAGGATCCCACATGCCGTGGAGCGGCTGGGCCCATGAGCCATGGCCGCTGAGCCTGTGCCTCCAGAGCCTGTGCTCCGCAACTGGAGAGGCCGCAGCAGTGAGAGGCCCGCGTACTGCAAAAAAAAAAAAAAGAAAAATGCTACACCACCTTTGGAGGAACAGACGTGAACTGTCCCAGAGAGAAGGGGAGGTACCCCATCTAGGAAGAGTCCTGTAGCTGATGCTGAGAAGCTGGGCTTGGGAGCCACTGCCCAGGTGCTGTGACATGGGGTAGCTGTTTGGGGGGCTGAGGCTTTAGACCAAAAGTAACAAGGCGCCAGGTACTGGAAGTTTTGAGGCTGAGGAAAATGATAAGGAAACACTGCTGGTAACCCTCGGACTTGGATAATTTGGTTATAAAGGAAGAAAGCACAATCACAGGCAAAGTAAGGTGACTATAGAAACAAAAGCAGAGAGGAGAGAGACCTCAGAATAATGCCAGAGTCACCCTCCAGGCTCGAAAGTACCCGTTTTCAACAAAGGAGAAGGTGAAAGAGTTTTACGTGATGGGATATTTATCAGCATATTTGGGGGGCATGATGTTCATTCTTTTTTTTTCCTATTCCTTTGTTTAAATATTTTTATCACGCTCCAGGCTAATCAACTGTCATGCTGCCTCAAAATCTTTATCTTTCCCTACTTGTACCCTAACCAATAATTTTTAACAACTTTATTGAGGTATAACTTACAAACCATAAAATTCACCTGTTTTAAGTGTACAATTCATTTATTTTAAATAAATTTATAGAGTTGTGCAACCATCACTCTAATCCAGTTTTAGAACATTTCCATCATCCCAAGAGGTCCCCCGTGCCTGTTGGCAGGTAATCTCTCTTCTCATCCCCAGCCCTAGGCAACCACTTACCTGCTTTCTGTCTTTATAGAGTCGCCTTTTTGGACATTTCATATTTCATCTAAATGGAACTATAAATTATAATTTTTGTACATTTGGTTTCTTTAACTTAGCTTAACATTTTCAGGTTCATCCATATGGTAGCATATATTAATAGTTCCTTCCTTTTTATTGCCTCATAATATTCCATTTTGTGCATAGTCTACATTTGTTTATTCATTCCCCAGTAGATGAATATTTGGATTTTCTTTGGTGTGAGGCTATTATGAATAATGCCATTATGAACTTCTACTTACAAGTTTTTGTGTGGACACATGTTTTATTTCTCTTAGGCAGATATCCAGGAGTGGAATTGCTGAGTTGTATCCCAAGTTTATGTTTAACTTTTTAAAAGAACTGCCGTGCTGTTTTTCAAAGTGGCTGTACCATTTTACAATCCTATCAGCAGTATATGAGTTTCAATTATTCACATCCTTGTCAACACTTGTTATTGTCTGGTTTTTTGATTACAGCCGTCCTCGTGGGTGTGAAATAGTATCTTATTATAATTTTAATTTGCATTTCCCTAATGACTAATGACATGGAACATCTTTTCATCTGCTTATTAGCCATTTGTATGTCTTTTTTTGGTAAACTATTCGTATCTTTTGCCTCTGTTTTAATAAGGTTGGTTGTCTCATTATTGGGTTGTAAGAATCCTTTCTATATTCTGGATATAAATACTTTAAGAGATATATGATTTACCAGTATTTCTCACAGTTTGTGGCTTGTCAGTTTTCTTAATGATGTCTTTTGAAATGCAGAAGTTCTTAATTTTGGTTAATCCAATTTATCATTTTTTTTCTTTTCTTGATCATACTTTTGGGGTCATAGCTAAGACCTCTCTCTCTAACCCAAGGCCTTGAAGAGTTTCTCTTACATCTTCTTCCAGAAATTTTACAGGTTTAGCTCTTACATTCAGGTCTGTGGTCTTTTTTTTTTTTTTTTAATGTCTTTATTGGAGTATAATTGCTTTATAATGGTGTGTTACTTTCTGCTGTATAACAGAGTGAATCAGCTATACGTATACATACATCCCCATATCTCCTCCCTCTTGCGTCTCCTTCCTTCCCACCCTCCCTATCCCACCCCTCTGGGAGGTCACAAAGCACCGAGCTGATTTCTCTGTGCTTGTGGGGCTGCTTCCCACTAGCTATCAGTTTTACATTTGGTAGTGTATATGTGTCCATGCTGTGGTCCATTCTGAGATGACTTTTGTGTGTGGTGTGACATAAAGAACTAAAGTAATCTTATTTGCATGTGGATATCCTAATCAACAATCAACTCAAGATAGGCAAGAGTCTGCCTGGAAAACTCCATTCATTCATTCACCTGTTCATCCTTGAGGACCCAGCTTGGATAATTAAGTTACCCAGTGCATCTGCGATGTACTCGACGTCTACTCTCCTCTACTCTGATAGAACTTGCTTCTCCTCTGTGTCTTTGTGCATTTGCCTCTTGTTGAGAGTAAACCCTGTGTGATGACAGTGTTTTATGTCAGCCTTCCCCATTACCAGAGGAACCTCTTCATCTCCAGAGCCTCAGTGCCGGAAACCTAGTAGGACCTAAAATACTCGGGGTTGAATTTGACTGAATGTCAACCTCTGCAAACTTTGAACATCTCTTTCTCTCTTTTAAAATTTGAAACACACTGGCATTTGAAACAACAACAATAGTCCAGGGAACCAGCTTGTTCAGGAAAAGGAATAAATCATTCTAGCTGACAGGACCCAGATTTCTGCAGAGCTGCTTTGCAGCTTTTTGCGATAGACATATAAAAAGGGACAGTGATTTGATGGGACTTGGACAGGGTGATGGATAACTGCTGAAGACCTAATGAAACAGCGTATCTACAAAAGCCTGGAAACCCTCAGACGACAGCAGACCCGCAACCAGGTCCACCTCTATTATTTACTCACGGTCCTCCTGTGCTCTGTCCTCTGAGGGCCTTCCTTGTCCCTGTTGATAGAGAGACGTGCCCTTTCTCCAGCTTCCTGTCCTGCACACTTCCTGCTATGGCCCCCGACACACTGTTTTTCTACCCCACAAGGTGAAACAACAACCAGTGCCTTAAGGATTTATTTTAAATTTGCTGCAATAAAGGTTTGTTTATATTTCTTTGTAATCAGGTGAGAGAGAATCCAGCTCACTTTCTCCACAGATATTTATTGAGGATTTAGTATGTATTAAACTCTATGCCCTATACCCTGTGGAAGATACACACACACACACACACACACACACACACACACACACACACATTTGAATGAGACCTGGCCCTTCCGCCACAGGGGGTTTTCAACACGTTTAGAACATTGATGAAAGAAAAAGAAATATTCCTCAATTCCCCCATGTGCCTCTGCAAAAATCTGGTGAGATTTCCCCAAATCCAGCTGAGAAATCATCTTTCCATATTGTCCATGTAAGCAGGATTCGGACAGCAGTGTATCTGGAAGTTGATCTTCTTAACTATGTCTTATGAACAGCTTTTAAGTCAATCTCTTAAGGTTTGTTGTTTTGAGACAGGAATGGAAGGGCAGCAGTGATCCTAGGATTCTCCCTCCTGAGGCTAACCTGCTCGGGAGGTTGAAACGTATCAAACAGTAGGGATCAAATACATTCTCATGGTTTAAGAACGAGCTTTTTAATATCTACCTCGATGTCCTCACCTTTCCTCTAGTTTAAAACACACGATACTGATCAGGCTGGGATTTGGAGCCACGAAGATCCGGGTTGGAATTTGGGGGCTGTGTGTCCTTGAGTACATGACACGATCTCTCTGAGCCACAGTTTCCTGTTACATAGCAATGGTGTTCACACCTATCTCACGGAGAGGTCGTAAAGATTGACTGAGAAGTACGTAGAAGGTGTGCGGATCTAAGCTTGGTGCATAATAGGCTCTTATTAGATGGCCATCGTTATTAACATTTTTTTTTTTTTTTTTTTTTTTTTTTTTTTTTTTGCGGTACGCGGGCCTCTCACTGCTGTGGCCTCTCCCGCTGCGGAGCGCAGGCTCCGGACGCGCAGGCTCAGCGGCCACGGCTCACGGGCCCAGCCGCTCTGCGGCACGTGGGATCTTCCCGGACCGGGGCACGAACCCGTGTCCCCTGCATCGGCAGGCGGACTCTCAACAACTGCGCCACCAGGGAAGCCCCGTTATTAACATTTTTGACTACTTTTGTCCTGACTTGAACTTGATTATGTTACACCTGTATGATCTCAGCATAGCATTCTGTGCCTCACAGAGTGTCCCTTGCTCTGATTCTCTTTTTTATGCTATAGATTCCTTATTAAAGGAATCACGTATTTCAGATGCGGTCCAGTGCATCTCCCATTCCATTCACCTTCCCCCTTAAAGACATGAGCAATGTCCTGAAATTGGTCTTTGTCCCCTAACCCATTCTTTAAAACTCACCTCCTATATTAATATTGACTCAGTGGTATCTGACGTATAATCCATGTTCAGGTTCCCCCAATTGGTGCAGCTTGTTTTGATCCAGGATCAGTTGAGTTCTGTGTATTGCATTTGCTTGCACTGTCTTTCTCAGATTCTTCCCATCTAGAACATTCTCTCCCACGCATTCCCTTTTCATGTCTTTTTTGAACGGTGCCATTTGTGCCGTCCAACTGGTTGTCTTGTATAATGTCCCGGATTGCCACGTGCCTGTGGTTTCCTCGTGGCCCGGGAGGCCCGGGCGGTGATGGGAAAGGGCAGCTGCTGATTTCCCTGCATTTCCTGTACCCTTCCTGCTTTCTCTGTGACACCACATGTGCCACCCCATCTCTCAGAACCTGCTTTGCATCTCCCACATGGGACTTGGATTTATTGTGCTGGGTGGGCTTTGGCGTCCAGAAGGAGCAGGACAGCTGAGGCCTTAGAGCAAGAGACGGAGGCAGCGGATTCCCAAGGGCTGTGAGGGCAGAAACGCTTCTTTAAAGGTGGAAGTTAGGGAAAGGCATTGCTGGTGGCCTCTGTTCCCAAAGCCAATCTGCTGGTCCAGTCCTGGGCCTCTGGCAGGCCCTTTGTAGACGCCAGGGATGCTCGTGGACCCAGTGGAGCCTTCAGGTAAGTAAGAAGTGCATTCTCTCCCTTCACCACCACCAGGTGGATCCCTCCTTCTCTCCATGTGTTATTTTCTGGTGGTGCCAGAAAGCTGCTACTCTACTGTTGCTTCTGTTATCACATTTATTGCCAGAGCAGTAGAGTCTGTGGAGGGTTCCTGAATCTTTAAGGCGTCTCTGCATTTGGAGCCTGGCGCACTCAGCCCCTAGTGGGAGGAGCCCTGAGCTCTGCTTTCTGCAGGCAGGGCAGCTCCCGTCCTCCGTGGGCAAGCCTCAGTTTCTCCCAGGTCATGCCGAGGACAAAGCCTTGTGCTCAGACACCTGGCTCGTGGTCAGGGCCAGCTGCTTGCTTCGTGAGGCCCAATGCAAAATGTAAACATGGGGCCCCTTATCTGAAATGCAAGAAAAAAATGCTGTAAAAAGCACGAAAACTCAAAAGCACCTTTCTTCTGTAGTCTCTCTTCTGACTTGTCATGATGTTTTCAGTTTGCTTATTGAATGTTTTCCCAAATAAAGAAACACTGACATTTTAAATTATTAGCATGAATTTTACCATTCAGCTTTACACTGCACGATGCAAGCCTTTTTATTGTGGTCAAAACCACAAAACAGAAAATTTACCATCGTAACCGTTTTTTAAGTGTTCAGCTCCGCAGTGCTAAGTACATTCACGTTGTTGTGATCAAGCCAGTAATATAAGAACATCTAACTCATACACAGAATCACTGAAACTACATGACCTGTTTTTCGTAAAGCATACGTGCAGGTGCATCGCATAGTTGGCAGAGCAGTGAAACACTGCACAAAACTAACTCAGCTGTTTGTATCTCTTCTTGATGAGTGTGTGTTGTACCCACACGCCCTGCCTTTGACTCACTGATGAGTAAGGAAGGATTAAAAGGAAAAGGAACTGTGGTTGCCTTATCTCTCCCTTCCCTTCTGTGCCTCCTTTCTATTGTATGTGGTTAATTACAGGAATTATCACGAGTAAGAAAGGATACAGTAGGACTCCTTGGTCATTCCTGTTTCTTAGACTGTTACCTCCTTTCTGCATTTGAAGCAAGTTGTGGTTTGAATGGCAAGCGTGGTGGGGAAGCATTCACAACAGGACGTGGAAATGGGGTGAGGAGGGTCCTCAGTGGACACAACGTTGCCGGGAGATCCATCGTCCCATCAGACGGCACTTCCACAACACAAGTTCAAAGATAAAGGATCAAGACAGTCAAAGCAGAGCCCTCTTGCAACACAGGCCCTGAGTGCTTGCTCAGGTCACACACCCGTGGAGCTGGTCCTGCTCTTGGTTGATATTTTACACGTGGTTGCAGGAAGGGAAGATTCTGGGGACTGCATTGCTCTTGGACGTTCTTAAATCGGACCACCTGGAATCTTGAAATCAGTCTCCCAAAGTCTGGCCCTGTCCCCACCTTCTTCCCTTTCCTCATTTCAATAGCTCTTTCCCTCTTATCCCAGATGTCATGGGGCAGCTCCAAGAGGTGGCACTGGATATGCTTTATTAATCCGAATACGTTTAATTAATTCAAACTGTTTTGTGAATCACAGAACCACAGTTTTCTAAGATGAGTAAAGCATGGGTTATCCAATGAGTATTTTATTAAATATGTGCTGGGAGGTGCCTATTCACAACTATGACCTAAGAAGAAAGTATCATCGGCCCATTTCACAGCTGAGGAAATAGAGGCTGAGGGCAGGTGAGGTGGCGTTTGGCATTCCTCATTTACATTACAGATCCCCATATTCTGATTTCAGAGCTTTGTCAATAACCCCCTAATGTGAGGGCCGGAGAGAAAACTTCCTTCTCTGCCGAGTCACCAGTCCCCTTGAAGCAGTTCGTGTTTGAGCATTAAAACATATGGGTAAAATGCGCTCTGGGTGTGAGGAACCAGGTGGTATCCAAGTGGAGAAAAGCACTCATTAGTTTGAAGGTTGCAAGTGGACTTCAAAAGTGGGACTGTCCCTTTCGCTTCCTTCTGGAGATGAAAGTGTACAGTTTTCACAACGTATTTTTTTCAAAAGCTACATGAGAAGCTTCATATTTTTCTTTAAAATGCAACGTGCCACTCCCCATCACCCCTGGAGTTCCCCTGTGGTTGAAGATTTTAATCAGCTGTTTTTGTGCCTTAAAGATTTTTCATTTGATTTACAACTTGTAGGAGTGGAGTTGCCCTGTGTAATCAGGAAGAATGCCACACAGAGGACAAAAGGAAGGTGAAACACAGCGTTAATAATTTAGTTTCAATAACCTTAAAAGGTTTACTGTTCACTTTTAACCTTGTATCCCAAAAAGCAAGCTACTGTGGTGAATCAGAAAAATGTTTCTTTTAATTTGCAAGTCATTTATTGAAGTCCGCTTACAGGGACTGATGTATTCCTTAAACAAAAAGGTTGGGAGGCAATCGCAGCTGCTGGAGTCGATTCTGGCTATTTGAGGTTGCTTTGCCTTTGATGGGAAAGATCTTAGGGTTTAAACTCTGCAGAGATTTGCCTTCAAAATGTATGGATTATTATAGTGTCAATTTATAAGTTTAATAGCATTTTAGTTAGTGCTGGGCAAATCAAAAGAGACTCACACTGGCAGAGAGGCAAGCAGGGAGCAGAAGTGACTGTTGCTGAAGGCAAATTGACTAAGAGGTTTACAGATGATATTTATTGATTTTTTATTTTATTTTATTATACATCTTGATTGGAGTATAATTGCTTCACGATGTTGTGTTAGTTTCTGTTGTACAACAAAGTGAATCAGCCATATGCATACGTATATCAGAGGGTGGGAGGGAGGCTCAAGAGGGAGGGGATATGGGGATACAGGTGATATTTAGCATCTACTGTCAAGACTAGGGACGGGCTGGGACCAGGTTGGCGAGGAACTTTGAAACACTTGCCAACTCGAATTTTAACATCTCAGGAGGACTGCTAAATTAGCAGAGAGATTTTTCACCCAGATCTCATTACCAGCCCTATTAAAACAATCCCTGTTGAACATCGTACTATGCCATTGCCTAGAAAATCGTCAGGTGCATAAAGGTGTACTTTGGTTCATAATTAGCGGGAGATGCATAGTCCGGCTACCATGAAAGAGCTAATGGCATATTTCTTTGGGGTTCTTCCTCATCTTTAATTAAGAATATGTGCCCTGGGCTTCCCTAGTGGCGCAGTGGTTGAGAGCCCGCCTGCCGATGCAGGGGACACGGGTTCGTGCCCCGGTCCGGGAAAGATCCCACGTGCCGCGGAGCGGCTGGGCCCGTGAGCCATGGCCGCTGAGCCTGCGCATCCGGAGCCTGTGCTCCGCAAGGGGAGAGGCCACAACAGTGAGAGGCCCATGTACCGCAAAAAAAAAAAAGAGAATATGTGCCATAATAAATGGAACCAGTTTCTTACTAGGATTCTTCTTTTGTTTCTGGTTTGTAGGTATTTTGTTTCTCAGTTTCTTGGGAAACATTGTGTGACCCTTCCTCCCTCGCAGTTGGGAGATTAGCCTCCTAGGATCGCCTTGTCTGATTCACCCTGAAGAACAGGAGAGAGTGAGATTATTTAGAAATCCAGAAGAAAGTTTACTAGATTCTTTCATTTTGATTTTAATATGTTAAATGGGCAGACCCAGCTGAAAAGGGGAATTAAGAATTCCTAACCCTGCCGTGGATTTTGATTTCTAAGGTGAACCTTTAAAGGGGTCTCTTTATCCTTCTCTAGGCCTGTGAATGCTGTATCTGCAGCTCTGCCTCTGCCCTTTGGCCTTCAGTACCGTTGCTGAATCTCCCCGCACCCCCAGTCCTGACTTATTCCTGGGCTCTTAGTCTGGGCACCAGCCTTGACTTAATTTCTTCGAATTGGACTCTCAGCTCTTTCAACTGGAACTTTCTTGGATGCTTCAGCTCTCGTGTGAGCTTCACTTCGAGCCTATATTTGGCCCGGCTTCCTTACTGTCTTGCCCTAGAAAGTGTTGGGCTGGTTTAAGTTACATAGAGGAGCCCTTAATTAATTTCCAAACGCCGACCTGATCTTAAAATGTCCTTACACTCTGTCATTCTTAGAGGCCACTGATCACAGAATGAATCGGTTTTTTAACCCTTCCCCTTCCCCTTTCTCCTCCTGCATCGCTAATGCTCCATGCCCCCCTCTTCCACATCCTCCATGGCCTCTCCACCCATAAGGTGGGATCAACATCACCTGTTATACTTCTCTTGAAGGTCATTTTAAGGATGACTGTGATAATGAGTTGTCATTTCCCAAGACTTACAAAAGTATGGAGACTTGTACAAATGGAGCGTTTTTACACATGTGGACAGTGTTTTGTGCCCTTCCTGTTCTAATAGTTGAAGGGCGGCTTGCACCAGCACTGCGGGCCCTCTCAGGTCCTTAGCACTCACCACCATCTCCCAAATGATGATGTGTTGTCTAGTCTGCCTTCCTGGAGAGCCTGATGCGCACTGAGGGACAGCAGGGCAGTCGGGTGGCCCACCCCAGCCCCAGAGGGTGAGGTCTCAGGCAGGTCTAGAACTGAGCATTTCAGACTCTCATCCTCCGTGGCAGAAACGTTCCCTTCCCCCAACGCACCAGATCTTATCACCCACACTCTTCTGAGGAATAAGAATGATGCTTTGATGGGTAATTACTAGAGGTTTCATAATGGAAGAAGTCATTTGTCCAAACTATAGTTAAAGAAGACACAAATATATGTATTTAAAATGAAGAGTTTCTTTTTCTCAGAAGAATGCCATTGACTGGGGGTGGGGATAGAGTTTAAACGTGACGTTAGCTCAGAACATGTGAACCAGAGCAATTTCCTCTAAAGTGTGATTGGCTGTGGTGTTAATCGCGATGGCCACGGTCAGGGAAATCCACCATTATAGTTTTCGCATGGGAGGGAAGTCAGAGTGCTTTGTTTACATTACTGCCATTTAAAAAATATTTAAAACAGCTATTCTGCCAAATAAACATTCAAGAGCCTAAAGGATAAGCATATCACTTAAACTTCTTAAGACTAAACTTTCCAAACCATTTCCTGCAAGAGGGACCCAACAGCAAAATTGCAAACTCTGTGCCCTGAGATGAGATAGGCCGAATTAGATTAAGCCGCTTACTGTTGACGTGTCTATTGATCTGGGTTCAGTGCGGTTTCCTGTCTCTGCCAGCAGTCAGATTGCTGTATACAATAACACAGTGGCCTGGTTTATGTGAAATTGGGGACTCCAAGCATCAATTACTCCAGGAAGGCAGTGGCACTGGGAGATAAGGTTAAGCTGCTTGCAGTGTTTAAGACCGCTAAAATCCAGGCAACATATTTGCTGTCTAAAATGTTGCTTATAAATTTGACAGTGTTCCATTTATAACATTTCCAAAGAGATCATCCAGTGTTATTCTCTGCAGGTCGTAGTACAAATAGCATTATGAAAGGTTATTGTTAAAGCAGTGTAACCCACTTGCTCAATTTCATGCATGTTTCTTAAATATTTGCATAAAGAGATTGAATTGGGTGGCGGGACATCAAAGGCTTTGTGGCGCCATCTTAGACCACGGCTGTGCCCACGTGAGAGAATACAGGTAGTGCCAGAAATAAGTGTCAGCCATTTGACATGGATTTTTTTGTTGTTGTTCTTTTTGGGGGACCAGTTGAGTCGATTGAGTCAACTAACCTTCTTTGTATTTCTAATACCTACTCATGTTTTCAGAAAGCACTTCTTATTTTCCTAAATACTAAATACTACATCTTTAATGCCAAAAGCATGGAGAATACAGAAAGGCACAGTGCAAAACACAAGTATCACCTTCAGTGATGATTAGTTTGTGGCTTTGGATAGCGTATTTCTTGTGTTATTCTTGAATACGTCTCTCTCCCTCTTCCTCTTGCCTCCCCACACATGTACCCACATGCAGACATTTCTCTTCTTCACTAAACGCTCATTTAATTGTGCATATGATTTGTTTTCATTTTCTTTCTTTCTTCTCTCTGGTTAAAGGAAATGTGGCTTTTCCTGTCTTCAGACATTATGGAAAGGAGAGTAATTGAGCATATGTTTATGTACTTCTGTAGAGAGTGACAGAAGGGCATTTTTATAATCCATGAAGTTGGGACTCTTCAAAAATTCTTGATGGATCAGCTCTTTGAGGCTGTTCACACAAGTTGTTAAGTATCATACTTAAAATGCAACTCCTTTTTCCTGTAAGAGACGTTCACATGGCAAATTCCATGCTTTCTGGTAAGACATATGTGCTAAGAATTGGATAAAAGGATAAGTTTTTTGAAAGTGACATTTCAGTATGCTTATCATGACATTTTATGTATTTTTCAATATGTGTATTTATCTCAGAAATATCTCCCTTACTTTATTACAGGTAGAAACAGAGTTTCATGTAAAACTTAGGAAACCCCTTAAATGTGGCACTGAGGAAAACCAGACCTGGAAATTTGACAAATCTGGGTACATTTTACTAATTTAATTGTATTTTCCAGGTTGACCTGCTGAGATCGGCACCATCCTCAATAAGGCTGTGCAACGTTCACACCATTCTTTTCCATTTTATACCCTCCAAGAATGATGCAAAATGAATGCATTTAAAGTGTGTTTAGCATTTATTGGCATAGTTGTAGGTTTTAGCTTTTAATGAGATTTTAATTGGTTTTACTGCAGGATTTATGCAAGGTGCCTGGAATGCCAGTAGGCGAGGGGGACCCAATAAGTCAGCGGACCTTTAATGCTAATATGACATCCGTCAGCAAAGCTCGTGTGTTAACTTCCTCACTGGGCTGATCCCTAAGGGAAACCAAGCCTGATCGTTTGAGGTTTTTCAAAAAGTAGCATAGACTCTCTGAAGTGCGGAAAACTCATCTCATAGTTTTCCTTTCCTGAAAAGTCCTGACTTGGTCAAGTTTTTAATTATCTTCGAAATGTCACTTTCTGATATTAGACTTCTCCCGAGGAAGAGTTGTTAAAGGCCCGTCTGTATGTGATACTTGCAGGCATTCATTAAAAGAAAACCAGTGTAGACACCCACAGCTTTTTCCCCTTTGGATAATGGTGCTGGCAGCTAGAAGGAAGGGCTAGTGGGAGACCCACGAGCTGGTCTCTCTTGTGTGCACAGAACAGACACGCCTTCCTACCCACCCCACTTTGCTTGAAACTGCAGACTCCTCTGTGGTCAATTTAACTTGTCACTGACGATGGGGAAGGAAGAATTGCTGAATTCTTTCATACAAATTGCATATATGGCTAGATTAATAATGCCAGTGACTTCACTATGGCTTCTGAAATCACAAACACCCACCCCACGCCCAATTTGTAGACCCCGAAGAGCTATAAATTAGGGCACTCTACTTAATCAAAAGAGTCCATGTACAAAAATCATCATGAAAAGTTACCCTGTAAAAAAATCACAATAGGTTGGAAAACGTATAACAGGAAAAAGTCAGCAGTTTGTCCTCATCAAATGAAACAGTTCTAGGATGTGGAGCTCCAGTGGCTGCTTTCCCTCCTGCACTGTGAACTGTTGGGTCGTCCTTTGACCTTAGCCCTGTTATTTATGTAACCATCTTATCTCTCCCTCAGGATGTGAGCCCTTGAGAGCCTCTCTTGATGTCCTCTACACATAACCAGACAAACAGGAGGCCTGCACTTAGCGTCCTCAGTAAACACGTACTTGAATCAAGTTAGGCCAATAGGATTTCTAGGTCTGAGTGGAGAGTAGGGAATCAGGATGAAACAGAGGTGGGCTTCATCTGATAGAAGACCCTGTGGCACTTTTGTAAAGGCCTGAGGTCATGTGAAGAATGAGGAGAAGCCAGGGAAATTTTAGGTTGATTTAAGATGATTTTAGGAGTGGGATAGAAGAGCAACATTGGAGATGAAAGGGCTTTCAGGAAGAATGTCCCGATGGGTCTGTTGCACCTGAGGTTGGAACAGTATTGATGGAGATGCATCTCTTTCGTGGACTCTTGCAAGAGCCTCCTAACTGGTTTAGTCATGAGTTTCTGGTCCCTCCAATCCATCCTCAGTAATATGGGGGTTTGCTGATTCGTGAAGAGCCTTTCTTAGCCCCACCCCACCCCCGCCACCAATTAGTTAAAGGATCATATCTAGACATCTCAGCCTCTTACAATGAACTGAGGCCCATCCATGGTCCATGAACCTCTCCTCCCACCGTTGTACCCCACACCCCCTGTGAACCCTCCCACCCACCTTCCCATCGTTCCCTCCTCCACGAGGGGCTGAAGGACATACAAGACATGTCTTGGTCTTGTTTCCCTTATATATTGTTTTTTCTTCCAGTTTTATTGAGATATAATTGACATACAGCACTGTATGAGTTTAAG
Organism: Kogia breviceps; assembly: GCF_026419965.1. Classification (NCBI taxonomy): domain Eukaryota; kingdom Metazoa; phylum Chordata; class Mammalia; order Artiodactyla; family Physeteridae; genus Kogia; species Kogia breviceps. The sequence continues at coordinate 171,008,130 of NC_081312.1, forward strand.
GTGTACAGCGTAATGATGTTATTTACATACATCATGAGATGATTACCACAATAAGTTTAGCGAGCATCCATCATCTCGTATGGATACAAAATAAAAGAAATAGGAAAAAAAATTTTCCTTGTGATGAGAACTCAGGGTTTACTCTCAACTTTCATATATAACATGCAACAGCGTTAATTGTATGTATTGTATCATACATAACACCCCTAGTACTTATTTATCTTATAATTAGAAGTTGGTACCTTTTGACCCCCTTCATCCAATACCCCCTCCCTCAACGCCCTGCCTCTGGTAACCACAAATCTAGTCTATTTTTCTATGGGTTTGTTTGTTTCGTAAGTATAATTGACCTACAGCACCATTAGTTCCTGTTACACAACATAGTGATCCGATATTTCTATACATTTCAAAATGGTCATCACGGTAAGTCTAGTTACCATCTGTCACCATGCAAGGATATTACATAGTTATTGACTGCATTCCCCACACCGTACATTTTATACCTGTGACTCAATTTATTTTGCATCTGGAAGTTTGTACCTCTTAATCTCCCTCACCTATTTCTTGTCTCCCTTGCATTTAACATTTTATGGTTATACCTTGGGAGTTATTTCCCTACCTAAGTGAGGCCCTCGTCTGAATATCTTTGTAGCCCTCACAGCCTAGCAGAGTATTTTCACTTTTAACGATGGAAACAAAAAGCTGGAAAAAAGGAAGCAGAGAACAAAATAACGATGCTCATTTGGGCTAGAAGAGATTGCCGTCAGGGATCAGGCTAGAACAACGCAGAAGTTGCAAGGTCACTTAGGGAGGCAGCCACAAGTCCCGAAGAATGAGCTTAGGTAATAGGACTTCACATCCCGACGTGAGTTTATTAAAGAGGTTTTAAAAATATATATTGGCGAATTGTGGGTCTCTAGGGAAATAAAAGCATGGGGTGAGGAATGATCATTTTGAGTGTTGGATTCCCCAGCATGGTTCATCTGATAGTGTCCTAAATTCAGCTAGGATGATGTGATCTGAGCACACTGCAATAGGAAACACAGAATGGGAGGGGTGGTCAGAAATGTACATATGGGAGCAAAATATAGAGCAAAAATATTTGGGAGCAAAAAAAGAAAGGTAGTCTAGGGCACCGACAGGTTCTAAAGAAATAACATCTTACATGGAACACCAAAAAGTGGCCTTTTTGTGATGATGGAAAAGAGGAAACTCAGCATCCTCAAACTCCTGACAGCAGGAGAGGGGAAGGAGAGTCGGGTAAGGGGAGAGGGGCTGCTAATAGAGAAGGGGGCTCTTGGGAAAGGGACCAACATCTCTAGTCAGTTTTCCAACTGGACCTCTGCTTCCTGCTCCTTCTTCTTCTTTCTCCCTCCACCTCTTTCTGCTTCGCCTTTGTCCTCACCCCTCCCCAGATTCTGAGCGTTTCTAAGTGCGCGGTCATCTCCTGATATCAGGACTCTGATCTCGAAGAGGATACACATGCTTTGGAGGAGCTGACTTGGCAGAGGGAAAAGGGCCCGCTCAGACTTGGGGTCACATGGGCCCAAGCTGGGCATAAACCCTTACTCAGTGACTTCCTGTCTTGAGCACCCGGGATTTGTACGGGGATACACATTTCTGTATCTATGGGTTGGGAGTGATTACGCTGACCTCACAGTTTATCTGTGCTTATAATGTGCCAGTCAGAGGCCAAAGAGCTGTGCATGCATTCTCTCTCTTTCTTTTATTGTTAAAGTAGAGTTGATTTCCAATGTTATATTAATTTCTGCTGTACAGAAAAGTGATTCAGTTAAACATATATATATTCTTTTAAAAAATATTCTTTTCCATTATGGTTTGTCATAGGATATTGCATAGAGTTCCCTGTGCTCTACAGCAGAACCTTGTCGTTTATCCATTCTATATGTAATAGTTTGCATCTGCTGATCCCAGACTCCCAATCCACCCCTCCCTCAACCCCCTCCCCCTTGCCAACCACAGTCTGTTCTCTATGTCCAGGAGTCTGTTTCTGTTTCATAGATATGTTCATTTGTGTCATGTTTTGGATTCCACGTATAAGAGGTATCATACGGTATTTGTCTTTCTCTTTCTGACTTAACGTCACTTAGTATGATAATCTCTAGTTGCCTCCAAATGGCATTATTTCATTCTTTTTTATGGCCGAGTAGTAATCCATTGTATATATGTACCGCATCTTCTTTATCCATTCATCTATCAGTGGACATTTAGGTTGTTTCCATGTCTTGGATCTTGTGAATAGTGCTGCTATGAACATAGGGGTACAGGTGCATGCGTTCTCAATCCTCCTGACAACCCCGTGAAGCAGGCATTCAATGAGATCACACACATGACCACCTTGACACAGCAAGTAGAAAACAGTACACTGTCGCCTTCTCCTAATAGTGGGGAGAGGGGATCACAGCAGGTCTGGCACTACCCCTCACTCCCTCCCTGTGTTGAAAAACTAAGTCAAGAGGAAATGGTCAGTTTGTGAATGGCCATTGTGGACTGAATTCTAGTTTTTGGTGGGATCAGGGGGTTGAGGTCATCCTAGACCATCGCAGGTCCTGGGAAAGGAGTCCAGGCTGTAGCCACAGTGGCACAGAGGTGGGTCACTTCTGTTTCACAGTCAGAGCATCTTCACAGGTAGCAAGTATGTGATAATTAATATCTATTATATCAGTCATGAGAGAATGATCAACTATTTCCATTCTGTACTGCCAGGTAGATCTTTCCTCATTGTGTATGGAGGAGCCATAACAAGTTGAGCTGTTTCAGGTGCTACAGGAGCCCTGGGCTTCCAGGCAGAGGTGGTACCCTACCAGAAATACTTTCTGTCTCCTCTGGTCTCATCAAACGCCTCCTCCAAAATTCACGAGCAAAACATGTGGGGGCAACCCACCCATGAAAGAGCCATTCTGATTTATGTTAACATGTCACTGAGGCGTTAAAACACAACCGTCCTGGACAGAGTGAAGAAGCAAAACCCAAATACTCTTTAGTATTGGTCCAGTTTCTCTTCTCTTCACCACCTCCAAGCACACACACACACACACACACACACACGTGGGCTCACACACACAACCCATCTTTACATTTATCATGGTAACGGAAGTGACATATGAGGTATTTTCTTACGTTATATGTTGGGAAATCCTTAGTCCTGGTCCTGCACTGAGCACATCGCAGACAAAGACAATGTCGTGCAGATGTTCACAATTTGGTATGAATTCTAAAAAATCCTTCTATCCTTGCGATATGTGGACAGTTTTGGAAAGATATATGTTATAACTTCAGTGGATCTAATCTCCACTAGGGAGGATTTTTGGTAACTGAGGCTGAAGGTTACATAAGGTTACATAAGGTTACATAATCAAACTGGGTACCTGTTTTGGATTTCTGTCCACGAATATCTCACCTAATATAGTTTTATCATTACCACAACTTTGTGGTAAAAATGAGAATGTTAATGATAACTAATAATAGCTAGCATTTATTAAGTGCTTTCGTGTGCAGGAACTTGCATGCATTTTCTCATTTCGTTTTTGCATCATCCCTGGGAGGTGGGCACTTCTTTTAAACCATTTTACAGCACACAGAGTTTACAGAGACTTGCAGAGGTGACTCAGCCAAGCTCCCGTGGCCACTAAGTGGTTGAGGCAGCATTTGAACACGGCTCCCTCTGAATCTGGTTTCTTCACTCTGGGTTAAGAAAACTGAGTTGAGAACTATTTTCCCTATTTATAAAAGATGTTAAGTGTTTACTCCCATGGTAGTTCTTCCCCAATACATTAATATTAAACAGTAACTTAATTTTGTTTTCATGTTTTGAAATTGGAGTATAATTGCTTTACAATGTTGTGTCAGTTTCTGCTGTACGATGACATGAATCACCTATACGTATACATATATCCCCTCCCTCTTGGACCTCCCTCCCTCGCCCCGACCCCCATCCCACCTATATAGGTCATCCTAGAGCACCGAGCTGAGCTTCCTGTGCTTTATAGCGGGTTCCCACTAGCTGTCTAACTAATATCAGTCATCTCACAAAGAACAGAATCGGCCAGGCTTTGCTTCTCAGAACCCTTCTCTTCCAGGTCCAGACTCTAACCCTGGCACTGACAACATCTCCATGTAAATTCCACCCCTCCGTCACCTCTAGGCTATTTAATAGCATGGTATTAAAAGAAGCTAAGTAAGGTTGAATCCTTTTGGCTCCAATAACTACATAATCCTCCAACTAAATATTCTGCTAGACTTTTGATGAGAAGACGTTTCCTGTGAAATGAAGTTTGTTTCTCATGAAAACCAGTGCATTCATATATTCTTCCTCTCTCGACCCAAGAAATGGAATTTAAAGGAATCTGGGATTCTTAGGTTACTGAAGTAGAAAGAAAATCTGAAGTCATTTTTTTTTTTCCTTCTAGTTAATTTTAAGTGACAGGATTGAAGTTTGCTTTGTTTTACCTCTTTTTTCCGGGAGGGGAGGTGTCCAAATATCATATGTGAACATCTAGTTTGCCTTAAAATGGTCATCCTCGAATATTATTGCTTTTCCCCTTTAAATGTTCCTGTACATCAGACAAATATATTTCTGAAATCTGGTCAGTAAAGGACAGATTGCTGTGTGCACAGCTCCTGTTCACTACCCAGTTGTCCTGAGAGGGGTACCTGGGAACCATCACGTCCTGCCATCTTTGCTGCGTCTCTTCTCTGCTTTGTCTGTTATCTGTAACCTGGTACAAAATGAAACTCACAAGAAATCAGCCCTAGGTGAGCCTATGCCATGAGGTGTGATGTATTAGTAAACGACCTTGTTAAAGACGTATTTAAAGGCCTGGCAGCCCCTGGTGGTGTTGGCAAGGATTTTGAAGATTTAAGACAAAACGGTCATCGTTAGTGATGTTAGATGAGAACTCAAAGATATTACTGTTCTCATCTTGAACGACTGAATAAATAGTCATGCAAAGCCTCTGTAATGTGGTTCAGCATCCCACACTCGGGCCACCTGCAGGCAATCTTCACTTAGGTGTCATCCTTATGGTCAGTTACTTTTCTTGGCCGAAATACTTCTCCTTTAATGAACGCTGTTATTTGCACTTTAGAGAATGGCTCATCAGCCCTGATTTGACTTGTGTCTGTGACAAAGACTGAATTTTTTAAAAATGATACAGACACAGAAGAAAAAAAGGAAATCTTATGTTCATGGCTGTGTGTTTCTAAAAAATGCAGTACTGGTGATTTGTAGCTAAAAGCAGCTCATTAATTAGCAAAGGTACTTACGATTGTTTTACACCATAGAGAATATTCAAACTTTGAAAAACTGGAGCAGTACGTTCTTCGCATGAGAATCCCAAGCATATTTTGTCCAGAGAGAGCTCATTACTTTTTTTCTTTTATGAAAAGTTAGACCACTGCCTCTTTTAACATCAAATTTCTATTTTCTGAAAAAAAGGACTTTTTAAAAAAATCAGATATTTGAACTTTTCTGACTTATATCATCTTAAAAACTAAGATCATACTGGTTATTTTTATTTAAAGTTGGTATTGAGAAATTTGCAGTGAAACCCTTTTGATAAATATCAATTGGAAATTCCCATAAGGTCTACCGTGTGTCTTTAATAGTGTGTGCTTTGGGGGATTTGTAAAAACGGGGGAAAATCATCTTTTCTTGGTGAAAGAGAAGGTGGAGCAGGCATTTAACCCTTTGGTGACTCTAGGCCTTATTTATGTAACCAGCTTTGTCCTGAGAGTGAAACTGAATCCACGGTGTCCCAGCCTATGGTGACCTCTGACACTCACTCCCTCTGAGGACCCCGGGTGTTCTCCACCCACTCAGGAAATGCTTTTACCAGGAACCCCACGGGCTGGGGTTTCACTTTCTATACGTCCTGACTTGTTTACATTAAATTAGCTTGCGGAAGATCAGTTCCACCTCCCAGCAGTTAATGTAAGGGTTGCATATCGAAAACACTCACTGCTGTGCTTCTTTTTATTTATTTTATTGTTGAATACTTTTCTTTTTACCCAAGAGGTGCAAAACAAACAACCATCTGAATGAGAAATAATCAGAAGACTGAATCCTAATGAAGTATGAGTCCCTCTATAAGATAAAGGGGGAATATATTTTAGGAGCGAATTGCTGATGTAAGCTTTATAAGTCTTGTTTCTCCAGTTAAACTGTAAACAGGGAGACCTTACCTGTCCCAACTCTTCCGCTACACAGACCAGCAAGCACACCTGCGGCCACTCACACACGACGGCAGTTGGTGGTTTCAAACTGGGCGCGGGGCAAGGGACAGCTAGGTGCCTGTCGGTTGATGGAACTGTGTAGACTCCCGCGTTGATCCTCTTGAATTACACGGAGATACCACAAGTTTTCTCTAATCTCAGGAGGACTTCCTCCAGAAACATACAAAAGGGACAGGCCTGGACCTTGACAGGTTCCCAGTAGCAGAAAGAGGGCCGTAACCAGGGCTTTAGGGGCTCACTCAAGGCAAATGTCACCTGTTTCCTGCTTACAGACAGTGCTGGATTTGCTGGAACTCTGTCACGACAGCCAGTGCCACCTGGGAGCCTTAGTCTAGTTTCACACCCCGGTTACTAAAGACCTGCGATTAACAGCCAGGGGGCAATAGGGCTCTTGACCCACCAGCACGCTGTTCTTCCCTCGTGGCCTCTGGGCCATCACGGAGGCATGCGTCTCGGTCCTTTTCAGGCACAGCCACCTCTCACGGCTGCTCCTGGACCACCCCACTTCTCCTCTCTTCCATTAGCCTGAAGTAAGTGTCCCGCGAGACGCCGCATGGGATTGCCTGTCAAGTTATGTACCTGTGCGCAAGTTCTCTCCATCATCCTTTCCGCCCTCGCACCCCACCTGCCACCGTGCGTGCGGCTGCCCCTCCTCCCACGCTCAGCCGCAGCCCATCGGGGTTTGGTGACAGTAGCCCTCAGATGCCCAGCCCCGGGGGGTGGGGGGCTCCACCCAGAGCAAGTGCCTCCTCCCAGTCCAGGTAGCCAGAGCAGAAACAAGCCAGAGAATCCTTGGGATCTGCTGCCTTCACTGGACCCTAGATGAGGTTTCAAAAGCGGGGAGCCCTGAGGAACAGTATCAGGAGGGTGAGTCCTTGCATTTCTCCAAGATCTGGTCTCCGCTTCCTTCAGCACTTTACCCAGGCTTTGCCTTCCCTGTCCTGGTGCCCTCTTTCCCTCCCTTTCCCCTTTCTTCCTTAGGGCTTGCCATCCTTCTCCAAAATCCATTTGCATCTGACAGCTCACCAGAGTCCTAAGTGATGACTGTTCATGGTTTTACTTCTGAAAACGGATCAAGAGAATAGAGTTGGAAGAGTTTGTTTTTGTATTTAAAAAATTTTTAAAAACACTACAGAAAGATTTGAATACTTTATTAACTTTTTTTCTAATACATTGAAAAGTTTTTCCTCATTATACCTGGCCTATGTAGCATTTCAAGAGAATTTAGGCCAACATAGGAATATTTTAAACTTGAGTTCAGATATCAATATAACAGACTAAACATAGATTAGGCAGGTTCAACAAGCAAGCGTTATAGCTCTCGGCCCCTGCTGATTCTCACCTGAAAGTTCCAGTGACTTCAGCCTCAGATGTCTCTTAGTTGAGAAATACAAAATCAAAGACTAAAAACCACAAATAGAACTACCATACGACCCCGCAATCCCACTACTGGGCATATACCCTGAGAAAACCATAATTCAAAAGGAGTCATGTACCACAATGTTCATTGCAGCTCTATTTACAATAGCCAGGACATGGAAGCAACCTAAGTGTCCATCAACAGATGAACGGATAAAGAAGATGTGGCACATATATACAATGGAATATGACTCAGCCATAAAAAGTTATTTGTAATGAGGTGGATAGACCTGGAGTCTGTCATACAGAGTGAAGTAAGTCAGAAGGAGAAAAACAAATACCGTATGCTAACACATATATATGGAATTTAAGAAAAAAAAATGTCATGAAGAGACTAGGGGTAGGACGGGAATAAAACACAGACCTACTAGAGCATGGACTTGAGGACAGGGGGAGGGGGAAGGGTAAGCTGTGACAAAGTGAGAGAGTGGCATGGACATATATATACTACCAAACGTAAATAGATAGCTAGTGGGAAGCAGCCACATAGCACAGGGAGATCAGCTCCGTGCTTTGTGACCACCTAGAGGGGTGGGATAGGGAGGGTGGGAGGGAGGGAGACGCAAGAGGGAAGAGATATGGGAACATATGTATATGTATAGCTGATTCAATTTGTTGTAAAGCAGAAACTAACACACCATTGTAAAACAGTTATACTCCAATAAAGATGTAAAAAAAAACAGACTTTTTTCCCATTGTTAAATATATAACACAGCTAATTGATTTCACTGGAGCCCTGAGGCTGCTGTTGACGAAATGTGCTTATGATGCAAAAGGTTAACAGTGCGTTTTTTCCGATTTTTTTGAAGATGGTTGTCCCCAGACTCAAATTATGCCTTGCATTTGCCAGTAATGATGCTGGTACAATCATTTTGCTTAATTAGGGTCGACTGTCTAAAACCGCCTTTCCCTTGAGTCATTGAAAGTTTCATTGGAGTACTTTAATATGATTGTTAAAATTAATGGACTTGTAGTTAGATAGAAGAGAAGCACATCCAAAGTTTGCCAAACAAACAGTTTTTCTACTTATAAAGTTACATTTCTGACTATGTAGATGCCAGAAATATACATGGCATGAGTTGAAAAAATCTTATGCTGGCTAAAGTCCACATCAAGAAAGATAATTTGAAAATTAATCCAGATCCTCCTGTAACTTTCATTGTTATCATCATTGAAATAAATACCATCAATAAATGTTGATATATCAAGTTTTACTTTCCATACCTCTTCCACTTTCTACATGAGATCTAGGCTTAGTCAATACATTTACTATTCGGAAACCTCTAATCAAGGGATAGAACTCTAATTATGAATATGATAACTACAATCTAGCTGCCATTGATTTTTTTAAAATTTATTTTATTTATTTTTGGCTGCATTGGGTCTTCGTTGCTGCATTCAGGCTTTCTCTAGTTGCGGTGAGCGGGGGCTACTCTTCGTTGCGGTGTGCGGGCTTCTCATTGCAGTGGCGTCTCTTGTCCCGGAGCACGGGCTCTAGGCGTGCGGGCTTCAATAGTTGTGAGACGAGGGCTCAGTAGTTGTGGCTCGCCGACTCTAGAGCGCAGGCTCAGTAGTTGTGGCGCACGGGCTTAGTTGCTCCGAGTCATGTGGGATCTTCCCGGACCAGGGCTCGAACCCGTGTCCCCTGCATTGGCAGGCGGACTCTCAACCACTGCGCCACCAGGGAAGTCCGCTGCCATTGATTTTTAATCATAACATGAGAGGCATCTTTGACGTATTCAGAACATTCTTTAAAATAGATCAGACATCTCCCCAAATTCTCTTGCATGTAAACCAAACATATTCACAACATTCCTATTTCATGACTTGAGTATACTTTCTACTGTAGCAAAACCAGTCATTGCCAGATCAGCAGAACTCAGATGTGTGGATTCCAGGCGGTGATTTTTCTGATGATATTTGGGAGTGCTGGCTTCAGAAGCTTTGCAGATGATGAAGAAGGCTATAGGAGTCAGGGGGAGTTTTAGCAGCCTCAGAGGTGCCATTCATTTGATCTGAGTCTAGGAGAATTTCTCTGGAGGAGCTGCTGGCGATTAGTCCATTTTGCCTTCATTCTTCAGGTGCTTGGCTCATACATTGGAAGCGTTTTGCTGTTCTATCTCTTGGTAGAGTCAGAGGGAAACAGAGCTCCCTTTTGCATTATAACCACCCCCAAAAGGACATTCAAAATTAGGTTGTCCTGTTGTCTTGACACAGGAGAAACTGGAGATGTGTCCTGTGGGTTTGCAGATGGCAGCAGGGCCTGGGCAGTGGGGGAGGGCAGTGTTAGAAATCCCTGCCTTGGCTGTTTGCAAATCCAGACCTTGGTGGATTCCAGCTCTGGCCCCTCAGAATGACAGACATTCTGTTTCAGCCAGCTCAGGATGGCCACTGTCACTGAGAAGACTCACTATTTTCTTTTTTTCTGGATCTAAGCCACTTGTCTTTTATGTGTGTTATCACAAGGAGAGAAATTGAATCATGTATTATGGCTTAAATATTGCCAGGAAAGAAACATATTAAGCACATATTTTCCTTTTTCATCTTCTGTCATTAAATTGGAGATAAACTCATAAAGGATGAGTAATGGATTCTCTGATGGAATTGCATCAATGCATATAAGCAGTGCCACCATATGCAAAATATCATTTGAAATGAAAGGAAGAGAAAGTTTGTCTTGTCGAGTTTTCAGATATGTTGGGAAGGAGTTTGGTCTCCTGCCAAGGCCCTGGTTCTGGATCCACTGTGTGAAGTCACTTAGCTTCTCTGTACCTCTGTTTTAGTCCTCATTATGCAATGGGATGTTTGGACAAGAGGTGATGCTTTCTTCTTCCAAAGAGTGGATACCTCAATCTTTGTAAGCTCTGTCTCGCTTCTCATCTGTAACGTGGTAAAGGGATGTGTAATGAATATGCTTGAAAAGTCTTTAAACTAAATACTTTGGAAGCTTTCTGGCCTCTCTCACCAACAACAGCGCTGATGCTCTGGGGTGCGGGTCCACATCCTTCAGCCTCACGTCCCTAGTGACCCTAGTTAATACCCGGCACACCCAGCGTGAGTGAGCATTCAGGGAGTGTCTGCTAAATGGACCACACTTCTCCCCTTTGAATTTTTAGGCTGAAAGACCCTGGATCCTGACTGTGGGATACTTACATGAGTCTCTTGATGATTAAAACTCATTTTTAAAATTAATTCCTTTTACTATAAAAACGGATTCATTTTATTTTAAATTTACTTTTGATGTATGAAAAGGCGTTTTATTTCCAAAATTATTTTAATGAATTTTATTTTTAAATGAACTTTTAATGTATTTTATTTTTAATTAGTTCATTTTCTCTTTTAACTTTATTTGTATTTAATCTCTTGATGTGTAAAAAATTAATTTTCTTTTCTAAGAGTAGAGTTGACATTTTGGTGTACAGCTCTACGGGTTTTAACCCAGAGAACCACACAAGTCAATTTTACTTTATGTTGATTTAAAATTTAAAAAACAAAGTCTCCCCTTTTGAAAGCGTCACTGTCAGCACTCGGAAGAGATGAAGCAGCAGCTGGAATTTCTCTCTCCAAAACACGCAGCCCTCTTAATACATGTGGCTTTTCGTTTCTCTCTAATTTTAAATTATATTTCTCTTTGGTTTTCTAATAATTTACTTAAATAAAGCTTTACTTATGCGGAGATAAGGGTCTTCCTTTGTTGTAAAATATTGTTTTTAAATAATGAGAGGATACCTGTTTTCTTCCCAGAAGGTTCTCACAGTGGAAATAGAATGTGATTTCTCAGCATTTCCTGAACAGCGGCTCCTAACAGCAGTATTAGCGGTAGCAGTCACGGAGTGCACTGTGTGCGTCGTGACTTGACTTCATCTGAACTCAGAGCTCTCTGCACGCAGGTGAGCGCATCCTTCTCTGACAGGTGGGAGGTGAGAGACGTCCGGCATAGTCATTTCTGGGGACAGAGACCAGACTGGAACCCAGTTCTCCCTCTGTCTCCAAACTCACACCTCTCCTATTCCAGGCTGTCTCCCGTGAGCAGATACAGGGCTTAGAGATAACTTGGCAGGTGTGTGTGTCCGTTGCACACACACGGGCACTCACACATCTGTTGCAGGGAGAGAAGGGGAAGTTTGCCAAGAAGCTGCCAAAGAGTTTGTTCAACGTCTGCCCTGTTCAGGAAAGAGCGGAGACTGATGCAGGGACAGCCACACTCGTCCTGACACCTGCGTTGACCTCGCAGCCAGCTGAAAACCATCTGCTGTTGTGGTCCTGCTGTCTGTCTGGGGCCGTGGTTCCAGGATGCAGCAGGAGCCTCGGGGTGGACAGAGGCAGTAGCCTACCGGCTAATGCTTTGTCCCCTCCTTCCTATTGTCACTGCTCGGGGTCTACTGATACTCAGCCCCCTGGCTAGCCCGTTCTTTATCGCACATCTAGTTGGATGTGCTAGTTGGACTAGCCCCAGTGAGCTGTCAATACCTTATTGGAAGTCGGTAGGTAGCAAGCTGTGTGATGGACGAGCAGAGGGCAGCTAACAATTTCCTTTTTCTGAGACAGGCTGAGGCTCCTCAACTAGAGGTGAGCAAATAGCAGACAGGTCCCATGTACTGACACAGGTTCCTTTCTTGATGCGTTTCGTCTCTCCAGCGAGGTTTTAACTCCCTACGTTTTGGGCAGAAGTTCCACAGGGCAGCAGCCATGGGTTTATTGTTTGTTTTTTGTTTTTAAGCTTATTTTATTGAAGTACAGTTGATTTACAATGAGGTGTTAATTTATACTGTACAGCAAAGTGATTCAGTTATACATATATATACATTCTTTTTCATATTCTTTTCTATTATGGTTTATCACAGGATATTGAATATATAGTTCCCTGTGCTATACAACAGAAACTTGTCGTTTATCCATTCTGTATATAATAGTTGGCATTGGCTAATCCCAAACTCCCAATCCATCCCTCCCCCAGCCCCCTCCTCCTTGGCAACCACAAGTCTGTTCTCTATGTCTGTGAGTCTGTTTCTGTTTCATAAATAAGCTCATTTGTGTCATATTTTAGATTCCACATATAAGCAATATCATATGGTATTTGTCTTTCTCTTTCTGACTGACTTCCCCTAGTGTGATAATCTCTGGGTCCATCCATGTTCAGCATACATGTTCGGTTTTTTTTAAATTAATTTTTATTGGAGTGTAGTCACTTTACAATGTTGTGTTAGTTTCTACTGTACAGCAAAATGGCAACGAAATCCAAAAAAGGGGAGATATATGTATATGTATATCAGCCGTGTTCTTTTAACTTGCACTCCCAATCAGCGAAAATATCGCCCATCTCTCAATAAGTTAACTGTCTGCAGGAAATCGATGGTTTGCTTTTCCTGTTGTTAAGAGGTTTGGAAGTCAACACTCTTAGGGCTTCTCTCTTCCTGACCCGAACTTCAGTGGGTGACATTAGACCGGTGACTCAGCCTGTCTAAGCTGTACTCCACGAAAGAAGGTTGACTTGGGGATTCAGTGAGACAATGTATAAACTGCTTAACATAGACATAAGTTTTTACTGTCATCACTATTTGTAACAAAGATCCACACAATCATAGCCTCAAAGAGTTCATTTGTAAAATTCCACTTTTTTTGAGCAGGTCTTTACTTATCAATCCCATTTCACGGCTGTCTTGATATCCTCGCCTCAGTGAAATTCAGGATATACACATAACGTTCAGGAATCACTAGACCATTTTTCATGGATTTAATATTCTGACTTTTGATGGGGTCTGCCATCGCTACTCACATTTGAAGGGTAGTCTTTGTTGTTAAAGAACCTAGGAGAATACCAGGGTGAACTAGGCTGTAACTAAGAGCTCACACCTTCTTTTGACCCAGCTACTGATTCTCCTGTTATGTAATCAGGAGAATTGGCTCACAAGAGAAAGTTTGCATCCTCTGTTCTCAGAAGTACGAGAGGGGTGCTTTGTTCTCGTGTTGTCATTTGGGCTTCCTGAACACGACAGGCAGCCTTTGCTGACAGGTAACTGGAGTTGGGGCTGTTCTCAATGGCTGTGGAGCAGAGCGGACTGCCTGGTCACCAGCTTGAAGCTGTGGCTGTGGCCTCATTAACTCTGAGCTCTGCCTGCCGCTAACCAGCCATAGGGCATAGATGTCAGCTTAGAGCATTCGCGGTTACCTCGTGGTCCTCACACCTGTGCTTCTGGGAAGGCCCTCCTTCCGGGCTATGTGTGGCATGTCCGTGGCTCCGTGGAGCCGGCCTCCATGTCTGTGGCTTCTTCAGGCTGGGGCTGGTCCTCTCTTTAAACAGCCCCACCGAGGCTTCCCTGGTGGCGCAGCGGTTGAGAGTCCATCTGCGATGCAGGGGACGCGGGTTCGTGCCCCGGTCCGGGAGGATCCCACGTGCCGCGGAGCGGCTGAGCCCGTGAGCCGTGGCCGCTGAGCCTGCGCGTCCGGAGCCTGTGCTCCGCGAGGGGAGAGGCCACAGCAGTGAGAGGCCCGCGTACCACAAAAAATAATAATAATAAATAAATAAACAGCCCCACCTGGGGAGCAGGGCATCACTCACGTTTGTCTGAGCCCAAAGCTCTCAAATCCTGCCCAAGTACTTTCAAGGTCTGGGGTTCAACCTGGCAATTTGGCTTTCCCTTTGTGTTTGCCTATTTTATGACACCCTTTGAAGGAATTAACTGCTTGCGACAATTTTGTAAGCTGTAAAGGTGTGCATATCAGGGTGCATCTGTGGTTCAGTTGACTGTCCTTCCCATTTTGCTGTACAGTGGTTCAGTAGAAAATTTTTCACCATCTGGAATAATTTTTTAATAATAAAAGGTATAGTGTTCATTATAAAATTCAAAAATGCAGAAAAGCATAAAGAAAAAAAAAATAAAGATGATCCCATATTCTATCAATATCCTTCCAGGGCCATCCTTCCAGATATTTCCTTACGTGTGTATACACATGCCAACCAGTGATTTCAGATGGGCATGCTTCTAGATTTTAAATTAATTTTAGTTAAAATTGGTACCCAGGTGGAATTTATTGAAATATGATAAATCTTCATTAACTCACCCATTGAATGTTGACGACATTCCTTGGAGGTTGACATTCCTTGGAGGCCGTGTGGGCTGGGTTTCAGACCACTGCAATACAGCAAATACCACAATAAAGCAACTCACAAGAATTTTTTGGTTTCCCAGTGCACATAAAAGTTATGTTTACATTATACTGCAGTCTATTAAGTGTGCAGAAGCATTATGTCTAAAAACCAGTGTACATACCTCAAAAATATCAATACTTTGTTGCTAAAAATTGCTAACCATCATCTGAGCCTTCAGCAGTAATAGCAGTAACACCAAAGATCACCACTGATCGCAGATCATCAAACAAATGTAATAATAATGAAAAAGTTTGAAAGAGTGTGAAAATTATCAAAATGTGACACAGAGACACAAAGTGAGCAAACGCTGTTGGAAAGATGGTGCCAACAGACTTGCTCCAAGCAGGGTTGCCACAAACCTTCAATCTGTGAAAAACACAAAGTGCAATCAAATGAGGTCTGTCTGTATAAGGAAAAAAGACCCAAACATTAAAATCATAATTGCCGGGATTATGAATGATTTCCTCTTTTCTTCTTTTTATATAGCTGTATTATCTGAATTTATTAAGGTTCTTTGATAATCAAAAAATAATTTTAAATGTAAGTTGACCAGAAAATATGCACATGCTTGGCTTATAGAATTTTTTTTTTCACAATTTTCATTACTGCCCCATCTTCTAAAAATTTGCTGCCATCATTATTGTTAAGAGCTATATTGTGAATGTCAGGGTCCAAGAGAATTTCTCATTCTTCCATAAAATAATCACAGATTTACATTCTTCTGCAGTAACAGCTAAGGTTTGCATGGTAAACAATAGTGGAGAATTCAAGCAAGTAACTAGTTATGTTTAAAAAATCTTTGATGTGTTAACCTAGAATCCTGGATTTGGTAGTTCACTCCTTATGCACCTGGTCTAAGTAGGAGAGCAGAGCTGAGCAATTTTTATGTCCCAAAGGAATTAAACACAAACTAATGATGTTTACATTGTTGAAAGGATCCATGCCAGGAACTGGGTGGTTGGTGGTTGGGGTGTTTCTTTTGTTTGTTTTTTTGTTTTAAGTTTGGTAGAGGCAGGCAGGTGGTCTGCATTTTTTCTTAGAGGAAAACAATACATTGTCCTAAGAGTTGTCTGAACAGAGTGCTGATGGAACAAAAAACAGGAGGTTGAAGGTTTCATTCCAGTTCTGGTCCATTCAGTCCCTCAGACTGAGTAATTAAAACATGAAGACCATCTGTGAATACTCAGAGGCCAACTGAATCTTAAAAACAAATGTTTTCCTAAGAATACATAGGTAGTGTTTGGTCACTGCAAGAAATTGTTCAAGATTGTGTGCTAGATGTCTGTGCACCTGTGTGTGTGTGTGTGTGTGTGCAAGTGTGCACACACTCTTTAAATTTGGAAAAGAGCACATTATTTCAAGACACTGAAACAATTTTCAAATTCATTGCACTTAGTTTGGAGCTATTTACCCATCTAGTGAGTGCAGGTGGGAAAGGACAAGGTGATGAAGTATGATGTCTACCTGCTTCCAGGCACAACCAGCCATTTCCTGAGGGGGACTCCCAAAGCTCAGACTGCCAAGTTACATCAAGGACAGAAGTAGGGCTTCCCTGGTGGCGCAGTGGTTGAGAGTCCGCCTGCCGATGCAGGGGACACGGGTTCGTGCCCCGGTCCAGGAAGATCCCATGTGCCGCGGAGCGGCTGGGCCCGTCAGCCATGGCCGCTGAGCCTGCGCCGTCCGGAGCCTGTGCTCCGCAACGGGAGAGGCCACAGCAGTGAGAGGCCCGCGTTGCAAAAAAAAAAAAAAAAAAAAAAAAAAAGAACAGAAGTAGGCAAGGGGGGGCACCTCGCAGGATTTTCCACAGATACTGGTTTTAGCTCTGGTCTGTCTCCCTCTTAACATCATTAGTGATCAGAACAGAAAGGGTAACAAAGTATTTGTAACTTAAAAGGTAATACAGGTCAAAACTAAGTACATGAAATGTTAGTATCATGAAAATCTGTGTGACAGAATAGGTTCCAAGCTTCCCCTGTTTATTTCACGCATTGTTCAATTTAAGGCGGGAGGTAGGATCATCCCTGTATTGTATCAAAAATGGTCATAAACACAAGAACCAGTCCACGATATAAGGAGATTCAAAGATCTCAAGAATAACAGTGATAAAAAAAAAGCGACTCTCACCCCAGGGTGCTCTTTAGTTAGATTTGATCGGCGATAGGTGGGTGCGATTGCGTCCGTGTCCTCTGTCTAAGGCCGAGTGTCACAGAGCTGAGTCGTCCTGTGTAACTCTGCCCAGCACCAACACCGAACTCTGCCCGGATCACTTGCTTCTAGAAAGTGTAGACAAGGGGCTCCCAGGCCAGCTACAAGACTGAGGATGAGAACAAATCAACTGACATAAGAGTGAATAATCGGGCTCACAGGGGGGAGGTAAGTTTAATGTAAATCAGTTCTGTTAGAGCTAACGTTTCTTGAAAGCGTGGTCCATGCACCAGCACTGTGTAAGCGCTTTATATGGATTCGGGTGGCTTTTTCTACATTTCGCTTTCACAAGAACTCTGGGAGTTACTACTGTGATCCACATTGACTAGATCGGGAAGCTAGGATTGAGAGAGATGGTGGATGAGCTTGCCCAAGTTTTCGTAGCTCGCGAGTGACCAGCTTTTCTGTTTGTGAGGACGCGAGGATGTTTGTGTGTATGCGTAGAGCCTGTCCGATTTTGTTTGCTGACGTCACACACCTCTTCCTAAGATTCTGTTTGGGATATTTGTGCCCATCTGCATGACTCTAAATACATTTTTAAGCATTGCTTCTTCTGGCACCTTCTGTCCCTTCTCTTTTGCGTGTAACATATGATGCCTTATATTCTTAGTAATATAAATAGATCTTGTCTCCCAAACTGGAACTGGTTTCTTGAGGATGGTGAATGTGTCTCCTGCCCCAGTACATAAACACTCCATAAATGTTTGTTTATGATGCGTAAACTTATGATTTGTCTCTTTTAAAGAAATTTTCTCTGACGGGCACCAAGCGTGTTGCTGTGTATCATCGTATCATCAGTTAATACTCATTTTAGTACCTTGAGGTGTGTGTGTGTGTGTGTGTGTGTGTGTGTGTGTGTGTGTGTGTGTATTCATAGCAAGCTTTCTGTGAATGTGCATATTATACATTTTATTCATGGAATGCCTGTTCTAAGGGCCAGACACTGCTAGAACAGCACAGAAAAGAGCAGACACCTTGCTCAGTGTGGTGAAAAAAGTCCACCGTCAGCACTGAGTATCTTATTATTTGTCTAAGTCTGAAAATGACACATAAAAAATCAATTTTGTTTTGAGGTTGGAATTAGATGAGATGGAAATTGAAGGAAGAAGCCACAAACATTGGGTTAATTGTATTCAATTCGTTTTCAGCTTATTCTATATAATTGATTATCAATATGCTTTTCCGTAAGAGACATTGGCATATTTATTTGTAAAATAAAACGACTTGGATTCTCCCATTTACTAAGCATGGAGAAATCGCTTTGGCGCCTCTTGAGGTATTTGAACAGACAATTCAGGAAGTTATGAAATCAGGACTGGGGATTTGGACTGCTAGACCAAAAACAGCAAATCTGTTTTATAAATAAGCGTAAGTTGACATTTTAGCTTAATAGATAAGTTCATCAAATTTTACTTTCTCAGATGTACGTAATCACACCTGCTATAAAATTTAAGTTTACAAAGTTTTCTTAAGCACTTAGATAAAAATGGTGTTTCTTTTTTCCTCTGCTACAATTCCACTGGTACCCTTCCGGGGCTATGGTGATACCTTAGACCTTTAATCCACAATCCGTCTCCCATCATCTGCCTAACAGTGCCTTGAGAAGGGAGGGAGAAAAGCTTTTTTTTTTTTTTTTTAAAGAAAAACAACAACAACATAGCTTTGGCATGTTGCAGGATATTCACAGTGATTTCTTGAATTATTTTAGGGAACTCAGTTCTTGCTGATTTCCAGAGACCACAGCTGACATAAATCCCCTAATTTGTTTACTTTAGAGAGATCATCTTAAGTGCAGCATCTGTTTTTGCTTTCTCTGTGAGATCTTGGTTTTACATCAGGAGGACACAGGGGAGTCATGTGACCAGCGGAGCCCACACAGGAAGCGGCTGGAGCCTGCTGTGGCTGGAGCCGCCTCCAGTCGTGGGCCCCCGGCCTCCCTTACTTCTCTACAGAGGCAACTTCCACCCTAACTTTTTGATTGTCTTTCAGGGATAAACTACATCTGCCAGTTCATGTTATTTTACAGCTAGAAGATTGTCAAAACTCTCATTCTGCTTAGGTATGTCTTCTTTCGGACAGACAGCTTTCTTTCCTGAAGCTCAGAGCAGTAACCTAGAATTACTTTCAATATGTAGAGGGGAGAGCGTTCAGGAAGCGCAGTGGTTATTTATAAAGCTTGGGTCCGGGCGGCTCCCTGCCATGTTCCAATGAAATTAGAGAGAGAAGATTTTAATGTGGAAGGCACTTATATTTTTAAGTGTGTGCTACCATTTTGCTTCCTCTGCAGCCCTGCAGAAGTGGCTGCCTCAGGAAATCTCTTCCCAGAGCCCTGGCAGACCCCATGCTCAAGGTCACAGGGAGAGGAGCACCCCATATTTTGTGATGTTAGTGGAAATACAAGGCATTGAAAACCAGGGAGGTATCAACAGCTTCCATCTCTGCAAAATAACCAACTTCAATTTTCTCACATAAAGAGTGGCCCGAACTGTACCTCCAGCTTCTTGTAAGGATGGTGGAGTTATTGTGAATATAAATTTAAGCTCAAGAAGAAAGAGAGATGTGGAGAAAAATCCAATTAACTGGAGTGAAAGTCATACAGAATAAACTACCCATCGCTAAAAGAAATAGTTTTAAAATTGGATGACTCTTTAGAGGAAAATTGATAAACTATGTCCTTATTGTATGAGAAGATGCACTTTGCAAATATTTTTCAGGAGACATTATCCGCTCGAGGATGTTGCATGTTCACATTAAGAAGGCGATTAGAAGTTTGGAGGCTTTTTCATCGTTCTGATTAACTTGCAGGAGAAACTCTTCCTATTGCAGCATACATTCAATGGATCTCTTTGTGTGTACAAATACTAAAAGTAGTCTTGAAAGTACTATAGGTAAGCAAAGAAAAAATGCACTGTTTGTTTCCTCATAGAGTTGACATTTTCATTTAGGGAAAAAAAAACCCATGAACTTAACAATCTCCCCCTTTCTAGGTTTTTCAACATTTCTTGCAAATTGTATGTAAATGAATGCAAATAAGCAGTCCTCATGAGCAAGCTGTTTAGAAGTGTAAAATGCATAAAATTAAGACGCTGAGAGAAACGTGCATCTAATTAAGGTAGCATGTAAAGAAATGTTTAAATTCAAATTAGATACTTCAGTGGGAAGAATTACTTGTTTAATTCAAAAGATGTTTTGTATAATTAAGGGAAGGCTTCTTCTTAGCAGTGTTCCCATTTCCTTCAAAAATCAGTTTTAGGAGCCGTCACTGGCTCAGCCAAACTTTAAAACTGAGTTTAACCGACGAGTGAGAATACCATCAGAGTGCATTCTGGTTGTAATGCCTTTACCCCTAACAGACTGGAGAGGTGAGGGTGGCAGTGTGCAGATCCCTGTTTCTACCTAGTCACATGAAGCTCCCAAAACCTTGAAACGCAGACCACAGCCAGCCAGCTCTCCCTAGATCCTAAGGTTTTTTACACGAGCCAGGAAGGATGCCAGCCCAAGCCATCAACGGGCATCTTCCAGCCTCACCGGGGACAGAGGAAGAGGGGAGGAATTTGATCTCCAGTGGGTAGCCCTTAAATAAATGGAAGACATTTTTGCAAAGCATGAAGCAGTAAGGAAATTGAGAAATGTGAGATCTGTGTTGAGAAGATACGAACTATCTTCTAAGACTAGTGCTGTTTCTGCCTCAGACACGTCCACCCAAAGGGCAGACAGGAAAGTCATTGATGCTTGATTTTGAAGCGTTCCACAAAGTTCCACTTCCCACGGTGAAGTTCTAGCTTCCTACCGGCTTGTGTGTTCAGACCAAGTCCTCTGATTTCAAAGGAGCCCATGTGTTAGCCCAGAGTATCTATTTCCTGGCTTCAGAGATGAAAATAGTTCCTTGTTATGAAACAGTTTGGCTCACATGTCATGTACAAAAATCTCTCTTGGACTTGGGTTCCCTCATCTGGAATCCTCCGTGTCTGACACAGGGAATTAGTGGGTGATGCTGATACTGTCATTCTTCATTTAGGGGCTTGGCTCTGTTCCCTCTTTTCGGCAGGGGCAGAAATCCTTCTGACTCAATGCCAGCCTCTTTGATCCTTCCCTGCCGCTTCTGCCCCAGACCCGGCTTCACCCCACCCACACCCACGGTACTGAGGCACATCCTACACTGAGCCTTTGGGATTGTGAGTTGGAAAACATCTGGTTGGTAACGTCCATCTTCGATCCAACAAGTCAATTTAGGTTTAATCAGAAGGGTCATGGTTGTTGCTGCTCCCTCCTAGGACCAGGGGATATTTGTGATGTGGAGCTTGGAGTACGCCTTCCTGTGTGTTAGCCCTTGTCTTTGTCTCGCTCTGATTCCTTGGTACTTTCAGTGACTGCCTCTCCATCAATTGGTTGGTTCAGTGATTGGTACAGTCAAGCCCAGAGTCCATCTAGCTGCCCACCTTTCCTGCAGGTCCCACATTCAACACGGTCAACATACCCCAATTCAACTCGGTAACTTTCCTCCAATCTGGCGCCTTCCCTACCCAGTCTCTCCTGGCTGTTGGTGTCCCCATCTGCTCTCCTCTCCCTCGGAATTGTCCATGCCATCACTTGGGCTGCTTTATTTCTTACCTAAACTTTTTTTGGGGGGAGTGTAGTTGCTTTACAATGTTGCGTTAGTTTCCCCAGGTGTACAGCAAAGCAAATCAGTTACGTTAGTTCCCCAGGTGTACAGCAAAGCAAATCAGTTACATATCTATGTATGTATACACATATATATGCATACACATATAGGTATGTATACATATATATGCATACACATTTATGTATGTATCTATTCTTTTTCAGGTTCTTTTCGATTATAGGTTATTACAAGATATTGAGCAGAGTTCCCTGTGCTATACAGTAGGTCCTTGTGATTATCTACTTTACATATAGTAGTGGGTATCTGTTAATCCCAAACTCCTAATTTATCCCTCCCTCCCCCCTCCCCCTCCCCTTTGGCAACCACAAGTCTGTTCTCTATGTCTGTGAGTCTGTTTCTGTTTTGTAGATAAGTTCATTTGTGTCATATTTGAGATTCTACATGTAAGTGATATCATATGGGGTTTTTCTTTCTTTGTCTGTCGGATTTACTTCACTGAGTATGAAAATCTCTAGGTCCATCCATGTTGCTGCAAACGGCATCATTTCATTCTTTTTCGTGCTCTCTTCTGTTGCATCCCAGGCCTCTGGTCACATGCTCATTGCACGGTGCTCTAAGCCGCCACCTCCTGGTCTGTCTCCCTATTAGGCTGTGAGTTCCTGGGGGCAGGAATAGTGTCCAGTGAGATGGTGCCCAAGGATAAGACTGGAACAGTGGTTCTCACGCTTTTTGGTCTCAGCCTCCCTGTTATACTCTTAAAAATTATTGAGGCTGTCAAAGGGCCTTTTGTTTCTTATGTGAGTAAGCAGGTATTGTTAGTTACCACATTTGAAATTTAAACTGAGACATTTAAAAATTATTTATTTATTCATTCCTTTAAAATCAATCATAATAAACTCATTACGTGGTATTACAAATGCTCCATTTTTATATAAGGTAACTATTCTTCAAAATAAAACGTACTAAGAAGATGGACATTGTTTCACATTTTTTCAAAGCTCTTTATGTTTTTAGAATGTCTGGCTTATTAAGGGAAGACAGCTGGATTCTCGTAACTGTTTCTACATTCAGCCTTGTTTAGTGGGTGGTTTTGTTTAAAGTACATGAAGACAGTGCACATTGACTGTGTGCAGTTGTCTCCACCAAAGCTGACAAGCGGTAGTTTCTTTCATGCGACTGTGATGTGAAACCTGAAACCACAGGGATGAACTTTTCTCTGTTACCTTGAAACTTTTGATCTCTCCTGCTCTTAAAAATCTTTTTTTTTTTTTGACCCCTGCATGATTTAGTTACACCAGGCACTGGTCACTTTAAAAACATGGGTCCATTAAGTTCTAAGGATCTTCCAAATGATGATACATTTTATTACATTTCATTCAGCTTTTTTTTCAAAAAGCTGAAAGATTAGGAAGCTATCAAACTCATGGTGAGTTTTCCAAAGTTTGAATTTTTACTGAAAAACCCAGATTTTATCATTGGCCGTAAATATCGTCAGTTAATTTGCCTCAAAGGGACAAATCCATACTTTGTTTATTTTCAGGAAAATGCCTTTTAAATACCTAAGTCTGAATAACAGGTTTTTGTCACTTGTTCTTTTTAATTAAAAATGGTGTTCTGTCGGGGGAGGGCGGGGCGGGCAAGGCTAGTTCAGCTTTCAGCTCCATCCCATAAGTGCTTTTACTTGAGACAAACATCATACTTTGGTATGTATGTGACACAGCTGCTTTATGCATACTTGCTTTCTCAGGAAAGAATATTACAAAGAGGGGTACCCCATGTCCAGAGTTACTAACGTTAATATTTACTGCTTCATCAGGATTATGCCTGAGTGAAACTGGCACTCATGTTCCTTCACGTGCTTGGAGGGGAAGAACTCAACGACCACCAGTGTAGTTTGGTGTCTGCCTTGGTCTGTTCTGATCGCCAGCTGTTTCGCCGGCTCCCTGGCGCACTGTCTTTGCACCATCAGTGCAAATGTTAATCCCTTGAAGAAAGCAAGTGAGGTCTTAGTATTATACAACAGTTCTGACCTCGTGGACCCTTTGAAAGGGCCTGGGAGACCCATGAGTGCACAGACCACACTTTGAGCACCATGGGGCCGGAGGGTGAGGCCGAGACCCTTGGCAGGGGCTGCAGAATTAGTCAGTGCTGTGCCGGGAAGGACGGGAGGGGAGGAGCCACATGGTCAGATTTGTACTTTAGAGTGACCATGGTGGCCGCAGTGGAGCATGTTCTGGGGAGTTGGGAAGTTGGAACTGGACATCACTGCCCAAATGAGCCGTGTTTTTTTGAGTTGCCAAATGAATGTATAAGATTAAGTAAGCTCCCCATTTTTTGACACTTTGGAGTGGTGTCTTTATTCAGATCACATTCAACTGCATGAATAAATTAGGTTGCAGGTATTTCTGGATGTTCTTGTGTCTACTTCGTGCGGGTTACTTGGTGGATGAATCCTAGGCATATATTCACGCGTCCGTGTGTATAAACTTGGATGTACAGGCACCGTTGGCTGGTCAGCCTCCCGGCCCATTACTTTCTGGCCCAGTTTGTTTTATCATCAGCAGTACATTCCTTGGACTATACACATTCATCCTGTATCATATGTGGAAAACATTTGTTTACCATGGAGACCTCCCACTCAGGGGAAGTGTGGGAGACTCATTGCTTAGTTAAAAGGTCCAGGTCCGTGTATATTCAGAAGTAATCGCCCATCATTCGCTCAGGCCAGCAGCGCTCCCCTAGGATTCCATTCAGAAGCCCTGCGTCTCTGTGGGTCTCTTTAAAAATACTAAGCAAAAGACAATGGATCTTCAAACTCAGCTGATTCCGTTGTGATTGACCTCAGCCAATGTTTAAGGTAATTGATGATATTGCCTTAGTTGAGTCTGTTACTGCAAATAATTATTAATCAATAGGCTCTCAGCTCTTACTTGAGAGGATAATTGGAACACATGATTTATTCGGAATCATTTCAATTGAGCTACCTTTCCAAGAGGAAAATCAATGGGTGAGTGGTCTAAAGCACTTTAATTATCTGCTGTTCCAGCCTCCTTTCCCAGCCATATCTACCCGGTGGTTTGCTGCCCCGCTCTGGCAAGGCTGACAGGAAGGTTTTCATTGCCATGGGAGATAGATAATAGATAGCTCATCTTTGATTGACTGGGTTGATTAAAGTGAATTAGTTAAATGCCTTAAAAACAAAGCCTGGTGGCTTCACTTTTGGAGAGTATAGTTAGTGCTGCCCTAGAAAAAGAAGAAGCACGTTGCTGATTTCTCTCCGGTTGGAAAGCAGTTCACTGTTGTGGGTGTGAACGTCGTGTAAGTCAGTTTACCCTGAAAACACAGGGAGACCAGGATCACAGAAGGAGATTCAGGGGGGAACATTTGGGGCTGCGCTTATATTGCCACCCCCACCCCCAGGCCACGTGACTGCTTCAATCAGTTGTTGAAGATGCTTTGTGACTTCCTTATGCTAAGACTTTCCAACCTGGGATTCCTTGTATTGCCCTTTCAGGCAGTGTCTTGAGGAATGTTGTGGTCTGATACTTTCTTCTGTGAGACAAGATGCAGGAGAAAATGATCCACACCAGAACTGATCCTGCCTTCGTCCCTGGAAGAGCTTCCAAGCATCTGTTTTGGTTGTGCTTGGGAAGGGTACAGGAATGTGTGGGTCTTGGCCGGGGGCTTTCAAACGTGATTCTAACAGATGGGAATTTTCAACGACACTTCCCTGCATTTTCCTTGTAGAAGCATCAAGATGTTCTATTACAGGTCTCGCCCAGTACCATGCCTCTTGCTGCTATTATGGTGTCTCTACATGGCCAACTGTGAAGGCGTCCAGCAGCCTTTGAGACCAGTCCTTGAAGCCTCCGCTCCCTCCCCCTGCCCCATGTCCCCCTGGGACCAAGACTCCACACACCGATAAACTGAAATCCAACTCATTGGCAGCTGCTGGCTCAGGCTCCTTTCTCCAGAAGGAGAGGTTCCTACGCTTTGAATAGAGTTCCTATTATCAATTAAACAGTGGGAGAGAGCAAAGGTGGGTTCTGAAAGGACTTGGGGTTTTTCGGGAGCTAATACAGTAGACAGTTCTGGAATGTCTGGCTTGGAATTAGTACGCAGGGAAGACCAAGAAAAACAAAGGCCTGCTTCTGGCCACAGGAAGTCACAGTCCTGTTGGGAAGGGCTGGAGCAGAGAGGGGAGACATCAGATGTTAAGGGTACAGGAGACAGGGGCTGACCCCAGGAGGGCAGTGGGGAGGCAGATGTCCGGACCCTCAACACCCAGCGAAGAAGGAGGAGAGGCTGGTGGGTCACATGGACCCTTGGTGGGTCACACACACTGCGCCCCTCCCCACCCCTCCGCAGCTGCTCCACCCAGTGTTCCCTGGGGATAGCAACTCACTCCAGGCTGATCAGAGGGCAACATAGGCATAAAATCTGGGGCCAGCCGTGGTCTCTGAGATGACTTCTTCCATAATGACTCTCAGAGTCGCCAGTGGAGGCCAGGGGACCAGAGTGAGCTGCGACTGAGGGTCAGACCTCATATTCCAACCCGTATAAGCAGATCCACGTTGGAAAGTCTTTCTGACGGGGGCGCTGGTGGGAAGCTGGCGGGTGTCTGGAAAAGTTGAGTCTCCTTTCCTCAAACATTCCCCGCCCCGCTCCTCCTGTATTTCTTCTCTCTTAAATGTTGTCTTTCTCCGTGCGCATCAGATGAGTTAAAGTGCGAGAGGCCGACCCCTCTCCACTGCTCCCTGGAGAAGGAGCTCCCTGGTCCAAGTTCGGGACATGCACCTTGACTGGCTCTGCGCTCTTGGGCACGGCACCC
Source organism: Kogia breviceps (assembly GCF_026419965.1). Lineage (NCBI taxonomy): Eukaryota > Metazoa > Chordata > Mammalia > Artiodactyla > Physeteridae > Kogia > Kogia breviceps. Next base: position 171,034,614 of record NC_081312.1, read on the forward strand.
ACTCCCTGGAAGCCGAGTTTTCCTATCTCTCAAACGGGTGTAATACCTCACTTGGGGGGTTGTTATGAGAGTTAAATGGGGCACATCTTAATGCACCTTCTAAACTATAAAACTCTACAATATAATATACAGTATGTACACATGCGTGTGTATGCAATACAATACGTAAAGTGTTATTTTACTTTTTCAATCTTACGATTCCTCCTTACCTGCTCTGGGGCCCGTCAAGGTTCCCGGTAACTGTTTCTGTTCTGAGATGAAGCCCTGAGTGGGAGCTGTGGTCACTGCTTGCCCTGTCACCTTGTCACCAAAGTTACTTAAATGTCCTAGAGCTGAAAAGTGAGAGAGAAAAGTATCCTAAAATAAATGCCATGTCTGGTTCCATAGAGAAGTTCAATAAATGTCCAGCAGATGAAGGCATTACTTACAGTGATTCCTTTGTTTCCCCTTTGTTTTTTGTTTTTGTTTCTGTTGTTAACATACAAGAAGACTCATTTAAAGCCTTTTCTCCTTCCTCTAGTGTGTTTGGAGACCTATATGACAGTGTCCCCTGATGTTGTGTAATAGTAATGACATGATCCAAAAGAGTGTTTTTGAGTACAAAGGAATGGATTTCTCAAAGACCAATAAAAGTTGCCAAAGATATTTGTGGATCAGGGCTCTGGGTAATGCTTACAAAACGTCCCAACTGTATTCCCAGGTTCGAAGTGAAAATAACAGAGATAAAGGCAGAAAGTACACGTGTAAAGATGATATATGAATGGCTCCTCCAATCTACATAACAAAATAAACCAGGGGTCTAGGCCCTAAAAGTGATGGCCGTGGTGGCTCCCCTTATTCCAGAGGAAGGGCTGTAGTAGGTGACCAGCAGCACTCGTTTAAGGGGAACAGAGGAAGGCTGCAAAACATTCAAGGCAGGAGGTGGCAATGCATACCACCTGCAGTTGGCGCGGCAGGAGACTTTGGGGGGTGAGCAGACCGTAATCGCTCAAAGCGGAATTCAGCCGGGGCCTCCACCAAGGGACACAGCGAACTTTCCAAAAAGCCAAGACCTCTGTCTCATCTCCTCCCAATGATGAGGAAGTGAGATGTGGAAATTCCTTTCTGGAGGTGGGATTTGCTTTTCACGGTAAGTGCTGATCTCTTTTGCAGCCTTTGAGTCTGATAACCGAGGGTCCCAAAATAGATCCTTGAGAAACAAGTTAAAAATCGGAAGGCCTGCAACAGCCTGATGTGCAGGAGCCGGTGATCTGGGTTGTATGTAAATCCACAACCCATTTAACAGAGGAAGACCTAGTTAGGGAGACTTGGTTTTCGTATAAGGCATGAATAAGTGCTCTTGGTAGTCTGCCCCTGTGGCAAACAGAATAATGCTAATAATTTGCATTTATGTAATACCCCTTGGCTTGTGGATCTACAAGCACTTTGCAAACGTTAATTAATTCTCTAAACCCCCTGTGAGCCAGGGGAGCCTTGGGTAGCTAATCACGAAGAGGGGGCCAGAGATTCTTGCCAGAGTGGAGATCCAAGTTAGTCGAACACAGCAGGCCTCGGGAGCCAAGGAGGTTGCGTGGAATTTTTATGAGAAAAAAACCACAAAGGTAGAATGTGTATCAGCCTGTGTGGGAAATAAACCTGGGTTTTATGACCAGGTTGAATGAAGGTCTGTCCACTAAGAATTTAGTTTCTCTCCTGTGATTCCAGGCATTTGCCGTGCAGTGTGCTGTGTGACTGTTTTGCCTCTTGCTGTTCCCTCTTCATGATGAAAGCTCTGCTTGTACTTGGTCTGAAACCCCAGAGATCTGGGTTCAGTTCACCTCTGCCCAGTATAGGAGGACGGGCAGCAACTGGGCCATACTGGAAATCAGGATTTCCTTAGCGGTTGTTTTTTTTTTTTTTTTTAAGTCCAAGTGAGTCCTGGGCTCTTGAGGTATTGGAGGGATGGAGGGGATTTCAAATAGGCCTGCATTGTTCTTTTTTTTAATATAAATTTATTTATTTACTTTTGGCTGTGTTGGGTCTACGTTGCTGTGCGAGGGCTTTCTCCAGTTGCGGCGAGCGGGGGCCTCTCACTATCGTGGCCTCTCTTGTTGTGGAGCACAGGCTCCAGACGCGCAGGCTCAGTAGTTGTGGCTCACAGGCTTAGTTGCTCCGCAGCATGTGGGATCTTCCCAGACCAGGGCTCGAACCCTTGTCCCCTGCCTTGGCAGGCAGATTCCCAACCACTGCACCACCAGGGAAGCCCTTCCTTAGCGGTTTTAATAGTCAGTTCAGAGAATCATTCATTCATTGATTTATTCCCTCAATCACTGCTTTATTTGGCAAACACAAGTTTTGGAATGTTCACTTTCCATTAGACATTGGATTTATCCCCAAGGACTTAAATATGAGGAAAGCAATTCCTGCCTCATGGTCTACCGGCTCCATGCTATTTTCTTTTTTCTCCCCATGTCAGGTGAGTATTTTCGTTTCCCCAGCTTGCTTATCTGACAGAGACGTTAGGATCATGGAAATGTTTTTGCAATTTGGATGTAATTTACCAATAAACATTATGGACTTGAATTTCTTATGAGAAAGACACACTTTGCATGGAAGATAGCAATGGTGTGGCATAAAAAATCCCATTTAAGTGTGTAGTGAAATCTCACTTATTCTAGCCTCTTAGAAAGAGTGTTGGAAATTGTGAAGTTCACGTTTTAACTTGTTTTTTAAAGAAATATAATTTTTTTAAAAAAGAAGTGCATCAATAGTTTGAAGCTAGGTCAACAAAGTGTTGCTTATTAGGGGGACTGGGAGTTTGCTTGTACTGAATAGATAAGATTTGTTCGTGAGCTTCTGGCCTGCGTCACCTGGAGCAGATGGGTACTTTTGAAGTGCTTTTTCTTTCTTTTTTTTTTTTTTTTATTGACTTTTGTTTTTTTTACTGGAGTATGGTTGCTTTACAATGTTGTGTTAGTTTATACCGTACAGCAAAGTGAATCAGCTATATGTATACATATACCCCTGCTTTTTTGGATTTCCTTCCCATTTAGGTCAAGGCAGAGCATTGAGTAGAGTTCCCTGTGCTATACAGTAGGTTCTCATTAGTTATCTATTTTATACATAATTTCAATATATTGGGAGATGTCAACCCCCATCTCCCAATTCATCCTACCCTCCCCTTCCCCCTTGGTATCCATACGTGGGTTCTCTACATCTGCGCTTGAGAGCTGGTTATAGCAGTTGTTTCCTATGATAGATTCCCATTGCGTTTGATTTTTTTAAAATACAAGTAATTGCACAACAACTCTTTATAGATTAGTGCACAAGCCAACTTCAATGTGGCTCTTCCCAAGTTTTAAGAACGAGCGATATATGAATTGCTGAAATAGATCCTGTGTTCACACATGTGTATATCTGTACTGTGGTGCAAGTCAGATGAAATGGTTAAATCATTCTGGGAGAGTTAAATCATTTTTATGTTACTTTCAAGTTAGCTAGCATATAAGGAGAGATCTACTTGGGGGAGAAAAATGTATATATTTTTTCAAGTATTTTTGAGCTCTAGGAAAAAGGATGAGGTTATGCTATTGTTCCCAAAGTCTTTGCTGAGCTGGCTGCCAAGACAGTGACACAGGCGTGGACTGAGGAAGAGGAGAGCTCTGTTCGTGTGTGTAAAAGATCAAACAGGCCAGGGCCCGGACTCCTCCAAGAAAGACACACAATTTCTTGCAGGATGTTGCCAGCTGGTTTTGCTGTGCAGTGGTGTTAAGCTTTACAGATTGAAAACATCTGGCTTTTCACCAGCCGTATGTACTCAGAAGGAGGGCAGTGTTAGCCGAAGTAAATTCACCAAATTCTTATCTGACACATTTAGTTGACCCTGATATGATAAGTTGGGGCGATTTCTGAGGATGAATCGTGTTTCCAGCTGTGCAACTTTTCTCTTCGATCCTTCCCCGGCCTTTGGAAGAATCTGGGTTTTAAAATTTGGAGCTGTGCCTTTATTGGGGGCTTTCAAATGCAACGTCAGGTCAGTAGCCATGTCTGAAAGTACCAATGTTATCTGCATAGAGGTCAAACACACTGTTTCCTGTAGGGACGTCCTGAATTATGAAGCTGCAAAGCAGTCGCACATAACCAGATGTCAGCAGGTTTCAGGAAGATGGCTTGTTACCTATGGCTGTTAAGATTTCTGGCGTTAACTGATTTTGGAGAAAAGAAAGCAAATTTGTAGATAGTAGAACAGTTTGTATGTATCCATCAGGCACATACCGAGAAACAAGAACAAATTATAGTGATGGGACTCTTGGTTGTGTTTTCCTTCTGAAAGCATCCTTTATGGTTTTGAGGCTCTTTCCTTCTTCAATACTTTACAGAAGTGGTGGGGAGATGTTGAGGCTGAAACTTCCTCTAAGTCTCTCTCCTAATTTTAGCATGTGAATGTGTTTTAACTTGCAAAATGGACATTATACAGATTTGTATTTTTGGTTAATTGGATCATAGCTTCCTACTGAGTTAAGGCTTCAGAGCTGACTGAACCATGTTTATAATTGGTCTGCCCTTGTCATTGGTCTTGGCACTTTAGCTTGAAGTGTCTCCAGAAGTTAATGACCTGTTAAAACAAAATCCACCAGAGAAAGTTCTTAAAAGAGACTGATGAAGCCAGGAATATTTATATTGTGTCAGCAGTAATTTTGCACACCTATTGTGTGCCAGGCATGTATCCGCACAATAATCCCATCAAGGTGGTAGCAATTATCTTCATTTTACATTGAGGCTCAGAGAGGTGAAGTAGCTGGCCCCAGGTCACACAGCTAGTAAGTTCCTGTGTTAGCTGCCTCCCTGGTGACCAAAAATATGTTGGAGTTTAGGTAATCATCTTGGATTACTTAGCCTGGCCCCTTTTCCAATTTTAAAGGGCTCAGAAGATGAAAAGGAAGCCCTTGAGTATGCAGGGTGAGTACCAAGCACTAAGCTGAACACTCTTCCCCTTGCTAATGAGGCTTCTCTTGTTCCACAGGCACATTTCTTGTTGCCCCAGGGCCTTTGCACTTGCTGTTTCTTCTATCTGCAATTCTGTTTCCCCAGATCACCATGTAACATAGATGTACTTTTCTCCTTCTTGGAGAGCCCATCGGACCACACTGCCTCAACAAAACTTCAGCTCAAACCTCTCCAGAGCCTGTACTCCCTGTGGATGCTGAGAACTGGCTTCTCCTGTATCTCTACCTGCCTAGGTTACTGGCATTCTTTACTAGCAAGGAGTTTCAGCCACAAGACTGGCCTAAGCATACCTGCCCCCACTGCACACATGTCCATTCTTCTTTTTAACATGTTCCTAAAGGAGGCAGTTAAGAAACAGGCTCTATTAAAAATATGGCATGGTTCTGTTTGATGGATATTGTGATCATTTTCATTGATTTTCATCCTGGACTTTGTTTGCCCTATTCATAAGCCTGAATATGTGTTTTGTGTAGGTTTTGCTGGATTCGAATCAGATAACAACTGGAAGATAATTTCATTTAGGACAGATGTAGCCAAGCGTATGGTATTAGCATGAGTTATATGAAGAAAGTCAAGTCATGTTATGAACAAATGAGTTCTGAGTTTCTTTTGAGTCTGGGGACATTTATTTATCTTGGATTGTCACAGAGATTTTCTGGACTATTTTTCTGTAATTACCTTGATTAATATTTAAGCGGTATGTTTACATTTTGAGTTGATTTATGTGACGCTTTGCTTTTCCTCCACCGAAACACCCAGGTTTCTCACATTACCACATGATAGAAACCACCTCCCCCACGCCATGTCTCCAGTTGGAAGGATGGCAGCACACCCACGCGGATATTCTGAAGCAGCAGCCGTCCCACAGGCGAAATGTTCCACCCGAGGGCTGCCCTTCTAGATCCCCGTGCTATTTATAGATACCCCCACTCAGGGCCTCTGTGACCTGCAGTAAATTTTAAAATACACTCTCTAAACTCGGTGTGCGTATGCGTGCTGTAAACGAATCACCAGTGTGTTATTTTTCTGTTAGAAGGGCAGGGGAAATATTGGCATCTCCCCCCTCCTCCACCCTGGTGTTTTCCTGGTTTTGCTCTCCCTCAGTTTCTATGGGAGGGGGGGCCTTGGGGCGAGGGCAGTGTGCTTGCCTGGCTGGCTGGGTGACCTTGCAGAGGCCACCAGCCACTGAACAGCTCCAGGAACCTGGTATCCAGTCCTGATTCCAATGCTTCTTTCATATATCACATGCTAAAGAAATCATCTCTCATTCCCTCATTAGTGAAACAGTTCTAATCATATACCGTGTTCTTGTTAAAGTTATGAAAGCACTGTGTTAGCTGACCACCATGCAGATTATGGGAAGTGAAAATGATCGTATCTGTGATCCTCCAATTGTTTTTTCCCTTCCTTCTATCCCAAAGCATTCTTTTTTGGAGCTGGCAAAAGTTCATCCCTTTATACACTCCAACCCGTATGCCTCAAGGTCCAGCATTTCATGACGAATTTAGATGGAGGCAGGTCCATCCATTTCTACATGCTGATTGCAGATAATTCCATAAAAGCCACTCAGAAAGAAGGATCTGTGAGGGTTACTTTCTTATCCCTGTTTTTCCTTAGGAGATTTTCTTACGCTAAAGGTCAGTGTTTGTGAAGCATCCTGATTCATGGGTTTCTTTTTTCACAGAAACATGAAAACTCATTATCTTGTCTTAAAAAGAAAAAAAAAATGTTGGCATCCACGTCTCTGTGGTCTGGTAGAAAGTGGGCTGTGGGCTGAGCTGACCTGTCCGCTGGACACCTTGACTTTCATAATCTCTGTTTTCGCCGCTGAAATCTTAGGTTTTTCCATTTGCTGAACTTGGATGTGAATAAAGAAACCAACTTTGCTGTAGGTAATTATCTTAGAGGAGAGTTGATTGGTGTCATGTTATTTTGTTAGAGAAATCTCAGCCTATTCACGATGCGTCTTTTATCCCCTTGTCTCTATAAATGCACACAATTTACAGAGATCTGCAACCCAAAAGGTATTGTTCTAATTAAATCAGTTTGATCAAACATAAGAATTTTATATATGTTACTTTTTACAGCAAAGACAATAGAAGATACTTCTGCAGAAGTATTCTTCTGGATACTTTAGGTTATGTTTTATTATTACAGTACATTCTCAGCACCAATAATGGTAGTTTGTGGAAATAACTTTATACGGTTGGAAGCACTGGAAGACCTTAGAGTGGCCGAGGGCTGCAAGCCCCCATCGGGGAAGAGCTGCTGCGGCAGATGAAGGGGCGAGGACCAGGGAAGCGAGGCCTCCCTGTTCCTGGGGTCGCTCTGTTAACTGTGAGGGTGGACGTTGCAGCATCTTGAAAGCGGCTGTGATGTTCCCCAGCCCCGTGCGAGGCTTCCTTTCACGGGAACTCCTTGATCAGGCGTTCAACTAAAACGCGGCGGCTGGAAAGCAGTGCTTGTGTTCTAATTGCCCAGTGGGTTGAGGTCTGGGGACAATAAGTGGATATCAAGGAAGGGTCAGGCTTGAAAGCTGGCAGCCCAGTGAGCAGACCAAATCGGAGAGAAGAAAGGATGACTTTTTAAAAAAAATTTATTTTGTCTAAGATAGAGGTCTTCTTAAACATTTTGAAATCTGCTTGACGAAGACTCGTCAAATCGATTTGTGGGGGGGGGGGGTCTTTGTCTTATTTTTTATCTTCTTCCAGGAGCTGCCCTGGGGTGCGGGGAGGTGGGGGGAAGGCACAGGTCAGAGAGCAGTGCTTGTCGCTCGGTTATTTCCTGCTCCCGCTTCAACATCTGCTGTGCCAGAGTGCAGTGTTAAATACTTGGTGTATTTTTTAATGACTGCATGTCCTTTTGCTACGTTTTTGCCTTCCGTATGCATATATATGATATAATGTATATATACATATGTGTTTATACATATTAATATACCTAATGTCTATGTATATGTGTGTATATATGTAGATCCATACTAGCCTTAGATTTTAAGATCAAGACATTTATAATAAAAGCAAATAATGGCACAGATTCCTCCAACCCCAATCCTTCTAGGAAGGATTTTTAAAGAAAAAGACCAATTTGTGCACAATTGCAAATCGCTTCCCCCTGACGATCTTGTACCAAGGAAGGCCCAGTGACTTCAGTTGCTTTGTCATTTAGGGTTTTATGATGGGCCGGCTTTCATCCCTATAGCGGGGCTTACCCCTTGCAAGCTTTTTTCTTCTTTTTAATTGTAGTCATTTTCAGATCTGATTGCACCAGCCTCACCCCAGAAGTCCAGGCCTCTTCCAAGGCGTCTGATGGTGTGATTGGCAAGCCTAGGGTGGACTTGGGGGTGGGGTCTGCAGTGACCCCACCAGGGTACAGGTGGCAGGAGCTGCCCTAGAGACTAAACACAGCACCACTGGGCCCATTATTTTGGTTGGAAATAGGTAAGAAAACCTTTCCTCAAAGTGGAAACAATAAACAAATTATCCGCTTCCACCATCAGCTAATTGAGGCTGTCTCTCAATAAACAAGTGGATTTTCTGCTAACGAGCACGTTTACGAATTTAATCTCCGGGGCTCTGCTGCCCTTACCCCCATTTAATTTATGCTCACTAAAATTTTCCCTAATAACATTACACATTAGTGATACTCACTGTCCCGATTTTTGCATCTTCATGGCTTAAAAGTCTGTGACTGTCATTTAATTGCCAGACACTTATTTTTAATTGGAATTAAAATTATATTGATTCAACTCTTTTATATTTTCTTGAATCTAATAAATCAAGAAAGGGAAGTGGCAGCTCCGGCAGTCCACACGCAGACAAGCCGCAGTCATTTCAGGAGCGTGGTGACAACCTCCTGTTTTATAATAACCTCTTACTTTAAAATCATGTCAAAGAGATGACTTTTAGTCCCAAAATATGAAATAAAATTTTAGAGAAACGTATTTGCTGAATATCTGAATAAGAGAATTACCTTCTCTTTATCTGTCTGTGGGTTGTTTTCAATCACCCTTGTATGAAGGATGATTTCAGCAACTAAAGTCACTATTTGAAAATTATCTTAATATGGTGAGAGGAAAAGAGTGGTGTATGTTTGAAAAATGTAGCGTAAGAACTTAAACACCTCTTCTCTGTTTAGCAGTATAAGGGGATTTGAATGAACTGACACATAGGGATTTAACGCTTAAATTGTTAATATAATTTTGCTTTAAAACTCTCAATCACCCCATAAAATTGATTGTTTTAAATTCCCTTTCTTATATCTCCTATATTCTTCACTCTATATTACCTTCTAATACAAGGGAAAGTAGTAGCTTGATTAGACTTTTTAAAATCCAGAATGTTCATTTATTAGAAATTGTCTGATACTTGAACATCTAAACAAAATACCCCATTGCTTGTCTGAGGAATATTTTTCCCCGAGTGGAAATTTATTTTATGTGATTGTGACGATGAAATTGCTTAGTACAGTTTTTGAATCAAAAATTAATGGAGGGCTTCCCTGGTGGCGCAGTGGTTGAGAGTCCGCCTGCCGGTGCAGGGGACACGGGTTCGTGCCCCGGTCCGGGAGGATCCCACGTACCGCGGAGCGGCTGGGCCCGTGAGCCATGGCCGCTGAGCCTGCGCGTCCGGAGAATGGGAGAGGCCACAACAGTGAGAGGCCCGCAAAAAAAAAAAAAAAATTAATGGAGACCATTCAAATGTGCAAGTTTACGATCAAGTCTCTGGGGCCCTGGCACTGGCATGTGGAAGCGTATTTAAGTTTGTTTTTAATTTCCTTTATGGCTGGCATGGTTTCTTTGGGTTCACACACACACACACACACACACACACACACACACACACACACACACACACTAGCAGAATGCATAAACAGGGCTTTTTCCAAGTTATCAAGGCAATTTTCTGAATGAGCTGCAAAACTGAAATTAATATCTTTCTGTAGAGTCATCAGGACAAAAGCTCATCATCTGCCCGCACTGCATGATGCTTAACTCACCGTGAAGTTAATGTGGATTTTGTGTACATAAGGAAGTGTGATCAGGGGAAACAGGAGATTCTTTTAGACCGTGTGCAGTTAGATCCCATTATGGTACATATTCCGTCTTAATTAGTTCTTATCATAGAATGTGATGTGGCCAGATTGATACCATTAATAATGGTGATGCTGTAATCACTTTGCCATTATAGGTGCTAGGAACTCCAAGTGTCAAATGAAGCGTTTGTATTATTTTAAAAATACAATGAAGTTTAAATTAATTTTGAAGTGATTTTGTATTATAAATAAAATAAACTCCTTGAAATTAACAAATGCTGTTCTTTCCTGTGCTGACTAAAAAAGGCAGCTCTCCCTTATCAGTTATTCTTTTTTTCTCAATGAAACTGTACGTAGAAACTTAGTCTATACAACTAATCAAAGCAATCGTATTTTATTAACATAAACTTGGTTTTAAGGTCAAAGGTATTACATTGATTTATTCTTAATGTAAGTCATTGAGAATTTTGAGTCACCTCTGCAGAATCTTAGAATTCTGAGAAATCTTTTTTGGAAAGCGTCCACTTACTGGCTGGAACCTACACTCTTTGACTTGATGATTTTCTTACTTTCGCCACAGCCTAAATCTCTACCTGAGGTGTCCCTTTTGCACCAGCCAGACAGGTGAGCATCAGGGTCCCAAGACTGCACACCCTCAGTCTGGCATGCTTTTCCCTCCTCTTTCTTTCCACAGTTTTCCTGACCTTCAAGAATAACTCAGAACCGTCTTTCTTGTAATTCTTAACCATTTCAGGACATCTCTTGCATTAATATCCTTGGCTCTGTCAAGCTGCTTAACTGCTTACATGTATGTATCTTGTCTTCCCACCTAGATTGCAAACTTCCACAGTTCAAAAATAAGAAGAAAAATTAGCACTGTTCCCAGACTCAGCCTAGCATCGTGCTGTGCGTATAGTTGCTGTTCAGCTGATACTTGAAGGGTGAATTTGACAGTCGTACCTTCGAAAAGTCCATTTTGAACAGTCCCACTCAAATAGGTAGCACTTAAGTTTATTTCCGTTCGGCCGTGTGTAAGTTGGGGTACATTTTCCTCGCGAGCGTCGTTACGCTTCAGGACAACCACCCGACCAGCACAAAGGACGTTGTTTCCATGACCAAGCAGCCAACCGTGTAACATGCGGGAAGGAGGAAATGCTTCCTATCCCTGCCCGAGGGATGGGAGGCTGTGGCCTTGGGGCCTCAGCTGCAGAAGAAAGAACTCAGAGCAGGGATGGGAGCCCATAGCTAGGACTCTGAGGGCCACTCTGAGAGCTGCCCTTCTTCACTTGCTGTAAGAAGAGGACCTTCTTTCTGGGAGCCCAGGTGCTTTCATGTGGAAAATGCCGGGCAGTGACTGGGTGGCTCCTTCAGAGTGGCAGGGTGTGTGCATGGGTTTTTCCAGAATCTGGGATGACCTCACCCTTGGAGATGCAGTCAGATAGCATGGTTTGGAAGTTGGAGGGCTTGCTAAGTCCTTTTCCTAGCATTGCCCTTGTGGTGGGACGCTCAGAAAGTTGCTTCTCTTCTTTCGTTTACCCGAGAGGAGAAAGGTGGCATTCTTCATCTTAACGAGGTTCCTGTAAAGCTGCATGTATGAAAAATGGGCCCATTCACCCCCTAGGGAAGGAAAGAAGGTACGCATTTTTCATCAACCCTTGTGGGTAAGTAGCGAATGTTTTCTCAGAGCATGTGTGTTTCCTTACCCAGCTCCAACTTCAGCCTCTGCCCTCAGCCCCTCCCTCCAGGTGACAAATAGAATCAGTGTTATTGCACGGTGAGCAGCATGAATTCTGACATTGTATAGAAACGGCTATGGCTGTTGGTACAACCTTGAAAGATTATCAGCTGAGATTTACCAGGACCCTACAACATGGTTATACAGGACGTGTAGGTGGTTTCATGGTCAACTCAGAAAGCATGCTGAGGGTTCTGGAGAGTTCAGGAAGGAAGGAGACAGTCCACACCCTCACAGAGGTTAAAATCTAGTTGTGAAAGTAAGACATCCATATGTGCAAAACTCATGCGTGCAAAAGACCAGCCGATGTCTTACTAATTAGTCACATGGTGAACAAAAAGTGCTTGAATTCAAAACAGGCCGTCTCTCCGATGTCCGAAGTGATTTGGAAGATTTTGTGAAAGAATTCCCAGTCAGATTAGGATGTAAAGTGGTAGCAGAGCTGGTAATGAGGAATATTTACTGTTTCTTATTTGTTTTCTCATTGTTCATGTGTCATAATGAATACATTACTTCTAATCAGTGAATATTGTTATGTAAATTTCAGAGCAATCATCTATACCTTTTTAGCAGGGTCTTTTAATTCTCATTTATGTAATTTTGCTTGCTTTTTTTTGTTGTTTTTGGTTTTTTGTCACCAAACAAGTAGGAATCTCAGGCAGCCCCGAGATCTGTAAACATGGTATTAAATGACTTATCTGATGAGCAGCAGGGGTGGTTACATCCTTGCTGCTCTGATGGGGTCCATGGACCAGTGGCATTAGCATTACCTGGGAGCTTGTTATAAACGCAGAATTTCAGGCCCTACCTGAGACCTGCTGAATCAGAGTCTGAATTTTCACAAGGTTCCTGAATAACACACGTACTGTTTACTCATTTCCATTCTCACCGATTCTGTGGGAGCTTTTTACAAAATTGTGAAGGTGGGTGCTTCTCCATATACATATAACCACTATATATGTAATTTTCCCTGAGCATGACGCATCATTGAAAAGAACGAAGTTTTAGAGGCTTCTGGATGACTGATTTCTGGCTATAGTTAAAAGTGAAGTGGGTACCTAAACTATTTCCCCAGCACTTGAAATTTTTCAAAACTCAAACCATCCTTTGGAAAACATTGTTTTCCCTTTTATATCTGAGTCCATATGAATTCAATTTTTGTGGGAAATTTAAGCCACATGTTTCTGATTCATTTGCACTTAACCCTTGAGAAGGTTGTGTTACAACAGCAATTGCCTGTCCAAAAAATCTCAGTCTTGGAGTAAATCCTTCGTAAGGGCAGAGAGAAATGGGGAAATGTCACTGGAAAGACCCCAGAGAAGTTGGGGTTTGGGTTCCAGGCTCTGAGCATGGAGACAGATCTGTGCAACCTCCCTGTGTGGACAGCTTCTGTTTTACACATCCTTGGTGGGGTGACGTCAGAGGATTGTACGGGCTTAGGTGCTGAAAAGGAACAGGGCGCGTGTAGGTCAGGCAGCCTAGCCCAGATCCATACTTTTACTAACCATACATTGACATTTCTCTCCCTTTCTTCTACAAATTGAATTTATATCATTTTGTGAGACTTCTGTGTTTTGAATCCCTGGCAGGAACCTTATCCATATTTCCTATTAGCGACCTCTTAGCCATGCTGACAAAGCGGACAAAGGCTGCTGGGGAAGCCCCAGTGGGCGATGAACCTACGAAAAGCAACCTTGGTTATCTTTACTCTGAGTATTATAGTTTGAGCTGATGTATACCAGAAAAATTTTAAGATGCATTAAAGCTTCTTTTTGCCTCTTGGTAAAGCTTGAGTTCTAGCTTGCCGAATCATATATTCAATGTGACACCTTTTTTTCCCCTGACTGATGGATAGTGTGTATAAACACATGGGTCCCCATATGAGAATATATGTCATGAATAAAAAGTTGAGTGTTTACAGTGGGAGAAAACAATGATCAATAAATCACGTTTTCTGTTTAGGCATCTACCCTTCCATTTAGTGAGTTTTGTTTAGATAAGAGGACTTGGCTTGATTACAATTCTTAGTAGCCATTGATAAATGAAAGGGCATTTGAATTCCGTGTCTAACACATTATTCTAAGGAGCCAGCAAATACATATTCATATGACAGATGCTCTAATCAAAGCTGAAGGTCTTACTTAAATATTTTAAAAAGCAACCTTGGCTCTGGAAGGCAGAGAGAATGCTAGCTGAGATTGTGATGGTGATTTTGCCAGATTTCCCCATGCTGTAGGCTTTCGCACAATTGTCCTTTGTGGCGGCACCTAATACCTTTGAACGTGCCCCGCCCGTTATCTGGAAAGAAACCTTTTCTGCTCTGTTGTCAGCTGCCTGGCTCTTCCTCCCGGGATCGCTCCATGTCCGCCTGTGAGTTTTCCCTGTACGGTTTGTCTAGGGTCAGTGTCCGCCTTCTGTGCTCCGCACACATTCTGGGCTTCCCTCTGTCCTAACATGTGTCGCTCTTGTGTATAATTAACTGTTTACGTGCCTGTCTTCCCCAGGTAGTGACTCTGTGTTGCCCTGTGCCGACCACCTATACACATCAGAGCTGTTGGATGGATTAACCTGTGACCTCAATAGTATATATATATATATATATATATATATATATATATATATATATTTGGCTGTGTTGGGTCTTCATTGCTGCACGCGGGCTTTCTCTAGTTGCTGCGAGCGGGGGCTACTCTTCGTTGCAATGCGCAGGCTTCTCACTGCGGTGGCTCCTCTTGTTGCAGAGTAACCAGGCTCTAGGCACGCAGGCTTCAGTAGTTGTGGTATGCGGCGGGCTCAGTAGTTGTGGCGCACGGGGCTTAGTTGCTCCGTGGCATGTGGGATCTTCCCGGACCAGGGCGTGAACCCGTGTCCCCTGATTGGCAGGTGGGTTTTTAACCACCGCGCCACCAGGGAAGTCCCCTTCAATAGCATCTTAAACCAGCTCTTAAAAGCTAAACCTCTTCTAAGGACGCCGGACTTAAAAGTTTGAGCCTGTGGATTAAGTGTGTGGAGGATTCTGCAAGCAAATCTAGTGTTGTGGGTTCACGTCACACGGAAGCTGAACCTTGATTCTCTGCGTCTGATCTGGGCTCTTCTTGGCTGGTGACCTCTCAGACGCCCTCTGTGGGTCGTAGGTCACTGTGAAGGAATGTGGCGGCTCACTTGGACCATCAAGACTAGAGAAGGAATCCAAGCAGAAGTGGCCAAGGAGCCTTTGTCCTGTCCTTGGAAGTTAATGCTATGTGGTTTCCATTCGGTTACTCCACTCCATACCTCACTGATCCACTCTTTAGGTTGTTGAAAATGTATCCCAATGTTAAAGACTTTCACAGATGACATTTTCACAGTTTCCTTCTCTAATCTCTTCCATCATTCACTTAATAAGTCTCACTGTCAGAAATGTATTCTCTTGTTCTAATCTAAATCCCTCAATGTCCGTTGTCCTCCGTTCAGTCCCCAGCAGAGAGGTGGAAACAGCTGGCCACCTCCAAGTGGTCTTCCCTGGCCATCCCTTGGATCATGTATCATCTCCGTAGGGTTTCCAAAAGTTTCTCATTATATTTGTGAGTAAAAGCAAAACTTGAACTTTCAGCTCCAAGTTTATCACCAAAATATCCAGCTTGCTTTGTCATCTCCTGCTCTCCTATGAGTCTTCTCCCAGGCTGTTTTCCTGTCTCCTTTTGTCACCATCTCGGGACACCAAGCTTACTCCTGTGCTGTGTCCTGCATCTGGTCTTCCCCTGCAATTGTAAGCTTCTAGAAAGCAAAGATTGCATGCCTCCTCTTTATGTTTCCTGCTACACATAGTACGTTGAAATTGAATTTTCAGCAGCTGTTCCTTTCTTTGACATGCGTGGCATCAGTTCATCAGAAGTTAATTACAAAATGTAGCTGGCAAACTTAATTCCTACTCACAGGGAAAAGTCTGTATAGAGAGGAGGCATTTTAGAAAAAGAAGTTCAGCACCAAAATTTAATGTGAAAAGCGCAATGTGGAACAGATAAGATTCTGTGGTATGCATTTCAGAATTCTTTATTTGTCAACAAGGCAGCAGACATTTCTAGATAGCATTTAGGCATATTCCATTAAGTGTATTTCCATGGTACAATCCAATATAGAAAGTGGATTTGTCGGTATTATGGATAATTAGGATACCAGTAACACCAATAATTACTGTGAAAGGATTTTGTATGGCATAATTAATGCCCTCAAACTATTAGAAATTCTTGGATGAAAGAAGTGGGAGTTTGGGTATTGAAAAGACAAAAGCAAACCGTGTTTGAAATATGTTACGAAACATCATGTTTTGTGAGCACAGATTGGCAAAACATCAGGACACAGCTGTTGATTATAGCTGCTCTTTTTAGTAACTACCTCAGGGAGAGCCCGTCAGGAGAATCAGAGCAAAGCACATCACCCTTGCAATGACTTACCAAATCGTATGCCTGTCCTGGAGATTTCCCCCCATCTCTCAGAAAAGTATTTGGCTAAATGGAACCACATAGCAATGTGTGGGCTTGAATATTTAACATCAAAACCAAGCTTTGGCAAGATGTGTTGGCATAGCCCAAAAACATGCTCTCGGTCCTCTGGATTAAAGAAAAAAATTAGAAACTCATTTTAAAATGAGTGTTTACTAACACATCTTTTATGCTAACTTAATTTTGCAGAAGAAGCCTGCCATTTTAAGTAAGAGTGTACATCAAGGGAATTAAGCTTTCATACCAAATACAAAAATATTACTAAATAACTATTTCTGAAACATAGTGTATAGTCTATCATGTATTAAATTATCATTTCTATTGGAGGAGGCATTTTTCATAAAATATTTAAGCTACAGATCTCAGAGCTCTATTTTGGCAACTAATACCAAAGCTATAAAGTGAAGATAGCTCACATGTTACAGTTCTGTCAGATATTCAGCCTTTTCATTAAGGAGAAAAGAAGAAAAGAAAAACCGAACACCAAGCCATTACTAGTGACATGACCTTTGCTCCAAAAGATCCATGTTTCAACATCACACTCTTGCACCCCTGGGAGCAGTGAAGGCCAGAGGGCAGCCCTTTCTGTTGATGGTGGTACATGATTTTAGGACACAGGGTCAGTGGATATGTCAGTACCAAGAGTCTATTATTGTACCAAAGGACACAAATGTGTAGCTATTAAAATAATTAAATTAGAAAACAAATTAGAAATTCGTGTCTTATAAAACTACCTTCCATTACTAGAGTAGAAACATGTTCAAGCATAAACAAGTTATTCTGTTTGAAATTGACAGAATATGTTTAGAGTATATCACAGATAAATTACCCTTAAGGGAAGACACTTTTCTATTTTCCTTAGTTCTGCTCTCTCTGTGCTTGCTTTTTTTTTTTTTTTTCATTTCAGAAGATGTTCTTTTTTTCCATTTACCTGAATATTGCTTTTTTCCATTTCCTACTACTAACCATAGAAGTAGTTTCTCGACTTGAGAGGGTCTTTGTTTTGTTTTTTTTCAAATATTTCTTTAAAGAATGAAGAAGTCTTGTCACTTACGGAGCACGTTTTCTTGAAAAATGCTCAGTACTGCTCCTAGTATGGAGTGTATAATGAAAAGGCTTTCCTGGGAGCCTAATTGTGCGTGGCACGGCATGCATTCAGGCGCTACAGCCCATCACACCAACACACACGTGCCGGTGGAAGCCAGCAACGATGGTGGACTTTCTCAGTGACCCTAAGGTGCTCAGTGTAATTTTGCGCTAAGGATACTCTATCATAGTCAGACTTGCGGTAAGTAAGATCTGGATGAATAATTGTTAGTGAGCAATATTTAATATGCCTCCGTGGAAAAGTGGGAGCTTTCCGTAGCCAAGCTCAGCTCCTCCCCTGCTTGAGGTGCCTGCCTCAGACAGATGTAGCCCGCCAGCAGCCGACGTGAAGGCGGCAGAAAAACTGAGCTGACACCGCAGCGGGTGTAAATCTTTAGCGGCGACCAGGTTTGTATCATTGCTGCCCAGACAAATTGGCCAAGCTTATTTTATTTGTTCTCACAAATCACTCTTTTAATTGGCATGATAGTTTTGTGGGTTTTTTTGCAAATAATGACCCCAACATAGTGCATTGTTTCAGATGGAATGTTCAAAATGTTGATACTGAATTATAGCAGCCACCCTTCCTTAACTAGAAATGGAGGGAGACACAGGTCACAAAGATCTTCAAAGTTTACTTTTAGTTTATGTTTTTAAACTTCCAGTTACAAGATAAATAAGCTCTGGGGATATAATGTACAATATGATCTGTATAAAAGTTGTGAACAGAGTAAACCCTAAGAGTTCTCATCACAAGGGAAAATCTTTTTGGATTTTTTTCCTTTTCTTCTTTCTTTTCATTGTGTCTGTGTGAGAAGATGGATGTTTGCTGAAACTATTGTGGTAATCATCTCACAATATATATAAGCCAGACCATCATGCTGTGTCCCTTAAACTTATACAGTGACGTATGTCAATTGTTTCTCAATAAATCTGGGGAAAAATTAAAAGAAGTGTTTCAGGAGAATTATAGGTTAGGTATTGTGTGTGTGTGTGTTGTGGCTGTGTTTATCCAGTGTTTTGTGACTGTCCTCTCTTCTAGAGGGGTGAAGAGGCCTCAAGCTCCCATACATGGGCTCAGAGTCTTTGAGACTTTCTGAGCTCTTTTTAATGCAAGTGAAATTTCTGGTGTTTCCATTCATCAAGGTCAAAATGGAATTTTCCTTGAGACTCAGGAGAAGAATTAACATCCACCAGTACTTCTTAAGAAAGAACATAGTCCATACTTTGGAAAACACCAAGCTTTATTACTAAATTTAACTTTGTTTTCCAATTAATTTTACCCAGTAGAGCAACTGTTTTTCATAGCTTAATGTTTTATCAGCAATAAAGCAAAATCCCTTATTCCTACTTCATGTCTTTGAGTGTAGCTCATTGAATTTGTGGGAGGGATTAGGGAAATAAATTTTTAAATGGCTGATTTTAAAGATAGAATATAGGGATAATAGAAGGAAGGGAAGCTCTGGGGAGAAAGATTTCATTTTTGTATGGTTGTCCCTTGGTACCCATTGGGGATTGGTTCCAGGACCCACCACTACAGATACCATAATCCACAGATGCCTAAGTCCCTGATATAAAATGGCATAGTGTTTGCATATAACCTACTCCCATCCTCTGTGTACTTTAAATCATGTCTAGATGACTTATAATACCCAGTACCATATCAACACTATGTAAATAGTTGCCTGTGCATAGCAAATTCAAGTTTTGTTTTTTAGAATGTCGTGGAATTTTTTTTTCCAATTTGTTTTGATCCTCGGTTGAGTCCGCGGACGTGGAACCCGTGGATATGGAGGGCCGACTATGTGTAACAGGTTCGAAATGTTGTCAGCATATGCAGGTGAGATACCCAGCAAGCAGGCGGTTCATTAGAATAATGGATGTGGGTTTTAGGAGAGAGGTCGGAGCTGCATGAAATGCATGGGCCAGCCTATGGATGCAGCAAATAAAGATAAAAGATGAGTAATAGGGACTTCCCTGGCTGTCCAGTGGTTAAGATGCTATGCTCCCAATGCAGGGGGCATGAGTTCGATCCCTGGTCGGGGAACTAAGGCTGCATGGCACGGCCCAAATAATTAATTAGTTAATTTTAAAAAGAGATGAGTAATAATTTCCTCAACAAATATGGGGAATTCATGTTTTTGCCAAAGGAAGAGAGTCAGCAGCATCAAATTTTGCAAGAAACAAGCCCCCGAAGAGCCCACTCGCTGCCGTAACTATTAGAATGTCATGTGAGGATGCAGTGGGCAGGGCCGAAGCCATCCCGCTGGGCGCTGAGAAGACAGTGTGAAGTGAGGGAGTGGGGGATAAGTGGCTCTTGGGCAACGCTGGGCACGAAAGGGTAGAGAGGGAACTGGGCACCTATGACAATCGAATAGGAAGGTCAAGGAAACGCTATTAAGCTGAGTTAAAGCAACCAGCAACGAAGGAGGCGTTGATGACGTAAGAGGAAAATAACTCAGGTAGGGACGTCCTAATTGCTCATCCAGAATGAGCAGGGGTGGAGAGGGCAGTGTGCGGGCAGGTGGGTGGAGGAGGGTGTAAAATAGAGGCACGAAAGAGAATTATTTGGGGGAAAAAAATCAAAGACGATTTTTCCTTTGAGCCATGATTAAGTTTGTCTCCAGACAGCGTCTCTCCACGTGCGAGATAATCTGTACGGTTCCAGGAAACACAGAGTCTGGCTTTTTACGTTTCTGATTTTACTGATTATAATAGAAGGATGTTCTGGCATGCTGGAGATGTGATGGAAGGCCAGAGTGAAATTTGATGTCCGCTTATCGAAAGCGACTAGGAGGACCTGGCGGGTTCCACCGGCAGGGCTGAAGGAGTGGAGGAGAGGCTTCGTGTCAAAGCTGGAGAACTGAGATTTACTCAGCTTATAAAAGAGAAAACTGGATGGAGATCTAGCTCTTATTCTCAGAAACACAAAGAGTTTTGTGAGGGTGAGTCTGACCAGTTTCTTCCTACTCTTCTGGAGGCCAAAATAAGGGTGAAATGACTTTAAATGAAAGGAGATATTTTTTTTTTTGTCTTAGAACTTGATGAAAATGTTAGGGCGGGATTTTTTTTAAAAAAAAGAAAAAAGACTCATCTGTTTTAAATAACTGCTATTCAATTGGCTGAAGTCAAGGGTCAAGGCCAGGTGATTTCTTGAAAACTTTCCGTTTAGTGACTTGATAACATCTATGGATGTTTTCAGTCAGTTTGTTTCAGAAATGCTCCCATGTGCCTTTTTTTTTTTAACCCAAACAAAGGACTATGAAATTAAAATACTGTGTGTGTGTGTGTGTGTGTGTGTCCTTCCAAGGAGGAGAGAAACTAGAAGTAGTACTTTGTGAATTTTGAAAAAGTACTATTTCTTTATATGTAATTCAGCTTTAGATTGTTTGCCCCAGTAAAACTACAAGTCCTCTTCAGCAGTGGCTGTAAAACACCTGCAAAACTTGTTGCTGGAATTGGCTTAATGTTTCTCAAAGTTTTAAAAAAGGACTGGTCTCCAGCTCTCTCTGCTTCAGACTGTGATTCTTTGTCTTGCATTGTCCTGTATTTTGGTGAGAATAATTCAACAGCTGCTATTCCTCGTTGAAAGCTTTGGCATATTCCTTTCTAGAACATTCCGATATGTTCTAGAATATATTTATTATAAGTGTATTCTTATGGTATTGAATGACCTGAAAGTATCCCTGTTGCGTTAATTCCTGGAAATTACAAGCATTACGGCAGTTCACGCAGAAGCTGTTCGCGCTTGCCCGCTGCAGCAGTAAACCGCGATCATGCTTGAATGTGTTCAGCGATGTTAACGGCTCAGTGGAAAAACTGCCCATTTGAGATAAACAGAAACTTTTCCACTCAACTCTCACAAGCTGGTCAAAAACAGAAGGAATGGCTTTTATGGCCACCTCATCCTTTTCTTCGTTGTTTGGTAGCTCTCTGTTTGGAATACAAAGCCTTCTACAAGCTGCTTACTTCTCTGCTTTACGGAAGGTCTGTAGCAGGGTTTTCTATTCATTGGCTTCCACAAGTCAACCAAGGTGTGTGGTGTTTTATGTAACCATTTCTGCGTCTATTTTTATTCTTTATATATTAAAAATATAATAACAAGGCAAAGTAACACGGAGTAATCATCCACTTTAGCTCCTTTGCTCCTTGTTACCTCTTTCCCTCGGATATTTATTGTCTGGGGAACTCTTTGGTATATGTAATGACAAGAATCCTTACTTCAGAATGTCACCGTTACTCAGTGGACACACCCCCCTCTCCGGGTCTTACTGCAGAATATCCCTGATTCTGATCTGCTGTCCCAGTGGCCCTCCCAAAGCTGTGCTGAGCAGATCTTATCTCTCTGAAGTCCTCTAGCACAGGGTCTGCCAACGATGGCCACAGACCAAGTGTCCCGCCTGCCATTTGGGGGGATGTCATCTGCTTGTCTGTGGTACTTTGTCTCCCACAAAGGCAGAGCCGAATAACTGAAACAGACTGTTTGGCTGAAAATATTTGCTATGTGGCCCTTTATAGAAAAAGTTTGCTAGTGGTTCTCAATCCCACTGTACGTGATTTGTCCCCTGTGTCTTCACACTTTTATCTCCCACTCTCCTCTCTCTCCATTTGGGCCTCGTGTGTCTCAGGCTTATTTTTGGCGGACATTCCTTTTTTTTAATCCAACCACATCATCCTATGTTAACTTTTCATCTCATGTCCTTTCCTAAACTTTTCAAATTCTGCTTCTAAGATCCAACACGCATGCTACCTCACCTAAGCAGTCTTCTCTGATTCCACCAGCAAGGATTACTCTACTTTTAATCTAATTTTCTATCCTGCACTTTGCGGCACTTCCTTTCCCAGCCCATAGAGTGTCCAGGAGCTCAGGCCTCTCCCCCAGACTTAACTTCCAAGATAAGGGCTCAGCCCTTCCCGGGGTGGGTGCTCTGAGTCCCAGCCTGGGTGTTGGGCTTAAACCCCTATCATCTGTAGTCTAGTGGGTGACACATCACTTGCTTCTGAAGTCAAACGTAACAGATTTGATCACCTGATAATCACAGAAGCATTTAAATTAATTTACAGTGATGTGAAAAGCTACCCTTCATGGGCGTCATAAAGTAAGAATACGGAGTTGTTTCTGCTCTGATGGTTCATATGTGCCCTGCGTCCCCTTAGAACTCAACTTGCCAGCTTGGGGATGCATTTCTGGCTCTGAAATTATGCGGTTTCAGATTTCCACGTGGTGGTGGCCTCTATCCGAGCAGCTCACTCCAGGGTTGGGGGGAATGAGTCTGAATTCTCACAGTCCTGTCAAAAGTGTATGGCCAGTAGCTTTTTTTTTTTTTTTTTTTTTTTTTTTTTTTTTTGCGGTACGCGGGCCTCTCACTGTTGTGGCCTCCCCCGCTGCGGAGCACAGGCTCCGGACGCGCAGGCCAAGCGGCCATGGCTCACAGGCTTAGTTGCTCCGCGGCATGTGGGATCTTCCCGGACCAGGGCACGAACCCGTGTCCCCTGCATCGGCAGGCGGACTCTCAACCACTGCGCCACCAGGGAAGCCCTGGCCAGTAGCTTTAAACGCCCATCTGAGAGCACTTCCATGGCTGAGGGGTCCTTCTAGCCTATCAGGGCAACATTTAGTGGAGTTTTTTTAAACTAATCATTTCAACCCATTTCATGAAGTTGGAATTTGGGTGAAGTTGGAACGCCGGCTCACCTCAGTGCAGGTGTGTCTTGTTTTCCTCCTTCCTGGCACATAACACAATTCTAGTGAAAATTTATTATGGGCACAGTTACTACATAAGGACAGGAAACATACCTGTTCTAGGCATCACTTTATGCTCAGCACGTAGCACGCTAGGTTCTGCTGAGAGGCATGTAATGACATGCATAGGTTCACACACCCAAGTGTGGACCTTTCCTACTCTAGCGACTGTGTCTTATTCATCTTTTTATTCCCCATGGGTGTAACACGGTGCCTTTCACTCACCATATTACCGTAGAAATGTGGGAGTGAATCCCATTCCTTAGCCTCTTGGCATTGAGTTTCAGGTGAGTACCACCCCCCAATTCTCTCTAGTTTGCACTGGCCTAAAAAGGAAACTCACGTGGGGTGATAAGCCTTCTCCATGTGCCCTCTCAGCTGGGCCTGTGTCCTAGAAACAGGCCCCAAAGGCACGTCACTCCTTTTCCCAAGAGCACTGCAGTAGGTCCTTCCGTCCAGCTGGTCACTTAACTGCACACGGAAGGGGGCAGTTTCCATCTTGGCAAGAGGTCTGGGGGCTGTACACCGTCGTTCTCTTGCTTTCTTCCTCCACTGGAAAGCAGTGGTGTTGAACACCCAAAAACGATGACAGAAGATGTTGCCTTTGAAAGGCAATATCTGCACCTTGTTCAGTGTGAGAACACAGCCGGGGAAATGGAGTGTGCCTAGCACAGCAATTACTCACCTCGTTAGATCTAATTTCAGAATGCCTCCATGGCCCATTATTTTAGCACATTTTTTTAAATGTACCCAACAGCAGTGTTGAAACTGCAGTTCTCTTGAAGGCTGTTGTGTTGGTGCCTACTGATTGCACCAGGCTGTAGACTCTTTTTGAATATAAGCACTTAGAGGACATTGAATCCAGGCTATTTTGTTTATTGAAGTCTTGTTTGTTTTGTATAACTATTTCGTGTGTTCGTGGGTTTCATGTGTATAGCGAAGCTTTCAAATAACCAAAGCTTACCATTTTTCAGAACTAAAAATGTTCCCTATGTTATCTGCAGTATTGAATGGGAATTCTCGTTAAGTCAATGTGATGATTTCCTAACTTCCCCCGGCAGTTATTCAAATGATAGTTGAACCTTACTTAATGGTTCTAGGTCATCTATTTGCATTAATTTTTTCTTTGGATTTCTAAGATATAAAGAACTGATTGCTCCTATATTAAATCACTTCAGATTGTTAAAATAGTTTAGCCTGTTTTTATAAGACTTCTTCTATAGTCATCTACGATTTCTCACTTCTACCATTGTGCCCTTGATGCAGTTAAGATGCTCGCTTATTTTAAATACAACTTCCTGGGTGAAAATGTTAAGATGACTATACTCCATAAAAACCCACTCTACGTGTAAAGGCAGTTTTGTGTAATGATTAAGAGTCCACACCCTACGTTTTAATTCCTCTTCTGCTATCAGCTAGGTGTTGATCTTGGGCAAGTTACTTAATTTTTCCATTTCTTTTCTCACTGTCTCATCTGTTAAATGTGCAGAACTGTTCTCACTTCCTAGAACTGTGAGGATTAGGTACCTAGGACAGGCCTCATGTGTGGAAAGAGCTCTACAGCTGTGTTAGCTGTTTTTGCTGTGGATACACTAATGGATAAGGTAGTGCAGAGAACTGATTTGGGCCAGCTGTATTCTAGGTTGAGGGATTTGCTAATAGTGTAAGATTGTAAATTGAGGGATTTCTATTCAGATTATCCTATGACCTGCAATTTTTAGATGAACCTCCTTTTTTGTAGGAGTTACACAGATGTCGGATAAAGTCAGCCTTCTTTCCACCTGTGATTGAATCGGTAGTTATCCTGAAATTGACTAAGAATTATGACCCACCTGCCTGTGTGCACACATTGTGGAGTTTTGTGCTGTAAACCACAACGTTGTGCTTCCCTCACACCGACTTTCTTCCTGCTCCCAGCAGCCCCTCAGCATCCATGGGGCTAAAAAGAGCATTCGGAACATGCTCTGGGTCTTAGAGCCAGTAAGTGACAGCAGAATCTAGACTTAGGTCCTTCTGAAACCTTACTGTGAACTAGATGCTTGCCTCCTCTGCCCCTAGAAGCACATGCAACTATTCCTGCAAACACCCTTCACCACAAGTGTAGTTGGAAGGAACTGCTTATTACTGATGACAGAATCCCAACTTTGAAACTCCGTGGTTGTTTGGTTCCATAGACTCTGTTTCTCTTTCAAGATTTGAGAATGCAAATGCCAACAGTTCAATGCTCAATCTTGGAAATATCTGATGGGATGATTGGGATCAGTATTTCAAATTCTTACCCATCCCTAGGCCTTCTGACCTCACCTCTCAACCCATGTTTAATAGGTTCCAGGGTCTCACTGTCCAGTATGGAAGCCACCAGCCACATCTGGCTCTTTAACTTCCAAACAATTAAAATGAAATGAAGTTAAAAACACAATTTCTCCACTGAATTACCCAGCGTCAAGAGTTCAGTAGACCCACGTAGCTAGGGGTGACCATACAGTCCGGCACGGATGAACAACCCTTCTGTTACGCTGGAGCTGTGTTGCATGGTGTTGTAGAGGGATAGTCACGGAGGCACGTGGCACATACACACTCTAGTTCCAGCTGAGGTCTGGCCCCTGGGCTGTGGAACACAGGACGGGTCTCAGGTGAGCTCTCAGCCTTCCTCTGGCCTTTGAGATTAAAGCCTGGAGTGTCCAGAGTCAGGCCTGAGCACAGGCTGCTCTTCTGTTTCCCCCGGGCTCGCCTACTTCCTGCTTAGTCTTAGCCACATGAGCAACATGAAATGGAAGAGAAAAGAGAATCAGAAGTTATCCAAGAACCACATGAGGCATGAAGATACCAAAGGGAGAAGAAGCATGAGAGAGATTTCTCCAGAAGATTCTAGGTTCTTTCGCTTCTTCCATGAAAGTTATTTCCTACCTCCTGGGTCTTAAAGACTCTCTATTGCCTTTGAATCATATCAAAACTTCTCTCTTGAGATGAAATGAGAGATGGACAACTTTAGTGTTTAAACCATAAGTCACTTCCCATGGTCAGGCTATGAAATCATCTTTGTAGATTGTTATCAGTGGTTTTTAAAGAGAAAGTGGTAGAAGAGAATAGAAAATATTAGAGTACATTAGCAATAGAAATGGTTTTGTTTCATAATCTCTATTTCAGTTGTAGATTTACGTACATTTATTGTACTGGTAGCTATGTAAAACGTACTTTTTATTGTGGGTTGTGGTCAAACCTGAATAATACTGGGTTTGAATTGTAGCTCACACAGTAAATAGAATTCTTTTTCTCATTTTCCAATGCCCATTTCTGTGATAATGTTAGACTTGCTTTGTCAAGTGTTATGTCATCCTTTTCTGGGTATCAGAACCATGAATAATAAGGGCTTCATTCTGGGGGTGTGCCCTGTGCAGGAAGCACGTGATGGTCTCAAATCTTTAAACATGAGTCACGGGTTTGGAAATCCTGGAAATCCAGGATGGAAAGAGTTTTGTTGTGAAATTTGCAGATATGGGTAGAGGGAGTCCTTTCTGGTTGGTTTCATGGGGGAAACACTGTGTATGTACTCATGATGTTCTATGTTAGGAGGTACAGACATGGAATATAACTACTTATCAAGAAAATGGGAGAAGAGGGGAGCATATCACTGGAAAGCATAGATCAGAGGTTCTCATCCATTCAGCAAATTCAGGCAGCACATATTTCCCTGGTATTGGGATCAGGGCTAACGGAATGAAAATGAAAACGACAAGGTCCCTCCACTCAAAAAGCTCACTGCCTAGTTCCAGAGAGAGCCGGTCCAGTACGACAGCTAGGCATGGAGGGGCTGGGGGCGTGGAAGGGTATCTTCATCCCCGAGGCCTTGCTGGTTCAAGTAGGATCTTCTGGCCCACGTCAATCTCATCATCTCAACCAGGTTTGAGAATCCCTGCCCTTGATGATGCGTGTTCTAGTGTAAAGTTCACTGGGCTCCATGCACGGCCATTCAGAGGATTGATAAGTAGCTGTAAAATGAGATTTTAAAATTCAGCTTGAATCTTTTCATATCATAATCACGCTCATGATTCAGCAGAGATTTTTTTTTTTTTTTTCATGTTGCATTCATACTCAAGGGCTGGTGGGGTTTTTTGCCCTCCTTTTTTCTACTGTAAGAATGCTAACAGCAATAAATGGAGTAGCATGAGCCTTCATTGTCACCTTTTTTCTTCACTGAGGTATTTATAGTAAGAAGATTAAATGTGCCGAGCTGTTCTTGCCATTCACGTAAACCAAAGCGAGGAGTTCAGTGAGTGCCTGGGCGGCAGTTTGGTCTAATGAGAAGAGCGTGCCCACGGCAGCCCGGCGACTTGGAGCCCAGCTGAGCTCCGTCCCCGCGGCTCCGGGAGGCTGCTCCCTCCAGAAGTGGAATCTAGCAGCTGTGCTCCTGCCCAGAGCTCGGGTGGGGCTAGCAGCAGGACCTCCTCACGCAGAACCTTGACTGCAACTCACCTGTCACTCCTGCGTTCTCTTGGGGGAGCACTCGCCTTACCACAGGCTGACCATCTAGGCCCACCTGAAAAATTGGGGCATGTAGTTGGACCCTGAGCACTCTGTTTCTGGACAGAGCATTTGAAATTGTGCCTGTCCAGCAAAATCTGACTTGTGGCTGCTCTATTAAAAATAGGAAGTTGGGGCTTCCCTGGTGGCGCAGTGGTTGAGAATCCGCCTGCGGATGCAGGGGACACGGGTTCGTGCCCCGGTCCGGGAAGATCCCACATGCCGCGGAGCGGCTGGGCCCGTGAGCCGTGGCCGCTGAGCCTGCGCGTCCGGAGCCTGTGCTCCGCAAAGGGAGAGGCCACAGCGGTGAGAGGCCCCGCGTACCGACCAAAAAAAAAAAAAAAAAAATAGGAAGTTGAACCATGCAGCGTAATACCGACCTCGTGCCTGCGGACCACGTGCCTTGCATCCCCTTGCTGGCCTCCTGCTCAGGGACCGTCATCAGAGTGAGGTAGCTTCCGTGTCAGAGGTGTGAGCCACGGCCCTCTGGAGTCTGCTGAGCAGCTGGGTGTTGTCCTGCTTGGGCAGAGCAGCAAGTTGTGCACGGGCAATGTCACATCTGCCTCCTGCCTCTAAGCGTGACGGTCCATGCAGATGGTCCCCGTGCACATGCCCAGTTCCCAGAGGACCTGTCTGTTCACCAGGGGCCACATTTCTCCATGGAGCTCCTTTCATCGGCCTTGTTGCTGCTGCCACGGGAGGTGAAAACATTAATGTAAACATATACGTATATATGTATGTATACTCATACACACGCGCACGCACACACACTCTTTTTTTATATATATAAATTTATTTACTTATTTTTGGCTGCGTTGGGTGTTCGTTGCTGCGCGCGGGCTTTTCTCTAGTTGCGGCGAGCAGGGGCTCCTCTTCGTTGCGGTGTAAGAGCTTCTCATTGCGGTGGCTTTTCTTGTTGCAGAGCACAGGCTCTAGGAGCATGGGCTCAGTAGTTGTGGCTCTTGGGCTCCAGAGCGCAGGCTCAGTAGTTGTGGCACATGGCCTTTGTTTCTCTGTGGCACGTGTGATCTTCCCGGACCAAGGCTCGAGCCCGTATCCCCTGTGTTGGCAGACAGATTCTCAACCGCTGCGCCACCAAGGAAGCCCCTTACACACATATTCTTAAAGGTCTTGTGGTTTCTGAGGATGGAGAAGGAGAGAAACTGTGTAAAGCAAAAATGCCCAAAGGGTCATCTTCTGCTCTGGCTGACCACTCATCTTCAGAGGTTCCTGGGCCTCCATTCCTGAGTCTCTCTGGGGTCCTGCAGAACCAACGTTTTGCCTCTTGATGTCTTCCCCCAATGAAGGCTCTGCTTTCCACCTTTTCCTATGTGCTAAGTCCCATCCCTTAGCCCTTCAGCTGCTAAAATCTTATCGTTCATTTATGTATTTCAGTCTCTTCTATCGTTATTTTTTTTTTCTCCTTGTGGTCTTTAAGACTTTTTATTCCTCTCTTATTTTAGTGGAGTTTTGGAAGAGAGCTGAGCTGCCTGTCTCTACTCAACCCGTCCTGTTTGGCTGATGTCTCAGTAGCCTCTCTGTAAGAATTGTCAGCATCCAGTCAGGGACCCCTGAACCACTTTCTTCTCAACCCTGACTCACCTTCCCGTGGTCTGTCTCTTTGCTGGCCGACACCTGTTCCTCACTCCAAGTCCATCCCCAATCCAGGGAGCCTGTGAAGATGCACCTGGCCCAGTCTCTACTTTTCCTGAAGAACTGGTCACTCCCTCCTCTCATTTTCACGCAAAAAAAAGTATACATTTACTTAAGGCCTTATCTATTATTATGTTACTTGACTGGTGTAGGAACCATTTTTCACCCCTTGGTATTCTCAGCAATTGGCAAGGGACCTGGCATCTGATAGGTGATCAGTACATTACAATGGGAACTGTTGCTACAAATTACAAATGACAGAAATATGTTATAGCAGTTTTAAGTCTCAGCTGATCTTCCCATATTAACTGGGAAAAACCTTCTCCACCAAAAGCAATGAGGCAGCTATGGCCCTGCAGGTGTGGTGTCGGGGAAGCGGCTGGAGGGTGCAAAGAAATAAACTATAGGTTACTGCCACCTCTCTGCCTCCCTCTTTCCCTCTCTCTCTGGCTCAGGCACTCAGCGATTAGAAATCTTTGTGGCTCCTCATCTGTCTGCGGTTGTGTCTTTTTTTTTTTTTTTTTTTTTTTTGTGGTACGCGGGCCTCTCACTGTTGTGGCCTCTCCCGTTGCGGAGCACAGGCTCCGGACGCACAGGCTCAGCGGCCATGGCTCACGGGCTTAGTTGCTCCGCGGCATGTGGGATCTTCCCGGACCCGGGCACGAACCCGTGTCTCCTGCATCGGCAGGCGGACTCTCAACCACTGCGCCACCAGGGAAGCCCGGTTGTGTCTTATTGATGCGGAAGATGAGGTGATGCCGGTCTGGGGCTGTCTGTGTCGTCCTTTGCTCAGAATCCACGCACTCTCAGTTCCAGGCATCCTGGAGCCAGTGCATTGCCAGGAAAGCTGTGGGTGCTAAGGGGATTCACCAACGGCTGTAAAATTCACAGGACTTCTTTTCATTCAAACTCGCCGAGGAGACAGCTTCACTTGTATTTGCCCAACACATATTATTCTTATTTTATGTTTCCTCGGAGCGTTTTCCGCTGAAGCCTCACTTTCCGTTTCCCGTCCCCACCGCTGTACACACTGTCATTTCAGTGGCAAGTCTGTTTGTCAGAAAACTCTAATTGCTTTATGTGTGAGAATATTTAACTGCAATAAATTTATGTACGCAGCTGCTCCATTACTGCAGAACAAGTTTTATCTCCTAATAAATTGATGTTTCTTTTTAGTGTCAACTGAAACCAAAATTTACACACAAGGAAGTGAACCTTAACATTATATAATTACTTCAATGCCACGCGTGGTAAGAAAGGGTCCACACTACCCAACTCTAAAAAGGCTGGAGCCAGGGAAATGGTTTTTTCCTCTGTTAATTGTTTCTTGAAAGCATAATTGCGCAACGGCTTTAATTGAAATAGGAATGGGAGCTATGCCCTTTTAAAGCAGATACTGTAAATAGTGTCATCATGTGGTATGAGTTACACCATCAGGGAGAAGACTAAAAGGCTTATTTATGTTGAAGGGTTAGGGGGAAGGAGAAAGATTTGCTTTGGTGGTTTGTCTGGAGTTGCCTTTAAGATAATGGGGTGGATGCTTAAAATTTGCTGGACTTTGATGAATATTTAATTCATCTTTTCTACAAGACTTTGAATTCAACCAACCACTAACAAAAGGCAGAGCTTGGATAAAGGACTTCTATAAATTTGACTGACTTTTAGAGGATCTGAATTAAAATGGCCAGAGGCTGGTTTTCTTCTTATTTTTATGTTTATCATACCTCAAATATGGTGCTCTTTTAGGAATGATATACATTAAAGACTTTACTTGGCTGATCCCATGTGGAATAAATAAGAAATAGTATTATTATCATTATTATTATTATTTGGATTCAAGTCTTTACAGTGGATTTTTTTAAAATTGAAGTATAGTTGATTTACAATAATATCATGTTAGCTTCAGGTGTACAGCAAAGTGATTCAGTTATTACATACATGTGTATATGCATATATATATATATTCTTTTTCAGATGCTTTTTCCTTATAGGTTATTACAAAATATTGAGTATAGTTCCTTGTGCTATACAGTAGGTCTTTGTTGGTTATCTATTTTATATATAGTAGTGTGTATCTGCTAATCCCAACCACTTTAGGGTGGATTTCTGCAGAGGGAAGAAACTGTTAAGAGAGCATTTACAAATGCTGGGCTGTTCTTTCTATTTTTCTTTATTTAGTCCCCACAGTGAGCCTGCAAGGAAATTCCCACTTCACAGAAGAGTTCAGAGAGTTTGTCATTTGACTCAGTTCACAAAGCTGATCAGAGATGGAAGAACCATGATGGAGCCCAGCTCTCTGCTTTCACACCCCAGGCTACACCTGCCTCTAAAAAGCTCCCTTTCCCTGGGTCTGAGATTCTTTTCCAGATCCCACTGGGGGCTGCTTTTGCCACAGCCAGACGGTGGGTGGTGGGTGGAGCTCTCAGTGTGTGAAGGGCCGGCAAACACCCTCAGTGGGTGAGACCCCTGCAGATACATATGTTTACTTTGAAGTCATATTATGAACTGAAAGTTTATTATGTGTGTGTGTGTGTGTATGTGTGTGTGTGTGTGTGTGAGAGAGAGAGAGAGAGATCCCCTAATTCAAGTATGGCACAGATTAGAAAGCTTTCTCTCCAATTTCTATGCATCAGGAAGACAATAGCAACAGAGTGTTAAAATGTGGGCCAACCCGGCATAGCCCTGGGCTGAGAATCTGTATATTTGCATCTTCCTGTGTCTGCCTTCTCCTAGTTTGTTAATAACCTTGGCATGTCATTTTATCTCTCTGGGCCTCAATTTTCTCATTGATAAAGAGAAGCTGGTCCCAGTGATCTCAGTGCTACCTTATGGTTTGAGTGTTCTTCAGTTCTTTTTGGGGGGGGGGGCTCAGTACTGATTAGCTATAATTATTGTCATTTTTTAAAATTTAATTGTATTTGTTTTTTATACAGCAGGTTCTATTTTTAGTTATCTATTTTATACATATTAGTGTATATATGTCAATCCCAATCTCCCAATTCACCCCACCGCCTCCAGGGCAGCACCCAAGAGTGTTCTTCAGTTCTAAAAGCAATGGTCCTATGATCGTGGAGTAGAGACTGCAGCGTAAGAGTTATTTGAGTGCTGACTGTTTATTCCCTACTGTGTAAGAAACAGTTACAGTTTCCTTTTCTTTGCCTTTAACCTTCCCAGCCCTGTGTGACCTAGAAGACAGAAAGCAGACAATCCGAGGACAGCCTGGATGTTGTTCTATGCCAGTTCTATCAATTATCTGGGAAATGATTGAATATTCCTTTTTTTAAAGCCAGCTTTGTTTTTTAAATGGCATTTGAATAAAATGTTAAATGCCACGATGGAGATCAGCACACACCCAAACACTTAGTTGGACAATCTGTGATGTCCTGGCTCTAGCATTTTGGAAGAGTTATGAAGTTGATGGTATGGGGTTTTTTTTGAAAGTCTCTGTTAGCTACAGGGAAATTTTTTCAAAGTAACAGAAAGATCCTGTGAAAAATCACATAAAAAGCATGTTGGGTCTACAGGGTAAAATTGAAGGATTTAACTAGAAGACGTCCCTCTTTGTCTTCAAAAAATCTGGTCTTAGTCCTCTGTAAAGCCATTTTAGGTTTTAAAAAAAAGCAGAAGTATTATGATATTTAGTTGGGATGTTCATTTCATGCTGAATTTCTAAAAATTTCTTAGTACTATAGATAGATAGATAGATAAAGCTTGCTAGCTAGCTATATATATATATTCTGTAGAATCTTGTGTTCTCTTGTATAGGGAGTACATAGACTGTACTTAAACTCGTTTTACAGTATTTGCAGTCTACTTTTACTATTTAACTATAAAGATTTAGAATTATTATATCTTTCCTTATGTGATCCATTGTTACTATATCATGGCCTTATCTGGCGCCAACTCCTTGGTCAGAAACATAACCACCAATTATAACACTGCTCCTATGGGAAAATGTGATTCACTTTATGATGTGGTTTCTGGGAACACATGGGGAAAAGTCAAGAATGCCTGCCTTTTTTTAAATATAGGCTTTTCAACCCTTTATACTATCAGTTACACCTTGGCAAGATGTGAACAATGTGTCTTAGATTGGAGGCTGTTCATGGATTGGGTTTGAGTGGGGTCTCAGAGCACCCCCCCACCCCCCCCACCCCCGCCAAGTGCATGCAAAGGGGATAACAAATGTATATGTCAAGCTTAAGTTTCAGTTGGAAAGTTTGCTACAAATATATACACTCATGTTTCTGAAATGAGAATTTTATTTAAAATGTTATAAAATAAAAAGATCTCTCTTCTCTGTGATGCCAAACATCTTGATCTTCCAAACATAGGCTATAGTCATAGTTACTGATAAATCCTGGCTTTTCTCTCAAAAATGCAAAAGTTTG
The DNA here is from genome assembly GCF_026419965.1 of Kogia breviceps. Classification (NCBI taxonomy): domain Eukaryota; kingdom Metazoa; phylum Chordata; class Mammalia; order Artiodactyla; family Physeteridae; genus Kogia; species Kogia breviceps. The sequence continues at coordinate 171,068,244 of NC_081312.1, forward strand.
GTGTCCTTTTGTGCTCCTTTTCATCAGTAATTAGAATTACATTATTGGTAAAAATCTTTAACGTACTATTTTACTTCCTTCTAAGATCCTGATATCTTAGTTACGAGATTCTCAGTTACAAGGACAAAAAATAAAGCTTATTAAGTTTTGGGTTGGTTTTTGTTGTTGTTGTTGTTTTGGAAAGTGCTTAAATTAATTGAATATGTCCAATCAACTTAAAAAAAAATCTCTGTCATAATAATATCCATTGGGACTTAGAAGTTACACAAACTACATAACTCATCAGAAATACTGAGAATATAGTGAACGGTAGCCTTGGTCCTGAGAGGGCACATACTATACTCTTTCTTTTATTCTTTTCATGCGAAGAGTTAGCCAAACTCTCAATGGAACAAGGAACGTATTTGATAACAGATGTTAACCTAACATCAAGGAAATGAGAAGGTTAATCTTACAGGCGTGGAGTTAGGATAATCCTGACAACAGTACATCAGAGCTGTCACGTTTAGTTCATTCACACAAAATTTTAATTTTCTTTAAAGTTTCTTTCAGTTAGTGAAAGCTTAGCTCTCATGAAAGGAACTACGTCGACAGCCCCTGAGGATACTCTTTTTTTGTCACCAGCACAGCAGCATACCTGCCAGCATCCCAGGTATAACAAGCCCAAGTCCCAGCTGGAGGGAGCAGAGAGGTTGGTGTTTGGACCAACCTCTATACAGGGATTCCCTTTATACAGGGATTCCTTGCAATGAGCCTTGAGCAGCAGAGCCTAGCAGGTTACTTGAGTTGCTGCTCAAACAGAGCATATTTTTATATCCCATTAGAGACCTACTTCATAAGCACTTCCAGCCTTCTTTTTTGCTTCTCTATTGCTGTGAAAAGTAAAAACAGTCCTTTCCTAACAATATTGGTTGGATTTATCATATATATTCATCCCTCTTCTCTTTCAACATGTTCTTTCTGTATCTGATCCACTGTTATGCCTTAAATTACACCTGTGCATGTGTTGGTGGCAGCTGAAGCTCTCTCTGCAGTTTCACTTCTCTCCTGAGCTGCAGGCCCAGATGTATAACCTACTCTGTGCCTCTCTCTAGAAGTCATTGTCTGCAGTGTTTATCAAGTGCCTGGGTTAGATGCTTTCTTAGACATCATCTCACATCATTCACATACACACAAGCCAAATATTATTTCTGTTAGAAGAGTCAGAAGAAATGACTACTCAGAATAGGGAAAGAAATTCTAGGCTTATATTCCTTACTCAACAGAGTGGTCATTGTGACCCTCTAGGAACTGTGGTTAATGAAATAAAATTTATTCTTGTAGGAGTACTGACCACTGAATTTCCAAAAATTATTGTAAGCAGCTCTTAAAAATAGTTATTAAAATGAAGCTTAAAAGGACCCAAAAAGGTAAAAAAAAAAACATTAGAAAATTGAGCTAGTAATTATAATTGAACATTACATTTATCTCAGTTTCCTGGTAGCCAAGGCAAAAAGGACAACATGAAAACTTTACTCTGTAACAAAAGGAAATGCATGAGTTTATCTGGAGAAATGCTCTCATTAGCAATGAATTCCAGGAGTCATTTTTAACATACATACTGGTAAAAGGGAAATTGCATAACAGAATGACCATTTTCAAGTGAAGGGTTATATAAGATTCATGAATGCTCTTATTATGAACAACTGTTTGTGCAATAAATGGAAATATATGAGATCATGTGTAGAATATCTTCTCTGGTGTTTATGTTAGGAGTAATTTCTCACATATACACTTTCTAAAATAAAAATTGTATAACGAATTGGATTACGCTTGTAAATATAGGGTTGCGAAGAACACAGAAATGTTCACGTTATGACCATTTGTCATATTGACTTTTGACCAAAGTTGAAGATATAACATTACATTGTAAAGATATTTTCCTGAGAATTTAAGGTAATATAACCTAGAAGTATTTAGCTTTCTGGATAAATATCCTTGGTCTTATTATGAACAGTAAAATGTTCATAGATAATTTTGTAAATCCAAAAGAAGGGGGAAGCTACTAGGAAAGGGAGAATCCTTTGTCAGGAATTTCACCAACAATGTCTACCTAACACTTCAAAATCAGCTTAAGATTTATGTTTTTATCCCATGATTTTTAAGAAAAAATGTTCAAACTATCATAAGTTTTTTTTATAAGTTTTTCTTTAAATCACCATTTTTGGTAATTGATTTTATCAAATGCCATACCACTGTACTTTTCAACAATTAAAAGATTCACATTTTTCACAATTTAAAATCTCCAATACTAAGATACTTCTTACAACCAATGTTAATTGGCAGCATTTTCTTTCTGTCTCAGAGATATATAAAATGTGTCATGATTTAATGGTTTCTTTTTTTTTCCTTTTTTGTTGAGTTGAAGTATACTTGATTTACAATATTGTGTTAGTTTCTGGTGTCCAGCAAAGTGATTCAGTTATACATACATATATTCTTTTCCATTATGGTTTATTACAGGACATTGAATATAGTTTCCTGTGCTATACAGTAGGGCCTTGTTGTTTATCTATTTTATATATAGTAGTTTGTATCTGCTAATTCCAAATTCTTAATTTATCCCTCCCCACCCCCTTTCCCCTTTGGTAACCGTAAGTTTGTTTTCTATGTCTCTGAGTCTGTTTCTGTTTTGTAAATAAGTTCATACGTATCATATTTTAGATCCTGCATATAAGTGATATCATATGTTATTTGTCTTTCTCTTTAATCTCTAGGTCCATCCATGTTGCTACAAATGGTGATTTAATGGTTTCTTAAATTCAGCAAAATATAGTTATAATTGTATACTTCATACATACTTCTTACATCTTAGTTCAGTTTGCAACACAAAAAAATCAGACTATATTGATTAAAAGAAAAGAAAAAAAACTAGATTCTGGCAACAAAAGGGTAGTGGATTACTTCTCCAAAATTGTTGACATGTTATTGGAAAGATAGAGAATCAACTCCTTAACTGAATCCATGTTGTAATAAACCCTAGTGACTTGATGGAAACAATTTTGCAAAATTTGCAGTTAAGTATCATATAAATTTGTGTTTATCAAAAACACCCTCAAGTTTATTAAATGTTTGGCATTTTACCCATCTATTCCATGGACTCCATACGACTTCATAAAGTTCTCTAGATAATGTCATGCCAAGACCATGGAGATGACATTTTGATGTCAAAACAAAATAATATAGTAGAAACCTATGGAAACAATGTTGCAGTGACAAAATGAAATGTCAGTGGAGGTCTGTTGTAGCATAATGTCAAAACAAAATGTCAGCCAAAATCCATGGAGACACTATTATGATATCAAAATCAAGCAATATCAGTGCCAGTCTGTAGAGACATTACAATATGAGAAAAGACAAAACAGAATGATATCATTGAGATCTGTGACTTATGAGTCTCAATGTAGCTTTATGTCAGATAATTGGCTTGTGACAAAATGGGTAATAGTTCAGTATATGTTTTCTAAATCCTTCTTTTGCAACTCAAGAAAATATCTCAGGGCTTCCCTGGTGGCGCAGTGGTTGAGAGTCCACCTGCCGATGCAGGGGACGCGGGTTCGTGCCCCGGTCCGGGAAGATCCCACATGCCGCGGAGCGGCTGGGCCCGTGAGCCATGGCCGCTGAGCCTGCGCGTCTGGAGCCTGTGCTCCGCAACGGGAGAGGCCACAACAGTGAGAGGCCCGCGTACCGCAAAAAAAGGAAAATATCCCAAACTGGTTCTTTAGTATAAATGCCTGTGTTAGAAAATTGCTGATGTTTACATCTAAATCTGTGTCAAAGTCTGTGTCTATGTTCTGGACTTCTGTTGCTACCACACACATAATTAGTTCTATTTGGTCTTGGCTTCGCTTCCCTGCACACTAGTACTTGGACATCAGTTGAACGTAAAAATATGGGAAAGGCGGTGTTACAATCTGCTTGTAAGGGATCATACTGGGTTTTAGCAGATGCTTTGCTCCATTTCCTTCTCCTCTGTCCTCAGGTATAGGTGGCACTACCCCTGCCTTGGGGAGCTTTCAGGCATCAAGGCTGGTTTTGAAATGTACATCTGAATTCCCATGACCTTTGCCCCTTCCACTCATGGTTCAGTAGCACCTTGGCTGGGTAGTTACTCTTATCTCTTTTCCAGCTCTTTGTTAATTGAAAGATCAAAAATTCTTTGTTTATTGCAGAAAAACAAATCTTTTAAAAATCTGTGATCCTGCTAAATAAGGATTTTGCCCCAAAAGAAAGTTATTTAAATTAGTAAAGTATCAGATTAAAGTCTTTGAACAATATTTTTGACACAGAGGAGTGAAAATTTCACCATATGAATCACCTTATAGAGGTCAAAAGTTTTTTGTTTTGGGGGTTTTTTTTGCGGTACACGGGGCCTCTCACTGCCGTGACCTCTCCCGTTGCGGAGCACAGGCTCCGGACGCGCAGGCTCAGCGGTCATGGCTCACGGGCCCAGCCGCTGCGCGGCATGTAGGATCCTCCCATACCGGGGCTCGAACCCGTGTCCCCTGCATCGGCAGGCGGACCCTCAACCACTGCGCCACCAGGGAAGCCCGGTCAAAAGGTTTTTATCCACATTTTAAATGATTTGTGTCTGGAATTCAATATTACCAATTTTTTTTTTTTTTGGAAATTTGAAAATCCCTGAAACTGAGAAAAAGTCAAACTAGAGAAAAGAACCTCTTCTATGAATACTGTTCCCAGAAAAGAAATTATATTTTTTTCTCATTTTATTCAGCTAAAGTATAATTTTAAAATTTTTAAATATTTAAGCAAAATGATACAATAAAATCTTGATTAACTAGAAGCCAACCAAGCAAACCCACAATTAGCCAATGTGTTTGCAAATTGCACTTTTTAGGAGAAAGAGGTAGATGCCTACAGAAGTGCTACTCTTGGGAGTTTGTCAAAAAAAAATTGTCAAAAAAAAGTGAAAGGGATTTGGGACAATACCTATAGTCAGTAGAGTAACATTCAACTCAATTTCTTCCTTTTGTTTCCTACTCAAGAGTAGTCAGTAATAAGAACTAAAGGTCAGGACTTCCCTAGTGGCATAGTGGTTAAGAATCCGCCTGCTAATGCAGGGGACACGGGTTCAAGCCCTGGTCCGGGAAGATCCTATATGCCACAGAGCAACTAAACCCATGCGCCACAAGTGCTGAACCTGCACTCTAGAGCCCGAGAGCCACAACTACTGAAGCCTGTGTGCCTAGAGCCCATGCTCCACAAGAGAAGCCACTGCAATGAGAAGCCTGCACGCCACAATGAAGAGTAGCCCCTGCTCGCCTCAACTAGAGAAAGCCTGCGCACAGCAACGAAGACCCAACACAGCCTAAAATAAATAAATTTATAAAAAAGAAAGAACTAAAGTTCATGAGAATCTTGAAACTTTTAAAAAAGTTAGATGATATTAATCATTCCTTCTTTCCAAGATGGAAGAGAATTTAGTGCTTTCTAGAAGGATTTTCAAACACGAGGATTGAAACAAACAAAAAGGGCTTTTGATAAACTTTTAGTTCTTCAGTCTATCAATTGGTTCTTCTAAGACTATGATTGTTCGGGAATCTTATACTAGGTTTAATTTGCTTGTATTAATTCACATGTGGTAGCCTCAAAACTATGCTATCTCCTGAAAAATGACATCAGCTTTGTGTGTGGTGGGGTCTCTGGAGTCTGGAAGTGTATTCTCAAAGCATGCTCTGTAGCGGAGGCAGGACTGTGCTGTGGGAAAAGTCAGGACACATTCTTTATCATGAGCACCGGTGCAATGATTTTAAGAGATCCCAATGGGAGCTGGTCACTATTTGGCAGGACAATTAAGAGTGGAGGCCAGAAAATATTGAAGCAGAGAATTAAAAATTATAAATCATAGCCACCACATTGACCAGTGGGAGTAAACTTGTGTAATAAGCATAAAGCCAAGCTGTGAATTTCATCACATGTCAAAGAAGGAAAACTGTTTTGAGTATTAATGTCAGAACGTGCGTTTGGGGGGAGAGAGTTAGGAGGACTTGGGTAAATCATTAAAATATGATTTACTTATATTTGGAGCTTGGTAGATTACAGTTGCAATGCTTTAAAGATTTAGTCTCCAAGTTTATATATAAGTATATATATGTATTTAACACATAAAAATATAAACATATAGCATAAAATCATATACTCTTAAAAAGTTGTGTGTGTATGTATGTGCGTGTGTGTGCGCGCACGCGCGTGTGTGTGTGTGTATATATATATATATATATATATATATAATGATCCTAAAAAGTAATATAAAAATAATCCTAAAGTATATTGAGGAGTGGTAGATATCATCCTGTTATGAAAAACAACAACTATATTATAATTTCAGAACAGTCACATCCGTGCCTTTCATATACTAGAAAAAAAACCAATGTAAGTATCCATATACCTTGAAATATTAAATATCCTTGAAAAGATATTTGATCTACTTGGAAATAATTGAGAATTAAAAATAATACAAACTCGAAAGTCCAAATCTTGACAGAGAATAAAGATGTTTTCCTCTTTTCTTCTCGAAAATCACTCCAAAACAGCAAAAGGAATAAGAAACAGAAATACTATCTCTATTTTTTATGAAAATAGGTATATCTTTTTATTACCATATATGATGACAGAATAACCCCAGGATGTCAAGACACAAGCTGATGCCCCTCAGACCTAAGACTGGCGGGTTCTCCTCTGAAGAAACTGAATGGCCCCAGTAGGAACGCTCATACACTGACATGTGGGAATCACCAACCGTAAAAGTGGCTCCCTGCCTAGCCTTTCTGGAGTAATAGCTGCCGTTTCATAAGCCCCACCCATGCACGCACACAATGACTAATCTGCTTTTTAATGCCTCTTTTTCTTTTTTCTTTTGGTTGTGTGGCATGCAGGATCTTAGTTCCCTGACCAGAGATCCAACCTGTGCCCCCTGTAGTGGAGGCACAGAGTCTTAACCACTGGACCGCCAGGGAAGTCCCAATGCCTCATTCTGAAACAGAAAGGACAGGCAAGCTTATCAAACATCTGAGGAATGCCTTAATTATGGAAGACAGATGAAAGCAATAACAATAAACTTAAGAACTTGGAAGAAACAAAAATTACAGGGAAGAGAAGAGAAAATATTTAAAAACTGTAAGTAATACCCACCATGAAATAAGAGAAGATACTGCAACCATCAAAACATGACCAGGAAGCTATTGGAAAGGATTATTAAGAAAATATGAACGAACTCTTGGAAAATAATAAATATGATAGCAGTATGAAGAAACACAATAGAAAGCTTCGTAGGTAAGATAGAAGAAATTTCCCCCAAAATAATAAAATAAGAGATATAAGACAAACATGGCAAAGAGAAAGAAAGAAAAAGAGAAAGAGAAAGAGAAAAAAAATCAAAGTTCACCTTGGGAGGTCAGGCATTTAACATATATGCTTTCTAGAAGGAGAGATGATGATGGAGAGAGTATTAGAGAAATAACATAAGAAATTTTCCTGCAACTGGAGAATTTAAGATTCTAGATCAAAGAATCACCTAGTGCTCAGAAAAATCGATTTTAAAAAGGGAGCAGTGGGAAGTTTAAAAAAGTGTACAATAGGGCTTCCCTGGTGGCGCAGTGGTTGAGAGTCCGCCTGCCGGTGCGGGGGACACGGGTTCGCGCCCCGGTCCGGGAGGATCCCACGTGCCGCAGAGCAGCTGGGCCCGTGAGCCATGGCCGCTGAGCCTGCGCGTCCGGGGCCTGTGCTCCGCAACGGGAGAGGCCACAACAGTGAGAAGCCCGCGCACCGCAAAAAAAAAAAAAAAAAAAGTATACAATAAAGAGTTGGGAGTCGGAATGTTAGCTGACTCAACAGCAGCATTGGGAGCAAGAAGACAGCGGGGCCCTACCTTCAAATACTGTAGGGTAATGTGATGGTAGAATAAATACATTTGAAGCATGCAAAGATACAACACTTTTTGTTGCCAACACATCCCCTTTTAGGCAGCTATAGAATGCATGCTCTAACAAATGCCAGGTTGCTGATGAAAAGAGACGCTGGGAACTAGGGAGCCAGTGCAGACTGGGGCGTGTGGGACCAGCATGGGGGCTGGAGAACTCCAAGAAAATAACGAGGTGATAAGTTGTGGTAAGTTTGATCCTGTGGAAATTTGTATTAAAAAGCTGTAGAGAGGGAGAAAATATTTGCAAAACACCCCACATATCTGATTAAAAAAAATACACAAAGAACATTTTAAAAATCGTTTAAAACAATAAGAAAACCAACAATCTGATTTTTTAAAGGAGCCAGGGCTTCCTTGGTGGTGCAGTGGTTAAGAATCCACCTGCCGAAGCAGGGGACACAGGTTCGAGACCTGGTCCGGGAAGATCCCACATGCCGCGGAGCAACTAAGCCTGTGTGCCACAACTACTGAGCACGTGCTCTAGAGCCCGCGAGCCACAACTACTGAGACCGCTTGTCACAACTACTAAAGCCCATGTGCCTAGAGCCTGTGCTCTGCAACAAGAGAATCCACTGCAATGAAAAGCCCATGCACCACAATGAAGAGTAGGCCCCGCTCACCACAACTGGAGAAAGCCTGCGCGCAGCAACAAAGACCCAACGCCGCCAAAAATAATACATTTTTAAATTAATTAATTAATTAAAAAAGAGCCAAAGACCTTCACAGGCATCTCACCAAAAAGGATACAGAGATGGCTGATAAGCATCTGATAAGATGTTCCATACCATATGTCGTCAGGGAAAAATGCACATTGTGAGATACCGCTACATACCTATTAGAATGGCTAAAATCCAAAACGCCTACAATGCAGTGAAACCACTGTCTATGATACTGTAATGATGGATCCGTGTCTTTATATATTTGTTCAAACCCATAGTGTGTGCTGGTGAAGATGTGGAGCAACAGGAACTCATTCACTGTTGGTTGGGATACAAAATGGTACCAGTACTTTGGAAGACTGTTTAGCAATTTCTTACAAAACTAAACATACTCTTACCATAAAATCCGGCAATCGTGCTCCTTGGTATTTACCCCATAGAATCAAAAACGTATGTCCACACAAAAACCTGCCCACAAATGTTTGTAGCAGCTTTATTCATACTTGCCCAAACTTGGAAGCCACCAAGATGTCCTTCAGTAGATGAATGGATAAATGAACTGTGATATATCCAGACAATGGAATATTATTCAGGGCTAAAAAGAAAGGAGCTTTCAAGCTATGAAAAGACATAGAGGAAACCTAAAAGGTGTACTACTAAGTAAAAGAAGACAGTCTGAAAAGGCCACATACTGTATTATTCCAACTTTATGACATTCTGGAAAAGGCAAAACTGTGGAGACATAACAAGATCAGGGGTTGCCAGGGGAGGGGTGGTGGGAAGGGCTGACTAGGCAGAGCATAGAGGAGTCTTAGGACAATGACATCACTCTATATGATCCCGCAATGGTGGATCCATGTCTTTATATATTTGTCCAAACCCATAGAATATGCAACACCAAGAGTGAACGCTACTCTAAACTGTGGACTTAGGGTGATCATGATGTGTTAGTGTAGATCCATGAGCTGTAACAAATACCCCACTTTGGTGGAGGATGTGGATAGTGGGGAAGGCCATGTCTGCATTGGGGCAGGGTGTACATGGGGTAGCGCTGTACCTGCCTCTCAATTTTGCTGTGAACTGAAAACTACTCTAAAAAATAAAGTCTTTTTTAAAAAGGCTGTAGGGACAGGGTCTAAGAAAATGAAGCAAAAGAAAAACCATGAATGTCATAGAAGAAAAGAAATGTGACCATGATGCACCACTTGAATTAGCAGTGAACAATATATGAATAATGTAAGCACTAAAAAAAAACAATCATTGAAAAGTTGTGCTAGAGCTCTTTTGGGAGGAGCTGGGAGTGGGAATTGAGGTTGCAGTGTCTAAGAGAGCTAATGCTTCACCAACCTTCGCAGGAAGTCAGCAGTGTTTTTTATTTTATTTTATTTTATTTTATTTTATTTTACTTTTACTTTACCTTCTTTACTTTACTTTGCTTTATTTTCTTTTCTTCCAGTTCTGTTGAGATCTAATTGACACACAGCACCGTATAAGTTTAAGGTGTACAGCATAATGATTGGATTCACATACATCATGAAATGATCATCACAATAAGTTTAGTGAACACCCATTGTCTCATACAGATGCAAAAGTAAAGAAATAGAAAAAAAACAGATGTTTAAAACTAATAAATCAGGGCTTCCCTGGTGGCGCAGTGGTTGAGAATCCGCCTGCCGATGCAGGGGACACGGGTTCGTGCCCCGGTCTGGGAAGATCCCACATGCCGTGGAGCGGCTGGGCCCGTGAGCCATGGCCGCTGAGCCTGAGCGTCCGGAGCCTGTGCTCCACAACGGGAGAGGCCACAACAGTGAGGCCCGCATACCACAAAAAAAAAAAAAAAAAAAACTAATAAATCAGAAGACAGCAGTAAAAATTCAGAAGACAGCAGTAAAAATTCAGAAGACAGCAGTAAAAATGTATCATTCTGAAATATGTAGTTAAATACCAGAGGTATTTGGCTAGATATGGATTATCGCTAAATCCCTAGCTTTTGTTTTGTGTAATGAGTCATACTGATAATATTGATAAATTTACATAATATTGAGTCCAGTATTAAAAATCACTAAGTGAAAGAAAGTGAGTCTTGCAGAAATCATCAAGAGTATATCACAAACTGGGAATTATGATCGATTCGTTCTGACTATGTCAGGTTGAGTTAAAAAGAAATATCATAGAAAACAGCTAAAAGCCTTAAAAAGTGGGGGGTTTTTGGGGGGGGAGGGATTGGGTAGTCAGAGGGACAAGATGTGATGAAAAAGGAGATTCTTTTATTTTAAGCTTTTTCTTTAGCATCGTAACATATAAACTATACATAGGCGAGTATTACTGTGAAAAAATGTAATTTACAAAAGAATGATGTCTACCATTAATTCCAAACCAATATGGTCACACTTTTTGTGCTTTCTCATAATAATTCAGTTAAACCTAAATGAGAAGTTAAGTTGATTGACATTTCTGTCTCATTTATTTCTAGATAAATAATTTGTAAATTAGGTCATGGTCAAATTGTGAATAGAAGAAAAGCCTAGAAAATTATTAACTAATAATTATGAAATTAATTTAGAGCATAAATAGAAGTAAAAACATTAATTACCAGTCACGAAAAATATTCTAATGATCTTTAAAATGTTTAAAAATAATAGATGCAGACTCTTTATTTGGGCCCATCCAATGTTCTGTTTTTTAGAGAATGAATAAATTTATGTTTCTGCTTTTATTCTAGGCATCAAAAATGTTTCAGAGTTAGCCACTCGTGAAACCTACAGGCACTATATCTCCTGTTACATTATTTTCCACTTTAAGTCATTTCAGAAAAGCCATATAGAATGTAACCATTATTTAGAATTATGACATGAGTATTAAGCACTGCACTGCATTGGAATTTTTATCCTAAAAAAACCATAGCTTAGTGTTGTATAATATTTTGCAATTATGCTTTCATTAAAGACAGAATGCAAAAACAAAGAAAATGTTAGCCTTAAATTCTGTGTAATCATTTCATGATTAAAGAATTAAAATAATGGTTCTATAATTAGTTTCTATACTTGTATGATAAAACCTCCGTAATGTGAAAAAGAACTTGATAATCGTTTTATTTTGTCATCAAAAACCATCAGTTTTGGTAATTTAATTTCTATTGTTTTTTTTACTTCAAATTTCCATCATATATTCCTGATTTTCACTCTTCTTTTAGTTCTTCAGGGTTTTCACCTAAAATATTAAAATCCACTTGCTCTTTATTCAGACACTCAAATGTATATTTTAGTTTAAAGCACAGACTTTAACTGTAGGTCTCAACTGACTAACCTTTGTATCCCCAGTGGTTTTATTGAATGAATAGTATAATCCATAACCTTTCCTCAACTCTCTAACCCATTAGAATAACCTTACATGTCCTTGCCGTTTGATAGACAGTTCAAGAAAAATCACACGATTTATGAAAAGTAAGTGCACTTTGGGTATTAACCCCAAATTATAACTGCTTCTTGCATTGTGCAAAGAGAAATGACATATGTGGTTTCCTATAGGCAGTAACATTTTATTTTCAAGAGTGCATTTAAATTCATAGGTATACCTGGAAAACATTTTCTCCCATCATTTATTCGTTTAAAGCCACACAGGGTTGCCTGCTAGGAAGACGCATGCCTGCAGAACTCTGCTTCTGTCCAGGGCTCAGCCCCCATTTCTCACAGGGGCTTGTGGAAGTTCAGTCTGGGTTTCTCCACCATCCCTGGGGTTTGAGATTCTACCATTCACCCTCACAGTATTCAAAGACTGTCTGTTTAGAAAGGTTTATTAGGATACGCTCTCTTTGACTGTTTTATATTGATAGTTTCTGAAAGCTTGCTAAATCATATCACTTTTGTGCTGAGTTTTACCATATGCCTCCCTGGAACTGTGGCCTGAGGACTGATCAACCCTTTCTGGTAGAAACCAACTTGTATTATTTCTGTGAAATTTCCTAGTTAGGAGGAGCCACCTCAGGCTCACAATGGAATATCTGTTTTGTGTATTTATTGTTGAGTCCTGAAATTATGTGTGTCTGTGCATGCGTGCGTTCTTTGTAGCTGGAGGAATTCCCCTCGAAAAAGTAAAGCTAAATTTTTCTCACTCCTGCCTGAGCCCAGTGACAGGCTAATAAGGAAGAATGATGATAGTAATAAAATGGGGCGAGGGGTACATTCCTGAGATTTTGCTGCTTATAAAATGATCGCCCTGTTACCGAATGACCACAGAGGGACTTGGAGTGAGACCCGGTCCCACATCTTTCTGATGGAGAGAGAGGACCCTCCCTATGACTCATCACATCAGAAGCAAGTGCAGTATTAACAGCTTTGGTGACCACCTTTTCAACCCAGAGAACATAGCTGTACATTTTTTTTTTTTCTTTTTTTTTTTTGTGGTACGCGGGCCTCTCACTGCCGTGGCCTCTCCCGTTGCGGAGCACAGGCTCCGGACGCGCAGGCCCAGCGGCCACGGCTCACGGGCCCAGCCGCTCCGCGGCACGTGGGATCTTCCCGGACCGGGGCACGAACCCGCGTCCCCTGCATCGGCAGGCGGACTCTCAACCACTGCGCCACCAGGGAAGCCCCTAGCTGTACATTTTTAATTTGTTATGATTTATAACACTGAAATTGGTGTGAAATGGACCACAAATCATGGGTGTCAGAATCTGAAAATGAATTTTATCCGCTGAGGAAAGTGAGTGCCTCTGGCATTTGCATAAGTTTCTCATAATTCTTTTTATATTACAGATGATGAATATAACTGAAAATAAACTGAAATTGACACGATATTTCCTAAGTAGCTAATTTCAAATGTACACGTAAACATATATGAATATAGCCATTTAGCCTCACTTTAGACTTTCCCTATAATTCAGGGTGATTTGTACCTACCCATAGAAATATTTGTCTAAAATCCTTATAGCAAATATTAAGACCATTCGTTACATCTCATAAATATCTGGGATCATCTACAGAAAAATGCGAACGTTAAAACAAGGTATTCACCAACTTTATTTTTTCACTGTACAAACTTGGAAGAGAGAATTTATACCAATATAAAAATGCTAAGATTGAAGAAAGACCCATCCCCAAAGTTCAGATGTTGTAAATACCTTTCAGCATCACAAAAGAGCTGCCCCTGTTAGAAACTAACTTTGCATGCATAATTAATTTGAGCGCCACATTCCTCCTTCACAACCAGAAGAGAAATTGAATTCAGGTGTTTGGTGAACATATGGAGGGTTTACTGAGAATTTATGACCTGTGGTTGGAGTGTAAAACCCCAAGATACTTGCTGATAAAACTTAATGAAGCTTGTGCAGAGGAGCTATTTTTATTTGTAGTTTGGTAATTGATACATTTCTTGGTTTAACCCTCCCACCCTTTCTCCCATTCCTCATAAATCTTCCAGTCTGAGAGGTAGAGCCACAGCAGAAAGCCAGTCTTCTTAGCCTGGTCCCACTAATGCGTTCCTAAGCTGAAGTTCAGAGTTGGCTTTGTCATGGCATTTTAGCCTGTTCCGTCCCTTTTAATTTAGAAATTTATGTCTCTTCGCCTGCACAGGTGACAGGAGGCAAACCACGGGCCACGGGAAGAAGTGCTTCAAGTTTCCTCTAAGAGAAGCACAAGTTTTCAGGGGAGCGATACCACTTACTCTGACTTAAGGAAGCAAAGATGAGGCGCAATGTAGCCCATTGTTAGAATTTAGGCAACAAATTCATTGCCATTTAGAGGCTTTTCTTTTTCCCCTAGAGGAAGCACACTTTGGGGGACAGGAACCCACCACAAACACACCCTAGCACTCCCTCGCTGCTGCTCTGTCTGTCCCTAGGATTTCACAAAGAATGCTCCTGCTTTGAGTGCCAGGAAAGAGAACATATGACACGTGCTCCATTTTACCATACGGGGTGTAATGGGTTTAATGAGAAACCTGGGTTTGCTCACTAATTTACAGCAATTAAGAACTCGGTTCTGACATCTGTAGATTATAACTACTTGTCTGGCGATTAGAAGATCAGGAGTATTTTACGGAATTGCTAATCAGTAGAGAAAACTATCTAAGCGAGAAGAACGTTGTTTACCTGCAGCCTCTGCATGGCGTTGGTCCCTGGTCCCTGAGCTAGCATCCCTTCTTAGTTCAGTAACGTCACCCCCTCACCAACACTTTAGTCATCCCTGTTCAAGAACTTGTTTATATCCACTTTATCATGCTGACGATCTGTCTATTTTGAAAGGATTACAACTCCGTACATTGACGCGTAACATCACAGTAAGACATTGCTTAATGATCTGAGACGCTTGTGGTCATTGCTGGCTGCCTGTTTCAAAGCTATGTGACAGGTCTGCCCTACATATGTTTTCTCCAGTGTCACTTTTTGCCTGCTCCAGTTCGATTGTCTGTTTTAACTGATATCCAGGAAATAGCTGAATTTTGGACTTGCCATTGGTACTGATAAAGGCACTAAAAGCTTTTCCGTTCCTAGGATGTAAGAAGAATTAATCAAGCAAGGGAGGGAAATACGCTCTTAATTTTTCTCCCATGAAAATGTTTCCAAAAATACGAGTAGGGCTTCCCTGGTGGCGCAGTGGTTGAGAGTCCGCCTGCCGATGCAGGGGTCACGGGTTCGTGCCCTGGTCTGGGAAGATCCCACATGCCGCGGAGCGGCTGGGCCCGTGAGCCATGGCCGCTGGGCCTGCGCGTCCGGAGCCTGTGCTCCGCAACGGGAGAGGCCACAGCAGTGAGAGGCCCGCTTACCACAAAAAAAAAAAAAAAAAAAAAAAAAATACGAGTAGTCTTGCAGGATAGGTTGTTCCCGTACTGTGCTGGATCTTTATAGTCTTTCCGTCTCTGTAAATACCAAGGAAATCAATAAAAAGATAACATTTCCCTTAAATAAGTCGACTGAAACCCAGAAACCTTGCACGAAGTTTGAGTTGTTAGCTAAAGACATCATCAAGGCTTGGAGAAGTCAGAGGTGAGCAGAACAAGATCTGAGTATAAATGAATGGAGTCTTGGAAGCTTTAACTTGCTATCGCCTTTCTATGTGTGCTGGGATGCAAACCATAATGAGGTTTCAGCATCCTGACTGTGGCATCCCAGGATCCAGAGAGGAGAGGTCTTTGAAGTGCCGGCAGGTGGAGGAGTAAAAGTTCCTTAAGCAGAGACACTGGCACTTTTCCCATCTGGTGTGCCCATGGAATACCTGGGGGCAGGTGATAGAAATATATCAACAGGAAAAAGCTTCGAGTGTGGAGCTGCTTTATTTCCACGGTCTCAGATATAATTTGGAAATGGGCTTTTGCAATTTTTTTAATTGGGAAAAAGAATAATGTCCTTTTGCGTCCCCAGTAATTGGATGCCAAGTACAGGTATGAAATTCACTAGCATTTGGAATAGAATTTTGTACTTAGGCCAAAAAGTAAATTGCTAGGGCTGAGAAGTATAGAGCAAAAATGAAGAGGCCGCAGGTATGAGCTGATACGGTTAACCAAAATCTTTACTGTGTACCTATTCTTTTGCAAATTGGGGATTTGAAGGAGATCTGTTACAAACTGAATCCTTGGCAAAGTAACTAAAACCCGTTTTAACCAGGAATATCTCCTTGTGGGTTGTGTGTCGACCCAGATCCTGGCAGGTCACCAATTTCTTCCAGAAAGAGAAACTAGGGTGAGTCCTTGAGTTTGCTTTTACCAAACCACCTGGGTGGTGGGTCTGTTCTCCCCACACTCGGGGAAAACATTGTTGCTTTGGCCTTATGAGGGCTGATTTGCAGAGATCACAGAACCAGAGTGGGGCGTTTTGGTGAAGTGATGGAGAGGTTGACAAAAGGAGTTACCCCAAGCCATTGGGTAGATTTCCATGGGGTGTTCTTGGTTGTACACTGGTGTCTAGTGGAAAGTGCACTCCACTGGTTTCACGTGTTAAGATCTGGCAGTTACCATCTTTCAGTGACATCTTGTGCAATAGTATTTCCTTTGTGTAATTTTTCTAGGAGACCAGAACTTTGGAGTGATTAATCATATAAATGATAGTGGTAAAACTCATTCATCAAGTATGATTCCTCTCTTTTACTCTGCTCTTCTAACCAACAGGCTTTGCAGCAGGCAATATTTATTAGGTTGCAACTGTGGACAAGGCATAGTTCTGTGAGCCCTTCCAGGCTACTTGATTTCATTTAATAGTGTACGATGCCCTCACATTGTTTAAGGTGACATGGTGGTGATAGTGGTGGTGTGTGTGTGTATGCTAAAGAGAGCAAGGTTTAGGGAGTGTAGGTGTTAGCTTCTGTTGTCATCAGAGGGAGGCCTGCCTTGCAATCACATTGCAAACCCCTGTGTGCATCATATCCACTTAGGCGCACTGGCCAAATCAAGTCACACAGCCAAGGCCGTCATCAGTGGGTGTCAGTTTTTGCTGCAGAGCAAGTTGACACAGACTTAGCTTCAAACAACACGTGTTTATTGTATCCATTTCTGTGAGTCTGGAGTCTGGCAACGGCTTAGCGGAATCCCCCAGCTCAAGGTCTCATCTCGGTGCAATCAAGGTATCAGCCAGGCTGGGTTCTCACGTGGAGGCTATGCTAGAGAAGTCCCACTTCCCCGCTCCTGGAGTTGCTGGCATTATTCTGTTCTTTGAAGCTGTAGGATTCGTGACAGCTTCCTTCTTCAAAGCCAGAAAGGGGAAAGATGGACTAGTAAGATGGACCCTGTGTTCTTATTTAACCACATACATATAATCATACACATATCTTGACCTTTGCCTCATTCTACTGGATAGAAGCAAGTCACAGGCCCTGCCCACACTCATGGGTTTGGGTTGCACAAAGGTTGGGATCCCAGAGGCAGGGATCATGGGACACCTGAAAGTCTGTCCATCATAAATATTTGCTAACAATTTAGCTGCCGCAGGGATGTGACGTGTTCTCTGTCTCTCTGTCTCTCTGTCTCTGTCTCTGTCTCTCTCTCTCTCTGTCTCTCTCTGTCTCTCTCTCTCTCTCTCTCTCTCTCTCTCTATATATATATATATATATATATATATATATATATATATATATATATATATATATATAACATGATTGTAATGAAGGCCTAAACTTAAGGAAGAGAAACATGCACCCATCTAAGTACCAAACACTGTAAAACGGTATTTGGGTCAGAGGACAAAGATTATTGAGGAATTGAAAGGAAAAGATGAACGTGGGCTGCAGTAGTTAGGAAAGGCTTCAAGGAGGTGGAATTTGATTTCTTTGACTTCCTGGTAGAATTGGAAAGATGGAAAGAAAAAGAAAGGGTATTACAGAAAGATACGAGCAAATTTATCTCCTCTCTTCCTTGGGAGTGTCTCTTCTCTTATACTAGAGTCTAGAATCATCTCCCCCTTCTGGGCCCGTGGATCCATCCCCTCCCTGTCTTCCTCCTCTCTTTGCTTTCCCTTTCTCCTTCCTTCTCTAGGAAGGAAAGTGTGTACCAAGATGGTACCTCCTTGTTCAGAGCCATGAGTGGTTATTCTCCCTTCCATTGAATTCTGGGTCTTAAGGCTATGCCCTCTATTCCAGTTTCCTGGGCTTCCCTTGCATAATTAAAGATGCAACTGTTAAAGTATTTTTAGTCCATAAAGAATTCTTCAGTCACGTCACAAACACCTCTCTCTCAGCATATGATGGTCTGAAAAGATAGGTCAGAACTCAAGCCTGCAGGCCGGTGTGCCCAGCGTTAGACAGATCAGGAGCAAGGCTGCATGGACAATGCCCAGTGGTCTTTTGTTTTTAATATTTGCTTCTTGGGCCTGTTACTAGGGGTCTACTAGCCTTATCTCGGAGCAGTGAAAGTAAATAACCTAGAAAAAAGCAACATATAAAATAGGCAGCATCTGTAGAATATAAAGTAGAGCTTACAAGCTAGCAGGCAACAGACATTTTTTTTTTTCTCACCTAGGACTGAAAAATTAAAATAAGCCAACATTTAAAATTAGAAGGTAGGGTGGGAACTATAATTCTGACTTCTCTCTCAAACAAAAAAAGTTAGAAGGCAACATCAGACCCATATCCTTTCAGGGCAATAATCTCCTGGAAGCAAGTAAGGGCCTCCCTTTCTAGACCAAGCATATTTCTCCCCGTTGTCACAGAACATACTTCGTGCTTGCAGCGCAGTGGGTCTCCTTCACTCTTTAGTTAACTGCCCTGCAGGCATTGGAATTTGTCCCGACTATGAAGCCTGCAGGCCTTGTTTTTCGAAGTGTTGTCCACAGAGCACTTGCAGTGCCTTCAAATGCATGCAGATTCCTGGGCCCTGCACTAGCCGGGCTGACTCAGAATATCTCAAGATGAGTCTCAATTAGCATTTTTTAAAAAGCACTCTGGATGATGAGATTCACACGCAAGACGTGTCTAGTGGTGAGACCCACGAATATGAAGTTTCTTTCCTCATTCAGCGCACCTGTGCAGCACAGATGCAGGGCGGGCTCAGATGCTTACCTACAAATAGGATCGTGGCTGCAGTTAGCATGGATTGGTGTTTTCAGCTACTTTTGCTTGTGAAGCACGTCGCAGGAGTCCAATCTGAAGGGTTTAAAACTTAGTACTCTGTGTGATCTACCTCTGATAGGAGAGAGTACATTCCCACGGCAATTGGATGGGAAAGATTTAGGTTCCGTCTAAGTCAGGGTTAGGTTGTACATGTGTGTTAGGGATCTCCGTAGTGTGTGATCCCATGTACGCTTTCTTGACCCTGTCAGAAAAAATCCCAGATCATTACGGAACCAAAACCCTCTTCATTTAGTTTAAAAGACGCACACACACACGAGTGTGTGCACGTGTATAAACACCAATGTGTAAGAAAGGCTAAATGCTAATGTTGGACATAAACCGTGTCGATTTTTTTTTACCCAGAAAGCATCTCTGTCATTGGTAAATTATGATTTGCTGACTCCTCATTAAGAATTTTATTGTCTCATTCACCCATCTGATCAACTTAGGTGATACCTTTATTATATTCCTCACCAAAAAAAAGAAATAATGAGCAACTTTAAGTTGGCAGTGAACCCAAATACAAGTTGATTGGGGTCTGCAGGCATTCGTCACGAATGCTAATGAATATTTCAAATTTCCTTTGGCCTTCTTGGCAGAAGAGGTAACCAAGAGCTTTAGAAATCCAGATGTGAGTTATTGGCCCTCAGAGCCTGGCCTCAGAGGCAGAACTAAGCAGTTGCAGTGGTTGCATCTCTAGAAGCCAGGGTTTTACCTGCAGACTGCCAGCTGTTATTCCCCAAGGATGCTTGATGGGCTACCAGTCTTTGGAAATCTCCATCCATCAGAAAACCACTGCAGCCTTCAACCCTTGGGTGCTTTGCTAGTCTTAGGCAGGTCAGTCTGCTTCCTCTAGAGCATAAGAAGAAAGGAAGCAAGGAAAAGAGAGTGAAACAGTGGTCTCGCCAGCTGCTCAGATTTGGAAATAAGGTCAGAAGTGACTTCCAGAACTTGTCTTGTCCTATGAAAAGCATGAAGGTCACCAGAACTTAAGATTAAGGACCTGGGTCCACTTCCCTTGTTGTGAGACTGAGAATGTAAATTGGTACAGCCACTATGGAGAACAGTATGGAGGTTCCTTAAAAAAACTAAAAATAGAGCTACCATGTGATCCAGCAATCCCACTCCTGGACATATATCTAGAGAAAAATATAGTTCAAAAGGATACATGCACCCCAATGTTCATTGCAGCGCTGTTTACAATAGGCAAGACATGGAAGCAGCCTAAATATCCATTGACAGATGAGTGGATAAAGAAGATGTGATACATATATACAATGGAATATTACTCAGCCATTAAAAAGAATGAAATAATGCCATTTGCAGTAACATGGATGGACCTGGAGATTACCATATTAAGTGAAGTAAGACAGAGAAAGACAAATATCATATGATATCGCTTATATGCAGAATCTAAAAAGAATTTATTTCATGATGCAAAAACTTATTTACAAAACAGAAACAGACTCACAGACTTAGAGAACGAATTTACAGTTACCAAGGGGGAAAGGTGGGGGGGAGGGATAGATTGGGAATTTTGGATTGACATGTACATGCTGCTATATTTAAAATAGATAACCAACAAGGACCTACTGTATAGCACAGGGAACTCTGCTCAATATTCTGTAATAACCTAAATGAGAAAAGAATTTGAAAAAGAATAGGTACAAGCATACGTATAACCGAATCACTTTTTTGGGAGACTGCACATTCAGGTAATCACACATAGTAAGAAGAGGTCCATTTTCACCAATGGTTTGGACTTCATGGACCTAATAATCATGTGGTTAAAACTGTCTGTGCTACATGAAAATAATAGGGAAATATTTCTACTAAGACTTGTAAAATATTTCGCCAGGCAAGCCTCCTACAATCCCCCTATTAAAAGCTGTGAAGTATGCAGGGGACAAAAGAGTCACGGCTGGAAGGAGGGCAGTGAGGTGAATGAATGTTCACTTTCCTAGCCTCTTATGAATCTATCCACATACCTATGCCATCACAGGTCCACATGGAGGGTGAGGAGTTCTGTGGATTGGGCGTTTCATCTGGAAAAATGTATCTGCTGGGACAAGATAAGATGCTGTATATATGATTTAAAAACCAGTAGGAATAACACCCTGCTAGGCTCAGGAGTGTGGAGGGTAAGTTTAAAGTGGTACCCACATGTGGACGGAAGCTTCGTGTTGTCAACTGGCGCATTTTACATATTAACTTTCCATGTTCTCTGGCTGACCAGTTCCAAAGATCTATCAGAAGAGGAACAAAGGGAACACAAGTTTTCATTGACTGGGAAAATCATCAAATTGAATGTATCAAGAGGATATTCCAGAAGCTCTCATGAAATTGATAGAAACATAAGGGTGATAGGAACCCACTGAGGAGATGAAGTAATGAAAGACAGTCCCCTATTCTTAGAAGATGTTCATGTTATGGTCCTGGATGTGATCATTTTCAATTTGAGATTTTCAAACCTTTGGAATTCTTGAAAATATGTAAAATTATACAAAGACATGGTAGTTTGAGAATTTTATAGGCTCTCCTATGACAGACTTTCTCTTTCCAGGCCACCTCTCACAAGTGACATTACCCAGGGGGCCGTGCAGCCAAAAGAACTCAGATCCACTCTGAGTCATCAGGGCAACATGTCTTCAATGAAGGGACCCATCCTCCTATTGGCTGACAGTTTCCCATTCTGCCAGAAGCTTGGAGGGGTATATGTGATAAATATAAGACTTGGTTCTTGTCCTCGGGAAGTCTGAAGTTTTGTTGGAAAACTATATCCCTAATGTGCTTGAACAGCTGTCCAGATTGGATGTAATTTTGTGCTTAGGGAATGGAATCCACCAAAAGTGCTGTGAGATTGGGCTTCCCTGGTGGCGCAGTGGTTGAGAGTCCGCCTGCCGATGCAGGGGACACGGGTTCGTGCCCCGGTCCGGGAAGATCCCACATGCCGCGGAGCGGCTGGGCCCGTGAGCCGTGGCCGCTGAGCCTGCGCGTCCGGAGCCTACACTCCGCAATGGGAGAGGCCACAACAGTGAGAGGCCCGCGTACCACAAAAAAAAAAAAAAGTGCTGTGAGATTTAAGATTGATTTTTGTTATATCTATTACTCTTGCAAAATACTGTTTTAAATATGTATGTAATTTAATAGGAGTGGGGCTTTGGTGTCTGCTATGTGTTTTACTAAATGAAACAACAGGGTATAGTGAGATGAGGCTGGGTTAGTGGCCAGAAAATTCTGGATTCTAGTCTCGCATTCGCCACTGGCTAGAGAAAGACTGGAGACTTCAAACAAGTTACTTATCTTCTCTGAATGGCAGTTTCTACCTTTGTGTGTGTGTGTGTGTGTGTGTGTGTGTGAAATACTAGCGTCTGCACCTATCTTACAAGCTTTCTGTGAGGATAAAACAGAATTCAAAGCTATAAAAAAGAAGAGAAAATTATTATGAACTCATTGGTTCAGTCAAACTACCACCTGAGGTTGTTTTTAAAATGCTTTTCATGTATACTGTGAGTGTTGGATTTTGTGTATAGACGTGGGAAAACTCATAAATAAGAATTTCATATAATGGCATTATGAAAGTAATACTGCACGTTTGTGAGTCTATAGTGTATGGTGTTGTCTCACTTGATTGTTACAACTATGATATTTAGAGCAAAAAGGATTCTTATGTGCACTTCCTATATATAAAGAAGCCGCAGCCCAGAGACACTAAGTGTCTTACTTTAAGAAGGTGAAGGAGCTAGGACTGGACCCTGGTATTTCCGACTTTTCATGCAATGTCCTTTCCAAAAAATTTTTGCTGCCAACACCTTGCCAGATTACTGAGAGGAAATGAGGCTTTTAAAGAGCTGCGTTAAAAAAGGCATGTCTAAAAATACCACTTGCCCTCTTGAATATCCGTCTAAAATCACCTCAGTAAGTCTTAATCATGAGAACAAAATGAAAACATATTTCAAATGCCTAGATATTGTCATAAAATTTTACTTCCTCTCAAACAGCACCATTTCACAGCAAGCTGCCATTTTTTTCCCAGCAACTGCCATCCACAGATTGTATTTCTGAAGGGTGTTCACTGTTGCCCGTTTTGTCTTTTAGCAACAGATCAACTCCTAGCAACCATGATCGGATACAGCGTCTCCGGCAAGAATTTCAGCAAGCAAAGCAGGATGAAGATGTGGAGGATCGGCGACGCACCTATAGCTTTGAACAACCCTGGGTGAGTGTTTGGTGCCTTGGCACAGTTGTAGGAAGTCCTGCAACTGCCCTGCAGTAAAAGCCACTAAGCTGTGACCTCAGACCTTTATGAAACAAGACAAGATGGAGCCAAATCCCTTTGACCTTTAGCATGTCGACCTTTTCCTCATTTCCATCTGGCTTTCATCACTGCTAATTTCATTTTATATCTTGTTGCACCATCTGTCCGTTGCAGAGATGACAAGACAGAGCAGAGTATTCTGACTCTCAACTCTGCATTTTTTAAAGCTTAGTTGAATATTTTTCTATATACATTTTTCTGAGAGTCAGAGCCTGAATAAATCAGTTCAACACGTCTATGGTGTATCTACTCTACGCAAAGTACAGTATTTAGAGATTCTTGATTCTCCCCCGTCTCCTGAGTGCATTTGTTGAGCCCCTGCCAGGTCTCTGCCTCCAGCCCATCTCCAGTCCTCCCTCCCATCGCCGCCAGAGGGACCCTTCTACAGCAGCGCTCTGAATGGCTTCTTAATGCCCCCAAGATAAGTCCAGATTCCATAGTGTGACGGGCTAATTAATCCTCCCAATCCAGCCCCAGACTTGGGCTCTGATCTTGTGTTTTGCCTTAGAGATGATGTCACTTCTGGGAATGGGAGGCATTGGAGCAGATTTGGGGGTTCAATATGATGGGAATTGTGAAGGCTTTCCTTGGAAACCTGAGAGAGTCAACTAGAGATGAGTAAATAAGCTGCCTGAGGCAGGAAAATCTAACTGAGGGTATTAGTGAGTCCAGTCAACATGATAGTGTGACCATAGCCAATAATGCTTTGAGGACAGGGAATAGAAAAATCATTTTTAAAAAATTAATTAACTTATTTATTTTTGGCTGCATTGGGTCTTTGTTGCTGCGCACGGGCTTTCTCTACTTGCAGCGAGCGGGGGCTCCTCTTCGTTGCGGTGTGCGGGCTTATCGCGGTGGCTTCTCTTGTTGCGGAACATGGGCTCTAGGCGCGCAGGCTTCAGTAGTTGTAGCACGCAGGCTCAGTAGTTGTGGCCCGCGGGCTGTAGAGCACAGGCTCAGTAGTTGTGGCGCACGGGCTTAGTTGCTCTGGGCATGTGGGATCTTCCCAGACCGGGGCTCAAACCCGTGTCCCCTGCATTGGCAGGTGGATTCTTAACCACTGTGCCACCAAGGGAAGTCCCAGAAATTAGTTTTTTTTAAAAAAATTTATCTTATTGAAGACTAGTTGATTTACAATGTTGTGTTTATTTCTGCTATCCAGCAAAGCGATTCAGTTATACATATTGATTCTTTTTCATATTCTTTTCCGTTACGGTTTATCACAGGGTATTGAATAGAGTTCCCTGAGCTATACAGTGGGACTTGGTTGTTTAGAGAAATAATTTTTTGGTTGAATTCTGTGATGAGGATTGGCCCGACAGACACGGCAGAAAGTCAAGGAAGGCAAGCCTGGTGAGGTTACTGGTGAAGCAGTGCCGCGTGTGGGCAGGGAGGTCAGTACAGCTCAGGCATGAACAGTATTCACCACAGCGATGAACCGGTGGTCAGTACTGCTCTGATAGCCTGGAAGGCTGCTGGGAGGGGAGCTGGGGGTGCCAGCAGTCTAGGGTTATAAAGCTTAGGGGGCTGCGGTCAAAAGAGTGTAGTTTTTGAGTCCAGGCAAATCTGGATGATGTTGGGATCGAAGGTGTCCCGTCCATGCATGTGAGTTCCTGAAGTGGAGGAGCGATTAGGGCCCCAAACGTGTATCGAGTTCAGTTCAACGTGTTGGGGATACGATCAAACTCGATATTTGGGAGAGTAGGGGCAGACGAAGAATGGTGTGAGAGAAGTCTGACATAGACCCGAGTGTGGTTAGATTGTAGGGAAAGAGAGATGAAGGTGGGAAGGTTCTAGGAGCCTTCAACGCCAGACTGAAAGTCTGAACACAAATGGTATATGGACAGAATGCCGGCCCACTAGCCAGGTTAGAAAAAATAATTTTAAATGTTTTTCTCCAGGCCTCAGTTTTCTTATTTGTAAACCAAGGGGGTTAGAGTAGCTGATTGTCAGTTACTAAACCTTTCGTTAGAATGAACATTTAAGAGGAAGCTGGGGGTGTAGAGTAAAGCAGGTGTCCGTAGAGCTCCTTGGGTTGAATACAGAGGCTGCTGCCGTGGGTCAGAGCTTCTCCAAGTGTAGTCCACGGACCAGCACCTTCAGCTGCTCCTGGGAGCTTGTCACACGTGCACGTCCCTGGGCCCTGCCTCGGACTTACTGGATCTGAACCTCTGTGGCTGGGGCCCAGGAATCTGTATTTTAATAAGCCCTCCACGTCATCTCAAAGGATGGTCAGCTCTGGGAAGCATTGCTCCAGAGTTTAGATCATCGCTGAGGTCCTTTTTGGTCCTAAAATCCAGCACCCTCAGTACACAAAGCCAGAAAAGGTTCTGATCTGGGGTTTGGTGATCAAGTTGGAGTTTGTGGAAGGTTCATTTTGCAAATGAAAGAAGAAGGAAAAATTGGAGAAGCCGTCCCAGTTTGAAGGGCCTCACCTTGGTTCAAGTGAGGAAGAAGATGGGACCTTAGAACAGGCAATATGAGACCGGCATCCCGGAGGAAAAACTCAGGAAATCAATCATAGCTGACTTTGGGAGGTTATAAAACATGTGTGCACAGATTTAATACGTGTGAAAATCTAATTGTCCTCTGCAACAATATCACTATGAATAATATTTAGTTTATTTTTCTAGATGATCAAGTAAACTGAGTTATTCCCGTGTAGCCACAGGATGGAATTATGTTCGTCTATTTCTGTTGTTTGGCTTAATGACTCAACCCAGTCCTGCTGGGTTTCCTAAAACAGGCTTCTTTTGTGTTGCGGGGTAAACATCCTTAACTGTGCGTATTTGCACAAAGGTGCTGAAAGGAAGAATGAGGCCAGTGGCCACCTGAAGGGGTAAACAGCCACTGCATATGGAAATGGTCCTCGCACCCCGTAACTCTAGCAGCCCAGGCCCTCCAAGGGCTTTTCACTCCTCGTCCAGCCCGGGAGGGGCAGCGTTGCGCCCTTTTACTTTACCAGGGAGTGTGGATTATCCAGACTGCATGTTTTCGTCCATAATTAATCATTTGACTCGCCAGATTTCTTGAGTGTTGATTATGTTCTGTTATTGTGTTTGGTTCTGGAAAACAAAGAAAGAATGCCCTTAGGATCCAACCGTGGAACTGATACAAAGGGAAGGCATGCTTTTACAGTCTTGAGAGGGGGATGCAGGGACTATTGAACACAGAGAAACCACACCCAAATTGATTGTGGGTGGGCCCAGAAAAAGCTTGAAAGAACACCTCTTTGAAGTTGGAAAATATTTTGAATATATAACTTGGAGAAACAGAGGAATCCATCTTTGGGAACTAAAATTAATTGGAATTATTTCTGGTTAGTTACCCACATGCAAGATCCCCGGGTCTGTTGGAGGCTAAATGAGCATTTCCTCCTTCTCAGCGCTAGAATTTTTGCGCTGGGAGAGGTGGCAACCATTTGGTATCTCTTAGTTTTCTTTATAAGTTTTTTTTTTAATGCGGGGCATGAATATTTTGCCACATGTTTCTATGTTATCTGCTTAATATGAGCAATCATGTTGGGGAAAAAAATGTTTGAGAATGTCTTGTACGTTGGGAAACTCAACTACTGAAGGTCATAGGCCAAATTATTGGGTATCAAAATGCCGTAGCAACTTCAGACGGACAACTTGGCTTGTATGGTCGTTTCCTATAATGATTGAGCGGGGAATTATTTGGATGACAGGCTGATTACCTTGGGAATGGAATAATTTCCTAAATTGTGGGTCAGAAGTTGACCTTCTCCATTTATTTATTCATTCATTCATTCATTCATTCATTTATCAAACAATTGGGATCTTGCTGTGTACTCTCCGTTCTACAGATCGTGTAAATGAGTGTAAAGTGACTGTAATTCTACTCAGTGTATTAATTTTCATACAAGTTCTCATCGTCGCCTTATTCAGAGCTGCTCAGTTGTTCAAAATGTCACGTAGCCTATAGTTTTTGTTATCTGTTTTACAAAATGAGCTTTGAATATCTTGGAATCTTGATTCTTTTCCCGTATGCATTCTGACCTTGAAAGATCCCTGTGTCTGGAAAGGATGAGGCCAGGATCTCACCCACTGGAATTATTTGTAATCATTTTAGTGTTAAGGAACCACAAGCCCGTCTTCAAACTGTGTGTACGGCTTAGACCATATTAATTGAAATTGTCCCGCTTGTCAGAAATGCCCACACATGAAGTGCAGTCAGATGTATCATTTAGAAAAATATCCAAGGCAATGACTTTACTTACAGAGGGAGATGCTGCAGACAATTCTTCCAAGGGGCCCTTTTCAACTCATCCATTTTCAGAATGTTCTCTCTACTCTAGCAGAACAGTATGCACCCGTTCCTGGGCTTTTGTTCAAAATCACGTTTGGGCCTGAGGGAGCTGATGTGTGGCACAAAAGGTCCTTCGATGAGCAGAGGCCCAGGACATTTCCTTAGCTCCATAACTGAAGTGAATTCTC
This sequence comes from Kogia breviceps, assembly GCF_026419965.1. NCBI lineage: Eukaryota > Metazoa > Chordata > Mammalia > Artiodactyla > Physeteridae > Kogia > Kogia breviceps. The sequence continues at coordinate 171,096,191 of NC_081312.1, forward strand.
TCCCAGGCTGAGTAAAAGAAGAAGAAGAAAAAGCAACTTCTTCCCCCAAAGCAGTGCCAGGTGCAGTATAAATAAAGCAGCAAGCTGCTGTCAATCTTTCTTTAAGATAATGGAACAGTAGCTGAGGTTAGGGTTTATCACAGAGCTCAGATATGGACAGGACTTAGTGTTGCTTTTAAAAGAATTAAATTGCAGGCTGCAGACCTAAGTACAGTATGCTGTTAAAACTTTACAGATACCTGAGTGTTGCCCACAAGCAGACTTACTGGCTGAGACTTTTGATGGATGGGATAATGGAGCTTTTAATAGCTGTATTGCTAAATCCTTTCCATCCTGGGTGGGTAGTGACTGAAAGTAGTTTAGTCCTTCAGATAGAAAATTGATCCTCCACGATGTGAATATCCTGTTCTCCCCCGAGCTTTCTTCCTAGCTGTCTGTCCTTAAACAAATACAAAAAATCTGTCCCTCTCTCCATTTTCCTGCCTTGGACTTTTAACAACTGCCCTTTCCCGTTTCGGTTCTTGGCTGCTTTCGCAAGAGGGCCAGTCACACTGCACAGCCATCCTGCATCCCTAGACCGCATTCCCTGGACCTGGGGAATTTGAGGAGATGATGCTTCTCTTCTTGTCTTCCTTTTCTTAAGACTTCAGAGGTATATCTGCTGTCATTTCCTCCTAATGGGCCTCCACGCCTGGACTCAAGAAATACCTTCTTCGGGCTTCCCTGGTGGCGCAGTGGTTGAGAGTCCGCCTGCCAATGCAGGAGACACGGGTTCGTGCCCTGGTCCGGGAAGATCCCACATGCCGCGGAGCAACTAAGCCCGTGAGCCATGGCCGCTAGGCCTGCGCATCCGGAGCCTGTGCTCCGCAATGGGAGAGGCCACAACAGTGAGAGGCCCGCGTACCGCAAAAAAAAAAAAAAAAAAAAAAAGAAATACCTTCTTAGCTGATAGCCTTGCTTGTGTGTTACTCCAGTTCAAGTTGGGTGGCAATCACCTCTCTTGAAACTCCACCTGGAGGAAACCGTTCGTGCAGCAAAGGGGTGCCCTTTAGTTATGGCAAGGGTGTCTCTGTGCTGCTGCAGAATAGACCCTTTTCTTGGAGTCCCGTGACCCACCCTCCCGGCCAAAGCCTCCATGACCCGCGGGCTGTTCTACCCACAGAACCCTCGGGTGGTGAGGTGCGTATACCACCCATCAGTGAGGGACACCGGAGGGCTGCTCCTTTATTCTCAACCTACTTGCTGATGAAGATGGGAAAATAGATCCAAACCCTGGTTGGGAAAGATGAGAAGACAAATAGTGCGTTAAGACCAAAACACATATTTATAAAATCTTGATGAGGGAAATTGGTGTGTGTGGCAATTTTTCAACCATTACTCACATCATTAGTAGCAATTAGGCTTTTCAACTTTCGGAACCCACAGAGTTCAATCGATAGCTGTGTAAGTACAGTGTGTGATGGGTAGAGGGGAGGGCAGGGAGGACAGGATCTAGAGGCAAAAGTTAACTTTATTTGGATTAGCGGCTGGCAGTAAGTCCTCTATGGAAAATCATTACCAATACTAGCAGTGGCCACTTTTAAACAGAGTAAACGACTTACACTTTTCACATGATTAAGTGACTATTTGTTATCGGAATGTGGAATTCATACTAGGATTGCAGTGCATTTGAACTGCTAAAATAAGGACTTGAAATCTCAAGGGATATCACTGTTCTTTGTTTCATCGTTATCATCATCTTCATCATGGGTTTTCATCCAAAGCACAGAAACTTCTTGCATTTTATTTTCGTTTTCTCTACATGCCCTGGACATATGTGAAATTTTGAACTTTTTATTATTCATAATTTTAGAAAACCCACCCTAAATTCTCATTCATAAGACTATTACATATATGTGTATGTGTGAATATATACAAGTGCACACACACATATGCATACATGCTCTTTTTCTTATCTATATGAAGAAAAATTAGATTATTTAAACAGTAATAACTGTTAATAAAACTAATGAATTTTATTTCATAAGAGACACACACACTTTTATACGAAGCTCTAAAAGTCTTATAATATCACCTAGTTCAAATTAGTACTGAAAATTTGTACAGTATAAATTTATTTTTGTTCTTTCTTTAGTCTATTGACAGTTTGGGTTTTGTATTTTTATTTTCTGTGTTGTCTATTTTTATTTTGGAAAAATAAGGATGATTTTTACTTAATGGAGAGAAATGAGTAAGGACTTAATTTAGTGAAACACCGTACAGAGGATATTTTCAATATTTTGTTCTACGTTAGTGATACCAAAACTGTGCAGTTTTCGAAGCTTTATGTAATTTTTTATAGAATATAAATCGTATCTCTTCATAATCACAATAAAGACCAGTACTTTGAAGCTCATTTACAAAAGCAACCTGCATCATTTTCACTTATGGCTTTAAACATAAGCCATGAAGACAGTCGCATATCGTGGTTCTCCAGTGTATTGTGTGAGAGATAATCATGTATATACCTCTGTCTTACAACCTCTGTCATTATTATGGCCTTGGCAACCTGGGCTATTTTTTTACTTAAAAGGTCGCTGCTTGTCACCAACTTCATCACAAACAAGGCCAGGGTTATTTATAATTTGCACTCTTAAAGCTGAGCTGTTGCCTTGCTGTCTGGTGAATCTCTGGAATCATTGCAATTATGTGTGTTCCCTGCGTGTTTCCCTGTGTAGATGTCGCTTTGTTGTTGCAGTTGCTCATGTTGTTTTATCTGAAAACATGTTTTCAGATAAACCTGATCTCTTTTTTCATTGCCATCTTTATTTTTGGGATTTTGGACTCTAGATAAATTATTCTATTTTTGCCGTAGGGATGAAAACCACAGAACCACAGCGTCTTAAAGTCGGGGCTGTCGGTGGTAAGACTGTCCCCACAATTTACGTTTTTATGAGATCTTCATTGAAATCATGAATCAGGTTATTTTTGATTCAGGCCAAGTAGAAAACTTGCCAGGACGACCTTCTCTCATTGTTGCTCTGGACCCGTCATGCACACAATCTTCCTTGAAATCTGCGGCCCAGTCAACTTTCATCCTAAAAATAAGGGTGACTCTTTCTTTCTTTTCTTTTTCTTTTTTGGCTGCGTGGGGTCTTCGTTGCTGCACACGGGCTTTCTGGCTTTCTCTAGTTGCAGCGAGCGGGGGCTACTCTTCGTTGAGGAGCGCAGGCTCGGCAGTTGTGGCGCACGGGCTTAGTTGCTGTGCGGCATGTGGGCTCTTCCCCGACCAGGGATCGAACCCGTGTCCCCTGCCTTGGCAGGCGGATTCTTAACCACTGTGCCACCAGGGAAGTCCCGGTGGTTCTTTCTAATAACCTACTCTTTTGCATGCTCTGAAAAGAGAAAGAGAGTAAAATATTAATAGTAAGGCTGAGGTTTGTATTTCACCAGAGTGAGCAAACAGAATGAAATATGTCAGTTTGCTGATTCCAAACCCATTCCCTCCTTCTGAGTCTTCAGATCCCATGATAATTTCATTACTGGGGTTCATCCAGATCCAACCAGATGTGCCACTGATAAACAGTATCAGAAAACGCACAGTAGCGGAAGCAAAAGCCCTTCAACTTTTTTTTTTTTTTCCCTCCATCAGAATCAAATTTTCAGGCCTCTAGGAGAAACAGCTTTCTACAAGACCTTGCATTTTGTTTTTACAGCTCCACAAGCAGCGTGTCACAGAACGGCGTGAGCTTGAAAAGCTGGTTACTAAATCCTGCAGCAGAATGCCAGGCCTTTCAAGACTGTTTGACACATGTGTGTACCTTAGACTGGGTGTAAAGGAAAGGAAAATGGGGTTCTTTTTGAAGGCGTATTTGCTTGCTTCACTTTCCCCGTCCAGTGGCCCTTCCCCGGGCTCCCCACCGATAATAGGTCAGCTCAGCGCTCTTCGGGGCCGGCCTCATCAAGGGTCATGGAAGAAACTCTCTGTCTCCGTAATGCTGTCGATGAGCAATTGCTTCATGCTTTGTTTGTATAAGCAGAGCTCACCCGGCAATGTGTTTTCTTTGCTGAAGGCACCACTGATGTTATTTGAACGGTGTTGTGGCGTGGGTCTCCGAACACACATTTGTTCCAAGGCGTGTGGTTATAAACATCCACCAGTAGAGACTGGGGTATTGTGAAGCCTAATCTCTTCACCCATTATTTTTGTATCGGGATATTTTTAATATGCTCGCTGATGATGCTTTGAAATTTTGTCCTGCATGTTACCTCATCATTGCTCACCAACAAATGGGATATGCTAGCTAGGCAGAAAGGGGACAGTAGAGATCACTTTCTTTCTCTTTGCACAAAAGCCAACCAGAGGAGCCACTCTTTAAGGAACAAACCCACGTGTTACCTTACCGCGTGCTCCAAATGAATGCTGAGACTCAAATGATTTCAGAAAATGATTATCGAGCCCAAGGCTCTCATTGGCTTTCAACTCTAAAAGAAAATCAATAACTTGCTTATAACAGACAGTCTTCATTCAGAATAAGCCTATTGCGCAATGTTGCATAACACAAAGGGGGCAGAGGTCCGGCGAGCACTAAAAAGGATTACATAAGAGCGACTGCCATTGACGCCATGATCAACCATTCATTGTCAGCTGTTTTGTGAAGTTAGAGGCATTGTTGTCTATTTTGAGTGGAGCTGCTTTCAAAAGGCCAGATCTCGAAGGTGAGCTAAACGCTGATGGTGAGAAGCTAAAGCATCCACAGGGGCTCAGCATCATATATCACTCAATATCTGGTCTTGGGCAGCGGTAGCAATGAACAGACGACCTGCTGACCAAAGTATTTAGCCAGAGGATGGAAAATTTCTCTGTAGCGTATAATTAACCTAGGTAAAAATGCCATATCCTCATAACAAAGGCAAAATGTATTATTTCGTAACCAATTCCAGTAGCTGTCAGCATGCAGATTCATTCTTTTGATAAGTGTTTCTGTTCACACGCGGCTGCCATCCGTGGATTGGACGACCTGTACGTGGTGAACGCTGCCTAATTTCAAGTAATCTCGGTTCAAAATTTAGCTGTCATCCTTTAATAAAAGGGGAATCAGCTACATTGTATCCTACTGCTAGAGTAAAATACATAACGACCGAAAAGACTCACCAGCGTGGCCAACTTTAACGTGTGCACCCTTGGACTTTCCCAGTGTTGTGAATTATTGTAGCAAATTTTTATATTTTTTGGCATTGACTTCTAGATTTCTGAGCAGCTTTGCTCCCCCGTATTTGCTGTATATACAAGGGATGTAAACTAGTGTCTAATGTCAGCATTTACCAAACCTCACTTAGGCACACTAGAAAGGTGGACGTCTCAATTTTAAACCATTCTAAAGCCGTAATTAAAATTTAGGATGATGGGCTCACAAGATCAATGAGATGCCTCTTGAGAAGATTGCACTCGATTTTTAAGAAATTCACAGAAGTTGCAAATTGTTTCTAAGTCAGTCTATGAGAATGGAAATAGCCACCGGTGCTGTGATATTCGTAATTCCTTTCTCGTGACTCGTGTTGCGTTTTCCACCCCCCGCAGCCCAACTCCAGACCGTCGGCGCAGAGCGGCCGGCACTCGGTGTCGGTGGAGGTGCAGATGCAGCGACGACGGCAGGAGGAGCGCGAGAGCTTCCAGCAGGCCCAGCGCCAGTACAGCTCCCTGCCCCGGTACGGGCACCCCACCCGCGCCCCCGAGTGTCGCCATCCTCCCCGCCCTTGTCCCTTGGGAAATCCCTCCTCCCCAGTGCACCGTCTTCTTCTCCAATAACGAAGAACCGCACGTAGATGGCGGGAATCATCGCTTACTTAGAGGCCACCTTACCACGTGGCGGGGAGAGCAGGAGGGAGGTGTTTCAGGAGATGCCCACACCTTCACCGGACAGCTCCCCCACTGGACCCGAAGGGGCTTGATCCACGAGGACTGGGCTTAGGGGTCAGACCTGGGTTCTGCCACAGGAAGCCCCCTACATATGAACGAGTTCCGTTCTGAGAGCGCGTCTGTAAGTCCAGTTCGTTCACACGTCCAACAAAGTTAGCCTAGGTACCCGACCAGCACAATCAGCGACATAGTGCTGCACTGTAAGAGGTTTAGAATACTTTTCACACACATAACACCTAAAAAACAGAGACATCTTTAATCTTACAGTACAGTACCTTGAAAAGTACAGTAGTACAACAGCTGGCACACAGGAGCTGGCATCGAGTGCACAGGTAAGAAGAGTTACGGACGGGAGGAGAGAGAGGAGGGGGGGAGATTGTAGAGCGGGAAGGATCGCCAGCCACAGGACACGGAGGGCCAGCTGCGATTTCTGTCACGCCTGTCGTTGATGGCACAGGTTCTGGTTCCTCGCTGGAACCAGATGCAGGTTCACGTCTTTGCAAGTTCGCAGCTTGAAGGTTCGCATGTAGGGGACTTAACTGTGTTGGTTCCGCGACCTCCCATGGGGCTGGAGACAGATTCCTCAACTGAGAAATGGAAAGAGAACTTTTACTTTGCTCGGCTCGGGGGTAACTAGGATAAATGGTATCTTGTAAATCTAGAGTTCTCCAAAAGGATAGGTGCTAAACGCTGCAGGCACCATATTTAGGGGGGATCAGTGGTCCCAAAGCTGCCTCTCTTGCCGTCCTGCCATCCTTGCTTCGGCTCGGTGTTGAACCTCAGAGAGGCCCGGGATGTCCACCAGCCTAGCTGATGGCTGAGCCAGAAGGGTTTCCCTGCCGGGCTCCCCACGTGGAGGCCCCTCTGCTCCAGGGCTTCTCTGCCAAAAGCCTGGAGAGCCCTCAGGTAACGGCGCCCTAAGATATTGAAATAATAGCCATCTTCCATCTAAGTATTGTAAATAATGAAAGTGTTTAAAAACCTTCAGCTTTCCAAACTTCCCCAAAGAAGTCACTCCTATCATCACAATTCTTACAGGCGTTTGTAGGGAACACGATTTCAAAACCACGTGACAAAAACATTTTGGGTGGAAAACGGTCTACTTACCATGTTTATATCAAGTAGACCGTTTGGAATCGGGAGGAAAACAGTGCTGGGGTGGGGCAAATTTGACCGACTGATATAAAAGTGATCCTGATTCCAATAAAGGTGAGTCCTTTTAATGTTAAATAATCACCGTAACAGCCCTGGGGGACTTCACTGCACTGACCCGGGTCAGCCGCGCCACGTGGGTGTGAGTGCAGCTCTGTACCAGGAGGGGCACTGCCTAGCGTGGGAACTCGATCACTCAGCTGTCCTCTCTCAATCTGTACAGCTGTGTCTCCTTTGAGTACAGAAGTATCCTTTCCTTTACACAGGAGCATAACTGTTATTTAGCCCACTCTAGGCAAGAGTCATTGAAGTTTAGGTCTAGACAAGACCTTGGAGAGCACGTCTTCCAAGGAAACAACTCAGAATTTAAGGTACTCCCCTCAAGGTCACACACTAGTATGTAATTCCACCAGAATTCAAACCCCACCCTGCCCAACCCCGACCCTAAACCACTATTTGGGGTTTTTTTGTTTGGTTTTGTTTTGTTTTTTGTGGTACGCGGGCCTCTCGCTGCTGTGGCCTCTCCCGTTGCGGAGCACATGCTCCGGACGCGCAGGCTCAGCGGCCACGGCTCACGGGCCCAGCCGCTCCGCGGTACGTGGGATCTTCCCGGACCGGGGCACGAACCCGTGTCCCCTGCATCGGCAGGCGGACTCTCAACCACTGCGCCACCAGGGAAGCCCTAAACCACTATCTTGTAACGCTCATTGCTCCCGAGGGCTTTGGTGCTCACATTTGGAACGTGAGCAGATATGGATATAAAGGCCTCTGTGCTCTGCTGCCCTTAGCCCTTGCGGGGAGGCCGCCGCCTGAATCACCCCAGAGCATCAAATGGGCAACACTTCAAGGCTTACACAAGAAACTATTCCTGTTGGGCTTCCCTGGTGGCGCAGTGGTTGAGAGTCCGCCTGCCGATGCAGGGGACACGGGTTCGAGCCCCGGTCCGGGAAGATCCCACGTGCCGCGGAGCGGCTGGGCCCGTGAGCCATGGCCGCTGAACCTGCGCGTCCGGAGCCTGTGCTCTGCAAGGGGAGAGGCCGCGACAGTGAGAGGCCCGCAAGCTTCTCCTGTGTGAGTTCCCTTCTTGCAGCCTGTCAGCTTGCCCTCCATCAGAAAGGCGAGCGTGAGGATGGGGACGGCCTGACACGCGCGGTGCGGCCCTGCTGTCCCAGCCACGCAGTGGCCATTGTGCATCACGGCGCACGCGGATGGTGCTGTCCGCGCCGGGGCTGTGATCTGATCTTATTGGCAAAATGTTTGGCTTCTTATAGTTGAGTTGTGTTTGAGAGTATCTGTAAGACATGGAGGAGAGCTCTCATAAAGTGTGTGTAAGAAGAAAGTGAGATGGGAAGTGGCCAGGACTAGGGAAGGGGAGGAGGAGGGTTAGGGGTGGGGGGACCTGGTGGGAGGAGAGACTCTGGGGCCCCGTCCTTGGGGAGAGGACCCCAGAGAGCCGGGTGCACCGGATTCCTCCTGCTTACCTTCCAAAGTCGCTCAGTTCAACAGATCCTTTCACCCTGGTGCCCCCTCTCCATCTCCACTCCTAACCCTCTCCAGCTCTCCCCTCCTCTCCCCCAGAAGCACAGGTAGAAGCACCTGTAATTCCATGCACCAGAGGCTTGCTGCTGCTGGGACTATTGCTGTCAGTTAGTGTTTCCCTAAAGAATCAGAACTTTCCCTCTGGTCATTTATAACTCCCTTACTATTAGCCATTTTATTCTGTGCAGATAGGAGAAAAGTGGAAATCTTAAAACGAAAGAGCCGTGTGAGTTTAGGTGAGCGGGGCTGGTCGGCCTGTACAGCCCCTTCACTTCTTTTAGAGGGTACAGTTGGGGGGTTAATTTGCATATAACTTATTCTCAGCCCTCCGTATCCATGGTTCCATCCACGACTCCTCTGTATCCATGGATTCAACCAACCACAGAGCCTGTCGTCCTGAGGTATTTACTGTTGGAGAATATCCATGTATAAGCGGGTCCGTGCAGTTGAAACCCATGCAGTTCAAGGGTCGACTGTAATTCCTCAATGCGCATCTCTGAGTGAGGGAATGAGGAATGCAGGGCCTTGCACACAGCTTGGTTCCTTGCAGGGAACCTCACTCAGCCAGAGGCTGGAGATCGGAGGGGGGCTGTGACCCGCACGAGCTGGAGGCGAATCCCCGTTTCTGACATGTGATATTCTTCAAAAACACTTGACCTCAGCTCTTCGGATGTGGACAATTAGCGGACTTTGGTCTAAGCAAGTTGCTGTGGCATTTGATACCAAAACGATTTCACGCACACACAGAGAATTCAGTTGCAAAGTGGAGCGTAAAAGAAAACAAATGGTCGGGACTCCATATCAGGCGCGCTAGGTGAGGTGGTTTCAGTTAGAGAGACGTATACGCACCAGAGGGGTTTGTAAATTCTCACTGTGATTAAGGAAACCTATAGGCAGAATTCAGGTTGCATTGTGAGATGTCAGGAAGAAACGCAAGCCAGGTGGTAACACGAGATCGGGGGAAAGGGGACACGAGTGGCCACACACTTAATTCTCAATCAGAGGAGGATTTCTCTTTTATTTTTTTATTCCTAAATTAGTTTTCTTTTTTTCTGTTTTACTTTCTTTTTTAAAATCCTTCTAAAAATGCCTAGCTTAGTGCCTTAGTATCCAAAAGGCAGCTCTAAATCTGAGTAGTAGAAAAGTATGTTGGGTCATAGTCTCTGATAGAAAAACGTATTCAAGATTCTTTGTTGAATGCTTTTCTTTACCTTTGCTCTGCACCTTTCCTCCTGCCATTGGTGGCTTCTTGCCCAGCCACCTTGCTCCCCGGCTGTGTCTCTACACCCTGACCCAGTCTCCCCGACAGGCCCGTTTATTACGTGACTCGACTGCCTCTCACCGTGTCAGCTGTGGTCTGTCTTTCTTCATCGCTGTGTGTCCTCCTCAGCGCAGTGACTGACGGCTTTCCTCAGGCGCTGGGGCTTTGCTGGGTGTCCTGCACATGACAGTGGTCTTCAGGCATCATCGCTAGGAGGCAGGGTCCGTGCTTTGGGTCGACTCACGAGTCTCCGGTGAGCGCATTCCAGGACCCAACAAGCCTGCGTGTTGACTATAAAGAAGGAATGATGCTTTGTTGCTCCCGTGGTTATTCGTGGCCTTTGAGCAATGCCGGGACAGCGGAAAGCTTGCTTCTGATTCTAACTCTGGGACGTGTTTGTGAGTTGCTTCCCCGAGTGAGGATTCTCCAGTTAGTCTTTGGTGCCTTTCTCTGCTCCCTGATCTCTACCGACCCTTCAGACAAAGGACAGAAAGCTGAACTTTTTGTTTATTTTTTTTTCCCTTGGTCAGAAAGATGCCCTCCCAAACCCAGAGCCTAATTATTGGAGGCAAAGTCACCCAGTAGTGAACCATGTACTATGTGCCACACTTTTGTGAGCATTTTAGGTCTGTGATTTCATTTATTTCTCCCCAGAACCCTATGAGATTAGAGATTGTGCCTGTGTCACAGATGATGCACCTTGGGCCCAGGGAGGATAACCCTCCCAGGCTCACACAGCCACATGCACAGACTCAGGGCTGGATCTGTGTCCGCGGGACGCCCGGCCTCTCTCACACTGTGCTCTGCGCCTGCATGCCTCATCTTCCAGTGGAGGAAACTCTCTGTCTGCTGCTTTCTCGTGTTTCTCTACAACCTGCTCATCTCTCGTCCTCTTCTTTAATCAAGAGCTTGTTGCTACGCTAGCTTCCTTTCTGAGGAAGCATGAGTGTGTGTGTGTGTGTGTGTGTGTGTGTGCGCGTACATGTGTCCATGCGTCCATGTGTACATATCTGTGTGTATGTACTTTCCTCAAGTGTCTTACTTTGAACCTCAGGGAGGTTTGCTTCCTTCTCTCTAAACTTCTTGATTTGAAGAAAATTTTAGCTTCAAGAGCTTCTTTCTCCCACATCATCATAATTTCCACCCTGAACAAACCGTTAGTGAATTCTCAATGTGTTTGAATACAAAAAGACTCTGTTTTCCTGGACTGATTCTAAATGCAACTTCCGGTACGTGGTTATGTGGAGCAAAGCCTCTGGCATCATGGAGATGGAGACGGGGATGGACAGGGCTGGTGGATCCCCGTGGACCAAGGGTGAAGAAGCCTATTTCCGGTTATCCTTAAACTGATAACTAACCTGTGAAGGAATCCCACGTTGTTGCTATAACATCAGTAACAAGTAATTAAAGTTTCATGATTAATGTCAAATCCCTTGGTTTCATGCTGGCACTTTCCATCATTCATTGCTCTGAGCAGATTAATTTATGACTCTTTAAGTGAAGGTAATCAGTGCTTTAGGCAAATAAACTATTCCATCAAATATAAGCATTCTTGCCTGGGCTGATGGTACACATGGCCCAATTCCCATTAAAAGGATGGATATACTGTAGACTGTTCAGTTAATCAGAGTCATACCCAGGATGGATTCTGGACAGTCGTTCATCTTTCTTATTGAAAATACCCTTGACTCCATTTTAGGTCCTAGGGAAAATGGGCAGATTTTATCCCAAACCATGTTGACGGCACTTCTGAATGTTCAGGAATGCAAATGGCTTCATTCCTGTGGGAGACCCAGTGCTGCATAGACCTTATTTTTCCTCTACCAGTCTTTCTGAACACTCTGTCATGTTGTGTGTGTTGATGTGAAAGGCTGAACAATACGTACTGGCACCAAATGATTTCCTCATTGATAAATGGAGCAATATATTTTGTTTTATGGCTCAATTCTCGCTCCTTCTCTTCCATTTTTAAGGCAAAAAAAAATAGGGCATGTCTTCCTTCCTGGCACAAAATTGTTTTACTTTATCATAGCCAATCTTATTGTAAATTCATAAAAGCATCTAGAGACTTGATAGTAAATTAAAGAGGTTTCAAAACAATAATGTTTCCTGAAAATGATGTGCAACTTTATTGCAGAAGGGATAAGAAGCTGAAATTTCTATAGGATTCTGATTTATCTCCCCATCCTGGGGTGACAGAAAATGAGTTGAGTAAGTTACCCTGGGCTTGGGTAAGGATACCGTGGGCAGGAAAACAGTGCTTCCTCCACCCACGTCCAGGTTCTGCAATCTTGACGAGCATGCATTCTGAAGGGTGTCAGCTGCTGACATATACAACTCAAAAGCCAGGGCTTTAAGGGACTCTGCCTGGTGCATTTTTAATCATAAAGCAGTCTAGACTTAAATCTTTCATAACTGAACTCAAATCGGAATCCATCACACGTACTTCATATTAGCAGGCGTCTCTGGCATGATGGTGGTAGCTGTGTAAAATATTTGTTTGGCTTGTTTAGAATTGAATTGTAATGTTCTAAAGCAAGAAATTACTGCCCGTGTGGAAGCTGCCAAATCGCTAATACCCCTAACGGCACTCTGCCAGTGAGTCTAAGCTGCAGGAGATCTTGTCACCCCGAGCGGAACAGGTATAGCATCACCCAGACACAGGAGGAGGACCCCGCTTCTGAGTAGCTGCAGAATCTGTTAGCTGCCTCTCCTGTGCGGCCATTGTTTGTGCAGACTTGTCTCGGACTTGAACTTGCCAGGGACAGTCATGTTTTCATCCTCCCGCCCCTGTCACAGTGTCTGGCACGTGACGGGAACCAAATACAGTAAGTCCCCTACATTCGAACGAGTTCCGTTCCGAGAGCATGTTCGTTAAGTCCAGCGAAGTTACCCTAGGCACCCAACTCACACCGTCAGCTATATAGTACCGTCCTGTAATCGTTTTATAATACTTTCCACACAAATAATACATAAAGAAAACAAACCAAGCCCCCCAACTAAAGAAAACATGTTTAATCTTACAGTACAGTACTGGAAAAGTACAGTAGTACCAGCTATACCACTGCTGCTTTTACACTGGCTTCCGGACATCCTGGGCCTGAAATGAAGACACTGTACTACTGTACTGTACACAGTGCTGTACAGTAAAGTGCACAAGAGCCCAAACCATCTGTAGAGGATGCACGCATGTGACAGTGTGTACGCCAGACACGGGAAGTAACTTTCTGTGATTGGACACGCGAACGCACGTTCGCCTGTTTGCAAGTTCACAACTTGAAGGTTCGTATGTAGGGGACTCACTGTAATGTTTGCTGGGATAGAGAGCTGCTATTTGGGCTCGGCCCTGCCCCCCCACTCCTTCGTTCCATCTCTCTCCCTCCCCTTTTCCATACCCTCACACTCAACCTTCGGGCTTTGCTTTCTAGGCAGAGCAGGAAAAACGGCAGCTCCGTCTCCCAGGATTCCTGGGAGCAGAACTACGCCGCGGGGGGAGGCTTCCAGAGCGCCAAGGAGAACCCCAGGTATTCTAGCTACCAAGGCTCCCGGAACGGCTACCTGGGCGGCCACGGCCTCAACGCCAGGGTCATGCTGGAGACCCAGGAGCTCCTCCGCCAGGAGCAGAGGCGGAAAGAGCAGCAGATGAAGAAGCCGCCCCCTCCCCCCGAGGGGCTCAACAACTATGACTCATATAAGCAAGTCCAGGACGCCAGTCACATGCCCCCCAAGGGGCCCTTCCGGCAGGACGTTCCCCCCTCCCCTTCTCAGGTCGCCAGGCTGAACAGACTCCAGACTCCTGAGAAAGGCAGGCCCTTCTATTCCTGAGCAGGACGAGAGCAGACTCTTCGTGTCATGCAATAAAGGACATTTTCCCATGAAGACTTGTATTGGGGGAGTTGTTTTGAAACCTCGGTGGTAGCGTGGAATATTTCTGTTGCTGGTATTAGTGCCTTTAGCCACTGTGTCCCAAGCGTCTATTTCATGGAAGGATTTCCCACTGTCTGACAATCACCTGTTCGAGGCATCGTACGCTCTGCATCTCTCAGGTACTGGGAATCTGGCCCAGCCCGGGAGACGTCGTGGCTTCGTGTCACCGCCCCGTACAGCTTGTGGCAACAGATTACCCTGAAGTCAAGGGTGACGTTGATCCCTCTTTTTTCCCTTTAAGTTTCCTAGGTGAGGTGACATCTCCATCTCTGGTGGATGAAAGTGGGTGACATGCACCAGAAATTGGGACTCCGTGGTACTTCCCGGCACAGTCATTTTTAATCCTTTGTAACCAGTACGGTTTCCCTTTTCTTTCTCAGCCCCTTGCAACGAGAAAGTTCCTTCATCTAAAAGAAGCTAAGCCATATTCCAACACTGTCTGTTTATCGGGGTGGGGGTGGGGGGTCCTTTTGTAACTGCCTTATAACTCAGTGTTACCAATAAAGTGATTATTCTGTCTGCGTGTATAAATACCCTGGCTCAGTCCTGATCCTGCCATGTGTGTTGAGTCACCATGGCTCTGCGTGGGGAACAGGGGAGACAGGCGTCAGCCCTGGTGGGGCAGGGGGCCGCCCACCCGCGGGCCCGGTGTGTGTCATGACACGGTGGGTGGTAGCTAAGGAAAGAAAGAATTCTCCCAGGATGAGCGTCTGGCCCAGTACATCCCAGCCATTCTTTTTAAATTAGTTTTTGTTTGATAAGTTGGCAGGAAGGGCGTAGCATGGAACAAAGATCAGTCAGACACTCATTTTGGGATTCCCGAAGCTCACCTGCTTTCTCCGGTTTTTAAAGTTGGTTGCAATGGATGGTTGTCTGTTCATGCACCTGCTGTCTCTCTGCCATCCAGGTTTCTAGCTAATTCTGCCATGAAATAGAAAAGGTAAATCAGAAGAAAGCTGTTCCACATCCCACAGAACATTCTGGTGTCCCCAAACAGGGATAACAGAAGATTGCCCTGGTGTCAATATGTTAATGTGCGTGCGGGTCATGAGGACCTAGGTTACTCCCATGCTCCCATCTTCTCACTTGTTGGTCTGAACACCCTGTTGTGGAGTGTGGCTGGATTGCTAACGTGCCTGCAAATCCCGGTGTGAAAAAAGCTTGAGATGAAAGCTCAGCATACTGTGTGCTAACGAAAAAGAAAAAAAAAAAAAGACGTGTACTGATATGCCTATTTTTTATTTTTACTGGCACATTGTATTTTTGTGTCCACTTCCTTTTAGAAAATATGTGAGGGGTTCATCCCCATACCTACGTCTCTTTTTGCGTTTCTGTGTAATGGTTCTGTTTGTTCACGAACATAGCGATGTTGAAATGACGTGACCAGTGTAAGCATGGTGACCTCCGACGACAGTTGCTCTTCCTCACAGCCTCCCCTGTGCTGTGAGAAACAGCTTTCCCTGTACATATGAGACTTCGAATAAAAGGCGTATTTCTTCCTGTTCTCTGTGTGTCTGTAGTATTCCTGTGAAAACTCTCCTAGCTGGTTTTTTTTAAAGTCTACTAGCAGATGTAATTTTTTTTTTCCATATCTTAGAGAAAGTTGAAAGTTTCCTCATCTCTGTCTGTGCAAACACGGAAGTGGGTGATTGATTGTTTATTTGAACACCTGAGGAGAGAGGAGGCAGGAAAGAGAGAAGGACCTAATTAATGAGTCCGCTCGAAGGCCCAGGCTGCCCACAGTAGCCGGGAAATTCGGAATGGAAGGAACCGATACACTAGAATAAATAAAAGAATAATTATACAGAGAGCGATGTAATATTTGTGTTGTTGCCCTTTGCACTATGGACCATTTCAACAAGGCGAGTGTTCTGCTTGAGTCCTAACCATGTGTACCTCGATCCCAGAGGGAAGTCCAAATTCAAGCTGACTTCCAAACTAGCCTGGTTCTCACTTCCCAGATTACACGATGAGGCTTTGCCCCTTCTTCCAGAGGGACACTCATTAATATTTGTATGGTGCTTTGAAGGCACGAAGGGTACTAGATCCCTGGGTGGGTCTTGTGCACCATTATGGCCGTGGTCCCCACCCAAAGGGCAGGCTTTGCAAAGACCTGTCCAAAATGCCCTCCCATGGAGGGCCGAGCATCAGCTTGTTGTCATAGCAACCGTTATCCTGCCACTAAATCCAAACTCTGTCACCTCAAGATTAGTAACGAGAGGTGTATAGCAAGCCAAGGAGATAACACGTCCTTGGTTCTTATATGCCTACAAGGTGTGGGAAAGTAGAAAAGCGAAGATGGACAGATTTGTTAATTTTCTCACTGACCAGGAGGCCCGCTGCAAATGCCAAAACTCATAGGTTATTTATCTCACCTGACAGTGAGAAGAGACACAGTACTGAATGTTGTGGGAGCCTAAATCACAGAAGATTTGTTGATTAAAACTGACAGTTTGAGCCACACAGAGAAGAGGTGGAGAAATAGATGGTCAGCACAGAAGTGAGAATACGCCCGACGAGGCAATCTTGTCTAAATGAACTGGCCTCTGCTCCAACACATCTCACAAGGACTTGTGGGGACCAGAGGGAGAGTGTGTCCACAGGGAGAAGTCTCAAGTCAGGAAAGGGTGCAGGTGGCAACCCCAAGGCCCTCACACAGCTAAGGATAGAGGTACAGTCACTCAACTGTCCCTCAGAAAACATGGTTTCCCCGTTATTGCCTCCCTTAGGCCATTAGGACTATAGATAGTCTTATAAATATGTATATGTAACTATACGTTATAAAACAACATTATATCATGTAGCAATAGTCTGTGTAACTCAAGCACCACGCCCACCTCCTTTCCCTGGAGTCAGTTAGACCAAAGGCAGCTCAGAAGTGAGCAGATCCCAGGTGTCTCACTAAAAGGAAGGAGAGATGGACCCGGGCTCCTCAGGTTTTCTGCCAAGGAAGTCAGATCTATCAACGCCAAGACGGTAAACCAAATGAATTTTGTTTCATCGAGTGGGGGCCATCGGTTTTGTTGCAAACCCTTTTTGAAAAGGGGCAGAAAATAAGCGAAGATTGCTGACCACCACTTAGGCGGCAGTGGGCTTTGTCATGATCTGCTACCATGACTCTGAACACGAGGCCAGAGGGAAGAAGACACCAGGGGTCCGGAGGCTTCTCTGTCCACATCACTTACCCCAAAAGGGCACTCATCTCCTGGGCTGCTCCCCTTCTCCGATTGTTTTCATTAGGGAGTAGACGTTGTTCGTGTATACATGTGACAGGCACATGCAGCAGATGTGAAATGCGTACGTAATTCCATATTTAGCTGGTTATTTTCATGTGTCCCTTATGTCATTCTTAAAACCCAAGTCTTACCTCCAGTTGATATCAACCTGAGCTTAAGCAGATAGTAATTTGTTTCTGGCTTTGTTTGCTGGTCCCGGCAGAGGAAGTGACTGAGGTTCCATCACGCTTGTCCCATCGTGGATGTCCTTGTACGACATGGTGTGCCGTACATTTAAATGTCTATTTAACAGTCAGTTCTTTTCTTATCCTTTTTTTTTTTTTTTTTAACAAAGATTACTCTGACAATGACATGTCAGGCAAGGAGATAATCTTTCCTTACTTCAGAGACAGGATATCATCTTAATAAGGCAGCTAATAAGAACGTTCACAGGTCAGAAAGTGAGAATGATGGAGAGACTTTAATGGAAAAACCATCTTCATCTCTGAGTAATGATTAGATCACAAAGCTGGTTGAATTAAGTTGACTTTTTATTTAATGCAAAAGGAGGATGAAGGTTGTAATTCTGAGCATAAGCTTTTTTTTTTTTTTTTTTTGAACTAGAAACTGATATTTTACTTCAGATTTCATAGAGAAAAGGTGGGATTATCGTTGCCTTCTGCACAGAAGGAGCTTATTTTCCCGTTAGAAGCGTTGTTCCCTCCAAAATTCATCATCTTCCCAGCCAGCATACATCTTCCTCTGCCTCTTTTTCCTTTTCCCTAAGCTTTCATATTCAGCAAAGGAAAAATCGATGGGTGCCCTTTGTCCATAAATTTAGTTTTCTTAGATTAAACCCTATAGTGGAGAATTTGATTTTTATAAAAGATTCCATTATGAGTCAGATAAGATCAAACGTCTTTGCTAAAGAGAGTAATCAACTTTCCTCGTGAGTTTTTTTTTTTTTTTTTTTTCCTTTCTGAGTTTAAATTTCAACAATCAGTTTTTATCTCCTGATTTTTAATTTTTTATAGCGAGTTAGCTGTGCGCTGGTCTGTCACTGCCTAGATGTGTCTATTTCATTCCGGACACGGGAGAAAAGTGCAAGAAACAAGGACTAAGGCTTCCCACTGTGAAGCTGAACAATTACTCATCTTTCATCCTTAACATTTATTTCCTCACAGGATCAATTAAATGTGTGAAAAAAGCGCTTTTTTGCATTGCTCAACTAACTGCTGAGTCACCTTGCACTGTCGTTGGCTTAGAAAAACCGTTTGGAGTTTGTTCCCATCTCTGCAAAGTCTCGTGATGATCTGAGTCTCCTCCTGGGGTGTCATCAGCTCTTGGATCAGCGGTTGGAAGGCGGTGTCAGGGCCGGAGCCCTTCTCCCTTCTCTGAAGGCAAGTTGCTGCTTGCTAGGAGGCTCCTTCTGAAACTGAAGTTCGGCTTCCATGGGGGATTTTACGATGCAAATATTTTAAGTACAACTTTGAAGATTTTGCCATTAAAAACAGTCTCACGTGGCTCAGGGCCCAGCCGACTGCAAACTACAAGGGGGAAGTGCCATAAATTGCTGGCAAGGGACAGGAAGGAAACAGCCCAAATTTCTAAACCAATCGTGACCTTGGTGAATGATTTGGTTTCAGGGTTCAGCTCATATCTGACTTGCTTTTATTCGGCTCTCGTTATCAGTGGCAACAAACTTATCACGGTTGTTTATGGTGGGATGAAATGGAGCAGACATTAGCCTGACAGCCCAGACAGAGGCGGAACGAGGACTTGCCCTGAAAGCCGGGTATTTTGGAATCGTGCAAAGCTTTGAACTTGGCTTGTGGGGGCCTCCAAGTGAATTTGTCCTGCACATGCCCTTGACTTGCAACTGCATTTCCAAGGCTTCTTCAATGTTATCTGCATGGCTTGCCTCCCACTTGAGCCTGAGGAGCTCGCCCTCTGGTCCAAGCAGCCAAAGCGTGGACACAGAGTCTGAACCAGCCATCAGAGGGCACAGCGGCCCCTGGCTCCCACGTTACCGGGTTGACTTATGCGTGTAGTGCTTTACAATTTGTACAGCATTCTCTTCTTTCGCATCCCCAAACCCTGTGAAGCACGTTAGGGAAATGAGAGTCCAATTTTACGCATGAGGCAATGGGGATTCCGAGAGTTTGTGACTTGCCGGTTGGTGAACAGCCCAATCACAACGTGGAACCCGTTGTCCTGAACCTGTGGGGTTATAAGGGTTTTATCAAAAGTCTGGCTTTTTGTTTTTAACAATTTAAAATTCCTTACTTGAGGGTAATTCATTGATTGGGAAAAGAAACGCAATATAATGCATAAAGAGTTAGGAAATTAACAATGCCCTGAAAATAAATTGTATTAATCATAATACTATTTGCGTGCACTTACAAATACATATGTACATATATTATATACATTATGTGAGATAAATATAACGGTTCTATAATGGTTTACTTTAGTCCAAAAATGCCTTTTGAAATTGACAACCAGCCAGGCCTCCATGTGGATCTGCAGACCCCACTGGGTCCCTTGTTGGTAACGACTGTTCCATGCTTTGGATCCTTTGCTTCACTATTTAAACCTCTTAGACCAGAAAGTATGTATTTCTAAGCCAGGTTTTAATGTTGAGAAAAGAAAGAGTCCTATGAGATTAAAGGCAGACAAATTAAAAAAAATAAAATAAGGGTCTGCACCATGGGGAAAGCAGGATGCATTAGAACACAGAGTGGCCACAACAGAAAGCCAGTCCTAGCAGGCGAGTTTCTAAAGCAGATGCAAAAGAGACTCCCAAATGCTAATACAAAATAGAAAAGATCGCTGGGAGATTGTGCAAAAACACAATAACAATTTGCATTAAATCATCAGCTGTTTTCAGCACAGATGGGAAAAGCCTGTTACAAAATGTTGTAAGACATTTGCGGCGGGTTTCAAGCTGGACAGGCATTAAAAACATTCTTAAGCTTTTCACGTTGGAATAAAAATGTAAATCATTTTTAGTCAGGAGTTCTTCTTTACCTATCCTTTTTTCTTTGTATTTGATTTTATTTTTAGTAAAGAGATGACATACTAATGGCCAAGGGGAAACGATCCATTTACAGAGTTGGGTAGATAAAATTTATCTTCAAAGAGGCAGAATATTAATTATGCATAGGAAGAAACTTTTACTCTGAGACATTCCCAATGAAACCAGTGGCTTATTTCACTCCAGATCCTAATCAAACACAGTCACAGCATCTGGAGAGAAACACAGGAGGTTACTGGGTGTGT
The DNA here is from genome assembly GCF_026419965.1 of Kogia breviceps. NCBI lineage: Eukaryota > Metazoa > Chordata > Mammalia > Artiodactyla > Physeteridae > Kogia > Kogia breviceps. The sequence continues at coordinate 171,116,466 of NC_081312.1, forward strand.
TTCAGGGCAGGGGGCAGGGTCGGGCGGCTCAGAAGGATGGGACACCTCCTCCAGGAGGCTCTCCGGGGTTTGCCCGCAGCTTCACCGTACAGCTGTGTCCATCCTCTGCTCCTTTAAATGGGCTGTGGGGTTGTGAAGCAGGAGCCAGCAGCTGATGCTCCAGGGCCCACTCCTCTGATCCGTGGCCCTGGAGAAGAGACGCAGAGAGCCACAGACTTCACGTCTGGAAGAACCGTCTGGCCCAAGGAAACGAGTTTCCAATAACGGATCCAGCTGAACGAGACACTTCCCTTGGCTCCAGCTCTCCTTCCCGTAAGCCAGGAAATGTTCTCTCTATTCATTAGGGGATGGCTCTTCAGGGACTTCTAATCTCTGATTGGCTACTTCATACACTGTGGTAGTATCTTCCGCTGCCCATCTGAAGTCCTTTTAGGGTTCCCTCTGGATTAATTGAAAGACATGGATATCCTGTTTGTGTGATCTATTCAAGGTAATTGTAAGGCCACGAAGAGACCAATATTGATTTTTAAAGAAGATGCCACTTTACAAGGCATGAAATGGACAATGTGTAATGTGGAGTCAGTTTAGGGAAAGTCATTCATTCATTCACTCACTCGTTTGTAGTTCCCACTGTGTGCCGAGTTCTGGGTTAGATTCTGGGAACACTCCAGCGAGTAGCACAGTCTTATTCTAATGGGGGCTTACTGATACCAGTCAGAGGGTGAAACTAGCATGCGGAGAACGAAAGAGCGTTAGGGAATAGAGAATGAAAGGAGACAGGGATCTTCTGTTTCAGGAGATCACAGCTGAGCAGAGGTCTGAAGGGGCGAGGGAGCCCTGGGGCTGTCTGAAGGAAGAGCCTGCCTGGGAGAAGCATCCATAAGTGCAAGCGTGAGGCCACCGTGTGCCTGGTGTGTCGCAGAGCAGTCAGGAAGCCGGGCTTACGATTTGTCAGGTGACTGGGCTGGGGAAGAGGAGGGTAGTGATCGGAGCTGGATGAGGAGGAAGTGAGGGCTGGAGTCAGGCGAGGACAAGAAGTGATACCGGGCCCGCGGGGCCAAAGGATGGCTGGAGCTGGGGATTAGAGCTGGTGAGTGGGTGATCCGAGGAGCGATTGTGGAGGGGTATGGAGGGTGTGTCCACGGGAGAAGGTGGCCCATGTGAGACGGTCAGGCACCGAGAGACCAGTATGGCAGAAGGAATCTTCTTCGTGGGTGTTGAAATCAATCACAGCAACGAAGATGGTTGCAAGACAGTAGCTCAGGTGCTAACATCGTCACAAGATGGAGGTCTGGTAGAAACCTGCCACCAAGAGTGGAATAGCACATATTGTAGCCAATTCGCAGCTGCAAAGAATTGGGGGAGGGGGGTTGGGGAGAAAGGAGGAGGAATGCCCTGGAGCATCAGCAGGAGGGAGAGGGACACCTCACCCACGGCCAAGCCCGACACATGCACGGTGTTAGGGGAAAACAGCCACCCCTGGGAAGGCCGTGGGATCGACAGGAGGAAGAAGTGGTGGGGATGGAGAAAGCCCTCCGGGGATGTCAGACAACGTTAGGAGAACAACCCAGACCTCTTGGGCGTCTTCTGATGAAGTGAAAGGGGGTGCAGAGCAAGATAAAGTTCTGTGGTCTCTGAGTGGGAGGTAGAAACTCAGTTCTAACCATTGCCTACTTCTCAGATGCCAGAAAGCAGGAGTCTAGCAAAGTGTTAACGGTCCCCTTTGCCTAGGAGTGTGCTGCTATGACTTTGCATCTCAGCAGCTGAAATGCCCAAACCCGCTTGATGACAATAGACGTATCCATCCATCCATCCATCCATCCATCCATCCACCCATCCAAGGGCTGATATATACCAGACAATGTGCCGTCACTGGGCATTCAGTGATCAACTAAAGAGACATAGATATTCTCATTAAAACTACAGTCCAAAGGCAGAAGCAAACACTAACTAAATAAACACACTAATAGATGTAGTACGTTAAGCTATGACAAGGGCTCTCAAAAGCAAGTTGCTATGAGAGAAAAACAGGAGGAGGGGACATAATTACAATGGGGACAGTGAAAGGTCTAGTGAGTTGAGACCTGAAGGATCCTGCAAACCTAACAATTTGGCAAAATATCAAGAACCTGGAAACTTCATAACCTATGGTGTTGAGGTTTCGTTTTCTAAAATGGAACTAACGAAACAACCCAAAAGGTGGACGGATTTATACCCAAAGCAGTTTAAAAAAATTGTTTGTTACAAAAATTGGACCTAAACATGCAAAAATAAGAAAACGGTTAAGTAAATCACGGCATATGATGTACTCGTATATTGACAGTTATTAAAGTGAATATAGCATGTATATATAGGAGGTTAATTTTTTCTCAGTAAATCACTGCATGCGGATCATGGAAGCTCTAACACATGAAGATCTCTGATACACTTTACTACGTCACTTAGTATTAAGAGTAATAATCAAACTTGGAAATACTGTTGACGTGGAATGATAAAAGTGTGCCACATTTTAATCCCTTCCTTTTCTTTTTATGACGCTCTTATTGTACCGTAATATGTAACAAGAAGCCCCAGAGAAAGAAGAGGGCTTCAACCAGGTGACTTTTGACAAGACTTTGAGTTTTGTTGTTTATGGACTGAGAATAGTAGAGAGTTGTATGGCCTCTGTACCTCACACAGCTGCTCTCACGGGTCCTTAAGTTCTTGCCAGTGAGTTTAAAGCCCTTGAATGTTTCAAGTGGCTCCTGCCTCAATTTTTTACCATGTAACCATCCCATGTTCTCTGGGTAAGTGTCATGGATCAAAATTATTTTGACCCCTCTTCAAATCTGCTTGCTGCGTGGGAATTCGTTGGTATTGACCAGTGACTTAAGCTAAAGAAATTAATAGAGAAACTACCTTCCACTGAGCGTGTGTGAGAATTTTATTTTTTTTCCTCAAAAAAAAAAAAAAAAAGCTGCATGCAACAAAGAGGAGCCCGAGAAGTTTTCTAAACCCTCAGGTTGGTCCAACAAGAAAAGCCTTACAGCCTGTTTCCTTCATCACTTATTCAGTACCTGGAACAAGCTTACATCTCTTACAATGATGAACTCTTGGCCTGATTTTTTCTGACTGGCCTTTATCAACAGATTTTAAAGTTTAATCAGGAAAAGAATTGTTTAAAAGCTTAGCTTTTACAAATACCGGACGTTAAGAGCTCTCACTTAGCTACGGAGTGATATTCAGGACGGACAGTGAGATCCTAGAGGGGGAAGAGCATCGGACGTTCTCTACGGGGTGGGGACCGCCCTAGGATCTCTCTCCTCCCATTCATGGCTCAAATCACGACTTTTCCAGAATGCGTCCACCAGACGACTACTTTGCACTAGAGCTCGTATTGAGGGTGAGCCAGAGACACCGAGAAATCACGTAACATACTGGGAAGTTTAGGTACAAGTTTTCCAGCCCATCCTTGGGAGGATGATGAGGGTGGAATGAGTAGCAGGTGGCTTTTGAATCCTGAAATGACAAGACGCTAAGGCGTCTGGAGCCATCTGATTAGTATTTAATAACGCTGGCCATTAGGAGACCGTCAAAGATTCATGATCTGCTCAGGAGTGCCAACTTTCCTTTTGAAACTTGGAGAGACTGGCGAAAATGTTGGCTTTGGCAGATGGGCTCTTGGCATGCGTGAGTATCGATCGCCCTTGCAGGGTAGGAAAGGCTACTGTCTCCCTGATTAAAAGTTTCTTACAAAGGAGAACACGAGGTGGTCCGCGTCGTTAATAGCCTACATTTGAGAGAGCTCCACATGAAGGAGTGTCTGTCGCCAGGGTGTCCATCCGACTTTAATGGATCTGACAGCGTTCCTTTTCCCTTTCAGATGCTGTGTCCTTCTTTAGTCCGACTCCATCATCGTGCCTCTTCCCTTTGCCCATTTTCTCTATAAACCTTTCTTTGCTGAGATCTATGGTTTCTCATGTGAAAATGGGACCCTCAGTTGGAAAAAAAAACTCACGAATACTAAGACTTTTAGGGACACGCATGTTAAATCCCATTTCGGTGAATCTGAAGGTGAGATACTGCAACACCTTGCAAAGTGATCCATCCACGCTGCAGGACTCGAGTCCATTCAAATCCAGATGAGACTTTGGCCCATTGTTTTAAAAAAACAGCTGGATCCCTTCAAGACCCTAGAGGTGCACCCTGAATCCTTGGTCTTGGGTGAGCCCTGAGGCCCGATTCTGATGTTTAAATCTCCACGTTGATCTTTTCACCCAGTTAACCTCAAGGATTTGTTTAATCCCAGCATTGTGTTTCAGGCTTATTTCTGGCTTCGGTTTACGTCTCCTCTATGCAAGCCCTCTTTGGTGACGCAGCCTCCACTGTCTTTTGGTTTGACCAAGCAGCTCAGCTGCATCTCTCCAAACGGGTTCCAGGCTTGGATCACCCTTTGCTGTCCCCAGATGACACCCAGGACGCTACATCCATCACCTCTGATAGGTTAACTTCGTGAAATTAATTGACCACGAAAGTAACCTGGCTTCTTTCTCAGAGTAGACACTCAATAAATGTTTGTTGAGTGAATGCTTCGCCTGAAACTTTATTTAAAGGACTTGAAGTTTTTGCTGTAGTGTCTTTCTGACTTCCCTTTTGGCACTTAAAGCAAGCATGCAGTGTTTCTGTAACCAATGAGCGAGAGACAAGAGAGAGACGGAGCAAGGTCTAAGAAAACAGACGTAGGTATGTTTGAAGTAGAAAAATTTTTTAAAGGCAAATACTCCTAGACTCTTGAGTGACTTTGAGAGTTATTTCTAATGAAATTTGACATGTTTTAATAAAATTCAGTGGATGGAGTATTGACCCCCACCTTCATCCTTGAAATGTTGGTGTTCCTCTGGGATATGTCCTGGGCCCTCTTCTCTTCTCTCTTTTGTCCCCTTCCTGTTCATCCCTTCTACTGCCACCTGTACGTTGAAGACACCCGGCCCCCATGTCCCTGGGACCCTCACTTCTCCCGTGGTCTTCGCTCTGCTTTGCTCTTGTCTGCGGCACTGAGGAGCCACTGCCTCTGCTGCTGGCACCCTCTCGGGGTCTACCAGTGCCTGTGCCCGAGGCCCTGGTCTCTGGGGGCCCTCAACCTCCCATTGAGGCTCACTGTCCCTCCCCATTGCCCCCCATTCTTGTTTGTGACACAAATCAGTGCAGTGTCGAGGGGCATGGGCTCAAGTCAGCTGCCCTGGGTTTGGATCCCAGCTTTGCCACTTACTCACTGGATAATCTTGGCTTTTAACTCCTGCAAGCCTCAGTGTTCCCATCAGTGAAATGGGGACAGTACCCCATCTCAGTACCTACCAGATAGGGTTGTTAAGACGATTTATCAATAACACAACTGCATAGTCCCATGCTTAGGACCTAAGTGCCCCCCAAATGGTAGTAGTTTTTCTTCTTCACAGATTCCTTTGTGAGAGTATCTCCTTCAGTTTTTCCTGGCAGCCCCCTTCTATCCATGGGGCTCAGAGGGAGTTTGCAGGGATGTTCAGAAAACTGGATCTTAAACAGTCACTGGGCTCTTCACCCTCCACCCACTGGTCCCTCTCCTGTTCCCTCCTCTCCTCCAGAAGATGCCTTTTTTTTTAAACATCTTTATTGGAGTATAATTGCTTTACAATGGTGTGTTAGTTTCTGCTTTACAGCAAAGCGAATCAGTTATACATATACATATGTCCCCATATCTCTTCCCTCTTGCGTCTCCCTCCCACCCTCCCTATCCCACCCCTCTAGGTGGTCACACAGCACCGAGCTGATCTCCCTGCGCTATGTGGCTGCTTCCCACTAGCTAGCTATTTTACGTTTGGTAGTGTATATATGTCCATGCCACTCTCTCACTTCGTCACAGCTTACCCTTCCCCCTCCCCATATCCTCAAGTTCATTCTCTAGTAGGTCTGTGTCTTTATTCCCATCTTGCCCCTAGGTTCTTCACGACCATTTTTTTTCTTTCTTTTTTTTTTTTTTAGATTCCATATATATGTGTTAGCTTACAGTGGTGGGAATGTAAATTGATACAGCCACTATGGAGACCAGCATGGAGGTTCCTTAAAAAACTAAAAATAGAACTACCATACGACCCAGCAATCCCACTACTGGGCATATACCCTGAGAAAACCACAATTCAAAAAGAGTCATGTACCACAATGTTCATTGCAGCTCTATTTACAATAGCCAGGACATGGAAGCAACCTAAGTGTCCATCATCGGATGAACGGATAAAGAAGATGTGGCACATATATACAATGGAATATGACTCGCCATAAAAAGAAACGAAATTGAGTTATTTGTAGTGAGGTGGATGGACCTCGAGTCTGTCATACAGACTGAAGTAAGTCACAAAGAGAAAAACAGCAGATGTCTTTTATAGACACTGACTGTTGGAAGCTCTGGTGTCCGATTCATCGCATGCTCAGAGCTCGTGCATCCAGGCTGGGACCCCGCACCCGGCAATCTTCCCAGTGTTATGGATTCGACTCTTCCCCGAGGAGCAGAGGCCGCCACTACTGTCCTCCAAAGAGCTAGCTCACCTTGCCCGGCCTGCGGATGAGTGATAGACCCTTGCTTCCTGACGGCTGGGTGGAGACTTTCAGGATATTTACTACAACTTCTCTTTGGGTCTGTTACTCTTCGGAGGGCCTTTCCCAACATGTTTATACAGTAGTTGTTTAAATAACTCCGAAGTCATAATTTGTTTTTGAAGCTTATTATTCTGCTTAAGTTCCTTGAATTATTAAGATGATCTGGTTTCTTGGGAAGTAGTTGTGTTTTAGAGGAATTTAATTGTCTACTGCAGGGGACGGTTGGATACTGTCTGGGGGTGGGGGGACTCCCCCCCTCCAAAAAAAAACCCTATTAAGTCTACTCGTTCCTTAATTTTCCTCATTCAGCTGCTCAGTCCCAGGTAAGAATACGTGTCCATTACGCAGCTTGCACAGATGTTGCAAGAATTCTCAAACGGCCCCTTCTTGCCTTCGTTTTTGTTCTGTTTCTCTTGCAGTGAGGAGGGCCCATCGGAGAACACAGAAACCCGTAGAAGGAACGTCCACCTGGTGGACACACCGGGGCTGAGGAACACAGTGAACAGTCCCTGCTGGTCAGGACCAGGCCGTCCTATGGCCATAGGGTGACTTGCTAGATTATTCGGTGCCATCTGCACTGGGAGCTTCTGGTTGGGACTGCAGCCTGAAGCCAGACCGGAATCAGCGTTATCAAGTCACCCTGCAGCTCAAGGGCCCCACGGAGCCTCATGGCCTGTGACAAAATGTTCGACTTCCTTAGCTTGACTTCAAGGCTCTCCATGACCCAGACGCACCTTTCTGGCCTTTTCTCCTTTAGGTCACATCTCTAACTTGCCCCTCCCATCCAACTGCATCCCTCCTTCCTGTCTGATCTGGGTCCACGACGTTCCCTGGACTAAAAGGTCTCCCTCCGCCCTGCCCTCGCCACAGGCCATTCTGCCTGCCCGGATGCAGCTCGCCCCTCAACGTCTAACTCAATTCCTGTCTCCTTCCCGTAAAACTTTCCCCCAGCTGCTCTGTGATCTCTCTCCACACACACCTCTTCGATTACATGTGCTGCCCACTGAGCGCTTCTCACGTTTGGCGTCTCATCGTTGGTCATGCCTGTGGGTGCTCACGTCTTACCGGTCTCCCTGGTCTGCCCGCTTCCCCGGGGACGAAGCTTGCACTCTGTGTTTCTGTGTTTTCTCCATGGGCCTCCTCTTCTGGCAGCTTCCCTGCAATGTTCTTGATTCATTGATCAACTTAAAGCAAGTCCAGACTCTTTGGGAAACTTGCAGCTCGTCCATCCTGTAATTCCCTGCCTAACCGCAGTGCAGAAAGGCAACACGATGGAATCCATGTCACTCTGAATGAGGGCGGAGAACTAGTTCAGATCAGTTCAGCAGGCACTGAGCACGTGCTATGGGCTGCACATGGTGCCAGATATCTTTTTTAAAAGATACATTGGCTGCGTAATATTCCATTGTGTATGTATTGTGTATGTATTACTCAGCCATAAAAAAGGATGAAATAATGCCATTTGCAGCAACATGGATGGACCTAGAGATTATCCTACTAAGTGAAGGAAGTCAGACAGAGAAAGACAAATATCATGTGTTATCACTTACATGTGGAAACTAAAAAAATGATACAAAGTAACTTATTTACAAAACAGATATAGACTCACAGATACAGAAAACAAACATATGGTTACCAAAGGGGAAAGGGGAGGAGGAATAAATTAGGAGTTTGGGATTAAAATATACACACTTGGACTTCCCTGGTGGCACAGTGGTTGAGAGTCCGCCTGCCGATGCAGGGGACGCAGGTTCGTGCCCCGGTCTGGGAGGATCCCACGTGCCCCGGAGTGGCTGGGCCCGTGAGCCGTGGCCGCTGAGCCTGCGCGTCCGGAGCCTGTGCTCCACAATGGGAGAGGCCACAACAGTGAGAGGCCCGCGTACCACAAAAAAAAAAAAAAAAAGATAAAATATACACACTACTATATATAAAATATAGATAACCAGCAAGGACCTACTGTATAGCACAGGGAACTGTACTCAATATCTTGTAATAACCTATAAGAATCTGAAAAAGAATATCTATATATGTATAACTGAATCCGTTTGCTGTACACTTGAAACTAACACAACATTGTAAATTAACTATACTTCAATTAAAAATAGAAGATATACTGGGTGCAGCTTTTCCCTTCAAACAGCCCACTGTTTAGGAGACATTTCCGACATGAAAGAATTAGGAAACACTTAGCCCCGAATAAGAGGCCATATCCGTTCAAGTGCTAAATGGATTGAACTCCAAAATCCAGACGAGTGAAAGAGGTAGCAAGTGGTGTGGGTTCCAGGATGCGGGGGAGCAGAGAAGGGAACCTCAGAGGGCCCTAGGGAGGAGCCCGATGTTTCAGGGGGTAAGACAGGACTGGCGATGCTTTCCACCAGAGGGACATCAAATACCTCAAAACACAGGGTGGGGAAAAGAAAATGATTGAGCGCACGTTGTACAGCAGGCGTCACGGAGATGCCAACTCATTTATTCCCCATGTCCCTGCAAGGCTCACCTTATCTTCCTATCACAGAGGAAGAGTCACCAGGAGAGGTTGAGTAACTTGCCCAATACACGGGCAGTACTGGTAGCCTGGCTCTGGTTCAGCCCATTACCAGGGAGTCGGTGCTGAGTGAGGAGCCAGAGCTGAGGGAGGGAATGCCCTCTCTGGAGCAGCCCCCTTCCCCACCCCTCCATGTCCAGGACCTACTCGTCTCTTCTCCTAAGTTGCAGCTCAGAAGGGAGGGAGTGTTCAACTTAGGAAAGAGACCTGTTCTCAGCCACTTCTACCATAGCTCCCCCATGATCCGCACGGCCTGGTGTTCACTCCCTGTGTGATGCCCCCTTCCCCTCCCCCTCCCCCCGTCTGCGAGCTGCACCCGGTGACAAGTTTCGGTGAATACATTACAGCAAAAGTGATGGGCTTTTCCACGACTAGGTTATAACAAACGGTAACTTCAGTCCTGCTGGCGCTCTTTCTCTTTGGCTTTCCTCGTGCATTCCCTCTGGTAAGACAAATTGCCATATGGAGGGGCCCACAGGGCAAGGAACCGAGGGCCTCCTTGGTCCAGCGTGTGAGGAATGGATGCTGCCAGCAGCCATGTGTTGGAGCAGATCCTTCCCCAGTTGAGCTCTCAGATGATACTGCAGCCTCAGCCAAAATGATTGCAGACTCGTGAGAGACCCCTAAACAGACAACACAGCCAAGTCTTACCTGGATCTGTGACCAACAGAGACAATGAGATAATAAATAGTGTTTGGGAGTAATTTGTTATGGGATAATATTTAAGTAATATAAGACCCCTTCTGAATGTGGTCTCTCCTATGGCTGAAGTCTGACCTGTCATTAGAAACCTCTACCATTGGTCACTTCAATTGAATTAGACAGTTAAAAAAATACTATCTGAATGGCATGCCAATCCATACGTCTGACTGGATTGCCTGGTCCCAGCAGGTGCTTACATGAGGGAGGCTGAAAATTCTAACACTTTCTTCCATTATCAGAAATTCTGGAAAGAGGCTAGAGAATCTGCATTTATAAAACCACATCATGTGCAGCAATATTCTATTTTGGTCTGGATGGTAGTTGCTTCATGAAAATGTATTAAGCTGTACAGCTATGCTTTGTGTGTTTTTTTCTGTACTTACCTTATATTTCAATAAAAAGTTTACTTTAAAAAGTGTTGCTGGTTGATGGTAAGGGGCACACGTTTGAGATCCATCAAGCTGCATAATTATGATTTAAAAGGAGCAGATAATAATCATAGCTTGTATTTATTCTTAGGCCGGTCTAAGTGCTTTAGATACATTAATTCACAACAGCCCGAAGAGGTCGATGCTATCTATTATGGTACCCATTTTACAGGTGTGAGAAACTGAGCATAGAGAGGTTTATTATTTATCCAAAGTCACACAGCTAGCGAGCGGTAGAGCCAGGATTCAGACCGAGGTGGTGTGGCTCTCCGTAGAGCCAATGCTCTCAACCAGACAAAATCAGAGACTGGACCACCCTTTCTCAGGCTCCCTTGGCCTTGATTCTACCGGGTTCTCTGTCGTGCTGCTGCCTCAGTGCAGCTCTCTGAAAGGCCACGCAGACGAGTGGGGCAGCTTTCTGCAGGCCTGTGCCTGTTGACAGAGCCCACACCGTCCCCTCCCTGCTTCTGGTGGAGGAGGGCTGGACGGCCACCTCCAGCGGTTTTCTGTTCCTTGTCCAGGACCAGCTCCAGACACCAGCGCTCTACCCCTTCCCTCTGCACCACCCAACCTCGGCGAAGAAAGGTAACGCATCTCTTGGTGTCATCTTCTCTCAGCCACGGTGAGTCACAGGCCCACAGAGGGTTTCCTCTCTTTCACAGGGATGTCTTGAGGGCAGAGGCGGGTTCACAGGGCTGCTCAAAGAGCTTCCGTTCCAGGCCCCTCCCTTGCAAGGCCCCTTCTGAGAAGACCTTGTGCCTTCTGGGAGAGTCATAACTTTCTATTCTTTTCCTAGAGCTCCCCTGACTGTGTGAGTCTCACACCCTAGTTTCAAGGCCTAGATGTGTCCCCGCTCCAGGGGCCCTTCCAGGCATTGCCTCCAAAATGAAAACTCTTGTTCTGCTCCTCTTCAGCCTAGCTCTCGGGGACTTGGTGACGAGCCCTTAAGTGCTGTTCTCTCTGCCCTGGTCTCTCCCACTCACTGGGACGGCGTGCTCTATCCTGGCGTCCACTTTTCCTGGGTTGTGAGACCCAGGTATCAAATTCCCTTTTCCTTCCAGCCTAGAACAACAGGTAAGGCCCCTCTCACCCTGGTTCCCAGAACACAGTCAGATCCCCTTGCTGGAGCAAGGAAACCAGACCCCAGACTTCGCCTCCCTCCCCTGACACCCTCCCCCACCCCATGGATCCCCATCTCTGGCCTTCCAGGGGCCGTGAGCTCATGTTCTTACAATGCAGCCCACATCCCACGTATTAGGATGCAAGAAGCACCGTAATTACCTCTGCAGCTGATTTAAGCTTCCAGGTTACACACAAAATGTTGGGAGCTTGCGGGAAGGGACTCTACTATGGTTATCTAGAATGCACATTGTGGGGGAATCTTGTGATAAAGGTATAAAGAAAATCATTTTTTTTCTGCCCTGGACTTTGGCCAGGAGAAATGTCGAGAAATACTTTTGTGAATAACCATTCACAGATTTCAACAATTGTTCACTCTTGATGCTAAAGTCTCTGTGCATGAATGATTTTCTCATTTTTATGCAGAATTTTCCCACATGTTTGTTGACTAAAATATTACTAATCTAATTTCCTATTAAAAAACTCATTTCCAGCATCGCAGAGCTGAAAGGTGCTACCAACCATTTATTCTTCAATTTACATACAACAAATCCTGTAATGTGATGGGGGCTTTTACACAAGGGTGGCTGCAAGCAATTACATGGGCAAAAAAATATTTTAGTCCAGAGCTGTGTGCTGTGTTAATTTCATCTGTTGAACTCCCTTGAGATTTCTCCTATTGTTAAACTGCCTGTTGATGTGGATTTAGAGAGCAAACTCCACCAAGTACAGCAATTCAATGTTATAATGCTGTTTGTGCTCTAATATTTTCCTTTTAATTATAATTTGGGAAATTGGGGTTTATTAGAAAAAAAGAAGGCATCAGACTGGAATAATTTATTCCATTTTTCTCCACTCAGCACCATGACAAAGTGGAACATTTTCCAGGTGAAATATTGATTTGGAAAGGCCTGGAAAAATTCTTGATGTCACAACAGGGCTCTGGGGTGGACTGGATCTCATGATCCCTGGCATGGAAGGAGCATGGGGTCTGGACTGCTGGCCTGGGGGCGCTGTGGCTATTGGGAAGCGTCCAGGGGGATATTTCAGAAGCTAACTCCAGGTCATGCGGAATTATAGACTCAGATCCTACAGACTCAGGTGTGGTCAGGCTAGTGGATCCCATCTGTCCGTCCATCTCTCCAACCATTCTTCCATCCATTCATCCATCCTTTATTGAATGTTAGGCATATATTATGTCCCTACTTTTGTATCTATTTTGTATCTATTTTAGGAGATGCAAAGTGAATATTTAAAATTCTTTCATTTAGTCACTCAACAAACACTCACTGAGCATCTATGTTCCTGGTGCTATGGTATGTGCCAAGGACACAAAAGTGAAAGTTGGAGCCCTGCTCTCAGTACCACACAAACCAATCAATCCTTACAAAATACCTTAATGAGTGTTATCATAGAGGGACGGGGGCACACTAAATAGAGTGGGGGAGGGGGAGGGGAGGAGTGGTGGCCAAGAAACCTTTCCAGAGACGGTGTTAGATGCTCAAAGGATAAAGAGGAGGTCGTTCCCAGAAGAGTAAAAGACATATATGTTTTTAAAACAGCTTTACTGAGGCACAATTGACATACAATAAACTGCACATATTGAAAGGATGTAATTGATAAGCTTTGTCCTGTGTTTACACCTGTGAAATCACCATCACAGTAAAGATAAGGAACATACCCGTTAGCCCCAAATTTCCTCGTGCCCCTTTGCAGCCCCTCCCTGCTGTCTACTTCAGCCACAGGAAACCACTGATACTTTCTGTCAATACAGATTAGTCTGAATTTTCTAGACTTTGATATAAGTGAAATTACGTAGTACGTATTCTTTTTTGTCTGGCTTTTTTCACTCGGCACAATTATTTTGAGATTCATCCATACCATTGTATGCACGAATGGTTCCGTCTTTTTTTGTTTTCCTGGGTGCTATTCCATTGACTGGATTTACCATCGTCTATTTATTTACCTGTGGATGGACACTGGCATGTTTCCAGGTTTGGCTGTTATAAATAAAGCTGCTGTGAACATTCAGGCACAAGTCTTTGTACGGTAGTAGCTTTCTTTTCCTTTGGGAAAATACCTGGGGGTACAATGGCTGGATCTTATGGTGGGTATGTGCTTAACTTTTTAAGAAACTGCCAAGCCCCAATGTTCGAAGCAGCATTATTTACAGTAGCAAATATATGGAAGTAACCTAAATGTCCATTGGCAGATGAATGGATAAAAATGTGTATATGTATACAATGGAAGGAAATTCTGCCCTTTGCAACAACATGGATGGACCCAGAAGGTATTATGCTCAGTGCACTAAGTCAGACAAACAAAGACAAATACTGTATGCTATCACTTATATGTGGAATCTAAAAGATAAAATGAATGACTATAACAATATAGAAACAGCCTCTGATAATAGAGAACAAACTAGTGGTTACCGGCGTGGTGGGAAGTTCAGATAGGGGCGGGGGATTAAGAGATACAAACTATTCTGTACAAAATAAATAAGCTGCAAGGATATATTGTACAGCACAGGGAAAATAGCCAAGATTTTATAGTAACTTAAAATGGAGTATAATCTATAAAAATATTGAATCACTATGTTGTACACCCGAAACTAATATAATATTGTTTAGCATAATCAGCTATACTTCGGTAGGAAAAAAAAAGAAAGAAACTTGCCAAGCTGTTTCCAAAGTGTTTGTACCGCTTTAACCCCCCACTAGCAGTGTAGGGGAGTCTAGTTCTTCTACATCCTCGTAAAAGGCATTACACCTTTCGTCTGTCATTGAGTGCAAAGGGTCCCGAGGCTCCAAGACGTAAGTGCCTGGAGCTGTCAGTCACAGAAGGTCCCGCCCACCCTCCTCTGCCTAACCATCAGTGTACCTGGCTCATTTCAGAACAAGAGCAGCCTCGGTGGCTCGTGCTGGAGGCCTGGCGGAGGGCACTGGCCGTGATGCAGTCTCACAAAGTGGAGACCAGGCTGGTGCTTTTGTTAACCAGCCCTTCCTCGAAATGCTGGTGCCCTACAGACACTGCGCCTTCACGGTTTTTCCTCATGGGAGGTTTCCACGGTGTCTACCTTGAAGGACCCCAAGTCCTGCCCAAATGGATGTGACTAGCCGTGAGGAGGAGTATGGAAAACAGCTCCATGAAGCCCTAAAGCATCTTTCCCTGTGCGCTGGTCAGCCACCCACCTTGCTTTGTCCTGAACCCACCGCAGAGTCACACCCCAGGCCCCAGGGGAGCGGGCAGGCGCATAAAGGACTCCTGCTACGTCCCTTTGACCAGCCTTTACTTCACAGACCTTTTTAAGCTAATTTTTCCTGACATTTCCAATAGGCCTTTGAAAACGCGGTGATTGAGAGAGCAAACGTGTGCTCCGTAACGTGCCTCCAAAGCAGGGGGGGGTTATTACAGCGAATCTGTACCCTCCGCCTCGGGCCTGAATCATCGGGGCAACGAACGGCTAAGAAGGTTAAGAAGCAAATGCTGGCAGGCGGGATGTGTGTGTCCAGAGAACGCGGTGGTCTGATCGGCCAACCAAGTGGGCGTGAGTTTTCCAACACTGACCTGGGAGCAGTATTCCTCCTCGTCTTTTCACAACCGCCCAGAGCAACGCAAATCAGTCTTTGGCCTTCTCGCCACAGTCCTCTGGCTTCCTTCTTCTGGGGAATCTGGATTCAATTTGTGTTTTTGTGTTTGTACCCCAAGGTCTCCAGGGATTAGGTTTATGGGAAATATGCTAACAGAGGAAATCGGCAAAATGAAAGTCGATGTTTGCTATCACACATTCCCGTGGTGAGCTGGCCTTTGGAAATTGGTATGTTGGCCTGGCAGGCCAGGTCGCAGACGTTGGGGAAAGTGGCTCCAACCATTCCTTGCCCAGAAGCAAGCTAGGGACACAAGAGAAGCATGGTCTGTGATTCCAGATCAAGCCCAGAAGCCCAGGGGTGGCATAGGGAAGACAAGTGACCAAATAGGCCGATATTGCCTGAAGTAGCTATGGTTTCTAAATTTTGTGGGTATTTTGGGGGTCAAATTCCCCAAGATCTGCCTTAAAGGGGGTCTCATCCCCCTGGAAAATGTTCCTGTATTTTTTCATGTCTAGACGCAGCGAGGAAGAGAAGGCGTTGGTGAAACTCATGGGGACAAAACGGTAGCAAAACGGTAGCACTGGAAAAGAACTCGGTGACCCTCATCCAAACTCCTGATCAATTGAAGCGCAGGAAGAGGGGCTCAGTGATTCTCTTGAGCTGGTTGATTTGCAAACTACGTGTATAAGCTGTGGCTATAAATAGCTCTGGGGTAAAAGCAAATCCACCATCAAAGAGAATCATGACACACGGTGGGGGGGGGGGGGCGCATCCCAACAGAACGCTCTGCCCTAAAGGGAAGGCCTGAAGATTCTACACCATTTTCATGAGAATATGGCGCTCTGTGCTGATTTTGGAAGGCAGCCGCCACTTTGTTCACCTGCTCTGTACCTTTCGGTTCCTGCATCTTCAGCACTTGGCTTGTCGCGACCCCATTTCTACCCCCCAGCTCCTTTTATCCATAAACGTGTGGAGCTTCCACTGTTCGAGGAGCATTGTCTTTGCATCTTTTCCGATACTGTTCTTGCTGCTTGCTCCATATGCTTTCGCAGTTCAGACAGCTGATGAGCACATCCCGTATTTTTTGAGGTGGATGTCACTGACCAACAGAGACATTGGCTCGCCCATGGGTCGGTTGTCTTTCAGTGATCCAGTATGATCTGGCTGGGGAGAGGGGCTGCGTTATCTTAAATGTGGTTGTTTAAGGTGCTGTGGGCAGGGCACGCTTTGGGACCGTAACTCCAGCACCGTCGTGTGTGGGGATAGCAGGTTAGTATATCCAGCGTCTTCCCCAAATTTACCGGACGCCAAACCTGTTTGCAGAGTAAGCATACAGTTGCTTCTGGGCGGATGGACCAATCAAAGCCTGGATGGATTCACTGCTGAGGGATAAAATCTAATGTTTCCATCTGTCGGCTAGCTTTGGTTGCTTGTGTTTGGCTCCTAAACATTGCTCAGATTTTCACTCAGTTCTTCCTTTTTCTCATAAAGCAAAAGTTCTTAAAGTGACCAGGAATCTTCATTCACTATCAAGTACCATCTACACGTGAGGCACTGTGCATTGCCCTTAACAGATGACAAAGAACGTTTTGCCTTGTGACCTCAAGGGACAAATGTTGAGTTGTTCTTTTTTTGTAGAAGCTGCATCTTTCTTCAAATAAGATTTGATTTCAAAAGGTAAAAGTCTGTTGGTTTCTCCAAAAAGTCAAATAGACCTACATACTTTAAGAGCTTGAAAGGGACATCTAATCAGCTACAATACATACTAGTATGTTTCATTTCCCATATTTGAGGTCTTCCTATCCTGCTGTCTCCTGGGTATAAGAGTCAAAGGAAGAAGAAGCAGAGAGAGAATTATTCTTCCTATGGCTCTGTGGTGACCTTGGGGGTTTCTGTTCTCATATCCATTCCATCTCAGATGAGGAGGTTAATGCAATCACACCAGTTCCATTCGTCTTGCCAGGTCGACCAGGAAGGTGTCTGAGACCTGATTCTGGCCAGTGAGACATGAGGCGACATCTGTTGGGGGCAGAATCCCAAGAAAGAGAGAGTGGGTCCTTCTGTGTTTCTGGACATGGCCACGTGTGTGTTTGGTAGGGCTGCCACAACAAAGTACCAGACTGCGTAGCTTAAACCGTAGAAGTGTGTTGTCTCACAGAAGTCCAAGCTCAAGGTGTCAGCAATCTTGGTTTCTTCTGAGATCTCTCTCTTTGGCTTGTAGATGGTGCTCTTTTCTCTGTGTCTCTACATGGTCTTCCTTCCGTGCGTCTGTGGCCCAATCTCCTCTTCTTATAATAATGCTAGTCTGGGGCCTTCCCTGGCGGTCCAGTGGTTAAGACTTCACTGTTCAATGCAGGGAGTGTGGGTTCGATCCCTGGTCAGGGAACTAAGATCCCACGTGCTTTGTGGCCAAAAAACCAAAACATAAAACAGAAGCAGTATTGTAACAAATTCAATAAAGACTTTAAAAATGGTCCACATCCAAAAAAAAAAAAATCTTTCAAAAAAAGAACACTAGTCTGATTAGGGCCCATCCTAATGACCTTGTTCTGCCTTAATTACCTTTTTAGAGACCCAATCTCCAGGGCTTCCCTGGTGGCGCAGTGGTCGAGAGTCCACCTGCCGATGAGGGGGACACGGGTTCGTGCCCCGGTCGGGGAGGATCCCACGTGCCGCGGAGCGGCTGGGCCCGTGAGCTATGGCCGCTGCGCCTGCGCGTCCAGAGCCTGTGCTCCGCAACGGGAGAGGCCACAACAGTGAGAGGCCCGCGTACCACACACACACACAAAAAGGACCCAATCTCCAAATACAGTCAAATTCTGGGTCCTGGGGGTTAGGACTTC
Source organism: Kogia breviceps (assembly GCF_026419965.1). NCBI lineage: Eukaryota > Metazoa > Chordata > Mammalia > Artiodactyla > Physeteridae > Kogia > Kogia breviceps. The sequence continues at coordinate 171,134,302 of NC_081312.1, forward strand.
AGCGTACGAATCTGGGGGACACAGTGCAGCCCATGCACTGGGCATGACACGATGCCTGGAGCAGCCGTGGCCGCCTCGCCGCAGCCCCAGGATGGGCCCAGCACAGCCGGCAACAGGAGGCCAGCAGTCGGCGGCCTGAGCTGCCCCCTGTGCTCCCTCCCTCCTTGTGCGATGACAAATCTCCTTATTGTTTTTTTTTGTTTTTTTTGTTTTTTTGCGGTACACGGGCCTCTCCCGTTGCGGAGAGAGTTGTGGCCTCTCCCGTTGCGGAGCACAGGCTCCGGACGCGCAGGCTCAGCGGCCGTGGCTCACGGGCCCAGCCGCTCCGCGGCACGTGGGCTCCTCCCGGACCGGGGCACGAACCCGTGTCCCTTGCATCGGCAGGCGGACTCTCAACCACTGCGCCACCAGGGAAGCCCTTCCTTATTGTTAATCCAGGTGGAGTTGGGGTTTCAGAAGCAGCCTATGGGAGGGACATAAAACCTGAAAAGTGAAAAGATGAGCAATTGGTGTTTGCAAAGCTCCTTTGAAGGGGAGAGAGGAGCACACTTTGTTGCTTCTTCCTTGGGAGGCTTGATTGCTTTCCCCAGCTTGCGAGCACGCACACACACTGCCCAGGCCACTCACCCCTGGCTTCCGGGAAGGGGGCCGGAGTCCTCACCTCCATCCTCAGTCACAGCCCGCGTCTTCCTCCAGCCCTGGCTCCAGGCAGGCAAGAGCCCCATCGTGCCCCCTGAAACACACCTTCGCTGTGCGGCGTCAGGTGAATGGAATCCTGTCCCCTTCTCTTTTTCCTGCCAGGCATCGTCTACACGGAGGGGATAAGCAAAGACTAAGAGGAATTCTCATGCCCCTAAAGCAGAGATCCCGGGCATTTTCAACACACAGAGATGTGGTTGGTGCTACCACAGTAAGAAATCACGAAAACGAGCATAAGCTGTTCTGAAATCACATGGGAGGGATGTGTTAGGAAATCTGGGGTTCAGGGAAGGCTCTTAAACCAAGTGTCTCTGTCCTATTCCGCCCCCCAGAGTGTAGGGTGGCCGAAGAGGGGGAGGGAAATGGGTCTCCTTTGCAGCCCGTGGCTGCACTCAGAATCCCGGTCTGCTCTGTCCCTCCTCTGAGACAGCCAGTGCCAAGTTCATGCCAGGCAAACTTCCCTCAGGATAAGGATGGCTGCCAGCCCTCCAGGGCAGGGAGTCAAGCCGGGGAAGAGCGGGGTTCTGAGAACATCACGTTACACCCTCGAAAATGGTGTTAGGGAAGCACAGGAGGGAGGTGGCTCCAGGAACAGAGAAAGAGTACAAGAGGGCCCGGGATTGTGCCGGGACAATGGGGGCCTTGCAGTGCTCTGTGACACTGCGGGGACTCAGGTCCTTCCGGGTCGGGGCCTCCCGGGCCGCCCACACCAACCCGGCCCCCGTCACTCTTCTCCCGCACCGGTGTCGCTCTCCACCTGGCACCGACCCCCTGAGGGCGCCAGCCACGCCGCGGCTGCGGAGGAGAGCCCCGTGCAGGGTGCTGACCTCGGACACCTCTTCGCATACACGGCAGACCCTGTGTATGGGGAGAAGTCCTGATTCAGAACTCGGAATTTGGACTCTCTGCTAATCAGGTACTTTTCCTCTGGCTGCAAAATAGTTTTGTTTCGGTTGCCAAGAAACCCTTTTCTGATGGACTATGGAGTTGAGTGGCTACAGTACAATAATATGCCATGCAGATGTCGGGAGAATAGCACAGTGCCCAGCTGACAATCGGGCCATTTCTCATGGTGGGCATGTCATACCGCATAAGTGTCTTCCCAGATTTTCCTCACTGGGTGCAGAGGCGCTGATTTGTGATTGCAAACGCAGGATTCCCTCCCCAGGTCTGAGGCATGACCCCTCAGGGAGCTACCTGTGTCTGGAACCCAAGTCAGATTTGTTTTATAGGCTGATATCTTGCAGGCTGTTAGTCTGAGTGAACCAGTCTCCTAATGATCAAATCATTATAATGGCGTATTTGTTTGATGCCGGGCAATGAAATATTGTTACCTCCATTGGGCTGGCTGTCTACTGTGGGCCTGATCTCATAATCTCTGCTTAACAGAAGCCTCCTTGATGCCTTTTGTAGTAAAGAACAGGTACCTGATAGAAGATCCCTTTGGGGAAAGGACTTTCGTGTCATTTAACCAGCTCTGAAAGCCCTGATAAAATTAATGTGTTCTTTTACTTTAGAGACAGACGAGGGTGGGTCATGCATTGTTTGCCAGGCACTTTCCTAGCGAACGGCTACTGTGGGCCACGAGGTGGGTTCATATCTGTTCGCTGAGAAATCAGATACAAGCGCGGGTGGGGTTGAGGTTGTCGATTAGCACGAGGCCTCAAGTAGATGCTTTGTTTCTCACCCTGATGGGCTGAATTTAGTGTTCGAAATGTGGCCCGAATAACATCAAAGTAGTCCAAAAGTTGGCTTTCACACATCTTTTAGTGGATAGAATTGGAGTCTTGTCTATTTTTTTAAAGAGTTATTTCCCCTGCTAGCAGATAGTATTCCATCTGTGACAGCCAGGTTCTTTAAGTGCAAAGCAACAGCAACTCTGCTGACCTTAATCTGAAAAGGAGTTTATTAAAATAATATTGAGTGGCAAATATATCTAAACTATTTGGACAACGAGGGATCCAGAAGAGCCGTTATGAGGGCACCTAAAGGACACCTAAATCCGAATACAGTGGCTTCAACCATTTCCTGTATTTTTATTACTTTGAGATTCAAATGTCAGGAGAGAGTAATTTGTTCAATTGCTCTAAGGGATAGCTCCAGAATTCCGATGTAGAAGGGACTTCTGCACTGTAACGAGCACAGTGCTTGGGGTGATTTTGCAAAGGGGCGTGCGAGGGGGGCAGGTGGAGGTACTTTGGTTGACTTGTAGCATCTGAGTCACTTCTGAGAGCAAAGAATACACACCCACCTCCTGGCCAGCGACAGCATAGTGTACCTTGACTGACAGACCTTCAAGATTGGGGAAAAGCAAACAACAGATTCTTTCCACCCCACCTTCTTTAAGCATGTTGTTGGTAAATTTTTATGACTTAAGCCTCTGACAGTTTCTAGGGCCTAAAAGGGCAGCTGCCCCTTCTTTCTAGAGCAGCACCTTCTGTTTCCATGGCCGTACCATGGGTTGTCTACTCAATGTCCATTTCTAAGCCCCTTCTTTGCTGGCAGAAGCCATTTCTCACAAAAAGTCTTGAAAAAATGCCATGCATTGATTTTGGCATTCTCTCCTGCAGCTGGTCATGTGACCTAATTCTGGCCAATTAGACACAAAGGGAAGTCTGGCTGGGATACAGATTTGATGTTGCAAGCTGTGGCAGCCATTTTGGGATGGTGGGGACAAGACTAAGGTGAGGTCAGTGAGATGGGCAGATTTCAGTCCTCATGGGTCAAGTACAGGAGGGCCACACAGATGCTCAGATGGAGATTCCTTGATGGGTCCCCAAGAGCAGGGGCCAGGGGCAGTCAGCTGCCTCCCCTTCCCCCAGGACCCTATCCCTGAGCAGCTGGCAGGTCCTCACTGCCTGCCTCCTCTGCCGCTTTGAGGGGAGGGATCAGCCAGGGCTGGGGGTTGAGGGAGCTTCTCACGGGAGGGGATATTATGGGCCAAACTCTTGGTGAGGACCTGGCTCATCACTGTCCCAGGGACGTGAGAGGAAGGCCTCAGCATCCCACTTCACCACTCACCATGGCCGACCCTCACCCTGGTCTCTGACTCCAGACCAGAGGGCTTTAACAACTTGGCATTAAATCTCTTTGGCTGTTCATGCAGCCTTGATGTTGGGCTACACAGTGTACTGATCACTGTGATTTTATATATTCCTGGAGCTCGGCTATAGCTTTGTATAAAAGCTCTGGAGACTGGATGGTCTCTGGTTCCCTAGACTAAGTTCCATCTTGGTGATGTGACCAGCAGCCCAGTCCCCTGGGAGCTGGGGACAGGTCGGGGGGTGGCAGCTAAAGCCCTGTTTCTCCCTGCCCTTCTTCTCTAACAGTTGCAACTGCTCCCCAGCTTGCGCTTCTGGATTTCCCTGGTACCTCTGCTCTTTTTTGTCCACAGAATGAATGAGTACTGCTGGGCTAAGAGACCCAAATGCATGGCATAAAAAATTAAGTGTTTATTCACTCATATGAAAGCAGCTCAGAGGCAAGCAGTCCAACACTCAAGCTCCTCCTATCTTTCTGTTTGGCTGTAGGATGACTGAGATCTTCAGCTTTCTAAAATGGCTGCAGGAGCTCCAGCCATTATGTCCACAGTCTAACTGAGAGTAAAGAAAAGGACAAGCAGCTCCAGGGGCGCTCTCCCAGAAAGCCACTTGCATCTCCCTTGCCCCCTCCTAACTGCAAGAGTGGTGGGAAAGACAGACTCTCAGCTGGGCACATCATCACACGAAATAAGCTGGCATGCTTTTGCCACGGCAGAGGGGAGACTGGATGCTGGCCAAGCTCCTGGCACTATCTTCGGCATCTTACTCTTCTTGCCTGTTGACACGGATGCCGACCACTGGCAGGAGGGCAACCTGTGCTCTCTGGCTGCCCCCCATGAGCCCCATGCCACCCTCCTTTCCTTCCTCCTCCACGTTTACAGCTGTGGTCCCTGACCGGCTGCACTGCAGTGGGAAGACCCAGTCCCAGGGCCCAGTCCTCTCCTAAGCCACCTCTCCAATGACAGCTCATTGGCTGTGTGACCAAGACAGAGCCTTGAGCATCTCTGGCCTTAACATACCCGCCTCTGTGACCAGCAGTGCTGGAGGTATTTCTGGGTGTGCCCTGCAGAGCAATGTTTAACGCTGTACAGGATGGCCTTGAGACCTGTCCTCACCAGAAAGGACTTAACTACCTAGGCTTCTGGAGAGGGTCATACAGGTCTGAAATGGCAATAGGTCTGCATGTGGGTCCAGCTGGAAAAGTAAACGTGATGAAAGGAAGCATCTTGGCAATGGAGGTGTCTGTGTTATTGACCTCTCCTTGTGCTTCCCGGAGGTCTGGTGTCCATCAGCACAAGAGATGCATGAGCCACCATCCCCATTCTCACACAGTTGCTGATACTTCTTATTTATTAACCATCAAATATTAATAGTAGTGTAGGTCCCTTTTTGATGGAGTTAAGAAGTTTTCTTTTTTTAAAAAGTATTTTTTAAAGCAAGGATTCCTTTTATTTTTATTTTATTTTATTTTATTTTTTTTTTTTTTTTCGGTACGCGGGCCTCTCACCATTGTGGCCTCTCCCGTTGCGGAGCACAGGCTCCGGACGCGCAGGCTCAGCGGCCATGGCTCACGGGCTTAGTTGCTCCGCGGCATGTGGGATCTTCCCGGACTGGGGCACGAACCCGCGTCCCCTGCATCGGCAGGTGGACTCTCAAACACTGCGCCACAAGGGAAGCCCAAGGATTCCTTTTATTTTATTTATTTATTTTTTTAAACATTATATTATGTTATATTTTATTTTATTTATTTTTCTTTTTGGCTGTGTTGGACCTTTGTTGCTGCGCACGGACTTTCTCTAGTCGCAGTGAGTGGGAGCTACTCTTCCTTGTGGTGCGCGGGCTTCTCACTGCAGTGGCTTCTCTTTTTGTGGAGCACGGGGGGCTCTAGGCATGCAGGCTTCAGTAGTTGCAGCATATGGGCTCAGTAGTCGTGGCTCGCAGGCTCTAGAGTGCAGGCTCCAGAGCACAGGCTCAGTAGTTGTGGTGCGCAGGCTTAGTTGCTCTGCGGCATGTGGGATCTTCCCGGACCAGGGCTCGAACTTGTGTCCCCTGCATTGGCAGGCAGATTCTTAACCACTGCGCCACGAGGGAAGTCCAAGATGTTTTCAACAAACTGTAGGGCTTTCACTTTCCCTCCATCACCAAGAATCCTGGCTGAGATGGTTTTCACAAGTTTTCCAAAACGCGTACACCATCACTGGGTTGGGAAAAGTGGGCCTGCTTGGAAAAGAATGAGTCACCTAACTCCTGTAGTGCAGGTTTGTTTCTGTTTGGAGCCCCAACTTTCCAATCGTGTGGGGTCTGGTGGGAGGTAGGGCATCACTTCTGACTGAGAAATCTTCATGGGCTAATAATTCTCTCTCCTCACTTCCTAGCAAGTGGGATGTTAAATAGGACCTAGGCTGAGGAGTCAGATACTCTTTCCTGGACTCTGAACTTTGAGGAAGTGAGTTAAAGATAGGGCGAGAGATGGAAAAGCATCCATGGCGCAGGAGTCCAGGGGCTCGATCCTCCCTCGGGAAACAGAGCTGGTGCCAGGATCTCCCGGTGGGGGAGATGGTGGGGATACTGGCGACGTGCCGGGTGATTTCGTGGTCTACATGACTCTGTTCACACCCTCCACCTTCCAGTCCATTTGCCAAACCTTGTTCCCTAGTTCTGATCATAGATTCTATGAGCTACTTGGTAGCCTTATATTAAACTCCTTTATGGCTTAAACTAACTAGAGTGGTTATCTGTTCTTTGCAACAGAGAGTCGTCATGGGCACTTGGACGTCAGCTTCCTGTATAAGGGCTAGTTTGCCTGGGTTGCTTTTTGCCATGGACTTTCCCCCTCTCTCAGTGTGCATCTCCAACACTCGGCAGAAGAAGTGGAAGTTGACCTGGGTCTGGGAAGAGAGAGAGAGAAAAAGGTGTCAGGAGAAAAAAAGCAGTGTGAACAAAGCCACGACAGCCGGAACCAGCAACGCGTGCACAGGAGCCAAGGATGAGCACCTGCTGTAACACAGCAGGTTTGGCCTCCTGGCGCCAAAGAGGGACAGACGGGTGTGTAAGGGGCCGGGAGAGCCATGGAATCACAGTGCAGTGGAAATGGAGGGGCCGAGGAAGGATTCTGAAGAGGGAAATGACCTGAGGGAAGCAATGTTAATACAAGTCAGTAGATCTTTAAAAACCCAATTCCTAGGTCTCAGCCTGGGAAACTAGATGGCAGAGTGGTCCCTTGCGAGGCATCCACTCTTTCATGATGCCATTGTGGGTCCTGGTGCAGAGTTCCTACAATGGGCAGCATTGAGGGTGAGGTGTTAGTGAGGAGAAGGAGTTTGACTATCACCATGGAATTGGCCCCCTTACCAGGCTGAGGTTCCCGTTACTCGGAGTATTTAAGCCAGCCTGGACATCCAGCCTGTCGTCCTGTGGATGATCTTGGGAGGAAGGAGGGATTTGACTTCAAAGGTCAATTTAACTTCTGTGAATCTATGAGTCAGTGCAATAAGGAGCCATCCAGATTTTAAAAATATGTAACACAATGCTATTTGCATGTAATAAAGATACCTGTGCACAAAACAGTATGAATTTTACAAGAATATACATTTTGTAAGATTACATACACATTAAGCACAGTTGAATGGCTTTTAGTGGGGAGCAGGAATGGTGTATGAAGAGAAAGGGAATTAATTAATTAATTAGTGAGAAGGGAAAGAAAAAGATGAGATCCAAATATGTATTTTGGGTACTCATAAAAAAGACATGAAATAGTGGAATGCCAGTTTCTGATTTAGTTGGTAGAACAAACTCCTCAGTAGTCATCAATCGGAATCTTATTTTTAAGCTCTCATTATTTTTAAGAATACTAGACTTGGCTCGTAAATGTCTCTTTTATGCTGTGACATTATTATTTATTAGGGCAATCAAAGGAGAAGCACTTTTGATACTGGCATGTCCCAACCGGATCTCTACTTGAGAACTCCGTAACTTAAATCACCCAGCCACAGTTTGTTTTAGTTTGCTACTCGTGATAATATGAGAGAGAAAATATAGTTGATTTAAAAATTTGTTTTAGTAGAGGGCAATTTTCTCAAGTGGTTTTTCACAATTACCTATATCATCAGGGAAAGGTAATAATCCTTAAAAGACTGTGCATCATTATACAATGTATTTGATTTTGAAAAGAGGAAGGAAAGTCTCTCTCCCTCTCTCTCTCTCTCTCACCCTCTCTGCAATGAGATTAACTCTTTCCTGCCACGTATCAAAAGCTGTGTTGCAAAACTGCTTTAATGAGCCATCACAGCTAACTCAGCTTCACTTAATTTAAAAAGAGAGGTGAAATTACTCCCATGTAAAACTTGACATTCAGATTCTTTATCAATGTGTCCTCAACAAGATCAGTCACTTTCTTGACTCTGTTTTCTTTCTTGTATCTCAGACAACCCACATGGGATCACTTTCCTTCTGCCCAAAGTGCATTCCTGAAAACTGTGCTACTGAAAGTGTAGTCCACAGAAAGATTGCCAATCTTCATACTGTCAGTTACCACCACGAAGTACAGAAATTGAGAATTTAAAACTTGTATAGCAATTTAGCATTGCCAAATATCCAAGGGATGATCAGTGTACTTGACCTGTTGAGCAGGGAATAAACCAAAGGTCCAAGTCTATGACAGATTGAACATTTAAAAAAATACAAAATAAAAAACCTGGTTCTTCACCATGAAACATTTGAGAAACACTGCTTTAGAAATTCCTCTAATGAAGGTATGCTGGTGACAAAATCTTCATCTGTATTTTACCTTCGTATTTGCAAGATTGTTGCACTGGCTATAGAATTCTACATGGACAGTACTTTTCTTCAGTATATGAAAGGTATTTTTCCATTGGCTTTCAGCCTTTATTGTTACTTTTGAGAAGTCAGCTGTCACTCTAACCATACCTTTTTTTTTTTTTGCGGTACGCGGGCCTCTCTCTGTTGTGGCCTCTCCCATTGCGGAGCACAGGCTCTGGATGCGCAGGCTCAGCAGCCATGGCTCATGGGCCTAGCCACTCCGCGGCATGTGGGATCTTCCCAGACCGGGGCATGAACACATGTCCCCTGCATCGGCAGGCAGACTCTCAACCACTGCACCACCAGGGAAGCCCAACCATACCCTTTTTAAATTTTCTTGTTTTTAGATGCTCTTTGCTTGTAGTTTCACTGTGATATGTGGAGGTGTGAGTCTTTTTATTTACTCTACTTGAGATTTGTTGTACTCCTTAAATCTGTAATTTGGCATCTTTCATCATTCTGGAAACTTTTCCATTATTATTTCCTCTAATATTGGTTCTTTCCCCTTTCTCTTTCTTCTCCCCTTTTGAAACATCAAATAAAATGTATATTAGATATTATCAGTCTGTTCTCTATGCCTCTTACCCTTACTTCTGTATTTTCTGTCTTTTTGTTTCCTTGTGCTGCATTCTGGATAATGTTTTCTGACTATTTAAGATAATGAGGGCTTCCCTGGTGGCGCAGTGGTTGAGAATCTGCCTGCCGATGCAGGGGACACGGGTTCGTGCCCCGGTCCGGGAGGATCCCACATGCCGTGAAGTGGCTAGGCCCGTGAGCCATGGCCTCTGAGCCTGTGCGTCCAGAGCCTGTGCTCTGCAACGAGAGATGCCACAGCAGTGAGAGGCCCTCATACCACACACACACACACAAAGATAATGAGCACTCTGTTGATAATTATTGTCTGATAATTCCACTATCTGAAGTTTATTTCTGATGCCTCTTGCTTCTGTTGGTTGCTACTCATGGTGTCTCACTTCCCTGTTTGCCTGATTATCCTTGATGGCAATCCTACCTCACAAGGGGTTTATGTTTGCTTCTGCTAAGTTCTTGGGGCCTTACCAGTCTCAGACACTTAAACCCAGTGTAAAGCTTTAGGTAGTCTGAACTGGGATGCCAACCTTTAGGTTTTGGTTACTTCTGGTTCACTTTTACCCTAAGACTGCCCTCCTTTGGGTTCCAGCTTATCTGGGGGTGACCACATCTTTTGTAAACTCTGGACTATAATTTGGATCCTTCTCCATCATGAACGTCACAGAATGAAAATTCATATTTTCCCAGATTGGCAAATGTGCTACAGATTCCTTTCTATCTTATCACCTCTTTAAGAAGGCAGTTTCTTTATTTTAATCTGCAAATTTTGGTTGTTTTCAGCAGTATGATTGGTCCAAATAGCCCACTTTACCATTCCTCAAAATATCATGCACTTCTATTCCTTATTTGGAGCAGAGAAATGACTAACGTAAGAAGTACTTCGGGAGGGGACTTCCCTGGTGGTCCAGTGGTTAAGACTCCATGCTTCCACTGCAGGTTCAATCCCTGGTCGGGGAACTAAGATCCCAGATGTGCTTCAGGAGTGGTCAGCAGGAGAGAATGACCATTGGAGTAAGAGACTAGAGGAGTCATATGGGAGTGGAGTTTACTTACCCTCGTTGCTCCAGGACACAAAACAAAGTCCCCACTTTGACTCTTTGGGTCACTTGGGCACAAATGTCATGTGAGGTTGGGTCAAATTCAATGCATCAGCAATGATCCATTTAGTAGAATTTGTGGACATTTTTGTCTGTCCTAAAATGTATTTTCAAAAACAAATTAGACTGTTCATGCCCATTAAAACAAAACTCTCATTTTCTTTAGAAGAATCTATCTGAAAAGGGGGCACCTGGGTCTTATTTCCCACACTAGAGATTGCAGGCTAGAATTGCAAGCTGTATGAACAGTTCATTTGCAGTTCTGGGATTGGTTCCTTGAACAAACAAAATTGCCTCAAATGAGAGTTCCCAAAATGTCATATTACATAAATACTGGAATTCTACAGCAGTGTTTCTCAAAGATTAATACATTTACAAATCACATGGAGATCTTGTTAAGATGCAGATTCTGATTCAGCAGGACTGGGGTGGGCCAGATATTCTGCTTTTTTTTTTACAAGCTCCTAAGTGATTCCAGCGCTACTGGTCCCCAAACCTCTCTTTGAGTTGCAAGGACTATAGCTCGGAACATTTCACAGTGAACCTGGATCTGTGTTCTTTCCCTAAACCAGGTTTCTCCACATATGGAAAGATTTTTTGAATTTAATAAAAACTGGAATGTCAAGAGAAGAGCCGTCTTAACTGGCAATGCCATTAAGTATTTACAGTAGTGCAGCAGGCCCATCTCTTCACACGGGCTTATCTTTTGGGGCCCCAGAAATGTGGGCAAAGAAGAATGCATCATGATTCTCTATGGAAGCAGAAACCCAAACCAAAATCAGTCAGCAGTTTCACATTTTTGTCATTGAACATACTAATGAATGGTTGTTTTTATTATTTTTCTTTACTTGTTTTTTTTTCCAGGTCAATCATTTTGTTTTTATTTTAATCAACTCTCTCTATCTTAATCCTTGCTTGCTCTAAGAAAACACTTTTATTTGAAAAGCTTTGTCTTTTAGTTAAGTAAATAGTCAGATGGGAAGAGAATGAGGGGTGGGGTTGAAGGGCAGTTCCTTCCTGTGAAAGTCAGACCTGCCCTTTGCAGAACTGACCAGGTAGCAACCTGCAGTGCAGGGTCATGTGGAGAGCAGAAAAGATGCTGGAAATCTCAGGACTACAGATGCCAGCAGCCCCAAGTCTTAGGTGAGGCTCTGTTAAACTGGGGACAGGTGGGGTCCCTTCCTCAAAGGTCAGCTCAGATGGGGAGGAAGGCAGGTCAGCCAGTTCGTACTAGTGGAGAAAGTCCCCAAAGTAAGACTCTAAATAGTAAAGCTAAGCCACACCTGGAATTCTCCATCTTCCAAGAGCATACAATTTGAGCATCCCTGGATGGCTGTGCAGAAAAAAACATTGGAAGTATTTTGCTGAGAATTAGGTGGTGTGTTGTTGGAGAGCATCTCCTGTGAGAGGCTGGATGGGGCCACCTATGGACTAAGTGGTCCAGAAACCAGAGTACATTCCTCCTGCAGGCTCTGCTCTCCAGCACCGCATCCTCCCTCTAACTCGTTGGGAGCCACTTCTGCGTAAGGTGGTACCAAGTTCTCACACTTGACATCACTTAGGACCTTGCTACTCAAAGTTGTGGTCCACGGGCCTGCAGCAGCAGCATTGTAATGGGAGCTTCAGGAATGTAGGTTTTCAGGCCTCACCCCAGACCTCCCGAATCAAAACCTGATTTTTAACAAGATCCCCTGGAAGTTTACATGCATATTAATGTTTGAGAAATGCTGACCTAGAAAAGTTGTTGTAACTGAAGATGCCCTTCCTTAGCCAGGTTTGGAGAACTGACCCTGTGGCCTGGCCAGGAAAGCAGATGAGGGCTCTTGGTCAACTCGTTCCTGAGACGGAAGGACCTCTCAAGGAAACCCAAGATTCGGGATCATCTGTGTTTATATGGACTCCTTCTCATGTTCCAACTTGTGAGTTTGGAGTTGCCTGAATCTTTCTTCTTTTTTTTTTTTTTACTTTGATATAATGAGATAAATATATGGTGTGGGATTATCTTACTCTTTCTTCTCTAGACTGTTCCAGAAATAATCATCCATAAGCCTTTGGGGAGTTGAGATGAAAGCTTTTGAAACATGAAATTTTGGTTTAAATGGGATTTTTTTGCTGGTGTTACTAATTAAGATTCTTGTCAAAACTAGGCCAACTCCATGCCATCCAGTTGGCAGTATGTTTAGAATCCCTCTGTAAACACACAGCGGCTTGTGCAAATAGGGAGGCTTTTCTTTCCCATCATAAGGAGGGCCTGAAATAAATCCCTGACAACTCTAGAAGTTTGTCTTTGCCATAAAAATAGTGGAATTCATTGAAAGCTACCTCACAGCACCCAGACAGGATACGGGCTGGCCAGTTAATTGGCCCTGGGAACAGGTGGGTGGTGGGTTTCATTCTAGTCAAGCTGCAAAGGGGAGAGCCATCTTAGCTCTGCTTTCTGGAGCATTTAAAGCTTTGCAGTTAGGTGATGCTAGTATCCAGATAGAGTAAACGAGACGCCTGGTTTTCATTAATGACCCTGTAGGACAACTGTGTAGTCGCCCTTCATGAAAAACTTCTCCCAAGCTTTTCCATGGCTGGTGGCTGGTATCGCTGTGCTCCTCTTTGAAAGAGAAATCACAGCTGTCAACTCCTGACTTCTGTATGGTTAGTGGAGCGGAAGGAAGAGTTTAACTCTTTTTTCTTTAATAAACTGTGTGCCAGGCAGTGATCATGGGTGGCCAACACAGCCTAAAAAGCCAAGTAGCTGGAAGGAGCTGGGGCTGGAAGAGCCATAAGGGAGCAAACGACACCAGCCCAGGGCTTTGTATATTGTATGAGCAAATAACCATGTATTGAGTGAATGAGCAATTGATTCCCCACAGGGACAGAGATTTTGTTTGTCGTATTCATCTCTGTTTGCTCAGAGGCAAGAACGGTGCCTGATAAGTAGACTCTCGATAAATCTTTGTTGAATGTGTGAACGGATTGGACCATTCGCCTTTGGGAGGTAACTCTTGAAACTGAGTCCATTTTGCATCACTTAAGTTGTTTTTTTTTTTTTTTTTTTTTTTTTTTATAAGATGATGTACGGCGAATAATCTACCATTTTGGGGGAGCTCTGCTCTCTCGTTTTTTTTTTTCTCCTGTCGCACATTTCTTCCCATTTACCACTGCCTACAGAGTCCCCATACTTCTTTGCCCTGCTTACTTGATGGGGTCCTCCAATCCCTGAGCTGATCCAAGGACTATTGCTGAGTTAATGAAAACTGCTTGTTTATCAAAGCAGGACATGAAGATACGGGCCAAAAATCCAGTATCCAGTTTACAGACTTTTAAAAAGCAACAGCTGTGGGGATTTTCCTTTGGAAATTTGCTAAGAGCTAATGTAAGATTTAAGTAGCTCTTAATGTAAGATGTAAGTACATCTCACAGAATGGCAGACAATTTCCCTAGTTATTGGGCACTGCTCAGGCACTGTATAAAGACCTGGTGTGTTCAGGCTATAGAACTGCTTGGATAGAGAAGCCGTGTGAGGGCGAGGCCGTCAAATTCTGCCCGATCACATTTACTCTGAAGCTAAGCCAGTGATATGGCCGATTGCAGGAATCAGACGGCAAGTAGCACGCATCCGGCATGAGCAGTGGGGACAAGCCTGTCTCCTCTGACGGCACATAGGCTGGCAGGCAGGGAGAACTCAGGCTCCTACCCGGTGCTGCCTTGTGATTCCATCAGTGAGGGAGGGGAGAGCTGCACCTTCTGTCTCCTTCCCAGGTTGGGATAGTGATGATGTGTCTTGACACTGAAGTGACTTTGCTCAATTCAAAGGTGCTCTGATGGAGAAAGGGTTTCTTTTTGAAAAGACCTTCATATTTTTCTTCTAGGTCTTTCCTACCAAGGGAGTAGGGCTCGTGCAACTGAGCGAAGGGTGCCTGGGAGGGAGGGTGATCTGGCCTCCATCCAGGGTCAGGGAGAGAAAGTACTAATGACATTTCTAGCTGGGTGACCTTGAGCAAGAACCTCAGCCTCTCTGAGCCTCAGGTGGACAGGTTATTACCACTTGGGGGGTAATTACATTTCCTTTGATAAATGCCTTGTTGGCACATGGTAATGACACTTGCTGCCATTTATTGAGTACCTGCTATTATTATGACCTAAACTTTGAGAATTAACAGTATAGATTACAAAAGGAGTCATCAGCCTTGTGTGCTAATCTGGGTACCGCATCATTAAGAGGAGAGACAGCGAAAGCTTCTTTGCATTAACCCCTTCACTTGTGTTATAATAATAGGTTAACATAACCACAGGCCAATTCTGTGGTTCAGTATCAACGTCTCCTTTCTAGAGCTCACTTAGCTTGGATAAGTGGCTAAATTTGGTTACTTCACTATATGTATGTGTGTGTGTGTGTGTGTGCGCGTGTGTGTAGGGTATGTATGTGTGTGTTTTGAAAAATTTCTGTTATGCTTGTTGGCCTAGGATCACTATTCAGAAAGCTGCACTGCTGTATTAATTTATGCAAAATCCTTGTAGAATTGACCTATCCTGTAAGATGCTTTTAAAACATTTTTTGAAAGAATCTCAAACTTAAAGTTGCAAATGCAGTATTATTTTTTAGTGGGATTGTTTGAGATCAAGTTGCCAACCTAATAGTTCATCATTTCTGAATACCTTAGTGTGTATTTCTTGTAAACAAGGATGTTCTTCTGTGTAACCACAGTGCAACCATCAAAATTAGGATATTAGAAATGATACATTTCTATAATTTACCTCTCTCTGGAAATTTTCTCAGTCCTTGCTTAATGATCAGGATGTTGACGTTGCTGAAGATGACAGACTAGTAGCATGCAGAATATCCCTCAGTCTGAGTTTGTCTGATGTGTGCAGCCTCCACCGAAGCCAGCCCCGCATGGATACCCTTCACCCCACAAGGGCTCGCATCCCCTGGGCTGGACCACTGCCTGACACCCCTTGCAGATGACCCTTCTATGCAGATGTCCCCTTCATCCTCTTTGGCTTCTTCACCCCACTCTGGGCCACTGTGACCCCTTCCCTCCAGCCCTTGCCCTGTCTCACCTAATATCTGTAGGACTGGGTAGTTCAGAAAAGGTTGGAATAAGAAGGACCATACCAGTTTTTTATGATTTGGAATACAAGCCTTTCCTTAGTTTGAAAGATTATCCCAGTTAGTTCAAATCACCCTGAAACTTGAGCTGGTGTCAACCCCATCCCTGGAATGAGACAGAAACCCCAGAGCTAGGATGCTCTCTAGTCGATCCTCAGGAACAAAGCTTTCCTTCCCCAGCCCCACATTTTGCATTTCTACTGCTCTTGTTCCTGTTCTCAGTTCTTTGCTTATGCTTCCCAAATACAGCAAACAAACAAAACTTTCACAACCATCAATGCCTTCTACTGATGAAGTGGGAAAGGATTACAACATTACAGTTTGAGGTGAGAAAAATAACAAAGCAAAGCAAAAGTCCTTTTCAAGCGAAGTATTACCCCAAAGACTAGGATTTCACTCAACCTCACTTTAATCTCTGGTGCTTTCTGTGTCTTACTGCAAGCATCCCACCTGGAGGGTACTTCTAGCACCCACTGCGGTTCAGATCTGTACCCCTTTGGGATGGGTTGGCACCCAGGCTTGCCCCACATCACGTGTCACTAGAGCGGGGACAGCCTCCTGCAGCAGTCGCTGTCCCAGGTCACACTTGTGCTTTGCTGCTCGCCAGCTTCCTGTTTCATGGCAACACCACTCATCCATTTCAGAACAAGCTTCTACTTAAAAATCCGACCGTGGCCACTTGTGTTCAGAAGTGTGAAATCAAGTAGATATTTTGGAAAAAGCTTCCTGAAATAATAGGAACTTTTGACTGCTGTTTTCACACAATTTCTTTCAAAAACATTCCCAATGTATGGCTAAGTGTTGATCTAGGCAAGGCCACTTGAAGTGGGAGGGATGGTATTTAAAAAATCCTCTTACCTGTTGACATTAGCTTCCTGGATTTTTTTTTCTTCTTTTCAACAAATCTTAATGGAACAAATGACATGACAAAATACTCTGAAAGCATCTGCAACCCGAGCTCCACCTACACACGCCTCCAGATAATCATCTCGACAAGTCTGAATGCCCGTTTTCCGGTGGGTGTCTCTGGGGCTGGCTCACGGCTCCACGCTCCGCGCCCAGGATCTCCGAGTTCATTCCCTACATACTTGCCTCTCTTTTTTTGATGTAATCGGGCAAGGCAAAGCAAGTGCCCTCTCAACAGTTCTGAACCCCTGCATCTTCTGTCAAATGAGTTTGGCTTTTGAATGGTGCCTGGAGGGAAGAATTTCCTAGCATTAGATTTACATTATTTTCCTGCTGTGCTTTAGCTATCATTTAAAAAATTCCATTCACACTAGCAGAGGAAATAGTTTCAAGAAAATAAAGGGGTTGAAAATCTGTCTCCTCTGCACATGCATAATTCCCACTCTGCCCCACTGTCAAAGAATCAGGCCAGCAGACGTTGGCTAGAATGACCTTCTCCAGAGGTGAAAACACAGTAGGAAGGAGATGTGGATCGTTCAGACTGCTTTATTCTTCTCTCTATATGGGCAGGAAAGTGGCTTCTCAGAGTGGGATGGAGTGTGACTGGTGGGTATGTGGTCTTGGGAGTGAGACCACTCTAAGCCATTGCTCGTCAGGGAGAGAAATCTGGATGGCAAGACGGCATGGTGTGTGGTGTGAGACAGGTGACAGTAACACAGGGCTCACCTGGAGACGAGGGGAAGACGTGTCCAAATCCTTCCTCAAGCTGGGGGAAATGCAAGACATCAAGAACATTGGTGCTCAGCTCTCCTTGGGGAAGCTGCGACCTTCATGTCATAATTTTCACAAAGCTGACCTCGTAGCATCTGTAGATAGCAAAGTGCTTAAATTAAATCCAGCTCAGTCAAGTGTATCTAGAGAATCCCTTGAAGAGATGCTGAGAGAAGTGATCGATATATCTGATCATGATTCTTAACAAGGCTGATTTTCAGACTGGTGTGGAGAGCAGAGTCCTACAGCTGTGAAATTGGACAGCTTATGATCAAGTGTTGGTTCTGTGTGTGAACCAGGTCCCCATTGGTGGACAGGGTCGGTGGGCACGGCTGCCCAAGTGAGCCTGTCCAGTAGGAAGGACGTGCCCACTTTGCCAGACTGATAGACTGGAAGGTCCAGGGACATTTTTTTTTGTCCCTATGGTCTACGTATTTGATGCACCGCCTAGGCCTAGAGACTCATCATTCCCATCTGTGCTGGAAAGATCATGTAATGGTAAGACTGGGGAAAATCAACTTAGTGTTTTGATTCTATTGCTTAAGAGTAAACACAAGGACCCACCAAGCAGCTGATGGTCATCTACCATCACCAATTTGGATTCTGAAATATTTCTTGCACTGGCCAGCTCTCAATGCCCTACTTTTCTGCCATTAGGCAATACTTGATTCTTTTTATTTTTTATATATTTTTTAAAATTTATTTTTGGCTGTGTTGGGTCTTCGTTTCTGTGCGAGGGCTTTCTCTAGTTGCGGCGAGCGGGGGCCACTCTTCATCGCGGTGCGTGGGCCTCTCACAGGCAATACTTTTAGTGTGAAGACATTGAAGGGACCACCTAGGTCAAGTAACCGAATCTTGATACTTAACTGAACCTTTAAAGCCAGTCAAGGCGGACCCCAAAAGAACAGCACAGGAGGCAGGCACTTTTTGGTTTAGGGGAAGGAAGGGAAGGCCTATAACAGGGTCACAGGCAACTAACTCCCAAGACAGATACTCTGAAATATCGTCACCTCTGGAACAGTTAGCTTCCTGCTGGCCTGATGTGAGCTGGGCAGCTTCCAAGGTCACACCGTGGCACAGACAGGACAAAGCTTCGTGGAGTTCACCTGCCACCCGCCCCCACCCCCCGTCTCCAGCCCCATCCATCTCTCTGAGTGCTTCTTGGCTTGGGATATGCACCACACATTAGTGATGGGTAGAGTTTGCCATGAGAGTGCTTAGAAATATACATGAACTTGAGGCATCGAGTCCGGAGCAGGAAATGAGAGCCGAGTAGAGGGATGGAAGCTCTTTTGGAAGGAGAGAGCATCCCCTCAGCCGTCTTAGACCTGCCAAGCCCAATGCTGTTCTCCGAGTGGATGACAGGACTCAATAAGCACGTGGGACTGTCTGCGCTCAGGCCCCACTCCCCGTAGGAAAGTCTGTTGTGGATCTAAGGGTAGGAATTTGGTAACATTTTGCCCTTGGGGTTTGTGTGGAGGGAAAAATCATGCAAAGTCTTTTTTAGCTTTGACTTCTGTGATTCTATGGAAACAAGGCAGCAGTGCTGAGAATCCAGGGAAATAAAGAACAGCTAAAGCAGGGAAACTTCGGGGTGGGGCCGGGAAGAAAGCAGAAGGAAGCATAATAGGATGCATTTGAGACGATGCCTGGCTGTTCACTTTTGTCTCTGAGATCTGAAGTAAGGAAGCTTTTCTATGGGCTCTTGATTTGGATCTGAGGGGGAGACTTATTGGTAGTGTTTAGAGAACAGCTTTGGAGGAGAGGGAGGGGTGTCTGGATATCCTATTGTCTGGGCATTTTCAACCTCGTCTTGTTAATAACGCCTTGGCATTTCCCCACCCCCTTAGGAACAATGGCACAATAAGACAACATTTCATTTGAATTGTACTCTCTATTTATTGTAATCATGGGATGAGAAAATCTCAAAGGCTCAGAAATGTAGCTCTGGGATGGTCTGCGTGCTTGAGACTGGGGCAGAGATGCGCGGTGCGTACTCTGTCTCCATCTGCAACGCTCCTGTGTGGTTCAGACATACACTGAATTTGTGGCAGATGGCCGGAGTGCTCTCAGAGTTTGGAGTGAGTATATGGATATTTACATATACACAAACATGCCTGGAGCAGCTGTCTGTCCTCGCGTCTCCCTGGTGAAACCGGAGACAGGGCCCCCAGGTCAGCAGCGCCGGGCCAATTTCACTGTTCCTTCTGACAGCATGTTCAAGGTACAAGTCCCACAAGGACCTTCCTCTGAGGGTCCTGGGAGCCGTCCTTCACTCTTTGATCACACAAAGTGGTGCAGTTGGAGAGACAGATTGGAGATAAAGAGGGCTAGTGAGAAAGTACCGCTATTGATCTTGGTGAATTTGAGACTCCAAAGAACGTAACAAGTTGTTCCATCCAGCACCTTGATTTGAACTTCAGAAGACCAGTTGAAATTACCCCGGTGTCCCTTCTGTTCATCTGCTTTCTTCCACACTGGTGTAGTTTGATGTTAAATTATCTGATTAAAAAATAATAGGTGAGGGCTTCGCTGGTGGCACAGTGGTTGAGAGTCCGCCTGCCGATGCAGGGGACGCGGGTTCGTGCCCCGGTCCGGGAAGATCCCACGTGCCGCGGAGCGGCTGGGCCCGTGAGCCATGGCCTCTGCGCCTGCGCGTCCGGAGCCTGTGCTCCGCAACGGGAGAGGCCACAGCAGTGAGAGGCCCGCCTAGCACCAAATAATAATAATAATAATAATAATAATAATAATAATAATAATAATAATAAGTGACAGGAAACTGTAGAGAAAAGGGACTTTTATCTAGGATTGGATATAAATGAGACACACTGACAAGGATTGTACTTACGAGTTTAACATAATCTACATGTAACCTGTTACAGGAAAGATTTTTAAGATGTTTAACAATAACTTGCTCATCAGTGTCCCCACCAAAAAACATTCCAGGGCTTGGGTGGCCTCCACCCTCTGGGATGAACAGGCGACTACACAGCCGGAGTCCCTGCTAGGAATTCACCATGTGGAAGTGATGACACAGGTACAGGAGTTGGTGTTAAGATCGTCATGTACTGAAATCTGTGTTGAACAGTGAACAGTGCGGAAATGGTGGGACCTTTCTGGCCAGCTGGTACTAATGTGATAAACACTCTTCTCTTTATCCAGGTTGCCCAGCACAGCTGCTTCTATGCTCAGAACAAGGCAGTTGTCACCCAGAGGAATGGTCCTGTGCTGTCTGGCGGATGCCTCTCCGTGGGGGGGGGGGGGGGGGGGGGGGGGAAGAGAGTGACCTCCCCAGCTTGGATGGCCAGTTATGGTCAGAGGTAGATGGGCTCCAAGATTACTGTCCCTTTAGTTTCTGCTCACATCCCCAGGTGTGTGTGCCAGAATGCTGCACTGCACTAGCCTCGTGGGTCTGGTCTACATGCTGGTCTACAGCATGGGGCCCCCGCTTGGCTGGGACCAGTTCGTCCTATGACTCTCACCCTCGGCTGACCTCAGGTCACAAGCACAGAACACCTTCCCTCTTTTGAACTTCCTATCCGGGTCCTTGGCTTCTTTTCTGCCACAGACCACAGCCAGAGTCCCCTAGCCGACGTCGGCTGGCCTCTCCAACGTTCAGAATTGGGAAGCAATTCTGGCCACTGGCAGCAACCCCTCTGCAGAACCCTTCACCAAGGGCTCCCGGGGAAGCCTTCCTCCAGCCATGAGTGTTTCTTCTGGGTTTCCCGTATGCTTGTGGCACCTGCTGGCTCTACAATTGTTTAACTAAGAAGAGCAATCCAAGTTATTCCTCTCTCAAGAGTGACCAGTCGGCTTCTCTTTCTCGGGCACAGTAGTGCTGAGCGTTGGTTTAAATGCTTTGCCCTTCTGTGTACCTTGAAATGACCTAAAGAATCAAGCAGAACCTCCCAACTGAGGAATGGTGTTTGCATGTGGAGTGAGTGGATGTGAGCGTGTCCACGAAATACGAACCCACAGCAGACTGCCGGCCCTTGTGTAAGCAGGCCCCAGATGTTCCGGCTCCCTCCTCGACCCTCTGCCATCTGTCACAGCCCTGCCGTCTCCAAGGCCCACGTACATCACAGCCCTCTTCAGGGAGCCTAACTGAAGCCTTCCATCTGCCCGTGAACTGGCCGTGGCACCTTGCTCCATCCCCCCCATGGCTCTCCACTTGCTTGACACCATGAGTGTCTTTCTGTGCTGGTCCAGACACCCTGAAGTAGAACTTCCTTGAGGAAGGGCCATGCTTTGGCTCATTCCTGTGCCTCCCTCCCATGGTCCAGCCCGAATCACCCCCACGTGTCATGCAGCTGATGCCCTGCAAATGTCAACTCCGTGAACTGAGGAATGTCCAGAAAAATGAGCAGCAAGTGCTGTGCCTCGGAGCTTGGGACTCCCGCCATGGGGTCCCGTTTGGTGAGCTGGAGGGGCACGGGAGACAGCCCTCTTCTTGACAGTAACACTCTCTAGGGCTTGGGAAAGCCATTTCCTGTTATCAACAACGATCAGAAGAGCTACCGTGCTGGGGTCTTTCCTTCCGTATTCTGATTTCTTCCATGCAGAAAGCTGGAAGTGTTATTATTTCTGATTTTCAGATGAAATAGAAACTCAGAATCAAGTTCTGGTCATTGTGGAGCTAAGGTTCAAATGCACGTATGTCTGTTACATTTGTTTTACATCAAACTACCTCCACTGGCCTTTCTGGGACCCTGCTGTTATACAACCTCGAAGTCCCCCAGTTCCAGCACCCCTGAGGTCCTGAGTGGTGAGGTCAGAGGGGAGCCAGAGAAGGCTCTGCTGTCGTGATGGGACCAGCCTCTTTCTCCCCTGACCCAACCCCTTCAATGAAGGTCTACGTTGAAGTGTTGTTTTCTGCTATCACACACACAAGCAGAAAGTGTTTGACCACGGTGACATTTATCTCCGTGTTGTTAATGAGCCTTGACTTAGCGCCAATGAACTCGACACAGTTCTAGCTGCCTGCTTCACATAATACCCCTGGATGGTGCTGGATGCAGCATCTCACTTTTCCCGTTGATTTTGACAACTTTGGGCCTGGTGTCCTGAGAGCTCTAAAGTGCTTCAATCACATGGAGGTTGGGATCCCATTGGCAGATGCAAGTGACAGGATGCTTCCTGGAACATTGTTAAACCTCTGGCCATACAGGAGGGTCCTACTCGGCCTTGCGATACTAAGAGATTTGTGAGCTAATCCAGAGCTGGAGAACAGTGGTTGGCGGAGAAGGAATTTCAGTGATGAGTAGGTTTAGTGGTAAATAAGAGATATTTGTTCTCATGGCCCATCTAGTCCAGAGATACCAGTGTACTCTCTACACATCCACCTAAAAAATGGAATCAGACCTAAGAGTGCCCTGGACTGTCTGCCAGCTTTTATTTCTCTAGTCCCTTGGGACTGCAATACACTCTGGAGTTTTTCAGCTCACTGTTCACTGGAAACTAAGTGATAAGCATATCCCTGCATTACAAGGTGGGCTTTATTGAAGGAAAATTAGTGTGAGAGCAGACAGCTATCCTTCTAGTTGCTTCAATGGCTTGCAAGGGAGACCGGGAAGCATGGTGGCCTTGGGTCTGTGGTTTGATGTGGTCAAGGAAGGTGGCCACTTCCAGCTGGAGGGTGGGCGTGGGAGGTGGGGAGAGGGCAGGAAGAAGAACAGAAAGGGATTTGTTTCTCCGCGACTTAAATCTACAAAACCGTTACAGGATAATCCAAACATACCTTAGATTTACCAATCGTTAGCATTTAGCCACGTTTACTTTCCTTCACTCTCACACACACAAAGATACTACACAAATATATTTATATAGGGTTATTTTTCTGAGCCATTTGAAAGTAAGTTGAAGCCGTCATGACACCTCGCCCCTAAGTACTTCAGAATTCCTCCCCTCAGATGAGGGGCATTCACTTACATAACCACACGACTACCATCACACACAACTAAACTAATAATTCGATAGGAAGCTTTAGTAAATAGCTCATAGTCACATTTCTCCAACTCTCCACAGCTTTCTTTTGCAGCTTGTGTTTTTCAACGCATAAGAGGGAAAGAATTTTAACAGATGCATATGTTTTTGAGAGTAGATACATTGGAGGAGTGGGAGTGAGGCCTGAAGAGTCACTGGGGTTGTTTTTGGGGTGAATTATTCTGTGAGAGTCATGCCCTGCCATTGTCATGACACCTGCTGTAACATAGTTCTTCATGGACTGTGGTATCAGGCTGTTTCTTTGCATGCGAGTCCAGAAAAAGACGAAGTCTTGAGAGAGCCCAGGATTTTTTTTGAGGGGGAGTTCATTTTTTTGGTGGAGAGATTACATAGGCCAGGATGATAATAGCTATTATTAGTATTTAACTTAGTGGTTCTTAGACTTTAGGGTTTTTTTTTCTTTTTTCCTCTCATTTGGTTAGTTTATTGGCCCCTTTTCCAGTTCAGTAATTCTTTCTCCTCCTCTGTCTAATCTGAGAAACAACTCGGCAATCAAATTCTTAATTTCAGCTAATTTCTTTTCTTTTTTAAGCTGAAGAATAGTTGATTTACAATATTATACTAGTTTCAGGTGTGCGACATAACCATTCAATATTTTTATAGGCTATACTCTATTTAAAGTTACTATGAAATAATGGCTATAGTTCCCTGTGCTACAGTATGTTCTTGTAGCTTATTTATTTTATACACAGTAGTTTGTATCTCTTAATATCTTACCCCTATCTTGCCCTCTGCCGCTTCCATCTCCCCACTGGTAACCACTAGTTTGTTCTCTATATCTGTGAGTCTGTTTCTGTTTTGTTATAATTATTCATTTGTTTTATTTTTTATATTCCACATATAAGTGATAAAATACAGTATTTGTCTTTCTCTGACTTTTTCACTAAGCTTAATACCCTTTTGGTTCATCCATGTTGTTTCAAACGTCAGAATTCCATTCTTTTTTATGGCTGAGTAGTATTCTATTATATATATATATACCACATCTTCTTTATCCATTCATCTGCTGGTGGACACTTAGCTGCTTCCATGTCCTGGCTATTGTAAATAATGCTGCTTTGAACATTGGGGTGCATGTGTCATTTCAATTTAGTGTTTTTGTTTTCCTTAAATATATACCCAGGAGTGGAATTTCTGGATCATATGGTAGTTTTATTTTTATATTTTTGAGGAAACTCCATACTGTTTTCCGTGGTGGATGCACCCATTTACATTCTCACTAACAGTATGCAAACATTCCCTTTTCTCCACATCCTCTTCAACATTTGTTATTTGTAGATGTTTTGATGGTAGCCTTTCTGACAGGTGTGAGCTAATATCTCATTGTGGTTTGATTTGCATTTCTCTGATGGTTAGCGATGTTGAACATCTTTTCATGTGTCTGTTGGCCATCTGTATCTTTTTTGGAAAAACATCTATCTGAGTCTTCTGCCCATTTTTTTAATTGTCTTTTTTGGTTTTTTGAAATTGAGTTGTATGAGCCATTTATATATTTTGGATATTAACCCCTTATCTGTCATTTTATTTGCCAATATTTTCTCTCATTCAGTAGGTTTTCCTTTCATTTTGTTCATGGTTTCAGACTTCATGGTTCCTAAGAAACCCTTAGAATGTTTGTTAAAATTACAGATCCTTAGCTTCTCCCACCAAAGATTATGATTCCATAGGGGTAGGACCTAGAAAGCTGTAGTTTCAAAGAACATTCCAGGGGACTCTGTTACTTGAAGAAGGAATGAAAATCAGTGAGGCCTGTTAGAGGTATACTAAAAAAAATTCCTTCATAGCCAAGCATATACACTTTTTTTTACAAGATAAATTATCAAGCTTTATGCATAAATTTTTTCTTTTTTTAATTTTAGAATTTTATTTATTTATTAGTAATCCATTTTATACATATTAGTGTATATATGTCAATCCCAATCTCCCAATTCATCGCACACCATCATAGTTAAGCATAAACACTTTTTAAACTCCAAATGAGTGATTTACTAATGACAGGCTTCTAGGAAAAAATTGCTCACATACACACACACACACACACACACACACACACTCACGCACACACACACACACACATGCACACAAAAGGCACTCAGTCACTTGTGCAAAGATAATGTTTTGAAGTGATGAAGGGCTTTCCTATCTGTCACCACACCATGTGAATAACAACCCCACTTACATATAATTTTGGAAAGAGCACTGTCAGATGAAAATCAAGCACACCAAAAAATAACAAGAAATATGGATTTCTTTAATTTCAGCTAATGTAAAGCAGAATGTAAAGAACCCAGGTCAAGGGTATCTTTCCCAGACCATGCTCTTCTGATTGCCAGGAGAAGGCCTGGATTGGATGACGAGGCAGAAGGAAGAGTTTTCAAACATATGTGCATTAGGTCCAGAAGAAAATAAAGCCAGGGCAAGAATCTTCAGTGCACTGCTTCAGTGGCTCCCTCTCACTCCTGGAAGAGCTTCCTTCAGGTGCAGGGTTTATCTAAAAGCGATCTATCTATCTAAACAGGGGTGCAGGATCTATCCAAAAGTGATCTAAGGAGTGTTCAGGGTCTATCTAGAAGTGATGTGTCTAAAGAGGGAAAAGGCCCCGTCACACTATGGGTGCATCTTGAAATACAATAGCCCTGGGGTCACTGGGACATTCCGAGGTCGCCCACAGCGAGGGTGATCCTGTTCAGACATTTTGGACCATGTCATCTAGCAGAACAGAAATAAAACCTTCTGCTACCTTTCCAGCAGGTGAAATATGATGTGAGAGCAGTATTTTAGCACCTGGAAACTTTACCAAAAATGTTGGGACCTCAGGGATGCCGTGTCAGGGGTGGGGCCTCCAGAATTGGTCGGGGTCCAGGGCAGTCTTCACATAACCAAGTATTATACCCAAAGAGACATTTTTCAGGGGCTTCCCTGGTGGCGCAGTGGTTGAGAATCCGCCTGCCGATGCAGGAGACACGGGTTCGTGCCCTGGTCCGGGAAGATCCCACATGCCGCGGAGCAACTAAGCCCGTGAGCCATGGCCGCTAGGCCTGCGCGTCCGGAGCCTGTGCTCCGCAACGGGAGAGGCCACAACAGTGAGAGGCCCGCATACCGCAAAAAAAAAAAAAAAAAAAAAAAAGAGACATTTTTCAGAACTGAGCAATTTTTGGAAAGAGATTCGGAAGCTTAGGGAACCTAAGGAGACTATTTAAGAGAGATATGAATATACTTAAACTGGATTAGGATTTACAGATGAGGGATGGAGTGAATTATCTCTGTGCCTTGAGCTTCTTTTTCATGAAAAAGATGATTTGCGAAAATATTTTCTACGCACAATTACTCAGAGTAGTGATGTCGTTGAGGAGGAACCAGCCAGCTGGTTGAATGATTGTAATAAGCACTCCAGTTTTGTCTGCATGGAAATATGACTGCATTAATTAGGATCCAGATGGATTTACTAGTATTTGCTGGTCTATAAATACCTGTGCTCTGGTGACTTGGATATGTTTAAATGTCCATAGGAAAGTATTTGATGAATTTCAAGAATTTTGCATTTAATGCACATAATACATATATTAATAAAACCCAATACCATTGAAAGAATCCCTTTGCTATAGGATATTTTTGAAATGTGAAACAACTTTCCCCCAGTGTTTCTTTTCTTTTTGTGGGAAAAATACCAGAATTTTTTTTTTTTTTTTTTTTTTTACTGAAGTAGGGTTGATGTACAATATTATATAAGTTAACAGGTGTACAATATAGTGATTCACAGTTTTTAAAGGTTATATTCCACTTACAGCTACTGTAAAATATTGGCAATATTTCCCGTGCCCCAACCTTTCTTTTTTTAATTTTGTCCTGTTCCCTGTTCAAACTTTGGACTATTCTGTGACTCTTGGCTCTCAAAGGGGAAATGAGAGTAGAAAACAGAGAAGAAGAAACCTCTTCCTGGATTGTTTTTTCTTTTAATGAGAAAGGCAAGGACTAACCCAGGCAAGATTAGGGAAAAAAACCTCACGAGTGAACACAAGGCCCCCACCCGATCCTCCCTCGCCCTCAGCCCCTGCACCAGGACAGACGTCCAGGCTCAGAGGTGGAGGTGGGTGGAGCCACAGGATGGAGAGCACGAGGAGAGGAGACCAGGCCGACAGGAGAGAACCGGGACGCGGACTGCCCACCCTCCCTGGGGCGAGGCTCAGCCAGCCTCCTGCGCAGCTGCTCAGCTGGCAGGGGCTGCCTGGGCCCGCACCAATGCCTTCCGGTCCGATTAACCCCAGGTGGGGAGCTCCCCTGAAAAGAGTCAAGGGAAAGATGTGGGGCTCTGAACCCCACAGCAGGGCAACGGAAGGGAAAAGGACATGCCTCTCTCTGTACATGGCTGGGCTCAGGAACCACCTGAAGGCCCCCCTGAGCCAGGACAATGTGATACCCACCTCTTTACATGGGCACACCAATGGCACTTGAAGTTTCCTTGTCATGGTGCCATTTTTGTGGCACTACATTGGTATTGGAGGTGAGAGGGTGGACCCTCAATCTCTTGTAGTTCATTAACAGGTGAAAGTAATCCCTTTTCTAAAATGCAGGTCCTTACCCATAGAAGATCATATAGGGGCCTCCAGGACGTCTCCCGAGCACGGAGCGCAATGTCCTATACAGTCAGAGCCCCTGTATCCCTCCGGCCCTCTGGCCCTCCGCACCTCTGTACAGCCTCCACTGAAGACACATTGGGTCAGCCAGGCTCCCCAGGAAGCCACGTGTCTTCACCCTTCCAGGTCTTTGCGCGTGGCCTTCCTCTGCCGGGAACACTGGTCCACCAGCATTCCCAGCCCCGCCCAAGCCCACCATGCACACACCTGACATTAAGGAAAATCTTAGCCCTCACTCAGAGCCCAGGGAAACATCACTTTCTAAATCAACCTTGCCTTGACTTTAGCCACCAGCCCCACCTCAAGGAAGACTCACGCTAGTGTCTGTCACCATCCTTGGGTCTCAACACATCTTTATGAATTGTCAACTCATTCTTCGCCTGACAGAATTGTGCTCCCAGAGAGCAGACACCGCGTCCTTCTCATTCTGGCCCTGAACTTGGCACAGAGGTTTGTATACAGTAGTCACTTAATTAATGTTTGCTGAGTTTAATTGAAATGATAAGGAAATAATTCTTTGATGGTTACCCACCTATGTGTATACACATCATATATGAGATACTGTATTCTTTTTTTTTTTAAATTAGAGTGTATTTGCTTTACAATGTCGTGTCAGTTTCTGCTGTACAGCAGAGTGAATTAGCCATATATATACATACACCCCCTCTTTTTTTGGATTTCCTTCCCATTTAGGTCACCACAGAGCATTGAGTAGAGTTCCCTGTGCTATACAGTAGGTTCTCATTAGTTACCTGTTTTATACATAGCAGTGTATATATGTCAATCCCAATCTCCCAATTAGTCCCAACCGCCCCTCCCTCCTTTGGGAGAGACTGTAATTTTTCCCATGGTTCAAGACTCATCTAATTAACATGATTCCAGAGGGATCCTGTAAGGAAGGGAGTTCCCTATCCGTCTTTCAATGATGCTTGAGAATGCATCACAGCGTTTTTGGACCAAATATTTCAACATCATTTATAGAACGTCTTCTATGTACTAGACATGATGACTCCTTTTTCTCCTTCCACTGAGCCAAGGGCAGGCTGGGTGGTAGCAAGCAGTGGAGAGGGAACGGGGAAAGCTCAGCTCCTCTGTGTCCTCACGCTACCATTCCCATCCAGCTCGCAGTGCCCCAAATATTCCAAGGTGAGAGGAAGCTTGGGTTGCTCTCCCGGGAAAGAGAGGAGACGCCACGGCGCAGCAGAAATCTATGACTGGTGGCAAAGCTGAGCCCGAAGTGGGCCGGGGCCTCTGTGCTTCCGCAAGGAAGGTCACCTGAGGGTGGAGGGGAGACGGATGCTGTGTAGAGTGGGAAGTGGGCGGCGAGAGGAGGAAGGGAGCTCTTCCATCCTGCTCTTGGCACGAGGCCACTGCAAGGGACAGGCCTTCCAGGTCTTTCGCAAAGATGACCCGAATGAGTCATCTTTGGCCGGAGGAAAGCTCCGCGGTGGGGAGAATTTTGGCAAACTCTCACACTCCTTTGCCACAGATGGAAGTCATATTTCCATCGACAGAGGGCAGTCGGGATGGGGAACGAGGCTGAGGAGCAGAGTCTTGATGTCCACGTGTCCACCTTCAAGTGCTCTATTCCAGGACGTAGCTGGCGCCCTGCTCCACGCTGTGTGGGAAGTCACCACCCCTGGGACACCGTCCTCATCCTTAAAGAGCCTATAGGACCAATGCAGAGGAAAACGTGCACCAGTCATTCATCAGCCACGCCGGTGAGTAAAGTCAAGGGCCATAATAAATAGCTGTCCCTCTGGCCTGTGGAATATAGGTGTCCCCCACTTTTCGAAGGTTCCCTTTACACCACTTTGCTTTGATGAAGAACCTCCACGAATCCCTCTTTTCACCAGCCAAAAGAAATCCAAAGAGGATTTTCGCTCTTACAAAGAGAGGTCATTGCTTCTTCACTTTACGCCATTTCAGTTTACAAAAGCTTTCGCTTTTGGGACAGCGGGGGAACCATGGAATGCAGGCCTGAGCCAAAGGTGCACAGAGCCGCAGGGAGGCCCCGATTCCTTAGCGGCAGCGAACGTCCCATCTGCCCAGCAGCCGTGCCCGCCCTCTGGGGCCACGTGGCTACACATGGTTCCGTGGAAACATTTGCTCTGCCCAGTGGATGGAGGACATGAGAGGGCCGTGGGGAGAGGGTGTCCATGGCGTCGTCTGCAGCTCAGCACCCACGTGCCTGATGGAGCAGAACCTCTCTGTGGACACTGCTTGTCATTGTACCACAGGTGCGACAGGATGGTCAATAAAAGCGAATTCATTGTGAAATATTTTGATGGCGTTTCTCACTCTGCCCTGATGTACTCAAACTCCAGTTCCATTTTCTGTGTCTCTTGCAGGTCTGCAGGTGGACCGGTTCCTGCAGCCACAGGCTGAACAGAGTGTCCTTGGCCGGTGTGGTCCTGGTTATGTAAAACCATCCACTGGTGTTTTCAGGATTCATTCTCACTTTTCTTCCATCTATCTTGATCTTCACTGTTCTTTCATCGAATTGCCTCCTTCTCCTCTTTTGTTACTCCAGCCCTACCTAACATCATTTTCATTCCTACTCCTTTCTAAAATTTTTCAGGACCTGGTATTGATGCTTGAGCATAGAGAAGTAGAGGAAAAGAGATTATTTTTTTAATCTATGTAGACAGATTCCCTAAGCAAGGTTGAGATCATCATTGAAGCGAAGCCATGTGGACATTGTTCTTTATTCTAAACCCTAGGGTGGTGCTCAGGGGTGATGCTCTGGGGTGACAGAGGGAACCCCAGTTCATGGACCAGGTGGTGTATTTGTAAGTTGAATAGGGAAGTTTTCCCTTTCTGACATTTTTTCACTCTTCTCGACATCAGAGGCCAGCGCTCTTCCGGGCAGGAGAAGCCGCTCCCAGCTTCTGTGTCAGTGCCTGGCAGTTCCTTCCCAGTGGGAATCTCCTGGTAACAGTCACATACTCATTACCTCCCTCACCCCCTGCTGGCTGACCCTGCAGCGGGGCGGTCCTACTGCAGGACGGGGAGCACAGATTGCCTTGGCTGACTCATGTCTACACAGATGCCACCAGGGTGTTGCAGTTGGATTAATCCCAGGAACTCAGAAGCAAATACGAACTTCCTTTGTGGTAGTTCTCCTCCTGTAAGTTTCAGGAGTGTGGAGATGAAGGCATGACGTGTCAACTGACTTGTACTGTCCTTTCTGACAATGACACTGAAGGACAGAGGATGGACCCCTTGGGGAAGGCTGCCATACTTATTGACACAGCAACTGAGCAGGTCTTTGCTTAGAGTAGATCCTTGGTATTTAGAGAACAATGGATGTTGGCGCCATATTTAATTCCTGAGCTCCCTCACTCATTGATTCAGTAAACACATCCTGAGGGCCTACCCACCAATGAGGCGTCATGCTTTGGGTGGACTTGAGCACACTCAGCAAGGGGTCAGCAACACTGACAGGTAGAACAGGTGCAGAAGGCAGGACTAGATAGATGGGGAGAGTGTCTGAGCTGTGGAGGCTGATGCCGAGAGGCAGCTTGATGAGCCGGGAGTAATGGCCAGGTGGGTGGTGAGCTCAGGTATAATGGCACAGCTCAGCTGCAGTTTCTCAACTACTTATTATGTGCCATTCAATTCTCACAACTAGACCATGAGGTAAGTATTATTCTCTTCATTTTGAAGATGAAGCTGCTGAAGCTTAGAAAGGATAACTTTCCCAAGACTTTGATGGAGGTAGAGTCTGAACCCAGGTGCTCTGAATCCAGAGCTTTAAACTACAATCCACACAACACCCTTGAGTGTGGTTAGGTAGGTGTCAGTGATATATGACATACATCTATGTATCTATGTATGTATCTATGTATGTATGTAGCTATCGATCTATCTATCTATCTATCTATCTATCTATCTATCTATCTATCTATCTATCTACGTACCTATCCATCATATCATGGGCAGTGCATGGCCATAGGAGTCAAGAAGGCAGGCAGGGAAATGACATTAAGTCTCTTCCATTCATGGCAGGACCCAACCAGCCCCAAAGACGAAGAGAATTTGTAAGAACGTGGCAGGGTATTAGGACACTGGCTTGAAGACTAGGCTCCAGTTCCAGTGGGTAGAAGGAACAACAGACAGGGGAACTAAGTGGACACCCCATTGTGGAAACTCACTGGAATGACCTGAACAGGCAGGTGGATGGAACAATAGAGCCTCGTACCTACAGGCAAGGCTGATTCCAAGTACTTGATTGTTCCTATACCTGGGGCCCAATAAGTCAGAACGGACACTAGATGTAGCCTTGAAGCAAAGTCCTGGTGAGCCTTGCTAACCAGGTGAGTCGGACACTAAC
The DNA here is from genome assembly GCF_026419965.1 of Kogia breviceps. Lineage (NCBI taxonomy): Eukaryota > Metazoa > Chordata > Mammalia > Artiodactyla > Physeteridae > Kogia > Kogia breviceps. The sequence continues at coordinate 171,166,302 of NC_081312.1, forward strand.
CCTTTAGTTGCTGGACAGTGGAGCTCTGGGGAAGATTAGGGTGCTGGGGCAGAGGTCAGTCCTCTCCTCACGCCGCCCCAGCCTCCCTCCTGCCATAGCGCCACAGGCCTGACCACCTGACTATGGCCCTGCAGCCACACTTGTGTCCTCAGTGACACTGGCTCTGTGGGAGGACGCTCATTTCAAATTCATCCAGCCTCAGTGAGACCGGGGCAGCCAGCGCCTGTCAACCCCTGGCAAGACCCACGGGACCCCGGGCAGGGACACGCTTCTGGGACAAAGGCAAGCGCAGGCCGCCCCCCGGGAACCGGAGAAGGAAGGCTGGACAAAGGTGTGGTTATCCATTTTAATCACCTTAAACATTATAGTTTCACGTTCACACAGGAAACTGAGGGGTCCTAGATGCTGACTTCTAGGAACGTCAATTCTGAAATGCATAGCTACTTGGATATGCACTTACGTAGTGCTTGTCATAGTAGAAGTAACGTCCAGCTGTCCTAACAGGACCGATATAAAGGGTATCAGAAGACAGAAGTTTATTTCTCTCTCATGGAACATTCCAGGCTGATATGGCAGCTTCCCTGTGTTGGGGACCCAGGATCCTCCTGTCTACTTGCTCTGCCGTCCCTAAGGTTTTGGTCTCGTCTACACGACCCAAGTTGTTTTACCACCCAGTCTGCGTATCAGCTGTCAGGAGGGGTGGAGGGCATGCCTCTCCCTTTCAGGCGTGACCCGTAGGTGAGCATGTCTCTTCTCACATACTCCACTAACCCAAGCTTAGTCACGTGGGTGCTCCAACCTGCAGGAGGCCGGGATATGTGTTCTTTATTCTTTCTTCTCCAGTGGTCCATCCAGCTACTGGGCATTCTATTAAGAAGGAGGTATTTGGGAGGCGTCAGCAGGCTCTGTCACAGGCCCGCAAGCATCCACGTGCTTTCTTCCCTCATAGAACACAGCCAGCCCTTTCCCAAGAGAGACCACCATAAAGTCCCATGGAGTCACTGCACCCAGAAATGCCCAGGGTCTCCGGGGGAGGCATAGCCACCTCAGTCCCATCTATATAAGGTTCCTCTACACAGTGAAACGAGTCATCTGTTCCCTTTTCACAGTCAACACACAGTACAGGGTGCGATTAATGATGATAACCAGTAAAAACGCCCATTCAGAGAAGGGAAGAGTGGGAAACACACAATAGTCATTGGACCATAACCATGACTGATCCCACCAGGCAGAAATAGCGTGAAATCCTCACCCTGGCCATGCAGTAATGCCCTGGCTCCCCGGTCCCCCCTCAGGGAGAAGCAGCCTGAGCCCCTGGCATTCACAGGGCAGAGTGGCAAAGCAGCTTTGAAATTTCACCTGTGAGTAAGAAACTGTTATTTCAAGGTCCTTTGACAGCAGAGAAACCCATATCCCAAGTAATGCAGTGCTTTAAATTTTTTCGAAGACACAGAGGGCCCAGAAAGATGAATTCCTGGCATTCTTGTCATGAGGCCTTTTTAACTTTATGTAAGATAAACCCACCCCAAGTGAGCTCAGGGGTGAGGGAGATACAGTGGTTCATAGGCCCACACTAGGGGGAAGGGCAAAGTCAGATCTAAACCTTGGGAGGATGGAACTGGAGCTGACAGTCACTGGGTTTTCTGATCCCTGGTCTCTGCTGCTCTGGGTGTGTCTGAGTCCTAGTTTCTTTTTACAAACCTGCTACTTGGCGGCAGACGTAGTCACTGGTGGCTCCCAGATTCCCCTACAGAGCACAGGGAGCCGTTCTTCCTCTCTTAGTTCAAGGTCAGCAATTCCCAGGGCAGCTTGGGTCACGTGCAGTGAACACCCCGATCCACATCCCCACTAGAAGACGCGCTTGGTGGCCGGGAGGGAAGAGCATCTCCCAGAAGAAACAACGGAGGAGGCTGGGCAAACACGGAGGTGCCTTGTATGGACCCAGGGTGGCCCCCGAGGACCAGATTCAAGTCTTCTGATTCCTGATGCAGTGCACTTCCCAAGTTCCACCTTTTCTTCTGTTGTCTGGCTCCGTTGATTTTTATTTCCGTGTCAGTGACACATGACATAGTTGATGTTGGTTGGGTCTGAGCCATCACATTCCACATTCAGCAAGGATACACAAGTGTCAGGTCATAATCTTTCTCAGTCTTGTGAACCAGTTAATACTGCAAACAGGCAGAACCATTAACATGCTAACTTACTCTCCTAACATAATCATCCTCCGGCAGCCTGAGCTCTACTGATTGATATTCAACCTAATAAAGCTCATCTGGATAAGGTTCCCTGGTCTCCAAGGACACGATTCTAACTGTGGGGAGTTTTAAAAAAAATTCTTTTTGTTAAAGTAAGTTTCATATCTCTACAGAAATATGTTTTCCAACCTCCTTGCTGGTCCTGACTCATTTGAGCATCTTCTGTTACAGAATGCGTGGAAACGCAGTTCAACGGCTGAGGACCCTCTCCGTCCACCGCTGGCTACCTTCATGGCCAAGGGCAGTTGGTCCTACCTCCCCCTCCCCCTCCCTCTCCTCCTCCCTGGAGAAGAAAGATTCAGCATCCAGGAGGCTAACAAGGGAAGCAAGCAATAAAATGACAGACGGAAGAAAGGGAGCGAGCAAAGAGTAAAAAATGGCAGTAAGGTTCCCAGCCCATCTGTAACCCATTAGAATGCTGTGCACCGTTTTCCAGGATATTTTTTCCAGTGTTGTTTTCAGCTTCTGTGCTCGTTCAGAAGAGCCCATCTGGGAACGAGGACAGTGCGACTGAGTAAACGAGCCCCTTTGAGGCACAACAGTCCCTGGAAGTTTCTTTGAAGGGTCTTGCTGGTATTGGTAGTAAAATGACAGATAAGAACAACCCACTATCAATGTCTACGTGCCCTTAAAACCAACTTCCACAAAACTGGTTTTCTAAAGACACAGTGTGTTTAAAATTAAAAACAGAGCTTTCAGGTAAACGAGTGAAATACACTTATTTTTTTCCTGTGAAGGTCTCTGATTCTTGTCCTGTCGATAGGCCAAAAGTGCTAAATACACATTTTAGTGAATGGTATAGGAAAAATGTCTTTTGAAATTTTTTCTTGTGTAGATGTTACTTATGTTTTGACTTGTAGATCCCATAATTCTTGGTCTAAAAGCAGGGAATTAAATATGCTAGCTGGGAATAGGTTTGTGAATTTTACTCAACTCCCCTAACTATTATCACATTCAAATGGAATAATTAAGCAATGTAGGATGAAGGAAATTGGATCTAGGAAGTTTAAATAATGTTTTCAAAATTTTTTTAAATGGACATAAATGATTTCCATTTTGAAAAAAGTTAAATTTGGGGAAAAGCTTAACAAGCAAATTGCTCTTAAGATGGATGTGAAGAAAGGATTTTATGTTCCTGTTTAAAAGTTGTTTTTCTATTTAAATGTATTTTAAGATATATCTTCTGGGAGGAAAAGGGATGTGTATGGTCATTTCAAAATTGAAAATATTTGGGAATACCTTTGAAACCTGCCAAATGTGATACAGGAAACGTGTGCGTGTGTGTGTTTGTATGCGTGTGCGCTTATGTGTGTTTATGTGTCTATGTGTGTCTGAGTGTGTTTGTGTGTCTGTGTATCTCTGTGCGTCTGTTTCTGTGTCTCTGTGTGTGTGTCTGTGTATCTCTCTGTGTATCTCTGTGTGTGTGTGTCCCTTCCCAGTGAATTCCAGGATTGGATGCTTGCTGGGGGAAGAACGCTTCCGTAGGATGCAGCAGGAGGGGCACAGGCTGTGTGATCTGACATTTTCTCGAGGCTGTGAGATTTTCTTCTACAGGAGTGTGTGCTCCTCCTCGCCATGGGCAAGTCTCCCAACCACTGGGGACCACAGGGTCCTCGCCTGTGAAATAGGGAAACCCCAGGACGTTTGGGGTGATGAAACAGGGACATGTGTACACGTGTTTGGCCATAAGGAGTTTTCAGTGAGTGTCGCTGTTACTCTGATCACGACTGTTCCCGTGAGTCAGGACCTCATCTGGGTGCGGGTCTCTGCTGACCTGGCGTCTGGGTGTCAGTTTTCAGCCAGGAGGCTTCCACCTCCCCCACCAGGGTCCAGCCAGCAGCCGCTTCCCCGGGCAGGTGGAGATTTCGGAGAGATGGCATTGCATTCGTTTTTCATCTTCGCTTTCTCCAGCCAGCGTGGTGTGACTGGGAACAGGCTCTCCTCCCGCCACCTGTCGGGGGACCGCCTTTGCCAGAGAAGAGGGTCTGCTCCCCGCTCCCTAGCCCGCTGGCCCGGCAGCTGCTTTCCATTTTCTTCACCTGCGGGGCTTTAGGCCAGACTCGCCGGGGAAGAGCAGAGCTAGGGAAGCAGACTGAGAAGAAGAGCGTCTGGATGTGGCGGCGTCTGCTGTCCGGGCATCAGGCTCTGCCTCTCCTGTGTGCTGGTGCCTGGGTCCCAGTGAATGTTGCCCTTGATCTCGTTGTAGGATGTGGACACCCGGTCTGTTTCTCCCCCAACCTCCCTCCTCCACCCCTGCCATCGCGGACGCTCTTTGCTTGGACTCTGGGTGTCTTGCCTTGACTTGACTTTCCCATCTGCCCTCTTGCACTCTATTGGCTTGTGCAGTCTGAGAACACATGGTTGCCGGCTTCTCCTTTCTCCTTTCCACGCTCTTTCCCCAGCCCTTTCCCAGCTCAGAGCCCGCAAGTTAGAGCGAATCAGGGAGAGGTGACGAGGGTCACACGGAGAGCGAGCTTTGTAACCGTGCAGACCCGCGTCTGAATCCTAGCTCAGCCGCTTTCTCGTCCTGGGCACCACGGGAGGTCCTCGACCCCTCTGAGCCCCAGCTCGTTCACAGGTAAAGTCACAATAACAGTAGCCCTGTCACAGAGGTCACCCGTGTCCTTTGCGTGTGGTAAGCAACACAGCCGTGCCTCTCCATCGAGGACGGGCTCAGTAATTGATGAACTGTCGTAGCAGACCCGAATCTGCAAAGCCACAGTGAAAGGAGCTCTGCACTGTGTCTAAATTAAGATTTGTCTCATAGCCATTTGCTGTTTGGATGGAAAATGCCACCGTTTCCTACGTGTCCCGTTCAGGGAAAGGGTCTGTCCTGTGTCTCTACAAAGCCAGCCTGAGGCTATGACCCAGGAGCCTGCGTTGAGTGGCGTGGTGACCATGGGGAAGTGTGGACAGGCCTCCTGCAAGTCACGGAGCCTAAGGGAAGTATCATCCATGCTCCGCCTCTCCTTTTCTTTTGAGTTCTTTCTTTAACATTGTATCTTGTTTCCTGTAACTTCCCTGCAGGTTGTAAGTGGGCCAGTGGACCTCAACTGAACATTCTATTCAGTGAGATTACCTCTATAAGAGAAGTTGAATTGTGGTATACCAAAATCTCCATTACCTTAGGAGACATCTAGAAAGGACCAAGAATTGCAGCTTTTGAAACTAAGAGTCCCTAGTCACCCCCCAGATGTTTCCCCAAATCATGACGGAGCTTCATTAGAGTGACAGGGCCCCAGGTTCATGCTGAGCTAATCCAACCCCTCATTCACAGCAGGCCTCACGTCCCGTCTTTACACAGTTTATGGTAGTCTGGGGCCCTGTGCATTTTTTCTGCCTCTGTATTCCTAGAGAGGGGATTTAGATTATACCCTATAGCTGATTAGAAAGAACCCCATTCAGTCAAGCTTTTAATATTGAGTTATTACCCAAGCCTGACTCTGAGAAATAGACATTGATCCTGACCTTGAATGTGGCAATGGAACGAACAGTGGTATTTTCTGTTCAGAGAAGAGCGGGCAATGTTTTCCGCTCCTCTGGGCCGTGGTGGCACAGAGGTGGCACCGTCGTTAAGCTCCAGGCTACACCCGTGGAGAGCCTACCACCCAGTCCTAAGAAATGAAAGATGACATCTCGAAACATACTTTTCATGAGAATCCCTTTCAAAATTAACCCAGCCAGATAAAGGTCTCCAAAAGCTATCAAGGCAACTTATGACAGAGATGGATGTGAGCGATACCCTATTAAGTGTGTCCATTAATCACTATTTTTAGAATTTTTTTAGCAGCACAAATAATTTTCTTTTCTTTTTTCTTTTTAGTTTGACTTCAAACAAAGATATCTGGTTAACTATTTATGTGAGACTAGATGCTGTTAACTCTTTCTCTCCCATGGATTTAGGCTAGAGTGCTAAAGGAATTCAGCACGTTGCAGCCCATAGTCTAGAAAACTCTGCGTTGATCATATGATTCTTGGTATCTCACCAGAATCATGAAAAGGCATTTACTAGGCAGCCTGCTGTGTGTGATGCTGTGTATGACACGGCCACATAGGAAGCAGAGAAGTATTTGCTCTATGTGAAAGTATGCTTGGTTTTACCACTTTTGATAATCCAGCAGAAGGTGAGGCTTATACTCCACTGGGGAGTAGACTGCAGTCAGATTAGTGCTGCGAGGTTGTGAAGCACAGGAATATTCTGTTTCTATTTTCCCCCATTTGTGTTCTTGTCAAGCTACGTAGATGACCTACATTTTGGCTCAGAACGTGAGGAAGTAACATGTGTATATGTGTGGACATGTGTGTGTGTGTGTACACGTGCATGCATGCATAGGGACCCACATGAACATGTACACGTACACTAGCCATGATGTACTTACTACTTCTTGGCTCTGGAAAGGTAGAAAGTAGTAGCCATTCTTCTAAGTTACTTCTCCAGATCTTAGACAACCCGTGGGATGACTAGGAATCAGCAGAGTCGGTCCCTGAATCTGAGGGATGGCTCCCAATATGATGGGTTAGTCTTGTCTTGAACTGCCACATTTTCTCCTCTCTTGGCAGGCAGATTCTCTCACCACCCCCCTTTGAACCTTGGGCTACGACTGCTGTAGGCTTGGCTCCTGACCTCATGAGAAGCCTCCCTGGAGCTTCTGGCTGATTCAGAGCTCTGCCTCCACGTCCAGGGCTCCTCGGCATCCTCTGGGTGTTGGTGCCTCAGGGGGATTGTCAGGTCTGTCTGCTGTCCAGGCTCACAGTGACAGCCTAACCTCTGAAAACTCTATGCTCTGGACCCTCCCCTCACTTCAGCCCCATGTTCATAGAAAGGCTGTAACACACAGTACTTCCTTTTCGACTGCTGTGCTGCACTAAGACTCCCTTTCTCCACTGCCCGGGTTGGCTCCCTTTCACACCACAGTTTGCTTGTTTTTATGGAGTATCTTTTGCTACGGGGCCTTCCTGAGTGGCATGTCCCATTATTTAGGGTCTGATTTCCCTCCAGTCTGAACGGTGATCCATCTTTAAGGCCCTCTGAGCCTCCCGAGGCCCCAGATTTATCATTTACATCCCATCATGTTCCTTGACTGTGAGGACAGGGACAGTGGAGGACTGCCAGGGACAAATCAAATGACATGTCATATCCCTGATGGACATACATGCAAAAATCCTCAGCAACATATTAGCAAACTGAACTCAGTAATGCATTACAAGGATTATACACCATCATCAAGTGGGTTTTATTTGAGGGACACAGGGCTGGTTCAACATCCACAAATCAATCAATGTGATACACCATAAACAAAATGAAGGATAAAATTATATGTCCATCTCAATAGATGTGGAAAAAGCATTTGAAAAAATTTGTCATCCTTTTATGATAAAAATTCTCAACAAAAGTATAGAGGTAACATACCTCAATATAACAAAGGTCATACATAAAAAGAACGCAGCTAATATCATACAAAAAAAGCTTTTCTTCTAAGATGAGAACAAGACAAGGATGCCCACTATCATCATTTTTATTCAACATAGTACTGGAAGTGCTAGCCAGAACAATTAAGCAAGAAAAAGAAATAAAAGGCATCTAAATTGGAAAGGAAGAAGTAAAACTTCTCTATTTGCAAATGACATTGTATTATATGTAGAAAACCCTAAATATTCCATCCAAAAACTGTTAAAACTAATAAACAAATTCAGTAAAGTTGCAGGATACAAAATCAACATGTAAGAATCAGTTGTGTTTCTATACACTAAAAATGAACTAACAGAAAGAGAAATTAAGAAAACAATCTCAATCACAATTGCCTTAAAAAGAATAACATACCTAGGAAAAAATTTAACTAAGGAGGTGACAAATCTGTACACTGAAAACTATAAAATACAGATAAAAGAAATAGAAGTCTCACATAAATGGAAAGATCTTTCACATTCATGGATTGGAAAAATTAATATTGTTAATATGTCCATACTACCCAAAGTGATATACAATTTCAATGCAGCTCTATCAAAACTCCAATGACATTTTTCACAGATACAGAAAAATAATCCTAAAATTTGTAGGAAACCACAAAAGACCTTGAATAGCTAAAGCAATCTTGACAAAAATGAGGGGGCATCACACCTCTGGATTTTAAATCATATTACAAAGCTATAGTAATCAAAACAGTTATAGTAATGAAAACAGTTTTTATTGGCGTAAAAACAGACACATAAATCAATGAAACAGAATAGAGAGCCCAGAAATAAACCCACACATATGATCAAGTAAGTTACAACAAAGAAGTCAAAAATAAACAATGGGGAAAGGACAGTCTCTTCAATAAAAGGTGTTAGGAAAACAAGACAGTCACAAGCTAAAGAATGAATCTGGATCCCTATCTTACACCATACACAAAAATGAGCTTAAAATGGATTAAAGACTTGAACATAAGACCTGGCTTTAGCGATGATTTTTTTGGATTTGACACCAAAAACAAAGTCAACAAAAGCAAAAATAAACAAGTGGGACCATATCAGACTTAAAAGGCTTCTGCATAGCAAAAGAAACTGTCAACAAATGAAAGGCCAACCTACATAATGGGAGAAAATATTTGCAAATCATTTATCTGATAAGGGATTAATATTCAATATATATAAGAAACTGAAAAACCCAATAGTAAAAAAGCAGTCTGATTAAAAAATGGGTAGAGGATCTGAATAGATATTTTTCCAAAAACGACATACAAATGGCCAACAGGTACATAAAAAGGTGCTCAACATCACTAATCATCAGAGGAATGCAAATCAAAGCCTCACACCCATTAGAATGACTATTATCAAAAAGACAAGAAATAACAAATGCTGGTGAGGATGTGGAGAAAGGGAATTTCTGTGTACTGTTGATGGAAATGTAAATTGGTGCAGCTAGTATGAAGAACAGAATGGAAGGTCCTTAAAAAATTAAAAATAGAACTACCACATAATCCAGCAATTCCACTTCTGGGTATATATTGAAAGAAATGAAATCATTGTCTTGAAGAGGTTATCTGCAGCCCACATTCATTGCAGCATTATTTAGCATAGCTATGCCTTAGAAACAATCTAGGTGTCCGTCAATGGGTGAATGGATAAAGAGGATGTGGTATATATATATATATATATATATATATATATATATATATATATATATATATATATACACAATGGAATATTATTCAGCCATAACATTGAAGGAAATCCTGCCATTTGTGCCAACAGGGATGGACTTTGAGGGTATTATGCTAAGTGAAATAAGAGAAAGACAAATACTGTATGATCTCACTTATATGTGGAATCTAAAAAAATGAACTCATAGAAACCAAGACCAGATTGGTGGTTGCCAAAGGCAGGGGTGCGATGAGTGAAATGGGTGAAATGTGTCAAAGGGTATGAACTTCCAATTATAAGATAAATAATGGACGTAATTTACAGCATGGTGACTATAGGTAACAATAGTGTTGTATGTTTGAAAGGTGCTAAGAGAGTAGATCTTCGCAATATATGCATATATCAAATCATTATGTTGTATAACTTAAACTAATACAATGTTATATGTCAATTATATCTCAAAATGGCCAACTGGGAAAAATTATAGCAAAACAAACAAACAACAAACTGTATTTATACTGGTGTTTCTGGCTGGTTCTGCTCTTTTCGGATCTGGAACTAGACCTTGACTTGCTTCACTGCCCTTGGGCCCCGTGCTCTGGTTCTCTGTACTTCCTGTTACCTGATTCCTACCCACCCTCCCCTCCCCACGCAGCCACCAGTCCCTGGACTCCACACCTCCAAATCCTGGCACCATAAGACGGAGCAGAGCCCCAGCAGTGGGTTATTTATTGACACAAACTCAGGACCAAGCATCCAAAGGTTGCAGTTCTCACAGATTATTAGCTAGATTGGCCCGATACTTTGTGATCCTTTTGGAAGGCAAATATCCCTGCACGTTTTACAGAGTTTGGTTGGCAGGGTTGAGCTTATATCCAGGTTAAGACAGGAATGCTATGGGGTGTGACACGGGAACTAGGGATAACTCACCCTATAGGATAGACACACAGAAACTGTGTGGCTCTAGAGCATCGTGTTATGCAGATTTACTACATTATCTAAGGCACCGAAGTCCTCTGTTAAAATGCGTATGTACTATCTGGAGGAAAGCCTGCCAGACCGGGTATCAGCAAAGTGGGCTTCTGTCCTTCCTAGCTAAGTGACCTGTGTGTGGAAGCACAGAATACTAGCCATGGCAGGTGTCTTGGAGGCGTGGAGTGACACTCCCCACCCAAGGGTGTGAAATCCCCCTGAAACCTCCTCCATGTGACAGGGGTGAATCAGCAAGTGAACGACAGTATTCACTGAAATGTCCAGGTCAGCTCTCTGTCATCGTGCGTGTGATCGCTGCCTCTTTTCTTCTCCAGCTGAGTCCCCTTTGTTCTCACGCTGCACTGCCCGTCCCCGGCAAGTTTATTTCTGTGAAATGGAAGCAACCAGGGTGTTCAGGTGCTCATCATAGGTCATAGGTGCCCTAGGAAGTCTGGAAGAGGAGAGGGGCGCCACTCTCTTGATCCCTGAGAGCCCGTGTTTGCATTAACTTTCAGGGAGCCACATCATATTGTCGTTCCGTTTCAGTTAAAATCAACTGAAGCCTCTGAATCTTCTCCTGGTGAGCTGTTAAGTCACTCTTCTCCCTTCTTGTAGGGAAGCAGACTTTTGACGCTGAGGGCAGGCTTTTAAATGTATTTCAAACGCCTTTCTCTTACTTAATGTCGAGCAAGCGACAGATTTTTTTTGGAATCAATTTTCTCATCTCCAAAATGATAACGATGCTACCTCTTCTGTCCACCCCTCCTCCCTGCTGTGCGAATAAAGAGGTGATGTGCGTGGAGGCTGCAGGGTGCCTCTTTTAGTGTCAACTCTGAGCCACTGGTGGTGGCTTCCTGAAGGGCTGTATTGAGATGATTTCCGAGGACCTAGCTGGAACGAGACCTGCGATTGATTTGTGACGTCTACCATGGTGTGTATGTGTGTGTGCGCGCAGGCTACATCATTCTTGACACAGATTTTTCATACTTGTACTATACCTATGCAGGAAATATTACCATTATTAATTCATTAACATTGAACACATATTAATCATCCAACGTGCATTAAAGGGCAGGTGCATTTTGATGAGAAAGGAGCATGGCTCGTTACACGGAGACCAGAGGACATTGTGGGCAGAGGTGGGGTGCACTGAAAGGAGGGAAAGGAATGCCATGGTCTGATTCATGTACCCCTCAAATCTGATTCGAGGGACAGTCCCGGGCTAGTAACATGGGTCAACGTAGGTTCTACAGACTGCCCTTGCAAGGACTTTAGACCAGGGGTTGGGAGCCCTAATGCCCACAGGGGAGGCACAGGTAACATCAGTGAGGCAGTGGACCAGGGAGCACTGGGGAATTGGGTGAGGTGATGTGTACATGCTCCATCCAAAGGGAGTGGCCTGTCCCCACTTCAGTCATTTCCTCTCAGGCGTGAGTACAGGCTCATTGTTGCCAGAACACTCTACTTCTAGAGAAGCTGAAAATCTGGCATTTTATGTACAATATTCCATTGAAAAATGTTGACTCAATTAAAAAAATAACTGTGGATTCAAGAAAACACATCTGTGGGCCAGATTCAGCTTCTAACTGCCAGTTTGGGACCTCTGTTCTAGATGCCACTAGAAAAGAAAAAATTAACTCTTATTAACAAAAGCTTACACATGTGCAATGGAATTTCATTAATTCACGCCAACAGACAATTACTACCCACCCAAAGCCCCGGGTTAGCAGACATGGATTTGTCCTATAGGAATCTTGGACTTCAGCAGAGGGTGATAATTCCAAGATACAAATGATTATAATTAAGGTTAAAAAAAAAAAAAAACCCAAACAGTGAGTGCCACAAGAGAAGTACGATAGAAATGCTATGAGGAATTTTTTGGGGGTGGGAAGGACATGTTGGTGGAGAGGAGTTGGTGGTGGGATGGGGTTGGAGATGGTCCTCATGGAATAGAAGGATTTCTAGAGAGAAAACGTGGTGGATAAGAGAGATGAGAGATGTGGGTTTAATTCTTTGAAAGGTGAGCAGTCTAGTTTGCTTGGGACTTAGGGCAGGTAGAGGAACAGTAAACTGGAAAGGTGGGCTATAAAGTCTCAAGTTATGGAGGGATCTGAAGGGACATCAGGGAAGTTTGTACTTAATTCAACAGGCAGTGGGGGGGCGTGAATGCTTCTAAGCAGCAGAAACACGAGTGGAGCTGGACTGTCCTCTGAAATGTACAACCTGTTGAAGAGACAGACTGTGAAGACGACCGATTAGAGATCTGCTGGCAAAGAGTCAGAATGGCCTAAGCCCGAATGAATGGCGGGTGTGTGATGGAAGATGGGGAAAGACGTGAGCAAAACTGGGCACATGAGGTAGATGGGATCTCTCCACAGATTGGACTCAGGGACCAAAAGATAAGTGAGAAATAGGGAGATAGAGGAACAGAGGCATTGGGAGGTGGGAAGAGGGGGTTGGTGCAGGTGCAGAGTTCAGTTGGGCTACCTTGAGTTTAAGGGGTTTCTCAGCTGATGAAGTTACAGAAGCAAAGTACACAGGAGTCTCTGTCAGAGATGGAGAGAGAAGGATGGGGAGAGAAGAGAGACACAGAGACAGAGCAAGAGACAGAGTGAGCCAGAGGCTTGGGGAAGCAGCTGCAGGAGATAAGGTTTGGCCACGGAAGTGATGAGGTGTGAGGATGGGGCTCTTGACAGGGGTTGGGGATGGGGGAGGGAGGGAGGGGCAGGGCAGTCTGGGGGCTGGACCTTGGAGAGTGCCAATGCTCAGTGGGCATGGGCAGGAGAAAAGAATCCAGGAGATGAACGGTCTAGGATGCAAGAGAAGGCAGAACCCAGATGCCAATGAAAACTCGTGGGAGACACGGTGGGCGGCCATTGCTAGTCCTGTGGAGAGGTCTGAAAGGCAAGCTCTACCATTTGGCTTTTAATCATCTCTTTGCTAGATTGCTCTCAACAAGGCTTCTAGTGACCTCTTTGCCCTTGAACCCAATGGCTGTGATTTGACCTTCATCTCTTAGTAGCACTTGGCGCTGTCTGTCTCTTTTTCCTTCTTGAACCATTCTCTTTCTTTGCCTTTATGAGAACATACTCAGTTTTCCTTCTCCTTCTCCAGCTCTTCCCACTCAGTCAGCTCTTTCATTTCTTCTTCCCCAAACACTGTTAAATGTTACTTTTAATTAGGTTTTTGTCCCTGTTGCCTTCTCCTCTTAATTTCCTCTTTCTGTCTCCAATGACTTCAGTCGCCGTTTTTATGTTAATGATTCCCCATCCCATCTCCAAGTCGGAGCTCGTCTAATCCAAGTCTGAGCCCTTGTCTGGTCAGCCAGTTGCCAACCAGTCACTTCCAACTGGGATGTTTCACAAGTACACCAAACTCAATACCACAAAAACTCAACTTATCTCCTTGCTCTCCCCACTTCTCCTTCTGTGTTCTCTGTCACAGTGAATGATGTCATTTGCCTAGGTACCCAAGGCAGGACCCAGGGCCTTATCCTTGACTTCTCCACCTGCTCTCCCCATATTCAACCAATCACTGATTCCTCTAAATGTTTCCTCGGTGTCTGGAAAGGCTGAGCACTTCTCTGTATCTCCATAGGAACTGCCTTTGCCCAGGTCACACCACCTTCTCATGCACCTAACTGCTCTCCTTGGGCAAGTCTTCACCATCTCTACACTACAGCTTCATACCATTTGATCATTTTATTCCTGTATCTTAGGACACTTCAATGGGTTTTCCCATTACCCAGAAGATAAAGTCCTAACTTCTTAATATGGCTCACAAGATCCTGGCCTGATCTTACCACCACTCATGCTGATTTCTCTGGTTCTGCTTTCCTTTCTCCCTCCCTCCCTCCTTCCTCCCTTCCTTCCTTCCTTTCTCTCTCTCACTCTTTCTCTTTCTTTCCTCCCTCCTTCCTTTCTTTCTTTTGTTCATTCATTCTTTCTTTCCTTCCTTCTTTCTTTCTTCCCTTCCTTCCTTTCCTTCCACCTATCCCCACTCTACACCCTTGGACTCCAGTCCAGATTAAAATTGTTCCTTAACAACATGTTCTTTCTTACCTCCTCTCTTTTTTTTTTTTTTTTTTAATTTATTTATTTATTTATGGCTGTGTTGGGTCTTCGTTTCTGTCTGAGGGCTTTCTCTAGTTGTGGCAAGTGGGGGCCACTCTTCATCGCGGTGCGCAGGCCTCTCACTATCGCGGCCTCTCCTGTTGCAGAGCGCAGGCTCCAGACGCGCAGGCTCAGTAATTGTGGCTCACGGGCCCCGTTGCTTTGCGGCATGTGGGATCCTCCCAGACCAGGGCTCGAACCCGTGTCCCCTGCATGGCAGGCGGACTCCCAACCACTGCGCCACCAGGGAAGCCCCCCTCCTCTCTTTTATATGACCAGTTCCTTCTGACTAGAGCGTATCCCTTGACAAAACTATCACATCTTGCTAGACGCTGCTAATTCTTCAGATTTCAGCTGGTATCTTTTCCTTCGGGAAGATACTCTTCCTTAGGGAAATATTCCTGAGACCAGGAGAGTCTGCTGCTCTTCTCTATCATGTGACTGCTGAGTCATGGCTGCTTGTATAATTCTACCTATCTCTCCTGAAATATAATAGCCTCTTAGTAAATATTTATTGAATTGGTTATGAATGAGCAATCAGATGTGGCTAAAGGGAAAGGATAGTTGGTGACTTGAATAGCCAATTCAATAGAATCATTTGGATATTTTCTACCTTGTAAGATTTTTAAAAGGTTGTGGGTCTTGGGGAAATAAATCAGTAACTGAATCCTGACTTTGTCCCCAATTAGGTGGAGTGAAATCCACTTCAGTGCTTCAGGCCCGGAATCACAGACTATATTTTTTAAAAATATAATTTGCTTTAGTGCAACCAAAGGAAACAGAGTTATCAAAATGAAGAAGGATTTATAATGAAGTAATCAATTTGAATCAAAAAGATGTACTTGAAGTGTGAAAAAAGGAAAGAGAGAAAAGAAAGCTTTTGCTCAATCATTTTCCATGAGTCTTGTTTGTCAGACTTTATTAAGTTTTTCAGCCATTTTTTTTATTATACCATGCAAAGATAAACCTTAGTATAACATTTGGTTGCAAATTAATGAATAAGAATCATAGACCATTAAAGCTCAAAATAAATTTAAAAATCATCTAATATAAATGCCTGACTTTGTAGTTGAGTAGTGAACGTTTGGCTCTCCAACAAAATACCTTACGTACATACGTTTAACCAACAGATTTATTGATTATTTACTATACAAGCTATTGTGTTAAGTGAAGTTGCAGGGAGTTACAGAAATATATGACAGTAATCACGCTATCTCATTTGAATGGCTCTTGTGTCTATTAGTTTACCTTCTACTCTGACAGCATGATAAGTTTACAGAAATAGACAACTAACTCTACCAGTTAGGGCAAGTACCTCGTGAATGTTTGAGATAAGAGCTGGTGGAGAGAAAGGAAGAGAGCAGGGACTTCAGGCTGGGCTGGTCAGGAAAAGGCTTGCAAATATGAGACTTCACCTTATAGCGTGTCAGCCCCAGAATCAGGCCTTCTTCTCTTTGTGTGTTTTCCCTGAGCATCAGATCAACAATCCCACGTTTCCAGGAGGGACTGGAGTCATGCTGAGGGAGAATTCAGATGTGACACCATGAGTTGGCGGAAGGGCTTGGTGAAAAAGATGGTTCAATGTGAACAGTGAGGTTCCCCAGGCTGAGTCCTTTGTGCAAAGCTTCTCTCTCTCTCGAGGTATGTGAACGGCAGTCATTAGGATGCTGAGAGAGTAAATCATTCTTCTGTTTATAATAGAACAGAGAGAGCTTAACTGCATTTCTCATTTTCCTTATTAGACCCAGGGTTTGTTTTTTTTTTGGAAGTTGATTATTTGAATGCTCTGACATGTCAGCATTATCTCTTTCGCTGTTGACCTTTTCTACTTTCTCCTCATCAGTCAGAGCTAGAAATATGTTCTCAAGGAAAACAATTTGAAAAATATTCATCAAATCATAGATTCCATTTATAAGCGCACGTGTCTTCACAGACACAGGTAAGAAACTTAGGGTTTCCAAAAGAGGAAAGGGCAAATTAGGAGAATGGGGTGAACAGATACAAACTGCTATCCATAGAATATATAAGCAACAGGATTTACTGTAGAGCACAGGGAATTATATTCAATATCTTATAGTAACCTATAATGGAAAATAATCTGAAAAAATATATATAACTGAATCATTTTGCTGTACACCTGAAATTAACACAATACCGTAAATCAACTATACGTCAATAATAATATTAAAAAGATAGAGGTGTACATGTCTCGACTTTTCTGTTGGTGTTTCTCTCTGGGACTTCGTCCTAAAGGTCTGTGGAATTTGGAAGTGGTGCTCCTCTAGCTTGATGGTGGTACCATTAAATGGCCCAGGATTGAGAGAAGTAATTGTGTTGTTCGCAACAGTCATACACCTTGATCACAGAAGCTATGAAAAACATCAGGGAGTTTATTTGTAGGGCTGAAGATAGGGGTAATCCTTTAGAGAAACTGAGGTTTGAATTACTGACTTTTTCATAGACGTAATTAACAGATTTCTCATGCTTGGCTGTCAAATCTCGATCCTGAGCCCTTATAGCCCCTGCTTGTTTTCTAACCTCTCCACTGGTTAGGTGTCCTTTCATTTTTAAGAATGGCCTTCTGCGGGTGAGTGTTTACTGGAGAAATGCTTAGCATTCAGGATCCAACCTAACTTTTTAAATGATTGGTCAGCCAGCCAATCATTAAAAAAAGGTGGTCCCTTTCCATCTTCTCATTTTTTAAACGCAGTCGAGGATCGTGTTTGGCATATACAGCAGCCTGGCAGGAAGGCAGGATCTAAACATATTTATAGAAAAGGGTTGAATTCTGAACTAGTGGTGATGCTTATCTGTCAGCTCTTTGATGCTGCTGCTGTCGAAATAATTTGTTTTACAGGAGTTGACTCACCAAATTCCTATTTAGAGGTGGTAGTTAATCTTTAATTAGTAATGGTGCAGAAATGAAACTGGGAAAAAGATAAGTTAATTTAGAATTTAGTGTTTATTCACAGATGTCCACTTACATGTTCAACAGCAGTTGTGCCTTACACTTAGAACGCAGACCAAAAAGGAAAGAGCCATGTCTCTTAGGACTGTTTTATCCTGCAAAGTGGTGGTGCAGTTCAACGATAGAGCAGTTAGGCTGTGTTAGGTTTGGGGGCTGGGGAGGCCCCCCTGCCCTGAGGTGAGAGTTTTACTGACTGTTGGGGTAGCCATGAGCGAGTCTCCTTTCTCTGGAGCTCCTTGTGCCTTTTAAGATCATTCTTCTTGTTCTCCCTTCTGCGGTTATTTGTGATTGTTCGGTCAGATTTTATTTGGGGGAGGCCACCCTCTCTTCCTAAAGCCCTCATACTTCTGGCCCTGATTTCCCAACTTTCCTTCCTCTGAGCCCCTTGACAACATACAGTGAGATCAGATCATTTTCCTGTTCTTCTGGATTCTTGGTTGACGAGGTGCTATCATAACCTTGTGTCTTCCTTTCAGGGGTCATACTTATTGGGCATAATTAGGCGGAGAGGTTGCCCTTTGGACTGCTTTTCCAGAAGTACTGATGGGTTTTCATTGAACCCTTGGTGCTGGGTCCCCATGTGACCTGACACGTTCGCTCCTGAAGCCAACCTGGCCATGTTTACCATTCCTCCCTCTCCAAAGACAATGAGCCCATATGGGGTTTGACCCTGCCACCCTGCCACCATTAACATTGTTTTCAAAACAACTCAGCTAACCCAGTCACAGCATTCACGACTTTGTTATGCTAGCTCAACTGTCCCAGAGAGGAAGTCATTTCCACTCAATTGCTTGTGAATTGCAACTCCGCAGTCCAGCAAAAGGGCTCCTGGTGTCCGTTGGGGTCACTGACCTGCCTCCTAGGTCACCTGTAACATGACAGCTTTCGGGCTGGTTTTGCACCTGGTGTCCAGGGCCTTGGCTGATAAGATTATGAAGTTTTCTGAACGGTATCACTTCATCGACTTTTGGGTCAAATAATATATTCATTGTTAGGATCAAATTCCTCTTACTTCTTACAGATCGAGTTTATGCCTTTTTATTTGATTCATTAGAGAATGCTTCTGGGTCTTGACATCAGAAATGAGAATGTGTGTCTTGTTATATTTGGTGGAATTTAATTCCTCTGTGTAACCATCTTTCTTAACCAGAGCATTCATACACTTTTGTTTAAAAAGCCTACTTTGCAGTACTCTTGGAAACGAGTAAAGCAGTTGCATGTTTGAATGCTTGACTGAGAGAGCAAGCTGCATGTTTACCCTTCCTATCCCGTGGAAAGCTTTCTACACAAGACACAAATGATCCATTTCAGAACGGAAACCAAAGGGATGGGGCAGAGCAAAGGGAGCGATGGAGGCATCAGCGTCATGGGAGGGGACTCTGTCCTTTCAGGATTCCCCGTGTGATTTACAAACTGCTAAGGAGCAGAAACAGTCTCTGTTTCAATGTCATGGTGGGAAGGGCCCCCCCTGATTAGGGGGGGTTTTCGTTGAACCCTTGGTGCTGGGTCCCCATGTGGCCTGACACGATCGCTCCTGAAGCCAACCTGGCTCACCTCTATCTTTTTAATATTATTATTGAAGTATAGTTGATTTATGGTATTGTGTTAATTTCAGGTGTACAGCAAAATGATTCAGTTATATATATATACATTTTCAGATTATTTTCCATTATAGGTTACTATAAGATATTGAATATAATTCCCTGTGCTCTACAGTAAATCCTGTTGCTTATATATTCTATGGATAGCAGTTTGTATCTGTTAACCCCATTCTCCTAATTTGCCCTTTCTTCTTTTGGAAACCTCTTAAGAGACCCCCCTTAAAAGGGTCTCTCACGTAGTTCAGCTCAATTAAAATGCTCTAGCTCTGGTGCCCATAAAATACGGCTTAAGGAGAGGACAGTTTAACGCAGAGCCTCCCTCACCTCTCAAGGACAGTAAGTGGCTCCGACTTGGCTGAAGTTAGAAGCCACTTGTGCAGGAAACTCGGGCCACTCCGACCTTGCATTTCTCGGTCCCCTCCGTCTTTGGGAGTCGCCGGGCTCCGTGATGCATCTTTCCTGCCACATTACAGATGATCCTGACACTTCGGCGGAACCCAGCTGATTTCTCCGGCTGGCCACTTTCTCTTTATCTCTCCCACCGATCCGAGTGGCAGCAATGTTCCCGTTTATCATACACTGTTCTGTGCTGTCATTTAGAAAGACGCTCGCCCGGTGAATATTGATAAGATACCTTTGGAATGAGATAAAACGTGGCAAAGGAAGCATATCTTTCCAATGTGATAAAGAACTTTAGAATGTGTGATAATTTGTGATAAAAAGCACTGCTACAAGCCCATTATTGGGAAGAGCCGTCTGGGATGTGCCCTGCGCTCCGGGTAGGGGGCCAGGGAAGATGCTTATTGTTTGGATCTGCTCTTTCAAAGGTTTAGGGCCTTTCATTTGTGTTTCCAAGGGAAAAGCTCTTTGAAGGTCATGTTTGAATTAAAAGCTGTATTTATTATCTGTTTTTCCATGTTATCTATATTACAATTGCTTATCGAATTTGGAAGCCCAGAATGTCCTGAAGGTAGCTATTTTCTAATTCCACTTTTATCCTACCCTCTGGTATAGTATTTGTCAGTGCATGCTTGCGTCTGCTGGGGCTGATAAGGTAGAAACGGCTACCTGACTAACATTATAGTTCTCTCATTCTCCCTCTCCTGGCTAGTTTGAAATGATGATCGCCTCTGGACTCGGGTCACCTGCTAAAAGATAGCATGGTTGCCAGCTGCAGTTCTTCCCCAATCCCTTTGAAGTAATGGTGGCTCCATATTTTCCCGGCTGGTAGATTTCAGCAAGAAAGGGAAAGGATCTGAGGGAGGGGTCAGGGTGGGCCTGAAATGGATGGGATAAGAGTTGGTTTTATAACCTAAAGCCAGGAGCTCACTCCTTGTTCAGATTTCAGAGAAGGCAGTTAATCTCTCTCATTTGAGACTAGTGCAGTGTGGACCATAGGGCAACTGTGGTCGCTCTAGGGATGGGTAGGCTGGGGCCAAGTGTGACATCCTAAACTGACCTCATTATGGACATATTTTCTCAGTCTAGCTAGCTTTTTTAATAAAGGAGAGAATAATATTAATAAATAACAGTCAATCTTTATTTTAAGCCCACCACTTGCCAAGCATTGGCGCTTACATGACTCTTAGAAACCACCAACGAAGTAGATCCAGCTAAAATCACAATTTTACGGACGGTGAAAGCAGACGCTTGCTTGAAAAGATTAAGTGACCTGCCCAAGGTTGCAGAGATGTGTGAGAGAGAGGAGTTGAAAGCACGCTATCCTCATGCTTTTCTCGGTGGAGTAGTTCTTATGGTACCTTCTGCATCTAAAAGAGATAATGTTGCTTCTAAATTCAGTTTTCTGTAGGCATTGGAGGAATCTGAGAGATTGACACATGGGTTTTTTTCCCTACTTTTATTGACATATAACACTGTGTAAGTCTAAGGTGTACAATAAGTTGATTTGATACACTTTTATATTACAAAATTGTTACCACCATAGCTTAGCTAACACCCACGTCACATCACAAAATTACCATTTCCTTTTTGTGGTGAGCCCATGTAAGATCTACTGTCTTAGCATCTTTCAAGTATATGATACCCTATTTTAACTATAATCTCCACGCTCTACATTAGAGGCCCAGAACTTACTCATCTTATGACTGGAAGTTTGTACCTTTGAATAACATCTCCTTATTCCTCTCCCTCCCCTCCCCAGCCCCTGGTAACCACCACTCTACTCTCTGTGTCCATGAATTTGGCTTTTTTAGATTCCACATATAAGTGATATCATACAGTATTTGTCTTTCTCTGTCTGATTTCTTTCACTTAACATAATGCTCTCAAGGTCTACCTATGTTGTCCCAAATGACAAGATTTCCTTCTTTTTAATGACTGATTAATATGCCATTGTATAAAAATAAAAATTCATCCATTGATAGACACGTAGGTTGTTTCCATATTTTGGCTATTGTGAATAACGCTGCAATGAACATGGGAATGCAGGTATCTCTTTGACATCCTGTTTTCATTTTCTTTGGGTATGTACCCAGAGGTGGGATTGCTGGGTCATATGCCAGTTCTATTTTTAATTTTTTGAGGACTCCCCAAAATCTTTTCCATGATGGCTGCACCAATTTACATTCCCACCAACAGTGCACAAGGGTTCCCTTTTCTACACACCCTCGCCAGCACTTATTATCTCTTGTCTTTTTGACGACAGACATTCTAACAGCTGTGAGCTGATATCTCACTGTGGTTTTGATTTGCATTTCTCTGATGATTAGTGATGTTGAGCATGTTTTCACGTACCTGTTGGCCATTTGTGTGTATTCTTTAGAAAAATATTTACTGCCCATAGTTTAGTTGGATTGTTTGTTTGCTGTTGAGGTGTATGAGTTCTTTACGTATTTTGAATATTAACCCCTTATCAGATATATGATTTGCAAATATTTTTTCCCATTCCACAGGTTGCCTTTTCATTTGTTGTTTGTTTCTTTTGCTGTGCAGAAGACATAGGTTTTTGAGAATCTAGGGAAAATTCATAATTGAGTTCAAGTTCTGACCTATCCCTAACCTCATGTCTCCTTCTACCTGATTCTGCAGTAGAATGATTACATGTAGTTTCCTTTTGAGCTCAGGGATATCAACTGCTCATTTAAATGTGTTGTGATCTAAAAATTGTTTCTAAAACAGACTTGGCTCTTTATTGTGAATAGGCACCCCTTTCCTTCCGTTTATCTTAAGAATCACTGGCTAGAATTAATAAATAATTTAGAATAGTTGCTGAGCACTGACTGAGTGCCAGGCTACATTATCTAATTTAATTTCCATTTTACAGATGTCACCGTTGGGGGAAGGGGGAGGGAGGAGCAAAGCCAGACTTTGCATGTGGCTTTGTGTGTGCATGTGCTTTGACAGTGCATGTGTTTTGTGATGGCCACGGGGTGGGTGTAATATGTGATCACATGCTCAAAAACAGCATTGCCTTTTGTTCTGAGAACTGTTTTCTTTAACTTATTTTTCTTTCCCTTGAATATACCCAGAAGAATGGATAAAACTTCTGGAATCTTGATGAGAATTTTCAAATTAAAAAAAACAACAACAGATTCCTGGTTTTGTTTCGTTTTTGTTTTTAAAGTAAGCTGGGATTAAGATTTTTCCAGAATTTCTAGTTTGTGGGGAAAAGCACAGCCACAGTTTACTGTAGTAGTAAAGGCATATTTTGGTGGGAAAACACCACACAAAGACTGAGGTATCAGACCTACCACCTGGCATAACCAGCAGACGCTGTAGTTTCCAGACCTCCTGTCCGCTCCTCCTGTCTGTTTTCTGATGAGCTTCGCATGGGTTTAAGTTACTTGCATGAAGTTTCCCAAGGCCTTGGATCTGGATTGGAGGAATTTTTAGTTCCCACCTTCCCATTCTGTCTTTCTTTGCCCTCTACTCAGAAACACCATAGAAAGAGGAAAAATGAAGCAGGGCAAGAAATGTATTTCTTAAGTGTTTTCCTTCCAAAATACGCACATATTACCATCTTGGTTCCAACACACCAGGCCTATCTCTCTGTATGATCCAAGGGAACTCTTGGAGTATAGGAAATGCACAGAGAGAAAAATATTTTCAAAGAAAATTCATCTCTCAGAAGAATGTTAAAAGGTGAAGAGTGAGGTAGAAAGAAATGCCTTGAATCTTTGTTTCTCTTTTGGCTTTTATTTCTTTTTGCTAAAGGTTAAAGAGAATCCTGTCTTCTTTTGCCTTTCTTCCTTTGCATTATAATCATTTGTTCATTTGCCTTCAAGTCTTAGGTTTTTATTTTTTTATTTTATTTTATTTTTTTTGTGGTACGCGGGCCTCTCACTGTTGTGGCCTCTCCCGTTGCGGGGCACAGGCTCCGGACGCGCAGGCTCAGCGGCCATGGCTCACGGGCCCAGCCGCTCCGCGGCATGTGGGATTTTCCCGGACCGGGGCACGAACCCGTATCCCCTGCATCGGCAGGCGGACTCTCAACCACTGCGCCACCAGGGAAGCCCCAAGTCTTAGGTTTTTAGATATAAGGTATTTTGGAAATGCAAAGCATTTGCTATTAATGTTTATCCATTACTTGCTTCTTTTAATTTTCAAAAGTATTCATATTCGTCTTGTTTATGTACTTTCTTCCATGAGCTCATTTCTGCTTTAATGGCAATTTTATTCCATAATTTAAATTTTCTCTAATCTTTACTACTGAATGGATTACTTTAATGAAAAATGGAAATAATTACTACTTCTATTCAAGAAAATGTCTTTATTTCACTCAGAGCTGTCACTTTTACTTGTAAGATAAGATAATTTTAAATGGGAAGAAATTCTGTAAAGCTGACTACACTAAGAAGTACTGACAAGCAGTGATGAGAGGAAATGTCTGTTTCTGATTGAAATCAAAACATTGGGCATATATTTTACTAGCCTTGTAAATAATTTTAAAAGAATAACAACACAAAACTTCCCAGAACATTCTCATTCTCTCTTCTCCTCCCTGGAATTTATGTAGTCAATTAAGCTGATAACATTTACGATACTGAAATACATAATAGAGAATATTAATAGAATGGTATCTTGTACTGCCAGTAATATAAAGAATAAAAAATATCATTCCAGAGACCTGGAGGACCTGGATCTAGAAGTAACCTATGTTAACAGGTGTTGCTGTGATGATACTGAAACAGTAACTTTCCTAGACAAACTTTGCTGTGTCTATTTATCTCTCACACTGTTTACAGCAAGCTCCCAGGCTAGTAGAGTGAGGGAAGGACCTGTAAAAATACAGTGTACGGATTTTTCAGTTGTGGAGAAAAGTCATTCAAAATGTTTGCAATGATTTGCAGTGCAGCTTAGGAAACACGTTCGAGTGTGTTAATTGTCAAGTATATCCATTCAAACACACGTTTTGAGTGCTGTTACTCTGCTCAAATGATTAGAAGGCAAGGTGGAATGCAAAACACACCCTCATGATTAAATGTTTACCTCCAGACCTTTAAAAGAGCCAGCTGATGTTTATTTTAAAGGGAAAAACAAAGATTTGTTGACTACTGCAGCATTGGGTAGGGAGATAGACCAATGACTTCCTAAACCTTTTGGACACTTTGTAGTTAAATTTGTCACGTTTTATACCTTTAATTGTAATGACAATTAAGGAAGATAACCTTTAGTTACACAAACTTGTTCCCCTGGGTCTCGTCTCCTCCACACATCCTGCGTTCTCTCCCGTTTAGTTCTCACTGTGTCAACCATTTGGGACATACTGTCTGTTCTTGATGGAGGAGGAACAGTAGCTCATTTATGGGACAACACATCTAGCCTCAGTCCTTGGCGCTCCCCTAGTCTTTCCCTCCCTCCATCTGTGGTCACTTGTCTCCCTGGTCTGCCCTACAGTTAGTAGACTTTGAGTGTGGGAGAGATTTTGTTCCCAGGAAGACATGTTGTCTACCAGAAGTATTTTTTTTTTTTTTTTTTTTTTGTGGTACGCGGGCCTCTCACTGTTGTGGCCTCTCCCGTTGCGGAGCACAGGCTCTGGACGCGCAGGCGCAGCGGCCATGGCTCACGGGCCCAGCCGCTCCGCAGCATGTGGGATCTTCCCGGACCGGGGCACGAACCCGTGTCCCCTGCATCGGCAGGCGGACTCTCAACCACTGCGCCACCAGGGAAGCCCTACCAGAAGTATTATACAGGTACTTTCTCTTTTCATTTCCACTAAGATGAGATGACCTGGAGAATTTTTTAGAGTTGCAGTTGCGGTTATTTGTAGACTTACAGCCACAGTCCTTTACTTAGTAATACACACATTTAAATTACTGCATTTTCCTTTGGGGAAGCCAATGAGAAAAAGAGAAAGAAAACAAGCTCTAGCTTGATATATACCCTTAGGTGAGAGTATTATAAATCTCACCTGTGCTTTAGCCTAACCATTCAAGTTTTGCAAGTGATTATTTAAGGTTATTCTTTCTCTAGAGAAAGTGGCTGACAGAAAAATTGAATAACTGGTAAAAATGATAGGAAAGAGGGTGGAATACCCAGTTATTATAATGCAAATTATTACTGATTGTAATACTTCCATTAGGAAGTTTATTACTTTATTCCTTTGATAAACATTTATAAAACACTGTTTATCGTGGCACACCAGGTGGCAAATACAAAGAATCGTGTAATGCAGGCTCTGGCTTTGGAGTTTGTAGAAATGACACTTGACAGGCACAATGTGTCAAATGTTATCAGAAAAGTAGGTACGGGGAGTTCCCTGGCGGTCCGGTGGTTAGGACTCCGCACTTTCACTGCTGAGGGTGCAGTTTGAATCCCTCATCTGGGAACTAAGATCCCACAAGCCGTGCAGCATGGCCAAAAAAATGTAATTGGAGTTCGGACAAGAGATAAATGATTGTCAATGGAGCTGAATTGAATTTACATTAAAGAAGTAAAATTTGAGCTGGGTCATTTTTACTGACATATATGTCAATTATACTGATATTAGTTTCAGGTGTACAATGCAATGATTACAATGCAATGATATTTGTACATATTGCAAACTGATCACCACACTAAGTCTGGTTAATATCTAACACCATGCATTGCTACAATTTCTTTTTCTTGTGTGAGCTGGGTCTGGATAAATAATCTGGTGGATACTTATTGTGTTTCTTTCCAGCATCCATTTCCCTTTCTCCCTGTGACATCTCTAGATTCTTGGAGAAATCCAGCCTTTTCCTACCCTGCAGGGGAAAAGGTTGAGCGCTATCCGGATTTAAGCACAAAAGGAGTTCACATCAAAGTGGGATTTAAATCTAGTGGTCCGTGGTTAGGGACTACAGATACGAGCCCAGCTGAGAAGGGTTAGTTTTATGGGATGAGTATAGAGAAGGGCTCTGCAGGTTGAATCTGGTTGGAGGAGTGTGTACAGTTAATGAACGCCCAAAGGTCCGAAAGGAAGAGACAGGGGGCTTGGTTTGTACTACCAAGTTCTAAACACATACCCGAAGTCAGTGGGCATGAGGGCGGACCATGGGAGAGACATCAGGGGCAGACCAGGGAGTGAAGACCTCTGAAAACTTGTTTCGAAAACTCCCTCCATCAACAGCTATTGAGTATCTACTTACTATGGAGTACTGCTAATAATAATAATATGACGGCTACCGTTTAGGACGTTGCCTACCATAGTCAGACGTCGTGCCACGTTATTTCATCTTCCTTACAGTCCTCGGAGGAAGGACTATTATGATTCCATTCGATAGAAAAGGCACTAAGGCTTAGATGAGCTAAGCTTCACGCTCAAGATCCCACAGCCTGGACCAACCGGGCTCCATGTGACTCCAAGCCATGCTCTGAGCCATCAGACGACCTCGTTTTGCACAAATTAAACAGCAAGGGAACAGAGACACATATGACCATTTCTGTTTCATAGAAAGTTGTTGAGGATGGACTCTCTCCACATTCATCACTCATTTCAGAACATTTAGGAATATTTTGAGTAACATTTGCGGAGAAGTGGTCAGCTCCTTTAAAACTGTATTCCTTCAGTAATGGCATTCTAAAATATCCTTTTGTCGCTCGTGTTTGAAAATCCTATTCACTCTGTAGACTGACTATAAACGCGAATAAGAGCATTGATTTCCTCATTTCATCACCTCCAGAGAACAATTCATAAAGCATGGAAGTTCTAACCAGCCAATCAATAGTCACTACTTAAGTCAGAGACTCAAAGAGTAGTTTATTATTAAAAAGCGTTCCTCTGAAGATAAAGGCACCAATCTGGGCTATGATCTGTACTCAGCTTCAGGAAATAGTCTGGAGGAAAGGGTCCTGTTAACTGTATTTAGAGCTTTTCCTGTTTCTGGTTCCTGCCTGAGGAAAAGTGGGGAAAATCCAATTTCTCAAAAGCCACTTAAGTGTTATTAAGCAATTCGTGGAAACAAGCAGGGGAATTGGCAGGGCTTTCCCCCCACTCTGATGTGCAGTTCAAACGCTGTCTGTCTCGTTTGGACGTATATTTGACCACAGAATAAATACAGATCTGCATGAAATGTTCACTGCATCCACCAAGACAACCATACTCATTAATTATTGAAAATGCTATTATCTTGCCCATTCTGTAATCCTATTTCTGGAGTTAGTTATGTAATTTCACCCGCCATAGAAAAGGAAACTTTGACCCTCATTACATTTAAAATGAGCTTTTCACTAAATCAGGAAGAAGGGTTTTTTTTTTCCATCTGAATGAATCATAACTGGAAGGCTGTAAGAGGTACGAGTGTGAACATGGGAAAGAGGAAATAAGGATTCCATTCGTTATTCCAAATAGTTCAAATAGTTAAAGCCATACTCTGTCACTCCAAGTTGGGGTTTCAACTGGACTGTTGTTCATGTTTGTCTAATATTGTGTTCTTAAATTCAAGATGCTTTTGGTGCTGGCAGGGATTTTTAAAATCTAGTTCTCCATCTGGATGAGAATTTAGATCCTAGCCCAAGGAGATGTGATTTGTTCGAGATCTCATAGCAGGAGGTCTATGATTTGAACTTATAACTTTGGTTCTTCGTCCAAAATTCATTTCATTCTACTCTCTTTTTCCTGGGAATGACTCTAAAAATGGAGAGTTGAGTTGACAATCAAGTCAATGGAAAGTCTGTTGTTCTTTCACATCCATAACATGTCTGTAGATAAAGAGACCAATGAGGCTGCCTGCAGTCTACAGAGTTTCTCCTCTTCCTCAGTTCAGGGAAATTTCTTTTAGATAAACAAAGAAAATGTGTTAAGTGTTTTGCCTTCTGTATTTTGAAAAAGCACGGAGAATAGGAATGCTCATTGTATAATCAGATTGTGTAACATTTTGCGAAGCGCCATTCTGTACCGTCAAAATGAAATACTTCGCCTAATAGATACTTATGAATAATAGTAAGATTTATGCTTAAAATGGACTGCTTTGCTGTTTTTATAAGAGTAAGCCTTGACATTGACAGAGAAGCATGGAAGACCATTAAGGGTGCTGCTTGGCACAATTCTGGACCAAGAAGGTCCTTCTTTGGCTGGTCACGAGGACTCGAAATCTCAAATTTAGCTTCACCTTTTTCAGGAATGTTAAAAATTCCTTATTAGTGCACAAATATCCCTGGAAGAGGTAATACCGAATGTTTTGCTGCATTTGCTATAAACACCTTAGTCAGTATGGGTCTAGATTTCCCCACTAGGGGAAATTTCTACCAAAGGGGAAGGCACCCAAGATAAGTTTTGTCTATTTAACAATTTTGCCTAGAGCTGAACCTGAGTATTACTATGAATAATAAGTGAAAATAGCTTAAATTCCATTAGTAATATGATTCTAGCCAATAGGTTCTACACTAGGAGAGGATGCTACTATTATAAATCATTATTATTTTATGTTCAGAAAATGAATACACCGATGTTTCCAGCAAGGGAAAAATGCAAGCCAGCTTTCACCTTTCCTCCTGAGGAAAGTGATGAACTAGTATGCATTTAGAAGATGCTGAATGTCTTCTGAGTCTAACCAACCCCAGCCCTCCTAAAATGTCCATATGTGAATGAGGTACTTTGCAGATTTTTTTTAAACTCAGCATTTACTGATCTTAAAAAGAATTGCTAGTGTAAAAATATACCTTACCTTTGAAAGAAACCTGTTATAAGAAAAGGTGTGAACAAAATGCATTATGTTTGTCTGACATATTGGAAGCGGCTTATTTCATTCAAAGGTATTTTTTTTCTCTTCCTTTTTTATTTTATTTTTTTATTATTATTATTTTTGTAAAGTTCAGGTTAGCAATGCAATTTAACAGATAGGTGGTCAGTAGCCTTCCTGCAGGGCCCGTTTTCTATGACTTCTTTCTCAATATTTCCTTTCCTAAAAGGACCCAGCATTAACTAGTCAGATAATGGAAAAGAGAAGGGTTAGTCCTTAGCCATTTGTAGTATGGGAATTTTGTGGAACAAAGACCATAGTTTTTCTTCTTTTCTTCTTACTTTTTGGTGTCTAGCAGGTGGTAGGTCCTTAATATTTTCAAAACAAATAATTAATCTATAATCGAGTTCTCAATAATCTAATACATGATAAATTCCCAAGGTTTTTTTTTTTAGAGGTATATCTATTAAAACCAGGAAGGACAAAATTAGTATTATTTTGCTATTCAATACATGTTATAAAACAACACATCAGGGCTTCCCTGGTGGCGCAGTGGTTGGGAGTCTGCCTGCCGATGCAGGGGATACGGGTTCGTGCCCCGGTCCGGGAGGATCCCACATGCCGCGGAGCGGCTGGGCCCGTGAGCCATGGCCGCTGGGCCTGCGCGTCCGGAGCCTGTGCCCCGCAGCGGGAGAGGCCACGGCAGTGAGAGGCCCGCATACCACAAAAAAAAAAAAAAAAAAAAAAAAAAAAACACACACATCAATCTCCACTGGATATAGAAAGCTTATGAGATATCTGCGAAATGGCATGATTAAGGTTTTTCTGTGATCCATTTGCCAAAATACACAAAACCTGAAAAACAGAAAATAATTGTCTCTAGGCCGGTGTACCATTGTTGGGGAGGAAAGCGGTGAGCTGCTTTGCCCTTTACTCAATAAATCAACTTTACCTGGTAAAATTAGGACAGAAATCATAACACAAAGCAACATTTTGTGAAGTATTTTCTATGTCCCAAATACTTAGATAGCATATCACTTATTTTCTTCTAAGTAACACTAACCAATTTGTCTTTGTGTCATGTAGACCCTTCCCCAGTTGTGTGTAACAGATGATCAATGTATGGTTTTATGTCTCAGTGATTCACATAGAAACTCTCATAAACATTGGATGAAAAGATTTGATTTTTTTAAATTTAATAGGGTCTAAGTGGGGGGTAGATTCTTTAGATGGGCCTTTTGGGAGACATTTTTAGCAAAGATATAAGTGCACGGATTGCCTTAGAGCAGTGAGAATTAGACTAGACCACTTGTCTCATCTCATGTGTTGAAGGCAAGATGCTGGCAGGGGGATGTCAATTCTGAGAGTGTTTGTAAATCAATGGCCAAGGAGCCAAACTGGGGAGGGACAAACTGGGAGAGCTGTTGATTCTAGATGCAAGTAGCTAATAAAGTCAACTAATTTTGTATGTGCTACTTGCACCTGAGGGCCAGCTTCTGTTCTCTTTATACATTTTCATTATAATCTATCAGCTGTCAGATCATGACCCAAAAACATGAGTGGAGAAGGATAACATACTCTTTTCTTTAACTTTTTCTTTTATATTGGAGTATACTTGATTAACAATGTTGTGTTAGTTTCAGGTATACAGCAATGTGATTCAGTTATATATCTACATGTTATCTATTCTTTTTCAAATTCTTCTCCCATTTAGGTTGTTACATAATATTCAGCAGAGTCCCCTGTGCTCTACAGTAGGTCCTTGTTGGTTATCCATTGTAAATATTTATTAACATTTGTCTATTATGTCAAAATAGATGGAGCCAAGAAAAGACAATGTCCTCCTTAAAAGAGATTACATTCTAAAGGGAACACGACTCCTGGTCTAGAGCGGGAAAGCACAAGTTTCTTATCAGAGAAATAGTTATTCAGCTGACGTCAGCTGAGATGGTCAGAAACCGTCTGTCACTTGAAGCCAGTTTGTAGGAAATGGGCATGGTTGGTGTTCCACCAAAGCTCAGCCCAGGAGTAAGGAGAAGTAAAACCATGGTAGCCTGAGGGCGACTTTGAAAACAAAGACCAACTATTGCCCAGTTGAAATGTGGCTGCCCTTTTTCCCTAGAGAAGCTTCTCCGGGTCACAGATTAGGTGCTGTGGCTTTCCTTCCCTCTGCAGGCTCAGCTGTCCTTTGGAGGCACCATTGGGCTGTCGCCTCCAGGGCTGGTCATCTGTCACTCTCCAGGATAACTCTATTTCAGAGGGGTTGTCGAGTGGCCAGGGAGGCAGCAGGGCTGCCTGCTGTGGCCCGATGTCTGGGCCTGACAAGACCCCTCCCTCCTGGCCAGGCATTGACCTGAAGTCCTGGGCTTACGGCCATGAACCAGAGCCAGAATGATCTGCATCTTGTTCTGTTCTATTTCATATCGAAGCTGTACTCTGCTAAGCAGGAGGAGATTGTGTGAGAAGCAGACAAGGAGCAGAACCGTTATCACGCAGGTCGAGTGGCACTTAATGTTGAAAAAGCAAAGGACAAAAATCTGTGCACCTTTTCTAGTCCAGTAACTTCCGATTGTTTTTTTTGTTTCTAATATTGTTTGGCTTCACGTGGCTCTTCAAGTCCCTCTTTTCTTCTGCAGGGGCTTTTTGAGACTTATATGTGTGTGTGCACACACACACACACAAATTTAAATTAATTTTGTCCAGAGAAATTGGAGATAATTACAAAATTAGAGTAGAGCCAATGATGTTTTCATTTAGTTCATGCATCTCCAAGAAGTCCCTCTGTTGTCGTTTGATTGATTGACTTAAAGGAATATTTTCTACCGCAAAGTAAATATCAATAGATAGGTTTTTCTCCTTCAAGGGGATTTTAAGGCCAAATCCACTTTGATTGGTTTCCTTCAGTTCAAGTACTTGCATTCTATAGGGAATGAAATGTTAGTCTGTGGGACCTCCATGGTCTCCATGAGTTTTGTTGACAATGAATTTTGTTGACAATGGGTGGGGGGCAGTGGGTAATGTGAGGAGATGCGAACAGCCATTGTCAGTGGACTGGATCCCTTGCTGGGACCCAGGACATAAAGATTGGGGTTGAGAAATACAAGTGCCGACATCAACTTTTAAATAAAAATACCATCCAGTGAAGTAAAGAAAATGGGATAGTTTTTCAGGGTGGAATCAAATTAAAAGGTTTGGGGGAAAGAGTCTCTGGCTTAAAAACATAAAAAAGACATTTATTTTACCACAAAAACACAAATTTCATTCCATTTTTGAGCTCATGACAGGCTCTACCCTTTATCAAAATGGATTTAACTTCAACATTACAGCAAAGCAAGCTGCATTTCCATCACTGGTGTGGTAAAGATGGCCCAGATAATAAACTGCAGACTAGAAGGGGGCTAAACACTCCTAGCACAATGTAAGATGGGTTGACTTCATTGCTCTTAATCAGATATCAGGAACCAGAAATAAACATAAAAATAAAATTTCCAGGAAAAAGTAATCTGCCAATTAAACTCCAAGAGGTGAAAATGGTCATTAAGGAAAGCCATCTTCATTCAGGCACATATCACATTTCCCAAATGGTCCGTGGATTAGCACTCCAGACTACTCTGGACCATAATTTAATCACTGGTTCTGACCCCCAGTCTTCTTCATTTGCTTAAACTGCCTTCTGGAACTGGTTAAGCTATTACACGTTTACTTGTTCTGGTCCCCACTGGATCCTAGACACCTTCTCCAAAAAGGGCTTCCCTTCTATATTTCATTCTTATCTTTCCCAGCTGGTCTCACATGCACTCAGCTGGCCAGTGCATCTTAAAGTGTCTTTAGGACACTTCTTATGCATTCAAGAGGTGGAATAGGACTGTGCCCTTTAGCTGTGTCTAACAACCTCTGTGGTTGGTGAGGGGGGATGCATTGCTGAAGGGTAGAGGGGTGGGGAGAAAGTTCTAGAACCATCAGCAACAGCACTGGGATTCTAGGATGTGAGGGGAGGGGAGAAGGAAGTAGAGTGTGGAGAGAAAATGGATGGGTTAGTACATATTTAATTAGGCATTTTCTATTTTAAGCAACAGTCACTCCAGATAGATGTTGGCTAGTATGGAAGCCATGGAAATAGAGATAGGTCAGGTGCTCTCTTAAGATGTGCACAATCTTCTATCATGATGTGTCTCTTTCCCTTTGTTCCATTCTACAGTGATACCTACTGACCATTCCCTGCACGTTCAGCCCGAACCCCCCAAACCAGTCTGGTTAACTCTTTACCACTGACACTGCTGGCTAGAGCTATTTATGACACAAAGCTGGGCGCGGGTGCTTGTGGGATGTCTCTGCTTGTCCTGTCACTGGCCACCTCCAAAGAGCAGCCTGAGGGCCGTGCTGCTGGGCAGTGCCGGAGGGCAGGGCAGTTAGCTGCAGGCGGAGAGTAGCTGTGACTTGCCCCATTGACACCTAAACACTGTCCAATTCGGCGTGGATATGCAACGTTTTACACCAAACAGAGAATGGAGTGGACACAGGTGTTATGCTGCTTTTGTCAAAGGAGCAAGTGAAAATCTTGGAATGAAAGAAGTGAGGGATTCTCTTGAGGCATATTCTGGAAGAAGTAAAGATGGAGGGATGGAATGGTTGAATCACTTTCTAGATTATGCTGAGGAAGGTGTTTGAGGTGTGTATTAGAGGTCAAGAAAAGAGAGGCGCTTAGAGCAAGAAAGACTTGGAAATGAGGAGAAAAGAAGGATGAACAATTTTTCCGCATCCTCTTTGGAGAATCCGATCTGCATTGAATTCTCTGCCATGAGTTCCTACAAGGGCAAGTGACTTCTTACAACAATCTTCCACAGAAACTGGGGAGAGAATAGTTTCCCTTCTAAGTATTTTGAGGGAGTGGGTTGCATTCTATAGAGGAGATTGGGAAAGGGTAAGGAGAAATATTCCTGGGTGGACCATTTTGACCATTTTCCTTTGTATGGCAGACTGTGTCATTCTCACAACCTTTCACCTGTGAGGCCCTTCTCTGGGTTGGCGCCTGACTCACAGCAACTGCCCTGACTTGCTCTCAAATGATGAAAAAAAAATCTTTGACGAGGAGGAAGCGCGAGAGCTTTAAGCAACACATCATAGGTAACTAGAGGCATTACTGCACTCAGAGTCATTTTATTAATATAAAGCCTTACGATCTTAATATAAAAATGTAAGTTGAACTGGAAAAAAATGAATGAGTCTGAATAACTATATGCCTTTTTTGCCTCTTAAGAATTTTCTGGGAATGATATTTTGGTAGATAAAAGTAAAATATTTCATTAAAAATTTAGTCTGCACATGAAAACTGAATGTTGAGGACAAAATAGGATCTTTCATAGTATGTGATTTGCAGGAACACATTTAAGCTTCCTCAGACACAGGTGAGCTCTGCTGAGTACTCAGTAGAGCCGTACCTGCAGGTGGATTCTTAATAGATGTTCCCTGGTGAGGAACTCTCGCTAAATGTACAACTACATGGTTTGGTTTTCCTTATATTAAAGGCTGGAGGGAGATAAATTAGGAGTTAAGGATAAGCATATAGATAACTAACAAGGACCATCTGTATAGTACAGGGAACTATACTCAATATCTTGTAATACCTATAATGGAAGAGAATGTAAAAAAAGAATATATATATTTATATGTATGTATGTATAACTGAATTACTTTGCTATATACCTGAGATTAACACAACATTGTAAATCAACTATATTTCAATAAAAATTTAAAAAAATAAAATGCAAAACTGTAATGTTGGTAAAATTACTCCCTCCAAGCCAAATAATAAGTTGCTTAATACGGTCACATGTATTATCATTTTCTGGGCACCTTAAAATGAAAGATGTATAGCCTGGATTGAACCACACATGTGTGGGGTGGAATGTGGGATGGGATGTGGGCTGGAACTGGCACACTTGAATCAATGTGCTTGCATCATTTTATTTTTCTATTTTGCATTTTAAAAATTCAGTACAACTGTTATGAGACCTATTTTTATCTTCTCTGAAGCCAATTACAATTTAAGCTGGACCAATTCAATAAAAATGAATTTGAAAAATATAATCAACACAGAAAGAGGAAGCTAAATGTGCATCCAGTTCCCAAAATTACACATTTCCTTGCTCTGCAGAGAGAGGCTATTGGGTGGGATATTCTTGGCATTTGTTCATTTAAAGATAAGGATGACTCCCTTCACACCAGCCCTGCGAGCAGGATGCAATGAGACTTTCATCAGAGCCTGTGTGATTCTGCAAACACGTTCTTGGGAGATTTAGAAATTCTTACCCTCCTCACATCCTTTTGCATGCACCCTCCATGGATGAGTCTCCTCATTTGTCTCGGACGAATGATGTCTTTTTCTAATTAGGCAGATGCTTCCGTTTTAGAGCAGGACCAGAAGACAATATCTAATTGAGCTTTTCTCTTTTTCTTGGTTTTTGTTTTGGACAGTGCTAGAATTAGCCTTGGAATTTAGTCTCCTGATTGACTCGTGTCCTAATTAAAGCCCAATTTGATTGACTCTGCTTGTGCCTTTCTGTAGGGAGCACAGAACAGCTTCCCACATTGACAGCATGTTGGATTTGGTGACGGCTCCTGTTCCCCGATACGTTCTGACGTTCACAAGCCCCCCACAGAAGCCCAGGCTGCTGCGGACTGTGTGTCTCTTCAGCTCCAACACTAACAGAGCAGCATCTCACCTTACTTTTCAGTATTCCTTTTGCTGTAATACACATTCAAATACAATTACAAAACAGGATCTTATGAAGTAAATATAGTGATGTCCATAGTTTCCATCATCTTAATAGTTTACATAAGAGAGAAAAATCACTTCTGGAATCCAAGCAAGTCTACGTTGGTTTCCTCCCGTCTTTGCCTGTAGCTTTGAAGGCTTGGAAAGTCCTAAAAATTAAATTGGCTTCTTCTAATGCATACAGATGGCAATGACTTGTGCTGGGTCCAGCTGTCATTTTCTTACTCAGAAGAGAGGAGGGGAAAGTACGTATCATCAGAGCACCTGCAGCCCTGAACTTACAGCAGAAAGGTGAGCACTCTGCAGAGAGTAAGGAAGTCTGTCTGATGTCATACATCTCATTAAAAGAAGACCTCCATTTCTTTTTTGGAAAAAAAGAGTTTTCAGTGTAACTCATCACCCGGGTTCTTCCAAAGAGACTTTCAATTTTAGTAAAACAACAAAAACAACAACAGATTTGTACCTCTGCTAAGCAGACCATCATCTGAAAGCTTTCATGTTTGTGTAAGAAAGGCACGATGTTTATAGAATCAGCTCGGTAGATTATCTCCCCAACATTTTCTATTAAATATAGGAAGAGTCCAGCCATCATCTGGCCCAAGATAGAATCAACTCTTTGGAGGGCCCATCGATTTCTCTTAGACTGTGTCATGTCCAGCCTGCCATTCTACCTCGAGTTTATTTCTTTCTACCTTTGGTAAGGTTCTTACCTAGTCTTCTTAGTGTTTGTTAAATGTTTATTAAATAAATGCATAGACTTTTACACATAGATAAAGCATGTTATCCACATCTTCATATAATTTGTATGCTGTCCTGTGTTATTGAACATGTGTTCAGGGAAGACATCCATACCAGGTCTGGTTCCTTACTGTCAAGGTCTAATAAATTCATAGTTTTAAATATGGTCCCAGGTTGCGCATTTTTCACTAGATAATGCAAATGAGGTGAACAGAGAAATGATCACACTTCAGCTAACGGAGGGGAGAGCTGCTCACTTAGCAAGCACCTCCGCCAGCAGATTGCTGAACACTTTCCGAGTTTATTTTGCAGTGTGCGTAGGCCCACTTTGCTGGAGCAAGGCGGCTGAGATGCGCTTTGCCAGAAATCTGGAGTAAGGCTTATGTTGGTGCCATAGAGGAAAACTTTCTTTTAGGGCATCGTGTAAATCTGTTTTGGCTATTTTTCTTTTTTTTTTTTTTAACATCTTTATTGGAGTATAATTGCTTTACAATGGTGTGTTAGTTTCTGCTGTATAACAAAGTGAATCAGCTGTACATATACATATATCCCCATATCTCCTCCCTCTTGCATCTCCCTCCCACCCTCCCTATCCCACCCCTCTAGGTGGTCACAAAGCACCTAGCTGGTCTCCCTGTGCTATGCGGCTGCTTCTCACTAGCTATTTTACATTTGGTAGTGTATATATGTCCATGCCACTCTCTCACTTCGTCCCAGCTTACCCTTCCCCCTCCCCGTGTCCTCAAGTCCATTCTCTACGTCTGCGTCTTTATTCCTGTCCTGCCCCTAGGTTCTTCAGAACCATTTTTTTTTTTTTTTTTTTTTTAGATTCCATATATATGTGTTAGCATACGGTATTTATTTTTCTCTTTCTGACTTACTTGGCTAGTTTTCAAGCCTGCATTTAAGCCTGGGTCAATAACAGGAAACAAATCTGTTATTAATTACTATAAGTTGAAAGGAAGTTACAGTTGACTTCCAGCAATCTGGCTTGGCCGCGTGAAGGCTTTTACCACTGAGATTTTTGGAACTTGCCTGAGCACAAACATTATCTGCTGACCACAGCAGATAATGTTTTGTGGTACGCGGACCTCTCACTGTTGTGGCCTCTCCCGTTGCGGAGCGCAGGCTCAGCGGCCATGGCTCACGGGCCCAGCCGCTCCGCGGCACGTGGGATCCTCCCGGACCGGGGCACGAACCCGCGTCCCCTGCATCGGCAGGCGGACTCCCAACCACTGCGCCACCAGGGAAGCCCAGTGGGAAGGTTTTTGTAGAGATATACCAGCTCCATGTAGGTACTGCGTTCCAGGAAAGGGAGTGAAAAAGTATTTTTAACTTTTTGTCAATGAAGTCCTATTTTAGAGTGTTTAAGAAATGTCCCTCTGTAAAGGGGTTGGTCCTATGGTATAGAAACAATTCACCTGAGTGTAAACTTGGATTTCCAGGTATCAGTTTTATCTGAAATGACGAGCTTCTGTACATGAAGATAAATAACCGTTTGGTTACGGACACCAGAATTAAGCAATTTCAGGAAATGAATTACCATATTGACCTTGTATAGACCTGGCAGGACAGCTTGCCAAGATGGGGTCCTTGCCAAGTTCCTGTCTCGTGTATGTGATTTGGACTGCACTTATTCTTCTGAATTATGATCAATCTGCTTTGATAAAACAGATTGTTTAAGTTATATATTTTTTGAATGTTCATTTCCTCAACTTTTCCTTTAACTGTAGGTAACTTTAAAAATCCAAGGGTCTCCTGGAAGGTGGAGTCAAAAGACACTCATCCTTGAGTGTGGACATAGACTCAGAGATAGAAACAAACAAACAAATAATGAGGCGTCAAGTGGGAGGTTGGACTAGATGGTCCCCAGCTTCCCTTCCTGCCCTGTGGTGCTTATCTCCCATATTCCAGAAGAAATGGAAAGCCCACCACACTCAGGCCCTGTCCTGC
Source organism: Kogia breviceps (assembly GCF_026419965.1). Taxonomy (NCBI): domain Eukaryota; kingdom Metazoa; phylum Chordata; class Mammalia; order Artiodactyla; family Physeteridae; genus Kogia; species Kogia breviceps. Next base: position 171,204,901 of record NC_081312.1, read on the forward strand.
ACATTCACGGATGCCCAGCATTCGGTGATGACTCCTGGGGCCGCCATCTGTCCATCCTTGTGGGCGGGGAGGTTACCACACAGATGCTCCAATCTCTTTGTAAAGCTGTCCCAGTCTGAATTGCCCAACAGGCAGGCATGAGCAGAAACCTCCCTAAGGTAACATGATGTTCTCTTTGTAATCCTGCCCTACCCTGAACTATCTCGGCATTTTGTCCAAGCCTCTCTTCCGGCGTTCCTCACACCTGCCTTGGGCTAGCGTCATCTGTGTCTGTGTCTGCCTACTTCTCTCTCCACTAGCCTTTGCACTGTCCTAGGGCAGGAGGCAGGTCTCAGACATCCGTTTATTCCTCGCAGATTCTAGGGCAATTCACCTAGAGTAAGTACTCTATAAATACCTAAGAGGTTAGGGGTTTGCTAATACTTCCTTAGTTTTTCTTCACCTTTCTTAAAAATTGTTTGAAATATATTAACATGGTCATCATAATTGAATTTTTGAAAAGACAGCATGTCAAGAACTCCAGCAGATTTAATTTCGTTCAATATAAAACTATTCTCTGTTTCAACTGCACAGTAGGTCACAATGGCAGATGCTTGTAGTCTCTGGCATGTGGTAGCTACTCAGGACATATTAGTTGAATATGCAAAAGAATTCGGATGTGCTCTATGCCAGGCGTGGTGTGAGGTGCTGGAGATACACATGAAATGGTCCTTCCCTAAAGGAATTCAGAGTTTACCAGATGATGACAAGGACATCAACATCTGAGTTTTGTTTAGAGCTTTGTCTTGTGTTTGTAAAGTGCTTTGTATAAAACTTACTTTCAATGACATGGTTTCATTTGATCTCACAATCTAATGAGGTTAGCAGCGCAGTAACTTATTTTTGTTTGTCAAAATGATAGCTCTTTTCCCTCTTCCCCTTAAATACAGACGTTTTCCTATTATTTCCATGTATCTTTACTATAAAAAATATAAGAAAAAAAGGCAAGATCTATATCTATATATCCGTGTGTATGCACACACATATGTAAACACACACACATACACACATAAACACACACACATACACATATTCTATATTTTACTTTCAGGCCTTTTTCCTGATGCCATCTCTGTTTTTTACATAAACAGGGATTAATACCCACAGAGTTCCAGGCTTTGTCAGAGGTTTTGGTGAAATAAAGTCAAATATGAAGTTTCTGCTCTCAAACATAGAGTCAAGTAAGGCAGTCAAAATTGAATCAATAATGACAATGGAGACCTGCAGAAAACAACACATTTTATAGAAACAAAATGAATGTGATGTGAGATTGGGTGAAAACTGTAGGGAAGCCAGCACTGAAGGCCAAGAAGAGAGAGAATTTCAAGTGTTGAGAGTATCAAGATTGACCCCTATCTCACACCATATAAAAAAATCAGCTCAAAATGGACCGAAGCTCTGAATGTAAGGATGGAGGATCATTGGAATTCCAGAAAGGGAAGAACTGCAGACCAGGTTAGTGGATGTATGTTATACCAGGACAATCATGCCATCAGGAAGGTTGAGTAGAACTAGGCTGGAGGGAAATGTTGTAAAACAGGTGCCAGAATGCTCTTTGAACGTGTGGGAGTATTTGAAAAATCAGCAGATAACAGTGACTAGGATGGACAGAATGGCTTTTCTCTTTACCCCATCTGTGTATTTCATTTTCCTAATGCTACAAAAGTTTCCCTTGTTATTATCTACTTTATATACAGTTATACTCTTATAACTAATGGTCATGTCTATGGTTATAACATAATTTATGAATCTCTTGCCACATTCAAGTTGTTTCCATTTTTCAATAATAAAACGAATGCTATGGTAAACATAATTTAGCCCCTTTTAAATTTCCTATACATTTGCAAGCAAAATCGAAGGCATTTTTGAATTCAACCAATGGTTTTGCTTTTCAATTTAACAGCTGTTCAAATTGGGTCAAATCACTTTGTTGACTGTTTAAATTAATTTCATTCCCACCATGCAAGAAGTTGGCCCTGCCCTGGTTATTGTTTCAGATTCCCAGCCCACTGAGAGAGCATAGTAGATAGATAGGTAGAGCATCTTCAGTACTTCAGATGGGGCAGTTCGGTATTCTTCTGGTTTCCAAATTGAGAATAAAGTTTTCTGACTTTCTTCTGACCAGGGAATTTTCCAGATCTGATCTGTAAGGTAATTTAAGCTGTGAATTAGAACTTCAGGCACAAATATGTCTGAGTGTGTGATAGCTGTTTGGAGCTATTTGGAGTGATTAATGATTATGTCTTGATGAGAAATATAAAATAAATTTCTGTGTTAATTGTTGGAAAATCAGAAATGGTTCTGAATCCCTAAGAGAGGAATATGAGTCCAGAAATCCCAGTTAATCAGTGGAAACTTAGGCTTCAAGGGGGGAAGCAGAAAACGGTGAAAGAAAGAGAAATTTATATCAGCAGATAGACTGCTGAGATTACCAGGAAGAAATGTTCCACTGGAAGCTGGAGGAGAAGGTCCTTTTGTGGTTTCATATTGGGAGGGAAAAGGGTAAAAGGGGAGAGTGTCAGCAGAACGTTAGCATGTTCTGGGAATAAAAACTGGATACAGTTAGAACAGCAAAGGACTGAACCTTTACTGAGAGCCTGCTATATGCCAGGAATGTTAATAAATTACTCTATTTTATCCTTACAATGATTACATAATAGAGGTAATTAGAATTAGGTTTGGCTGCTGATAAGAGAAAATTCGAAACAAGGCTGGCTTAACCAAACAGTGTTTCTTCTCTCAATTAGAAGAGTGTGAATGAGTCAGTCTAGGGCAGATGTGGCAGTTCCATGGTATCACAAGGGACTTGGGCACCAGCTTTTCTTTTCCAACATTCTTAGAGAGTGGCTTCATTAAGATCCCAAGATGACTGCTGGAGCTCCAGCCATCACATCTGAGTTCCAAGCAACAGGAAGGAGGGAATGTGAAAGGGTTTTTCCTCAACTATTCCTGCTTTTAAGAAGTCTTCCCCAAATGTAAATTGGTCCAGCCACTATGGAAGACAGTATGGAGGTTCCTTAAAAAAATTAAAAGTAGAACAACCATATGATCCAACAATCTCACTTCTGGATATATATCTGAAGGAAATAAAATCATCTTCCCAAAGAGATATCTGGTGGTGGGGAGTGGGCAAAATGGGTGAAGGAAGTAAAAATGTGCAAAGTTCCAGTTATGAAATAAACCAATCTTGGGAATCTAATTTTCATCATGGCAACTATAGTAAATGATCCTATATTGCATATTTGCAAGTTGCTAAGAAAGTAAGTCTTATAAGTTCTCACCACAAGAAAAACATGCTATAACTATATATGGTGACAGATGTTAACTAGACTTACTGTGATGATCATTTCACAGTGTATATAAATATTGAATCATTATGTTGTATACCTGAAACTAATATAATATGTCAATTATACCTTAATAAAAAAAGAAAGAAACAAAAAGGTGATCTCAGTACTCCCATGTTCATTGCAGCAGTATTCACAACATCCAAGACATGGAAACAGCTTGTGTACATCCACGGATAAATGGATAAAGAAAATGACATTTATATTATATTTTTATATTGCACATTATACAAATGCTATACACACACACACGCAGAAATATTATTTAGCCATTAATAAAAAGGAAATCCTGCTATTTGCAACAATATGGATGGGCCTTGAGGGCATTATGCTAAGTGAAATAAGTCAGACAGAGGGTGACAAATACTGCATGATATCACTTATATGTGGAATCTAAACAAGAAAAATTCATAGAAACAGAGAACAGACTGGTGGTTTCCAGGGGTGGGGGGTAGAGGTTGGGGGGAAATGGAAGTTGGTCAAAAGTACTAACTTGAGTTAGAAGGTGAATTTGTCCTGGAAAAACGGATACAGCATGTTGACTATAGTTAATAATATTGAATCTTATACTTGAAAATTTCTAAGAGGGTAGATCTTAAAAGTTCTCACCACACATACAAATAAAGGTAAGTGTGTTAACTAATCTTATTGAGGTGACCTTTTTGCAATATATATGTGTTTCACATCAACACGTTGTACATACACCTTTAACTTACATAATGTTGTATGACAATTATATCTCAGTAAAGCTAGGAAATAAAGAAGTTTTCCCAGGAGTCCCACAATTTTCCCCTCCATCTTACGATTAAGTTTTAATACCTAAGACCGCTTCTAGCCACATCTAGCTGCCAAGGGAGACTGAATTTGTCATAAGTTCACTCGGTACAGTATGTCCCCAAATGAAAAACAAGGTTCCAACAGTAAGGAGGAGGGGAGAACAAATATTGGGTGGTTAACTAGCATTTTGGGATGCTTCCTTCTTTTATCTTCACTATGTCTTTGGAGAAAGCAGGGCTCAGGGCATCAGCCAAGGTCACGTGGCTGACAAGTGAAGGTGTCTGGATTAGAACACAGGCCTGTCTGGCTTCAAAGCCTCTTTTCATTACGTGGCACCAACTCTCAACAGAAGAGTCTTCTCATAGATTGGAAGGTATCAGATCCATGAACCAAAAAAGTCAGGGCTGTGCTTTGAGGCTGAGAGATGGTCACCTGGTCTTCATCTCCCTAAATGAATGAAGTTAGACTCTGGTCTGTGTATCATTTTTCATCTTCACAATACTCTCGCTTTTTAGTCTTTGAGCCAGTTCACTTCTAGGAATTTCACACATGGAAATAATTACAATGGGTGCAAAGATTTATGTGCTAGGATGTTCACCGAAGCTTTATTTATAACAGTGGAAAATTAAAATCAACCAAAATACCCAACAAAGGAAATTGGTTAAATTACAGAATGCTGGGACAACCATATGGCAGAACACATTGCAACCATTAGAAATCGTGTTCTTCAAGAATACTTAAGGACATGCATGATAGAGCCCATAAGTTATGTTAAAAAGATTAAAAATAGTAATCACTATGATCCCAGTTTTGTAATATATGTGAATAGAGGCATAGGAAGAAACCTGGGCTAATAAGCATGTTCACAGTGGTTCTTTTGTAAATGATGGGAGTATTAATTATTTTACTTTTTATTTATGCTTTTCTGAATTTTCCAAATTTCTGCCATGAATATGTGTTACTTCTGTGATCAGCAAAAGCTCACACGTGTCATTTGGAAATATGCTTCCTCCTAACAAAACAGTTATAACAAATAGTTTGTTATTACAATACAGTTATAACAAATAACAAAAACAGCTCTGTTATTCTCAAGTTGACTGGCTTAGATGTTTAGCACCGTCAAGGTGCTAGCATGAAGAAGGTTCCAGCAGACTGACCCCAATAAATATTTACTGAGCGCCGGTGGCGTGGGAACTGCTGTTCTGGGAACCGTGAGAGAGGCAGGGTACAGGGTACAAGCTACAGAGAGGCGCAAGCCAGGCTCCCTGCCCCGAGACGGGCCTCTCTCGGAGGACTCTGCTTGGGAGGTGACGGTCATAGAGAAGGGCCTCAGGCCGTTGTGAGGTGACAGCCGAGGCAGAAAGGCATGATCTGAGACTGCGTTTTAAGAATGCAGTCAGCATGTCACCTCGTTGTTAAATGCACAGTTCCCCTTTCTCCACGTCAGCCATAGCACATACAGACTGAAGTCAGCTTGGGCTGCCCGTCGGCAGAACTGCCCACATGGTCTCCCCACAGGGGCGCAGGACCCTTGATGGGGAGAATCAACCAGTCAACCGTCCTAAGGAAGACGCCATCTTGCTCAAAAACAACAGCAATACAAGAACAACAATCATCAACGAGTGGGTGAACCCACGGATGGGATGAGCATTCTGTGTGGTTTCTATGTAGTGAATAAGGCATCTTTATGCAACAAATGAGCTGGTCTGTGTTCCAGTCCTGGTCCCACTATTTATCAGGATTTTGGCAAAAAAAAAAATCCAATCTCTTCTTCGTTTGAATTAGTGAGACTGCTGCGGGCAGTATTTCCCCTGCTTTGTTTCTCACCAGATTTGCTCCTCCATGGGCCTCTCTCAATGTCACCTTTGGCCCTGGAATGCGTGCTTCAAGTGGCAGGGTCCCCAAAACCAGCTGCAGGAGAAACTCATCCTCTGTCCGTGCCCCAGGTTCACCATAACGACCAAATCTCAACAAACACACCCTCCAAGGGCTTTACTTCTCCCACGCTCTCATCAATCCCATGCCACCAGCGATGGCCGGGGAACGACCTCTTCTCTACCTGTGTGGTCCTGTAGCTTTCTCGTTCTGAGTATCTTCCAGGTTTTTGCCCACAACTGTGGTGTTTTTATGTTGTGCTTTGGGAATGGGAGGGGTTGGAAAGCTCATTCCTCTGGGTGGATGATTAAATTCCCAACTAGGTCAGAGTGGAAAGGGCTCTTTCTACCCATGGGGAGAGGTGTTAGTCATCTTGTAGACCTCCGGCCTCCATCCTGCCTGGCTGTGCCACTGGGGACCAAGGCCGCTGGGGACAAGGAGGTGGCGGGGTGAACGGGTGACCTTATCACTTCCAATGTCAAAGGAATGACACACTGACCCGCATTTCCTTTTTAAGGTTTTTTTTAAAAAAAAATGTGATCTGGTTTCAGGAAACATCAAACCTGGTCCGCACACCTGTCTTTTAAAATTATTCTTGAAAACAATGTAGCCAGCTCACTACTCTGTTCAATACCTTTTTCCTCTAAAAATAGAGCTCTTTTAGAACCCTTTCCTTCCATTCTTTCTTTCAGGAAATTAGACTGTATGTTTTCTTGGCTCGGAGTAGCTCTCCCTGAGTTCTCTTTCACGACAGATGAGCAGCTTCTAACTTGCCTTGAAGTGCAGGAAAGATCGAGGCACTTACAGGAGGCCAAGGGGCAGGGGGGAAATGTGGTGGCCAGGTAGGCGCAAATGCTGGGCGTGCTCCTGTGAGGGTGCTGGCTTTGTATATCTGTGCATCTGCGATGCTTTGGAATCTGCCCTCCCAAGCTGCAGGGGAGGGCACCATCTTTACAGGATGCCCATTTGCAGCAAATATTGGCAAGCCACAGGGCATTCGAATGGGTGTTGTTGTTATCCTGAGATAGTTCTTCCATCTATTACATGGGAAAATACCCTACAGGGCTGCCGTGATGGTCCACATAGTGACACTTAGGAGATGCTGCTGTAATGAAACAGACACGGATTCTTTGCTCAAGTCAGGGAAAAAGCAAAGTTCTTTTTGTTTTTTATTTTTTCTCAGCAAAACTCTGCTTTTAAACAGTACTAAATATTGCAAATTAAACATTCAATGAAATAAATGTCTGACTGTTTCGTGATTGAAATATGCTATTTTCTTAGGCTAAAGGGAAACCTTGCTGTGGGTGGCCTTAGGAGTCCAAACAGCAGGCCAGACACCGTTTGGGCTTTGGCATCTGTTACCCTCAATCTCTGTCTTTCTTCCATCTCTTAGGAGTTTTGGGACCTTGGATAAGCGACAGAAGCCTCACATCTCCTTTTCTTCCTCGGTAATGTGTGTTTTCCTCATCTCATCTTTTTTTTTTTTTTTCCCCAGGGGCCAGGGCTGTGCTGTAACCAGGCAGTGTCTTTACTGAGGATGCAGCCCTGTGCGTTCACACCATGGGCTATACTTCGGCTGGCAACTAATCCTCTTGAAAATGAACTGTATCCTGATTATGGCCGGTAGTTGAGTTGGTCTTTTCAGAACAGGTAAAAGGTAGTCTTGGTAGCTCAGGGATTAAAATAAACAGCTCTCTCTATTTGATCATAATCAATTTGTGTTGTCCTCCCTCCTTGGGTAAAGGATGAAGAGCATTCAAGTTTTGTGTAATTTGTTCTAAATTGGTGGGGGGGAATGGGAGAGGGGGTCCTCAGGAGGGAACGTTCCCAGTGAATTCGGGTGGAAAAAGCAGTGCATGGCAGCCCGAAGTCCCATGCGGCTCCAGTCACAGCATGGTGGCTGTTAGCACTTAGTTTTTTTTAAGCTGAGTTGCCTTTCTGTTTGTGTGGGGAGTTGGCACAATGCTGTTCCAAAGCATTTGTTTGAGACATTTCAAACATAGCAATTTGATGAGTGGCAATAAAAATATCTTTATTCAAGCGATGTCTTTGGTTGTGCGTATAGTATATCCATACATTCATATTTTGGGGCTTTGTGGGCGTGAAACTATCTGAGTTCTGAGTGCAACTGCAGGAACATGCACCGTAGGGGAATCGCTAGGCAAAGAGGACGGCCGCTGCTGTAACATTGTTGCAGATGGTTAAGGTGTTTGTGCAGAAAGGTTGCATCTTTGAGGCACCGCCGGTGCCGGTCCAGACAACTCATCTCATCAGGTTTCCTCATCAGGCAGCAGCAGAGGTGTATTTTTCCTCTAACACATCCATTCAATTTGTGTTATAGTGTGTACTGTGAATGGAATGCTTTGATATGAGATTTAAAAAAACCACAACTCAATGTTAAGTGAAGGGCGATCGAGTGTGTTTGTTTAATTCTAAAAGAGTAGGTTGAATTTTGGGAGACTCTCATGTGTGGACAAGGACCACACTGGAATCGTGCCATCACTAAAAAGACTAATATTTATGATTCCCACTTATGCAATCTTCACGCAGCCCTAGACATGTATCAAGTAGTTAGATGATGTCAGTGCCATAGATCACTGGATAAAATGGAGGGTACATTACTTAACCCTTAGTTTTCAAGTGAGTCTAATGGTTTGGCACCAACCCGGGATGCATCAGGGAATCCACAGGGCATTTTTCTTTTCTTTTCTTTTTTTTTTTTTTTTTTTTTTAGGGCATTTTTCTTGAGTAACCCTCCCACGATGGGAGGACACAGATGATTTGCCGGGTGGCCTGACTTCACAGAATGTGGAGAATTGAGAATTGTCTCTTATCTTGGAGTGGCCCCAGGGGACATGGGTGTAAGACTTGTCCCAGGCCTGGAGGCAAAGTGAATCCCTGGCCTTAACTGGGGGTCAACAGAGTCCCCATCTCAGGAATTTGGGACTGATACCGGGAAAACTAGTTATTTCGAGTAATCCTTGCCCACAACCAAGGTGATCTAGAGAAAAACAATGGTGAAATAGTTGGGCAGCATTTTCCAAGTTTGTGTCCCATGAAGCCTAAAAGAAGCCAAAGAGAAGAGAAAAGGAAAGGGGTATATATGTTCATGTAAATATGGGAAATGCTCTATACCAGGTTCTTTTTTTGATATTCAAAAGGAACGTTAACATATAAAAACTTCTGAGAATCAAATGTAATCAAGAAATCAGTTTTACTTTTCTCAAGATGGTGTTTCCAAGCTTATTTGACCCTGAAATCCCTATTTGTGTAGCCACATATCAGAATCCTAAGGAATGTTCTGTAAAATGTACTGTACTTTGTATTTCCCTTAAAGCCAGGAGTAATAAGAATATTTGCTATCATCTCTAGAACTTTTTGGCTATGCAGTATGTTGGAGAAGGAATGTGGCAGAGAGAGGTATAGCCATTGGAAAGGAGAAATTAAGTAATCATAATCTACAGAAACCCCAAGATAATCAGTTGAAAAATAATTAGCTGTAATGGTGAATACTATTAAAAAGTAATGAGTCACAAAATCATTACCAAAGCCAGAAGCTTTCTTGTGTACCACAGTGACAATCAGACAAAAAATATATTTAGAAAAAAGATTCTAATTCATAACAGCAACAAGAAAACGCAACTCCTAAAAGCTGGCCTCGCAAGAAGTATATGTGATTTACACGAAGGAGACAAGCAAATATTGCCGAGGGGGGTAAAAGAGCGTGCGAATAAAGGGAAGAGGAAACCATGTTCCTGGTTAGAGGATAAATATGGTACAAAACATCAACTGTCCACAAATCCACTCATAGACTGAACTCCATTTTAATCAAATCACAATGGGTTTGGGATTCCGAACTTATCTAGGCATATCCCATAAATTATGAGATCCAATTGATTTCCCCCCTAAATATTTTCCCTGTTTCTCCACATCACATCATCTCTCCTACTACCCAGGCAACTATCATTTTTTGGATTGCCTCCTAAGTAGCCGCCCTTTTCAAACATTGCCCAAGGCAGCCTCCATTCTTTATTTTTTCTTAAAGAATAGTAAGAAGGGGGATATCTGATCTTGTCACTCCACTGCTTCCAATCCTTCCAGAGCTGCTTATTATTGTACGAATACAAGCTCCGTCCTCCTGTGGTCCATAGGGTCCTGTATCACACAGCTTCCACTGACCTTGCCTGCTGCATCGTGGCTCCCTTGCCCGACATGCCATGCTCCAGGCACAGTAACTTTAGTCTACAAATTGCTAGTATGTTTGCACTCCAAGGTCTTTACTATTCCTTCCGTTCAACTCTTTATCTCCCTCTTCCCCTGGTTATGTCTTCCTTGTCCTCTAAGAACCAGTTCAACATCATGTATTTCAAGGCAGACTTCAGTACATCCCCCCTTGTTGCACTGTATGGCCTCATACTTCATAGCATGCATGAACATTCTTTTTTTTTTTTTTTTTTTTTTTTTGGTTTTTGTGGTACGCGGGCCTCTCACTGCTGTGGCCTCTCCCGCTGCGGAGCACAGGCTCCGGACGCGCAGGCTCAGCGGCCATGGCTCACGGGCCCAGCCGCTCCGCGGCATGTGGGATCTTCCCGGACCGGGGCACGAACCCGCGTCCCCTGCATCGGCAGGCGGATTCTCAACCACTGCGCCACCAGGGAAGCCCCATGCATGAACATTCTAATGACTAGTTTGTGTAATTAACTGTTTAATGGTTGCGTATCCTGCTAGAATATAGGCCTCATGTCTGCAGACATTCTTGTATATTATTCATCTGTGTGTTCTTTTGCCTGTCACAATTCCTTGCATTAGCGGTTTGGTGGAAAACTGAATGGAAATAAGGAGGAAAAATACTGAAGAGTAGCAGAGGACCTGTAGTAACAGATAAATGAACACGATAAAGCCATAGTGATTAAAACAAGTATTGCTTGTATCATATCAGAACTAAAAGAAAGATCATTGAAACATAATATAGTCGTCCCTAGGTATCCATGGGAGATTGGTTCCAGGACCCCCGAGGATACCAAAGTCTGCGGGATTACTAGATAAAGTAAAATCTATTTAACACATGGTGCTAGAGCAATTCACTAACTCTTTGGATTACAGATACAGAACTCTATCTCCTGGATAACAGCATAAATCCCAAATAAGAGAGAAAATAACGATTCCTAAATGTGTTCAAAGGAACTCTTACTTGTAAGCTGTTAATAGTGTTAATATGAAAAACTAGTTCGATGGATGCATAAGTTTGGGAGGTGCCAAATTAAAATAAATTAAGCTGTTTTTTTTTTTTTTTTACTGCAAAAATTCTAAAAATGAAGTTAATGTGCATTGTGAATTCACGAGCTGCATTAGAGTGCAGCGTTTGGCATAATTATGTAGAGCTATTTTTATTTTCAAAGTATAATACCAATTTGGGAAATTTGGATTTAAAAACTAGAGGACAATTCCAAGAAATATTTTTATAATTTTGGTATTTGGAAGGCCTTTCTAGACATATTGAAGGTAGATCTCCGAAAGGAAAATTGTATTTTTTTTTTTTTTTTTTTTTTTTGCGGTACGCGGGCCTCTCACTGTTGTGGCCTCTCCGGTTGCGGAGCACAGGCTCCGGATGCGCAGGCGCAGCGGCCATGGCTCACAGGCCCAGCCGCCCCGTGGCATGTGGGATTTTCCCGGACCGGGGCACGAACCTATTTACGACTCTTAACCACTGCGCCACCAGGGAAGCCCGGAAAATTGTATTATTGAAGATTCTTTGGTTCTAAGCAACAGGAAACCTCTCCGATCAAGTGAGTAGAGTCGTCGCTAATATTGTTTCCAAATATTCACACTCTCTTCTTGGGTAAGGTTTATACTTTTCTGCCTCTGTAACATCTGGCTTGGTCATGGGACTTGCTCCGATCAATGAAAAGTAAGCAGAAGCGATGGTATGCCACTTCCGGGCAGAAAATTTCAGAGAGGTTTCTTTTTTTCTTTTTTTTTTTTTTTTTTTTTTTTTGGCGGTACGCAGGCCTCTCACTGTTGCGCCCTCTCGCGTTGCGGAGCACAGACTCCGAATGCGCAGGCGCAGCGTCCATGGCTCACCGGCCCAGTTGCTCCGCGGCATGTGGGATCCTCCCAGACCGGGGCACGAACCCGCGTGCCCTGCATCGGCAGGCGGACTCTCAACCACTGCGCCACCACGGAAGCCCACAAGGTGCTTTTTAAGGTAATAAAAACTGTAGAATATAAAGCACATTATTATAATGGAATCAGAAGGGCTACAATATTCAAGAGCTACAAAGATGTTTTATCTTTTAAAATGGGGAAACCAAAAACTCTGTTTATAATACAAAGGGAAATGCAGATTTCCAAATATTTTTTTTTGCGGTTCGCGGGCCTCTCCTGTTGCGGAGCACAGGCTCCGGCCGCACAGGCCCAGCGGCCATGGCTCACAGGCCCAGCCGCTCCGCGGCCTATGGGATCCTCTCGGACCGGGGCACAAACCCGCGTCCCCTGCAGCGGCAGGCGGACTCTCAACCACTGTGCCACCAGGGAAGCCCTCAGAGAGGTTTAACTTGCTATTTCCCTTGGCCCTAGAGCCACGGAAGTATGTATTAGCATGAAAATTCCGCCAGTTCGGAGAGGAGCGGAACTTTCTTGCCAGCACAGAACTTGAGTGAGAGGCGAACTTGGGCGAGGTTTGTCGGGTTATTTGTTAAGTTGGCACAGCATTGCTTACAAGGACTGATTCATTAAGGAAAAAGATAGTCATTGGATTAATATCAGGAGCTCCCAGAGTGGATGCTTGGAAATAGGCAGGCTCTGCAAATGCTAGTTATCTGAAGAGCTTTGGAGACAAGGAAATCAAAATGATAAGAATGATTTTGTAGCAGGATAAAGGGCCCTTCGGCTGGAGTTGGAGGAACTCAAACCTTTTTCAGTTTCTTTGTCCTCCAGCTGAAATTTTAAATTTCAAAGAGAGCATGTACTAAAGGCCTAATTTTTAGCACGTATCCACCCTCTGGCTAAGGGAGGGGAGGCTTCTAATTGCGGTCCCTGTAGAGGATGCCCATTGGAAGTGGAGGAAGGAATTGGAGTGCTGTTAAGGACATGATAGGGATGCTGGGAAGCCAACGTGCAAATATTCACTACCTAAAACCAACAGATTTCACCACTAAAATAACTCAGTATACCAAACACACATTTTAATACAATTAAAGAAAAAAATGAACACAAAATATTTGTAACATGTCAGAGCAAAAGGCTGATATCCCAAATATATAAAAACACAAATGAAAAGTAAAAGAAGGTGACATCAATAGAAGAGGACCATCCCAATGCAAAAGACATAAACAGAAGTTTCCAAAATATGAACTCTAAAAAGCCAGAAAATCTGCAAAAAAGTTCATCACCAGCATTCAATGAAATGCAAATTAAAACAGAGATATTTTTTATCTGTCAAAATTTTCAAAATGGATACTACTCTTTTTTTTTTTTAAGGAGGAGGAACTTTCCCTAGACTAATATCAGATTACAGAGAAAACAGTATTTTTCTCATACTCTGTGGTGAGTGTAAATTACTCAGTCTCTCTATAGAACCATTTGTCAGTATACATTCAAAGTGTTAATAATGAAATAGTCTGTAATAACCTAAAAGGGAAAAGAATCCGAAAAAGAATATCTATCTATCTACCTATCTATCTACCACTGAATCACTTTGCTGTATACTTGAAACTAACACAACATTGTAAATCAACTATACTCCAATATAAAATGATGATATGAAAAAATAAAGATAATTATAACCTTTTTAGATTAATTAAAAAAATAATACTTACAACCTTTGACTAACTAATTCCACTTTGATGAATTTAACCTAAGGAAACAGCCTCAGATTTGGGAAATGTATTCATAGGAATGTTTATTTCAGCATCATTTATGATAAAGAAAAATGAGAAATAACATTAATGACCAATGATAGAGAATTTGCAAAATAAATTATGTTGTACCTGTATACTGTTGCAGCCAACAGAAATGATGTTTTAATAAACTATTAATGACATGAAAGATCATTTATGTTATATTATTAATTATGTCAAAAAACCATGTTACAGAACAGGTACTATAAAATGCCAGCTAGAAAAATATTTATTGGGAGGATATAATAAAAAGTTAGTGAATTTATTTGGGACATGGTCTTGGGATGATAATATAAAATTTCTTCTTTGTGTTTTTCTTTTTCCTTGTGTTTTTCCATATTTCTTAACTGTTCTATAATGAATTGTAATGTTTGCCAACAAAGCCTAATTAATAAATGTTAACAAAATGTATCACTTTTAGCACATTTTAGGAAGCTATTGATTAACATAGTAATTTACACTTTATAGTTTATTAATACAAATAACACGTGCCAGAATTTTGCTTTAACATGCACTATCCAGTAATTAGAAACTGCAGTCTACAGAAATATTTGTTATCACTGGAAGATTTTACTGTGAAAATTAAATTTAACAAATATATGTCAAGTGCTTTTATGTGCCTGATACCATGGTATAGGATGGTATAAGATGTTCCCTTGAGAAACCTACAGCAGGTAAATAAGACCTGCCATGCAGAAGAGGGTCAACCTCAGATAGGAAAGAAGAGGCATACAACTTTCACTTGACATGGTATACTTTTGTCCTTTAGGATGCCAGCTCCCAATGTGGGACTGCATTTAAACTTTCATCGTTTGTATATATGGGTAGCCAAGTTCTCTATGTGAGGTTTATATGAAAGATCTATAGTTCTAGCAATTTTATTTTCAGGTACTCTCTTCCTTGGGAAAATTTTTTTTGCCCAATTTTCTAAAAAGAAGATACTCTTTTTAAAAATGATATGATATTTGTCTTGGGAAGTTGCCTTCTTCTTTGAAGAATGCATATAGGCTTGCCATTTATTTCTGGTAGTCCAAGAGACTTATTTCTCCATGGACTCATGTATATTTATTGTCTACCTTTGTTTTTATGGCTATATGACAATGGATATTTCTTTAGAAATTTCCTGGTTTTGCCTGTTTTTAGGTCACTGCTTTAGTCATCATCAGTAATGCAGAAATACAAGCAAATGTGGCCCATATTCTCCAATTAGTTATAATGTTATGTTTATTGACAGGTGTACGCACACATTACGTGAAATGAACAGTACAACATTCCAGTTGGTAAAATGTTAAATGAATGACATATGATAGGGACTATTAGCATTCTGGGAAGATGGAGAGTAATCAAAAGGGACTTTAAAGACTATTGCTTCATAATGTAGAACAATAATTCAGATATGAAATATTATTACAGATTTGCTGTTATCCTGAGATAAGAAGCTATGTAGTAAATCTAAATTTAAATATCTATTCTGAAAAATCACTGTTCCATGGCTGGTTCCAGAAGTGAGCTATATTGTCTAGGAGTAATTTGCTTCAGGCAATAGATGCATTCCTGAAAAGTCAGGTGAAACTGTGATTTGCTGAATTAAAATTATTTCCATAAAATCTGCAATTTGGAATAATAACTCCAGGGCTGTTCTAGTAATCACATGTGAATTTAAGAAAGAAGCCAATCTATTTTCATCATTAGAAAAGAATGAATATAAAGAAGCACATGATTAAACTTGCCCATTTCTCCTTCGTCTTCATTGCTGAGGATTATGGAGGAACCATCCTTTATCTTTAGCTAAAGCCAACTGTTCCCTTTGTCCACTAGATCTTATCCTCTCTCAAACTAGGGCGTTGTTCTAACAATTTTCCTCTCTCCTACATCATCATTCTCCCTTTCTAGTCGATTATTCCCATGAGCACACAAATGTGTGATTATTTCTCTCATCTTAGAAAAAACAAAGCAGACAAAAAATCCTTCTCTAGAGAATACTTACCCTATTGCTACTACTCTGTTTCTCTCTTTATTTATTTTTTAAATAAAAACAGAGTTTCCCATATACACTGTCTCTAATTTCTCTCCAGTCATTCTCTCTTGCATCCTCTCCATCAACTTTTGTGTCACCACTTCCGCAAATCTCTATCTTCAAGGTCATGGATGATCTCCATGTTGCTAATCCCAATGGTCAGTTCTTGTCATCATTTTACCTGACCTACAAGCAGCATTTTATATATATATATATATATATATATATATATATATACCACATCTTCTTTATCCATTCATCCGTCGATGGACATTTAGGTTGTTTCCCTGTCTTAGCTACTAGAAGCAGTGCCGCTATAAACATTGGGGTGCATGTATCTTTTTGGATTAGTTTTCATCTTTTCCAGATATATGCCCAGGAGTATGATTGTTGGTAACTCTATTTTCAGGTTTTTTAAGGAACCTCCAGACTGTTTTCCATACTGGCGGCACCAATTTATACTACCACCAACAGTGTAGGGGGGTTTCTTTTCCTCCACACCCTCTCCAGCATTTATTATTTGTAGACTTTTTAATGATGGCCATTCTGACCAGTGTGAGGTGATACCTCATTGTAGCTCTGATTTGCATTTTTCTAGTAATTAGCAATGTTGAGCACACTTTTTTTTTTTTTTTTTAACGTTGTCTCACTTGACTATATTCTCCACAAAGGCAGAGATTTTCGGCTGCCTGTTTCCATCATTAAGTCATTTGTTCACTTATATATTAGTTTTAAATCACTCAATGAGTTGAACACTGGGATTCCAAAGATAAATAAGATATAATCCCTGCCTCCAAAAATTTTACAGTCTACTGGGAAAGATAAACAGAGAAACATGATCTTAATTCTCACATACTATCCTTAGTATCAGATCTTTACCTCATATAAGATTTCTGTGATAGAGGTTCATATTTCTGTGAATGAATTGACTTGTTATTTTTGTCATTTGAATTATTTTGTGCGGAATTCTTTTGTAAAGTGTAATCATCATCTAGTTCAATCATAGACTATGATAGCTGGATGAACCCTCAGATATGGACTCACACAGTTATGTTATAGGCTGAAGAATTTGCTGGCTAGAAATAATGTCTTAGGAGAAATAATGATACCCATTATTTATTGGGTGTTATTATCTACTAGTTGCTGTGCTAAATGCTTCCCATGCATTATTGTATGTAATATTTACAATGACCTCATGAGTTGGTTACTATTATGGTCTCATTTTTATAGATGAGGAAAACTGAGGCTCGGGGAGTAATTTGCTGAAGGTCAGACAGATATATGTGGTAGAGCTGCCGTTCAAACCAGGGTCTGTCTCATTTATTAATCCCAGGCTCTTGTCCAATGAATGTGCTTAAGTAAGTGGCCGATTGGCATCTGAAACCCTATTTCTGATTTCCAGTCCAATGATTTTTCTACAAAATATTACTACTTTTGTTTCCAAAGTGTTTTTTATGATGGTTTTATCTTTTTTTTTTGGTAATTGACATGTACAGATATACTAAATCTTAAGCAAACAACTAGGCTAGTACTTCAACGGCCATTGCTTCTCAATCCATTTTCCAGTGATTTAGGAATAAGAGAGAAAATTGAGATGAATCACAGCTTTATAACAATGTCAATAGGCTCTTTTGTTTATGTGCCATTAGACCAACATTCTGTAGGAGCGCCAGACATCTTCAGCAGTTCTATAGTACAAGGGCAATGAAGTAGCTCCATCACATCAATGTATATAGCATATGACTATTTACACACAGACACCCAGTTTGCTATAGTCAGATAAAATGATCATAAAATTTTTCCTTTCCTTGCATCACTCAAAAAATCATTTACTCCTCCTAATGACAGAACAATCTGTGTATTTTTGCAGTTGCGGTGAGTAGCTGTAAAAAGCATTATGATAACATCAATAGAAGCACAGGATGGTAATGTAAAATTAGTGAGCAAGATGGCAATCTCCTTTTTAGGCAAATCATACTTTATAACACAGCACACGCTCTCACCTAGTCTGTTCGCAGGAACCAGAGACCATGGGTATTGTGGTGAAGTAAGTATCTAAGGAAGAGGGTTGTGAGTGATGGTTACTGTACAGTGGCTGAGTACAGACATAAAGAATCGTGCATACTATGTATGCATTTACTCTTTTTGAATTTATTTTTTGATTCTCTCATAATGGCCAGCATCATGATGGAAACTTAACTGACTTGTATTTAGTAGAAATAAATAATGAAATAAAGTAAATAAACAAATAGGTATGTGCCACCCCAAGTTTTTCTGCTTTCCAAAATGGTATAAGTTCAATGATTAGCAAGACTAGCAAAATGCATAGAGATCTAGCTTTGCTCACCCAGTAATTAACCAATTTCATCATTGAGGCTGAGATGCTGATTTCCCTGACTCTTGTTGAGGTCCAAATCGCTTAATAAATACTGAACTGGAGTTTGAATGAGAAGGGCTGTAGTGTGCTTTCAGACTCACTGTTCAGAGGGGTTGAATTGCAGAAAATCAAAAGAGATCAAGAGGAATGTTTAGAAAGTAAGCGTTTGATAAGCACTGTAAGAATTGTGTCCGCGGACTTCCCTGGTGGCGCAGTGGTTGAGAGTCCGCCTGCCGATGCAGGGGACACGGGTTCGTGCCCCGGTCCGGGAGGATCCCACATGCCGCGGAGCGGCTGGGCCCGTGAGCCATGGCCGCTGAGCCTGTGCGTCCGGAGCCTATGCTCCGCAATGGGAGAGGCCACAGCAGTGAGAGGCCCGCGTACCACCCAAAAAAAAAAAAAAAAAAAAAAAGAATTGTGTCGCCTCAAAATAGTTGAGGAGGTATGATCTGACTGAGGTTTCAAACAAAGAAAACATAGCTCTGTAGGGTTTGTTTTAATTGCCACTTAATTTTCTTCTCTAAATTATGGTTTCTCTTAATATGCTTGTGGGCTGTGGAAAAGAAACATGAGAGGAACTTCTGTGTTCCTGGCAATGTTTTGTTTCTTGATCGAGGTATGAAATACACTGTTCATTTTATGAATTTGCAGTGACTTGTACACCTATGCTGACTTCTCTGTTCTATATTATTTGTCTTTTTTTTTTTTTTTTTTTTTTTTTTTTTTTGCGGTATGCGGGCATCTCACTGTTGTGGCCTCTCCCGCTGCAGAGCACAGGCTCCGGACGCGCAGGCTCAGTGGCCACGGCTCACGGGCCCAGCCGCTCCGCGGCATGTGGGATCTTCCCGGACCGGGGCACGAACCCGCGTCCCCTGCATCGGCAGGCGGATTCTCAACCACTGCGCCACCAGGGAAGCCCTATTTGTCATTAAAAAGCTAAAGAAATGGAAAAATAAAAATTAAAAAAAAATAGAGAAAACTGTAAGCAAGGGGGAAGGAGTATGTTTCCTTTTCTTGTCTTAATAGCTGGGATTTCTAGTATAAATAAGAGTGGTGAGAGAGGACATCCTTATCTTGTTCCCAATTTTGGGGGTGGGGGGAGGAAGGGTTTAGTTTCTCACTATTAAGTATGATATTAGCTGAAAGGTTTCTTACCTGTCCATTGTGAAGTTGAGGAATTTCCATTCTATTCCTAGAAGGCTGATAGTTTTGTTTTTAAACCAGGAATGGGTGTTGGATTTTGTCAAATGCTTGTTCTTCATCGATTGGTATGATTCTATGACTTCTCTTTTAGCCTGTTGATGTGATGGATTACTTTAATTGGTTTTTGAATGTTGATCTACCCTTGCATACCTGGAATAAACTCCAGTTGGTCATGGAAAAAAATATATATATATGCTTGTGGGCTGACAGAGAAAGATGTTGAAAACTGTGAATGTAGTCAACTAGCTTTAAAATGATTATTGTTTAAAAATTTTTTTCCTTCAATTTTTTTTATTGAAGTATAGTTGATTTATTATACAATGCTGTGCCAATCTCTGCTATACAGCAAAGTGACTCAGTTTTACACAGATAGACATTCTTTTTTTATATTTTTTTCCATTATGGTTTATCACAGTATATTGAATATAGTTCCCTGTGCTACACATTAGGACTTTGTTATTTATCCATTCTAAATGTAAGAGTTTGCATCTACCCACCCCAAACTCCCAGTCTGTCCCTCTCCCTCCACTCCCCACCCTTGGCAACCACAAGTCTGTTCTTTATGTCTATGAGTCTGTTTCTGTTTTGCTGATAGGTTCATTTGTGCCAGATTTTAGATTCCACATGTAAGTGATATCATATGGTATTTGTCTTTCTCTTTCTGACCTATTTCACTTAGTATGCTAATCTCTAGTTGCATCCATGTGGCTGCAAAAGGCATTATTTTGTTCTTTTTTAATGGCTGAGTACTATTCCATTTTATAGCTGTACCACATTTTCTTTATCCATTCATCTGTTGATGGACATTTAGGTTGTTTCCATGTTTAAAAATTTTTTTATAGGCCAATTGTAGGAAATGGGAAAAACACATGTGCAAATACAATAGAAAATTATTTTTAATGTTACTGCCCAGAGAAAAGCAGTCCTGTTATTTTGGTATACAGTGAGCCCTCCGTATCTGCATGTTCCGCATCCATGGATTCAACCAATGATGAACTGAAAATATTCAGAAAAAAAAAATCCAAAAAGTTCCAAAAAGCAAAATTTGAATTTGCCACACACCAGCAACTATTTACATAGCATTTACATTCTATTAGGTACTATAAGAATCTCTCTCGACTTTCCTGGCAGAGTCTGGGGCTACCTCTTTGTGTCTTTCCATCCCATGGAACACGTCTCTGTTAAGTTCCCTTCTCACGCTAAATGCTAGTTTACATGTCAGTTTCTCAGCCTAGGCTGAGAGTTCCTCGAGGGCCATGTCTTGTCCATCATTTTATATCTGAAACTTAACACAGTGCCTGGCAATTGTCAACTGCTTGAACAAATAACTAGTATCATGCTGTAGACACTAGAAGTGCGCGGACTTTGCTGAGCAGCTGCGGGAGTGGCATTACCCACGTGGTTATTCTAAAAACTCAGGTCATGTCATTGGTCTCCAAGTCCTTTGGGCTTTAAACGTATAGAAACATATTGGCAATTTGAACATACCAGCTCTGATGCCAGACAGATGGTTCTTTACTCATAGAGCACAAGCAGCATCTCAAAAAATCTCCTTTCAAATGGTTGCTATCACAATGGATAAACTTCCATGCTTTTAAGACAGGAAACTAGTAATTTCTCAGTGAGTAACGACCTCCCTTTTTCAGTATGCTAGAGCAAAAAGAGGAAATCTTTTAAGAGTGGTGTAAATCTTACATGAGCATTTATTAGAATTGATTGTGGAGGTCTTGTATCATTTATATTGTATGTATTTTTATATGTATTGTTTTACCTGGACTCCAGTTGGCATTTTAAACTTAGTGGTCATTTAATAATTTTGTTCCAGGGAAGTTTGCCAATTGCACCTAGCAATGATGGGGTAGGAATATCCACATGTAGCTCTCCTAGTGATGCTTGATAATTGTGGATTAATTTATCTGAGGAAAACCTTGCTTTCAGACATACTACCTAAGTACTATACTTAAGAAAACAAAAACTTGTGCACACACCATTGATAGTAACTAATATTAATTATAGCTTGGTTCACATCTAACTCTTTTATTTTTGTATAGACATCTTTTGAAGCCAAGTTACTTGCCTACCTCAAGGGATGTTGAGAGCAAAATTTATAGCTGTTTAAGAAAGAATAGTCTATTATTAGCAAGGGTGATGCTAAGGAAAATTTATTCATTCATTCATTCATCTAGTTAGCTGATGGAAACTTCAAATGCCTACTGCGTGTGAGACATATTTAACATGGTGAAGTTTACGGAGAAGTATGTCAGAACTCCAGGGAAGGAACTAGTGGAAAAGCTGAGCTATGTGCAAAAATTACAACACAAATATGGTAATTATAATACTTTGAGTGTGAGACACCATCACCTAGTTGATATATAATCTTAAAAAATACATATATAAAAAGGAAGAGACTACGTATTTCTGACTGATTGGGGGAGAAGCTTAGACAATAAAGATACATTTTGTTGGATCTTTAAGAATGCATAGAATTTTTTTTGTTTTAAATTTTTGGCTGCATTGGGTCCTGGAGAGACAGTGAACCCTAAAGAGACGAGGGTGCAGGTGAGGTTAGGGAAGCACAAAGTGTGCTATTTCAATCTCATTGTTGATGGGACCTTGACTAAGTTCATTAAGTCCAACCTCACATCCAGTGTTCAGATCTTCTCTATATCAATGTGCAAAGGGAAAGTTCAACCTAGGATAGGCATCTCCAATAATAGGCAAGGTCTATCTCCTCAAAAAGCATCTACAAACTTGAGAGTTTCATTTTAGATTTCTTGAGTTTGTGGTCAAGAGAGGCTGTTCAGATTATTGGAAATGAAGGATTTTAAATCAGTAGAGAGACCGGAGTTGGAGATAAAGATCTGGAGCCAAGGAGATGAGGTGATTTTGTGACTAGTAGCGAGGAGAAACAGTTGATGGTAAGAGAAAGAGATGAGGGGAGAACCATGATTGGCCTTTGGAGGACAGGGCAACAGAAAAGGAATCGTTAAGGCAGAAGGAGACCAAGGGAGGAAAAATTAATTATATATAATACAGTGTCATGGAAGTTAAGGAAAGAGAGTTTCAAACGAGGGCAAATAATGGCAAACACTGCAGAGAACAAGCAGGAAGGACAGGATCAGGAAACTCTTCCCAGATTCTTCTGGATCAGGTCTTCAGAATGTGACTTGGTTATCTTGTTAGAAGTCATTTCCTAGAATATCAGACATAATCATGTTTAAATTTCAGGAGAACATCATATTCCAAATCCAAATATAAATGGCTTATTCTTTTCAAATCGTTTGAAATTTGTGCCTGGACCAGGTTCAATCGTGTATTGTATAGCAATTGTACTGGATTGTGTATTTGTCTAGTGTATTGTATTGGAACCAATAGTATAGCTTCTTTCTTCTCAAAGATGAACATTTGAATATTGAACTCAGGGAACCCTGAGATAGTATATTGTATCCAATAAGAACAATACCGAGGGTGTGAGTATCCTGTGTTATGTTTTTATTTGGATGCTTCCCCACATTATTTTATACTATTTTAGTGGACTCCAAGGTGAAGTGGTCTGAGTTATGAATGTACTTTTGGGAGAGATGGTTCAAGTCTGTCATAGGTTGTCAGTGTGGGACTGTAAACGATTTCATTTTAATCCACACTGGACGTTTCTCCATATCAAAGACTCACTGACCATGAAATTTGGCAGAAATGGCAATTTTGTTCACTGCAGGTCTAGCACTACGAGGGTACAGGATATTACAGGTCAGACGTAAAACGTTTTATTGCTGTTCCCTGGGAAAGTTCTCTGGTACCTAAAGCTATTTTCTACAACTTGTAATCTAACCTATAAACCTGATAATCGTGGCTAAATCATTTATTTTGTTTTAGGAGATATAATTGGAGGGGTTCAGAAAAGGAAAAAAGTTCACCTAAATGACCTTGCTATAAAGCCTTGAAATTCACACATTATTTACATTTTTGTGGGGTTGAGTTAAGGTATTGGCTCATGAATAAGTTGATCTGATTAGTTATTTTTGGCAAGAAATGTTCCCCACCACGGTGGGATGTAGGATGGGGACATTTTGATGGAAAGAAAGTTTGGGAAAGACCTAGGGTTTGGGATGTCGTGTGGAAGGCATGCTGTGAACACCAAGGTGAGGGTGTGAGGACCAGAGGGCAGTGAGGACACGGGGCTCCTGGAGAGACAGTGAACCGTAAAGAGACGAGGGTGCAGGTGAGGTTAGGGAAGCACAAAGTGTGCTATTTCAATCAACATAGTCATCCACTCTTTTTTTTTTTTTTTTTTTAACATCTTTATTGGAGTATAATTACTTTACAATGTTGTGTTAGTTTCTGCTTAACAAGGTGAATCAGCCATATGTATACATATACCCCCATATCCCCTCCCTCTTGCGTCTCCCTCCCACCCTCCCTATCCCACCCCTCTAGGTGGTCACAAAGCACCGAGCTAATCTCCCTGTGCTATGCGGCTGCTTCCCACTAGCTATCTGTTTTACATTTGGTAGTGTATATATGTCCCTGCCACTCTCTCACTTCGTCCCAGCTTACCCTTCCCCCTCTCCGTGTCCTCAACTCCATTCTCTACGTCTGCGTCTTTATTCCTGTCCTGCCCCTAGGTTCTTCAGAACCTTTTTTTTTTTTTTTTTTTTTTTAGATTCCATATATATGTGTTAGCATATGGTATTTGTTTTTCTCTTTCTGACTTGCTTCACTCTGTATGACAGACTCTAGGTCCATCCACCTCACTACAAATAACTCAATTTCGTTTCTTTTTATAGCTGAGTAATATTCCATTGTATATATGTGTCACATCTTCTTTATCCATTCATCTGTCACTGGACGCTTAGGTTGCTTCCTTGTCCTGGCTATTGTAAATAGTGCTGACAAACACTCATCCACACTTTAACTTTCCTCTTTCACTCAACTGTATACGTTTGTCTCTAGTGTTAAGAAAGGTTGCTAAGAATAGGCTTTTCTGAACCTACAGAACACAACGGTGAGGGCAAGCTTTGGGAGAAGCCAGATCGGGATTCAAATCCAATCTTCAACACTTTTAAGTTGTAAAATTTGGGAACGGTGCTCTGTTTGAGCTTCTTTCATCTGTTAAATTGACGTACCTTCTTTGGAATGTCGTTACAAGAGTTCAGTGCAATAGCAGGCATTAAATACAACCATCCCGTGTCATGTGAGATGCTGGTTGATGCTCTTCTCTTCCTCTGGACCAGAGGTGAGGTGGGCTTCAGGTCCACGGGACCTGAACTGAGACAGGGCCTGGGCTTGGTTTCATGGTCCACTGTTGCCACCTGGAAATTCTTAATCATTTTTGAAATAGGGGCTGGTGTTTCATTTGGGTTCGGATCCCACACATTACGTCTTGGTGGAGGATGCTCCCTCGGGTGCCTTGTCCCGTCCCCAATGCACGCGTGTGCACTATTTTCTCCACTTTCTAAGGAGATGAACCATGACTAGACCAGCTGCCTGCTGTGGGGAAATGAAGGAGGAGGATGAGAAAGACTCAGGAAATCCTTTCTCTGGCGTGAAAGAATTTTTTAAAAAAGGAACGAACGAAGCATAATTTCTACTAAGGTTTACTTGGTCAGTGAAAGCATTGTGGTATGTCAGGATGAATATTTAAGGATATTCTCTCTTTTTTTTACATTACATATTTGGAGCCTTAAAATACACATACTCACATATCCTAAAACACAAACCAAATAATACAGCTGCCAAAGGATTTTGGTATTTTAGGACACATTTGTTTCTCTTACATTTTGTTGATGTCTAAACACAGGCCTTCAAAGTGAAAATTCCCTCGTCTCATTTAATTTGTTCACATCTTTACATTGACTCCCTGAGCGGTTTTGAGATGGGTTGTGCTGAAGCTTTGTTTTCAACCTCTGAAAGCAAAGACCAAAACCCTGTAGACTATTTCCACTGAAGAGACGAGACATGGGTGGTTTTCATAAACTTGGCCATTTATTGAGCTGAACCAGGGCCCAGCCTACCAGAAAGCTGCTCCCTGACTGAATGAACAAAGGCTAGGAATCACTGTGCTTTTGCAGCCTGCAGCCCCTAACACTAGCCCGGGATCTGGGAGTCAAATGGAAGGTGGTGTGGAGTGAACTGTCAAGAAGGACCCGAGTCAAAACTAAGACTCATTAACCACTGAACATAGCTGTCATAGCTCACAGTGGTGTTGACAGCAAACGTCCTGTAAGATATAAGGAGATGCTTTGTCAGAGCCTCTCTTTAACTTTCTGTCTGGAGAAAATTTCAAAGGCCTTGGATAGGCAGAAAAGGGCATCAAGATAAGGGTGAGCCCGGGAGCCTCTTCAGCTCGGCCGCTGTCCTGGCAGCTCTGTGACATTACTTCCTGTCAAAGACCCAGAGGGGCTGGAATGGAAGAAGCAAGAAAAATGGTTTTTTTCCCCAGGCCCACCACCCCTGACCAAGGCTCATCACCTGTAAAATGGAGCTCTGTGTAATTTTCCTCTAGATTTCTGACCAGGCTCAGGATGGAAATGCCAACATTCCCATGTGAAAGCCTAGTCACTGGACACTGTCTCCTAACTTAAAGCAAAATGACCAAAGACAGCACCACGAACCTCTTTCCCATGGTTCAGATGTTTTTGAGCATGGCGTCATAAGCCAAGGAAGTTTGGAAGAGCATCCAAAAGTTGAATTAAATGAGTGAGTGGACATGAAAGGACTTTGCAAAGTATAAAGTGCCATTTAATTGCCTGGTGTTATTATTATTAATTAAAATCAATTCAGTTTCTATTTGAAGCTTGTGCCCTTTTCTGAGAAATATGCAAATTTTTCTTAGATGTAGTACTTAATTGGAGGATAAGAGCAGTTTTTATCAGGGAAGGAAAACAAACTGGGACCTACTGAGAAAGAGGGAACCAAGATTACTGTGAAATACAGAAAAAAATGGTGATGGTTAAAGTCAGTTCTCTGAAACTAAAAAACCAAATGTTCATTCCTAATTTTAAAAAGGGGGGGAAAGTTTTGCATTGGAATGCTGACAAAACCAACAGGAGGCTATCAACTGGTTCGGGAAATCGAGAGAAAAGTTAGTACCGTGTTACTAGGCAACAGATTCCCAAGCTGAGTTCTCTTCCTTTCTTGAAGGACTGGTGCAATGTTTTAGTTCTGCAGATACTAACTATTTATTTACTTCTTGTGAATTAGAAGGGTTATTCTCAGAACAAGACTGGCAAAGCCAGAGAGAGACCAAATACAGGCAATTAGAATATGATTAGGAAGGCAACATTGGGTACAGAATAAGGCATTTGCTATGCGGGGTGAAATAATGGCTACTCTGACCAAAAAAAAGTTTCATATGACCAAGATGATTCCTAGTTAGAGCTTCAAGTCTAAGGAAATTATAGTTGCCCAATAAAAATTTATTGCAAAAGATAAAATGACTGACCGAAGACAAATGGCCGAGTGGCTGACAGCAAAGAAAGTGAAGAGTTGTTGTTTGGAGAAGGACCCGGATGTGTGTTCCAGGGTCAAGTCCCCCAGGGGGCTGTCCCTTGTAGGTCATCGCTTCACAAACACACAAGATTGGTCACTGCCAGTTCTCAGGTGTGGACTCTGACCCCTCAGTGAAGGGGCTCCGAGGGGACGGATAAGGCGCAGCCTGATGGTTTGCTAACCTGGAGATGGAATCTGTGGTCTCAGAGATGAAAGCCCCTCCGAGTCTCCCTCACAACAGAGCCACTCCATCAACTTTCCTAATATGGACTCAGACTTCAAGCTAGAGGGAGGGAAGGAAAACACTCTTGGCGCTTGAGAAAAAGGGGAGTACATTTGATTAATGTACAGATAGGGAGTGAACCCTTTCTCAGGAAAAAGAATCTTTGATCAATGGTATGAAGAAGCATCTTTCAAAGCCCCCTCCGATTTCAGCCACTTTAGAAGGAACACAAAGAAGCTGATTCAGAGCCCAGCTGTTGTTATTAAAACCAAAACCAAAACAAGAAAAGAAAGACTGCAAAGTATCATCTCAAATGGATTACCTGAAACACCCACAAATGATGTCTCTCATCAGAATTCGCCTCAAAATTGGAGGGGGAATGTTTGGGCCACTGTGTTGGAATAAATACAGGTCTTCTGGGAGAGCTACAGGGGATTTTGTTATTGGTCTTTTTCCTACAGAACCGGGCCTGTGTCTGTGTAGGTGGACATCTTCTGAAAAGAGCAAGTTGACCTATCAAGTAATAGGAAGGAGTCTAACTTCGACCAGTTGCCTACTGTGTGTAGGACCCCCTCCCATGGGTTATCTGGTTTAAACAATATTCTTCAGAGCATTCATACTGTATGAAATTGCTGACAGAAAATACGGATCCTCTGTGCTTACATAAGCAACTGATAGGCAGATGCATTAGAGAAAGTGAGTAATCATTACATCTCCAGGGCTCCATGTGTGAGTTTGTCCAAATGGATCATGTTGAACTCAAATGTTAGTTTTTGATGTCAGCTTTTTCTAGAAATCTGCTTTGCTCCTTAATTATTTTCTTTCTTTTTTTTTTTTAACATCTTTATTGGGGTATAATTGCTTTACAATGTTGTGTTACTTTCTGCTGTATAAAAAAGTGAATCAGCTCCATGTATACATATGTCCCCATAACCCCTCCCTGTTGCATCGACCTCCCCATGAGATGCAGCGCTTCCCACTAGCTATTTTACATTTGGTAGTGTATATATGTCAATGCTACTCTCACTTCGTCCCAGCTTACCCTTCCCACTCCCCGTGTCTTCAAATCCATACTCTATGTCTGCGTCTTTATTCCTGTCCTGCCCCTAGGTTCATCAGAACCATTTATTTTTTCTTAGGTTCCATATATATGTGTTAGCATATGGTATTTGTTATTCTCTTTCTAACTTACTTCACCCTGTATGACAGACTCTAGGTCCATCCAGCTCACTACAAATAACTCAATTTCATTTCTTTTTATGGCTGAGTAATATTCCATTGTATATATGTGCCACATCTTCTTTATCCATTCATCTGTTGATGGACACTTAGGTTTCTTCCATGTCCTGGCTGTTGTAGATAGAGCTGCAGTGAGCATTGTGGTACATGACTCTTTTTGAATTATGGTATTCTCAGGGTATAGGCCCAGTAGTGGGATTGCTGGGTCATGTGGTAATTCTATTTTTTAGTTTTTTAAGGAACCTGCATACTGTTCTCCATAGTGGCTGTATCAATTTACATTCCCACCAAGAGTACAAGAAGCTTCCCTTTTCTTCAAAACCTCTCCAGCATTTATTGTTTGTAGATTTTTTTTTTTTTTTTTTTTTGTGGTACGCGGGCCTCTCACCGTTGTGGCCTCTCCCGTTGCGGAGCACAGGCTCCGGACGTGCAGGCTCAGCGGCCATGGCTCATGGGCCTACCTATCTGCTCTGCGGCATGTGGGATATTCCCGGACTGGGGCACGAACCCGTGTGCCCTGAATCGGCAGGCGGACTCTCAACCACTGCGCCACCAGGGAAGCCCCCGTAGATTTTTTGATGATGGCCATTCTGACTGGTGTGAGGTGATACCTCATTGTAGTTTTGATTTGCATTTCTCTAATGATTAGTGATGCTGAGCATCCTTTTGTGTGTTTGTTGGCAATCTGTATATCTTCTTTGGAGAAATGTCTACTTAGATAGATCTTCTATCCATTTTTGGATTGGGTTGCTTGTTTTTTTGATATTGAGCTTCATGAGCTGCTTGTATATTTGGGAGATTAATCCTTTGTCAGTTGCTTCGTTTGTAAATATTTTCTCCCATTCTGAGGGTTGTCGTTTCATTCTGTTTATAGTTTCCTTTGCTATGCAAAAGCTTTTAAGTTTCATTAGGTCCCATTTGTTTATTTTTGTTTTTATTCCCATTTCTCTAGGAGGTGGGTGAAAAACGATCTTGCTGTGATTTATGTCATAGAGTGTTCTGCCTATGTTTTCCTCTAAGAGTTTTATAGTGTCTGGCCTTACATTTAGGTCTTTAATCCATTTTGAGTTTATTTTTGTGTGTGGTGTTAGGGAGTGTTCTAATTACAGTCTTTTACATGTAGCTCTCCAGTTTTCCCAGCACCACTTATTGAAGACACTGTTTTTTCAACATAGCCTCCTTTGTCATAGATTAGTTGACCATATGTGTGTCGGTTTACCTCTGGGCTTTCTATCCTGTTCCATTGAGCTATATTTCTGTTTTTGTGCCAGTACTATACTGTCTTGATTACTGTAGCTTTGCAGTATAGTCTGAAGTCAGGGAGCCTGATTCCTCGAGCTCCGTTTTTCTTTCTCAAGATTGCTTTGGCTATTTGGGGTCTTTTGTGTTTCCATACAAATAGCGAATTTTTTTGTTCTAGTTCTGTGAAAAATGCCATTGGTAGTTTGATAGGGATTGTACTGGATCTGTAGTTTGCTTTGGGTAGTATAGTCATTTTCACAATGTTGATTCTTCCAATCCAAGAACATGGCATATCTCTCCATCTGTTTGTATCCTCTTTAATTTCTTTCATCAGTGTCTTATACTTTTCTGCATACAGGTCTTTTGTCTCCTTAGGTAGGTTTATTCCTAGGTATTTTATTCTTTCTGTTGCAATGGTAAATGGGAGTGTTTCCTTAATTTCTTTTTCAGATTTTTCATCATTAGTGTATAGGAATGCAAGAGATTTTTGTGCATTAATTTTGTACCCTCTTACTTTACCAAATTCATTGATTAACTCTAGTAGTTTTCTGGTAGCACCTTTAGGATTCTCTATGTATAGTGTCATGTCATCTGCAAACAGTGAAAATTTTACTTCTTTTCTGATTTGGATTCCTTTTATTTCTTTTTCTTCTCTGGTTGCTGTGGCTAAAACTTCCAAAACTAAGTTGAATAATAGTGGTGAGAGTGGAAAACCTTGTCTTTTTCCTGATCTTAGAGGAAATATTTTCAGTTTTTCACCATTGAGGATGGTGTTGGCTGTGGGTTTGTCATATATGGCCTTTATTATGTTGAGGAAAGTTCCCTCTATTCCTGCTTTCTGGAGAGTTTTGATCATAAATGGGTGTTGAATTTTGTTGAAAGCTTTTTCTGCATCTACTGAGATGATCATATGGTTTTTATCCCTCAGGTTGTTAATATGGTGTTTCACATTGATTAATTTGCCTGTATTGAACAATCCTTGCATTCCTGGGATAAACCCCAGTTGATCATGGTGAATGATCCTTTTAATGTGCTGTTAGATTCTGTTTGCTAGTATTTTGTTGAGGATTTTTGCACCTATGTTCATCAGTGATATTGGTCTGTAGTTTTCTTTTTTTGTAACATCTTTGTCTTTGTCACCATCCAGGGTGATGGTGGCCTTGTAGAATGAGTTTGGGAGTGTTCCTCCCTCTGCTACATTTTGGAAGAGTTTGAGAAGGGTAGGTGTTAGCTCTTCTCTAAATGTTTGATAGAATTCACCTGTGAAGCCATCTGGTCCTGGGCTTTTGTTTGTTGGAAGACTTTTTTTTTTTTTTTTTTTTTTTTTTTTTTTTTTGTATGCGGGCCTCTCACTGCTGTGGCCTCTCCCGTTGCGGAGCACAGGCTCCGGACGCGCAGGCCTAGCGGCCATGGCTCACGGGCCCAGACGCTCCGCGGCATGTGGGATCTTCCCGGACCAGGGCACGAACCCGTGTCCCCTGCATCGGCAGGTGGATTCTCAACCACTGCGCCACCAGGGAAGCCCTGTTGGAAGACTTTTAATCACAGTTTCAATTTCAGTGCTTGTGATTGGTCTATTTATATTTTCTATTTCTTCCTGGTTCAGTCTCGGAAGGTTGTGCTTTTCTAAGAATTAGTCCATTTCTTCCAGGTTGTCCATTTTATTCGCATATAGTTGATTGTAGTAATCCCTCATGATTCTTAGCATTTCTGCAGTATCAGTTGGTACTTCTCCTTTTTCATTTCTAATTCTGTTGATTTGAGTCTCCTCCCTTTTTTTCTTGATGAGTCTGGCTAATGTTTTATTAATTTTGTTTATCTTCTCAAAGAACCAGCTTTCAGTTTTATTAATCTTTACTATTGTTTCCTTCATTTCCTTTTCATTTATTTCTGATCTGATCTTTATGATTTGTTCCCTTCTGCTAACTTTGGGGTTTTTTTGTTCTTCTTTCTCTAATTGCTTTAGGTGTGAGATTAGGTTGTTTATTTGAGATGGTCTTTGTTTCTTGAGGTAGGACTGTATTGCTATAAACTTCCTTCTTAGAACTGCTTTGTCTGCATCCCATAGGTTTTGGGTGTTGTGTTTTCATTGTCATTTGTATCTAGGTATATTTTTGATTTCCTCTTTGATTTCTTCAGTTATCTCTTGGTTATTTAGCAGTGTATTGTTTAGCCTCCATGTGTTTGTATTTTTTACAGTTTTTTTTCGTGTAGTTGATATCTATTCTCATAACATTGTGGTTGGGAAAGATACTTGATACAATTTCAATTTTCTTAAATTTACCAAGACTTGGTTTGTGACCCAAGATATGATCTATCCTGGAGAATATTCTATGAGCACTTGTAAAGAAAGTGTATTATGTTGTTTTTGGATACAATGTCCTATAAATATCAATTAGTCCATCTTGTTTAATGTATCATTTAAAGCTTGTGTTTCCTTATTTATTTTCATTTTGGATGCTCTGTCCATTGGTGAAAGTGGGGTGTTAAAGTCCCCTACTAAGATTGTGTTACTGTTGGTTTCCCGTTTTATGGCTGTTAGCCTTTGCCTTATGTATTGAGGTGCTCCTGTGTTGGGTGCATAAATATTTACAATTGTTATATCTTCTTCTTGGATTGATCCCTTGATTGTTATGTAGTGTCCTTCTTTTCTCTTGTGAAATCTGTTTTGTCTGATATGAGAATTGCTACTCCAGCTTTCTTCTGATTTCCATTTTCATGGAACATCTTTTCCATCCCTTCACTTTCAGTCTTTATGTGTCCCTAGGTCTGAAGTGGGTCTCTAGTAGACAGCATATATGCGGGTCTTGTTTCTGTATCCATTCAGCCAGTCTATGTCTTTTGGTTGGAGCATTTAATCCATTTATGTTTAAAGTAATTATCAATATGTATGTTCCTATTACTATTTTCTTAATTGTTTTGGCTTTGTTTTTGTAGGTCTTTTCCTTCTCTTGTGTTTCCTGCCTACAGATGTTCCTTTAGCGTTTGTTGGAAAGCTAGTTTGGTGGTGCTGAATTCTCTTAACTTTTGCTTATCTGTAAATGTTTAAATTTCTCCATCAAATCTGAATGAGATCCTTTCTGGGTAGAGTAATTCTCATTGTAGGTTTTTCCCTTTCATCACTTTAAATATGTCCTGCCACTCCCTTCTGGCTTGCAGAGTTTCTGCTGAAAGATCAGCCGTTAACCTTGTAGGGATTCCCCTGTATGTTATTTGTTGCTTTTCCCTTGCTGCTTTTCATATTTTGTCTTTGAATTTAATTTTTGATAGTTTGATTAGTATGTGTGTTTTCATGTTTCTCTTTGGATTTTTCCTGTATGGGACTCTCTCTTCCTGGACTTGATTGACTATTCCCTTTCCCATGTTAGGGAAGTTTTCAACTTCTCTAATCTCTTCAAATATTTTCTGAGACCCTTTCTTTTTCTCTTCTTCTTCTGGGACCCCTATAATTCGAATGTTGATATGTTTAATGTTGTCCCAGAGGTCTCTGAGACTGTCCTCAATTCTTTTCATTCTTTTTCCTTTATTCTGCTCTTTGATAGTTATTTCCACTATTTTATCTTCCAGGTCACTTATCTATTCTTCTGCCTCAGTTACTATCCTATTAATTCCTCCTAGAGAGTTTTTAATTTCATTTATTGTGTTGTTCATCATTGTTTGTTTGCTCTTTAGTTCTTCTAGGTCCTTGTTAAACATTGCTTGTATTTTCTCCATTCTATTTCCAAGATTTTGTATCTTTACTATCATTATTCTGAATTCTTTTTCAGGTAGATTGCCTATTTCCTCTTCATTTGTTTTATGTGGTGGGCTTTTTCCTTGCTCCTTCATCTGCTGCATATTTCTCTGTCTTCCCATTTTGCTTAACTTACTGTGTTTGGGGTCTCCTTTTCAAAGGCTGCAGGTTCATAGTTCCCGTTGTTTTTGTTGTCTGCCCCAGTGGGTAAGGTTGGTTCAGTGGCTTGTGTAGGCTTCCTGGTGGAGAAGACTGGTGCCTGTGTCCTGGTGGGGAGGCTGGATCTTGTCTTTCTGGTGGGCAGAGCTGTGTCTGATGGTGTGTTTTGGGGTGTCTGTGAACTTAGTACGATTTTATGCAGCCTCACTGCTAATGGGTGGGATTGTGTTCCTGTCTTACTAGTTGTTTGGCATGGGGCATCCAGTACTAGAGCTTGCTGGCTATTGGGTGGAGCTGGGTCTTAGTGTTGAGATGGAGATCTCTGGGAGAGCTCTCGCCAATTGATGTTACGTGGTGCCAGGAGGTCTCTGGTGGTCCAGTGTGCTGAACTCGGCTCTCCCACCTCAGAGGCTCAGGCCTGACACCAGGACCAGGCCAGAGCACCAAGACCCTGTCAGCCACACGGCTCAGAAGAAAAGGGAGAAAACAAGAAAGAAAAATAAATTAAGTAATTAATTGATAGTAAAATAAAAATAATTATTAAATAAAAAAGTAATAAAAAACAGAAGAGAGCAACCAAACCAATAAACAAATCCATCAATGATAGCAAGCCTTAAAAACTATACGAAGATAAACATAAAAATCAGAAACAGTCAGTTGCAGACAGCAAATCCCAAGTCTACAGTTGCTCCCAAAGTCTGCTGCCTCAATTTTGCATTGATTCGTTGTCTACTCAGGTATTCCACAGGTGCAGGGTACATCAAGTTATTCCGCTGCTCCTGAGGCTGCTGGGAGACATTTCCCTTTCTCTTCTTTGTTCGCACAGCTCCTGGGCTTCAGCTTTGGATTTGGCCCCACCTCTGCGTGTAGGTTTCCTGAGGGCATCTGTTCCCCACCCAGACAGGATGGGGTTAAAGTAGCAGCTGATTAGGGGGCTCTGGCTCACTCAGAACAGGGGGAGGGAGGAATGCAGGGTGAGACTGAGGTGGCAGAGGCCAGCGTGACGTTGCACCAGCCTGAGGCACTCTGTGTGTTGTCCTGGGGAAGTTGTCCCTGGATCACGGGACCCTGGCAGTGGCGGGCTGTACAGGCTCCTGGGAGGGGAGGTGTGGATAAATGGCCTGTGCTCGCACACAGGCTTCTTGGTGGCTGCAGCAGCAGCCTTAGCGTTTCGTGCCTGTCTCTGGGTTCCGCGCTGATAGCCGCGGCTCACACCTGTCTCTGGATCTCATTTAGGCAGTGCTCTGAATCCCCTCTCCTTGTGCACCCTGAAACTATGGTCTCTTGCCTCTTAGGCAGTTCCAGACTTTTTCCCAGACTTCCCTCCAGCTAGCTGTGGTGCACTAGCCCCTTCAGGCCGTGTTCAAGCAGCCAACCCCAGTCCTCTCCCTGGGATCCGACCAAAGCCCGAGCCTCAGCTCCCAGCCCCTGCCCTTCCTGGCGGGTGAGCAGACACGCCTCTCGGGCTGGTGAGTGCTGGTCGGCACGGATCCTCTGTGCAGGAATCTCTCCGCTTTGCCCTCCACACCCTGTTACTGCGCTCTCCTCCGTGGCTCCGAAGCTCCCCGCCCCCTCCACCATCCCCCGTTTCCACAAGTGAAGGGGCTTTTTAGTTTGTGGAAACTTTTCCTCCTTCACAGCTCCCTCCCAGGGGTGCAGGTCCTGTCCCTATTCTTTTGTCATTGTTTTCCTTTTTTGTTTTGCCCTACCCAGGTACGTGGGGAGTTTCTTGCCTTTTGGGAAGTCTGAGGTCTTCTGCCAGCGTTCAGTAGGTGTTCTGTAGGAGTTGTTCCACATGTAGATGTAGTTTTGATGTATTTGTGGGGAGGAAGCTGATCTCCACATCCTTCTCCTCTGCCATCTTGAAGGTCCACATCCCTATTTTTTTCAGTTTCACAGTCAAGCATGAATTTAAAGGTTTTGGATGTTTGACTCTGTTGTTCCAATCATTTCTATGAAGTATTTACACATACATGCAGATTTTTTTTTTTTAAAAAGGCTGTTTGTGGTTTGTCTTCAGAAGATATAAAAGCATAAATCCAGGAACGTGGATACCTTCTTTCTGTGGGCCTAGGTGGATCATCCATGCCTACCTGCTAGAATGTTCCTGATTGCTACTTTTCTCTCACTCTTTCGTCTTTATTAAAACTGGTTGATCTATTACTGCTACTTGCAAAACGTTTAACGAGTTTTAGAGTTCTCCCGCAAAACTGCACAATATTTGCCAAGTCTGTTCTGTGTGCCATTCAGAAGAAGGAACTGTCTCTACCTTTTTACACACCTGTCCCATGAACTAAATCTGAGTCTTAACCAGCAGAACTGTAACATCGGGAGGCTGGCTGTGATCAGGACTCTGCCATCCATAATTGCCTGTTGCCACTTGTCCTGCAAGGTGTTTGATCTGCGGGGTGTCTTAGGCTGAGCCCCAATACTCGGGGGGCTGTGGCTGCAGTGATGCTTCAATCCCAGCTGCCAGTCAAAGCAAGCTGTAGGGAGTGAGCACAGAAGGCCAAGGGCTGCGTGTAGCTGATGAGCGTTCCGTGAGCCCACCTCAGGGGCAGGCTCCTCAGCTGGCCCCAAAGAGCCCTGTGTTTCACAGACCCACGTTGGCCAGATGTCAAGTCCAGGTTTTCCGCGAGGTAGGATGGGCTGCTCCAGGGCTGCGTTCTGTTGGCTTTGAGGTGTGATCCTGGGTCCGTGATGGTCAGCCACTCCCCAAGGATCTCTGGTTTCTTCATCTGGTTTTCCACTCTGCCTCCTGGGGCCTGGCCTGTCAGTGCACTGCTGAGAAGGCATAAATCAGGGATGCTCTCTGGTCTTTATCTCCAGTGAGGATCTCCGCTGCAGGAAGGTCCCCTGGTTGATAACCAAAGGTATCAATCGGGGCCTGCTGGAGTCTGGGCCTGATGCTTATGCTGAAATGGAGTTTGCCATTATGTGTGGAGCTAAATAGTTCATTTCCTGCTGCGGGACAGAAGCAAATCACTCAAAGAAGGCTTTGGGATTGACGATTCCATTAGCTGAGAAGCTACGAAAGAAAAAAAAAAAAATTAAGTTTTTCAGAATTGATTGCAATATTTTGAAAGATATTCTTTATCTCTTCCCCAAAGCAAACTTTCCATTTGGACTTGTGAGAGTCAGCTTTTAGCGAGACCTATTTTTATGGTTCTTTTTGATTAATGGAAAGGAGCCGTTTCTCTTCCTTCACTGTAATAAAAATCAAGCCGTCGGAGGGTGCCCTTCAAACTAGAAATCAAGAGATGATTTGAACAGAATATTAATACTGCTCTTTTAAACTCCTGTTTTCGTATTCTGGTTTAATAAACTAAAGTTTCAGCCAATCTCTCCTCTAAAAGGCAATCTACATTTTGTGAAAATATGAGTGTTTCTGACAGAACTTGATCACAATCTTTCATACATTCTTTTCCTATTTACAGATAGCAGCGAGAAGAAAAGCTGGGACTCATTCTTTTGTGCTTGAATAGGCCAGACAGAACATGTGATTAGATGAATTTGGGCATCTCAATCATTTTATTGTAGCTATTGTTATCGTTCAGAATTCATGGGGCATAATTTTTAATTCAAGAAGACGGAGTGGATTTGTCTCTTGGAAAAAAATGATTTCTCAGTTTCCAGCAATGAGGCTCTTTAGAAGCAGGCCATGAGCTAACTGACAACATAATGGAGTGTACTTTACTGTGCATTGCTTTAATTTCACCCCATCCTACAGCCCGTCTTAAAACTTTTGCCAATGATGATGTCTTCCAGAAGCTCTGAGGCCCCCTCGGAATCTTCAGGAGGCATCAGGATTATTTTCATAGATCTGCCTTAAAATCTCTTTTATCGGAGCATCCTGAGGTTTTTCTGCCCCCAAATCTGCATCAGCCTAGTTCACTGAAACAGTATCTCTCAACCTTTTCTCCTTAGTATCCTCCTACACTACCCTGCCAAGTTTTTTTAGACATTTTTTTCCCCAGTCACTCCTTTTCCCCATGAAATTTTAATGCCGCAGATATGCTGTATATCTGTTTATGTACTGTGGACCGCCGTATGACCATAGACCATTGTAAAAGCTGAGATTCTTTTGCCTCCCAAGAATCAGTTTCATCGCCTTGGGCAATATCCTTGCCCCCACCATACATGTACTGAAATATACACACAATACTGCCACGTCAGTCTCACACTGTGTTTCCTTAAGGCACGATAAGTGAAGAAAACCTGTTGAAATGGTTGGCTACTGATTGACATGTAGTGATTATACTTGGTGTATATTTGCACTAAAAGATGATGGGCGTTGAGTATACCCCTCTCCCTGACAATGTCAGCACTGCGGCTGCTGGGCCATGAGGGGCAGTGGGGACATGGCTGGACTCAAACTGGACATCTAAAACTTGGTCTTGGTCTACAGGGGTGTCATCAGAACTCAGCCCAATCCACTAAGGAAGCGAAAGTGCCTTCGGCCAAGCCTAGTGAGGACACTACACATTCTTTTGTGGGGTTTTCACAGTAGCGTGGCTTCAAAGCAGCAAAGATTATCTCCCTCCCAACCTCCTCCTAATCTTTTCAACCAGGATCAGCTTCCCTTTCTCCACTTCGGTTCTCCTGTGTTGAGTTTTGGTTTCAAAGAGGGTAAAACAGAAGAATAGGAATGACAGAGGAAAGGAGAGAAGAGACATAGGAGGAGACATTGGGAAAGGCATTAGAAAGTGTCTGATAGGAGGGGGATGGATTACGGAAAAGTGTCTGGGAATTGTTCTAAAAACTTACAGACACTCACAGAATCTTCCCAGCAACGCTTTGCTTACCAACATCCTCCTTTTACGATGGGGGATATAGATTAGGAAGAAGGTATTATACTTACAGGGACGTTAAGTGACTTGCCCAGGGTTACCCAGCTAGTAACCTGCGGAGCCAGGATTTGAGCCCAGACAGACGAGTCCTGGGGGCCATGTCATCATCATATACACCAAGAACCTGCCCAGTTTCCCAAGTGGCTCCTTTTCCCTAGCCCCATCCTCTCGGAATTCTCCAGTAGTTGGTGTTATTATCTGGAACAGTGTTTTTCTGACTGTCCTTAGCAGAGTGATGTTCAGTTTTTACTGTTTCAAAGAGTTCTCCAAGGATCTGATGTAAAATGCAGATTATCATTCTCCGTGCCTGAAAGAAGAAGATCCAGAGGTTCTAAGTGGAGCCCAGAAAACTGTCATTCTAATAAGCACTCCCAGTGACTGTCCTTCAGGTGACTTCTGTACCTTCTTTCCTTGGGCCCGTGGTCCCACTTCACTCAGGTCAACTCCTTGTTGTGTCTGGTGCATTCTTGGGCTTCTGCCTAAGATTTCCTTCAAGGAGAGGACTC
This sequence comes from Kogia breviceps, assembly GCF_026419965.1. Lineage (NCBI taxonomy): Eukaryota > Metazoa > Chordata > Mammalia > Artiodactyla > Physeteridae > Kogia > Kogia breviceps. The sequence goes on from NC_081312.1 coordinate 171,243,874, forward strand.
CAGCTGTGACAAGCCAGAAAACCACTGGTCTCACTGGTTATGCACCTGTGCTCTTTTGAGGACATTATGACAAATTATTTGTGATTAACAAATTACCAACTTTAAGTACAGAAATTAAGTATAATGTATATATTTTATTGGTATTATCCTATTTGCATCCTGCCATATTGGGCTAATTATTAAAATCCATATAATACAATAATGTGTTAAAAGTGAGGAATTCATTCTAAAGAGAAAAATTGGTTAGAAAAACAAGATAAAAATGGGATGCATTTCCATAAAATATATGCTGTGCAATCCAATATGCTTGCTAGATCTGAACAAATTGGCCAGTGAACTTTGCAGCAGCTAAAGCAAAGAAGGAAAGTTATCAGTGTTATTTGTAATAAGCCACTTGCCCAGGAGAACCACCATTCCCTACGATCAAGACCCCAGAGAAATCACTGCCCACTGTCAAATAGCAGCGTGTGAGGTTCTGGGTGGCATCTTCTCGGTAAACCCAATTGTCAAGTTCATCTCCCATTTCTACGCTTCCCTTTGTGTAGTTCAGTAGACGTAATTCAGTAGAATCACGTAATCTAGCCATGGGCCAAAATGAGAGAGTCAGGCAGTCTGTTCTCCAATGATCAAGGATACATTTGAAAGCAGCTAGAACTTAGGGTAAGTTGCCAAATTATGGCCTGTTGGTCAAATGTGAATTTTTTTCTTTTTGTATTTATAAGTAGTTGAAAAAAAAGATTTTATGACACGAAAATTATATAGAATTCCAATTTCAGTATCAGTAACTAAAACTTTATTGGAACACATAATATTCATTATTTCATGTATTTTTTTTTGGGGGGGGGGATCAGAAGGGCACAAGCAACTGATGGTTGCAAGGCAAGTTTAATAACAAAGCATAGCCATATATATACCCCTAAAGCAGGGAATTTGCTTAGTCATGCCTTATTGGCATCAGCTGGTTGATTGGCTTCTCGGCTTAGTCACGCCTTATCGGCATCAGCTGGTTGATTGGCTTCTCGGCTTCTCCCTCAAAGGCACCAATTTCCCCTCCAGGGTTGCTTTTCCTAGCTTTAGGGAACAACCAGGGACTCCCAGTAACTGAGCAGGTCCCTGGAGCGATTTGGCCAAAGGCCATCTCCTTTTTTACGTTCATACCATAAAGTCCAGGATGCATACCAAGGAGAGTACAATCGGGCCCTGAGGCTTATGAGGGTCTTAATGGCGCCTTCCTCAGAGGGCAATGCTCGCCACATTTCCCCCTCTTTTATTTTTTAAAGCTTGATAATGCAATTTCAACCCATACACCTCCTGATGAAGAGCAGCGAGACGGCCAACAATAAAGCGTAATAAATAAGGTAAGGCAATTAACATCAACAATACACATGACCCCACGGTAATCAATCCTGTGAGTCCATTTTGAAACCAATGCATTGGGTTTAACCATTGAAGCTGATCCAAGAGTCCTTGAATTAATTGTTGGGGCCCGTCTTCTTGTAGATGAGCTTCTTGAATTGCTTGTATTTCCGCATTAAGTTTTTGTATGTTCAAACTAATGTGTCCATCAGTCCATACACTTAAAAAGTGCATTTTTACTTTGTTCCAATCCCAGTCAGTTTCATTATAAGCGTGTTGAGTCACACAAATCCAAGTATATTTAGCATGGCAAATCAAACGCATTTTCAATTTTAAAGCCATAATTTGGTCTCCTAAACCTATGAGAGCATTTTTTAACTCATCAACCTCAGTTTTTAGTTGAGTATCAATATGACTTTGTAATGCTAATGCAATACTGGTGTTTTTAGACAATTGATTAACATAATGTGCTTGTTGTACAGTTTTACTTAATGCTAAACCGGCAGTAGTGGCTGTGGCTGTTAAAGCGGTTAAGGCTAATATGCTACATATTAATATTCCAATGAATCGTTTAGGTCTTTTTAAAGCTTCAGATAATCCTAGCCAAGCTTGCATGCTAGTACTATGATACCATGGTTCAGAAATATTTACAGGCAGCATTACATAGGAAGGTTGTTTTAACATCATAACAGAAAAAGTTCCTTTCATAGGCAGAAGGCAAGTACTAAAAATACAATTCTGACAAGTTATATTATATTCCAAGGAACCAGAAGTAAACTCAATCTGTAAATCTCCTATTAGCAAGGCATATGAGGGTGTAACACAAGTAATAACCGGTTGATAAGAATAAGACAATGCAAACTTCCCAAAATCCCAATGCTTATAAAAAACCAAACTATTATTAGTAACAGAAACTGAAGAAATTAAAATGGTACCATTATTATAATTTAAGGTGCACCAGATTTGAGAATTCAAAATCAGATTGGGGAAAGTCAGAAGGAAAAAAGGAGGGAAATGTCAAACTTGTAACAGCTTTAACTACCTTTAAACTATGGCCGGCCAGTAAAGTCCCTTGTCCTCCTACATATACTTCAACACAAAAATAGTATCTTTGACTTTGCAGCTTCTATTAGAGCTCCACTTTCAGCTTTATGATTAGACCCATCTTTGTTGCTGTAATTACCAGTCTCATTCTTTCCATTTTTGTTATTGTTGCCCTGTGAAATCATTTTTTCTAGAACAGCAAGAAGATGTAAAGCTTTCTCAGCTTGGTAGGTTAATATATACAGGTCTACGAACAAAAAACACACTGCTTGGGCAAATTTTTCTTCAAAAGGTTCTACGAACTGATAAAGTTTTTCACCAACGGATATGGCTTCTGTATACTGTCGGACATGATACAGGATGACTGCTTGATTGCAATACAACATACTATTTTCAAGATCATCTAGTCCATCCATTTCTTCAACAGCCGAGTGCACCTGATTCTTCAACTGGTTAAGTGTCTGTCTTAAACTATCTGTTGTTGTCTGGTTACTTTTGAAAAACTCAGCTACTGCCGTATTCAAAAGTATTTTATAATCGTCTTTGTTTATATCTTGTAGGCAGGCAAGATGTTGCAGACAGACATCATAATTTCCAGCTGTAAAAGCCTGGAAAGCACTGGTGGACAACTCCTTCTCTTGATCAGGGATCTCTGGTCACTTCTTGGATACTTCTTGTCCCATATTTTTTTACTTCTGACTATTGCCCCGAGTTACTATCAACTTTACTATGTGGCCACACTTTCACTCTTCACTCCGGGGATTCACCTACCGAGATTCAGATGTCCCTCTTGTCAGGTCCCCGTTCGGGCGCCACTTGCCGCCAGCCGTGGCGGGTCCTCAAAGCTCAGCAACAATCGACGAGAGGGGGTAGGGAACTGAACGCACCAAGGTATGGGATCAGAAGGGCACAAGCAACTGATGGTTGCAAGGCCATTTCATGTATTTTTTATGCCCGCTTTTGTGCTACAGCAGCAGTTACACAGTTGGGGCAGAGCATGCTGCTCACGAAGTCTGAAATATTTGCTCGCTGGGCCTCCACTGGGAGAGCTTGCTCCTGCTTTAGACTGTGCAGAAGGCGAGGGACTGCCTCTCCTTCAGTCTTGTTTTTCTCGCTCCGTTTTGCTCACTGCAGAGAGGCAGGGAGTGAAAAGTTATAGTCCCCGATGAGTAAGTAGAGGGGGTCTGTGCCCTTTTCCTCCTATTAAGGTAAGACAGGTATTTTTAAACAGTCAGTTGAACTGGGGGGAGAGAGACATCCCCCCTTCTCTGAAGCTTGAAACGCCGAATGGAGGCATGTGGCGTGTTCATAAGACACAGCCACAATCATGAGCACACGTGCACGTGGGGAAAGAAACAAGCTGTTGAATCGGCAGGGTCCACTGTTACTGAGTCTCCCTGACTATTTGCTGTTCGTTCATCCGCGCTGTCTTCGGCCAGCGTGCCCTAAGAGCCACGTGGGGAGCTACCATCGAGGCTTTTAAAAAGATACGTGTGAGGAAACCTACTTGACAATCATTAACTTCAACTTTTTCCTAGTAATTTTTTCTGTCTAACTTTATTAAATGCTACTTGTGGAATATTTTGACCCAGCTTCTGGAGCGCTGTTATTTTAAGGAAACAGTCTGAGAATGACTAGTTTAAAACAGATAGTGGACTCTTAACTCCTTTATTGCAAGACTGGCGTCTGAAATTTTCCAGACAGAGAACCTCGAAGGGATGCCATTATCAACAAATGACTATATAATTGTATCGCGATAATGATTCTTAAACAGTCTGGGTGCCTGGATATGTATGTTCTTACAAGTTCAAACCATGAACATCACCGGCGAGCCTGTTTGGGGTTCTTTAGGGTAAGCATATGCCAGTCCCCTGGGCGTGAGTCAGTGTGGTAACAAAATTCTTAGGATGCATTTTTTTTTTTATATTGTAGATTAGAAAAGTTGGGTAGGGCATCTGCTCCCTAATCAGGTTCCAAGGGTGAGGAGAAGGCTGTCCTGGCTCTAGCTGTCAATCTGTGTCTAGAAATGTCACCAATAATTTGTAGCCTGGAAGTGCTTGACTTGTGGACCGCTGGTGCTAATTGGATCCACTGATTTCTATAAAATCCCCACCTGTCATCAGCTCAGCAGTAGGTATGATACTGAAGCTCTAATGAACCCAGGGATAACTTTAGGGAGTCTGTCTGATTTCTTTTGATTTAATGAGTGGGCCAAAATTTTGGATTTTTAGGGAGGAAACTTCTTTGATTGTCTCTTCTAACCTTTCATTAGGATCCAAGCTGTTTAAGAAGGAGGTCAGGTTTTATCCTGGAAGACACCCCATTCTCGTGAAAGGTTCTTAGGACGTAAGGACTTGTCAGGTGGAGCTTGGTTAGAACCTGCAAGGAAAATGAATCCGGAATTCTTGTTAACTAGGAACCGACTTGTTTCACAACAGCAGCAGAAAACTCCATGCCAGGAAGTGGGGAGCAGGTGACCTGGGGCTCTGGGTTGCTGCTGCCTGAGTTGTTTTGCCTTGTTAGTTATTTTCTTTGGTCCTTCCATATTAGAGCAGGATTCACTTGCAAACCTATTTTATCTTGCCCTGCGAGTTCCCTGTCCCTAAAAACAGAGACTATCTTGTCAAGGGGTACCATCCTCTGGGAGAAACATGAATACATTTGGATGGGCTCCAGCCTGCCTGGCTGTTCTTTGATACCACAAATGAGGCTACCAGTGTCCTTTTCTTAGCAGGGCACTCTCACGAGCTGTTTGTGATGAAGGGGACGTGGGCTGCTCTGACTGCAGACTGTCACCACCTCCAGCTGGGCTGAAGCACTGTGGTCTTTGTCAGAATATTCTCCTTACGTTGTCTACGTCAGAAAACTACGTGCTTACATTCTTATGTTTAGCTAGATGGATAGAATGTAAGATGCCTCCCTTCCCCAGACATACCCCATCAGCCACCTGAAAACCCCACAAGGACCCAAATGTTCTTTAGAAATTTTTTGTTTATGGTTGAGAAGCAGTTTGCTTTTATGGTGATGGAGAACCTGGGTGCCAGCAGGGAAAACACGCTTGTGTTGTGCTATACTGTTTGCCCAAACTGGCAATTTCATATGCTGTCTCCATCAACCAAGGTCCAGTCACTATCAACCAAATGATTGTTCTTGTTCATGGAGCCCTCGCGTCCTTGCTGTGGCTCTCATCCAGCCCTTGCTGCTGTGGCTCTCATCCAGCCCTTAAGGAAAGACTTGTTAAGTCATGCAGCCCGGTCATCTGATCCCAGTGGTGTGTCTTTCTGATGCCCAGACTTGCCTGGATTTGAATAATGCCAGCAAAGGGTTGGCAGCATCTTCCCTTGGGAGTTGATAATATATTGTCCTCTTGATTTGGGCATGTTTTTTCATTTCGTGATTTTTTTTTTCAGTCATTCCTGAGAGGCTGGCTCTCTGCTTAGGGCTCCCTTTCTCTTCCTCTTCTGGTTGTTTTCCGAGATTTACCCATCTTAGGGGATGTGGGGTTTCCTAGACCTCTGCTTCGCAGTCATCTTTCTGCTAAACGCCGTCTGCTTTGGATTCCTTTGCGACGCCAGCTCTCCTCCCCTGCACTGTGAGGTCGCCGCAGGACTGTACATTCCCTTCATTTTTTTTCAGCCCCTTCTCTCTGTGTGCCGTTGATGCGTTGGTGCGAGAGAACGGGAGCGTGGGAAGAGAGATGCGTGGGAACCAGGGGCACCCCTCGCTCAAGGATCCGTTGAGCCAATTGTTGGCTCAGGGCTGATTTGGAGTCAGAGATGCCAAAGTGGAGAAAAGGCTGAAGATGCTGGTTTTCCAAGATCCGAGATGGAAATTGTGAAACTGAAAAACAGGCTCTTATAATCCCACCACCTGACATTTTTTTTTTGGATCAAATCGCTGGCCTGGCAACTGAACTAGTTTCCTTCCAGGCCACTGTCTCTTATCTTGGTTCTCTGTTCTCCCTATGACTGTGCTTCTTTCCTGTAACCACAGATGGTGATATTAGGGGTGGAGGAGATCCTTGAGATCATCTCGTGCAGCACCCTTCAGTTAGATATGAAGACATAAGCCTCACAGAGGCAGTGACTTCTTCAAGGTCACACAGCAAGCTGGTGGAGGAGCCGGGACCAGCAGCCCAGATCCTGAATCCCAGGCCAAAGCTGTCTTCTCTCATGGATCACTGCTTCAGCCTGTGGAATTCAGAAACGTTAACTTCTGCTGAAGTAGCTGCCTCCGAGGGTTCTTGGAAAGTAACGGTGTGCATCCATTTGCCAGAGAGAAATGGCAAGGAAAAGAACCCACAGCACTGGGAGAAGAAATATCAGATAAGCTTTCAATTACTCTTCTGTAGGAAAACTGAAATGAACATAGCATGTGATACCAAATTAAGTGATTTGACTTGGAAGCTACCATCATTCACGTCTTCTCGGTTTTCTCCCCTTCAAAAAATAAGGTATTTTCTCTCTTTTTAAGCAATAAAAAGTGGTCTAGGCATTATTTAATCATCCAAACTTTCGTTACCTACAATTCTTGAACCAGGTGGTACACAATTGGATGATTATAATTTGGAATCTGGAATGAAGTCTTTTAAGTAGATCCTATGGTGGGCAGCAACATGTATGACTAATAATAAGGTGACATCCCCTGGTTGTAAATTCCTTTGCCTCTGATACTGTTTGTAATTTGCCCTTGAGCTGTCCTGTGGTCTGTTAGCCAGTTATCATTTGTTTTTCCACTGGCACCGTGCATGTGAGAATGAGCTGTTGAAAATGTGCTGTTCCCTACGTGGAGACGCCTCTCGACCATAAATGAGCTTTTCTAGGGTGTTAATTATATAATGACCTGATTCTTAACCCTAAAATGTTATTCATTAATGGCAGCGTCTCCAAATAAAGGTGAGAAAAGGTACTTATCTTCTATTTTGGTTCTGAATACTCGAAACTAAGAAACTAATCTACTTCTCATGTTATGAAATGTAAAAAAGAAAGAAAAAAATCAACGGAAAATTTCTCCAAAGATCTTTGTGGCTTCATAACTCTCGCTTTGTTCCCTGTAATATAAACATACTGTTTCTAAAGTGATTGAAACTTCTCGGTGTCTTCTGCCTAGGACATCAAAGAAACTCTAAAGCAGATTGAATCAGGCATCCGGCCAAGAAATGTTCTGGTTGTGAGGTGCTGGTGGTGAAGCCATGTTGGGCTAACGTGGGGATTTCACCCGAGGTGAGGAAGTTCTTTCTAGAGGCTTCGCAGGATTAGATATCAGCAGATATATGTGTCACTTCTGCCTTTCGTGTGTCTCAATGCCTGAACAGCTATATGTGTCCTTGTGTACACTAGATATTTACACGCTTCCTTTGGAAGCCATCTTTGGTTGGACTCATATCCTTGTCACTGAGTGTAGCCTCTGTAAGTACGTGTAGGTGTGTGGACAGAGCCTGTCACCCGCCTCCAGGGCACACACCTTGTATATCCTCCTCAATGTAGTGCTACAGAGTTTTATTAAACAAAGATGTATATATAGCATGATAAATCTGTGAACTGGGTAGAGAAACGAAGAACCTTGGCAAGTGGTCTCAGTCTTTAAAAAGTCCGTCTCACTCAGGCTGTCTGTTCTTTGGGTGTTTTCCTTCCTATTTTGGGTCTTTCTATTTTTACCAAGCATGGTGTTTCTGGTTTGTAGGTACCCGCGCTGGGAAGAGAGCAGCTCAGCCCTTGCGAGCCTCCCCTTGAAAAGACACCCAGATTCCCAGGCCTCACAAAGTACATCTTACACCATCACACTCTTGTTTTCCCCGAGAAACTCTGATAACACTCCCACTTCACCCCTCTTCACCTGAAGAACCGAGACGCTACTTTCGTGCCTTGACCAATCCCATTCACTGAGAGCTAATCTGATTCCCAGCCTAGGTGACTCTGTGGACAGTGGGTTGAGGAATGTTTCCTCCCTCACAGTGGTGGAAACACCCTCACCTGGGAACTGCCCCGATAGAAGCCCGGAGACTCAGGCAAGGCTCCACCCATGGGGGCCTACCAGCCGTCTCATGCTGCCGGGCCAGGCACACCTATTGGAAAGATAGACTCAGTGGAGTCCTTGAAATTAGCCTCCAGTGATTTTCTTTTTCTTTTTTTCTAATTTTGCTTATTTATCTTTTTCGGTTTTTTTTAAAATATAATTTTTATTTTATATTAGAGTATAGAGTTGATTTGCAATGTTGTGTTGGTTTCAGGTGTACAGCAAAGTGATTCAGTTATACATATACATATATCCATTCTTTTCCAGATTCTTTTCCCATATAGTTTATTACATAAATTTCCCTGTGCTATACAGTGGGTCTTTGTTTATTATCTATTTTATGTATAGTAGTGTGTATATGTAAATTCCAAACTCCTAATTTATCCCTGCCCCCACCTTTTCCCTTTGATAACCATAAGGTTGTTTTTGAAGTCTGTGAGTCCGTTTTGTAAATAAGTTCATTTGTATCATTCTTTTTTTTAGATTCCGCATGTAAGTGATATCATATGTTATTTGTCTTTGTCTGTCTGACTCCACTTAGTATGATAAAGCCTCCAACGATTTTCATTCTCAGACTGAGAGGACAGACCCCAAACCTCCTCTTCCCCAAGGTATTAGGATTATATCAAAACTATGTGTACTCACTGCCACCCCATATGATCTGCTCATCCTTCTGAATTTCCTTCTGGAAAAGGTTCCATCAAAGAAGGGTGTGCCAGCACAGTTGTGCACAAAGAATGCATCCGGGTGATGTCACATGAGCTCTTGGGGACTGAGGCAGGAACAGGCACTGACACGTGGCATTCAACTCTTGGGAAGGACGATGATGAGTATTTCCATGTCCGTTTTTGGAGATAATTCTTCATTGCTTCTTGTTACCTGTAGAATAAACTACAAACTCCTTTCCGAGAGTCATATACGTCTCTTTATGACTTCCCTACTCCTAAAGCCTTGTTCTTTGACATCACCCTCCCCCCATTCTATGTTACAGATGTATAGAACAATCAACAGTTATTCATTCAACGAGTATCCACTGAAGGCATACAATAAGGCAGGTCTGTGCTAGAACTGGGGCAAAGCAGTGGACAAATGGCACCCATTGGTCCATTCTCTCTAGAGCAGGTACATCCCTTCTGGATACTATGTTACCTGCTCACCCTTCTCGGACAGACTCACATACGTCCTAGTGATTTCTCCTATGACCCACCTGCTCCCAGAGATTTCTCTGACCGTGAATCTTAGTTTTCCTTCTTTTGTGCTACTCCACCATGGAAGGCATACCTCTGCCATAGCAACGGTCACTCTTATTTTAGCCAATTGTTTACCCCTGTGACCTGCTTTCTCTACCCCTTCCTTCTGTACAACACTCCAGTCATGTTCAGGTTTCTTTGCAATTTTAAACTAGGATCTATGTCTTATTCACATTTTTTCCTTAGGGCCTTGTATAGCATCTGACATGTAAGTGATATCATATGATATATACTAAACATTCAATAGGTATATTGTAGAACCACTGAATGATTAACTTACTGAGGCTACTCTGATTTGGGGTTACCTAAGGTACAGAGTCATAGATTGGTATAACTGTAAGCAAGAGAGAATTTTGTAAGATCATTTCTAACCCTCCACATCACAGATGAGGCATTTCTTAGTTGAATCACAGGAAGCAATACAAATACCCAGTGTTTGGAGCTGCAGAAAATCTGTGAACAGAAATAATAATAACTGAAGTCGGAGGACATCCGTTCAGCAGTTAGTCTAAGTGCTAGTCAGTAAACAGGTAGGAGTTTGTGTAATGATAGCTTATGTTGAAGTCTGTTCTACTTTGTTGAGCTCAAGCTTCAGAGTCAAGAACCATAAGACATTTACTCAACTGCGAGCTCAATGATGAATCATGAGTTAACTCATCTGCCATCTTGCAGCCTTGTTCAATGAACGACTCCCAGGTGGGGGGAGAAGAATCGTTCAAGGTTAGGGTAGAATGCCTGGGATGGATTTAAGGGGAGAGGGGAGGGATGGAAATGGTTTTTATTAGGTGAGTGGAGGTGAGACTTGAGTCTGGTGTCCGGAGGAGCTCTTCTGGTCAGAGCTGTGAGGCAGGAAGGAAAGGGAGGAGTTTGCTCCTCTAGAGGAAATTAATATTTTTTTCCTCTGATGTATCCTCTCTTTTCATTATCTCTTGCTTTTCCTTTTCTTTTCTCCTTGTGTTTCTCCCATAGAAATCTCTGTTTCTCTTTGGTTACAGTTCAGTTCTTTAAAATGTAACCACCTGTGTGTGTGTTGAGGAGCATATGCTTTTCATCTTCTTGTTAAGTTGTACTTAGAGTTGGTTAAGTTCTACCATAGTGGAATCTGCCCAAGAAAATGTCCAACAGCTTGTGGAATGTGATTTGATAAAGGCAATTCTTTTATTTTTTAATTGAAGTATAGTTGATGTATAATATGATATAAATTACAGGTGTACAATACAGTGATTCACAATTTTTAAAGGTTATACTCCATTTATAGTTATGATAAAATACTGGCTGTATTCCCTGTGTCGTACAATATATCCTTGTAGCTTATTTTAAACCTAATAGTTTGTACCTGTTAATCCCTTAACCCTATATTGCCCCTCCCCTCTTCCCTCACCCCAGAGGTAACCACTAGTTTGTTCTCTATGTCTGTGAGTCTGTTTCTTTTTTGTTATGTTCACTAGTTTCTTGTATTCTTTAGATTCTACATATAAGTGATATCATACAGTGTTTGTCTTTCTTTGTCTGAATTATTTCACTTAGCATAATGCCCTCCAAGTCCATCCATGTTGCTGCAAATGGCAAAATTTTGTTCTTCTGTATGGCTGAGTAGTATTCCATTGTATATATGTACCACATCTTCTTTATCCATTCATCTGTTGATGGACACTTAGGTTGCTTCCATATCTTGGCAACTGTAAATAATGCTGCTATGAACACTGGGGTGCATGTATCTTTTTGAATAAGTGTTTTTTTTTTCCTTTTTTTTTCAGATATATACCCAGGAGTGGAATTACTGGGTCATTTGGTAGTTCTATTTTTAGTTTTTTGAGAAAGCTCCATGTGGTTTCCTACAGTGGCTGCACCAATTTACATTCCCAACAGCGTATGAGGATTCCCTTTTCTCTACATCCTTGTCAATGTTTTTTATTTGTGTTCTTTTTGATGATATCCATTCTGACAGGTGTGAGGTGATAACTCATAGCAGTTTTGCTTTGCATTTTCCCAAGGATTAGCGGTGTTGAGCATCTTTCATGAGTGGTGAGGGCAACTCTTAAGCTAAGAATTGAGTTTTCTCACTGACAATTCATGACCAGGCCAGTCGGGTGTTTGAAGTATGTCCTCCACCTGGTGACTTGCTTCTCTAACTGGTGGCTACTGTCCTCATCAGGCCTTCTAGCCCATCAGCTATAATTGTTAAAACTGGCCAGAAAAGGAAAATGAAACACCAGGTTTTTTTATTCCTAATTAAAACAAAAAACTCCCTTAACGCGTTAAGGTCTTGAACCAGGACCATTAAAAGAAAATACCTTTCAAGATGAAAGTGAGGTGTTAACAAAGCTTCTGATATTTATAAATGCAAAACAGTGACTTTAAGTTTAGATTTTATATCTTCAAGCAAAATTTACAAAGAAGTACTCACCATAGCCTAGATGTTCTTTCTCTGGGTTACAGAGCTTTGTAGCGCTGGTCAGGGGGTGACTATACCCTTAATCTATTTTATCGTGTGCACTTGGTTATAGCCTATATTTTCCACAGACTTACAGGTAATGCAAATGAGGTCCTTTTGATAGATAGATATTTACTTTTCATTACCTAGAAATTGGACAAATAAAATATTTTTAGTCTAGTATTTTTATTCCGGTAAAGTGTTTTATCCCAGTAAACATGCTCTTTCATTCATGTACAATTTTAAATGGTTTCTTTTCTCATTTTCCTTCCTGATTCTCCTTCCTTTATTGGTCAGACCAACCTATTTATTAATAAAAGATTAATAAATGTCAGGCAACACCTGGGTCTGAGCTTCCTAGAGGAAGAGGAGAGACGGCAAGGAACTAAGTATCTTCTGTTCAGGAAAGCTGTCATGACTTTTTTCTCAGCTTTCCTTGCCCAGCAAGGAAAGCACTGTAACTCCTTTGTTTCTGTATTTCCAACTTCGTGTTAATAATCATCCATTTTATCAGAAACTTCTCATTTCCTTGAAATATGCAATTTTAAAAGGATTTGGTACATTCTTAAGTATGTCTACTCCAAATCCAAGCAAGTATTTTTTCCTGCAGCCATGTCAAAATTTATAATAGAGTTTGATAAAATTTTAAATATTTGATGGATTTTAAATTTTTAATATTTGAATAGCTTATATATTCCATAGTAAAATATTCAAAGCATGTAAAGGATATATATGAAAAGTAAACCTTTCCCCATTCCCTGCCTTCAGTTTCCTATTTCCAGTTCTCTTTTCCAGAAACAACCAAGATTACTCATTTCTTATGTATCCTTTCAGACATACATTTATATATGCAGAGTATTTATACTTGCCCTTCCCCCTTTGGAAGAATAGGAGTATATTGCACACTGTTCTGCATTTTGTGTTCCTCACATATCTGCATATCTCAGAAAATGTTCCAGATGGGTATTTACAGAAGTACCATCTCATTATATTTATAGCTGCCCTTTATTTCAGTGTATGGAAATACCATAAGTTATCCAACAGATTTCTTATTGATGAACATCTAAGTTGTTTCCAATATTTTGCTATTACCCTCCACTCTGCGGTGACTATCCTTGTGCACGTGTGTTTGTGCACACATGTGAAACTATCTGTAGGATAGACTATTAGATTCAAATTGCTTGGTCAAAGGGAATAGAAGCACATTTCAATTTCCATAAGTGTTGCCAAATTGCCCTTCAAAGATGTTTCCCCAATTTATACTCACAATAACGTGGCTTGAGAATATGCGTTTCTCTTTAAAATGTGCACCATCTATAAAGAGAGGTAACCTGTTCATTATTTGCCATTCCATCTTGCAATCAGCAACTAAATGAATCTACCAGACACTACATGTAATTAAGAGCCCATTACAGTTACTACTGAAATTAGTCAGTGTGATGCTCTGTATCACCTTCTGCAGCTGAGTAAACGCATGGTTAACATTCATGCCTCAACTTGCAATCCTGCAAGTGTTTAGTGGCTGCACCCAGAGCATTTGACAGCAGTGCTCATTGACGGGAGAGAGAACGTTCTGTGTGTTTTAGAAAAACAAAGGTCAGTGTCTTCAGCCAGATGCTCTTTTGTTAGACAAGTATTTAAACTGTGATCTTATATCTCAAAATTCAGCACAATATTAACCATGATGGGAAGTTCAGCAGGTATTTGCTCTCCCTGCTGAAAAATGTCTGCACGTTTGAAGATGGCTCGTAATAAGATCGTTTAGAGTCAATCTGAAATGATTCTGTCTGCTTTTCACGTCAATAAAAATAAAAATGGTTTCAACCTCTGATTTTAGCATTAGAAATGTTAGTTTTATTATTATTATTGGTGGATAAATATTTTATTTTATTTTGAATTTTATTTTATTTATTTATTTTTATATAACAGTTTCTTACTAGTTACCTATTTTAGACATATTAGTGTATATATGTCAATCCCAGTCTCCCAATTCATCCCACCACCACTCTGCCCCCGCTTTCCCCCCTTTGTGTCCATATGTTTGTTCTCTACGTCTGTGTCTCTATTTCTGCCTTCCAAACTAGTTCATCTGTACCATTTTTCTAGATTCCACATATATGTGTTAATATACAATATTTGTTTTCCTCCTTCTGACTTACTTCACTCTGTATGACAGTCTCTGGGTCCATCCATGTCTCTACAAATTACCCAATTTCATTCCTTTTTATGGCTGAGTAATGTTCCTTTGTATATATGTGCCACAACTTCTTTATCCATTTGTCTGTCGATGGGCATTTAGGTTGCTTCCATGACCTGGCTATTGTAAATACTGCTGCAATAAACATTGGGGTGCATTTGTCTTTTTGAATTGTGGTTTTCTTAGGGTATATGCCCAGTAGTGGGATTTCTGGGTCATATGGTAATTCTAATTTTAGTTTTTTAAGGAACCTCCATCCTGTTCTCCATAGTGGCTGTATCAATTTACATTCCCACCAACAGTACAAGAGAGTTCTCTTTTCTTCACACCCTCTCCAGCATTTGATTTTTGTAGGTTTTCTGATGATGCCCATTCTAACCAGTGTGAGGTGATACCTCATTGTAGTTTTGATTTGCATTTCTCTAATAATTAGTGATGTTGAGCAGCTTTTCATGTGCCTCTTGGCCATCTGTATGTCTTCTTTGGAGAAATGTCTATTTAGGTCTTCTGCCCATTTTTGGATTAGGTTGTTTGCTTTTTTAATGTTGAACTGCATGAGCTGTTTATATATTTTGGAGATTAATCCTTTGTCCGTTGATTTGTTTGCAAATATTTTCTCCCATTCTGAGGGTTGTCTTTTCATCTTGCTTATAGTTTCCTTTGCTTTGCAAAAGCTTTTAAGTTTCATTAAGTCCTATTTTTTTTTTATTTTTGTTTTTATTTCCATTACTCTAGGAGGTGGGTCAAAAAAGATCTTCCTGTGATTTATGTCAAAGAGTGTTCTTCCTATATTTTCCTCTAAGAGTTTTATAGTGTCTGGTCTTACATTTAGGTCTTTAATACATTTTGAGTTTATTTTTGTGTATGGTGTTAGGGAGTGTTCTAATTTCATTCTTTTACATGCAGCCATCCAGTTTCCCCAAGCAGTACCAGCAGAGGCTAGTGGGACCCCTGGTAGTACCAAGGAAAACAAGCAGACAAAATAATAACACATGGCTCTGAAAAATAAGTTGTCATTGGAACCGTAACCCACAAAATTAGGCCAGGACCTGTATGCTAAACCCAAATGTGGTGACTGCCTACTATCATAAAAGATCTAAATAGAACCCAGAGTCTGGTAACATAAAAGCCAAAATGTCCAGGATATAATAAAAAAAAAACTACCTGTACACCAAGAACCAGAATTTTAAAGCAGTGATCATAAAAATGCTTCACCAAGGTATTACAAACTCTCTTGAAACAAGTGAAAAAAATAGAAAAATCTCAGCAAAGAAATTAAAGTGATTTTAAAAGAACCAAATGGAAATTATAGAACTAAATAATGCAATAAGAGAAACAAAAAACTAAGTGGATGAGCTCAATAGTAGAGTGGGTATGATAGAGAAAACAATCAATGAAGTTGAGGACAGAGCAATAGAATTTATCTTCTCTGAACAACAGAGGGAAAACATCCAGAAAAAAAAAAGAACCACAGAGACCTGAGGGACAATAACAGGAGATCTAACATTTGTATCAGTGGAGTCCCAGAAGGAGAAGAAAAAGAGAGTGGGACTGAAAGAGTATTCAAGTAAATACTGGCTGAAACACTGAGCAAAAGACCTAAACCTACAGATTCAAGACACTGAGCAAACTCCAAGTAGGATGAACTCACAGAAGTCCACATAGAGACATATCATAACTAAATTCCTGAAAATTAAGGCAAAGAGAAAATATTGAAAACAGCCAGAGAGAAACATGTTACCTACCTACCAATTTGAATGACAGTGGATTTCTATTCGGAAACCAAGGACCCCAGAGAGAAGTGGCACAGCATTTTTCAAAGTGTTGAAAGAAGAAAGCTGTCAACCACAAATACTATGTCTGGTGAAACTATCCTTCAAGAATGGGAAATAAAGGCACTCAGATGAAGAAAAATGGAAAGAATTTGTCACTAGTAGACCTATCCTTAAAGAATGACTAAAGGAAATTCTTCAAACAGAAAGGAAATGACAAAAGAAGGAATTTTGGAGTATCAGGAAGTAAGAACAATGGGAGGAGCAGAAATAGATGTGTATGCAATAGACCACTTATCTCTTCATGACTTTTATAAATCAAATCTGATGACTAAAAAATTATAATACCATCTGATACTGAATTATATTTAAAAGTGGGGAAGTTCAAGGGACTTAAATGGAAGTGAGATTTCTAAACTTGAAGTGGTAATATGTTAACATAAATAGATGAGCATAAGATAGGTATGTCTTATATGTACAATACATATATAGTTTTTTTTTCTTTTTTTAACATTTTCATTGGAGTATAATTGCTTTACAATGGTGTGTTAGTTTCTGCTTTATAATGAAGTGAATCAGTTATACATATACATATATCCCCATATCTCTTCTCTCTTGCATCTCCTTCCCTCCCACCCTCCCTATCCTACCCTTCTAGCTGGTCACAAAGCACTGAGCTGATCTCCCTGTGCTATGTGGCTGCTTCCCACTAGCTATCTATTTTACATTTGGTAGTGTATATATGTCCATGCCACTCTCTCACTTTGTCCCAGCTTACCCTTCCCCCTCCCCGTGTCCTCAAGTCCATTCTCTGGTAGGTCTGCATCTTTATTCCCATCTTGCCCCTAGGTTCTTCATGATCTTTTTTTTTTTTTTAGATTCCATATATATGTGTTAGCATATGGTATTTGTTTTTCTCCTTCTGACATACTTCACTCTGTATGACAGACTTTAGGTCCATCTGCCTCACTACAAATAACTCAATTTTGTTTCTTTTTATGGCTGAGTAATATTCCATTGTACATATATATAGTTATTATTGTACATATGTATATATGCTCAGCATAACTAATAGAAAAACTATATATAAAGCTCTCAAAAACAAACGAATCAAGATGGAATCCTAAAGTTAATTTGGGTAAGAATCCAAAAGAACCTTCCATGATATAGCTGCTGTATAAAATCATCTGCCCAATTCAGATGATCAGAGAATTTTATGGCTGGAAGATCATTTATTTCACTGTTTCTCAGTCATTAACATGTATTTTAATCACTTGGTGATCTTATTATAGTGCAAATTCTGATTGATTAGGTTTGGGTTGGGACCAAAAATACTGCATTCCAAACAAGCTGCTGATCCAAGGACTACACTTCAATAGCAAGGATTTCTTTCAGTCCCTTTCTGTAGCAGATAAAGGATGGATAACCCTTCTCCTGACTTTTTAGAGCATTGCAGTGACTTTGGAGGACCTAGCACAATTGGACCTGAGGTTATTAATAGCAGTTTCTCAAAGTCTTATCATGGTGGTCTCTGAGCTGGCCCTGGCTGCTGCCCTTCCTGTGTCATGGTTTCCAATATTCCATCAATTCTGTGACTGTATTGCAAAAGTCCTTTAATTAACTTCTTCCTTATTTTATTTTATCTTATTTACTTTATTTTTGCTTTAGCTATCCAGAGTCAGTTTCTGCTGTATGTGATCAAAAGAAGAACTTTTACCAATACAGATAGGCTGTGTGTTGGACTGGGAGTGCAAAGAAACATAGCACATATGTTTCACAAGAAAATAAGTTCTTCTTCCCCTGGGATATAGCAGTTGAAATATTTTCTTAAAAGTTTACACAGCCCCCTGGTGACTCCGAAATATTCCTCTACAGCATGACTGTTCCCCTCATCTTCTAGGCTCCTGTCCAACATCTTAATTGACCTCTCCATTTGAATATCTAATAAACATTTCAAACTGAATATGCCCAAAACAAAACCCAATCTCCTGCAGCAAATGGCACCACCTTTTGTGTAGTTGCTCAGATAAAAACATGGAAATCATCCCTGATTTCTTTTTTCCTTTCCCAAGTCCAGTCAATTTATAGTTTCTGTCAGTTCTACCATAAAAATATAGCCAGAATCCAACCACTTAACATCTGAACTGCTTCGTTCTGCTGTACACCACCCCTCTCTCTCCCATGGAAAACTGCCGCAGCCTCCTAACTGCACTTTCTGCTTCTCCTCTAGCTTTGCCACATGTCAACCGGAGTTATTCTTTTAAAATGTAAACCAGATCATGTTTCTTTCATGCTCAAAACCTGTCAGTAGCTTCTCATCACACTGAGAAGAAAATCCTAATGCCTTACCATGATCTACAAGGCCTTATGTGATCTGACCCTTGACTGAACCTCTTACTTCGGTTTCCTCCCGTCTTCTCCTTGTGTACCCTGCTCCAGTCATCCTGGCCCCTTGTTATCTCTCCAACTAGAGGTTATGTCTCAGAGGCCAAGGATTTCTTTCTGTTTCACTCACGGTTGTATTTCCAGTGCCTAGAATAATGCCTGCCATAGAGTAGATGTCAATGAATAGCTCTTAAATAAATAAGCAAATTTTAAAAATACTGAATCCAGGGCTTCCCTGGTGGCGCAGTGGTTGAGAGCCCGCCTGCCGATGCAGGGGACGCGGGTTCGTGCCCCGGTCCGGGAGGATCCCACGTGCCGCGGAGCGGCTGGGCCCGTGAGCCATGGCCGCTGAGCCTGCGCGTCCGGAGCCTGTGCTCTGCAACGGGAGAGGCCACAGCAGTGAGAGGCCTGCGTACCGCCAAAAAAAAAAAAAAAAAAAATACTGAATCCAAAAGAAAGCAGAGAAAAAGAAAAAAGAAATAGGACAAATACAAAAAATAGTGCAAATATAGATATAATTCAACCACTTAACAAGAAATAGATGGGACAAATAAAAATAAACAGGGAGATGTTGGATATAACCCAATCATTTCTATAATTACATTAAATCACAAGGGCATAACTCTCCAATTAAAAGGCAGAAATTGTCAGATGGGGAAAAAAAAAAAGCAGGAATCACTATATGCTGCCTGCAAGAAATGCAGTTTAACTATAAAGGCATAATTAGGTTACAAGTAAAAAGTATGGGAAAAGATATATCATGTTAATACTAATCATAAGAAAACTTCAGTGGCTATATTAATATCAGGCAAGACAGTTTTCTGAATAAAGGACACCAGCAGTGATAAAGAAGTTCATTTCATGATGATAACCAGGTCAATTCATTCTAGAACACAACCATTGTAAGTGTTAATGCATCTAATAACAGAACTTCAAAATATAGGAAGCAGAACGAATAGATGGGCAAGGATAAGTAGACAAATCTTGAAGAATGTCCATAAACAAACCCGCACATACATGGTCAATGAAGTTTCATTGCAAAGGCAATTCAGTGGGAAAAAAAAAAAGATAACTTTTCCAACTAATTTTACTAGAACAATTGGATAACCATACTTACAAAGCAACATCAGTTCATACCTTGCACCATATACAAAAATTCACTCTAATTGGATCATAGATCTAAATATAAAACATAAAACTTTATTATAAAACTTTAGAAGAATGCTTCTATCTTCACAGGAGAATATTTTTATGATGTTTGACTAGGCAAAGACTTCTTACATATAAAGTCAGAAGCACAATCCCTAAAAGAAAGAAGTTTGGTAAATTAGATTTCATCAATTTAAGGACTGTTTTCAGGACCGTTTTCTCTGAAAACACTGTAAGGAAAATGAAAAGACAGCCACTGACGGTGAGGAAATATTTACAAATCACATATCAGCTAAGGAACTTGAATTCAGAATATATTAAAGAGTTTCAAGACTCAGTAATAAGAAGATGAACAGCCAAAACCAAAATGAGCAAAGTATTTGAGTAGACATTTCATCAAAGAAGGTATATGGATGGCAGATAAACTCATGGAAGAATACTGAACATAGGAAAATGCAAATTAAAACCACAGTTACATGTCGCTACACACCGATTAGAATGTGTAAAATTAGAAAGACTGATGATACCAGTGTTGGCAGGGATGTGGAGCAACTGGAACACTCATATTCTGCTGGTGGGAATACACACGCACACAACCCCTGTGGAAACAATGCGTCAGCTTCTTAAGAAGTTAAAGATACACTTACTGCAGGATCCAGCCACTCTGTTCCTAGAAATGAAAATATACGTCCAAAGATGTATGCACAAATGTTCCTAGCAGCTTCATTTGTAATAATCCCAAAAACTAAACAACCTCAATGTCCATCAACAGGTTAATGGATAAACAAACTCATATTTCCATACAATCGAATACTGCTCAACAATAAAAAAGGATAGCTTATCAATATTTGCAAGAATATGGATGAATCTCAAAATATTTATACTGAGTGAAAGAAGTCAGACCAAAAATCAATTCATACTATATATTTTTATATATAAAATTTTTGTATAAAATTCTAAAAAATACAAACTAATCTGTAATGAATAAAGCAGATCCGTGGTTCCCCGTGGGTTGGAATGGGGTTTGAGGAGAGGAGTGACAGGAGGAAGGGATTACAGAGGAGCATGAGGAGTGTGGGTGATGGATATGGTCATTATCCTGATTTGGGTGATCATGGGTATATATATCAATCAAAACTTATGTTTAATTATGTGCAGTTTATTATTTGTTATTTATAGCTCAATATATGTTTTTCCAAAAAGGAAATAGAAGCCGACCTATTTGAATGTCTCATTTGCTGCTATTTGACCTACAAAATGCTAACATTTTTTAAAGGCTGTGTCTCTTTGACTACAATACAATTATGCCTTCTTGAAGGTATCAGTGGATTAAATTCATAATCTTATAAAATATACACCAAAGAGAACTTAGGATTTCAGCAGTAGTATTTTTTAGGTGAAGAAACTAGCCTGGATGGGGTAAATTGATGTGCCCTGAATCATACAACAATGCAATGTGTCTAAACCAGCTGACAGAAATGAGTTTTGGTTTCCTGCCCCCCATAAAGCAAAGGCACAGTGACATTTTAACAAATGGTCAAAATGTCATGTTCATGTGATCTCAAACCTGACTTCCTGATGGTGAAATCTACTGGTTAAAAAATGTAAGCAATCTTTTGAATTGTTGTTGAGTATAGCACAAAATAAGCAAGAGTTTCATCTGACCATAAATCTCAGAATATTTTGGTATACTCTGTAGACCATATCGATGGCTTTAAATGGAATGCATTTAATATATTTAGTATTTGCTCCTGTGCAAATTAGAAGAAGCCATACTTTCCTTGGGGTGAGTGTTTTCTACTCGCAGAAAATTGCCACACTATGCTGTTTTTGGTTTGTTTAAGATCAAAAGAGTTTAATTCCATTTGCTGGAGAATGGTCATAATAAATACACAAATCTATGATTTTTTTCCAATGTGAGTGGCGCGCTGTAGAGTTTGGCAACAATGGAGGCCCTAGATGTACATTTATCAGGAAAGGGAATGTACCATTAGGTTATTAGAAGTCTAACTGCTATAATTTCAACCAAAGCATTTAAATATTATTAACTCTGAAATTTTAATCTTCCTCAACTGGTAAGCAGACGTGTATTCTCTTACCTGTGTATATAAGTGATTTTAAAATTACTTTTATTCACATTGAAGTTTTGGGGACTTTTGGGAATTAGAGACAAGAATTTTCTCCCTCTTTAGGAAGAAGTGCTTTATACCCTGTCATTTATGAGTTGAATATATGTAAATAAACAAGATCAATTATATTTTAGAAAATACTTTTTTGCAGTAATAGTCTTTCTAGTTTAAGATGACTAAGGATGATGTCACCGTGGCTCAGCACCATGTTTCAGTTAAGACTGCACTCAAGAGAATTTGATTTGCTTCCCAGCTCCACAGTTGGGCCAAGAAAAGTAATTACAGTGATTAAGAATAATATTTGATTTTCTAGTCCCCAAGCCCACTCCTCAGAGCTGGTATTATCTGGAGGCAGAGAAACAAATTGCAGGAGGGAAATGGGAAGAATGTCTTACCATTTGAATTTGTAAGCATTACATGGTCCCAAAGCTGCCATTGCAAACCCTGCCTGTGTCATCCATGGATTTTTCCATGAGATTTTTCAGCACCTTGTTTTCCTGGTCACTCCAGAACTCAGGGCAGAGCAGAGGTGGTGTTTTTACTCTTTAGGGACAAATTTTAATGAATATCCTTTAAGGAGCACCTCCTCGTGTTGGTTAAGTGGTGTTAAGGAATTTGTAAGTGGTCATGGAGAGTACAGATTTAAGTGAGTCAGGGCCTCTGCTTGGAAACCCCCAAATGAAACAAAACAAAAATAACGCATCTTTTGTCCTCCAAAGGATCTCACGTTCTCATGTTCTCATCTCTGGCAGGATTTTGATGGCCAATGCAAGGAGAGTTCTAAACTACCCAAGATTTAATATAAACAAGTAAGTGAAGAGAGAGAGAGAGAGAGAGAGAGAGAGGAGAGAGAGACAGAGAGAGACAGAGAGACAGAGAGAGACAGAGAGACAGAGAGAGAGAGAGAGACAGAGAGAGAGAGAGACAGAGAGAGAGAGAAGGCTGCCCAGGGCAGGGCTGAGTTTCAAGACTCCAGTAGCCTTCAGGAGGCTGCCAGGAGGAGTTGCTATGGAAACCATTGCAAAAGATTAAATATATCAAGATACATGATTGTGAGAAATGGGTGGGGAAGGGAATTATATTAATGTTGAAACAATGGTTCTTCTATTTGTGGGGTTTTCACATTATATTTTTCTAAATCATACGAAAACTCCTTCCCAAACACAGAACTCATTAACAAATAAGTTTGCTGTATGCAAAACACAGAGAAAATAAAATGTTCATATTTCACAGTAAAAATTAAAGGGTTATGATTTTTTTGTAGTGCTTGCTTGTTTTCTGACCCCAGTATCACTTTTGGAGTAGACTCTGCCATCTCCCCTTAACTGATAAAATAACCTCATAGCATTGTTGGCAGAGGGTTCTGGAGCAGGTCAGCTTGAGGTTCCTCACTTTTCCTCTCATCCTTGCATGTAGCACATACACCACATTTATTTTGTCTCTAATTGTAGAAAAAAAAATTTAACCTCTGTTGCTCCTTGCAATGCTCCTTAGAAAAAAATTTCCAGAAAAGTCAAAGCTAGAAGGATAAGTCTCTTAAGAAAGTTTTTTGAAATAGTGTAAATACTGTGATTTAAATTAGGATTCACCAAGTTCAGAATT
Source organism: Kogia breviceps (assembly GCF_026419965.1). Classification (NCBI taxonomy): domain Eukaryota; kingdom Metazoa; phylum Chordata; class Mammalia; order Artiodactyla; family Physeteridae; genus Kogia; species Kogia breviceps. Next base: position 171,267,207 of record NC_081312.1, read on the forward strand.
CTTCAAAAGCAGCTTTCTCCTCCTCCTCTTCCTTCTCCTCCTCCAATTATTGTTATTATTATTACTATGACTTTTTCTCAATCTGTGAGAAGTCAGTTGTTGAATCTCACCTTGCAAGTAGGGAAGCTGGATCAGAGTTTCACTAATTGACTCCCGGGGACCCTGTCACCCAGAGGCAGAACTGAACCTCTGCATTGCCAGGCTATTGTTTTGTCTGTCACCATGTTGCCCCTTTGCCCTCTTGGAAGAATTTATTTATTTTAGGAAGTAAGATTTAAATTAGGAAAGTCCTTTGTTCCTTCATTTTGAATCAACTTGTTCAGATGAGGTAGGTTTCTAAAACATTACAGGAAAACATTTCCCTCTTTTGCAATTGTTATGGGTCCCAGTTCCAAGTAAATACCTGTAAGGCACATATTGCACTTCTTTGGTTTACTTTGCCTTTTCCCACCCTTTATTATTGCTGTCACAGTTGGCTGAGGAAGAGCTGTTTGTCTGATAAGATGACGCCCTCGGAAGATTTATTCTCTACAGACATTCTGTTCTACAGAAACAGTGTAACAACAAGATATTTATTTTGAAAAGCTGTAATATCCACCACATACAGATGTATCTACATTGAAGTGTTTAAAATTAAGAAGTAGACTAACGTGTGCATGCTTTTTACAATATGGCCTCAAGTTATTTCAAAAATGATACATTTTTCACTTGGAAAATAATGAATAATCAGAGGAAGAAGAGGCATGTACGCCAGGAGGGAGCAGTGGAATCCGTCCCTCCCTTGAGCGGCCCCTCATGGTTGGGTCTTCAGAATACCTTTGACCGCTCCTTCTTTGGCCCGGTTGCAGCTCTTTGGCTGTTTTAGAAATATGCTCAGGGTGGCGAGGGACATTGAAGGCTGGGGATAAAAGGTTGGAGATGGTCCCCTGGTGGGATCAAGGGGTAGTATCGTGGGAGAATTTGAATGGAAATCATGCACAAAGATATTTTTGTTGGAATAAAAATGGATCACCAAGTTTTCTTCTATTAATCAATAAGTAACACTAAACAACAACAATACCAACAAGCCTGGCACGGAGGTTGCTACTAGTTGCCATTTGCTTCTCAGACAGAAACGTGACGACCACCTTCCACTCGTGTATAAAGGCCATTCATACGTACAGACTGCATTGGCTCATGAGCTAAAGGCGCTGTAAACAAACGCCTCCGTCCCACCTACAAATTTTGAGAGGTGGCAGAAAGCAAGGTTGCGTAACTGACCTTACCTTTATCCAATAGTGAAGGGTCTTTGAGGGCGGTGGCCAGTGACATGGTCCTCTCCAAATCAAGCATCACCAGCTCTTCTCTGCCACCCTTTCCTGAGCACTTTTGGTGTTTTCAGCACTACAAACAAGCCCACACTTATTTCAAGATGATGAGAGTTGGGTAATGAAATTAATCTTCCCACCACCCTTTGCCGGAGGGCTTTGACGAGAGCGTATTAAGTGTACACTCCTTGTTCCTTTCATAGATTTGCTCCAGGTGATCTCACTGTGAAAGGAAATCAAATGCAAAGTCATATTTTAATGCATTTAAGACTCAAGGTTTACATTCAACATGCTTCTGTTTCACTTGTGGGTATTTTCCTCCTCAAGTGCTGTCAGTTGCCACTGGGTTTGGTTCTTTTCAAATGCAGCTTGGCAGTAATGCTGACCACATCAATTTCTTATTCTCTTTTATCTAACTCGAGGGTATCATAGCCTGTTTCATCTTAATGAGGTCTAGTTCTATTCCTATTACCAGGCGATTTTCCTCTGATAAATCACAGTGTCCCGTGGTATCACTGCACCCGTAGTAGCAGGCAGGTGAAGAGTGAACCTCCATGCTTCCTGCCTAACTGAGCTATTGCTCTGTGGCAGAGCTGCCTGGTTTCAAGATCTGGAGCAAATTCCTGTCCTGTGGATTTCCCTGTGTCATGCCTCGGCTCGCCCCTCACAGATGCTCTGATTCGTGGTGGGAAACAAGGTCTCCTTAAGAGGCTATATGACGTGTGGCTTGCTTGAAAGGTTTCTGCTCCCTGTGAAGGGCCACATATGAAAGCTCTTCTCTTTGGTCTTTAAGAAGTGCCAAAGCAGGCCCAAATGACTATATTCCCCTGGAAGGATTGTGTTAAATTAATTAAAAATAATGAAAAAGTTCTGACTTTTCTGCCTAATGCAGCCAAGAGAAAATTCTGAGATGAACATTCATGCACTCATTTATTCACTCAATATTAATTGAACTCCAACCTCGGGCAAGACATTGCTCTAATTGATCTGTGGGATACATAGCTGACAGGCCTTGAACGCTGGGTGGGATTAGGGTTTCATTTCGGTTGGGATCAGAGAGGTATTTCCACTGAAGGAAACAGTGTGAGCATTGGCAAAGAGGTGGAAAGGGCAGAATTTGTATGGGGTAAGGATGTTTGGAAAGGCAAGTTGAGATCCAAACATGATACAGCTTATTCTGGTAAGTAAAAGAAGACCATACTTCTAAAGTCAGAGGTGTGTTTTAGAAATCTGCGACTTAATTCGATCCAAACTATTCCAACTCTTCTCAAAGTGTCAAGGCTGAAGGAGCTTAGAGTTCAGTAATTCCAGGGGAGATGCAGTGATGAGTTGACTTAGGGCAGGAGTGGAGAGAAGACGGAGAATGTTGAGATCAGGAGTTGAGGTTTCAGGAAGACTGTGAGGACGACTGCATTTTTAAAGCTTCCCAAGTGAAATGCAGAGGAGGATTATGTGACATTGTTCAACATTTTATAAAGGCTTGTTTTCAAGATGATAATATCTAGGGATGACTGCCTTAAATATATGCAATCCATCCATTTTTCTAAATAGACCACATTGTCTTGGATTAAACCAGATGAGGGGACAGCGGATTCTCTGGAATGCTCTGGAATGCTCTGGACCTCCTCTTGGCATTCTCTGATTGAGTTCTCTTCTGGGGTTGAGCCATTGGCATGTATTTAGGGATGTATAGAACTGAAGTCTTTTATAAGCCATGATTATATCATGTAGGACAGCTGTTGAGAATACAGAGAATTCTCTCTAAACTGACCCAGGTAAAACTTTTCATGTGGGTCTTAATGCCAGGCCCAATTATACTTCTCTTGAGCAATTGCTTTCTCTTCTAATAGTTTCAAAAAGAGTGTTTCCTTCTTTGGGTTGGCTGCTAGAAAATGAAGATCCCAATATTCAGCAGACTTCTAGTGAAGTGTACTTAATAGCAAGTATTTCTTCTTTCCTCATTTTTTTGGCTTGCTTTTAAAAGTATTGTATGTACGTAAGTCACAGCAGATCATTTTAGGAGTAAGAAGTGACATAAATAATAACTAAAATGTGAGTTACAGAAAACACTTAATCTTTCAAATATATTCTAGGCTGAGACTTGAAATTTCTCCATTTTTTTCCCCACGGGTTGAAGCTCTGAGTCATAGTATCATACATTTACTGGAATCTACAGTAGAAAAACAATATTGGATGAAAATTCTAGACTTGTGGAGGGCCAGACATGTTCCCAATTCATATTGTCTTTTGGCATTGTCTTATGTGACCAGTTTCCAAATAGTTATTTAAAGAAAGTTCTCAATCATAAATATGAATTAGGAAAGAAAGGATTTGGCAACTTTGGGACTCAGGAATTCCAAGCAAAAATGAGGATAAAGCATTAAATTCTTCAATTTTCTGATGCAGAATTTCTGGTATCAAGAGCTATAAAACAAGACAAATTTGAAAAAATGCTTCTCTTTTCTCATATACACCGAGAGACATATACTATAGATAGGAGAATAGTTCCACCTTATATATATTTAAACTAATTTTCTTCTTTCAGGCCAATTTGGTCAAAATTTTGCCTACACAATTTCTCCTGGAAAATATAGGCATTAATCTCAGAGTCAGATACATCTGTAAATAGTTGAAAATCAAACAATTCATGCCATTTACACTGCCAAAGTGACACCCCATTTAAATTTTTCAAAAATGTTTTCCAGATTTGCAAATCCTCTTTGATGTTTTAAATTTAATGAACAAGTGCTGAAATGGTTTTACAGTGGAAGTGAGGCTTTTGAACCAATAGCTAAAGTGGCTGTCTCACTCAGATCACCTGGGGACACAATTTCTAGATGGCCTAACGGAATATAACTGTCTGGGAGTCACTTTTTCAGTTAAATGTGGTGTGTGTATTACCGTAATTTCCTGTGGAGAGCACTTGAGCCCGTCCCCACCAAGTCAAGTTCAACACCAAACACCTAATGTGCTGAGCAATATCAGCTCTTTCCAGAGCTCATATGATTCTCGGTTCTCTGGGCAGGTGTTCAGATGTCTCCAAGGACTTTTAATAGGCCTGGATACAAACCATTGCTGGTGAAGAAGGGGAGGAAAAATATCCTCATCTAATATGTAGGGATTTCTTGAGTTGTCTTGAAACTGAGAACACGAAGAAGTAGAATCACAGAATAACGAGGCTTTCCATTAGTTTAGAGAAGGGCTCGAAAAGCTGTGTATATATTTGAACCAAACTTTCCCCTGTGGCAGAGATGACTCTGTGGGATGGAAACAACCAATGAGCCCTCTCCTTGGTTCTTGGGAGCTTGGGTCCCACTGGACACTGGTGCATCTCAGTGGTGAGCAAGTTAACGTCATCCTCTGCTAAGGGGCCTAACAGAATATGCTGTTGCACTGCCCGTTAAGGCACGTGGACACCAGGTTTCCCATCATAGTTCTGCATGGTAACCAAGCTCTCTTGCAGAACTTGACTGTCGACAGTGCCAGGAGCACTGACACCACCGGGCGGGGGGCGGAGGGCGGAGGGGGGCGGTTGTTAGACATGCAGATGTACTGGCCTCATCATCCCAGACCTGCCAAATCAGAATTTCTGGGGCTGGAGGCCCTACCCCGCCCCCACCACGCAAGGCCTGGTGACAGGTGATTCTGTGGATGTTGAGCCTTCTGTTCCCTGGGCTCTTTATGCCTTTGGTGTTGGCCTCTGCCAGTGCCTTGCTCTCAACTGTCCTCAACATGGTACCCTCAATCACAGGTTTTCCCTGGAGATATACCCTTCAGCTGTTTCCTCCCAGCTGGTGTACTTCCCTTGCCCCACCCAAGCCCCACCAACAATGCAATGCATCCTCCATTGTTTCTTCCTAACCCTGCGGCCACTTTATGCGTACCTTCTCCCTATTGTGGGGGAGAGAAGAACCCTTGACTATTCCTGGAAGTGGAGAATAATATCCCCCTTCAAAAAAAGGAAACTTTTTAATTTTCATTTCTTTCTCTCCATGCACTTCAGTGGCTTTTTCCCACTTATTGTGTTCTTAGTCATAAAGCTTGAATAACTCCTCTTCCCAGAGCTGGAGGTGGGGCCTTATCCAGTTTGAAAACTGAATAAAACCATCAAATAATCTTCCGCATTCAACGTGACTGTGCTAGTGACTCACTGGACAGAGGCCAGGGGCATCCTCCCCCTGGAACCCACAGCTCTCCCCAGGCCAGGGCTGATGTGTATCTGTTTATAGTGGAACTGGCCTCCTGCTCCTGGTGGCATGAGTGTATGGATATGGGTGCCTGAAAGTATACCTGTCGGGTAACAAAATGGAGGAAGAAATAGAAAAACCAGAAATGTCATTGTCGGTAAGACTCCCTGAAGTTCATGGCGAGGCTAGTGGTTGAGTATTCAAAGATAGACTTTGGGGTTTGGGTAGGACGTGGTTGGCTGCACATTGTGAAGTGAAGGCTGTTTCCTTGTCCTTTCAGTAGAACCTCAAGTTCATCGTGGTTACATAGAATGCTTCCAAACATTTTTTTTTTTTGAGGATCTTAAAGAATTTACCTTCCCCCAAAGAAAGTTTGGACAAGGGTCAGAGGGTTAACTGCATTGCCCCTTTTGAATATACAAATTAAAGAATCCATTTCCCCTGAGCTGGCTTTAATTATTCATCATACAGAAGACTTGGGATCCTAACTCGGGAATCAGGATATTACATCGTCTTTCTATCAGACTGTTTTGAGTCTTAACAGATTGATTCAGTTAATTGCTCCTTCCCATGTATTGCTGTCTTTTGGAGGCATTATTCTACCTCTTTTGAACATCACTTCCTGCTCACCTCTCTACCTTCACCATCACACACAGATACTCTTTTTTTTCCCCCTTCCCCTTTGTCTTGAACTCTTTTGGTTTAAATATCTTTCCAAACCCTTGAAGAAACACTTGAATTGCATAAGGATGTCACCTGTGGGCTGTGTGTCCTAGAAAAAAATGTGTTGTTCATTGCAGCCCCAGTGCTAACTTTCTCTGATCATTATTAGTTCATCCACCAAGTACAATTAAAACTGTGGTCTTGGTGGCATCACAGAGCAGCTTAGTAGCCGATCTTACTTCCCTTCACTTGCAAGCTTTTAAACATGCTCGGCCCTATTTGTTTCTTTCGGTTCAATCTTCCCATCCAGCCTGAAGACAAGAAAGTAACTTGGGTATAACTCCTAACCAATAGGCTTTGTCCTGACACCTCTCTCTGAAAGCCTGAGATCTTAAAACCGGTACCACTGATGATGTGCTACTTATATTCATGACCAGAGTATGATAAAGAGAAAGGCTTACTGTTTTAGGGTTGTTGTCTTAATCCGTTTGGGTGGTTATAACAAAATACCATAGACTGGGTAGTTTATAAACAGCAGACATTTATTTCTCACAGTTCTGGAGACTGGGGAGTCCAAGATCAAGGTGCTGGCAGATTCAGTGTCTGGTGAGAGCCCACTTCCTAGTTCATAGCTGGCTGCCTTTTCCTGGTGTCCTCATATTGCGAGAGGGGTGAAGGGGTTCGCTGAGGCCACTTTTATAAGGGCACTAATCCCACTCAGGAGGGCCCACCCTCATGACATCATCACCTCCCAGAGGCCCCACCTCCAAACACCATCACACTGGGGGCTAGGCTTTAACACATGCATTTTGGAGGGACACAAATATTCTGCCCATAGCAGTCATGTGTTACTATGTGAATTTTAGAGAATTAATGGGTGTTCTAATTGGTACTCTTTTGGTAAAAACATGTCTAAGTATTTGGGGAAACAATGAACAAAACTAAGGAGAAGACAAAGGAAGGAAAAGATGCTTGTAACTAACTCCTGAAGCTTCTTGATGGTGAAGTGGAGGAGGCCCAAGCCGTGCACATGACCATGGTCATGCCAAGGCGGACCTTCCTGGTCCCTTCTCCCTGCCCTTTTGGTGTCTCTGACACCATCCACACCCCACTCAGGCATGGTCTCCCTGTGCCCTAAGCATCCTTCTCCTGCCCTGCTGTCCATGTGCTTTAGATACTCAGTTAGTCATCAAGGGGTAGTGTCCCTGTGACTACCCGTCACTCTCCTGTCTCAAATGTTTGCATTTTATCAGGGGTGGGTACTCCCACCTGCAAGCTTCATGAAGGCACAGAGCTTGGATCTATAATGGGTGCCAGTAAGTACGTGATGACTGATGACTGAAGCTGTGAGTGCCTTATCTTCAGGCCACCAGGAGAGTTGGTGTAATGTTGGGCTGCAGATGGGCAGAACAAGGATCCCTGGGATGTATTTTAGCTCTTCCTTGGAATGGAGAAGCTGATTCTGTGTGTCTATGAGTGGTAAGCTGCCCTCAGGGCGAGCCATCCTGGGGAAGGGGAGTCAGCTTTGGGAATCAGGTGAAGCTCAGAGCATGTGCAGGGAGAAGAGTCAGGGGAGTATCCTAAAATTCATGCTTGGCTTCCTGCTTTATGCCCTTGCATATTTTGTCATTCTATTTAAGTGACGGGTTAGAAATAGGGATCCAGACTGGGGTGGGGGTGAGGGGTCTCAGGGCTGGTGATGTATTTCTCCGACAAAGATGAGCCACAAACTGGGCCATTCTCAAATCTCATTGGCCTGCAATTCACAGCTCTCTTCTGCTGTGTCTCCTTCACAGCGTTACCAGCTTCAGGAAGGCCTTGGAGAGCATGCACCAAGAGAGTTCTGGGTCTGGAAAATCCATTGCTCTGCTGTGGCCAGGAGAGAGCAGCAACCAAGACTTTAAGAAGCAAGGTAAGTTTCCCCAGCCCCTGGACCATAGGAAGGTCTTTATCAGCAGCTGTCACATGACCCTCCTTTGTATTGAATGGATGCTCCTCTCTTTGCTCCTGGCTTCTGTATCTGATTGGGTGGAGATGGCCTTGAGCTTTGTGTATGGTACACTGAATTGCCACACTGCAGGCTTCCCGTGTGTGTTTTTATTAGACACTAAAGGACCAATATACAGAGTAAATTATTTATGGGAATTTTAGAGTCCTATGAGGATTATTATAATTATAAACTACCTCTTTACACAGATCTCCAAAGACTAAACCTGTTGAAAAGACGAAGTTGGTTTTTTTCTAACTCATTTCAGTTCAGTCCTTACTGTATCTGGGACATCTTGTTATGTTCTTTCTTCGGTATATAATGAAAAATGTTGTCTCTGGTCCTTTTATGTGTGGATGAATAAATTGTGTTGTACAATTACAGTATAAACTTTTTATTGTGGCAAATTTTTTTATATAGACAGTTCAATTGTTGTCGTATGAACTTCACATCTGAAAGTGACCCTCGGCCATGGTTTGAATATTGGTTCAGAGCAGAGCTGTCCAATAGAAATTTCTGTGAAAATGGAAATGTTCTTTGTTGTCCAATATGGTAGCCACTAGCCACATATGCCTACTAAGCCCTTGAAATACGGCTAAGTGATGGAGACTCTGAATTTTTAATTTCATTTAATTTTAATTAATTTAAACATCCACTTGTGACTACAGGTTACAATAATGGATAGTTCAGGCTCAGAGTTGAACAATGGCATGTGGCCATCTAGATGGAGTGATTTCTGAGGTATCGGGAAGGGCTCTTTCTCCAAAATCACTGTCCCACCCATCAGCTCATAATGCTTGAAATAGCTTACACAACAACAAAGCTGTTATGGACTGAACATGTGTGTCCTCCCCAAATTCATATGGTGAAATTCTAACCCCTAAGGTGATGGTATTAGGAGGTGGGGCCTTCGGAAGGTAATTAGGTCATGAGGGTGAAGCCCTCGTGAATGGGATTAGTACCCTTATAAGAAGAAAAGACAAGAGAGATGCTTTCTCTCTCTCTCTCTCTCTGCCATGTGAGGACACATAAGAAGTCAGTCATCTGCAAACAGGAAGAGGGACCTCACCAGAACCCAACCATGCTGGTACCCAGATGGTGGACTTCCCAGCCTCCAGAACTGTGAGAAATAAGTGTTTGTTGTTTAAGCAACTCAGTCTTTGGCAGTTTGTTATAACAGCCTGAGCTAAGACAAAAGTCCTAAAAGCAAGTATCAGTGGAACTTAAATTCCTGCTAAAGTTGGGGAGGTGGTGGCTATAAAGTAAGGGAGGACCTAGCTTTCCATACATCATGCAAGGAAATCAGCCTCCTGGCTTTAGAGTGACTGTCGCTTGTTAGGGATGCATCACTGTGTTCTGACCCCAACAGAAACATGTGGCATTTCTTGTCCAACCAGCGACCTCAGACCCTTTCCTGAGAGACGGAAGGGAGGTGTGAGCCAGAGGATGGTGTTTCTGAGACAGCCAGTGAGGGAGAGACAGGAAGCGGCATCTGAAGGAGAGAAAAGAGTGGGGCCGAGAGAAATGAAATAATTCACACTTTTGCCCCGTCCCTTCCCTGGGCTGAGAAGAGGAGACAGTGGGAGGGTTGCAAATAGCCAAGGGGGCCCAGAGCAAAGGTCCCTTGGCCCGGCCATTTCCAACAGTGGCAACAAGTGGGGAGCTCTGTGGCTTCCCTATACAGCTCCCATCTCCCAACTCTCGCCCTCCCTTCTACCTCTATCCCCCCACCATCACTCCTGTGGCAAAATTATTTTCTTTCAAAATGAAAGACTGTGATTCTTCACATCATTAATCTGCTTAGTCCTGCAGCCAAGGGAACTTTAGTGCAAGTCATTTCAGATGATCTGTTCACCGTGGAGGTTTAGAAAGATCTGACCATTGATGAAAAGAGGACTCAGATTTAAGAGTTGACATCTTAATAATACAGTTTATTGGTAGAGTAGAGAAAATTTTATTGACCAAGCTCAAAAATCTCTAACATGAAGACCATCCTATTTTCCATCTACACTGGTGTTATGACATAGTTCTAAAACCATCCTCAGCTCTTTCAAGTGGGGATGCTGTAGAAATACAAATTGTTAATATTATTACAGTTCCGCATTTCTTCTCTGCTCCTAACAATTTTTTGGACACGTACACACACTTGTCTTCCACTAACACCCAGCCTCTCAAGAAATGAGAAAAAAATCAACTGTTTGAAGAAATAACCACTGTCTACAACTTCACTGCTATAACATCCTGCTAGTTTCAGGAGGGAAAAAAATACCCAAAGAAAACGATTTACAGCAGTTGATGACCTGAAGCATTGTTCTCGATGAGAGATTCAAAAGATTGGACATCCCATGTAATGAGCCACCTCTGGCAGCTGGGTGCCTGGATTCTCAGATTCAGAAATACCGCTGTTTTTGGAAGAATGCCATAGGTCCGTTTTGATTACATAATTTATTGAACAGAGCAGTACTCTTGGTACTTTAAAAAATATTCTTGGATTTTGTGAGTGTTTGTTCTAGTTCATTAGGGCAAGTTATGCTCTGTTATATAATTACATCATGTTATGCCTATTTTATTAAGTAATTTCTAGATGGCAGGAATGGCTTCAGTTGAACTAAGCATTTTCAGAGCCCCTGCTTCCTCCGGTCTTTTATGCTCTCCAGCCTTTATTTGTATCTGAATTTCATTGATTCCACCTTTGCTGTGAGTGGGGCTAATGAATATATATTCGTATTTTTCTCCCTCTCTCCCTCTCATTCACTTAAGGAACTGATACTTAGGAAGTAAGCAGCACCCTGCCATTGACCCTGGGGTCCAACATTATGCAGACTCTCCCCCAGCCCCCACCCCCCATCACCATTTCTGGTTCTTGGCTGTTTTCTCTCCTGCAGGCCTGTGTCTCCAAGGCTGGACTTGGATGTCTGGTTGTCCCCTCAAATGAAACATCTGGGACAGGTTCCCCAGGTCCATCCTCGGTGACACAGCCATCCTGGTCACTTGGGCTGGGAACCTCAGAGTAACTGTGCAGTTCTTTTCTCAGCCCCCAGCTTCAGCTCACATCCGAGTCTCTGACACACCCTCCGTCCCCGACTTCCAGCCCCACTGTCCCCGCTGACTCAGACCTTCACTCCCCTTGAGCTTTCCGGTGCCAGCCTCCAGCTGCTGCCTGCCTTGCCCTTCCTGCCTCCATCCCACCTGTGCGGTCAGATTCATCTTCCGAAGGATCCTGCTCTGATTATGACAATCTCCTGCCCAGAAACCGTCAGGGGCCCCCCCCTCTGTCTGCAGAATAGCCTACCCGCTTCAGCACGGAAGTCGGACCAACCAATGCGAGACCCTCCAGTTGCCTTCCCAGCTTCTCCCCCCGACCCCCTGCGGCCCGCTTGCCTTTGCTGCTACTATTTCCTCTCCTCGCACCCCTGCGTGACGCATCCTTTTTCTGCCTCTTCTTCAAAATCGTGCTCAAGGGTTGCTTTCTTCATACAGTTCTTTCCAACTTTCCTGCAACCCATAATATGGAAAAAGTTGAATCTACTTTCGTCGAAACGTTATTATTTGCTAGAGACCGAACGACACTGTATTCTTCTTGAAGCAGCGTGCCGTAGCTCTGTCTAAAACACAAACTCACTTTACGTTTACCTCCAACATTGCCTGGCAGGCAGATTTTGACCAGGACAGGTGTTACTCCTTGGTTTGCCCCACTGGGCCACAGAGGTGACATCCGCTTTGCTGTGACTACCCACTACATTATGGCAGCGCGCTTCGCCGCCATCATGAAGTAGCGATGAGGCCACCGTCGCCTGGCTCGCTGCCGGGAGCCTCATGTGCGGAGCAGACCTTGGGGCTGGGCAGGATGGGGGAACAGAGCTAGCCAGAGAGGCAGAATCGGGAGGAAGTTGTGCCTGCAAGACTTTATGCGGAAGTTAAAAGGGAGAGCCGGACAAGGACCACACAAGTCAGATGCCACAGGGAGGATGTCTTCTGGGCATATGAGCTTTGCGGCTACTTGACCGAAGCAAGTCACCCTCTTAACGGGATGACTCAGGTCTTCCCTTATTGTTCCATCCAGGGCCTTAGAGACCACGTCTAGACAAAGGAGACTCTCAGCCCTTTAACAAGGAATATAATTCAGTGCACATGTTGCCATCTATCAGTTAACGATGAGTAATGAGATAAAATACATCTTGAAGTGACTCTGACTCCACTGCCCTGAAAGATGCCCTGGTCATCAGCACAAGTGATCCTCTCCTGTAAGTGATCTGCAAGAGGGACCAGACTTGGCCACCTAGTCATTTATAAAGATCAAGAAAAAAACCCTCGAATTATGGATTTAATCTTAGCAACAATAGGTAAAAATAAAATGGTTAATGTCTTCTTTTGTTTGTGAATAGTAACTTGAGCTAAGTAAATTGACCAAAGAAAGTCGCCGACGCGGTGCTTGTGAAAGGGTCACCAGGACTCCCTTACGGATTGTTTATTTCTATGAAACTATTCTTTCCATTTCTCTCAGCCCTCCTTAAATGAAATACTTTAGTAACTTCTACGTATGTTAAGGTTGTGTTTTTCAGCTGTTTGCCCAGTGCCAACATTCTCTTCCTTGTCCTTTTAGCATCCCGTGAGCAACACATTTTGCTGCAGACATTTCTTGATACCTTTAGATGTTGGCTCTAAAGGAAACTTTATTAAAAATGGAAGCTTTTTGGTGAGGAAACTAAGTGGTCCACTTTTACGAGTGTAACTGGACTGAGTTCTCTTTAAAAAAAAAAAAACACAAAGGACTAAGCTTTGGGGCACTTCAAACCTCATCAACTGCATTTGATCCCAGATATTATCGAGGCTTACCTTGAATAGGAAAATGCCAAAGGCTCGAGTGCTGAGACTCTGAGAGCATTTTCACTCATCAGGAGGCTGATGAAGCTTATTATTTGCTGTCCAAAAAGCTTCAGGTGCTTACTGACCTGGACCAGACTTGAAAACATTAAAAAGAGAAAAGGAACGTTCTCCTAATTGAAAGCCCCGAGGAAACCACAAAGGAGAGATGGTCACTTCTTGGTACAGATTGGGGAGTTGAGCTTTTCTGCCAAGAGTCTGCAGCTTGGGAAGGCTCATTTCCCATCACCTACCGAGACCGGTGACATCTGACACCACGTTTACAGAAGCTCAGCCATGTTTTCACACCTGGTTAAGTGTCCATATTTCCTTGCATCCAAACAAGAAGAGTTTTATACATACCTTTTCACTCAAGTGTTTGAACTCTCAGGAGAACCATCTAACAGCCTCGTTCTAGAGTTGCTCAGCCCCGAAGGTCAAGTTTATTCAATACCCACAAAGGATCACAGTGCTTGCCAAGAAAAACAGCTCAACAGCTGCATCCTTGCATGTGCGGTGCAAGCTTTAAAATATTATCTTAAAGTCATTGCTTTGGGGAAGATAAAGAACCTTCGGCCATACTGGTATTTTTGAGGGCTAGTTAGTGAAATACCTCCCCCCAAATTATCACTTTTTTCTTCCATTTTGTTCCATTGGCTGTGGTTCTCCCAACTGATTAAACTGTCCAAACTTTCCTTTACATAAATTACTTCAATTTTCCTACAGAAATTACAAAGACCCCATATTTACCAGAAAAAAAAATGTCGATGAAAGAATTATTTGAAAGTCACTTCTGGGATAAACTATGCTGTTATTTATTTATCTATGTATTTATTTATTTGTTTTTGGCTATGTTGGGTCTTCGTTGTGGCAAGCGTGGGCTTCTCGTTGCAGTGCATGGGCTCTAGGCACACGGGCTCAGTGGTTGTGGCTCGCAGGCTCTAGAGCACGGGCTCAGTAGTTGTGGCGTACAGGCTTAGTTGCTCTGAGGCATGTGGGATCTTCCTGGACCAGGGCTCGAACCCTGCATTTGCAGGCGGCTTCTTAACCACTGCACCACCAAGGGAAGCCCCTATGCTGTTATTTGTATTACTTTATTCACAATTGAATATTAATGGTGAAAACTCTAATTAACTCAGTGTTGTGACCGGGCAAAAGAGGCTGCTTTATTTTTCAAAAGAAGGTGCCAAATCCTGAATAGTCTGAGGCTGGTATAAATTCCTCTTGTTCAGTCTTTTCAGGGAGTAAGTTTGGGGGAGGCAGCGGTGGAGGGGACATGTAGAGAGCGTGCACATCTTCAGTCTTTCTATGAAGTATCTGGTGAATCAAAATGTATTTTCTTTCTTTTATTCTGAAGGGCAAGTTTTCTTATCTCTTCCGTGAAGTCAGTATTTTTCAACCCAAGTAAAGGTCAGAGATGACATACGAAATTTTAGCAGCCGAGATCAACAATCTTCTATTAAACCAAAATATTTTGTGGCACTGGCGTAGCTCCTTAACTCACTGGGAGGTTTGCTGAGGAACAGGGAATGGAGAGTTAAATCAACCAGGGATTTCTAACTTGAGACTTTGCCAGTGTTTCTTTGTATTAAACTGTTACAATTCAGGAGTTTTCGGCCCACAGTATCTTCACTTAAATTATTCCATTATTGAACCTTACTCACATACTTGGGTAATTCACTGTGCATCCTTTTTCCTAGGTTGGTCTTGCAGTATGGTCTCTTGGTAGAAAGAAAGCTGCCAAACAATTACCCTTTTGCTCATGTCACCTGAAGGTGCCGTACTTTTGCTGTCCTGCCTTTGATATTTCTTCATGTTTTTTCTCTGGCCTTTCACTCCAGAGCTGAAAGCTCCTACATAAAACCAGAAGTTTCAGTGCATGACAGACTTTTTTTAGGGCACTGACATCTTTGCAGTATATACATAAATAAATAAGCTGAAGAATCCCAAAGGCAAGGGGAAGCCTTCAAAAGAGCAGAGATCTCATTTGCAACCAGAATTCCAATTCTCTCTGCAGGAAGATTGTGCAGTACTTAGGGAGGAAGATGGAAAGACACAGGAATGGAAATCGATGCTTTCTTCAGAAATTTGAGTCCCGGTATTCAAAGGTAGATGGGGAGATTGCCAATAATTCATATTCCAGGCAAAGAAAGGATTTTGGCTTGTCCCAAGGAACAGCTCCAGGTTAAGAAGGGGAGCAGCCGGCCCTATTTTTCTCCATCTGTGTCATCCTGGACAGAGGTGAGGTCTCCGCGGCCCTCGGTGCCGCCTTCCTGCTGTGCTTCCTCTGTAAGCTCAGGTCAGAGAGCACCGTGGGTTCTCACCCCTCTGATCTGGATGCGCCCAGTTTTCCTTCACTGCTTGTGTGGGGAATTGTTGGAAACATTCTGAGAAGCCATTGTTCGATCTTATTTCCTTTATTATGTTCCGCTCCACACGGAGCCTTTTCTCTGAGGAGCTCAGGACCACGTGCCACAATTAAAGGACTTAATCTGAAGTTCAGTTATGCCTTGCTGGGTCAGTGCTCTGTGGGCAGAATTATCGAGATCCCGCTGATGACCTGACAAGGAGAAAGCCAACCGGGGCAGTTGGAACCAGGAAGAGGTGAAGGGAGTGTGGAAGCACTAAGAAGGGTTTGTGAGAGAAGGACTTGCCAGGAGCCAGAGTGTTCACAGGGAGGTCACAATGTAGTCAGGGGTCTATTAAAAAGTGACTGGAGGAAAGGAACCCAGAAAGTTTGGGGAAAGCCGCTGAAAAGGTGCAATGTAGTTGAGAGGAAGGAGAAAGAATTTTCTACCCCTGAGCTGTTCAGAGCCAGGCTGAGATACACAAAATATTCCAGGTTCTGACTTTTTACCAACAGCCCTTCTCTTTTTTTTTTTCTTTTTTTTGCGGTACGCCGGCCTCTCACTGCTGTGGCCTCTCCCGTTGCGGAGCACAGGCTCCGGACGCGCAGGCACAGCGGTCACGGCTCACGGGCCCAGCCGCTCCGCGGCATGTGGGATCTTCCCGGACCGGGGCACGAACCCGCGTCCCCCGCATCGGCAGGCGGACTCGCAACTGCTGCGCCACCAGGGAAGCCCCGCCCTTCTGTTTTTAAATTACTTTATATTCACGGTGGCCAGAGGATATGAGCAATGGTTATTATAATAGTAATATGAGCTATTAACTTTATTTTGTATTAATAATGATAACAATAGTAAAATACCATTATTCAACATCGAGATGTACTGAACACGCGTGATTGGCTGTATTCCCTCCAAAATGCTTCAAAGCTGACAGTAAATAATTTTAAGAGGTTTAGGACCAGAGGACAGGGACTTCCCTGGCGGTCCAGCGGTTAAGACTTTGCCTTCCAATGCAGGGGGTGCGGGTCTGATCCCTGGTCAGGGAGCTAAGATATCACATACCTCGCAGCCAAAAAACTAAAACATAAAACAGAAGCAGTATTGTAACAAATTCAATAAAGACTTTAAAAATGGTCCACATCAAAAAATCTTTTTAAAAAATCAACTCAATTATTTTTTTTTAAAAAAAAAAAGATCAAAGGACAAAGAGACTGAGAGATAGCACAGAGGGGCCGAGAAGTATCAGTGACATTTCAGAAGGATGGAAAGCAGAGGGAAAAGGAAAAGAGACTTATCTGAAATCTCTGTGCCTCCTGACAGAAATGGCAATAAGGAGTCCTTTTATTATCTCATAGGATCTGGGACTGGCTCAAGAATTGACAGAAAAGATACTTCAGTAAGCTGGAAATTCTGTTTATGGAGTAGTTAGAACCCCATCTCCTCTCTCTCTCTCTCATTCTTCCTGGCTTGAGCAGGAGGCAGGCGGGGTCTGTAGGAACTGGAGCAGAGACTCTAGTTCCATGCTCACAAGGCAGCTGATGGTGGGTACATTGCAGAAGTGAGAGCTGGGAGATTCCATGACTATGTCTCACTAAGAGACACACCTCCCTACCCCCAGCTCCCTCCTCTGCCGAGGTCCCCAGCACCCTCGCAGTAACTAGAGACTGGAGGATTTCTCTCTAGAGAACTTGAAGACTCCAGGAAAAAAAGACTTGTTGATGTTGATATTAGGGATCATCCTTTAAAATTGCTGGTCCTTGTTTTGCCCTCAAATGCAAAGCTCATAAGCCCTATGGAGGCACCCTGAGCTTAGAGTTAGCTCTCTAGTTCCTCTTTCTTAAATGAGTGATGGCTAAGAACCACCAGTGCCTTAGGAGAGACTCCCACATAAAGGGTAAAACAAACCAAAAGAAAGAAAAAAATATGAAAAAAACAGCAAAGTGAGGAAGAAAAGAAAACTAAAAGAAAACAAAACAATGCCCCAATAATTATTATCTTCAGCTTGAGCAGGAAGATATTGTATTTATGAAATAAGAACAAGTTTTAGAAATTAAGCAATAGTAAAAATAAAATAAAATATTTAATAGAAAGGCAAAAAGTTGAAAATTGTTCAAAAAGTGGAAGAAGAATGAAGATGACTTTTATCCTTATAAAAGGAGAAAAAGATAAGAAAAGTAGAGGCTTGATCCGGTAAGTAAAATATCTAATTGATAAGAATTCCAGAAAGCGAAACAGAGAAGAAAGAAGGGAGAAAACTATCAAAGATATGATTCAAGAAAAAATTTTAAAACTGAAGGACATGAATTTATACACTAAGATTCCAAAATAAGCTAAAACCAAAAAAAACAAAAATCAGACAAAACAAAGCACCCAAGACTCATTATGAAATTCTAGAGCAATAGGAATAAAGAGAAAACCTCAGAAGCTTCTACAGATTAAAAAAACCACGAAACTGGGTTTCCCTGGTGGCGCAGTGGTTGAGAGTCCGCCTGCCGATGCAGGGGACGTGGGTTCGTGCTCCGGTCCGGGAAGATCCCACGTGCTGTGGAGCGGCTGGGCCCGTGAGCCATGGCCGCTGCGCCTGCGCGTCCGGAGCCTGTGCTCCGTAACGGGAGAGGCCACAACAGTGAGAGGCCTGCGTACTGCAAAAAAAAAAAAACCCCAAAAAACAAACCAAAAAAACACACACAACACACACACACAAGATTGAATTTTAGAATTGCCCCAGACTTCTTAGTAACAACAGTGGAAGCTGGAAAAACGGTATTAAGATGCCTTTAAAATTGTAAAGGAAATGTTTTCCAACCTGAAGTTCTTGAGCAAGTCAGATTAGCAAATGAAAGTGAGGATTTTTAAAGACATATTAAAGTCTCAAATAGTGACCCTCCCTGTGTCTTTTCTATAGAAGCCACTAGAAGATTGTTCTAGGAAGACAAGGAGTAAAGAGAAAGAAGATCAGGAAACTGTGCATCAGGTGCAAAAGAGAGAAAAAAACAAGTTCCCAGGTCGATGATGCAGAGAAGGCACAAAACTGCAGCCGTGCATAGTGAAACCAGAACAGATTAGAGCAGGAGAGAGAAGGCTCCAGGGACGTGAGTCACAAAAGGGTTAGAATTTATGACGCATGTGGCTGTGTTAGGAGGCCCCATCTCTATCAAAGAATGATTGAGTGATGGGGCATAGAAAACCAATCAAACAAACCAAACTGAGGCAACTATGAACTGAAAAAAAAATTATATGAAAGAAGGAAATGTTGTCACAGTTCACTGTGTGATTCAGCTGGAAACAATAATTGCACAGAGTAACAAAGTTATTGTATAATGTTATGGGAAGATGGTGGGGAACAGAGACTGTGTGTGTGTGTGTGTGTGTGTGTGTGTGTGTGTGTGTGTGTGTGTGTGTGTGTGTATTTATTGGTATAAAGAGTTAAATCCTCCCCTGTTTTAACAGGGAACTGATACATCAGGTCTGAATTTAATCATAGTATTTAGAAAAATGGAAACAAGTGTCAAAAGAATCAGCTAAAAAGCTGAAGCTCTTGTCCCTGGCCAGTAGGACTCAGTGGAAAGAGGTGTGGGGAAGGGAATAACTAGTTATTCCTGATAAACTTTGTAGTACATTTTGTGTTTAAATTATGCGCAAATATTGATTTCATAAAAACAGGCCGTCTAACACTCCGCTTGGCGTTAGGCATTCTTTCTCATAACTGTACGTGAATCACTACGTTATCTCCTTCCAGGCCATATCTACGCAATGGTTAGGTAGCTTGAAATTCTATTCTTTAGCATATCAATGTTTCATAAAAGCATGATTCTAGAGAGCCCAGTAAAAATGCTTAATGGCAAAAGTTGAAGAATTTCAGAAGAGAAACGACGGGAAATGGTTTGAAAGGGGATAGAAATAAAACAAGTCGAAAGTATGCCTCACTGAAAATAGGGGGTGGAGCTGGGGTCCTGAGCCAGGTCTCAAGATCCAAAATGAAGTGCTCGTCTGTGTCACAGAGTCACCCATCTGGGTCACCTGCCAAGCAGAGCACTAGAAATAAGCAGTTCTGTGATTTTGTCATTCTTACTGTTGGGTGAATCTCAGAGAATAATGACTTCTTTGAAGTCAGGACTATGAAATTGCCATAGAAATCATTCTATGCCTCTCTGGATGATTTTGAATAATTATGAATAAAATCAGCGAAAAGCCGTGTTAATGCAGAATGTGTCTTAAGTGCAGAGTCAGAATTAATACCTCGCTTATTTATTTATATCAGCAGAGACATTATTTGGGGGGGGGTGATCATTGTGCAGAGTCAGAATGAATACTTTGCTTCCTTATTTACATCAGCAGATCTTTGGGGGCGGGGTCATTAGTGAAGTTGAATTTTTTTATTTCAGTCGCATGTACTTAATCTGCTTTTTGAGCCAAGAAAGGAAGATGATTGCCTTGATGTTGCAGAATGTTTGCTGTAAGGACAGCATGAAGGGGCAGCTCACAGAAGTCTGTCCTTTCTTTGATTTCATAAGAAAACTTAGCAAGATCCCACAGCACTGAAATGTTGGAGGCGAGGTAATTGCCATTCTCCTGCCCCTCTGGCCTCCCTAGCGCCCTGGGTTATCTCTTTGAAACCAGCCCTGATTTTGATATTGAATTTTTTAGGCTTACTGCCTAAGTAATTACCCATATCAACTTTTTAACCCCTTGTCCCTGAGCAGGTCTAGACTTTCGCCTCACATTCAGTGCCTTCCATTCTGCATTCTCAGCAGGATGAGAATTTACACAGCAAGGATCGTGTTGTCAAAATCAGATTATAAAACTTTATATACTGTCAGTGCCTTGGACTCTATAAAAATCAGTTTTCATGCCCTGCTCGGGTTTGACACCAGACTAGGAAAAGCTGGACTCTGGGTCCTGAGGAATCCTCTTTACCTTCTCGACCACAAACTCACGTCCACTGGAATCTCAGAAGTAGCCTATGCGGTCTGGTTGTGATACCTGCCAACATTTGCCTCAAGCAAGCCCTTAACTTTTTTCATAGTTCACTTTTAAGATTATGCAGTCTCTGTATGTCGATGAGACTAAACTGTCAGCTGCTGGCTTTTGAATTGTTTCTCTGACGGTGTCTTAATATTTCTGTGTTCTCACCTCCTTCCCTTGGAGGCATCATCTCGCATGACTAGAGCTATTAGTTCCACCCAAGACTGTAGTCTAAGGCAGACCAGACAGATGATGGATGCAGAAGACAGATGTTTCTGAATCCACAGTCACAAGCTTTAGACTATGTCCAACACCCAAGGAAAGGGTTATTATTCTGTCTCACTTAGACATTCAGCATTTGGATTCAGGTGGGGTGTGAGACACAGATGAGCTACCTGTCCATGGAAAACAGAATATTCTGGCTTCCCTCTCCCCCCAGAATCTCTCTGTTTCTGTTTATTGCTCTATTTTTCTTTCCCTCTCCTGGGAAGAATAGCTCAAAACTGGAATGCCCCTGTTGTGAAAGGTTTTCTCTTTTTTTAGAAAGTTCAGTTATGAGCTCATCTTTTAGATTTGTGTTTTAAATTGCTTTCTTTTTAATCTGGATCTTGGCTTCATTCAACATATTAAACCACAGCATTAGAATGGTAACTCCATTCATTTTTAAGGATTTTATTTTTCTTTCCCAAACAAGAATCTAATGCAAAGACACTTCTGCATACTCTGCAGAATCATTTGTTGTGTTAAATCTTCCTTTCACCAAAATTAATTTCTAGATCTTGATAATGACTTTGATTAGATAGTTTCAACCTCTGAATATTCTTTCCAACATACTGACAGAGCTTTAAGAGAAACAATTTCTGAGTAGGGGAGATGGAGATTTCTGGATTTTCTTTTGATTTGGGGTTCAAATCATATGTCTGGGTCAGACTCAGAGTAGAAAACAAAGTTTTGGGTCAGTCATTCTCTGGTAACTCCACTTCATCTTTGCCCCCCCCGGCTTTCCCCACAGCAGTGTATGAAGGCTTATTAAAGTCAAGAACATCGAAACAGCTATGGGCAGCCATGTGGACAAGGCAGTGGCCTGCTGGAAAATGTCTGCAGTTACATTTAGCTGAGATTCTCCACACTGGGTGATGCTTTCAACAACAGTGCTGTTTACAGACCCACCGGATGAAGGAGGGATGCCCTAATCCTCCCCAGTACAGTTTATTTTCTATGTGGTTACTGATAAAAGATAAAAATCTCTATTGTCAAGGGGTTATTTTCCTCTCATCTCTCATTTCCTCTGCTTAGGGAAGCCTCCCTTCTTATTAGCACAAGTATATTTACGTAAACAGAGGCTGGGGGAAGAATGTGTGGATTTAAAAGACCCACCTCTTGACCTGTTACCACTGAATGTTTTCGTTAAATCTTCCCACTGACGTCTACTCCTGATTTCCAGTTTTGCCAGTTAAGCTGCATTGATGCAACTGTGGGGACAGGTAAGGCCGGCTCTCACTTGAAGACAAAGACTGGACCCGACCTCTGTGATAGATCCGTTCCTCCTTGCTGCGTCCACTCAGATGCTTACGACAGGGCTTCCCTGGTGCCGCAGTGGTTGAGAGTCCGCCTGCCGATGCAGGGGACGCGGGTTCGTGCCCCGGTCCGGGAGGATCCCACATGCCGCGGAGCGGCTGGGCCCGTGCGCCATGGCCGCTGAGCCTGTGCATCCAGAGCCTGTGCTCTGCAACGAGAGAGGCCGCAACAGTGAGAGGCCCGCGTACCACACACACACAAAAACAAAACAAAACAAAAACAACAGATGCTTACAACAGACAGACATCACTACTCTCTAATGAAGCCAGGGAGGAGATTCGCACCCTGAGAACCTGGTCATGTGACCAGGAGGACAGGATGTGTATCATCCTATGGCGGGTTTTAGAGCCAATCACCAGCCTCAGAGGGAGAGACTCAAACCAACCATGATATGTATTTACAAGTGAGATCAGCTAAAAGGAGCCTCTTAAGTAGCCTTTAGTAGAGAAAGAAGTCACACCGGGCAGCCTAGAGAGGTTTGGTGGAAATGACGGAGGGCTGCATCCTTTCTCCTTGGGTGAAGCTGTGTACATTTCTGTTTGTGCACGTGAGAAAGGGGAGGTGGACCGCTCGATCCTAAACCACATGGATGTTTCCACCTCATCTCTTTTCCCCAATGGCGAATCGTGCGGGGTGTAGACGGAAGGGAAGAGCTGGGGGATAAACAGTGCGACAAAGGCAGCGGAACTGGTTCTTGGTTGCTTAGAGCCCCTGATAGGGGCGGGGATCTGGTATGGCTACTGACACCTCTCAGCTTTATTCCCGCAGCCCCAAGACCCCCGCCCCCCTCTCCTGTGCTCCCATTCATCCAAATGTATTGTCCCGGGGTGAAGTCCACCCCCCTAGACAGTATACACAAAACCCTTCCTCATGTGGCCGTTTCCGTTCTCCAGTTTGATCAGCCAGCTAAGCCCGAGTTGCTCGCTAAGTGCCAAGCACGCCCATCCGGTTCTCAGTTCTCTCTCCAACGTGCTCATCTCACCTCCAGCCTCCTAGATGTTCTTCACTGTTCTTCTCCTCTTGGAACCCAGGGTCAGACTACTGCTTCCATTTTTCCTGGGGAAAACTTGAGCAGACAGCCCTCTCTTAAAGATGCTGATTTCAAAGATCCAGAGAGAGAGAGAGAGAGAGAGAGAGAGAGAGGGAGAGAAATCCAGGCATGCGTAGTGTCAAAGGTTCCCCTGGAAATTCTGAGAGCTTGGGAACCATGTGTGAACATCACTTCTCTGGGAATCTTCCCTGATCTGCCCCTCCCAACTGAACTACTGTGTCTTTGGTTGTACTACTGTTGTACTGTTGTACTACTGTATCTCTCCGATAAATGTCCGCTTCACGAGGGCAGGGACTCTGGCTTAGAAGTGGTTCAAAAAATAACCATTGAACTGAATTGAAATTGGAGAGTGTTTCCATTATTCCTCTCCTGCTCTTGCTAAAACAAAAGCAAACTTCTTTTTGGCTAGCTTTTGCTGGTTTTTAGAAAAACAGGACTTAAAAAAAATAAAGACAGTAGGAAAATTACAAATCTGGAATAACAAAATTCTTACAAAGGCTGGCAATATTGGTCCCTGGTTGGTGTTTAAATGTGAATGATGCCAGGATCACACTTACTTAAACTTTTTTTTTAAAGATTGAATCCAGTGAAATCGCTCCTTCTCATTTTTTCAGTCTCTCGTACCATGATGTGGAAGATGTCGTTTTCTCAGGAAGAAGACTCACATGCTTGCTTTGCTTCCATCTCTTCTAATGTATCTCTTCTCTCTCTCTCTCTCTCTCTCTCTCTCTCTCTCTTTCTCTCTCTCTCTCTCTCTCTCACTCTCTCTCTCTCTCACACACACACACGTGTGCACATGCACGTGTGCAATTTTCTGATAGATCGTGCCAGGATTGAGACACCCAAGCTGAACATTGTGGGTTCCTCAAATTTGCAAAATCCCATCATCTTCCTTTGCTTCCTCACTGTTGCGTTTGCAGTACACCCTTGCTTCTAGAAGTCTCCTGTGGTCAGTGTATTTCATGGATGCTTAGAGGAGCAATGCCTGATTCTGACTCTTGATTCTCTGCAGGTCTTAAAGACCCGATTTTATGCTATTAGCTGTTATTTTTGTTGATGCACATGCTATTATCTGATTTAAACATCGAAGGGATGATTTTGTTTTGTTTGTGCCCCAGAGGCTTAAAAAAAAAAGAGGGAAGAAAAAAGCCAGCACCATTTTGAAAAGGAAAGCATCTAGTAATTAAATATACTTTCCCAGAGAGCTGAAGAACAGATGTTCTGTCTCTTCCTGGAGTGGGAGGGTGTGGGCTCTGAGAGGGTTGTACCCAGAGCATGTTTCATAATCTTAAAAAGTCAAGGGGTTTGAGGAAAGTCCCTAAGCATGGGAGGTCTGGTTGGGGTAAATTCCTACTTGTGCAGCAACACAAAAGGGAATTTACCACAGTTTTTGGCAATCATATATTTCTTGAATTTTTTTTTTTCACTGAACTCTCAAGATGAGAAAGATTTTTATCACCGCAAATTAATAGAGTTTTTGAAATTGAGGGAAAAAAAGAACCTTTTAGACTTGGCTAAGACAGTTTTACTGAGTAAATTGTTACAGCGATTTCCCTAACAGCCTGTTCCGCAGAAGGAAAGTGTTGGCCATGTGAGAAGTGAAGCCAACTTTGGAGGAAAAATCATTAACAAAATAGATTGAAATGAAGGAAAATTCTTTTTATTCTATTTTCTGTAAAAATGATTCTGAAACAGGTAAGACTATGAGAGTCACCGGAGGAACCTTTTCAAACACACTCTGGCCTCATCACCCCTCTCCCACCTCAGACTCTCCCAAAGTACATGTAATTTATTTTTTACTTTTAATTTAATTTTTTTTTTACATGTTGCTCCATTTATTTGGCATATGGAGTATATAATTATCATCATTACAAGTAATGATAAGATGAATAGCTAAACCAGGGTGTATATTTCAAACTATTTTGTTGGGACACACTCCATAAAATGGAATTATTTGGTCAAAGAAAAAGAACGTTTCAAAGTTCTTGATATATTGCCAAACTGGAGTCCAAAATAGTGTGCATTGATTTATACTGCCTATATCTTTGTCAATAATCCTTGAAAAATTTGAGAAGGAAGAGAATATTTCACTGTTGTCTAATTTTTTAATTTCTTTGATTAGAGAACGAAAGAAAACATTTTTTGTCAGTTATATGAAAGGACATGTAATTTAGAAAGACTCCCAGGTTAATTCCAAAATGCTCTCCCCACCCCACCTAGCACCCTTGTCCTCAATTTTAGAACCAGCACTACAAAGTATAAATGACTGAAGAAAGTACAGCTTCTTAAGGCTCTTTCAGATGGAGGATGACTTGATTTTTCTCATAGCCTGTCCCATGGCCACTCTCTGAAATGGCTCCATGGCCCTGGTCCTTCCTGTTCAGACAGATCAGCCTCTGAAGATGAAACAACCACTCCTGATTTCCTTAGACGCTTGCTTCAGAGTGGAGTCTCAGCTGCTCATTTTGTGTGCTGTGTCCATGATTAAATTCCTTCTGTATCATTTATAATGTTACTCTTTTCTGATCTCTCTTTCACTGAATGTGAAATATCTGTGTATCTGAAATCTTCCGGGACTGAAATAAATCTCCAAAGTTACACAGTTTTTAGGTTTGGAAGGAGCACGAGAGATTGTCTCCCACAATTTTGCAGAGACTCGTTTTATAGTATTCTAGTCAGTCACTGCTTGTCTATTTGCAAAAATTAGGCCTGCATTACTTCATGTGGAAGTGTGCTTTATTTTGAGAGAGTGCAGTATTGAACCAAATGAAATGCCCTTCTCTTAAGGTCTTCTCATGCTATGAATCGCAGAGAGAGCTGGTATGTCCTCCTTCAGTAACTGCTTCTCCTGAGCCCAAATCAAGCTGTCAGTCGGCTTAGGAGTGGAATACACTCCCATTTGGTAATCACAGACTTTACGCCCTCTGCTGAATTTGATTTTTCCGCAGACTCACAATTCTCCTGGTGATTGAGCAGTCAGTCCTCTTAGTGATGTTCACGGGACCCTCCTACAGCAGTCAGGGCAGGGAAGGGAAACAGGACTGTACTTCTGACCACGACAGCCACACGACAGTTGGACATTTGGGATTATATAGAACAAATATCTGTTCATGGAATTTGTCCATTACCATCTGGTAGTTTGGGCATTACTGGGAAGCAGTTTTAGTTTTTTGTGTAGAGAAAAGCCATTTGAATCTGGGCTTCTGGGGTCATTTCTCACGTTTCTTCTTCAGAAATTTGTGCACTTGGTAAATATATTTTCACGGCTAAGACTAAACTTGTTCACTTTTCTATTAAAAGTTAGGACCCGTCTCCATTCCAAAATCCTAGTCTTCTTAGAAACACTAGGATGGTTTCCCTTCCTTACTAATGCCTGTCACCTAAATACTTGCTTTGTATTCTGTTTATCCTCTTCCCTGACACTTGATAAAGATTTCAGAAACTCTCTATTGCAGTTTCCTCCAAAATTCCATGGGTTTTGAGATTGATGAGCTTCTTGATAAAAAGATGCCACGTGGAGACTCCTTTGTCTGTGTCCCGGGAGACACTGTGTAGCCTGAATTCAAGACCAAGATGGAAGGACTGGGTGATTCTTAAAGTAGTTCCCATGTGCACCTCATGACTAATCTAATCCATGCTTTGGGGTTTGAATTTCTTCCCCCCAAATGAGATGTTGAAGTTCTAACCCCAGTACCTGTGAATTTGGAACTAGATACATTTATAGATGTAATCACATTAAGATGAGATTATCCTGGTCATATCGGATGATGGGATGGGCTCTAATCCAATGACTGGTGTCCTCATAAGAAGAAGAGACACACAGACACACACAGGATTCTAAGGCCACGTGAAGACGGAGAAGAGATTGGAGTGATGCAGGTAGTAGAAGCCAGGGAAGCACTGAGGATGCTGACACCACCAGGAAGAGTCTAGGAAAGATTCTTTTCTAGAGCCTTCAGAGGGAGCACGGTCCTGTTGACAACTTGATTTCGGCTGTCTAGGCTCCAGAATGTGAGAGAATACGTTTCTGTTGTTTTAAATCCCTGAGTTTTGGTACGTTGTTTTATGGCAGTCCTAGCAAACTAACACAGCTCTCAAAAAGGGCTTTCGGTTTCCTTGGATTACAGAGAGGAAGAGACTTGGAACTCCTGTTTGCAGACCTCCTGGTGTTAGAGGCAGAGCCTGGAAGGAAGAGTCCAAACACCCAGGTCTGTGGCTCTGAGCAGTTGTGTACCTGTGACCCGCAGGCTTTTTCACTCACTCACTCCCTCACCTAGCAGGTGTCTGTTGAGTACATCTGAGTCCTGGGATTGAGTCCTGGACCTTAATGAGCTTTCATCCTAGTAGGAAAGACAGACAATAGACGGAAAAATGGGTTCAAAAGTAAATAATGATGTCATTGCATTAGTGTTCAGGGTCAGGGAGAAAAAGAGTGTCCCTCGTTCCCGTCATAATTCCTGAAATCTTTGGCATCTCCAGAGTGCTACTGAACCGAACTTGGGTGCACTTGCCCACAAAACCAATCTACTGACACCCAGTTTTGGCGAGAAAAAGTGTAGTGTTTATTGCAATACCCAGCAAAGAGAACAAGCAGCTTGTGTGCAAAAGACCTGAACCGCCCCATGGCTTTCAGGGAAGGGTTTTTAAAGGCAACATTTGGGGTTGCAGTTCATGGACTTTCTTCTGATTGGCTGGTGGTGAGGTGACAGGGTGATGTTTCAGGAATCTTAATCATCAGCCTTCTGGTTCCAACCAGTCTGGGGTCTCCTCTGCGCCTGTGGTCAGCAGGTGGTCACCATCCTTCACCTGGGGGTGGGAGGAGATATTAGTTCTTGCAGAACAACTCAAAGATACGTGTCAGATTCTTATGTATATCCCTTGAGGAGAAACTAAGGCTCTGTTTTATTACTGAGCTATTGTTTAAGTTATCATTACTTTTCTTGCTTGACTGCTTTTCCTCTGTTTCTGGCCCCCCACTTCCCTAATTAGTAACTGCTTAAGTCTGCTCTTTGGAGCTCAGGAAAGGCCTAGGAGACTAGAGCCTTTTTCTACAAACAAGAAACAGGGGACATGGAGGGGCTTTAGTACCCGCGAGAGCCCTGCGGGGTCCTGCTCGCTTTTAAGAGGAAGAGTATATTTTGGGTGCTGTCGAGATGGCTTGTGGCTGGGACCCCTAGATGGCTTCAGGATGAAGGTTGATTGCGAGAAGGACCAAGGCATGACTAGAGGGCTGACACCTTCAGCCCCAACCCCCAACTGGGGAGGGGAGAGGGCTGGTGAGGAGTTAATCACCAGTGGGCAACGATTTAATGGATTGGGCCTGCATAGTAAAGCCCCCATGCAACGCCTACAAGCTGATGAACACATTGACGTGGTAGGAGGGCAGTGTGCCTGGAGAAGGCGGAAGGCCCCACCCTCCCCCCAATCACTTGGCCTGACGGTCGCCTAAGTAGTGAAAAACCTGAGCCAGGAGAATTCTTGCCTGACCTGCCCCTTCCTGGGAGAAGAGCCCGTGAAGGGACCTCGGCCGTCCCCTTACTGCTGTCCTGGACCCTGGCTCTGTCCTGACTCCTCTCCCGGAAGTGGAGAGTCTGGGATACTCAAAAGTGGCATCATGAAAAAGCCCTCGACGTTCAGTACTCAGCGAGTGTCTGCTCTGTGCCAGGCGTGACGCTTACTGCCAAGGATGCAGCAATGAAATCAGACGTGGTCCCTCCCTGAAGGAATGCACCGTCAGATAAGGGTGTCAGATGGGCCCCCTGCAACATGAACAGCACACACGAGCCGGATGCAGGGACTACTGGGGAAGCATAAAAAAGGGCCACCTAACCCAGGGAGGCGTCACTCTTTCTAAACAGAAATGTCTTCAGGACAACGGGGCATAATCGAGCCCACATTACGGATCGTCTCAGCAGAGAGGACTTTGACATGAGAAGAAAAGCTCGGTGATGGAGGTTGGAAAGAAAGCCTAGTGATCCAGGGTGTAATCAGGTGTCCCTTGCTGCCTTTGTTTTGGAAAGGAGCAAAAGATTTCCATCAATCTTTTGAACTTGTAGGTTTAATCGCAATGTGATTTGCTTTTGCTGTACCAACGATTCTACTGCTCTGTAATCATTTGCAGGTAGAATGGTGAAAAATGGAATTTATTCCCCCTTTATCATGTAAATCCCATATTTGAATATTTCAGTGTCACTGTATTTTTTTCCACTTAAGTTTCTTTCCTTTTAGGCCTGTGGGAGAGAGTAGGTTCTGATATTATCAACTGAATTTTTTATTTTTTTTAACTTCAGGCTGATGAATCTGAAGTTTGCAGAAAGCTGCATTTGGAGATTCGGTCCTTATTATTTGTGTGCAGATGGAAGGTGAGAATCCCAGGGCGGCAGCTGAGGGTGCTGACTGGGCAGTCCCAGCAGAGGGGCTCGTGGAAGAGACCAGGGCAGCAACACACGTGCTCAGAGACGGGCCACTTCCCCGAGTTGGTTTGTGTTTCAAATTGGCTTATTATGGGTTGAGAGATGTCTGAGCCAAGTAAGATTGGGAGCTGGAGGACGAATAACTGCTGTTCTCGACAGAAGTAATTCCTGGAAGTGGGGGCAGATGAATAGTTAGGTGGAGAAATGGATGACTAAGTGTGTATTTCCCAAAAATGGGTCGGCGGCCTTATGTCTTTATTAATGTCTGATGGGCTAGTTATCTTGTTTGAATTTATGAGAGAGTGAGTTCAGGTAGGAAAGGGGTAAAGACCAAGAGCTCATTTCAAAAGCAAAAGTCTTGGACTCTTAAAGTGACCTTTCGTCTTTGCAGAAACGTGCAGCCCAGATCTGATGTCAGGAGCTTTGGGGGCTTTTGCGAAGCACTTGGCAGATATGGAAACCAGCAGGCGTCTGTGCTGGCCTTAGCAGGACAGGCTTCCATCGGTGCTCAGAGAAAGCACACAGAGAAAGTGCTAGACTCTGCTCGAAGACAGGCCATGAAAACACAAGAGTTTCTCAGAAGTCTGGGGGATTTTCAAGGTTAGTATCTCAGCCATAGAGGTGAGGTTAAGCTAGGGTGAAAAACGTCCTTTAAATCTCAGTAGTGTGAAAACATAGGGTATATTTTCTGTCCCTGCACTCGTCTGTTTCCTGCCTTGTGCCATCTCTAGGACCCAGTCTGATAGAACAATGCCAGCTAAAAGAGTAGCCAGTCAATGTGGCAACTCGAGGAAAAAGAATGCGAGTCACGCAATGGCTTTTCAAGCTCCCCCTTGAAGGGAGGCGTATCACCCCATTCCCTTTCCACCAGAGCCCACACCTTGCTAGGAGGGTGAGGAATTGCAGTCCTACTCTGTGCTCAGAAGAAAATCCAGGAAGATATGTTGGACGGCTCTGATGGCTGTAAACAATGCACGCAGGCCAACTCTGGACAGCCTGCAAAACTGCAGAGAACCCTTCCTAATTTCCAGTGCGTGTGTGTGCACTTGTGTGTGCATACAAAAGTGAAGAGCTGAGAGTGAATATAAACAACGCTACG
Source organism: Kogia breviceps (assembly GCF_026419965.1). NCBI lineage: Eukaryota > Metazoa > Chordata > Mammalia > Artiodactyla > Physeteridae > Kogia > Kogia breviceps. The sequence continues at coordinate 171,297,668 of NC_081312.1, forward strand.
GAAAGAGAAACGATACCCTCCCTACCCCCAGCCCCCCTAGTAAATCTCTTATGCATCCAGGTGCTTAACTGGTAAAAGTGCTTAATTTATGTTCTAAGAACCCCTGTCTGCTGGGCTACAAAGAAGCCGGGACAGCTTCTGGGTATGGCTGGAGAACATCTCTGCCCCAGAGAGAAGGAGAGAGGAATCGAACCGTCTCAAGGAGGAGGTGGGAAGCCAGACGTCCACTCAGGTCACTTTTCAGGTAGGGAAGCATTTCCCACCCTCTGGGTTTCTAATCTTGTGTAACGATTTTATCTGGCACAGAAGGAATTGGGGGAAATCAGCATCTTTTCTTTCCTCTTCACCCAGAGGGCAATCCTTAAGAAGAGAGTGATTGTTTTTGCTACATCTTCTCAGCCCTAACCCATCTTTTGAATGATTAGTGCTTTATGGAGATTGCAAGCTGTTTTGGAATCCGGTTCCACACATCAGCTGCTGCCTCTTGTGCAGCCGGGAAGATGTGGAGAATCTGCCCACCCTCAGGTTCATGTCAATCACAGCCTCGCACTGCCCTGTCTGCTTTCTTCCGTTACTCACATGGGTTTTTGCGAATCATGCTGTTTACAAATCAGGCTACATCCAAATGCCACCCTTACATCTGAATGTCCAGATCCAAGTCCATTCTTAATTGCTGGGTGCAGTGAGAGGGGTAATCAGTGGACAGAGATGGTAGGTCTCCTGAGATGGAGGAGCCATACAATTCAATTTCCTGTAAAATAACTTCAAGAGCTATATACACTTCCCTTTGCAAACTGAAGTTTCTGGAAGCCAAATGTCTGAGACGGACTAACTGTTAAGTTTGCCAGTGTTCATAGCCATTTCCTCAAATTTAAGATTTCAGGGCTTCCCTGGTGGCGCAGTGGGTGAGAGTCTGCCTGCTGATGCAGGGGACGCGGGTTTGTGCCCCGGTCCGGGAAGATCCCATGTGCCGCGGGGCGGCTGGGCCCGTGAGCCATGGCCGCTGGGCCTGCGCGTCCGGAGCCTGTGCTCCGCAACGGGAGAGGCCACAGCAGTGAGAGGCCCACGTACCGCAAAAAAAAAAAAAAAAAAAAAATATTTCACTTCCAGGATGTCAACGTAAGCAACTTATTTTGTGTAAAACCTGAGATTCATTACGTGGGTGTATGAACATGGGGAAAAATAAAGAAACCACCTAAAACTAAAAAAGTATTTTGAAACATGAGGCTGACAGAATCTTGTTAACCTGTCAGTCAGATGGTGTTATGTCCAGAGAGCGAAGCTCTATGGTGCTTCATTTTACCCACACAATTCCTCTGTTAAAAATGGAATAGGTTTGTGAAGTCTACTTACATCAAATTTTAATGATTATTCATTAAACATGTTTGAATGCGATTAATGTCAATTTCAAATATACATGAATCAACTCCACCTGATTCCCCCACTAATTGGAAAACTGTTTCAGAGTTCCTGGCACTAACCTAAGCTGTTCAGACTGATGAAAACTTCAAGACAATTTTATATGATTACGTTCACAAATTTGTCAGCAAGTTTGTAATTTTTTTCCCTGATAGTGGACGTGCTGAGCTGGGTAGAAGGCACTGCTGTGAGGAGGCCTTTAGCGCCGTGATGGTGAGGTTGGGTGTGGTTGGTGAGGAATGTGCTGTGGTCCTAGGATGAGGTCTCAGTCTTGGTGAGCCTGCGACTCTGCACAGTGAACGTCACACATGCTTCTTGGCTCCACACTCTGTCCCTTAGATGGGATAGGATGCTGGGCTGGAGTTGGGTATTTCCACTGCCCCTGGTCAGTGAGGTCCGATGAAACCTCAGCAGATGAGATTCAGGTTAACTAGTCTCTCCTGAGGGCAGCCCTGATTAATAGAACGGAGTGTCAGGGATATTTCACGATGCTTCCTCTTCCCTCCCTGGCTGAAGCGCTCAGGGACTTTTCTATGATCTTCACTATGAGAACCAGATAGAGCTCTAGGAGGCAAAACTCATCAAAGTGTGGGAGCGCCCTCCCCCTCCCCCTGATCCTGCCCCTCCCCCTCCCCCCGCCCCTCCCCCCACCGCCTATCCCCCCACCCCCATGCCCCCCCACACCTACCACTACCCCTAGCCCCCTACACCCCACCCCCCTATCCCCCACGCCCCGCCATCTCCTACCCCCCCACACCCCCTCCCATGACTGGGCCTCCCTGGAGGGTTTTTTGTTTTGTTTTGTTTTGCGGTACGCGGGCATCTCAGTGTTGTGGCCTCTCCCGTTGCGGAGCACAGGCTCTGGACGCGCAGGCTCAGCGGCCACGGCTCACGGGCCCAGCCGCTCTGCGGCATGTGGGATTTTCCCGGACCGGGGCACGAACCCGCGTCCCCTGCATCGGCAGGCGGACTCTCAACCACTGCGCCACCAGGGAAGCCCTGGAGGGTTTTTAAAATTTTTTATTTATTTTTGGCTACATTGGGTCTTCATTGCTGCCTGTGGGCTTTCTCCAGTTGGGGCCAGTGGGGGCTACTCTTCGTTCAGGTGCGCTCCTCATTGCAGTGGCTTCTCTTGTGCAGAGCATGGGCTCTAGGTGTACAGGCTTCAGCAGTTGTGGCACGTGGGCTCATTAGTTGTGGTGCACGGGCTTAGTTGCTCCACGGCGTGTGGGATCTTCCCGGACCAGGGCTCGAACCCGTGTCCCCTGCATTGGCAGGCGGATTCTTAACCACTGCGCCACCAGGGAAGTCCCCTCCCTGGAGTTTTTAACTCTCAGACTTGTCCCCACTGAGGCTCCAGCAATTCAGTTCAAGTCCAGTCCATTACAGTTGAGGTTTTCCTGCCCGGCACTGGTTGCCAGGAGGGTTGTGGCTTGTGGGTTTCTCTCCAGTAAGTCGTGATTTTCTGTATTTGCCTCTCAGTATCTTTAGTTTGGAAGACAGCAGTTTGTTCTGTGACCTCACTTCTCTGCTGGCTCTAAGAAGAGTTGTTGATTTTCAGTTTGTTGACCTTTTACTTGTTGTTAGGATGGGGTGGCATCTCCCAAGCTCTTTACACGTTGGACTGGAAACCATAAGTTTGTCAGCAAATTTGAAATCACGTTTCCATGCCTGTCCTATATGGTGAACCAGTGTTAAAATCCACATCTATGAACCATCACAGCTCTTGCTGTCTGTTCCTCCATGAGGCAGACCCCTAGTACTTAGCACTCTCCCCAGTGCAAAATGGTTGCCGAGTCAACATTTGTTGACAGACCAGCGGGCAGATCTGAAAGGATGACTTCCCAACCATCAGAAGAGATTCTAGGCATCAGAGCAGATGATGTCAGGAATAGCCATCCAGCAACTTGAGACTCTAGGAGGGAAGGAAAAACAGAGTGGGGAAAAGAGAGAGAACCAAGGACAAGACGAAAAGAATGAAGAGAAGGAGATGCAAGATTGGAAAGAACCTGATATCATGGTGCACAGCAAGGTTCCCATCTCCACTGCCCGCGCGGCCTCACCGTGGACTTAGCACCCAGGTCCCCAGGCTCTAAACCCGCGACCGGCACATCAGCATCCTCCACATCCCACTATTCTATCCTCATTCATCGACTTCCTGCAACCAAGATAGATTTTGACATCGGCATTGCCAACAATGCCATGGAGTTCATCGCCTAAGCGGGGTCACCTTTGAGAGTGTAAGGGGTGTTCTTAATAATTACTATGGAACATCTGGTGTCACTTCCCAAGAATCCTGGGAGGTGGGGTGACCCTGCTGACAGCACATTCTGCCCACAGTTAGTTTCCCTTTTTCAGCTTGAAACATAGGTATACCTGTTGGTATTCCAATAGGACTGATAAGTGTGTGTATCACATACTATCAGAAAATTTGGATGGTTAAAGCTTTAATTTTTTACTTCCAGTACCTGAGAACTTATATACATACTACACAGACATCTTTCTTTTTTTTTTTTTTTTTTTTTTTTTTCTGACACACGGGCCTCTCACTGCCGTGGCCTCTCCCATTGTGGAGCACAGGCTCCGGACGCGCAGGCTCAGTGGCCATGGTTCACTGGCCTAGCTGCTCCGCGGCATGTGGGATCTTCCCGTACCGGGGCACAAACCCGTGTCCCCTGCATTGGCAGGCGGACTCTCAACCACTGCGCCACCAGGGAAGCCCACAGACATCTTTCTTAACACCCCAGAATTTGACACACTCTCTCCCTTCTCTACTCTCTTTCTTTCTTCCTCCCACTTTGTTCTAGAGTTATATGTGTACCCATCTTTCTTCCCCACTAGATATTATACTGTTTGAGGGCAAACCCCACATTTCTTTAAAAAAATTCTTTAAATCTATTAGAAGTACTAATGAGAATGGGATTTTGATAAACATGAAAAGCAGAAAGACACATCTAAGGAAATCATGATTTGGTAATAAGAAATCTTATTTACATTGAACTTAAGGGGTGGGAGGGGGGAAGGCATTTTGCAATGCTTTCTTTTCTGATGAACCTTTGAAAGCCAATTTTTGTAAATGAGTTTACATCTGAATTTTCGTTCTGTTGACAGTTGACTCAAGGGTCTTTTATCTATGCTTAACGTCACTAGCTGTATCCTGCCATCGATCTGAAGGAAAAACTCCCTATTGCAATCAATGGGCAGTTCTATGTAAAAATCAATGGCAGGATATGGCCTGTAAGAATGGTGGTTACTATAAGCTTTCGGCTGGGAGGCCTCCATCAATGGTACTGCAGGGTAACCCTTTTGATCCTGTTAAAAACAGCAATGAAAAAGCCTGCTATTCTTTAGAAGGGTGAGAAAATGGCAGGAAGGAAATGGCGCATGTTTGTACTGGATGACCTGCATGTCCCCACAGTTTAGCAGCAGCTTGGCACATTGTCTTTGCAAGATTCTCAAAGAAAAACCCATAGAAAAAGTCAAACGCTTGAAAAACGTCTGTATTCCTTGGATGGGAAACAAGTGCATATTACCACGCCTAATAGCACATGTCAGCCCATGTGAGAGGAACAAACAGCCCCTTCCTCATTCGTACAGCAGCCCCTGGCTCACATCTTACCCTCTGCTTCAAAGGCACGGCTGGCTCGTCAAAGATGAGAGAAAGAGGAGTCAAAGCTGCCAGGATGCTCACTCTCAGTATTAAAGACCTTGTGTTTTCCAGGCAGGAAAAAGTCTGAAAGCTAAATTCTAGACTCGTTTGAGAAAAACTCTGGACCACACCGAGTGAAAGATGGCAGATTTGCCATTGCCTTTCGATTATTTTGCTAAAAGTGCATACCTGAATGCATTTGGAATCTCTCTATACAGAACATGGTGATCAGTCCCTGCCTACAGGTAGACTTGCCAGCTTCACCAACAGAGGAGCAGCCTGCATCGTGCTCTTGTAGGACTTTGGAGATAAGATGTGAGGGTGGTTGGCCACAGCTGCCCACTGTCCTGTCACTCCCCTCATGCAAGGAGTCAACATACCCGTCATAACGTCAGCGTACCCGTCATAACGTCAGCGTACCCATCATATCGTCAGCATAACCGTCATACAGTCAGCATACCCATCATACAGTCAGCGTACCCGTCATACAGTCAGCGTACCCGTCATAGTGTCAGCGTACCCGTCATACAGTCAGCGTACCCGTCATACAGTCAGCGTACCCGTCATAACGTCAGCGTACCCGTCATACAGTCAGCGTACCCGTCATACAGTCAGTCAGCATACCCATCATACAGTCAGCGTACCCGTCATACAGTCAGCGTACCCGTCATACTGTCAGCGTACCCGTCATACAGTCAGCGTACCCGTCATACAGTCAGCGTACCCGTCATACAGTCAGTTAGCATACCCATCATACAGTCAGCATACCCGTCATACAGTCAGCGTACCCGTCATACAGTCAGCGTACTCGTCATACAGTCAGCGTACCCACCATACAGTCAGCGTACCCATCATACAGTCAGCGTACCCGTCACACAGTCAGCGTACCCATCATACAGTCAGTCAGCATACCCGTCATACGGTCAGCGTACCCGTCATACAGTCAGCATACCCATCATATCGTCAGCATACCCATCATACTGTCAGTGTACCCGTCATACAGTCAGTGTACCCATCATACAGTCAGCGTACCCGTCATACAGTCAGCATACCCGTCATACAGTCAGTCAGCATACCCGTCATACAGCCAGCGTACCCGTCATACAGCCAGCGTACACGTCATACAGTCAGCGTACCCGTCATACAGTCAGCGTACCCACCATATCGTCAGCCCTGCATATGCTGGGAAGAGCTGGCCCTGATGATACCAGGCTTATGAGCTCTGGGAGACGAGTTCCTCCCGTCCTTGCGCACTTGGATGTAATTCTTCAGGCTGGAAAGGTACCCTCTGCCCCTTATGTATTAAGAACAATGCTCCCAATTCCCTTTTTACACAATATGTAATTATATCCTGTTGGATATAAGGGAAAAGGGAGCTTCCTCCTCTCTCTAGGTAAGATGTCCCTTCTGCATGGAAGGCCTACAATCGAGACCAATAGTGTGCGTACCCCGTCAGCTGGGGAACCAGGTAATTAAGATAATTTAATTATCTTAATTAAAATGTAAACATGAACATTGCAAAAGGAATCGCCAATATCACTCTGAGTTATGTTTAAAAAGGAGACATTATTTTGAGGACGTAAAAGGGCAAAAAGATGTGGTTTAGGGCCTGTGACGGAAAATGCTAGAAAGACGTTGGGATTTAAAAACTTCCAAAATGAAAGCACCGTAAGGATATGAGGTGAAAAGTTCCAAAAGGTGAGCAGGATTGAAGGAGGGAATTTGGAGTAACCAGGCTCACAGGATGGGGAGGACAGGGGTTCCAGAATGCTGCCTGAAAGGAGAGATTTTTGTCAGCAGCTGGAAAGTCTCCAGGACATCGGGGAAATAAAGGCAAATGGCATCAGGAGGCAACTATCTCAGTTATTTTAAACCTGAAGTTCTCTTACTGAACACATGAAACCGTGTCAATTTCTCTCACCCATATACAGTTTGTCTCCCTCCCTCAATTCATATCTTTGAGTTGAATAATATTTCAATGGTCAGGGAGGGGTTGGGTGAAAACAGGGCAAATATCGGCCATTTATACTTCTTACGTGAGAACAGACACTAAGAACCCAAAACTTAAGACAGCAGCGAACAGAAAGTAAGAAGGACCAAATCTCCGCTACTTCATTTTATTTTTTCTCCTAATTCCACCTGACTCATCCATTCTGCAACAGTCTAAATACTTGCTGTGTCCCAGCCACCACAGTAGGCACTGAGGTTAAAGATAAACAAGGTCACCGTTTCCCCAAGGGGCCCATCACCTGACATACAAGCGAGAAAACCAGGCTAGGTTATCTCTTGTGAGATAAGGACCAGGAGGAAGCACCTGAGGAGGCAGCCTTTGGAAGAAAGGTTCCAGGGAAGAGTTCTCGGAGAAGCAGAATCAATTTTCCTTGAAGGGAAATTTTGCCTGTCAACAAGACTTAGCCTGATACAGAAGTGCCATATTAAACAGCCATTGAAGAGATAGAAGGAGCAGGACAATAGTGACCACGAGGACAAGACAGTGAAGGAAGAGGAGGGATCTGGGATAAATGCAGATGGAAACCTTTAACAAATAGCCTCAGGGATGTGAAAAAGCATGGCGTGTCTTGGGAATGGTAAGTAGTTTTGGGGTTTCTGGAACTTACTTTTTGGTGAGAAAGAAGACTTGAGTCAAATGATGAAAAAGCCTTGAATGAAAGTGGTCAGCCCTGAAATACTTGAAGCCTTGGAAGTAGGCAGGAGTCAAATGCTATAAGTCCTTGCTTGGATGGCCGTCGAAAAGCGACAGAGGGGGTCACGTGACCTGACTTCCACTGCTCACGTCATTACTCCTTTGGAGACGAAGGGGCGGTTTCGAGAGGTCTTCAAGGGAAATCTCTCGAAAGAGTCTAATTTAGCCAAACATTGTAATCGATTCAATGGGAGGCTGGGAAAGCAAGGATCTTGAAGGACTGCTTTCTGGCTGGGGTAACTGGATGCGGTGCTGTTAAGGCGGCCAGCACCCCAAGGAGGCAAGAGAGGGTGCTGGCCCAAAGCTCGGTGCAGGGACCCGGGACGAGAGTGTGCCCTGTGACAAATGGCATCTGCAGGATATAAGACGCCTAGGGATCTGTGTCTGGTGGCCTCTCTCCTCTGTCATTGACAGAGCTGAGCCAAGAGCTAAGGGTGAGAGGGCGGATGGGGCTGTAGACGCTCTGAGTGTAGGGGCCCTGGCCCCCCAGGTTTTGCGAAGAGCACACAGGACGGAGAGGGGAAGAGAGGGATGTTTGGACCAACTCAGCTTGACCGGGTAGGGGGCTGGGGAGGAGCCACACTGACTTTTTCAGGAAGGCAGTCCCTCACCGTGGCCCTAAGGCACCTGTTCATACCCCACTGGATTGCAATGGATGTTTTTCTCATCTTTGCTCAACTGGATGGTATGCTGGCTGAAGGTGGGCCCAGTAATCTTTCATCTCTCTATCCTCCTGCCCCATCACTAGATCCTTAAAGTTTTGCCGAATGATTGACTAGTTTGATACAGAGGAATCTAGAGAGACAACAGCAAGATTAGGAGGTGGTTTCGCACTGAAGAAGTTCTAAGTGATCATTAAAAAGGCTGGGTTTGGTGATGACTGAGCTTCTGAAGAGTTGTGGAGGTTACATTCAAGTACCTGTGAGGCTTACATCTGTTGTCGCCTCCTCAGCGTTTCCCGAGGGCTGGATTGGCGTGGGATGGACGGGCAGCGTCTTGACGCAAGAAGGTTTCACTCACTGAACACATCACGTGATGTTATACACTCACCATATCAAAGCATAGGGCTATGCTGCATGTTTTAGCCTCTGTGGGGAGCATTACGGTGTAGGGTGCTGTCCTTGTTCTCAATTAACTGACAGTCTCTCTGGGAAACAAAACGCGGCCTGTGCTGTGAATGAAAGGGAAGTTTGCGTTCTGGTCGCCGAGAGTCAGCGTGGCAGATGTCAGATTCTCCTCCTGATTCTTTTGGGTACTGACCGGATTGACCTCCTTCAGGTGTGGCCATACCCCCAGGTCTGTGTGCCAGGGAGTTGAACAGCAAAGCCCATAATTCTAGCGTTTTTGTTTTCTTCACAGGACGAATAAGGAAAATGATAACGTCTGACAATGAGCTTTATTTCACTAATACTCTTCGTGGTGGGGCTAAGAAGTCATGTGACATGAGAATAAGAATTAAAGATCGGATACGAGTGTGGAGTCGGGGTGGACAGTGTGCAAGATTCTGGGCAGGGTCTTGGGGGCCCAGCAGACAGGGCTGTGTTCTCCCACCTGTGGTCTGAGGTCTCTGGGCCCCGGTTCCTCCCACTGGAAGGAAAGCACATCAACTAACGCCTTCCTCACGGGCTTATAGTGCAGCCCAAGGAGGCCGTCTTACGTCTGGCATGCAGTGAGACGTGTCCTCTGAAGGCAGCTCCACATACGTGAGCCTGGACGGAGCCTAGTGGACTTTTGGAGAAGCAGCCATGTGTGCAAATCCACACTCCACCCCGGGGAACGTTTCCATCTATTGTCCTGAGAAAATGCATTCTTTGCAAAGTGCTGCTTAGACTATAGACTATAGTTGAGTGTTTGTATAATTTATAAACTAACCCCCTTCCTTACTTTTAATTTATTATTAATAAAATATAATGATGACAGTGAAGATCTAATGATGTAAAGTACTGAACCCAAATTAGGGGCAGGCCCTCGTTCAGCAGCATTTTCTTTTGTGTATTTAAAGTGAAATATAACTGGCAGCTAGAAACGGCACAGGGGATGGCAGCTGTCACTCTTGCGGTTGCTGTTTATTATTTGGTGATTTCCTGGAATGGCTGTATCATATGATTGGTGTGAAGAAATGAAGCCTTCATCCTGACGTGGCATAAAGGATGTTCTTTCTTTGTTTTTCTATTGGCTGTGCCGCACGGCTCGCAGGATCTCAGTTCCCCAACCAGGGATTGAACCCTGGGCCCTGGCAGTGAAAGCGCTGAGTCCCAGCAACTGGACCACCAGGGAATTCCCTAGTGTGTTCTTTCTTTTCTCACTTAAGGGCCTACTGAATTTTTGTTCTCATCACGTTTGATCAGAGTTGTATGGGAATAACCTTAGTGTCAGGAAGCCTGCCTTTGAAACTCTGTTGGTATCAGACATAAAGAATAATGCAGATGGGTTTGTGGGTTAATTTTAGAGTAATGAAGAGCATTCTTATCTGGTTAAGATGATTGTGTTCATGCTGGCATTTTAAGATGCATTTGCGGATTCGATTTTACGCCTAATATGTTGTTTCTTATTTTCATTTACTACCGAAATTAATGGTGCTATGCTTACAGAGGCCCGGAACTCCTCTTCAGACACTGTTTTTGTCAGGCTTGTGTTGGAAGGTTTTTAGAGCAAATTATAACCTAAAGCTGTCCTTGTGATGTTGCCATCTTGACCCCTCTGGGGAGGTAGGTAGGGCATACATAAGTACATAAATACATGCTGTCAAACATCCAAATAAAAATGTGAAATATTGAATTTACAAGAATGAGTATTTTATCTATACAGTGCCAAAACACCCAGATTTTTGGCTGTCTTTGAACCTGGGTGGGCGTGGAGAGTCAAAGAGACAGAGCCTGAGCTGACTTGGTCTCTGTCTCTTTTATCTGGATTTGGAAAATAATCCAGAGCTGTGTTCTGCAAGCAGGCATCAGCCCTGAGTATGGAGGTAACTGCACCCTGCTAGTTCTTCCGCTTTGTCATTTTTCCCTGCTCCAGGGCTCCCAGGAATTCCTCTCTCTGGGAGGCATGCCTCCAAAAATCATGAGGGCTTCCTGGAAGCACAGACATTCTTACTTGTCTCTTGTGGCTAGTTTGGTGGTAGGCTAAGCCACTGGTGACTTTTTTCTCACAGTGGATATAGGCAAATGTCACTTGCATTTCACACTAAAATATTTAAACACACACAGACAGATTCAGGATCTCTGATTTCTCTAAGAAAGGGAACAGTTTGGGTGACAGTTATGAAATCAAAAGATGTTTTAAAATGTTCAGGATGGTTATAGTAATAATAGCTACCGTCTAGTGAAGGCTTTCTGGGGCTTGCTTTTTTATGTGCATTATTTTTTCATAGGGTTTTTCCCGTGAGATAATGACTGGTAAGTTGCCCCAGTTTACGATGATAAAACTGAGGCTCAGAGAGGTTAAATAATTTGTCCAAGATCACACAGCTAAAGGATGGTAGAGCCAAGGGTCTGTCAGATTGCAAGCCTGCTTTTATTATTGTGTTCTGATAGAACCTCAGCATGTTTGTATATATGACCTCTAGTCAGACTAGAGGTTAACTTATATGTGGTAGTTTACGGAGTGTTCCTGTTGTAACCCATGATCCATTTTGCTTTAAAAAAAAAAAAAAAAAGGAATGTTCCTTTCCTTCCATAAGGGATCCAATATGTTCCCTGAAGGAGTACATCCCACCTGCCTGAGAGTCACCAGCCTGTCAGCCCAGGGAAGATTTTGTCAACCTTTGTTTTCTTCAGATAATGTTACCAAAACTCATTTCTCTGTCATATAAAAAGCTATTTTATAGCTTTTTGCAATTACACATAATTCCCCATCCCACGTAAAATTCTGATAAACCTCTCCTGAACTCAGAGACCTCATCCCCTGCCTACAACTCACAGCTCATACTACTTGAGACTCGTTGGTTTAAAACTGATGTGTGAAGTATATCATTGAAACTGTGAGATAAAAGGTAATATAAAAGTCTCTTCTCCCTCCCATGAGTATTGCACAGAGAAGATGTTGATTCTGAACTCTAAAAGCCAGCCAGCTCAATTTCACAGTGACAAAGGGAGTGGAGATCAGTGAGTTGGCATCTAGCATCCCTGCTAGGAGAGCAAAACACGTATTCTTTTTATGGCGAGTCCAAGGCGACATGGAGGCATCTATACCATGTCACTCGAGGGACAACTGAAAGGTTGCTTGGGACAGAGTCTCCACACAACTCTAGGGGGCACCACTCAATTTACGTTGTGCAGTGTGCAACATACACAACTGTACACAACAGTCCTGCTTGCACCGATAATAACTTCAGCTCAGTTCTCTGAGAGGATCTGAGCTTCTGTTCTTCATGTTGAAGATATCGTGAGATAATAGAAAATATATATTTTGGTTTCTGCCCCTGATTCCTGGGACAGAGCTTTAAAAACCCTTGTAATTTCCTAAGTGATAAGAGCACCAGGAGCATCTTTTGTTCTAACATTTGGTCTTTGGCCTCAGTTCCTGACACTGAGCTCCTAAATCCCTTTGGATTTCCTGGGTGATTGGAGAGTCCTCTGCTCCAAGGAGGCGATTCTGGGTGGACTCCTGAAAGGCGGCTGGTCACCAGAAAGACCAAACCATGATTAGAGGCTTGGAATTTTCTCCCCACCCCCATTCCCCAGAGTGGAGAGAAGCTGGAGAGGGAGAGCATATTGATTTCCCGTGTGATGAGGGCTCCATCAAATCCCAGTGGTATGGGGGTCCAGGAGTTTCCAGGTTGATCAACACATCCACATACCAGGAGGGTGACACAGCCCAACTCCACAGGGACAGGAGTGCCTGTGCTCGGGACCCTCCCAGGCCTGCCCTGTGTATCTCCTCTTCTGGCTGTTCTTCTTCTTCTTTACTCTATCCTTCAATAAACTGTAAATGTTAATTAAGTTGTGGTTCCTTGAGTTCTGTGAGCTACCCTGGCAAAGTAATAGAACCTGAGGAGGGGGTTGTGGGAATCTCTGACTTGTAGCCAAGTCAGACAGAAGTTGCAGGTGACCTGGGGACCTGTTCCTTGCAACTGACATCCCAGGTGGGACCGAGCCCTTAACCTGTGGGATTTGCTGCTACCTCCAGGTAGATAGTGTCACAAGTGAGTGAAATTCTAGGACACGCAGCTAGTGTCTCAGAGTTGCCTGATGTGGTGTCCGGAGGGTTTTGAGTGTGGAGGTGTGAGAATCAAGGAAAGACACAGGGGCGAAGACAGGGGTCTCTCAGTACAGTATGAATGTGCTCTTTTGGAGGAAAAACCTAGTTGTCTACTCTTAACTGTTATCCTAGAGAAAGTTCCCGAGTAACAGAAGTTGGGAACAGGTCAATTTTGCTTTTGAAGGAGGTCAACTCAAGCTAAGAAGTGCAGACTGAAATCTGGCTCTGTGTTGAAAGATCTTGAGGGGACGGGGGTGGCCCAGATCAAGGAGCTGGGAGACCTTAAAGGAGGGAAAAGGGCACGTTTTCCATCGCTGGTATCTCCTTTTAGAATGTGGCCTGGGTCCCTCCAATCAGCCACGTCCAGCTTGCTCCTCTGTACTCTTTCCAAAGCGCTGGACCTCATTAGGGTTCTTTTGATGGAATGTTGATATGGCTAGAAGTTTCATAAGCTGAAAACATAAAAACTCTTGGGCTTCAGAAGTCTATGAAGTGGAAATTATTAAAATCCTTCTGGGGTACCTACCGTGTGACAGGCCTGGGAGATACAACTAAAACTGGCAGAGACCTGATGTCAGTGAGAGGCGGCCGGCACACACTAAGATGTTTATATATTTCATGTGTTGGATCTCCATAAATGTAAGAGGTAGTGCACGTGATCTGGATGTCAGAACACTTCATATTAAAATAAAGGGACAAAAGATCAACCTTTTCAAAGTATAAATGAAATTATTATCAAAAGCAATTAAAAGTGATTGAAAGAGTCTTGCCAAAGACAGACAGATATAAAGGACACAGTAGCTGGTATGTAAGCCAAAGAAACAGCAGGAGTCCAGTGTGCTGACTGGTGAGAACAGAAAGCACCCACCCCCATGCAACCTGCGGTCCACATGAACTTGAGCTGAATGTTCCATGATATTCATTAGCATAACTTTACTCTTCCAAGAAGCTCTTTCCCAGGAAAATAACTTAATTGTTCACTATAGGAACAATTTATGGGAGCCACCAGCTCTGCTATAGAAAGCATAGTTTTCATAGCAAGTTTGGATTCTTTGCCTAAAATTTCTTCCCTTGTCTTTCCCAACAATCCTAAAGGATTGTATTACAATTATTACAATTTAGTCAATCCTAATCAAGCATCCCCCTCCTCTGCCCCCTCATAGGAAGACCTACCTTAAACCTGAAGTGATCTGGAATATACCACTCTTTACAAAGAGAGATTTTTTTTCTTGAACTCTCCTTATCTGCCCCAAAAGCAGAGCCTCCCGAAATAATTCAACCATCATAAATCCCCTCCCTAGGAGTTTTGCAATCAGAGAGTCACTCCTGTCACTGAACACGAGAAATCAGAAATTGGCACTGGCTAGGACTTCCCTGGTGGTCCAGTGATTAAGACGTCGCTTTCCAATACAGGGGGTGCAGGTTCAATCCCTGGTCAGGGAGCTAAGATCCCACATGGCTCACGGCCAAAGAACCAAAACATAAAAGAGAAACAATTTTGTAACAAATTCGATAAAGACTTAAAAAAAAAAATAGTCCACATCAAAAAAATCTTTCAAAAAAAAAAAAAAAGAAAGAAATTGGCACTGGTATAAGAAATCACCTAAACAGATAGGTACCCTTTTTCCCGCTCATCTTCCTTTATTAAGATGGTATATAAAGCCCCCAATTCTAACCATCTTTTGAGTCACAATTTTCTGTGAACTCCCACAAATTTAGGTAAATAAAAAGCTGCCTTTTCTCTTGCTAATATATCATTTGTCAGTTTAATTTGCAGACCTTCAATACTGAAACTAAGAGTGTAGAAGAAAAGTGTTTCCTCTCCAACAAACCAAATTAAAAAACGTCAACAATATTCAATCTTGTCCTTCCCATTTCAAGAAGCTATCAAAGCTCTGTGGAGCTCCCACACACAGCAATAAACTCCGCTTCGCCTTGTCAGCATGGAGTTGGTTATATTTGGAGAGTCAGCCCTTGACTCTGCAATTCAAAAAGCGGTGAGAAACTTCTTAGATAACAGAAAGGCTTCCACCTAGCCGTAATATTACAGTTCCACTGGAAGTCACAGGAAAAGTATTCCTTTTTGTCAGGAGGCAAGTCTTAAAAATATTTGAAACAGATTTGTCCCAGAAATGAAAATCTGTGTATGGGCAGAAAGGGATAGAATTTTTCATTAGATCCCACATAGAGATGGAGTGCTGTGCTTTGATTTGCAAGACTCTAAATGTCCTATAAGATGTTAATTCTGCCATTAAACAATTAGTTTGAAGACTTAGTGTAGCTCATCCCTCACAAACTTGGATCCCAACATTGAATTCATAAAACACTCATGGCTATAGCAGAGCTCATTAAATAATTTGCCATAGCTCACCTGGTCACTTCATTGGCTCCTGAGATGCTAACACAGCGGCAGATAACAGAGCCCGTGTATAGTGAGGGGGCCACGCCCCAGCCTCTTCCAAGGGGCTCGGGGGCTTTTAGGAAAAGGTAAAGAGCAAGCCTTAGGAATAGATGTGCATCTTGGTTTCCTGGAAACTAGTCACAAGACAGTATAATCTTCTTCAATTCTGTGACAATAACTGGTGGAACATTTTTCTGCTTTTTAGATTGAGTTAAAATGATAGACCAGATTCGGTTCTTCCCTGTAATAGTAAGACTGTTATTTCAAAGTGCAGCCCAAACCGTTAGACTAGTTCCAGAGCCATTGATTGCTGTTTCCATTAAAGGAATAGTACAATTCAAATAATTATTATTTTTCCATTAAAATGAACATTGGTCACACAGAAGAAGACAGAGACTGATTTTTCAACTCTGAAGCCTATTACAAGGGGTTGGTACAAAACATGTAAAGAACTTGTTTGTTGACTGTCTTAAACTGAGCCGAAACATATAGAGTAGGTAACAAAATTGGTCAGAAGACCTTAATTAATAAGGAAAATATAAGGAATGACTGTTAGGCTTTGGAATGGTATGATTACAGTATCATTTGAAAGAGGCAAGCCAACTCCACTAGGTATGCTGAAATCATTTTACCAAAATGATTTAAAAATCTTCCATGTATTTCAAATGGCATAAGTTCTATTAACTCTATTCACAGATATAATAAAGGCAATACAAACAATGTTAAGAGCTGTTATGTGGCAAGAAATGATATAATACAGATAAGGAAAATGAAATTATGGTCTTGTGAGATTCTATCTCAGGTACCTCAGAGAATTGGCGCTCGAACTGGTTATCAGACCTAAGAAAGGATGAAATTGCTCTTAAGGGGTTGTACTGCATGGAAACCAAAATGACATCAAGCTGCAATAATTCAATTCTAGGGAAGGCTGAGGAGGATGGGTTTGTTTCCAATACAGCACAAGAGCGTTCTGGCTGTTTTTTTTTTTTTTTTTTTGCAGTACGCGGGCCTCTCACTGCCGTGGCCTCTCCCGTTGCGGAGCACAGGCTCCGGACGCGCAGGCGCAGCGGCCACGGCTCACGGGCCCAGCCGCTCCGCGGCACGTGGGATCTTCCCGGACCGGGGCACGAACCCGCGTCCCCTGCATCGGCAGGCGGACTCTCAACCACTGCGCCACCAGGGAAGCCCTGGCTGGTGTCTTAATTGCTGTTTTCAAATAATGAAGAGAACTAAAACTTTTCTAACAGCCTCTTCCTATCTGACCAAAAAGCAAAGTCGCGGGTGAGTATTTGACAATTGACACAAGGATGCTTTGTCTGGGAAAACATCAGAAGGTAGGCTATTAAGAGCTGGAATAATAACCAAGGGGCTTCAAAGAAAGAAAGAGAAGGCATGAGAGATAGATAGGCAGAACTGAACTGAGAAGAGATAGCGCCAAGGTGTGGCAGGCACGGTGGTCCTTTTCTTCTCCCGGGACATTGGAGATTCGAACGAGGGGAACAAATCCATCCAGCTCACAGCGCCACTCAGTCAGCAATGTGACTTCCAGGGAGAACGTGCAATGGCGTGAAATCCTTTGCAGAGAAGTCTCGTGGGCAGTCCTTCGACTCCTGCTGAAATTCCCAGGATCCACAGGAAGGTCGGCCGCTGAGCAGGGAAACCCCAGCTCCCGTTGGCAAGGGTACCTTTAAGGCTCCCACACAACTATTCCAGTAGACTGAAGGGAAGAAAGAGTCTTGACTGTGTGTTTCCCAAAGCCTTAGGCATTGTCTCCCCCATTAAGGACTTCTGAACGGATTCAATTTTAGATGGAATTTGAGTAAACTGTTTAAATGTCAAGCAGATAGAGCTCCACGGTGTCCTTGGAAACACAGTATCTTCTGCACTGAGGCTCTCCCCTCTGTCTGGGATTAAAGGGGAGCCTGTTCTGATCAACAGCTTTTTCTCGGGCTCAGGCTATGCATTTGGTTCTGTGACACAGACCACGATGAAGGCATGATGCCTATTTTCAAGAAGTTTGACACCAGGTAGAATTAGCATAACTTTACTGTTCCAAGGAGTGTCTTGTGGGGCAAATGGTGGGAATGTTCATTTCAGAAACTTAGCAGCAAGATCCGTGACCCCTTTCCATATGCTGATGGAAAGTATCAACAGATAGTCGGTGCCCCCAAATTCTTTGAATCCTTGGTTTGAAAACCCTCACCTCCTTCTTTTCGTTAATCCCGGACTGTTGTACTGTGATCCTAACTCGATCCGAATCGTGGCTCCGCTTTGAAAAACTCACCTTTAAACCAAACTTCAAATCCTCAGTAAGACCCAACCTTGCCCTTTTCCTCCCAAGATGCTTCCAGAACTGTTTGGAGGTGGTGCTCTCCTTCATGGCAGTACGTGGTAAACTCAGCTTTGTCTCATCAAGAGGATGTGTTGGCAACAGGGATATACCCACATATAAATGGTAGGTAGGTGGTAGAACCAGAATTCCACACCGGTGTTATCTGATTCGAACACCCACTCTCTAACAGCTACATATAGTGCTTCTCCTGAGTGGGGTTGGTACTCAGATTTCTCTGGGAGAGAATTTGAACGAAAAGAAAACTTGGTGACCGAAAAGCAAACACAAAACCCCTAGAGGCAAACCAACACCTGAAAGTTATTCCACCCAGGCGATTTTCTGTTGCATTAGACACAAGTCTGTGTGATTATATAACAGAAAATTGACTCTGCAAAACAACTGTAATTGTACCATCTGACAAGTAAACTATATGAGAGAATAGCAAATGCCTTTTAAATGAATACCTTGTAAAGGAATGGAGGGAAGAACTACATCCATATAGGCCCCATTTTTATTATTATTTTTGCTGACAAATACCCTTTGTCAATATTTGCTGACCGGCTATTCATTTTAAAAGGCGTCGCTGTTCTCTTTGTTTGTATCCTGTTTGCTGTCTGGTACAATTGCAGAGTAAATTATGTTGGGTACCACAATATGCATTATGCTGTTCATTCCAGTAGATGCTGTAGTTGTTAAGACATTTCTATTGTAACCCCAAGTTTCACTCCATTGAAACTTTCCAAAACATTATCCTTTGGGGTTAAGTTTTTCCTTGCTTCTTTTGAGGCCAACTTTTTTTTTTTTTTTTTTTTTTTTTCTTTTTGGAACATAGAAAAAGATTGCCTGCAGCTGCTTTTGAGTTATTGGTGAATTAAATCAAAACGGCTATTTCCACTGTAAAATACTTTGTTTTATAATCTCTGCAAAACACAACAGTTATCCCAACAGAAATCCTCAGAACACTTTAAGAGTTACGTAAAAGGCAAATGTATTACTATTTGCTGATTAGACTGATTTCCAGGTAAAAAACCAAAACAGCCCTACCTTATGAAGATAAGAAAGCAAATGACTAATTCAGTAACTTCAAACACTTAGCTTATGTGAAAAAGGCACCATTCTTCACTTACTGACAAATATTAACTAAGTGCCTACTTTGTGCTAAATGCATTTAGTCTCTCCAGTAACCCCTGTGGATAAAATACTGTTCTGCCGATGACAATACAGAAGCATAAAGTGATACAAATTAGAAAAACAAGATAAAATGAACACTCTTAATAAATTAATGGAAACTGATTAATGTATTCATTCAACGAACATTTATTGAGCACCTACTCTGTGCCATTGGGACTACAAAGGTGAGGAAGACAGACATGGTTCCTGACCTCATAGACCTTGTCGTGTGTAATGTCTTTAATTCTTGGGGCTGTTAAGAGGATTCTATAAAGCAAAGAATATTAAACAAACAAAAAAAGCATTTCATCTGTAGGGGGCCAAGTATCCCTAAGCTGAAAAATGTATAATGTATCTCGAATGGGACACCTTCTAGTATGTAGAGATAGATAATCTAGTTTTGTCATTTTCAAACTCTACTTCTAGATGTCCATACAGGCCCTTCTCAAAGCCCCACATGAATGGGAGAGGTGCAGACACATGAAAGGAAAGCAGGGACAAGATAGAAGAAGGCTCTGTACTCCATTTTAATAAGAACAATCCTATGATCTTTTTACGTATTAGTTTCTAATATTATTGGAAGAAAGGACGCTACTTCAAAAAAAGAAACAAAGAAAGAGGATGCTGTTTCAAAATCATTTTTCTGGTCTAAATACCTCCCAAGAAAACCCTTATATCTACTATATCATTTCCTTCTGTTTTAGGCTGAATACAAAAATGGGAATAATTAGATTAGTAGATGGTCAAGCCAAGAATTTCAGATGTGATCATAATTAATGCAAATTGTCCTCCTACAGATCTTACTCAAGCATTTATTTCAGTATTGAAGAAGCCAAGAGGACCGTACAGTTCAAGAGCCGAAGGTTTATTCACGTCATGCACAAAGAATTTCAAATTAGAGATGGATCTGTAAGATAAAACTTCATTTAGGGAAGGCCTGGGAAGAAAGAAACTCCCTACTACAAAGGATGGCCTCCCACACATTCGAATCATTGCACCCAGGATAATCATCTGTCTTATTCAAAAGCATCAAAGGAAATGAACCAGATCACCTTTCTTCATTTTCCAGAGAAAATCATCCACCATGTGAATCGAAGCCATTTTGGATCAGAAGCCCCTCAGCTGTCCGATAAAGAGATGTTATCAAACCCATGTATAGAATTAGAATATCCAAGACCAAGGGGCAATTTATCAAGATTAGGAAAGTTCTTTAATCATCTAAATCCAGATGCTTAGAAGAATCCACACTGTTCAAGAGCTGCAGGCCCTTCTGGCAACAGGGAAATTAGTACTTCCTGCAGCACTTTTTGTAGCTCTGGAAATAACGCTAACCCTTTATCCACTTCATCCATGCTCATTATTATCTAGTCCAAGCTTATACCTCTCGCCACACGACAGGCCAATCAACTGAGAGACGAGGCATTAGGGCAAGGAATTGCAACTTTATTCGGAAAGCTGGCAGACAGAGAAGATGGTGAACTAGTGTCCCAAAGAACCATCTTGCCTGAGGTAGAATGCAGGCTTCTTTTAGACCGAAAGGGGAGAGGCTGTGGCTGGTTGTCGGGAACTTCTTGATGCTAGAATCCTTCATTCCTGCAGCTGTCCACGTAGGTCTGGTCACAGGTTCCTGTAAATCTCTAACAAGACAAAGGATATTCTCTACTCTTGCAACTTTTAATCTCCATATGAATGGAAAAGTATTATACCTCTAAAGGTCAGAGCCTTGAGTATGGGCTCTCCTGCATATTTCAGGCTCTAGGCAACATTCTTTTACAAAAGGAGCAGAGCCAACAAGACTTAAGCACAAGCAACAGAGCCCAGGGTTAGAGCTAAAGGAAGAAATCCAATATGGAGTCAGGTTTGTTCTTCTCTGTTACGTTGTGACTAGTGGAGACCTACTGTGCTAGTGCTGGGTAACCGTGCTCTATGTCAGATCTGGACCAACCAAGAAGATCAGTAAGAGATAAGAACCCCTGAGAGGACTAGGTCTTCCTCACTGATTGTGTTCAAGATGCTGAATACTTAGTAGAAAATAAATATTTACTGATGAATCAATGAATGCCCAGGAATGGTACAGACCCAGCAAGCACCAAATACAAAATGAAAAGCTGTGGTGGGGAAGTGAGATAGAATAGACAGGGGAACAGAGGCTCATCCAGTGCACTGAAAGCAAGAAACTCGAAACTGAGACAAAACTCATCTCCCATGGGCAGTCTCTCATACACTATACTGTGTGGGGAAAAGCCTTAACAGGCTTCCCTGGTCGTAGCCAATCCAGGCCAGAGGAATCAGAGGCTGTCTTAGTGCAGCAATTCCCTGCATTACCAAATTGATCCCAAACATGAAATAAATCCCCTGTTTGGGGCCACTTGAGTGACCTAAACTCTCACCCTAATCTAGTGATGATTTATAAAGTTGTTTTTATCTAGGATGTAATCTAGGTCATGTATGGTTTAAGAGACTG
The DNA here is from genome assembly GCF_026419965.1 of Kogia breviceps. Taxonomy (NCBI): domain Eukaryota; kingdom Metazoa; phylum Chordata; class Mammalia; order Artiodactyla; family Physeteridae; genus Kogia; species Kogia breviceps. Next base: position 171,319,009 of record NC_081312.1, read on the forward strand.
TACTCGGATTTAGTAAAGCAAATATAAAACAGCTTGAGCAACACTTAGAAGAAATCTGGCCTTGGAGTCAACCACATGCATAAGCTCTCATCTGGGTGACGGGAATAAGGGTGGGCTAGGAGAACCCCTTTATAAAACAATGTCTCCCCCACCTCCTTTCACATATTCTGCAAGTTCATCACTAAGCAGCATGATGAAGAGGCCTGAGCATTGGATTTGACATCCGACCTATAGATTTGCCACTTATGAGAGGTGTAATCTCGGACAAATTCCTTACCTCTCTAAACCTTCATTTGGAACATTTGAGAATAATTCCTATTCAGTAGGGTTATCATGAAGTTTAAGCAAAGGAGTGTGTGAAGAAGCCCCTGACCCATGGTAGCTACTCCACACGTATTGTTATCGTTGTTATTAATTCATTGCCTTGAGCTGTGATGACAATTTTGTACACAAAGCTTACAATAAACCAGTGCAGCCACAATGGATAAAAGCATGGAGGTTCCTCAAAAAGTTAAAAATAGAGCTACCATATGATCCGGCAATCCCACTTCTGGATATTTATCAGAAGAAAATGAAAACACGAATTTGAAAAGATATATTCACCGTGTTTGTTGCAGCATTGTTTGTAACCGCCTGGACAAGGAAACAAGCTAAGTGTCCATCAACGGATGAATGGATAAAGAAAATGTGGTGCATAAATACAAGAGATATTATTCAGCCATGAAAAAAGAATGAAATCTTTCCGCTTGCAATGACATGGATGGACCATGAGGGCATTATGCTGAGTGAGAGAAGTCAGACCAAGAAAGTCAAATACTATGTGATCTCACTTACCTGTGGAATTTAAAACCAAAACAAAAACCAGCCTCACAGATGCAGAGAGCAGACTGGTGGTTGCCAGAGGAAGTGGGGGATGAGGAGGGGGAGAAATGGTTGAAGAGGATCGAAAGGTACAAACTTCCTAAGTTATGGGGATGTAACATACAGCATGGTGACCACAGTTAACAATACTGTGTTGTATATTTGAAAGTTGCTAAAAGAGTAGATCTTAAAAGTTCCAAAAAAATCGTAACTACGTATGGTGATGGATTTTAACTAGACTTTTTGTGGGGATCATTTTGCAGTGTGTATAAATATCGAATGATTATGTTATACACATGAAACAAATATAATGTTATATGTCAATTTTACCTCCATTTAATAAATAAGTAAGAAACAAAGAAACAAACAAAATAAGAAGGTTGGAGAGAGGTCAGGGCTTGGACATTTGTTAGCAGCTTGGCCAGGATTAGTTGTTAGTAACCAGGAAGAGGATGCATCATGGAACCAGGAGTAGAGACAAGGAGCCAAAAAAAAAAAGGCATTGCTGTTTGCGGTTTATGGGTTTCCTCTGTCATTTTCTTCTACTTTGCAGGAGCGAGCCCCTTCTTCTCCAGGCAAATTTGCTTCCTTCTAGGCGGCAAGGAATTGCACAGATTACATGAGAAGCAATTGCCTACGGCTCTCAAGCTGCCTTTCCTTCTGCTTGGTGTTTTCCCGTGAAAATGTGGCCACCAGGGTTCGTGCACATCTCAGGGGCTGCAGTTCTAGCTCATGGGAACCTTTTACACATGAGTGGACCCCCAAGACCTGAGTGAACTTCCACTTTAGTGTTTATAAAACCTAATAGAAATTCTTACAAGTCTCCTAGTTTCTTCTAGGGGAATTAGAGAACACAAAAGCTTTTAAAGTCTTTGTTAATAAAATGGAATAAATAAAAATAGAGTTGTCATATGTTTCCATTGTACTAATCACAGGAAAAGCCTGTTTAGCTCCTTATTCCTCTAATATCAATATCTTATCAAGACTTCCTCTTCTGTAAGATTGGGATGTGGACTCTGTAAACTACCTCAGGAAACATGCCAGCTCTTTAAGGCTGTAAACATGTTCTGAGAGCATGTTTCCTAACTGTGTTAGTCTGTAGAAATCCTAGTTGTTAGGACTCCTTAAAAAGCTGGTCAGAAAGCTTCCAGTTTTCATATGATGGTAGATGCCAACTCAAATGCCATCCCAGATGCCAACTCAGCACTCTTCTATGAATAAGTAAATACAGAATGAGTCAAGTGCTACAAAGAGTGATTTTGCTTACATGCTCTACATCAGAAAAAAATTTTGTAGTGAAATAAATATTAATTTTCATGCATGGACTCTGTCCAAAGAATTTTGATTCTGTTTGGAGAAATGTTTGAAGTATGATCTGATCATTATAATTAAGGGGTCGCTGAAATCTTATCTCAGTGTCCTAAATGCAATTTATAGCCTTATCTTATGTAAATATAATGTAAAATAGGGTAATTTTTTTTAGCATCTTTATTGGAGTATAATTGCTTTACAATAGTGTGTTAGTTTCTGCTTTATAACGAAGTGAGTCAGCTATACATATACATATATCCCCATATCCCCTCCCTCTTGCGTCTCCCTCCCACCCTCCCTTTCCCACCCCTCTAGGTGGTCACAAAGCACCGAGCTGATCTCCCTGTGCTATGTGGCTGCTTCCGACTAGCTAGCTATTTTACATTTGGTAGTGTATATATGTCAATGCCACTCTCTCACTTCGTCCCAGCTTACCCTTCCCCCTCCCCGTGTCCTCAAGTCCATTCTCGATGTCTGCATCTTTATTCCTGTCCTGCCCCTAGGTTCTTCAAAACCATTTTTTTTTTTTTAGATTCCATATATATGTGTTAGCATATGGTATTTGTTTTTCGCTTTCTGAGTTACTTCACTCTATATGACAGACTCGAGGTCCATCCACCTCACTACAAATAACTCAATTTTGTTTCCTTTTATGGCTGAGTAATATTCCATTGTATATATTGCTACGCCTTCTTTATCCATTCATCTGTCCATGGACACTTAGGTTGCTTCCATGTCCTGGCTATTGTAAATAGAGCTGCAATGAACATTGTGGTACATGACTCTTTGAATTATGGTTTTCTCAGGGTATATGCCCAGTAGTGGGATTGCTGGGTCATATGGTAGTTCTATTTTTAGTTTTTTAAGGAACTTCCATACTGTTCTCCATAGTGGCTGTATCCATCTACATTCTCACCAACAGTGCAAGAGGGTTCCCTTTCCTCCACACCCTCTCCAGCATTTATTTAAAGTAGGGTAATCTTAAAGTGAAAATGTTTTGAATAGCTATTAGAGAATGGAAGTGGAGGGACTGTAGCTAAGTAATATCCAGAAAAGCCTTATCTTTTCTGAGTTTTTGAATTTATAAAAGTAAATGACACTTACAAAATTCCATAAGAATGATATACAAAAAAAATAGACAGCTTACCCTTTAATTGAACTTTGGAAATGTTGGAAATGAAGATTATTTTAATAAGGCAAATCTCTGAAAAATTTTCAGTTGCTAGTTTGATATTTGCATGTGCACTTTTATTATGCATTGTGTGCCATGCAAGAATATGAATAAATTTATGGATATCTTCATTTTAATGGCTTTTATATCTGTTTATATTTTCATCTGAAAATTACTAAGAATGATTATGATTAATTGAGACTGGAAGTAAAAATGACCACGTGGTTATCTATATTCTGTTTCATCATCGTATTGTATAAATATTATTTCATTATAGGCATACCAAGAGTAATGAAGTATCATTTCATCATGTGGCTTTTTAAAATTTATATTTGTTTAATTTCAGATATGATCTTTTCTACAAGGCTATTCTTTGAGCAGGTGTTCATTTAAGTGGGCTTCATTGTTTTTTGGGAGGTTTTTTTTGCATAAAATTAAACTGCCAAAGCAATAGACTCTAAAAACATTTGGCCTCAACATCCTATTTTAATTATACCTTTTAAATAGGTTTAAATGCAGTTAAGCAAAACAAATGTTTCAAGAATAAACATTAAGCCAAACTCCGAAAGTCCCCACACCAGTTGCTACTGGAAATTAAAATCCTCCCAAAGCACAAAGAAGATATATGTATGTGAACAAAGAAACAACATTTCCCACTATTTATGGAGGGAAAAATGATTTCTCTTAAAAGTAATGCTTATTGTCTCCTTATATGGAGAGCTTACTGATTTGTTATTTTCCTAAACTTATTTTAAAAGGACTTTGAAAAGAATTCTTTGTTTTAATCTTTGAATAAAAATTACATATCCACAGAGTCTAACTATAGTGTATCTTGAACCATGATACAATGATGTCTTTATGACATTTACAATAAAATAAGAAGTTCAGAATGTTTGATTAATCCTTGGGGGCTTTCATAATCCATTTTCTCGCCTGTATGTGCTCCCAGAGTCTGCAAATCCTTTAATCCATTCATCAGACTTGCCTATAAATGTTAAAGTTGGGTCTCAGTGAGGTCTGACTATTTTAGAAGGTAACTGAGTATTTGCCTCTTGGCCTGAAAAACAAACTTGCTTTTTGCAGTGGGTGACCTGTAGCTCCTTCATCTCAGGCTAGAGTGCCTGCTAGGAATTTGCTTGATCTGTTTTTGAGAAATTATCCGACTTAAGAGTTGATCTCTATCTCAAACTGGTAAGAGAACCAAAGGGTTTATCAGTTATGAAAACTGAGAAAAAGTGATTTCACATTATGAAAATTCTCCTGAATCTTTATGATGAGCATGAAGAGCAAGGAGGCAGCTGGTAGTCATTTGGAACCTGATGCCAGGCCCCTGCCAGGACACGCGGAAGGAGTGATCTACAATCAGTCGGTAGAGAAATGAAGGAATTAGAACCAGGCTCCTGATAAAGCACGATGTCACCATAGTTGCAAAACTAAGTGCATCTCATCTGTGCTGAGAAATTACCAGGATACACTGGATATGTATTTAGTCTAGGAATCTGTAGTTCACATGAAAAAAAGAATATGGAAGGGGCTATTATTAGCCTTTAGGAAGGAAGTTTCAGGACTATCTCGGTGGTTGCTGCTTATTTTGATTCTCATTGTTTTTAGGCAGGTGTCTGGCCCCTTCTTGCCAGGCAGCCTGGCATCTTGTCTTATTCTATTTAGTTGGGAAGCACATTTTAACATCTGCAAGTCATTTTAGCCAAGCGATCAGCATCAGGTTTCCATGTATCTTCTGCCATTCTTTAACCCACGACAAATACATTGATTTACCGTGACAAACTTCCGGAAAGTTTCTCCCTTTGGCAGTGATTTACAATAAGTTCTACTAACAAAAATGCATTCTTGCTGCTCTCAGCTTGAGAAGGGGGAGAAAGAGTTCTCCATTTTGCTGTCCCACAGAGTGTGGCTCAAGTAGGGACGCAAAGAGTTATTTTAACAGGAATAAGCAGCAACGACTTGCCTAATAAGAGAAATCACTTTTCAATGGTCTTCTGTTTACGGTTTATTATGTTGTTACTTATATTTTTCACTACTTTGTAAAAAACCAGAAAACTTTGGGTTTTTTCATTCTCATAACACAATTTCTCTTTAGTGTGTGTCTACCCAACTTTGTGGTTTTAGACTGAAAATAAACAAATCAAGTCAGGTAAAATGGTAGAAACAAGATGCCTCTTTCAAAACAGCCCATTGGGAAGAGCAAACATGGAGGCTGAAGCTCTCGCCACGCAGGGCAATTTTCTTTGAAGCATCTCTCCTCACACAACCTTTATCCAAGTGTGTCATGCTTTTCAATGTAGTTCTAGAGCTAAAGGTCACAGCAGATGAGGAAAAAAAAGTAAATGGAAAGTACACACTACTACATATAAAATAGATAACTAATAAGGGCCTACTGTATAGCACAGGGAACCCTACTCAATACTCTGTAGTGACCTATACAGGAAAAGTATATAAAAAAGAGTGGATACATGTATATGTATAACTGCTTCACTTTGCTGTACACCTGAAACTAACACAATATTGTAAATCAACTATACTCAAAAAAATTTTTTTTAATAAATTAAAAAAAACAAGGTAACAGAAGGAAAACACTGACAAGTAAATAATTATAGCTGAAGTCGAGCCAAAAAGACAGGAACCGTGAAGTTCTTTGCAAAGGAGTGAACCAAGAAGGTTCAAGTATTGGAGGTGATATGTCTTTTTATACAGGGTCTTGAAAAGGTCAAGCATTAAGCGATGAGAAAAACAAAAAGGGGGATAAAGAAAACACTTAAATCCAGGATGAAGTTTGGGCAAAGTAAATCAATGGCTAATGTCCGGAATAATGAGGAGGACTCAGTAAACTCTGAATGCGAAGAGGGAGGGGACCCGGTGCTGGGGTGGGATGGCAAGGCATCCAAGCTGAGACACGAGAACCAGGTGGTCCAAGCCTAGAGGCGACAGGAAGCTGGAGATCTACATGTGGGTTTAGATGGGAATGTAAACCCAGAGGCCCAAGTTCTTAGTCATATTAGCACCTCTGATATGCCCCCAAAGACTTTATTTTTTGCTAAATGATTTCATCCATTGCTTGCAGGGCCTCTAAAGTGGATTAATATTCTTACCTTCCTCCATCTTCCTTTCCCATTTGGCTTTAAGTAAAGAGAAAGGCAGGACAGTAAAAAGGGGGTCCCAAGTCCAGATCATGAATATCCTTTGAAGCCTCCCATGAAAAAGAACATATTTAGGACAACTAGTCTGCTTAATCTCTCAAATGTTTGACTATACCATAACTGAATTTGCCATGTGTTGAAAGGAGGTGATTAATATCTCACCTCAATTTCCTGGTTATCCTAACTACAAATAAACAGAGTCACTCTGCTGATATTAACTTTAGAGATCTTTCTTGGGGGACGCTAAGTATACGATTTTCAAGTGCACTGAACTAAACTGGAGCTTTGCAAATACTTATGATGGGAAATTGTCATTTTTAATTGCTCCAAGCATATGATGGCCAAAAATCATGTGCGTGTAAAGCCCAAAATTCATGAGTTAAATTATAAAAATATTTTCTTCCTCTCTGTCTCACTATATCAATATCTTTATCTACATATATATATAATAAACCAAACTTTGTTTTTCCAGTTGATTGGACCACACCAATAGTATTATAAAAAATTCCAGCCAAGAAATAATCAGTCACAGCATTTTTGTTAATAATTCCAAATGTTCTTGCTCAAGGGAGGGAAGAATGCTTTCCAGCCATAAATCTTTCTACTGTACAGTGAAGCTGAAATTGTTCCTTTTGTCATGATAGTACCAAATGCAAGGAGGAGTCTGATTTCATCCATCTTGACAAAATAAAGATGCTATTTCTACTTTTCTATTTTTTTTCAGTTGGTCAGAGCTATCTAGAGGGGTGTGAAAAGATCATGTGGAGGCGCCATGATTTCTAATGGTCTCACCTACTATTGAAAAATGTGTGGACCACCCCCAAGCTCTTAGAACCGAATGAACAAGGGCTCTTTGGATATGTCACTGACATTTATTGCTTGCCTGTGGTTTCTAAAAGAGAGGAAATGTGAGGATTAGAGAAGATTTGTAAACTATATATTACAGGAATCCATTTGGAGTCTCCTATCTAAATGATAGAACTAATGCAACGTTTTTCTATGGGTCAGATTTTTACAGCATTAAACATTATACATCAAGAATTATTCTGACCATCTCTGATTTCTCAGTTCATTTCCAGTTTCTCTGTTTAGGTACAAGAAAAGATAGCAGATGGTGTTCACGTGTAGTGTGTGAAAATTTCTGCAACCAAACCAGTCAAGAATCACCTTCTGTCAATTCCATCAAAAGGTCATTAACCAAATTTCATTCTAACCTGAGCCAGGATTTGCTCATCTTTGCTTATGATTCTGGCCAAACCGAAACCTGGATTGCGCTACCCAGGCTCATCAGAGGTCAAAGCTAAATTCCAATTCTTGCCCACTGGTTGTTGATTGAATAACTAGGCACGAATTCACCCCTGCCAAGATGCCGGAAACGAAGAGGAGAAGAGAGCATAGGAGGAAAAGTAGAAGAGGAAATGATTATGAAACTTCCTTTCAACTTTAAGTCATTGACACCTGTTTCTGGAAGAAATATTGAGGAAATGATGTGAACGTTCCTTTGTAGTAAGGGGTAGTGATAGGTTTCATCAGGGCTTCCCAGGGCTGGGGAGACCAGATGCCTGGGGATGGCTTTCCACCTTCTCCTCCCCTGACCAATTGCTCTCATCTCAAAACTCAGCAGGACCTCAGACTTGTGTGTTCTTATAGCACTTTGTATCACTTTCAGGCGTCAATTCTTATCACATGTAAACAGTTGAGTATAGAAGGCCTGTCTGCCCTATAAAACTGTAAGCTCACTGCATAGGGAGCATGCTTTGTTCAAAGCTAGGTTTCCTGCATAAAAAGCACAGAACTCTGCATGTGCTAAATGCAAAAAAAAAAGGGGGGGGGAATTCCCCTTCAGTAAGAATGGGGAAAACAGAGATTTAAGTTGAAAAAGTGTTTTCAAATAATCTTAAGAATAATAATAATCAATGAGAACATCTTTTTACCAAGATCTCCAAATTTAGTACAAGAGGCAGACACCAAAATCACAGCACCTGTGTCCGTGTTTCTTTAAAGCCAGTTAGCTATATTTTCTTTGCAACATTACACATTTCCTCCCTCTTCACACATGGATTCTTTAAAAAAGCTTTTTATTTTGATATAATTTGTAATTTAATGAAAAGTTGCAAATATGGTCCAAAGACCTTTTATACACCCTTTACCAAGAATGTCACTTATTGCTCACATTTTACCCCATTTGCTTTATCATTTATGACCCCCGCCCGGTTCCATCTCTCAGGAAGGATCTTCTGAGAGTGAAGGACAGACACGTCATGGTGAGTCCTAAATATGTCAGTGTATGTTTTCTAAGAACAGGTAAAGTCTCTTACATGTGCCCCTCCTTGTACACAACACAGTTATCAAAACTAGGAAATATAACATTAGTGTAATCATACTATTGGATCCACCATCCATATACAAATTATATCAATTGACCTGATAATGTCTACCTTTTTCTCTGTCCTGGATCCAACTCAGAATAGTGAATTCCACTTAGCTGTCGTGTCTCTTTAGTCTCCTTTTTCTGGAACCGTCCCTCACTCTGTCTTTGTTTTCATGACCTTGCCATTTTCGAAGAGTACAGGCCATTTATCTTGTAAACCACCTCTCAGTGTATGTTTATGTAATGTTTCCTTATGAATAGGTTCAAGTTATGAATTTTTGGTGGTAATACTACAAAAGTGAAGTTGTCTCCTTCTTAGTGCATCATATGAAGAGACACGTGATGTCCATGGGCCCATGCTTGGTGATGTTAACTTGGGTTACTGGGTCATGGTGATGGCTGCCAGGTTTCTCCTGTAGCTTCTTAGAGGTCTTAATCACATAATGTAAAATTTAAAGTTGTAGCCGAGGGAATCAACAATTATGAAGGATAGCTGGAAAGATAAGTGAGACACTTCATCCTTGTAGATACTCTAAAGTTGACACTCTAAGACATCCCTAAGAAAGCCGTGTACCTGGGCCCAAATAGGCTGGGTGTGTATAGAATTGCTTCGCCTGATCCCGTTTGGTTTTGTGTCACTGGGTTCTATACTATAATAAAGAATTTGTCTGGTCTTTATCCTGGGTTCCTGACACCCTTGGAATTTCTCAAGGGATAGGAATGTCTTTGTTATTCATGACTCCCTTGGTTCCCTGAGTTCATGCTAATGAGATGTTTCAGGGTGAGGCCTGGTCACAAAAAGACCAACCGTGTGATGAGAGAGAGTTGGGGTTTTGGGGTAGCCTGACCTCCAGGGAGGGAAGTGGAGATAGAGATTGAGTTACATGCCTATGTAATGAAACCTTAATAAAAACTCTGGACCCTACTGAGCTTCCTAGTTGGTGATACATCAATGTACCAGGAGGGTGATGCACCCAGTTGCATAAGGAGAGGGCACGGAAACTCTGTGTTCAAGATCCTCTCAGATCTTTTCCCGTAGGCGTCTTCATTTTGCTGGTCCTGATGTGTATTCTTTATAATAAAATGGTAGAGCTTTTCTGACTTCTGAGTGCTATCCTAGTGAATTATCAAACCTAACAGGTCATGGAAACCCCTTGGATCTGGAGCCAGTTGGACAAAAGTGCAGGTGGCTTGGGGATACTACTGCAGGCTGGCACCTGAAGTGAGGACAAGTCATCTGTGCACTGTGCCTTTACTTGTGGGTCTGTGCTAACTCCTGGTGGGTGTTGCCAGAAATGAATCACAATATAGCAGTTGGTGTTAGAAGAGGCTCTTATAGAGGGACATTACCTACGTTTATAATGATACTTGAATTTGACAACAAAGTTTCAGTTAGGAATGTACACATATGTGTACATAAAATGAATTATGTATATACAAGTAAATATGGATGACAATTTTAATCCACCAATGAAAGTTTAAATAAAAAACCAAAGTTGAAACTTTACATGAAAAAAATAAAATTATTACATAATGGTTCCATTTCTTTTTAATTCTTTAGTACAAATACTGATCCAAGGTTACAATAAAAAATTCTGATCTTCCATGTTTACTTTTTAATGAACTTCCAAACATTTACTTAAATAAAATGTAGAGTTGGCATTGCTATTTTATTTGAGAAAAATGCTAAGTATTTGGTAGGAATTGTTCTAAGGAGTTTGATGTGCAAGTTTATTCAACCATGGTTTTCTTCAGCCCGACTGCACTCATGCATGCTAGGTAATAATGTGAGTCCTACCATCTGAGAAAGCTTCTCTGTGGAGGAATGAAGTGAGCTCTATCACACAGGATTTTCTTATTTTAGGTAAATAGATGAGTATTTACAAATTGTTCAAAGATTTCTAGGGAAGAAAGAACTCAAGAGGTCCAAAGTTTGTTGCCATATCTTAGGTAAGGATTATACTCAAATCATCTCAGGAAGATCTCAGCTTACCGTTAAAATAAAAAGTGTAGTGCAGGGGCTTACCTGGTGGCACAGTGGTTGAGAGTCCGCCTGCCGATGCAGGGGACGCGGGTTCGTGCCCCGGTCCGGGAAGATCCCACGTGCCGCGGAGCGGCTGGGCCCGTGAGCCATGGCCGCTGGGCCTGCGCGTCCGGAGCCTGTGCTCCACAACGGGAGAGGCCACAACGGTGAGAAGCCCACGCACCGCAAAAAAAAAAAAAGTGTAGTGCAATCTAGAATTACTCACCATTCCTCTGTTGCTCAGTTCTTGTGGCTGACCAAGTAAACAAGAACAGGATTCCTTCTTCAGACTTCTCTCTGGCCAAAGGCAGCAACAGGCAGGGACACAGCAGGACTCAGCATTGACTACTCACTGTTCAGGGGAGAGATTTCTCTTGAACACATCCTTTCCATAGAGAGGTATTTGCTTGGACCATCCAGGGGGTTCTAGAGCTGAGGCAATGTGGGGTAGTATCTGATTTTATAATCTGAGTTCCACCTCTCCTCATGAGCATATGGGGCTTTGCCTGCTGACCTGGATATTATTGGTGGACTGGTCAAGTAATGAACTGAACATCCTTGTCCTGCTATTTGTGAAAACTGAGTGGTGGTCTGGAATAGAGAGAGATTTTTCTAGCTATTTTGTGGGGGGAGGAAAAGAGAAAGTATTGAATACCTACTTTGTGCCAGGAATAGGTATCTCATTTAATTTTTAACCCAAGCTCGTGAAGTAGATTTCTTCAATTCCTTCATTCATCCCTTTATGAAAGTGTTTAGTGAGTACCTACTACGTGCTGGCATTGTGCAAAGTGCTGGAACTAAGTGTTCCTTGTCTTCTCAGACCTTTTAATTTTGTGTATTTCATAATTCTTATGACGAATCAAATTTTAATTAACTTGGTGATTAGAATATTTTTGCAATAATATATAGGAAGATTATTAATAAAATATGTAGCAAGTAGGGTGGGAGGAAGAAGAGCAAATGATCTGTTTTCCCTACATTTCTACATGATAAAGGAAGGGAATGTGAAAAAAAGAACAAAAGCCAACTTCTCTGATTTATTTATTTATTTATTTATTTATTTATATTGATTTTTTGGCTGTGTTGGGTCTCCGTTGCTGCATGCGGGCTTTCTCTAGTTGCGGTGAGCGGGGGCTACTCTTCGTTGCAGTGCGCGGGCTTCTCATTGCGGTGGCTTCTCTTGTTGCGGAGCACGGGCTCTAGGCATGTGGGCTTCAGTAGTTGTGGCGCGCGGGCTTACTTGCTCCATGGCATGTGGGATCTTCCCGGACCGGGGCACGAACCCGTGTCCCTTGCACTGACAGGCGGATTCTTAACCACTGTGCCACCAGGGAAGCCCTGATTTTTGTTTTTAATTTTACTCAATTTTTGAAATGAAACAGATTTCACATATATAGCAACTTCTCTGATTTTTTTAACTGCTCACAGTGGGCCCTGCAGTCACCTCTGTTACCTGATAATACTTGGCTTCTGAGATTTTCCCTTACTCATACTCCAAGGAACTTTATTTCAGGATCAGCCTATCTGTTTCACAGGACTGATCTTCTTCCAGACTTCAGATGGGGAATGTCAGCCCTCCTGTCAACATCCCTAACATTTAAATTCCTGGGATACCAGAGATACTCAGAGAAAACAGTCCGGAGTCAGCTGTGTGCACACATTACTCTCCCAAACGCCATTGGGAAGAGCTGAGGAGGGTCTTCCTAACCATTTTTTAATAGCAAAATAGGCCAATAAAAAGATTCTACAAGCCAGGAATCATTTGCTTGCTAAAGAGTTTAGTGGGCTTATTATATAAAACAGAAAGAAGTAAGGTTGATAATTTACTTGATAATTTCTTCTTGAGAATTTTGATAATTTATCAAAAATTGATCAGATATTGATAGAAATATTCATTTGACTGTTTTTCAATCCAAAAAGTTAAGGAAGACATCCCTGTGGTCTCAGATGGCAGGCACTGACCAGGCATTCTGGCCTCCTTCATCAGAAGGACACCCAATTGACTCCTAGGACAAAGGCCACATTGGCCCAAGTTGGGATGTTTTGAGATGGCCTAAGTGTGACACTCTCCAGAGAGGCATCTCTGCAGAAGTGTGTCCTTCAGCCCAGCTGACAAGGCAGCCAGTACATGAACATGAGTTTCATGTCAAATGACCCTCCTTATCATTGTTTGAACGTATGAACCTGCCCTGTGATTTCGCATGCCTGAGCGCCCCACAGCTGACTCAGAAGAAATTCTTGAGGCTGTTTGCTATGTCAGGAGGACAGCAAGCAGGGACCCATGCTTTGATCTGATTACAGAACTTACTGTCATTGGTGGAGAGCTAAAATTAAGCCTGGCGACAGCCTACAGGGGTAGAAGGATTTGTCCCACGGACCAAAGGGGCTTCCCAGAGGCGCACACACAGGCAGGAAGCCAGTGAGGCTGAACTTGGGCAAAGATGCCATTTCAGAACAGATACGAAAAATGTGCCGGATGAGCTTGTGAAGGATGGGTGGGGGGGATGGTGGTGATCTGAGCATGCGATATTATGAAAAGGCTCGGAGGGGAGGGAGCTGTTTTCCCAGGAGACGGAGATCTGAAGAGATTGCTGAAGAGATACTGTATCTGTCCCAGTGAGAATAATCAGTATGTTGGCATTTGGACTCCAGTGACAAGGATGAAAATGAGATTCTGTGAAAGATGCATCAGAGTCAATAGGCAGGGCTTGGCTGTGGCAGGAGGGATGAAACAACCCAATGGAGACAAGCTGCTGCAGAAAGTGAGATGGACATAACTGTCTCAAACCGAGGGTGCGCCCGTGTGGGGGACACGGGGTGCTCAGCAGAAAGCGGGGTGAGCTCTGAGCAGCTGGCGGGGGCCTCCTGGTGAGAAGGCTGGGGGACAGTCGGATGATCACTGCCCAGAGGGAGACAGTGACTTTGGGGTGTGTATGGCCACTGGAGCCCGCAGCAGGCTCGATTTTTGTTTTATGCCTTTACATAACTCAGTGTGACCTCCTTACTCTGTACAGCTATTACATGTGACTCAGACGAACCACGGGTGAGAAGGTATGTACTTGGTGCCATATTTCAGCAGAGCTCTATTGACTAAAAATAGAGTGTGAGCCAGCCGTGGTTTACCCGAGGCCAGCCCGTGTGTGACTCCAGGATTCCTATTTATCAACAGGCTGTGACTCGGGGCATCTCACACGATTCGGATCCGTTCTTACTGGCGTGTCAGCCCGAGAATGCCCATCTCACACAGGCCCATTGGTGAGTGCTGAATCATGATAATACCAATCATTCTTCCACCCCCAAGGCAAGTACCCAGAAGAACTCCAAAGGCGTCAAGTCATTGCCCACACAAGGCTCTAACGAGGTAGGAGCGGGCAGGAACTAGTTCCCTCTGTTCTCTGGAGGGGTGAAGACACAGGTTCAGTGAATCCCGGGGAATCAGACGAGAATGACATCTTCCCTCCATCTCACCTATCACAAAAACTGGATTTTCTCAGCCCTGATCTTATTTTCTGTATGAATAATGTGCCTTGAAATCTGTATTCTGAGACCACTGCTCAATCCAATCTCAGGGAGCTTCTAACAGGCACTAAATGGGAATAGAATCTCTTTCAGGGGCAGAAAGATCACTTCTTAGAGGAAAATAAATCCTTAATGGGAAACACAGCCTTCGGCTGCTGGGGGTCTAAGGAACACAAGGTCTCTGGGGGATGCTTGAATTAGTTCACACACACGTGTACACACACACACACACACACACAATCTTTCTCCAAAACTGTTAAAAAGTTCATACAGAGCTCTAAGAGCTGACAGTCATGTGGAGAGCCCTAGGATCTGATTTCATGAGCTGCCTTCAAGATCATTTGAGAGTCAATTAAAAAAAACCCTGCCATACGACAGGGCACATCCTTGGAGCAAGGAGAGAAAAATGGAAAGCTCATCATCACCAGACAGACATGTGAACGTGGAATTTGAGGGAGAAAAAATGGCCAAGTGCCAGTACTTAAAAGAACAAATGACGCCTTTTAGGCCACGGAAGCCTGGGGCAAAGCTAATGGTTTAGGGAAAGGTCACCTTGCCAGTAATGGCTGTGGTCAAAACTGGGTTCAGTTTAGCAAAAGACAAGATCATTATCCCCAAACCTCTTTGGAAAATAGTACTACCTGATTATAAAGGAAGATGATATTTTTATTATTTTAAATTCGTTTTCAGATACTGTGTTCAGGCCTCTCTCTCTGAATAACTTCCTTTCAGCTTTCCCAGCTCCTGCCCTGTCTACAATTCTATGTGAACAACGGGTGCTGAGACCTGTACTAAGTGACTCCATGCTTGGCTCATCTCAGAAGGCCTGTCATAGACACTTGGGGCAAAACTACTTCTTTGAGGTGTCAGTAGCTCATTTTTTCCAGGAAAATAGATCCATAGTTAAAAATTTGCTCTCTGGGGAGAACACCTCTTGTTGATTATTGCAAAAATATGCCAGAGATAACAGAAATCCTGCCTGTATTTGGTTCCCAGAGAGAAACCTTAAAGCTATTCATAAGTTTTTGTGTGTTTTTGGTCCTTTTGGTTGTTTTTTTTAGGCTATTTATGACCAACAGGGATTCCCATCACCTATAAGCTCACCGTATAAGAGCTCTTTGCTGTAAAATGCCAAACAAGTGGAAGAAAAGTGAAAACTTAGAACTTCTAGGAGTTTTCCACACCTTTACTTGGCATATAATAGCACAGATGTGGGCCGTTTGCATTTATCTTCTGACTTTATACCTCTGTCCCTGCCCACCACTGTAATAGATGCTCTCCTGTGGAAAGGCAGGCCAGTAAGACCCCCGAGAGATGACTTGGTCCAGATGTGTCATGAGTCACTCAGATCTCAAGAGGGTAAGGACACACCTGTCTGGGTTTAAGACAGCTCAGTCTTCCTGTACCTGGGTGTCTCCGTCCGTAAAACGGGGATAACATTAGTACCTACCTCCTGTGACTATTGTTGGGAGAATTCAACGGGCTTTTTAACAAGTGCACAGATGTGTGGGACCTAGTTCGCTGCTATCACCGTCATCACTTGAACTACGATTAGTGTCTCACTTAACTACCGATTTATATTTAGGCATCTCTTTCAGTAATTTTCTGGAGCTCTGGAGTACCATCTTGGCCTACCGCTCCCTTTATTTTCCTTGGGAGTCTGTGTTGTGCAGAACATGAGTGCTGCTATGGAAATAAAATAGAACTTCAAAGCCTAAAAACAGCCGCTCGTTTGTTTAATATGTAGCATCAACTATTGACAAATAGTCAAAGTTCCCCTGCCTGGGTCAAACTTTGCTCTTCAGTATCATGAATGAGGGTTTCGCTGATAAACCATGGCTAAGTCAGAACGTGGGTATTTGCGTAAACACACTTGGCCCAACTCATGTGAAGATGGCTTCTAAGTGCCGGAAGAGCAGCTGAATAAACTTTCTGGAGCAAGTGGACCACAGCCACTTCGAGCGCAACGGCATCCTCCCGTCTCAGTCCCCACGCAGGCGCTGCGGGGACCACAGTTCTTTCTTTCTTGGCCAAGAAACAACTATAAAGAGAGTGGATTATAAAGGCCCGAGTCTTTTTTTAAAAAAAGACATCTTTATTGGAGTATAATTGCTTTACAATGTGTTATGAGTTTCTGCTGTATAACAAAGTGAATCACCTATACGTACACATATATCCCCATATCCCCTCCCTCTTGCGTCTCCCTCCCACCCTCCCTATCCCACCCTCTAGGAGGTCACAAAGCACCGAGCTGATCTCCCTGTGCTATGCGGCTGCTTCCCACTAGCTATCTATTTTACGTTTGGTAGTGTATATATGTCCATGCCACTCTCTCACTTGGTCCCAACTTACCCTTCCCCCTCCCCATGTCCTCAAGTCCATTCTCTATGTCTGTGTCTTTATTCCTGTCCTGCCCCTAGGTTCTTCAGAACCATTTTTTAAAAAAATTCCATATGTATGTGTTAGCATACGGTATTTGTTTTTCTCTTTCTGACTTACTTCACCCTGTATGACAGACTCTAGGTCCATCCAGCTCACTACAAATAACTCAATTTTGTTTCTTTTTATGGCTGAGTAATATTCCATTGTATATAGGCGCCGTGTCTTCTTTATCCATTCATCTGTTGGTGGACACTTAGGTTGCTTCCATGTCCTGGCTATTGTAAATAGAGCTTCAGTGAACATTGTGGTACATGACTGTTATTGAATTATAGTTTTCTCAGGGTATATGCCCAGTAGTGGGATTGCTGGCTCGTATGGTAGTTCTACTTTTACTTTTTTAAGGAACTTCCATACTGTTCTCCATAGTGGCTGTATCAGTTTACATTCCCACCAACAGTGCAGTAGGGTTCCCTTTTCTCCACACCCTCTCCAGCATTTATTGTTTGTAGATTTTTTGATGATGGCCATTCTGACCAGTGTGAGGTAATACCTCATTGCAGTTTTGATTTGCATTTCTCTAATGATTAGTGACGTTGGGAATCCTTTGATGTGTTTGTTGGCAATCTGTATATCTTCTTTGGAGAAATGTCTGTTTAGGTCTTCTGCCCATTTTTGGATTGGGTTGTTTGTTTTTTGATATTGAGCATCATGAGCTGCTTGTAAATTTTGGAGATTAATCCTTTGTCCATTGCTTCATTTGCAAATATTTTCTCCCATTCTGAGGGTTGTCTTTTCATCTTGTTTATGGTTTCCTTTGCTGTGCTAAAGCTTTTAAGTTTCATTAAGTTCCATTTGTTTATTTTTGTTTTTATTTCCATTTTTCTAGGAGGTAGGTCAAAAAAAGGATCTTGCTGATAGGGATTGCACTGAATCTGTAGGTTGCTTTGGGTAGTAGAGTCATTTTCACAGTGTTGATTCTTCCAATCCAAGAACATGGTACATCTCTCCATCTGTTTGTATCCTCTTTAATTTCTTTCATCAGTGTCTTAAGTTTTCTGCAAACAGGTCTTTTGTCTCCTTAGGTAGGTTTATTCCTAGGTATTTTATTCTTTTTGTTGTAGTGGTAAATGGGAGTGTTTCCTTAATTTCTCTTTCAGATTTTTCATCATTAGTGTATAGGAATGCAAGAGAATTCTATGCATTAATTTTGTATCCTGCTACTTTATCAAATTCATTGATTAGCTCTAGTAGGTTTCTGGTAGCATCTTTAGGATTTCTATGTATAGTATCATGTCATCTGCAAACAGTGACAGCTTTAATTCTTCTTTTCCTATTTGGATTCCTTTTATTTCTTTTTCTTCTCTGATTGCTGTGGCTATAACTACCAAAACTATGTTGAATAATAGTGGTGAGAGTGGACAACCTTGTCTTGTTCCTGATCTTAGAGGAAGTGGTTTCAGTTTTTCACCATTGAGAATGATGTTAGCTGTGGATTTGTCATATATGGCCTTTATTATATTGAGGTAAGTTCCCTCTATGCCTATTTTCTGGAGGGTTTTTATCATAAATGGGTGTTGAATTTTGTCAAAAGCTTTTTCTGCATCTACTGAGATGATCATATGGTTTTTCTCCTTCAATTTGTTAATATGGTTTATCACATTGATTGATTTGCGTATATTGAAGAATCCTTGCATTCCTGGGATAAACCCTAGTTGATCATGGTGTATGATCCTTTTAATGTGCTGTAGGATTCTGTTTGCTCGTATTTTGTTGAGGATTTTTGCATCTTTGTTCATCAGTGATATTGGCCTGTAGTTTTCTTTGTGACATTTTTGTCTGGTTTTGGTATCAGGGTGATGGTGGCCTCGTAGAATGAGTTTGGGAGTGTTCCTCCCTCTGCAATTTTTTGGAAGAGTTTGAGAAGGATAGGTGTTAGCTCTTCTCTAAATGTTTGATAGAATTAGCCTCTGAAGCCATCTGGTCCTGAGATTTAGTTTGTTGGAAGATTTTAATCACAGTTTCAATTTCAGTGCTTGTGATTGTTCTGTTTATATTTTCTATTTCTTCCTGATTCAGACTTGGAAGGTTGTGTTTTTCTAGGAATTTGTCCATTTCTTCCAGGTTGTCCATTTTATTGGCATATCATTGCTTGTAGTAATCTGTCATGATCCTTTGTATTACTGCAGTGTCAGTCGTTATTTCTCCTTTTTCGTTTCTAATTCTGTTGATTTGAGTCTTTTCTCTTTTTTTCTTGATGAGTCTGGCTAGTGGTTTATCAAGTTTAATTCTTAAAGAACCAGCTTTTAGTTTTATTGATCTTTGCTATTGTTTCCTTGATTTCATTTATTTCTGATCTGCTCTTATGGTTTCTTTCCTTCTACTAACTTTGGGGGGGGGTATTTGTTCTTCTTTCTCTAATTGCTTTAGGTTTATGGCTAGGTTGTTTTTTTGAGATGTTTCTGGTTTCTTGAGGTAGGATTGTATTGCTATAAACTTCCCTCTTAGAACTGCTTTTGCTGCATCCCATAGGTTTTGGGTCATCGTGTTTTCATTGTCATTTTTTTCTAGGTAGTTTTTGATTTCCTCTTTGATTGCTTCAGTGATCTCTTGGTTATTTAGTAGTGTATTGTTTAGCCTCCCTGTGTTTGTATTTTTTACAGTATGTTTTCCTGTAATTACTATTTAGTCTCATAGCATGGTGGTCAGAAAAGATACTTGATAAGATTTCAATTTTCTTAAATTTACCAAGGCTTGCTATATGGCCCAAGATACGATCTATCCTGGAGAATGTTCCATGAGCACTTGAGAAGAATGTGTATTCTGTTGTTTTTGGATGGAATGTCCTGTAAGTATCAATTAAGTCCATTTGTTCAATGTATCATTTAAAGCTTGTGTTTCCTTATTTGTTTTCATTTTGGCTGATCTGTTCATTGGTGAAAGTGGGGTGTTAAAGTCCCCTACTATTATTGTGTTACTGTCAATTTCCCCTTTTATGGCTCTTAGCATTTGCGTATGTATTGAGGTGCTCCTATGTTGGGTGGATAAATATTTACAATTGTTATATCTTCTTCTTGGATTGATCCCTTGATCATTATGTAATGCACTTGTCTCTTGTAATAGTCTTTATTTTAAAGTCTATTTTGTCTGATATGAGAATTGCTGTTCCAGCTTTCTTTTGATTTCCATTTGCATGGAATATCTTTTTCCATTCCTTCACTTTCTGCTTGTGTCCCTAGGTCTGAAATGGGTTTCTTGTAGACAGCATATATATGGGTCTTGTTTTTGTATCTGTTCAGCCAGTCTACCTTTTGGTTGAAGTATTTAATCCATTTACATTTAAGGTAGTTATTGATATGTATGTTCCTATTACCATTTTCTTTAGTGTTTTGGGTTTGTTATTGTAGGTCTTTTCCTTCTCTTGTGTTTCCTGCCTAGAGAAATTCCTTTAGCACTTGTTGTAAAGCTGGTTTGGTGGTGCTGAATTCTCTTAGCTTTTGCTTGTCTGTAAAGTTTTAATTTAATTTAATTAAATTTAATTTAATTTAATTTAAAGTTTTAGTTCTCCATCAAATCTGAATGAGATCCTTGCTGGGTAGAGTAATCTTGGTTGTAGGTTTTTCTCCTTCATCACTTTAAATATGTCCTGCCACTCCCTTCTGGCTTGCAGAGTTTCTGCTGAAAGATCAGCTGTTAACCTTATGGGGATTCCCTTGTATGTTATTTGTTGTTTTCCCCTAGCTGCTTTTAATATTTTTTCTTTTTAAAAAATTTTTATAGTTTGATTAGTATGTGTCTTGGCATGTTTCTCCTTGGATTTATCAGGTATGGGACTCTGCCCTCGATTGACTATTTCCTTTCCCATATTAGGGAATTTTTCAACTATAATCTCTTCAAATATTTTCTCAGTCCCTTTCTTTTTCTCTTCTTCTTCTAGGACCCCTATAATATGAATATTGGTGCATTTAATGTTGTCCCAGAGGTCTCTGAGACTGTCCTCAATTCTT
This sequence comes from Kogia breviceps, assembly GCF_026419965.1. Classification (NCBI taxonomy): domain Eukaryota; kingdom Metazoa; phylum Chordata; class Mammalia; order Artiodactyla; family Physeteridae; genus Kogia; species Kogia breviceps. The sequence goes on from NC_081312.1 coordinate 171,339,806, forward strand.
TTCATTCGTTTTTCATTTTTCTGCCCTGTGGTAATTATTTCCACTATTTTATCTTTCAGGTCACTTATCCATTCTTCTGCTTCAGTTATTCTGCTATTGATTCATTCTAGAGAATTTTTAATTTCATTTATTGTGTTGCTCATCATTGTTTGTTCACTCTTTAGTTCTTCTAGGTCCTTGTTAAATGTTTCTTGTATTTTCTCCGTTCTATTTCCAAGATTTTGGATCATCTTTACTATCATTACTCTGAATTTGTTTTCAGGTAGACTGCCTATTTCCTCTTCATTTGTTTGGTCTGGTGGGTTATTACCTTGCTCCTTCATCTGCTGTGTGTTTCTCTGTCTTCTTATTTTGCTTACCCTACTGTGTTTGGGGTGTCCTTTTCGCAGGCTGCACGTTCATAGTTCCCGTTGTTTTTGGTGTCTGCCCCCCCCATGGGTAAGGTTGGTTAAGTGGGTTGTGTAGGCTTCCTGGTGGACGGGACTGGTGCCTGTGTTCTGGTGGATGAGACTGGATCTTGTCTTTCTGGTGGGCAGGACCACATTCGGTGGTGTGTTTTGGGATGTCTGTGACCTTATTATGGTTTTAGGCAGCCTCTCTGCTAATGGGTGGGGTTGTGTTCCTGTCTTGCTAGTTGTTTGGCATAGGGTGTCCAGCGCTGTAGCTTGCTGGTCCTTGAGTGGAGCTGTGTCTTAGCGTTGAGATGGAGACCTCTGGGAGAGCTTTCGCTGTTTGATATTATGTGAACCCAGGAGGTCTCTGGTGGACCAGTGTCCTGATCTTGGCTATCCCATCTCAGAGGCACAGGCCTGACACCTGGCCAGAGCATCAAGACCCTGTCAGCCACACAGCTGCTACTGTTGGAGGGTCTCCTGCAGAGCTGGGAGGTGGCTGTGGCTTACCGCATGGACAAGGACACTGGCAGCAGAACTTCTGGGAAGTACTCCTTGGCATGAGCCCTCCCGGAGTCTGAGGCCCAAGTCTTGAAAGCCAACACTGTCAAGTCAGAGCTCTGGGTACTGCAGCGTCCTCAGAGGCAGCTTCAGGAGAGTCTGGGAAGCAGGGGTGTTTGCTCTGGCCTCTCCGGACACCCTGAAACAACTACTCTCCTTCTGTGCCGCTCAGTGTCCCCATCTGATGGCCCCTCAGGAAGTGCCCAGGCTCTGCATCTGCTCTGATCTCATTTTCCATCTAAACAGACTTGCTTTCTTGCCTGTCTTCTTATGACTCTGCTCTTGGCTGGGAATAACCTGATAAACTCAGTCTAGTTACCATGAATTTTGCACGCACGTGTGTGTGTGTGTGTGTGTGTCCATGTGCATGTGAGGGTGTGTGTCCATGTATGGCTGTATGTATGCATCGAAGCACAAGTGCAGGTGTTGCAAAAGATGTTAGTGGTTGAGCTTGTCAAACTCCCAGATTCGATTTCAATTTTAGCAAACATCGGTGATGACCTAATTCCAAAAAGAGAGTCCTGGGCACAGAGTCAGGACCCGTAGGGAAAGTTGCCCAAGGAATTTGTTTCCTCTGTCTCTCAGGTCTTGCAACATCGATATGAGTGGCCTGAATATTATGTTGGCTTTGAAAATAATATTAGAGAGAAAACGATGCATAGGCCAAATCCAAAGGTCCTGATTGACCTAAGCTTCATGACTAGTGATTTTAAAAATTAAAATGCTTTTTGTCGGAAGAGGACTTCAAGAGGTAGGGGAGACACATAGTGGCAGAGTTTTGAAAGCTTTCATTCTTGCTTTATGCATTAGCATTACTGAAGAACGTCCTAGCGGCCACAGTGGCTGGGCTGTCTTGCACCTCTTACCCCCGGGGCATCTGGCCGAGCCCGAGCGGAGTAGCTTGAAAAGGTACTTGGCCTCCTGCCAACTCCTCCATCTCTGGTTAAGAACCGACTCACCTGTAGACCAAGTGGCGTTGGCTCCTCGTTCTGCCACGCACCAGCTCTCTTAGCTTCCTAAATCTGTAAAACAGTGACAATACTACCTAATTCGCAGTGTCACTGAGATGAGTTGACAACACAGGCACGTGGCTAGGTGCGTGGCAGGCTTACCTACAATGTTAGTTTCACTTCCCACGTAGTCAGTTTCCTCATGGTAGAAATGGGGCTTTGACTTACTCAAGATTTATTCCAGATCAGTGCGGCTATTTCTATGTACCAGTACAATAGAAATTGACAGAATTTTACCAATGATGGCTGATTGACATCCTCAACTAAGTCGCTTTATCATCCCTGCTTTTTCTGGAAAGGCAGAGGCCAGGATTCGTGGTATTAGGGTATTAGATGTGAGGTTTCAAGCCGTCAACTTGTAAAAACTTATGTCCAACACAAGTATGGTAATTCTGTGACAATTTTTACTCTGTGGGAAGTTGAGATGAGATGACCGAATATATGATTTTGGTGTTGCCACTTTTCTGCACCACCTTATTATCTTTAAATAGAAAACAATGTACAAACAAAATGGTTAGGTACTGTTGTTTTATTCCCAGTCTTTTTCTGTGAGATCTCTTCAAAACCTCTTGGTCTTCAAGCTGTCTACAAAGTGCTGCTTTCAAATATTAAGGGCCAAAGTTTCAACTGGCCTGCTTTCCCTTGCCTCCTGTTATTTACGGGTGCTGATTCTAAATGCTAAAATTCCAATTTACTAGTGTAATTACCCAATTTATATGCATAAAGGCCACTCACAAAAATTAATGCAGCCTGAAGTACTGCAGGTAAGGCCGGTTCAAATGTGATTCTCACTTAACATATTCAGGCCTGGCCGGGAACTCCACTGGCTAGATTATTTTAGGTACCACATCGCTTAATTTTATATCAGTGCCATGACGGGGTCCTGTTCTGAGTGCCCACGGAGGGATTCGGATTGGATCCTGTAGGTGGCGGGGAACTTCGGTGGGTTCTTCAGGAGGGTGATATAATGGAACTGGAATTTTTGCGAAATGAATGTGTTCACCTCTGCAGGGTGATTGGCAGATCCTGAGGTCTGGAGACACAAGAGGAGGCCATGAGCAGTGAAACCATGTGGGCTGGAAACCATGGCCTGGGGATCTGGAAGGGAAATGCATCTGGCGGGTAGTGGGTGGATAAACAAGGTTAGTGATGGCTTAATATGCATGGTGACTGAGATGACTCTAATAGTCCCAAGTTGCCCAAGAAAACAATACAGGCCTTTGACTGGAAGGGGAGGTGATTTAGGAATTCCTGCTAGGAAACAAATAATAAGTTTGGTAACGGCATGGTCTTCGGCGGCAGGGACCACATCTCCATTCCTGTGTTCCCCATATTTTGTATAGTGTTATGACCTGAGTGCATAGATGCTCAGTAAAAACTCTGATGGATCATTGACTGAATAACCTGTGGACATCTGAATTATATAATCACAAGGCAAAGCAGGTCCAGGATGGCTGGTTCAGCGTTTTTGCCGTTGAAGGTTTACACAACTGACAATTTTCACTGTATAAGATGGCCAGTTAATAGAAGACACGCTTAAAACAGCCTGTTCCAGAAATCTGGTAGACTTCTATCTCTCCGGCTTCCTTGATCTGCTGTCTGTATGTGGCTGGGTTGCAGGCTTCCCCTCACTCTGCTCTTAGGCAAACGGTGAGAGAAAGTAGAACGCAGCGTCTCTAAACCTGGGTTGGTATGGTTGTGTTAGGAGACAGGAGGGAACCTGTGTCACCTGGGAGCCACATGGATTCAACGTTCTAAAGTCACACTCATGAAGTCCCCGGAACGCCGTTCTGCAGCTGGACTGTGCTGGCTGGTGCCCAGTGATGACGGGAGCCCTGGCTACTCATCAGACAACCAAGTGGGCGCCATAAACCCTGAAGTTATGCAACACTCATATCTGCTCTGAGTTCACATCTATTAAAAGCTGCTTGATACTAGAGTAAGTTCTATCTTTGGACCTGGCAAGCTTTTTCTGAGATCTTAAAATGACTTGCCATTTAGAAAGGCAAGAGTCCAAAGACAGAGGCTTGAAATGACCACGAATTTGGATTTGCTTTTCCAGTGGACTGCAAAGAGGAAATCTCCTTTTTTCCGCCCCTCCCTTTTCTCTCATCTCTTTCTTTTTGGTTCACCACCCTGTGGGCCTGGCGCTCCTTTATTCAACAATCTGTATAAATTTAACATCAAATGGTTAATGATTTCCCTGCCCAATTTAAGGAGACGATTGCACTCAAACCCCTCTGATATCAATGGCATATTTAAAAGTCTAATTTAACGGTGACATACTTGGCTTTTGGATTCCTTTTGATTTGCCTTATCTTTTTTCATCAACTTAGGAGGTTTTTCAGCTACAGTCTTTTCAGATTCTTCCTGACTCTCAGTGTATGCAGGCGCCCTGGGGACCTTTATTTATTTACCTTTCTTGAAGATTTTTTTTTTTTAATTGAAGAAAAGTTGATTTACAATATTATGTTGCTTATATATTTTATATATAGTAGTGTGTACCTGTTAATCCCAGACTCCTAGTTTATCCCTCCCCCCTTTCCCCTTTGGTAACCATAAGTGTGTTTTCTATGTCTGTGAGCCTATTTCTGTTCTGTAAATAAGTTCATTCGTATCATTTTTTTTTTTCAGATTCCACATATAAGTGATATCATATGATATTTGTCTTTCTCTCCCTGACTTAACTTCACTTAGTATGATCATCTCTAGGCCCATCCATGTTGCTGCAAATGGCATTATTTCCTTCTTTATTATGGCTGAGTCCCTGGGCTGATTCAGAAGGGAACGTGGTAGCGAGAAGGTCAGAATGTGCCCTTTCTGCTCTGGCAAGACAAAGATGTTCGCATGACTGGTGCTGCTAAAAGCGGGCTCCTCTACTGGCCTGTTTATCTTCACGGGTCACGTTTGAGGAATTCTTTCGATCCCAAGTCTCCTGATAGGGAAAGTGAATTCCAAACCCGAGGCCAATACTTTGAAAGGTTATGGGAAAAATAAATACTTCAGTGTCTGCAAATAATCCTTTCTTGCTACAAGAAACATATATCTATTAATAAAATAAAAATTGTTGTGCAAATATTTCTTCCAAGAGAGGCAATGAAAATGGCAAGGCGCTTTACATGAAGGCCTCCAGCCCACGGTAGATGTCCTGAGTTGCTACAAATGCTGTATGAACCCCAGAGTAAAGTGCTTCTCGGACATGAGATCACGAGTCGTGGGCTCGGGGAAGCAGGGTTTGAGCACAGGAGTTCCCAGCTCGTAGAAAAGCCAAGCCAGAGATAGGCCTTCTCAGTGCATTTGCCTGACTCCTAACTCCTTTGCTTCCAGAAGGTCTGAGTGAGAAGGGAATGGAAAGAAACGACTGGAGGGTCTAGGTCGCACCTGGTATATAAACAAAATTCAGGGTTGTCAGTACCTCTGGCATCTTTTTAGGCTCTAACAGCCAGAAAGCTTTTTTTTTTTTTTTTTGCGGTACGCGGGCCTCTCGCTGTTGTGGCCTCTCCCGTTGCGGAGCACAGGCTCCGGATGCGCAGGCTCAGCGGCCACGGCTCACGGGCCCAGCCGCTCTGCGGCACGTGGGATCCTCCCGGACCGGGGCACGAACCCGTGTCCCCTGCATCGGCAGGCAGACTCTCAACCACTGCACCACCAGGGAAGCCCCAGAAAGCTTATTTTAAAATCTATAACTGGGAAAATATGAGATGTTAAATATCTACTCTTCATTTTTTTTTCTTTTTCTTTTACCCTTCCCCCTCCTTCCAGTAGAGGGATATTTGAAGCTGCTAAATATTTCAAAGGTAGTATTAAGGGATTAATAAACTGGAAGTTTAAATTCCATAGGTCTAGAAGTATCTTTAGATACTTCTAAGCCTTTAGAAGGGCTTCGGCTAGTTTGAGATACTTGGGGTTTGCACTTTTAAAAATAATACGATTAGGAGTCAAGTAAATGTCTTCAGGAGATGTGGAATGATAAAAACAAATCTTCACCTGTAAGACTAAAATTTTTTAAATACATATTTATTTTCTAACTGTAATATATGTGGATTGTAGAAGTCGAAAATAAGAAAAATATAAAGAAGAACCTTTTAATAGAACTATTCGTAATCCTACCACCTTTAATTATTTTGGGAGTCTGGCAGAGAAATGCACATTCACATACCCAGAGAAACTACACTAGCATCATATTAAATATACAATTACATGCCCACTTCTTTCCATGTAACATTTTTTATCTTGAGCATTTACGATACCATTAGCTGTATATCAGAGATGCGGTTTTTGAAAACTGAACAGATTACTATCTTATAGATATCCCCAAATTAATATTACCTCACTGTACACCATTTAGTTTCTAATTTTAGTTATTATAAAGGTTTACCTCAATGAACAATTGTGTATGTGCTTGTGTGTAGATAGCTGGATAAATAGATCATTTTCTTAGAATAATGTCTAGGAGAAGAATTACTAGGTCAAAGATTATGAGCCTTTTTGCAATCCAAGTTTGGATCCCAGGTCAGTTTTTCAAAGTCATCCGTGCCAGGAGTTGCAGATTTGAGGCCAGTTTCCTTTGGCGAGGGGTGGGCCATCATAAGGGGCAATTCCAATTTATGATGGGTATCATCCCATTTGGCAGACTCAAGCCTCTGTCAGTTCGGCAGCAGTGGGTTCCATCCAGGCCTGATTTTACCTCCACCTGCCCAGAGTTCATTTTGGACCCTGGAGGAAGGCCCGTCCATCCACAATGAGCTCATCATGGGCAGAGGAAACAATGTTGGCCATTGAGATGCTGGCTGGAGATATAAACTTTGTGCAGATGCATCTCTCCTTCAATTCACCAGCTGCCCCTGGAGAGCTAAGTGAACTGCTTACCCCTCAAACGCCCTTCCTATCTATATGAGGGAGAAGGATAACGAATGTCTACTAGATGAAGCAATTTATCTTTGGAAAAGTAAGAACGAACGTGGGAAGAGCATCTGTGAAAGATGCTGTGTTCTATTTTTGGCAAAATGTGAGCATCTATGGATAAATCGCTTTGTCTACAGCACATTCAGATTTTACCACCTGTGAATTTAATTGAGTCAGTACCTAAGTAGTGATTTAGGTAATATGCTCATTTATAAAGTTGGTGCCTGTGACTTATCCTTACAACAAAGAGGAGTTGGTTTTCTCTGGATTTTCAAAGTTTAAAACATGGTTATCGGGCTTCCCTGGTGGCGCAGTGGTTGAGAATCCGCCTGCCGATGCAGGAGACACGGGTTCGTGCCCTGGTCCGGGAGGATCCCACATGCCGCGGAGCGACTGAGCCCGTGAGCCATGGCCGCTGGGCCTGTGCGTCCGGAGCCTGTGCTCCGCAATGGGAGAGGCCACAACAGTGAGAGGCCCGCGTACCGCAAAAAAAAAAAAAAAAAAAAAAAAAAAAACATGGTTATCTTACTTTAGGGTAGTTTAAAGTTTAAAGAAGGGCAGTGACCCAGGGTCATTGGTCACTTTGTGCAAACATCTGTTTTCCTCTGTGTCACAAAGAAACATAGCCTCCCTGTTTTCAATTATTACACTATTTGGGGGGCTTCAGGGAGTCCCCGTTCTAGCCACTGTTGGTTCCCCAGGCTGCCCTCGAACAGCAGCTCCGAAATGGTAGCCAACGCAGAAGCCAGGTTTGTCCGGCAACAGGGACAATGAAAAGGACGTCTGGGAGTGAAGCAGTTGGCAACATCCATGTAGAGAACATTCCGGTGTTTAATAACTACGGTTGCACTCGGAACCCCCATGGGAGGTATCCACACCGTCCAGACATCACTGTTTTGCCTCAGCAAGTCAGTCTCTCTGTGGTTTGGGCTGGAAGGTGATGGGTTTGGGGATGTGCGCTCTGTGAAAGGAGACATGGACAGTGCCTCCTTCATCTCCATCCTCAGAGCCCAGCACTTGGCCGAGCCCACACTGTGGCTAGGAATCCATGGGAAAGGGCCTTAACATAACAGATATTTCCTATAGCATTAGGTTTGTACTAGAGGAAAAAACCTGGGAGGAAGTAGACCTCTGCTGATCCCGTGGCTAATTTTGTTCCCTCTAGCGAATTAAAATGAAAGCAAAAACATTTTATAAAAAATATTTGGGGCTTCCCTGGTGGCGCAGTGGTTGAGAATCCGCCTGCCGATGCGGGGGACACGGGTTCGTGCCCCGGTCCGGGAAGATCCCACATGCCGCAGAGCGGCTGGGCCCGTGAGCCATGGCCGCTGAGCCTGTGCGTCCGGAGCCTGCGCTCTGCAATGGGAGAGGCCACAACAGTGAGAGGCCCGCGTACCACAAAAAAAAAAAAAAAAAAAAAAAAAAAAAAAAAAATTTGCATTCCAGGTAAACTTCCTGTAGAACATCACATAGAATCCTCTCACGCATTGTCATGGAATCAAGGAATTGCTGTGGACCTTGAGAGATCTCTCTGATCTGATGCCTTTCAGTAAGTGAATGACCAAGTCACCCAGAACAGACCAGGCTTATACTTTGTTCCTAAAGAGCCCCATGATGATGGCAAGTCAGGGAGGAAATGTGTTCTCACTAGACACTGCGGCCTATAAGTTGGTACTTTCAGCATTGTCTGTAATCGAAAAAATTTTAAAAAGCTTAAATATTGACAGTAAAGGAATAAACTCTTTAGATCCTTTTCATGGAATACTTTGTAAAAGGTGGATCAACATGCACTGACATGGAAAGGTAAGCAAGATGCGTATTTCTGAAATGAAAAACATAGAATAATATGTATAGTAGGTCAGTATCTGTCATATGTAAATAGAATGCTCCCCACTAGATACATGTACTGGGTGTGGGCGTGTGTGTGAATGTAAGTAAAAGATCTGGAAAATTAACTATTGTGTTGCACACATTTTGAAACAGAAGTTAGGTGTGGTGGGGAGGAGTGTGGTCTAGGGGAACCTCAGCTTTATTTGCAATGTTTAAATTTTGGATAACTAGTGTTTATTTATTACTTGTATAGTTCATTCATTTATTTATTGCTTTTCATTTACTTTTGATATTACACTATTACTTCATTATAGGATTTACATATTACATATTTACTATTGTATATATTTCTTAATAAGGTAGAAGAAAATCTCTTGAGAGCAAGGTAGACAGCAAGCGCTCACTATGTACGTGTTGTCATAGAGATCGCCAAACGCGGTACATCATTTCAGCGTGTCGCATCCTGGATCGCAGACCTTCTTCCTTTGTCAAGTTGAAATCTTTCCCATTTTAACTTGAACTGATGCTTCTTTTTTCCGGGTTTGCCCTCCTGTTGGGCATTTTGAAAATTCAGAGAACGCGACCGGCATTTCCTGCCAACCCTCCGACAGGCCTGCCTTCAACTTAAGCCAGCTTTGCCTTCTCCCTGGAGGGGAGAGAGTTCTCATCTCTGCTCGCACAGCTACCGGAGGGCGGTTGTGTTCACTGGCTGTGCTCACTTGAACGTGAACGCAGGCGCCTGCGCAGTGTTAGCCTCGGGCCTCCTGGTCTGTCCACATCTTATCAGTGGCACACAGGAATGGTCCCTGTTGGCTGAGAGGAAAACATTAAGATTTATTTTTCTTTTTTGAAGGTGATTGACCCCGGGAAAGAGTGCCCAGCACAGAATGTGAACTGTCAAACTATCCTGGGGACAATTAGTTCTCTGCGGCTCGTCGCATATCAATACATATGTGCAAATTTAGAGGTTTAACAACTCAAGCCAAACATACTTATCTACCCACAGTGGGGAAAAATGTTCACAGTAGATTATGTGAACTGTCGATCCAAGTTCTTTTTAACACATGAAAACAGCTGTCTTACTTTTCTCACAAGTCAGCAGCCTGTAGATTTCTATTACCTGAGTCAAATTTAACACAACTTTTTTTTTTTTTTTTTTAAGTGATGAGCTTTATGATGAGAGACAAATAGAAAATTCCATCTTTGGTTGGTGGCAAGAGGGTGAGGGCAGCAAGATGAATCTATGGGAAACAGTACAACTATTCACAGAGAAGGTGAGGTGCCTCAGTCTTTAATTTCACTCTTTGGCCCTGTTGGGTTCCTCACATCAAATAGCGATATTAGTCTCACTCGCATCCCCGCCGGTTGAACCCCAGAGTGATGTTAAAATGATAGCCAGCACCGACAAGTTCTAGAAGCTTTCCCTTCTTTTGACAATTTCTGAATAGTTTAAAAATGTCTTCTTAGGTGGTTTCCATCTACACAAATTGATGAAAAGCATATGCTTTACAGAATACAGCACAGAGGATGACGGAGGAGACAGGAGTTCTGACCTGCAGGATGGACTTCCAGCCCATTGTCCCCTCTACCAGCAGCAGCTCCTTGTGTCCCCATGGGAGGTCCACCCCCCGAGTGCCTGGCTAGGTGTGGTTTCCTCTCTCCTATGGTGAGAGCAGGGCCACCCACAGACTGAGGGGTCTGCCCTTGTTCCTTCTCTTTCAGGTCCCGACAGAGAGATTCCTGCATGGAATCGGCTCCCTCTCTCCCGTGCCTTCCTACATCCCAAGGAAGTCTTGATAAGACACACATCCACCTCTTCCCAAGTCAGGGTCATCTGAACACTGAAGAACTCCTCTGCCCATGAGTTTTTCAGGGCCATAGAGTTACTTACAAGTCAGATTCCTCCCCCTAGCAGTTGGAAATATCCCTGTTATTTTGTCTGTGTCTTTTAAGATACCACATGATAAACATGTAGCCAACTGTAGGTTTGCTGTGGTGGAAAGAGACTGTTAGGTCCAAACCCCGGACCTTGGCTCTGGGTGGGATGTCCTGTCCACAGAGCAGGAAAACAGGAGGGGTTTGTGGCCTCTCCTCCCCTCCCTGTGCTGGGCCACACCTCCTCTGTCTGAGCTGTTGCAGTGGCCTCTGTCTAGGTTTCCAGGCTTCTCCTCTCTTGCTATGTCTCCCATGTCTTTCCCTGGTTCCCTTGTATTGCCTGCTGAATAATATTAAAATTATTTTAATAAAACCTCATTTTAGTATACAGAGGCCCTTTACTATAATATGCTTGCTGCCTGTTGTAGGCTAATTGTGTGCCCCAGTGAGATTCAAGTCCTATTTCTGATACCTGTGAATGTGACCTTATTTGGAAATAGGGTATTTGCATATGTAAATGATTGAAGTGAGGTCATCCTGGAGAGTAGGATGGGTCCCAAATTCAACATGACTAGCGGCCTCTTAGGAAGAGAAAAAGAGAGACAGGGACATTCACCCAGAGGGAGCAAAACCATATGACTACAGAGACATGTGATGCAGCTACAAGCCAAAGGATGCCAGATTACAAGGAGCCACCAGGAGCTAAGAGACGAGCACAGACCTGGCTCTTCCTCAGAGCCTGCAGGATGAACCCATCCTGCCGACAGCTTGACTTGCACTTCCGACTTCCAGAACCACAAAACAATAAATTGCTGCTGTTTTAAGTCACCCAGTTTGTAGAAATTTGTTAGAGCAGCCCCAGCATCACCTCACCTGCCTCCCCATCCTGAACCCAGCAAAGCAAACACTCCACTGCTGTCTGCACACAGCAGCCTCTCCTCAGATACCTGTGTCTCACCAGGAGCTTTTTTATCTTCAGGTCTGGCCCTGGAGACCACAGAGAAGGTAAGCTCCGAAAAATAGGCAGTCAGATTCCGTCAGACCGTATGACCTCTGACTATGAGATGTCTACTCCCCAGGTGGAGAAACTTACCTGGTCAGATAAAAGATTTATAATACAAATACAATGCAATTGGAAGCGAATTATAAAATAGACCAGTGCAAATTAACTAGCATGACATCTGTATAGTCCTTGCCCATGGAATTTGAATGTCTGTGGTCACTATTGAATGCAGGGGAATCAGAGGGTGTGGGTGTGATAACTGAGAGCCTCAGAGGAAAGGTGTCCTCAGAGGAAGCCTGTCTCTGGTCAGGTTACCTAGGAGTGGAAGCTCTGACACCCAGGCAAGAGGGAGCCCTCACAATAGGTAACTGCTCCCAGCTCTACCATGTGCACTGGACCACGTCCACGGTCAAACATGGCTTCAACCTTTGTGGTCAGACTCTTCTAGCTACAAGGGAGCTACAGGAAATTTGAATACATTTCCATTTCTTTTAGTTTCTTTCTTTTGCTCTCTTTATCCATAGGTACTTTCCCTGACTTCAGTTCAAGGAAATGCTGTAACGTTTAAGTCTTTCCCCCCTGCCACATTTGTAGTTCAAGTGGGCACTGTGGATGTAACACAGAAGAACAAACGTGACTCCATACTGGATCTCTTCCTTTAGCTCTAACTCTTGGGCTCTGCTGCTCGTGCTTAGTCTTGTTGGCTCTGTGCTCCTTTTGTGAAAGAATGTTGCCTATAGCCTGAAATCTACGGGAAAGCCCATTCTCAAGGCTCTGACCTTTAAATGTATAACACTTTTCCATTCATATAGAGAGAAAAAGTTGCAGAACAGAGAACAACAATTGTCTTGTTGGAGGTTTATAGAAACGCAGCTGCAAGAACAAGGATTCCACACCAAGAAGTTGGCAGCAACCAGCTACAGCCCCTCCCCTTTTAGTCTAAAAGAAGCCTGAATCCTAACTCAGGTTAAGATGGTTCTTTGGGACACTAGCCCACTATCTTCTCTGCTGGCTTTCTGAATAAAGTCACTATCCTTTGTGACTCTCAACTTATTGGCCTGTTGTGTGGAGAGCAGTACAAGCTTGGACTAGTCATCCACAGACATACATAGAAAGAGTTAGTATACAATTGAATGAATGAATGAGTGGATGGGAGTCTTGCGCTAAATACATACGCTGAGGCTTCTCAACCTGGTGTTTTTCACAGGGTAAAAGAGAAGGAGGAGATGCGTGGGTGGGTGGCGCTCCCCCCGAAGGCAGGCATATGCCCTCTGGGATCCGAGGAGGACAGCATCTCTCCCTTACAGGAAGAACAGCTGGTACTTCTTCCACTGCTTGGTTAAGAAGAAATTCTTTTCAGAAATCATGAAGGGGTTTGTCTTTATTAAGTTATGGATTTTTTTACGTTTGCATATTTCTGTTGTTTTCTTTTTCTTTTTCTTTTTTTTTTTCTTTTTAACTCTAGGCTGTATCCATGGGATTTGTGGAACTAATTGGAAACAAAATTTCTGATATTCAATCCAGTCAGCCTTTTCCCACATGCTTGCTTCTTCAGAGGGACTAGAACCTTCTCCAACTTGTAGACAGTACAGAGTGCAGCTTCATTTCAGGATCAGAACTAAACATGGGTTCCAGTTAGCTCTGTCAGCCCCAGGCAAAACTGGGTACACTGCCTTCACACCCACCCTTTTAAGATTGACTCTTAGCTATCTCTGAGCTACCTGGAAACAACTGCCTGCACGTGTGCACACAGGCACACGCACACGTACACACAGAGGCATGTACAAATACCCATTCTTGTTTTCTAGAGGGAAAATCATTTATTCCACTTCATGGAATGAGGAGTCTCCTGGCACCACTGGCTCAGCCTGGAAGTGAAGGAGCTGAACCCCGTTTCAGCATAAGGCAGTAGCCAAGGCTGCACAACTGAGCAGCCCAAGTATTTACTGTTGCATTGGTTGCTGATTTGGAAAACAAACAAATGTGTATTGACGTAAAGCAATACAAAAATTCGATTCAGGCATACTGACTTTTTCACACTTAGGCATCAGAGAGTAGCTGAGAAATGAGAGATTCAACCAGTGATGGATGTGTGCCAGCCCCTGGTTGTAAAGCACATTTGAAGGCTTCTCGTCTCAAGTGTGTATCACTGTTTTTAGCACTAAACGAGTGCTCTGGTTGGTGCTTTGACTGTCTTAAGGGGAGTGGATGAGTACAAATGCTTGTGTTTCAGTACATTTTTTTCCTCCTCAAGCCCTTTGCTCTGTCAGGATACACACAGAGGGACCTTCCACGAGAAATCCATCCCCACCACCTCTGGCTTTACCAGACACCCAGCAGAGACAAGTGAACTGCCTCCCCTGACCCAGGACAGCCCTCGTAACTCAGGGTAAATTGGAAATGGTGGGAAGTCTGGAAGCCACTGTTGGGTGCCGATTTCCCAAATACAGATGCTGCTGCTTTTTGATCGATGAATTAGCCTGCGGACTCCCAATCATTGGGTAACTGCCAACACTTTATCACTGGGGTTCTGCTATCCTCTACTCTCCTTGTCTTCTAAAAGCTTATACTTTAGACCCATGAGCTAGAATGTGAGGAGAATTAAAATTATTGTTATCTCTTGAGATAGTTTATAAAAATGTGAATTTTCTGTTATAGTCACTGTAATCCTCTCATCCTGGGACCACATCAGGGTGGCCAAGAGCTGACTGCCATCTTTTTGTAGTGCAGGAAGAGCTGCCATCCCATGAAAGTGGGTATCGTTTGATACAGGTGCTTCTTTGTATGTATAGGAAACAGTATGGCCCCCAAATCCCAGGCAACTGTTATTTCATGCACTGAGTAAACGGAGTAATTATAGGTTCTGAAGAGACAGGGATTGTGGATTGAAGCTGCCTCAGTTTGGGCTTTCTTTTTGTGGAAGTGTTTTAATTATATCTTTAATGGCCTAGAATTCACAATAAACTGAAAAGGCAGCACATTGATATTCTTTCTGGGGATGTATTGGCTGTGACTGTATTTGTTTTGTAAAATGATACAAGAAAGTGGTGAAAAGGCTATAAATACTTTGGAGGAGATGCTTATCTCCCTCTGAAACTGGCAGATTTCTAACGTCAGGGTGAACCCTGATGTGTAGCGTTTTAGGTTGTTTATGGGGAGGGGGCATAGCACCCTTTTTCAGTTTTCAGGGTCTGAGAGATGGATTTCTCATGTTGGTCTTCTAACAAATATTGACTGTAGTCATCTTGTGTAGCTTCAGTAAGTCTAAGCTATAAAATGAAAGAAGAAGGTTTGTACTGTTGGCGTTTTCATAATGGGAAATAGTTGAAAAGCATTGTCTTTTACCCAGACTTGAACTTTTAAAAATAGACTTAGAAGTTTTTTAAAAAGTTTAGAAGGATATCGTATTCCTTGGAAAGGTTTTAAACATGTTCCTTATTTCTTGAGCCGTATAGAATGCATGATTAAATGAACTGAGAAAACATATAGCAGTGCTTCCAAAATTATTTTTATTGTGTTGCATTAAAAAAGAAAGGATATTTTAAAATGGAGGCTGGTGATGACTTGCTTCTGGAGTCTCCTATGAGTGTGTTTATCAAATGCCGATCAACCAAGCAAATCTATGACTCAGTCGTGTTAGTGGGGGGAAAAGTGGGTCAAAGCAATTACTTGGCTTTATGTAGCTAAAAGGATTGGTTAAATGACCTAATTTTTTCACTGGCCAGTAGGTTTGGCATAATGTCCTGTAGCTATAGTCCACATTAGTTTTGGAGGCAGAGTAGAGCCAAGGCTGAAAAGACTATCTGATTAGCTCCTTTGCTTTCTCTATGTTTAGTATTGTTTTACTGCTTTTCTCTTTGTTGAGGACAATGTGATTCTCCCAAGCTTAGCAGGAACAACTGACCTCCTGACACCCTCCCGTAGCCTCATCCATGACAAGAGAACAGAGAAAAAAGTGGAAAAAAATCCCTCTTTATAGATTCATGGATTCTCTTTTTACTTGCTAGAATCATCTAACACCTACTAGACTGTCTCACTGGAGATTGAGTATTGGTTTATATAAAAGTGAAATTCAAGGGAGTATTATTATTCTGTTCAATTCTTAACACTGCGACATGGCACCCAGTTTGGGTGACAATGTCCTGAGAGTCCTGATGTGACTCTTCTAGGCATCTAGTTGCATGATGGGGGGAGCCCTCCTGGGGAAGGTCTCAGCCTAAGTAAGGTATGTATTGAGGCGCGTGGAAGAACAATATTAAGGGCACTCTAACATCTGTCTCTCTAGTATCATTCACCCGAAGCCGCAAAGGCTCAAACAGCAGTCCTAGGAAGAGAAAGCTATAACAAAAACCTAAACGACATAGAAAAGAGCTGTGTTCCTAAGAGCCCCGTAACAAACGCTAGGGGCAGCAGCCTCGTGGCCAGCCTGAGAGCACAGCACCAGGGTAGACAGAGGGCACACTCTCCCTTTAAGCTTGTTGCTGGGATGTGAAACAGTTCCAGCAAAGGGCCTTGGCCCCAGCACTGCAGCAGCGCAGGTATTTCTGGGCAGGTGCGTTTTCACGGGCATTTCAGGCTCTGGTGCCATCTCAGAAGTACCACGGTGGCACTGGAGCCTTTAGACACTGGTGGAAGGATCAGCCCACTGGCATCAACTGTGGCAACTGTGTGTCTGTAGCACCTGGAAGCATCTCAGCAAGAAGCCAGATTAAAGGACAATGGCAGGCACCGCACAGTACCTGAGAGGACTCAGTCACCCAGGAAATAACCTGCAGAGTCCCCTGGGAGGTAGCATGAGGGTTGGAGGAGCATTTGTGTGGTCAGAGGAGAGGGAGACGGAGAGATTCAGCTTCGTCACAGTGACAGTGACCTTACTGCTGTTCTTAGGCTGGGGGCGGCGGTGTCACCAAACGTGCGCCGTGTTTCAAAGGTTCAGACTAAGTTGCTAGGAAAGGCTATGGATTTCTTGTATCCCAATCTGTTGGCAAGAATTACTTTTTGAAAATCCGAAGAGAAACTCTTTCAGTGCAGAGTTGCTGTCAAAACCATGTTATCTTGTCAACCGGGGTGTCAATTAAACTGGGCTTGAAGAAGCATGTTTGTAGCTTCCCATCATGTATGATCTCTTGGAATTTCAGGCAGCAATCCTCCACATACAGTGCATGCAGCATTTCTGTCATAATGTGAGAATGGGAATCATATGCTCTGCCTTCCTGAGGGGGAGAAAAATATTCTCTAATGTTTTCCAGAAATGACACTGTTTTTCATTAGCTGGTGCATTTCATGTCTGTCGTTCGGCTCAGTACCTTGGATTCTCATCACAGTGGTTGTTTCCAGGGGCTGCACTGGGGTACCAGCGTTTTCCTCTGCTACAAGTTTGACAAGTACGTATCCATTTCTCTTGAGAAAACAAGACTAAATTATTCTTCCCCGTCTCTCCATCTTCCCTTCCGCCACCTCTTTTATGCTATGACAAGTGTGTTAGCTCCATCTTGAAAACATATCCCCAGAAATACAAAATTGACATCGAAATAATGGACGTGGTTAAGGTACCAAGAGCATTTTCTTTGCCATAGTTTACTGTTTAGACATCAACTTAGTTCTTGAAGGGATTTTGCAAAAATATAATCTCACAGTACGTTTCAAGACAGAAGGGGGCCATATGGTCTATCCAAACCCATCCACCTGTCTGCCCAATGTTTATACCATGGAATTCTTTTCTTCCTTGTCCAGCTCTTTGAATACACCCACAGTGCATGTTTCGCTGTTGCCTTTGGTAGACTGTAAGGAAGGTGGGAACCTTTTTTTTTCTTCCTAAAAGCTGAAGGGGAAAAGGCTGACCATGACGCCCTTGAATCTTATACTAGCAGGTGGGCAGTTAATTGGGAAATGAAAGCAACCTAACACTAATTTGCAGGCGTTTTCAGATTTCATGAGTAATTGCCATGGAAAAGGTAACTTGGGGGCAGGCTCAGTGGAGAACAACAGACATTTCTAAATATGGCTGTGGCATTTGTGACATATGTTCTTTGCCTAGAGGTGTAAGCAAAAGAGAAGGGTTGTTCCTAGCGGTAAACTTTGAATCAGAAGATGTAGGACATTTTTCAAAGGAAAGTAAAAGTAAAGGGGGCTGCGGGTCTTCAGTGGGGTCAGACGTTCTCTCTGAGAGCTGCGTGCTGTATTGCAGTGTTGGGTTGATGCGGGTGCTGTTGCCTGAGGCTGACTTTCTCTCCCCAAAGCCAAGAGAAAGCCTGTGCCTGCAATCTTGAGGGGAGAGTAGGCATTTTACCCTCTAGCAGCTTAGGCAAGACCTATGACCATGGCTCGCACCTAACAGGCACTCAACAAACAGAAGGTTTGGTGGAAATATGGAAGGTGTGGGCTTCCAAGGCCATCCTGAAGGGAGTGTCCAGACTGAGACGTTTGAAGGACCTAATGTTCTAACTCAGCACTGGCGGCCATGATGAATGGCAAAGAATGTGTTCATTTTTGAATTTCTTCTCCTGTACATCTCTGTCCTCCTTACGGTTGACTCTTCCGCCCCAATTTGGGTTTTTTTTGAAGTATCGTTTATTTATAATGTTGTATTAATTTCAGGTGTACAGCAAAGTGATTCCGTTTTATGTATATATATGCAAATATATATTCTTTTTCAAATGATTTTCCCTTATAGATTATTAGAAAATATTGAGTATAGTTCCCTGTGCTATACAGTAGGTCCTTGTTGTTTATCTATCTTATATACAGTAGTGTATGTATGTTAATCCCAAACTCCTAATTTATCCCTCCCCTTCACCTTTCCCCTTTGGTAACCGTAAGTTTGTTTTCTATGTCTATGGCTCTATTTCTGTTTTATAAATAAGTTCATTTGTAGCAGTTTTTTTCAGATTCCTCATATAAGCGATATCGTACGATATCTGTCTTTCTCAATCTGACTCACTTCTCTTAGTATGATAATCTCTAGGTCCATTCATGTTGCTGCAAATGGCAGTATTTCATTCTTTTTTATGGCTGAGTAATATTCCATTGTAGATATGTACCACATCTTTATCCATTCACCTGTCGATGGACACTTAGGTTGCTGCCATGTCTCGGCTACTGTAAGCAGTGCTGCTATGAACATTGCTGTGGTGCATGTATCTTTTCAAATTAGAGTTTTCTCAGGGTATATACCCAGGAGTGGGATTGCTGGATCACATGGTAGTTCTATGGAGAACAGTATGGAGGCTCCTTCCACTGCAATTTGAATCCTGGACATTTAAGTGCTCTTACCCAAAATGAAACTGCATCATTAATTCATGTTCCTAAGGTAAACCAGGAACCAGGAAGAGTTTTACTGGATTCTTGGCCAAAAGCTGCCTCCTGTGCAAGAGAGCCTACAAAATTAGCCTGAGGATCTGGGATTATGGCCACGGGACAGCTTTGGGACCCAGGTTGTCAGATGGCCCAGAGGCATATTTTATAGCCACAGACATGTCCCTGGGGGTGGAGAGATGGAGTCTATAACTGACTGGGTCCTAAAAACAACTGTTGTGTTTGGCTGACGATACAGCCTCGAATTCTGCCATATGGTGCCAGAGGCTCCTGACCAAGTCATAGCCGAGAGGGCACACAGCAGCCTCAAGGGAAGACTCTCTTTCATGAGGTAGGGAGGGGGTCACTAAGACTCACAGAATGTGTATAGACTGAGGAAATTATCTTTAATGGGAGTATTTCAGGCATATGGGGAAGCATTTGGAAGAATCACAATTTGACTGCTGGCTCCCCAAGTCCCTAAGAAAAAAAAGTTCAGAAAAGGTGTCTTTACCATTAGTGAATTATGAAATAAACGCATCTCCAGGGAGGTACATGGGGGTGTGTACATATGAATATTCCAGGGGTGTGGGCAATATCGACCCCAAGGATTTTCTAAGTATTTGCAGTTCCTCCCCGACTGATTCATCTGAAATCAGTGCACTGCAAATCCTTCAAGGCTGCCAGGTTCCTTTCGAAAGGAAGTGTTTCTTCCCATTACCTTTCAAATCAGCTCTCCCGGGTTTAGCCAAGTGCTGTATTTCAGCATGTAAAGGAGAGGAAGAGGAAGTTTGCCTCTCGAAAGGGGGAGAGAGGAGGCCAGGAGAGTAACTGCAGCCACATTAGAGAGGAAATGTTGCCCAATGACTTCGCTGGGGCTTTTGTATCCTCACCATTTACCAACACTTTGCTAAATGCCTTTTTGCTAAACTGCATCTTCTGCTCCCATTGTTCTACGGAACGGAAACAAGCCAGCATAGCATTGTCATCGATGTCAATAACGGCCACAAAATGGCTTTTTCTTCTTCTGCAGCACACTACCTGCAGCACATAAAAAGGTGCAGTGATGCACCCTAGCAAATTACCCTCCCAAGCTCATTTCAATAACATTTTCCCCTCATACATGCAAAATTCAGATGAATATTTACAACCTCCAGGAATAGGTACCACAGGAAGAAAGAAAAAAAAAAAAAAAGAACGACACACGACCAACCCACCCCAACCCTGCAAGTGTAATCATTCTCCAAATGCTCCCCAAACAAATTGTTCTGGCAGCCGTTGCCCAGCAACAGTCCCACGGAGGTGTTCAGCCCCGGCACACGTAAAGCAGGGCGGGTCCCCTCTGCTCAGAGTGCGAACAGCCAGAATAGCAGCAGAGGTGGAAAGCAAGATGTGAGGCGGGTCAAAGTCAGGGTCAGAAAGTGCGGGTGGCCATGACCCTAAAATCAGTCTGAAGCACCATTCGTGACATTTTTCTGTGTTCCACACTTGATGTTCGTCTTGCAGTGAACCACCTAAATCAGACTTCGGGGGCCATGGGACCTTGGGGTTTCCGGAGTGTCAGGTCAATTTCTACCCATTGATGTACTGCCCCCTGTGAGGCAGACCATTATCTTGGCTTTGGAGCATCTCAAAGCTGTAAAGCTCCGAGTAGAGAGAGGATAAAGTGGCTGGGAGACCCTGACAAAGCTCATCCAGGGCTTGGGCTGGACCCAGGGCAACCTGCCTGTGCAATGGCAACTCCTTTAGAGAAAGCCCACCCTGTGTGAGGGGCGTTTTCCCCAAGGCATTCTTCCAAAGGTACGGGAATATGTTTTTATTCTTCTTTCTGATAGACGTACATGTACAGAAGAAAAAGAGAAAAAGGAAGGACTCGTGTAAAATAATCTATCACCCTATGGCACTAATCATTCATCTTAGGGGGGTTATGCAAGTATGTATGGGCTACAGTGGACTCAGGCCAAAGCTGGCTTTGATCTAAGGCCTGGGGTGAACTTTCATTGTATTTCTAGATATTTTTTTACGTGGTATGGTAGATCTAAGCAACAGATGACTTCATTTATCATTGAGATTTTACTTATTTATTGGTCATTCATTTCTGATATGATTAAGGAGTTTTAGTCAACAAAACTTACAACTATTTTGGGAAGCAATTAATTCATAATTGTTTAATCTCTTACCGAGCTAAGCAAAATAGTGACAGCACATCTGAAAACTACCACATAAAATGTCCCCAAGTACCCCTTGGATTAGGAAGCCTCTCCTGTTCAAAGCTCTTTAGTGAGCCTCCATTCCTCAGGATAATATTTCAACCCCTACTTTAGCAAGTTTCCAGCACTGCCTGGACTTATCTTGCTAAGCCTGATCTCCCACTCCCCCCCCCCCTTGGTGAAACCTGGGCTTCACTCACCCAAAGGTGCAGCCTGACAGAGCAGAGACAGCAGAGAAAGGGGTCCAGCATCTGCGTTCTGGTCTTGGCTCCCTCCTAACTAGTTGTGTGATTAGCAAGTGCCTTAACCTCCCCTGGTCTTGGTTTCCTTACAAGAGCGCTGCAGGCATAAGGCCGTGTGATTCCAAGACCCCACACACCCAGACCCCGACTCCACCAGAGCGTCTCACACTGTCGTCTACACTCTCACTGTAGATCCTTCCGTTTCCGTCTTTCCCAGTATTGCTCCCTCCTTGTTTTCTTTCATCGAATGCTTTTCTCTGTCTGTTTTTCACAGCATGCCTCCTCTAGTCCACCCTGGAATATTGAAGGTACTTGTCCTCAGCAAGCCCCTCCTTCAGTTTCCTGAATAAGCTCAACTCTGACCACAACTTCCTTTAATGCCCCCATGCTGACATCTGCCACCTCCATCTCCAGCCCCGAAGGCCCCCTGAGTTCTAGTTAACACGTTTCCGGCTCCACCAGGCTCTCCACCGGGGAGTCTCAGGCACCCACCCCTCCCAGCATTTCCAAACCTGAACTCATCATCTTCCTCCTCAAACCAGTTTCTCCTTGACTTTGCACATAACATTGAAATTTGAAGACCTCGTTCTTTCCTTCCCTAAGTCTTTTCCAATCATCCTAACCTCAAGAGTCAAGTCCATTTTCAGAAAGAACTTATTATACCTTGTTTCTTTTTTTTTTCTTTTTTTTTTTTTTGGTGATACGCGGGCCTCTCACTGTTGTGGCCTCTCCGGTTGCGGAGCACAGGCTCCGGACGCGCAGGCTCAGTGGCCATGGCTCACGGGCCCAGCCGCTCCGCGGCACGTGGGATCTTCCCGGACCGGGGCACGAACCCGTGTCCCCTGCATCGGCAGGCGGACTCTCAATCACTGCGCCACCAGGGAAGCCCTATACCTTGTTTCTTTCACAGTTAACTTGCCCCATATTCTTATTTCTTACTCCCCAAGTAAGTTATTAGGAGCACTTTCTAAAATTTTTAAATTTTATATTGGAGCATAGTTGATTAACAATGTTGTGTTAGTTTCAGGTGTACAGCAAAGTGATTCAGTCACACATATACGTGCACTGATTTTGTATTTTTCACAATTATTTGCCAAACGCTGGTCTTCAGAAAGCATTTTTCTCTGTATTGATTATTGCTAATGATCCTGTCTTATTAATGCCAGATTTGTCTTTTCTTTCTAATGCAATTCTTATCCCACCAGAGAGAGGTAAGAGCTGTTAGCCCTCCATTCCTTTATGTTCATGATAAGGAAATGGAGCTGGCATAATTTCTTCTTTTCACTGCAAGTCTGCTTCCCTTATTTATTTTTTCATATTTAAAGAAATAAAGCAAGATGTCATAATGACATTATAGCAAATGCTGTCAGGACAAGCATTTATAGTAAAGAAATCCTAGTCTTGTTTATGCTTCCACAGCAGGTCCATTTTAATTAATCCTGCAAGAGGAACTCAGACAAATTTTGGTTCTCAAAACTACAATATGAAAACACAGGCTCCAAATGCCTTAGAATGGTTTGGGAAAGCTGATGGGGGAGATATGTTATTAAGATGAACTGGTGGCTTAAGAGCTATTATAGTTCATGATTCTGCTTCAGATGCCTAATATTTTATGCAGAGGCTCAAGCAAAGATTATCGCTACATTTCTGTAGTCAGTGGAAAAGCCTGGTGTGAAACTTGAAACTAGGAATAAATGAATCTTTTTAAAAACTAAGATTTGGGTTGGGATAAATATCCTACAGTACACTGGAAATTTCATAGAACTAACGTAATCTGCTCCCAGGAGACTTTTTTTTTTTTTTTTTTGCATTACACGGGCCTCTCACTTCTGTGGCCTCTCCCGTTGCGGAGCGCAGGCTCCAGACGCGCAGGCTCCAGACGCACAGGCTCCGGACGCACAGGCTCCGGACGCGCAGGCTCAGCGGCCATGGCTCACGGGCCCAGCCGCTCCGCGGCATGTGGGATCTTCCCGGACCGGGGCACGAACCCGTGTCCCCTGCATCGGCAGGCGGACTCTCAACCACTGCGCCACCAGGGAAGCCTTCCCAGGAGACTTTTAGAGCTTCCTGCCAGGTTGCAAATACCAAGAGGATGGACTTGCTGGGGATATTTCCGTGCTTCACTTATGACTCTGACAAAAAGAAAAAGTAAAATGTTGGTACAAAGGAAAAGTTGTTTAGCAAATTCCTTTGGGCCAGGACAGACTCTGGACTGGAGTTTAGGTGTATACTGTTTATTTAGCACTTAAATTTATAGAACAAAATCTTAGTCCCCAATGAGAATTATATAACCCACTGGAATGAAAATAGTTACTCATCATTTTAAGAATTAACCATTTCTCTAAATGCTTTTAACATGGTGAGAAATATTCTATATCAGCCTTGACTTTTAATTGAAGAAGATCCAATTGGTCAAATATATTCAGCCATCACTCTCAAAATTACCTTTTGGTCTCCAACTCCTCAGGCTAAGTTTACTGGACGAATTCAAAGGACATATTGGAAGACACTGAATAGAAGATGTGATAGGAACAGATTTAACAAAAGAACCACACTACCTTCTCATTTCTTGGGCTTTTGATATATATGAACTTAGTTCAGGAAAATTGGGCCTTGGAACAAAATATGTCTAACTTTCCTTCCATTAGGTTGAACAAGTAAAATTAATAAAAGCCTCATACGCTTCTCTGGGCTGACAGCACCGGAGAACTGAACCCAAAAGCTGCAGCAGCGGATGATGATCTGAGAAAACCAGATTTGTGATGGGCTGTGCAGTCACAGTTTCTATTCCCATGTATGCCACCTCCTTGCGCTGACACTGAAATGGGCTGGACCCCGCCCCCTACCCCTCCAGGGCCAATGAGGCGCTTGGTCTGCATCTTCCAAAATAAAACTCATATCAAGTCCTTTTCCCCAGTTTTGCCAGTGTGTGGCTACAGGTGACCTCTCCTGCCTAGGGAGGTGTTGGGTGTGACCATGACTGCCCCATCCAGTCCTCAGGCAGGTCCAGTCACCAGGAGGATCTGGAGATTCAGGGCTGTGGCGTGGAAGGTCTTGGCCAAGCACAAGGCAGCCCCATGTTGCAGCTGGGGTTCAGCTGTTCTGTGACAGCCGCCAGGGCCATTCATCGCTCGAAGTCCCTCAAATGTGAAGTTCCATTCAAGACGTTACTCATTGAATGTCCTTTCATATAGCAAGCCCAGCAAGGCTATGATACGCCAAGCCACAGCATGAAGTTACTGTGGTCTGCACCTGTAAAATGGAATGTCACTTTATAAAGCCCCAGACCAAAGAAAAAAAATGATACCCTTAAATTTCACTTAAGTATCTGGCCAGCCTCCTCCATCATAGTTACCTTCTCTTGGCTGTTGCCATGGATCCCACTGTTCCCCTGGCAACAGAGCTTCGCTCCTCACTCTCAATTTCCCAATTTGACTCCATGCTATGTTTTCCATGTCACTTACTCCACTCCTTCACTTTGGGTTGCTTTGTTTCACTCTATTGTACTACAAAAGTGTTTTTTCCTATATCCAACTTTGCATATTTGCTTTCCAGTTTCAGCCCACTTAGCTCTGGCTACACTGATTCTTAGAGCCATCCATCTGCACTTCCAGAGCATTTACGTTTCTTTCTGTTGCACATAATAGAAGCCACCTCTTGAGCGGCTCAAGCAAGAGAAGGAATGAAGTGGAAGGATAGTGGAATATATCACAGAAGTCCAGGAAGAACGGAACAAATAAAACTTCAGAAGAGAAGAAAGAGGGCAGCTCTAGTGACTTCAGGGACAAGACATCATAAACTTCCTTTCTTGAGTATCACCCTCAACATTATTCAGCTGCAAAGACTCCTACCCAGGAGGCTCTTGATTGAAAATTCTGACTTCCCACAGAGAAGAACCTGATTGACCCAGTTTAGCTTTGGTTGCCCAATGGCCCAGTCCTGCGTGAAGGACTTAGAGCCAAGAGGACGGGTGTTTTGTAGAGACTCATCTGCTTTCTCTGGAGAAAGGTCTGGACATCAGAGTCATTCCCCCAAGAAAGAGGAATCCTTGTGAGCTAAGAAGACGTCCGAAGCATAATAAGTTCTTTGAGTAGCTAGATCTCAGTCACATGTTTCTGGTATCTGCTTTGTGTAGTATACGTTTAAAAAAATATGTTTCTTCCCTGGGCTAGACTGTTAAGCTCTTCCATGGGGAAATGAGCTGTATCCTTTCTCTTGTCCCACTTAACTGGTGAGCTTCCAGTACAGGCCTGAGTAACCAAGTCAGCTAACACGATGCCAGCTATCGAAGGGTAGGTTTCACTTGGCTAATGTTCCTCTCCTAATAGTTAATAAACACCCGCCATATACCAAGATACTTTCAAGCCATTGAGTATTTAAAGATAAATTAGATATGACCCCTGACGTTAAGACATAATCTAGTAGGTTTTCTGTATGATTAATATTTAGGAGGGAAATGAATGAAAACTAAGCAAATCATTATCAGAGCCATTTGGAGGGTTCTCAGAAGCTGGGCTGTTTCTGCTGGGGTTATCATATGGATTCCACTTTAGGCAAGCATTCAGTGAATTGACATAAAGGACAGGATTCTGATCGACTGTCTTCCCCAACTTCCACCCTTACAATAGTGTTTCTGTTATCATCCACCATATCTGCCATTTGGAGTAAAAAATATATACCCCCAATTTTTTTTTGTCTAACTATCCAAGATATCATTGGAAGACTACATATATTTCTCCACTTTGTTATCTGCAATGACCAGCAGCCCAAGGGGCATGGCCAGGTGGGCTTCTATTACTCCCTGGACAGCCCAGCTTGACTCCTGAGGTTGTATGACCACAGGTAGTCAGACTCTGAGTATCCCAAACAAAAGATTAAAACTGCAGAACAATCTCCCTGTAGCTTCTGGCACAGCTTTGCATGTTCTATAGAGGCTTACTGTTACTGAACTCAGGTCTGGCTGCTGGCCGATCGAAAATCGATACCAAGAGAGGCAAGTGTTGGTAGAAAGGAAAATTACTTTTAATCAGAATGTTGGCGGGCTTCCCTGGTGGCGCAGTGGTTGAGAATCCGCCTGCCAATGCAGGAGACACGGGTTCATGCCCTGGTCCGGGAAGATCCCACATGCCGCGGAGCAACTAAGCCCGTGAGCCATGGCCACTAGGCCTGCGCGTCCGGAGCCTGTGCTCCGCAACGGGAGAGGCCACAACAGTGAGAGGCCCGCATACCGCAAAAAAAAAGAAAAAAAAAAAAAAAAAAAAAGAATGTTGGCAATCTGGGGAGAAGGTGGGCTCATGACCCCCATAAACCAACTCCAAAGATTCTGCTCAGCCATGAAAGTTTTGAAAGGGAAAAAGGGAAGTACTCTCAGTTAATCATTGAGATAGGGGGTCAGACTGCATGCAAGCTTGTCAACTTCTTGTGATCTTTCTTTAGATGCCATCTTGTTCACACAGTTTGTTCATGAGAAGGCTGAAGGGGAAGCTAGGGAAGACGTCTGGTCCTCTGTTAAATACTTATTCTTCATTTCTACTTCTTTGATCTATGGAAAGAACCAACAGCTTAGTTAAGGTATTGTGTGATCAAAGATTTGAATGGTGTGCCAGGGCCGGAGAAGAGTAAAGCATGAAGGCGCCTGGTTCCATCAACAGATGAATGGATAAAGAAGATGTGGCACATATATACAATGGAGTATTACTCAGCCATGAAAAGAAACGAAATTGAGTTATTTGTAGGGAGGTGGATGGACCTGGAGTCTGTCATACAGAGTGAAGTAAGTCAGAAAGAGAAAAACAAATACCATATTCTAATGCATATATATGGAATCTAAGGGGAAATAAATGGTACTGATGAACCTAGTTACAGGGCAGGAATAAAGATGTAGACATAGAGAATGGACTTGAGGACACGGAGTGGGAGGGGGAAGCTGTTGGTGAAGTGAGAGTAGCATCGACATATTTACACTACCGAATGTAAAATAACTAGTGGGAAGCAGCATAGCACAGGGAGATCAGCTCTGTGCTTTGTGACCACCTAGAGGGGTGGGATAGGGAAGATGGGAGAGAGGCTCAAGAGGGAGGGGATATGGGGACATATATATGCATATGGCTGATTCGCTCTGGTGTACAACAGAAACTAACACAGTATTGTGAAGCAATTATACTCCATCAAAGATCTCTTTTTAAAAAAATGAGTTACAATGTAGCTTTGCTCAGTTGACAAGAAAAGGGGTTTCCTGCAAAAAACTGCTTCCATTACTGTATATTTTGTTTCAACATACAGATAAAGATGCTAATGTAATGAACTGCCACAGGTTAATCAGTTGATGGCTCCTCTAGTGGTTTTTGTTTCTTTAAACAAGTGGATGAATGAACAGATTTGGCCTTGGGATGCCATTCAGCTCAAAGTTGGTGGCAATCGCAAATGGGTTTAATAAATGAAAGAGATATTTTGGCAGAGCCCATTGAGGCAAATAAAGATTAAGGTCCTCGCCAGCATCATAGAGTATATTAGATCCTCTACTTTAATTGCTTCTTATGAATGGAAGGTATACAGGAATTGGAATTTTAATTTGTACATCTAAGCTGTGCTATTGAAGGAGAAAGTCTTTGTGACCTTATGGATTTGAGAAAAAAACTTAATAGGGTATAGCTATAACTGGCATAAAAGTTATGTTCCATGGCTGACATTGCTGCTGTTTGATGCTTGCCGTCAAATAAAAAGCAAGACATGAATCCCTGGTTGATTTTTCTGTGCATTTGCAACAAATAAGGCTGAGTCTGGATGGAACCGTGTGACGTTCAGAAACAGCAGAAACATAATCAGTTTCTGTTCTGTCTCCCATTGTGAGTTCTAGGGCTAGTGGTAGCTTTCACAGTTTTTACATCTCTTGCTTGATAATCAGACAGACTGCACGTTCTGTAGGCATACTGTCATATTCTATGTCAAGCCCTGGGGGCTTCCAGCATGAGTTAAGAAAGCCCTAGAATGGTATTGGCATTCATTTTCAGAAAAGCAAGAAGACATAAAGAGCATGGCTGGGGTGCAGGCTGGGGTAACTCCTTCACTTCTGCCCTGTTATCATTTCCACGGCGCTATGTTTGCTGCCACGCCCTCGAATGTGTTCTTTGATGACGGAGCCTCCTCTTCATCTGACTCTGGGTGTTCATGACTTATTCTGCCCTCGGCTCATCATTCCTCCTGAACCACAGCTGTGGTGCAGTTACGTCTCTGCCGTTGCTCACATAATTCTCAGACCATCTTGGCTACCCAAAGATAAACAGCTTGATTTGAGTTATCAAGCAATCTAATCTTCTCTGCTTGCATCTCTAATTTCCAAAAATGAGTTCATTCCTCACAGTATATAAATAGATATTTGATATATATCTGACATATGCCTTAAAAAATCTGATATCTATACACAGCATATGAGAAGCCACATAGCACAATGAAAAAAAAAAAAAAAAAACATTAGACAAAAAGATTTTAAAAGCCAAAAGACAAAGGTCTTTACTTCTAACTAATTATGTGACCTTGAGTAAATAAATAATGTATCCTCTTTGAACCTCTCATTTCTCATCATTGAAATTCACTAACAAGATATTATAAAAATCAAATGAGGGCTTCCCTGGTGGCGCAGTGGTTAGGAGTCCGCCTTCCGATGCAGGGGACACGGGTTCGTGCCCCGGTCCGGGAGGATCCCACGTGCTGCGGAGCGGCTGGGCCCGTGAGCCATGGCCGCTGAGCCTGCGGGTCCGGAGCCTGTGCTCCGCAACGGGAGACGCCACAACAGTGAGAGGCCCGCGTACCGAAAAAAAAAAAAAAAAATCAAATGAGATAATCTATAAAAAGTGTTTGAAAACTATTAAGACCTGTAAAAATGGGAGGTAATACTTTAATCTGAACACATTGATGGTCACTAGGAAAGATCAAGAAATGAAAGGCACAGTACGTGCTTTTGTGGGATTTACAAACTAGCCAGGAAGATCACACATTTACAGGTATAAGACAATTAGTCAAGCAAGTCATTATAAACTGATGAATACAATGTAGACAGATGGCATACCACTTGATAATAGTTCAAAACACTTGAAATCCTATACACATTAAATTACTATACAAGCATCATGTTTTATTAACAATAAGCATGATCATCATCTTTACCACTTCCCCGTCATGCAGATTATTTTAGGGATTGTCTCTGTCCTCCTTTACATCCTAGTTTAGGTTCAAGATAAGTCGACATTTATCTGTCATTTATTTAGTGCCTTTCTGTCTTGTTTACCAATATATCCCAACGCCTAAAACAATGTCTCAATAAACATCATTGAATGAATGGATGAATCAGTTAATCAATCCAGGAGAAAAGAAGCAGCTTTCCATTTGGGTTCACACACGTATTTTGTAATTCTGGAGAAAAAAATTAAAACAGTGGAAGAAAGATTGACATGTGCGCACATGCATGTGTGTGTGCGTGCACATGCATGTGTGTGTTTGCACACACACACACACACACACTACCTTGATCATATGGAGACGTATCAGAATTGAAGAGGGCAAGTGTGGGGCTGGTAGGAAGACTGGTAAAGCCACCCCGATAACTGTCCGTCTCTCCCATCCATTGAGAACCACTGTCTCACATACTTAAGGCTCCGTCTCTCTAACATGGGGTTCCAACAAAATGGGACTCTTTCTTAATCAGTCTCCTGCCTTCAATTTTTCCTAATTCCTTTCAGCTGCCTAGAACCTCATGCTATTTTGTGTGTGTGTGTGTGTGGTACGCAGGCCTCTCACTGCTGTGGCCTCTCCCGTTGCGGAGCGCAGGCTCCGGACGCGCAGGCCCAGCGGCCGTGGCTCACGGGCCCAGCCGCTCCGCGGCACGTGGGATCCTCCCAGACTGGGGCACGAAGCTGTGTCCCCTGTATCGGCAGGCGGACTCTCAACCGCTGCGCCACCAGGGAAGCCCAAACCTCATGCTGTTAAAGCACTTGTTTAATGTCAGTGTGTGAATTTACATCTGATTGGATAATCAATTCTTTTAACCCGCGTATCGTTCGGAGCATGGTTGGAGGTATGTAAAGCAAGCTCTTAACCCATTGATGTTTACCTATTGCTAGTACTGATCCGTTCAAATGGAGCTATTTTCCGTGAAGATAAACTAATCAGTTTCAATGTAATAGTTAACCCCTCAGGCCAGAGCATATGGTTGTCATTGTGCAGCTGTGCTGATAGAATAGCTTGGCCCTTCGGAATGTTTGCTCCATTTTTATGTAATTGCTGGCCACCCATTATCTGTAGTGGAGAATCATTTTTCTTCTTTCCTTCTTAATTTCTAAGGATCAAAACCTGCCCTCCCTTTCTTATAGTAAACAGTTTGAGGAAAAAACAAAAGGTAAAGAATAAGAATACTTTATTGTCTCATGTCTACCCCAGGGCTGAGCTCCCACCCCGGACTCTTTTCAAATATTTCTGCAAAAAAAGGCATTTTCCTAAACCAAGATGTTTTACATAGAACCCAAACAAATCATAGTCTTCAAGGATAAGGCGTTGCAAAATGGCTCACATCCCCAAATAAGAACAGATACGGTTGGAAATTACAAGGATCTTCTTCTTTTAAATGGAAATACTAGCAGATGTCACAAGAAACATATAGAAGTGGGCACAGACAAATAAAGAGCTTTTCTGGGGTGTGGAGTAGTACAGGAGGAGCGTCCACCTTGGACTGTGTGGGGAACGGTGGACCAGGCAAGGAGTTTGCTGAGTCTGGATTGTGTCCTAATGAAACAGTATTAACCATCTTGACTCGGTAATTTAAACATTTCTTGTCAGGCACTCTCAGGACACTATCCATAAAATTATATTTATTTCACTATAGGTTAATCCCAGACATCTTTTCAAATGTGCTTGCCGTTGAACTTACACATTGCTATATGTTCCTTCTTTGAATCTCAGAGTGAAACAAAATCGATAGGCAGCAAAAATGGGACAGGGAGACGGTGTCCACGGGCATTTCCCACTCCGGAGGTCTCCCAACCCTGTGCTGGCTTGTTAATTTCTTGCTATAGGCTGTCAAAAGAACGGAGATGTTATTTGACAGCCCACATATTTTTCTAAAGCCATATTTTTGTACATTTCCCTGATTTCCAAAACTATGGCCAATGTTATTCCGGTAGAGGTATTTTTCTCCCTGAAAATGGCAGTAACATATTAACTGTTCTCTTGCCCACGTGCGACAGGGAATCATGCTACCACGAGATAGAAACAAGGCAAGCACAAGTCATCTTTCCTTAAGTGATACTTATCCTTCCCAAATAGCTCACTGGGGGCCGTGACAGGGATAAGATGCTTTCTATCTACACAAGTATTGTTTCTAAGGATGAAAGAGCCCTGAAACCCTGACGGGCATTCAGGTTGGAGGTACTGCGAATATGTGGAAAAATATAGGACGTTACACGCTGATACCGCCAGTAAGAGTTCTGAAAGGCGTGCTTGTAATGAAAGCGTTCCATTTGGAATAGCGCAGATTGTGGACTGAAATGGTCTCCATGTGGCTGAGGATATTTGTGAATGAAGTGCCTTTCAATGAGGAGAAATCAATTTTAACAGCTCATTTATTGACGAAACCAAGGCTAATCTCAGCAGTCAGAGTGCTTTCTTGGAACAAGGACTAGAGGATTCATCTGTCTCACCTGAACAAATGAAAGAAAAAGCTTCTCATACAAAATGTTTATGACCCGTCCGCTCCCGGAGCCGGGGTGAGCTCAT
This sequence comes from Kogia breviceps, assembly GCF_026419965.1. Lineage (NCBI taxonomy): Eukaryota > Metazoa > Chordata > Mammalia > Artiodactyla > Physeteridae > Kogia > Kogia breviceps. Next base: position 171,371,891 of record NC_081312.1, read on the forward strand.
ACTTGACACTGAGTTAACAGGGGACTTGGGTGACTGGAGTGCCTACTAACATTTCCCACGCCTGCTGGGTTCTGTGGAGTTAAGATTATTCAAATATGCCTAAAAATGAATCATTTAATGGCCAAATCATAGAGTCATCTAATGTCTTAATTCCGCTAACCTTCTTTAACTCTACCCTTTGCTTTGGCTATGCTGGTTCATTTACCATCCTAATGCTGTGCCTGGCGTTCCTCTGCCTCTAAGTCTGAACTTACACACAGCCAGGGTGATGGCAGACCTAGAGGTGTGTGATGCACAACAGATGCAGTGGCCCTGTACAGGCGCCTCTTCTCTGGGACCAGGTACCTACTCTCCATCCTTCTCAGTTGAAGTCCTGCTCATCCTCCTGGCTTCAGCTTTATTTATTTGTTTGTTTGTTTGTTTTTATTGAGGTATAGTTGATTTACAATATTTTGTTAGTTTCTGGTGGACAGCAAAGTGATTCCATTATATATATATATGTATATGTATTCTTTTTCATATTCTTTTCCATTGTAGTTTATTACAAGATATTGAACATGGTTCCCTGTGCTATACAGTAGGACCTTGTTGCTTATCTATTTTATATATAGTATTTTGTATCTGCTAATCCCAAACTCTTAATTTATCCCTCCCTGCTTTCCCCTTTGGTAACCATAAGTTTGTTTTCTATGTCAGTGAGTCTGCTTCTGTTTTGCAAATAAGTTCATTTGTATCATTTTTCTAGATTCCACATATAAGCGACATCATATATTTGTCTTTCACTGTCTGACTTAATTCACTTAATATGATAATCTCTAGGTCTATCCATGGTACTGCAAATGGCAGTATTTCATTCTTTTTTGTGGCTGAGTAATATTCCATTGTACATATGTACCACATCTTCTTCATTCAACTATTGATGGACATTTAGTTTGTTTCCATGTCTTGGGGCTATTGTAAATAGTGTTGCTGTGAACATTGGGGTGTATGTATCTTTGCAAATTAGAGTTTTCTCTGGGTATATGCCTAGGAGTGGGATTGCAGGATCACTGGCTTCAGCTTTTTTGTAAAGTCCCTCCTAACAAATCTAGCTGTACCTCCTCTCTTGTGTCTGATTACCTCAGTCACAACTATGGCACAGACCAAGTTCTGTTAGTTGTTAACAGGTGTCTGTTGAGAGTTACAAACTGATTGGAAGCACCAAGGCAGAGTCAGAATACCCCTTTCACTTCCCCCTACTCCACATGCTTTCTTTACCTTAGTTACTGATATCAAGCCAAAAATGTAGACCTCATTCTTGCTCTTTCTCTGTTTATGTCCTGTCTATATCCAGAGAGTAAATCCAGTCAGCTCTGTGATCAAAATCCATTTCTAGTCCTACTTTTTTATACCATTTCATTGGCTATCTCCTTAGACCAAGCCACCATCCACTCTCACCTGGGTAGCTGCCATATCCCCACAGATGGATTCCTGCTTTTACTCTTTCCCCTTGATAATCCACCTTTCACATAGCCTATATCCTCTCCTTCCACCCCTGCATAGTCTATATGTGACATTTTTTAGCTTTCTAGAATCTGAAACCCCCTACCTACTTGGGCGAGAACACATCACTGTGTGAATCTTAGTGAGAGACAAGACCATACCTCTTCCAATGAGTTACTCTGAGCCCTGGTAGTGTTACCAAACAAAAGTTCATGTGTTCAGTGCCAAGTGAGGACAAACAAACCAAAATGTCAGAGTTTGGAGCAGAGAAAGGTTTATTTCAGGGCTGTGCAAGGAGATGGGTAGCTCATGCCCAGAAAACCCTGAACTCCTCCAGGGGTTTCAGCAAAGCACTTTTAAAGGCAAAGTTGAGGGAAGGACGGGGTTAGCTGTTGCAAACTTCTTAATGTCAGAATCCTTTCTTTTTGCAGCTGTCCATGTAGGTCAGGTCACGATGTTCCCGTAAACCTCCAATGAGAGGAAAGTTATTCTCTGTTCTGCAACATTTGATCTCTATGTGAATGGAATCTTAAAGGTCAAAGCCTTGAGAATGGGCTCTCCTGTATATTTCTGGGTGGAGGCAACATTCTTTTACAAAAGGTGCACAGCCAGCATGACTAAGCCCAGGAGAAGGAGCAGATCTAATATGGAGTCAGATTTGTTCTTCCTGATTGCAGTAGTGGCTTACTTGCTTCCTCATTAGATGACTCAACCCATGTTCAACAGTGGACTATATTAAATGAGGTTGAGATGGGATGTACTTTGGTAAAATTAAAAATAAGAAATTCAAATTCCTCAGCATTAGCAATGCTGGAGAGAATTTACTCTTGTAAGTTGTCCCACTTTTTCACCTTCAAGGGTGCCTAGAAGGCATTATTCATGAGGACTTTGGTAAAAATGTACCATCATCTCTGAAAAACTTGTTTTCTATGAGCCCTACAGTTAACATACCTCTTTCCATGTGGTTAGAAGAATCCTGCGGTGACAGAGATTAAGCAACAATGAGTAAGAGCTAGAGGCAAACTGAGAAAGGTGAGCATGACTGGCTTTAGGTTCCTCCTGGTGAGCAGAATGTATTGACCAACAGGATATCCCAGGGATCGTAGTGAATCAATGATGGATCTGAACAGTGAGAAAGAGAGGCGTTCCTTTAAGGTCCCACTTTATATTAAAACCCTATTTATATTAAGTAGACAACAAAATTCTAGGATGCATGAAGAAAGGTCTGAATTGAGGCACATTGAGAAAGTGAAAACCCCTCATTCTATTCCCAGAGCTGTGCTAGTGCTGGAGCCCTTGAAGTGAAGGGAAAGGACAGAATCCTTGAAAACTGTGCAATAAAATCCCAAGTAGGGCCATGAAACATCCTCCTAGGTTTCCTCAAAAAAGCAAGAGGCTGTTAATCAGGGTAACTATATATGAGACAAAGGAGATACCCAACCATTCCAGGGGTCATTAGACCTTGGACTGAGCTAATATGAATTTCTGGTACCCCAAATAATGCTGCTGTCTACCAGGCAAAGTGAGGAATGGCAGGGGGTCAGTAATTCAGTCAACAAATATGTATTGAACACCTAGTGTGTGATAAGCGCTATTCTAAATGCAGGAAATACGGGGAATTCCCTGGTGGTCCAGTTGTTAGGACTCCATGCTTCCACTGCAGGGGGCACGGGTTTGATCCCTGGTTGGGGAACTAACATCCCACAAGCCGCGTGGCATAGCCAAATAAATAAATAAATGCAGGAAATGCAGTGGTGAGCAAAATAGAGTCCTTAAAAAGCTTATATTATAATGGAAGAAAGAGGTAATAAATAAATAAGTTAATTTCAGGAACCAATAGATGCTCTGAAAAGGATAAGAGGGAAGATACTAAAGAGTGATTTGGGGCATTGCTAAGGAGTACTGTTTGAATTGTATCCTGAATTATGAGGAAGACATAGTCATGGAATAGAGTTCTAAACAAAGGAAACAGATGATCAAGGATCCTGAGATGGAAAAGTACTTCATTGTCTCCAGGGAGAAAAATAAGGCTAGTGTAGGTCACAGTATATAGAAGATGAAGGAGATCAGGAAGAGATGGTAGGAGAGGATTAGTAGGAACCGGAAGAAACTTGTAGGCTATGACCCGGAGTTCGGATGCTATCGCACAGTCCATATTTGAAAGCCATTGAAGGATTCGAAGTGGAAAAATGTTTGAGAATTTAAGGCATGGGAGTGACATGTTTTGATATCTGTTTGGAAAAACTACCCCCTCGATTCTGGGTGGGAGAGTGAAAATTATTTAGGATCCTGTTACCTTAGTCAAAGAAGAGATGATAGTGGTACTGTATAGACAAGTGTTGTTGTAGCCAGAGCTATTGAGTAATACAATCAGATTTGAGGTATATTTTGTAAGTAGATCTTACAGATGGATTAAATGTGGACATGGGAGTGGGATAAAAAATAACATCAAGGATTTTTATTCTGGGAAACTAGGTAGATGGTGGAAGGCTTGCGTGGGAAAGAGCAGGCTTGCCTGGTGGGGGCAGAAATCAACTCTTCTCTTTTATTAGTTTAAGATGCTTATTAACATCCAAATGGAGGTATGTAGTGGGAAAAGATAGAAGCCCAGGGGAGAAGTTCAGGCATATATGTATATATGCGTGTATTCGTGCATAGAAAAGAGAGATGAGTGCCAATCAGAGCCCTGGACCACTGCCCCCTCCGTGATTAGAGATCCGAGGGAGAGGGAGAAGTCCTCAGTGGAGGACAAAAAGCAGTAGGTCAGGTGATAAATGGAGTTTTGATCCACATCTGCCTCATCATGACTCAGGGGGACCCTAAACCTACCCCTTGTGTTTACCCCAGTCCAACCACATCAAGTTAACAGGTAACATTGACAACTGACAAAAGTCATGCACACTGGCTCCCTGATCTGTGAAGGGAGGACCAAATCAATATCCTTGGCTGTCCTCTCTTCACCAACATAGTATTACAAGAGCAATCCTACATCTTTAAAGACTTGAAAAGTGCAGAGGTATGGTGATTTTGATCACATCCTAATTTCATGTTCCACTGTGGCTTGTTGATGGGTCTTGGAGAATCATAGTATATTATTGTTACATCAATCGAATGAAGGGTGACTCCAATTTCACTTGCTGTTTCAGATGTGTTTTCTTTACTGAAGTAAAAGATTGCATTTCTGCAACCTGGAATATGGTATTAAGTTAAAGAATATTTTTTCTCGGTCTCATTAAACAAAGGACACCAGAATTCATTTGCTTTTATCTGGTAGAGTTTATAATACATTGCCACAATTTTGCCTCAGATTACTCTGACTCTGGGCCACATATGGTCCAGAGACAAATTGATCTTTTCTCCAGCCCACACAGCATCGTGCTGGTCCATTACATTTATAGTGTTTTGCTGCTGATACCTAGAAAACTGAAAGGATAGTTCTAGATGCCTCAGTAAGACACATGCTAACCAGAGGATCTGAGATAAATCCCTTGAAAATATAGGGCACAACCGCATTGGTGACATTATGGGGACTGCTAACTTCTAGGTGCTCCAGACAAAACTGTGCCTTGAGCTTCATATCACTAAGAGGGGTGCCTCTTTGGGTTTTGGAGGTAATATAAACAACATTTGCACGTCCTGTTCTAATCCATTTACGAATTGAAAGACTCGGGTGCAAACTAGAGCAAAACGTTGATCTGGTCAATGCAAACAGGGGATGAGCTGTTTAACTATTCAATCCTCATGGCCCAGCAGAATTCTCGTGCTTTAAGAATCTTGGAAAATAGAAATACCACATGAAACACTGGCAACACCTAATGGGGTATCACCAGAATTTTGGAGCAAAACAATGCCTTCTTTAGAAAATATTCTCCTTTTGAAAGAAAGCTTTTTTATACTGGGCTTTGGTATCACAAACTTCAAGCCACCATGTGATTCATGGTGCCGGTGATGGATTAAGGATGATCTGATTCCCCTTGCCATAAACTCAGACATCCCCAGAGAGCCTTCATCACGTGGAAGCAATGTCTATGAGGCAGGGATCAAGCAGGTTGTGAGAGCACAAGTCAATTACATAAGCACGCGGCTCACATTCCCAGGGTAACTACTCACCCTCTCTGCCACACCCTCTTGAATCTACCCTATAACCTCCTAGGAGGTCCCCATGAAAAGATGGCTACAGAGGAATCGTTTTTAAGCCTGGTTTCCAGATGGCTCTGCTAAGTGTGACTGTGCTAGTCCCACTGGAAAGGGACCGCGGTGTTATTACAGCTGCATTTATCACAGGTGGTCCTCAGGGGAGTGGAGAAAGGACATTTTTTTTTCCAGCACAAATAACTGAATAGAATATCTCAGAGCCACGCTGTCAGAAAGAAGAGAGAACGTGAGATCAAAAATCTATATCAGCTTATGCTCAGGGCTTGGTTAATGGTAGGTGTATAGTCAGCTACACAGAAGGAAAAATGTTGGAGGACTTGTGAGACAATGAGGTTTGGAGGGCAGCGTGCAGGTGGACCTACTGGAATGGGTCCAGAATGAGATATTCGTGTCTCATACTAATGCTCACCAAGAGGATTCCACGACAGAAATACGTCTCAGTTGTTAGATTTTTGAGAGGAGTATCCTTGTGGGTATTAGTTAACCTCATTGCCCCAATATTTCAGGCTCTTCCATGGGTGACCATGGCGGCAGGGGTGAGACAGAGCATAGCTTCAACAACTTGGACATTTTGTCGGTAAAGTTTATCTGCTACTGCCATCCCTAAGAGCCTCATTAGCTTCGGTGAGCATTCCTGAAACCCGGATATATTATATCCCTGGGCTGGGGGTGTGAGCAGCCAGTAGTAATCCAGTGGGAGGCTTTCCATCTTGGAGAGGAAAGTGTCATCATGGTCTAACACACAACGTTACTTCTGATCCAGGAACTCACTTACAGACAAAAAAAAAAGCCTGGTGTTCCTTCCTTAGAGTTCCTAACATGTACCCCTATTACCTGCAAGCACCTGGGTTTGTAGGATGAAATGTCATCTCCTTGGAGAGGCTTTTCCTAACCACACAAGTAACTATCCTATTACTCTGTTTTGTTTTATCTTCCTTCCCCTCTGCATTTCTATCCAGTTTACAAAATCAGCTTCCCCATTAGAATGTAAACTAGATGAAATCGAACCAATTCACTCATTCATCGCTGTATCAGTAGCACCTAGAACAGTCCTAGGAGCAAAGTAAATGTTTAATAAATGTTTGTTGAATGAGTAAGTAAATAAATTATTCATTAGAATGCATAGTTAGGACCCAAGACATATTTGATTAACTATTAGAAACTTAAGGCCCAGATTACTTAACAAACTAGTAAGGACACAATTTCCCTTTTTGAGCGGCTGATTTGGTTCCTGGTCAGGAAACTTAGAATTCTAGAAATTTGAATACCTGGGAAAAAATTTAAGAATAAATCAAATCTGCATTCATTCTCTGAGAGCCTGTTACTTTCAGACCATTATGCTAGATCATAGGGAATATATTGATGAATGTAACATGACTCTGTATGCAAGGAATTTAAAAGTGAGAAAACACGTAGAAAATAATAAATGACAGACAAATAAGACACTCAAGGAACTCGTGTGTGTGTGTGTGTGTGTGTGTGTGTGTGTGCGCGCGTGCATACAGACAGGAAATAGCCGTTTATTCAGCTGAGCTGGGGAAATCAGAAAGGTTTTGTGGAAGAGCTAACCTACAAGCTAGCAGTTGAAAAAAGAGCAGGATTTCAGCAGGCAGGCAAATCTGGAGGAAAAGGTATGGGCTTGGAGAACAGGAGATCTAGAAAGTGCAGAGGGTTTGTTGGAGGTGTGGGGCTGATCCTTCCAGACGCTGGATGCCACACTCAGGTAGTTGACTTCGTTGTGTAGCAGTGGGAAGAGAAGAGCAAAGTTTCGTGAGGAAGGGCGTAACACCTGCTGATCTGTGTTTTTTGCCACACATTGAGGGATAGGTTAGTGAGGGAAGAGACTGGAGATAAGGAAACCAATCAGGAGATTAATCTGGGGGTCCAGGGCTGAAGTGAAGCCAGAGGACTAGAAACAGGCCCGTGGCAGAGGGGATGAAGTGAAGGGGTGGATGCAGAGATATTAAGAGAGGTTTTGTAACAGGATTTGACCAGGTGTTATGTGTTGATGGGTTGAGAGGAAGCATAGTCTAAAATAACTTTAGTTTCAGTGTAGATGATTTGGAGGATGGAGGTGATGTCAAGTGATGGGAATACAGAATAAATCAGGGATCTGGTGGAAGAGAAACTCAGTTTGGCTCTGTTGAGTTTGAAGATCAATGCCATTATCTATCTTCACATGCAAGCTTGCATTTGAAAATTTGGGACGAAAGCTCAGTATGGAAGTCCAGTATGGTGATGCAGTTTTGAAGTGATATGGGGAGGGGTAAGCTGGGACGAAGTGAGAGAGTGGCACGGACGTATATACACTACCAAACGTAGGGTGGATAGCTAGTGGGAAGCAGCCACATAGCACAGGGAGATCAGCTCGGTGCTTTGTGACCACCTAGAGGGGTGGGATAGGGAAGGTGGGAGGGAGGGAGACGCAAGAAGGAAGAGATATAGGAACACGTGTATATGTATAACTGATTCACTTTGTTGTAAAGCAGAGACTAACACCATTGTAAAGCAATTCTACTCCAATAAAGATGTTAAAAAAATAAAGTAGCATAATTATATGTTACCAAAAAATAATAAATAAATAAATATTGCCAAGAAGTGTCAGCACTTAACAACAAACAGGAAATGAGAAGGTAGATAAAGAAAATGATAGGTTTGCCCCAAACAACATGGCAAAGTAGAAATATGTATCATTGAGGTTCCCAGTCCTGTTTTCCATCTTTTTTCCCATGGTTCTTCCTCCTTTTTCCTTTTCATGCTTCAATTATATCTGTCTTATCTTTCCTATGGGGAGGAAAGAAACTCAAAATGCCAACTTGAACTCACAACGTTGATTAATGTAGTTTCCTGCTCAAAAACCATTCATGGCTCACGGTTGTTGGTACACCAACATCCTGACTCTTTCTGTAGCAGTCAGGGTTTCCCCTGATGAGGCCACCCTCTTGCATTTTACCCCAGGACAGTCAGACACCTGTAAGCTCCATGCTGACTTTCCTACTTCGGGGTCTTTCTCCAGCTGCTCCCTGAGCCTGGCATTTTCTTCCTTTCCTCATCCAACCATTGGGGTCCACCCACATGTCAAGGTTTTGAAACCTGCCCAGCTTTTTCCCACTCAAAATTCTCTCATCTGATGGACTCTTATTGAATCCTCGCTGCACTTCGGTCATAGCGTTTGCCTCTGTGTTCTTTGCGGTTTACATGCCTTTGTCCCTCGGTAGCCTGTAGCTATAGACGACTGAAACTTACTCCCTTTGTGCTTTATATGGGCTTTTTTGAGACTCTGAACACAGCAGTGATTAGATGGATGTTTTGAAATGACAGAGGAGAGAAAAATAATTGCAACAAAGCCCACTCTGGCTCTGTGTGTTCCCTTTCTTAGTCTGACTGATTTGATACAATTATAGGAGACATCACTGAACTCTCATAGACAGGTGTAAAGGTCTCTGGTATTGCCTCATTCTCTTGGCTGATTGCTTTCCGAAAAAGAAAGAAAAAAACCCACAAAACGTATGAGGTCTGGAATTGGCGGGGACTTCATAATTTTTAATGTCTCAGTAAAAGATCTTTTTTCTCTCTCTCTACATTTACCAGACTAACCCCAATAATGTCTTTTAAACAATTAATTCTAGTTTCAAAAGCATATTACTCTGCAGTTTGTCCAGAATTAAGTGACCATTAGAAGGCATTAGTTTAGAAACAAGTGCCCTAATTACTTCTGAAAGTTAGCAATAAAAGACGAAAAAGAAATCCAGATTTCAGACACATCAGCATGCTTGCAGTCCTGGATGCTTTTTTGTGTACCCTTCTGTCTTCCCACCATGCAAAGCGTTGGGCAGAGGAAAACACCGGAGTGTCTGACACCCGCCGATTTAATTTTGTATGAGGCAAACGTTTCTTCACCTTGTCCCAATTCTAGAGAATAAAATGTATGGAAAGATATTAAGATGTGGACCGTTTACTCTAGACGAACTTTCAGGAACACCAGGAAGTTTGATGGCGTAGATGGGTCCAGATGACGCCTGTCCAATTGGGCAGCCGTGGAGTTTGTTACCACTTAAAAATAGTGTCCCAGGTGCAACAGCTCTCTGCGGTAAGCATGTTTGTTTCAGCAGCCATGTTACGTCAATTTGCTGTCTGGATTCAGACTTCACAGCTGTTTGTGGAAGGCTGGTGGATATTCTGTTCCTAAGTCTAGGTATAGTAGAGGTTCTAAGTTTCTAGCACATTCTCTTTTCACGGCAGGGGTAGGTTTTGCCACGAAGCCAGCTCGGGGGAGCTGTTCCGGGCTGCACTTGCATGGCTGGTGGGACAGATTTCTCCCGGTGGAATAGTTGCATGCATTCTACGTGTGACCTGTTAGCACACGTCGGATGGGAGCACTCGTAGCCTTAATATGTGCTTTATAGGCAATTACTTCCAGCTTCCACGCGCTGCCCATGGAACTGCAGGTGTTCTCAAAGAAGGTTCTTGCACCGTGGGGCTGAAAGCTTCTTGTATTTACTGTTTTCCCCTTCCCCTCCACTGGAGCGTAAGATCTTCATTGTTGTAACCCTCAGGGGACCAGTATAGGATTATGAATGCTTTAGCCGGGCAGGGGAGCTCTTGGGTTCATTTAGACTGTTTTGCAAAGACTTGGAGGTTTAGGAACAGAAAGAAACAAATTGGCGATTTTTTTCCTTAGCTTTTGCTCCCAAAGAGAGCAGCCACCAGTCAGGCTAACCTGACTTTTCCACGACTCCTTGCTGATAAGGGGTCCTTTGAGGGTATCCTTGAATGAACTCACAGGCCAGTCTGCTCAGGGTTTTGTAGCTCCTCTCACTGAGTGGACAGTAAGAAGTTGAAATGGGGAGGTAGTCTAGCCTGGGGACCCTGGCTGTGCCCCTTCCTTGCTGTGGGATGTTAGACACCTTCCTTACCTGTAAAACCTGTCTCAGAGTCTCAGTGTAGAAATCACATGAGATAATGTGGCTGAAGTATTTGGCGTAGTGCTGAGCACATAAGTCAACAAATGTCAGCCATTAACAAACTAACCACCACAACAAAGGGAATTTGTGGTCCAGCTACCCGAAGTTTCACAAAGGAGAGACGTCCATGCAAAGGAGGGAGCGCAGAGAAACAGCATCACTGTCTCCATATCCCTGTTTTGTCAGGAGTCCAGACTTTCATCAAATGAAAGCATATTAACTTCAGATCATCACTGTAGTCAGATACTAGGCACCATACCTGTCGGCCTGATGAAGGCTTTGATGTGGTTTGTCCAGGTTGCATAGGTACCCTATCTTTAATCATGGGAAGCCAATGACAGATAGTAACTCACAAGGCTCCCTTTCATCTCAAAGTATTCTTCTAGCATGATTTTAGAAGTAAATACCTAGGCATATTACTTTTGCCTTTATACCAAATTAAAAGCAGGTAAAAGGATGCTATTTTGTTGCCTTTGCCGTGAGAAGATGAGTTGCCCAGAGGGGGGAAAAAATATGTATTCTTCTTCAAATTTTATGCATTTCTCTGAACCCCAGTATTTTATGAAAGAGCTCAGGGTTAGGAAACCTGAAAGTTGTGGAAACTTTAGGCATCGCACCCTAGAAACTTGTTCCCACTCCTTCAAGAAAGGTCACCAAATGCAAGAAGGTTATGAATTCATCATGCATTAATCATGTAGCCCCACCAGGGGCTTTCTGTCCCTTGCCTTATCTGTCACTGAAAAAAAAATTCACAAGATCTACGTTATTCCATTTATTTTATGGTTATAAATAATCAAATACAATTTGCGACTCTGTGGTTTGTAATGCATTCAGATGGACTGAGAACATGATGGAAAAGAACAGGCTTGGTTTGTCCTGGAGGTCTGACCTCCCTGGGGAGTTCCCCCTCATTGAGGAGGAGACCTCGCCGGAGACCCAGGGGAAAGCAGGTCTCCTCTCCTGAGGCACGTCCCAGGCAGCACCCCTGGGTGATGCTCGGCAGAGCTGCAGGATGGACGAAAGATCACAATTTCAAACACGGAAATCTTTTGAGTCCTCTTGGCTAGAGATTTCTTGAAATCTCCAAATCCTTCCATGCAAAAAAGAAAGAGAGGGTGAGAATTCGAAACTGAAGATTGTTGCTGTGAATTGGTAGTGACAACAATATGGTCACGGTCTGTTTTTCACAGTTCGGTTCACACTTATTTCAGGGCTGGGGGAAAATGTGTTCTTGAAATAAATCGGAGCTCATTCAGAGATTGCGAGCGGGAGATCTTAATGGAGATGTTTTTTCTTTCACAATCGTGAGCTTTATTCAGGGTCCAGCCTCCCTGCCTGCCTGCTTGCCTGCGATCCTCCAGCAAACTAGAGGCGGATGCTTGTTCTCTCTGGCTTTTCCCAAGACCAACTTCTAAACATCCTCCCACCTGCCCTGTTGGCTGGAGCAGCGGATTCTGATTAAGTCATTGCACACTCCGGCTGTCTCTTCTGGCGACAGAGCCATGGCCAGGGAGATTTCCGAGCCTGTGACAGCATATTCCCGAGTCCCCATCCCTGGCACGGGGCTGCTGCTCGCCCCTGGCACTCAGCCCCTGCTGTGAGCTCACGGGCTTTGTTCAGACGGCGTTCACATGAGCAAGTGAGCGACCCAACGAAACTGTCTCCCTGGTGAAAGCATTAGTAAATTAGTTTAAGGGTCCCTACACCTGATCTCCATCAGGGTGTAAGGACAGCACTAAATCTTTGCTATGACAGGTACCGACTGCCCTGGTCAGATGAACAAGGTCAAGATTAGAGCGGGTCTTCTGACTCTTCTGACCTTGCTCCAGGGGAGAAGAGAGTCTTGGATCCTGGCTCCTCTGTTGGGCTACAACCTTTGAATTGGCTGATCCTCTTGCTACCTTGTGCTTTGATTAGACACCACGGGTGTCCTGTCCCAGGAGATGTGGGACCAGTAGAATCTGCCTCAGACCTCTCTCTGTCAGTATCTGTGGGATTGAGCTCTACCTGTACTGGGGAGGTAAGGCCCCATGAGGTCACCGTCAGAAATTGCTCCTGTCACGTTTTTCTCATCCCTTTCCCCAGTCTGGGCCCTGAAATCTAGCACCGTGAGCATCTAACTCAAAAACGAATGTAAATACGATATTTAAATATTCTTGCCTGCAATCTTGTGAAGCCAATCTCCACTTCCCCTCCCTCCCCTGACGCTTGTCACCTGAGGTCTGGGATGCTCACAGATGCAGCCAAACAGCTCCCACTCGGCACCTGTCCGTCCAGCTCTGCTGGCTGGGAACTCAATTGAAGGAGTACTGAGGTTCCAGCCTGTCATGTTTCAGATCTACCAAGTCCCAGGAGTGATGGGTTCTAAGCCCTCCCTCAGCCTCTGCCGCTAACCCTCCCCTGCAGAGGACTCCAAGCCGCCATGAAGTGTGGCTTGGGGCAGATGTCACCCTGCCCTGTTCTCAGGTGGCTCTGTCCAAATCAATAAAACAACGACATTAGCAAAAAAAAAAAAACCTCCTCTCCTTTCATTTAAAAGCACAGCACCGTCCTGTATATTGATTTATGCTGATGGATACTGACTGGTCACCAGTCCTCTTGTTCTAGAAATAGGCAAAATAGATGCCCCAGGGGCTTGGCTAGGACACCCTGTTACAGACAATGCCCACAGCACAGGGCAGAGATCGCCTGACTCCTTAAAAAGACTCAGCCAGCCCGCTCCTGTCTCTGGGTGTCTGTTATGAACTGAATTGGGCTCCCCTAAAATTCTTATTTGAAGCCCTAACACCTAATGCGACCGTCTTCGGAGATGGGTCCTTTGAGGAGATAGTTAGGGCTCCATGAGATCGTAAGGGTGGGGCGCAGATCTGTTAGGACTGGTGTCCTCACAAGGAGAGGAGGAGATGCCAGAGGTCTCTGTCCTTGTTCCCACACAGAGCGAAGCCATGTGGAAAGAGGTGCAGCCATCCTCAAGCCAGGAGGAGAGGCCCCAGCAGACCCCAACCCTGACAGAACCTTGACCTTGGACACGCAGCCTGTAGGACTGTGAGAAGGTAAGTTTGTGTTGTTTAAGCTCGCACTCTGTGGTATCTTGAGACGTGCCCTCAAGCCTAGCTGTTTGTGTGGTGATCAGTGGGGAGGGCAGGTCCGAGCGCCCTGGCAGCTGTGTGCCCTCCCTTACCCCGGGTTTGTGGCAAGAGGACTAGAGGAACACTAGCCCTGTGCTGTCGTCCTGTGACTTGTCCCTCTCAGGTGGCTTTCATGCACGGCGTTGCATTCGGTTCTCATAATACCTTTATGACCCTTTGCCGGTGCCCTGTCGTTTCATTGCCTTTTGTCAGCTGGTGAAACTGAGGTATTAAACAGGCTGCATAATTTGTGTAATCTGTCTGAAATCGCCCCGAGGGTTGGCGTTCCGGGGCCACTGCAGCCTGATCCAGTAGTCTTTTCACTATGCAGAGCATCTCCAAGGGTATGAGGCCAAGGGACTTCTGCTGGGCTGGTGAAAATTTCAGTTCTTTCGTGGTTTTCAGCATCTGTATGATGCAGTTCCCAGGTGTGGAGTAGCTGGAGAGCAGCTATGAGGGAGCCCAGCAGGGTCTTTTTATGAGACGGAGGACAAGATGGAAACTGCAGGAATTGGCAACCATGATGCCAAAAGACAAGCCTGGGGCAACCCAGTGGAGGCTGGACTGGGAAGCATGGGCGGGCGAAGTGTCAGGCGTGAGCTGGGGACATCCTGCGATGTGTCCTCCTGGCTGTCGGCTGCTCTGGAAGCTTCTACGCTGTGTGTCCCTGCTATGACTGCCGAGCTTCTATGAGTCCCCATCAGAAGGATGGGGGAGCACCCTTTAAGACCTGATGGTCTTACCTACAGACTCCCGGGGTGACCCCTCCACATGTGTCCCCGGGGTTGTAGGACCACTGGAGCTCTCTGCTCAGCCCCCCTAAAATCCTCTGCAGGTAGGATGCTTCCTGCCCACACGTCCCCGACAGCAGCCGGACACCCCTGGGAGCGCCTCATTTTTAAAACAGCTTTTACGTAGGTGGCCGGAGTTGCAAAGAATTATGCTCCAGATTCACCGGGCCTCTTCTCCAACTCGAGAAGGAAACTGCTCAGATGGGCTTTATTTTTCCCTCTGATAATCTGGCTTTTTCAGGGCTTGCTTCCTTCCTGCTAAAGCAGTGGTTGAAATCAGAGACTCGGGAATCCAGCTGCCTGGGATTGAATCTGGCTCTGACACTGGCTTATGTGAGCTTGAGCAAGTTACTTAATCTCCCTACTCCAGAATTTTCCTCATCTGTAAAATAAGGATAAAAGTAGCACTTAGGGTTTATGTAATGATTACATAGCCTGATATGTAAAGTGCTTAGAACAGGGCCTGGTATATGGAAAGTGCTATGTAAGTGTTAGCTACCATTATTATCATATCGGTATTATTTATCCAGTAGTTATTGCTGAGATGAATCCTGCTTGATGCACATAGAACTTGTTCTTATTATAATTAATTTTTCTAGATATTAGTCAATGACATGCATTGGGATTATTTTCAAGCTTACGCTCTTACGCTTGGTCCTTCCAATTCTACTTTTGTTACCTTCCTTCTCAGCTACCCATTAATTTATATAATTTTTAAAATTACTCCCTTTCCATTCTTTCCTCCTATATTATTTTCCAAATACCGAGTTGATGGGATTTATTCCAGTGGCAACCCTGTCATCTCTGGTTCTCTTTGGAACTCCTGCTACATTTCATACCCATCACATGTCCATTGTCACCCAGCTACATTGACGTTCTCAGGGCCAAGGTTTATATCTTATACCTTTTCTGAGTCGTCCCCAGCGTTTTGCATGCATTCGATACTCAGAAATTAAGTGGGGATTAATTTGTTCCCATCCTATTCTTATTTATCCATTACATTTCCAGCTCTAAAATGTTTCTCTCTCACCACTGTGAAGTCTATTGTACTGATACTTAATATATTTCATAGACACCTGATGAAACTAAAACTCACCCAACAAGAGATACCTGCATCATGTTACTTTACTTCTTGAGGTTGGTAGCTACTTCAGCTAAGCCCCTCTCCTTTTAAGCTGGCCACCAGCATTCCCATCTCTCAACTAGAAGACAAACTTTCTGAGAGCCAGAATCTTGTGGGGCTTGTGTGCTGATGGGTCTCTGGTACTAAGAATAACAGAGCCGCTCTCATTAGCTGCTTAGCTATCAGCTGCTGCCCTTGCTTCCTTGCTGACACAACCCTGATTTTGACTGCTTCAGAAAGGGCTAACCCTCAACCTGGCCCAGAGGATGTGCTGTAATCATTCTAAGTCAATGCTAGGTTTTCCTATTCTTGTCGCTAGTGGTTGGTTTAGGAATGGGCATGTTCCATGCTTTTGTGACTGTTGTCCTTGCCCCTAGAAAAGGACAATGTGATGCCTGGATTTGTGGCAGCCATCTTGGCATCATGAGGGGAGTCAGCTCCAGACCACAAACTAAGATCCATTGATGGCAGAGTGGGGAGAAGAAAGATTCTGGAGACTTAACAGCATTGTTGAGCTACAACTGATTAACCAACCTTGGAACCAACCTATCTGCCAACTTCTTATGCAAGATAATGCATATCTGTGGTTGTTCAAGCCACTTTTAATTGGGTCCTCCTCTTCCACAACTGAAAGCATCCTGATCCAGGAGACATACCATAAATATTTGTTAACTTACTGACTGACGAAACCTTCCTTAAGTCATGTCATATTGGTGAACTAAAGCTCTACATGTTGACCAGTAGTGGCAGCAAATTCTGGTAGGAAAAAAAAAATAGCTTTATTAAAGCACTCAGGTAAATGGAATGTTTTTTATGTTGTTTTAAGTCTTGACTTTTGGTCGTGAGGTTGATGGCTGAGGAAATTCTGAACCCTGGAAAAATCACATTAAGAGAAAATGTTGAAAAACTTTTTATTGTCACTCTTCAGTTGCATTATAGATTTCAATTGGCCAGTGCTCAAACTACCACACTTAACTAAGGTGGCCCCAAAAGGTGAGCTTTTGCTCTGGCTGGTGCTGAGACAGAATGTGGACTCGCGTGCCAGTCTGTGACCGAGGTCACAGGTGCTGAGACCCCTGGTCATTTCCAGAGCTGCCACTCATGGAACTATGTGACAGGTACCATTAATGGGGATGTATTCCATCAGGTGCCTTTGGGACCACTTGCAGCCCAGAGAAGCAGCCCATTTTTATTCGTTTTCCATATTCTCAGGTGTTCCTTACCTGCCTGCATAACCTGCATGAGTTTGGAGGACCACAGCACTGTCCCAAGAAGGAAAGCAGGACCTGATATAAGACAGAGCGTTTGCTTCCATTCGTTCTGGTCAACAGAAGGACCTTTGGTGATCGGTCAGTTGGATGCTCTACTTCCTCACCTGGAGCACTGCAGGGACCTCACGTCTACCAGACTTTCTAGTTTTGCCTTCTTCCAGCCTATGCCCTACGCCGGTACCCAGAGCTGATGGTGTCACTTCTCTGCTTACAGTCCTTTAGTGGCACCTCATTCCTCTACAGATACGTGCGAGCTCCCTGGTCTGTCATGTGAGGCCCGGCTCCCTCTGAACTCTGCCCTCCTCTCCAGCCTCTTCTCTCCCTCTCATCTCCCATAGAAAAAAGCCTGCCCACGTCAAACTCCCTGTAGCTTCTAAAGCATGGCGCGTTCCTGGTACCTCCTCAGCGCCCTTCCCCCACTCTCTGGACTCCCTCTCCACCTTGCCCTCCCTGCACACTTCACCTCCCTTTTTGAGACACGTCTGTGATGTACTCTGGGAAGCCTTCCCGGATCCCCTGGTGCAGTTAGAGTCTCCCTTTCCTCTGCTCTTCAGCCTCCTCACCACATCGCACCCATCACCCGGTCACTGGCTGCTTTCTCCCCGCCCCCCCCACCGCCGCACTACATTCTCGTGGTCAGGACTTGGTCCTGCCCATCTCTGTCGCCCTTGTCCAGGGCTTAGCACACGTTAAGTGCATACCAGTCACCTTTTGGTTCGAATTGAAGTAAATCGAAGTGAAACAAAAGAGTAGGAAGAAACACCTGCCGCAATTTCTGAGGCGAACACGTTTGTTGTAGCATCTCCTCTTTGTCAGGATCCTGGGAACTGAGAAAATGAACCAGACATTAACTCCTTTGCCGGTGAGTGCCTAGGAGTGGATACGGAACAGAGAGAGAATTGGGGAGGTTGAGGCAGCAGGTATAGAGAAGCACCACTGACGGACCCCAAAATAATCCCCTGCACTGTTACTCTCTCACTTTTTGTCCTCATTCAGACTCTTAAAATATTTACTCCAGTTTACAGTTACTTATTAAAGCTTAGATAGGTTAATTCTTTTCATTTCATCCTCTCTTTACTTCAGGATTTAGAGACAGACCTGTGGGGCCATGAAATTGCACAATCTCCTAAGGATTCTCAGTCCTTGACTCATTGTGAGACCAGAACATTCCTTATTGTTTTATGTAGGGTTTCCTCCATCCCCATCTGGGAAATTACCATCTGCTTCTGATAGCTCTCCCCAACTTCCTTTGTGAATGAAAGGGCAAAGCTTTGACTCAATAATTTTAGCAATACCTAACTCCCCTGTTGATGAATAAATCATTTTCTGCTTTCTTTTGGGGAATTCCCTATCTCCTTTGGTCACCTATCATTCAATACACATCCTGGCATTTCAGGAACTTTCTCAGGGATGTAATTCGGGTTTATCATAGACAGAGAGGTGTACCTGGAGTCCAGAAAGGTGGTCCCCCAAGGATCCTGTGGATCAAATCCTTCCCCAGTATTTTTTCCAGTGGATTGAGGGATCTTCTTCAGTCCTCAATTGCCAGTGTAAGAGGAAAACTGGTCATTCCTTGTGGGGAAGGGGAAGCACCCAGTTACTGAGAAATTCGAATGAGATTTATTTGTTTGCATTCCTTTCTTCATGGCAACCGATTATGTTCACTTCTGCAGTTTTTGTAAGCTGGATAAATTGAGGTAGCTTACAGCAACTTTGTTTTCCAAATCCATAGGTTATGAGAAAATTATACATTCCCTTTTGCTGGGTTACCATGGCTGAACTCAGAAAGTATAATCAGAAAGATGATATTTTATATAGAAACATTTGCATTTGAGTGTAATAGAAGAATGTACAGCTAATAGAAGAGGTGACAAGTAATTATGTTTTTGCTTGAGCTGCATGGGATGGAGTTTATCTCGGAGAGGACTGGGCACATATACAGCTGCCTGGTGTGGATACAATTAAAAAGGTCTGTGGGATGTCCAGTAACCCTGTGCCCTTGGCATCTTTAGGAAAGCTACACCCACACACTCAGTTTCTTTAACGTTTTACAAAAGAGTTTTACCGGTTTCCTTTGTTGACTTGGTTTCCAGATATTAGGGGAAAAAAATAAAAGAAAGAAATGGGAGTGATGAACAGTTGTCATGTGCTTTAGCTCCCAGGCATGAAATTGGGGCTCAAGCCAGAGGAGTGAGTTTTCTTTGGGTCCAAGCCAGCAAAATGAAACCCCAAGAACTCGGTCTTTGGATATGTCATTACCTAACAAGCCAAAGGAAATGGATGACATGATGCTGACTAAAAGAGACGAATTCTGGTCTATAATTTATGAGACTATCAGCTAACAGTTAAAAATACTGATTAATACCAGTATCAAATTGTCCAATCTCAGTATCAAATGAGAACAGAGACGCAATGCACGCAGATCCTGCGCAGTAAAAAGGAGTTTGGTCTAGATACCCTGGCGATGATCATTAATTTTGCTATGTTTTGATTTAGTGTTTGCGTTAATGTATTCTAGTATGTCTAAGGATATGAAAGTAACACCTGGTGTGCTCTGTGCAAATGCTTCTCCGCTTCAGGAAGAAAGCCAAAGGGGACACACAGCTGAACCCGAAGCACGGTTATAAACAGGCTCCAGGGAATCAACTCCTCGGATTTCCAAGAATAAAACAAAGTTAGAGAAAATATACAAATATAGGAGCCTTCCTTGTTTGCAAGACATACCTTTACGGAAATATTATGCTCAGAAGTTTGTTTGGGGGCAGTTTGTAAACCAAGCTAGGTTTTCATGGCATAACTTCATAGCTTTGTTTGTGTGCCAATGCGCGTGCGCGTGCGTGCATACGGACGCGCACGCGCACACACACAATTCACAACTAGTGGCAATAGGGCTAATTTAAAAAATGCTCATGTCCAGGGATTTAATTTTGCTGATATGGCAAGACTGTTAAAAGGTGGCTATTCGTTCTAGATTATTCCTGCCAGTGCCGGGCACACTGTCGACGTCATACTCCTTGAGGCAATTACTTCCGTGCTCAGTGCCTCTGAGATCAGCATTCCTTTCTCTTGTGTAATTGAGAGCTGGCAACTCACACGTTTAGCTTATTATATAAAGTCTCCAAGAAGAACAGACAAGGCAAGAAGCAACTCTTGCCTCGGAAGACCTAGAAGCACAGCTTTCTAGAGAAAAGCTGCTAGATTACTTGAAATTTATGATATTTCCTAGATCTGTGCAAATCTAATAAAGGAAGATAAATTGACTTTTTGGATTTTCTTGTACAAAAATATCCAAAATCCATTTCACCCTTTTATTCCATTTTTACTTAAAAAAAAAAAAAACTTAGCAGCTGAGTTTCATTCAAGTCTAGCTGGCCCCTGCCACCCCTGTTCAAATCCATCACCAAGGAGAGGATAACTGATCACACTGTCCCATTTTCATGGCTATGTTCATCTTACACCCTTATTGGCAACCCTGTTGGACATTTCTAAGGTGTAATATGAGTAAGAGAGAGCTCACCATTCCCACCCGCCCCCGCCGAGGTCTAGAGGGGCAAATGGTTATCTATCTGCCACAATCTCGCAGGGCTAGGAGGTCCCACTAGCAATCTCCGCCTTCATCTGGAAGGGAAAGGTGAGAATAGGCAATCCATGAATTCAATATACACTGAAAAGACATTTTTAGCTCAACCAGAGTGCTGAGTATTCAGCTGGAGTTCTCAGGTGTGGTAGGAAAATGCAGTGGTCTGTTGAGCTCACATTCTGGCTGATTAATACACTGCTAAATGCTCTTTGGAGCTCTGCCAGGAGAAACATAAACAGCTAAAGAACTTACTCTATAAGTATCTGTCTTTTTGCCAAATCGTATGAGGAAAATGTATTTAAGAAAAAAAAAAAGAGAGGAGGATGTATTTTTATTACATGTATGCTCATCAGACCCCAGCTCTGTAAAACCCATTAAAAACAACATGAAGTATTTAAAATCAGCAGCAATCACCTGGGTTGGTTACTGATTTACAAGATTAAAAACAGTCTGAATGGAAGATAAAGGTACATTAATAAACACGGATTCCAAATCCTTGGTGATTACTTGCTGGTCTGTTCAGAGAGGGGCCTCAACATCTCAAGGAAAATTGTCAGCATGTAAGTGAGGAGGAGGCTTTGATACTTGACAATGACCCCGGGAAGTGGAGAGGGTTGTTTAACAGTCACTTGCAGAGCCCTAAGAACTATCAGTATTTGTTTTAAGGTCTCTGGCATGCACTGGTGCAGGGGCAGGACAAGTTTTCAAGCCAAATATGCTTCACCACGAGGGCCTTCCCAGTGGTAGGGGAAATGTTCCATTTATTCCACACCTGTTTGGTATTGTAACTCAGCTCCTGGAACCCAAGAAAGTTCTCACACCCACATGGCGTAGAATCACCATCATCCCCAATCCCCAGGGCCAGTGTTCACTCTGTACCACACTCCATTCTGAGTGTTTACAGATACAAACACCTTTACTCTTCCCAACCATCTCAGCTAGGCACTCTCATTATCCCCACTGGGTAAAGGAGGAAACTGAGGCTAGGAGAGGTCTAGTAGCTTGTGGAAGAAGTTCTCACAGCCAGTCCATGGTAGAGACCAGACATGAAGCCAGCTGGTCAGCTTTCACAACCAGAGAAGCAGCATCCTGAGAGCAGGGCTGGGCAGGCACCTCGTGCTGTTTTAACATATCAAGGTCTTGTCCTTTGGGGAGCTCCAATTGACAGGATCTCCCGTTGCTTGTCCTCTCCTCAAATGAATAATCTTGGAGGGGAAAAAAATCTCAAGCCAATAGAACCTTTTAAATCTATGTTGTCAGTGAAATAATATGGTGGCTGCATAATAAATATAAATAAAAATAGCAAGTGGATTCCGGAAGTTGCTTTTTGAGGTAGTGTGCGGGATAGTGTGGTCTTTGGGAGCTTCCACCGTGGCGTACCGGGGCCAGGGCCAGGAGGTGCAGAAGGTAATGGTGCAGCCAATCAATCTCATCTTCAGATACTTGCAAAATAGATCTCGGATTCAGGTGTGGCTTTATGAGCAAGTGAATATGCGGATAGAGGGCTGTATCATTGGTTTTGATGAGTATATGAACCTCGTATTAGATGATGCAGAAGAGATTCATTCTACAACAAAGTCAAGAAAACAACTGGGTCGGATCATGCTAAAAGGAGATAACATTACTCTGCTCCAAAGTGTCTCCAACTAGATGATCAATGAAGTGAGAAATGGTTGAGAAGGCAATACAGTTTTTTTTAGGTGTGCTTTGTTAGAAGTGTAGCTCTAAAGCATTTATTCGTATTGTTTTGCTCACCTTTATGTTATTACCAGATGACAGTGAATGCTCTGGGATTGTTTTTATTAAAATATTTACATTGTTTTCCTTTTTTTAAAAAAAATAGAAAGTGGAAAAACAGAAGATGGCAAGCTGCGGTCAGCGTTGAGGACTAGATACCCTAGTAGATCCGTGTTTATGTGTGCAAAACTCACCAGGGTCTTGGCGCCAGCAGATGTCCACATGTTCCACTGGGGGACGTGACTGGAGGGGAGATAAAGGTGAAGGAATCACAAAGGCGGGACTGGAACCAACAAAGGCTGCCCTTTCATCCATTTTTATGCCCCAAAGCCCCTGCAGGGTAAGGCCCCTTCCTCAGTGAGTAGCTCGTGGCCACGGTGACTCTCCTTGTGGTGCGGGGTGGTGAGAAAGTCCATTTGATGAAAATCCACAGGCATATACGCCTCTTGCCACTGAAGGACCCCTGGACTTTTAAGGGTTACAAACCAGGGTAACTCTTCTAACACTCCTAGGCCACTGCACCTCAGGCAGGCCTGCCCTGCCCCCAGGGGAGAAGATCGCGGAAACTTCCATGAGGCTGAGCTGAAGAGCACAGACGTGGGCACCCCCTGCGTGCGTTCCTCTACTCCATGCTGCTCTTACCTTGCAGATGCCATCCGGACATTTGCAAACCAATTTTAGGAGAAAGCCTTAGACTTTCCTTTGTGCTTTAGTTGCTTTTAGTTTGTCTTTCTAAGTAGGTCGATTTCCAAATACAAATGGTCAGGCAAAGAAAAACTGCTTTCCAAAGCAAGGCCCTCCGTCTCTGGGGCAGCAAGGCATCCTCGCAGCCCCTCTAGGCTCCCATAAAATCTCCTGGTTGTGGTGCTCCAGTGACTCAGGTGTTCCCTCCAGGTGCTGCTCCGTCCTCCCCAGGACAACCCCTTTCACTCCTGCTTTGAGTCCTGCAGCTTCACACCTGGACCTGCCTTTAACAGCTGCTTCGGGCTAATGCCTCTTATGGACCGTTTGCATGCTCTCGGGCACAGCTTTCTCCTGGATGCTGTCTCTGGCTCAACCTCGATGTCTAACCACTGACACCCAGTCCCTGAGACACCAGCCCAGCAGGTGCTGCTCTGGGAGGGAAGTTGGAAAAAAAAAAAAGCACATCAAGCTTTCTAGCTCTAAAAATTTTGTGTCTGTAATTAATAAAAATACGCTAAATGTGAATTCTCCTGATGCTGCTGTTCACGTCCCTGCCTGTTCTTTCTTGGATGTCAGAGGGACCGTGCACACTCATGAGACGTTTCCTGCATCCCTGTAGCTATGGCTCAGGGCATGGGGCTGTGGGTAGGGATTTTGCGTGGTGGATGATGCCATTGGGGTCTGAGCCAGGGAACCCAGAGTCCCTGCCTCCCATGCCATTGAAGTATTTCTGCCGTGAGGTCGCTCACTCACCCCTTAAAATGCTAACATTCCATACATCGACATGGAAAATTGCAAACACTAAGACCCGAAACAAAGCGCATCATTCAGGATATCAACAAGGAACAGATGGCTCACTTGAATTAGGAAATTTCAAAGGCTGGTTCACAAAGGGACTCTTTATGAAAATGTAGGGAAGCACAAAGGAATATTGCAGTAACCTGGGGTTAATAGCAGCAGAGAAGCCACCATGACTAAGGCTGGGGAGACGATGGGAAGGAGTGATGTCTGGAATTCTTAAGTCACTAATAGCGGAGATCTTCCGGAGAGGGGCAGGGACGTTGGCTTGAGCAACGCAAATAGGCCATCGCAATATCTCAGAAATGGGGCTGAGGGCAGTAAATAACCTGAGCTCCTCTCCTCCCTCCCTGCCTTCCGCCAAGTCTGGAGTCGGGGAGTCCATTGACGGAATCCATATCCATCAGCCTTCTGGGGCAGGAAGGAGGGTGGAGAAGACGGAGTGTGGATCTGGAGGATCAAAGAGAAGGCATCCGTCACACAAAGAAAACAAATAAACACACCCTAGGGACAAAAATGGCCTGAGACTCTTTCAGGAGGTAACTGAAATCACCTTAAATCACTAGCTGCATAAAAGCAATCACATATTGGTTTAGCTTTGTCTTATAGGCACTTTGGAAGCAGTCCCTGAGAACCGGGAGGAAAAAAGGTTACCCTGTGAGCATCAAACGCTGACACTGACATCTAAAGGATGTGCATGGAGACAAGTAAAAAGGGACCAGATGACTTCCTGGTCCGCAGGACGAGGAAATAACGAGTGAGCACGTGTGCATCTATGAAGCAACATGCTTGTCAGCAATCCGTGTGGGTGGGTCTTGGAGGCAAGATTTTGGTGATGTTTATTTCAACACTGAATGGGAGAGAGTGCTCAGGCCAGAGGAAGGAACCAGTCTGACCCCAGCTTGGATCTTCAGCCTGCTGCAGACAGGGACACACGTGGAGTCACCACCTGTGACCAGGAAACCCCCTTGTCTGGAGCGCACCACGGCGCAGCTGTGGTCGGTTCCCCCTCCCCCCGACGGGATGGGTCTGCCTCTTGTGCCGCCCGTTAGGTTTCAAGTCTGCAAAGCTGAGGTCCAGCATGTGGACCTGGACCCTCCTGAGGCTCTGGGGGAGCCCAGCTGCCATTGCCCTTGAACCTTTGGGAACGTCCTGTCTAATGCCACTTCCATGAGTGCCCTCTCCCCCGCTCTTCACGACAGCCCTCTGAGCATGAGTGTATTGTCCTTTTTCAATGGAGACAAACCGAAGTGCCTAGAAGGGAAGCAGATAGGCTAAGTTTACATAACCAGTGGGCTGCAGAGTAAAAATTTAATGTCACTAGTTGCGATGGCTTAAGTGAATTAAGAAGTGAGTACGGGGGGGTTTCCCTGGTGGTGCAGTGGTTGAGAGTCCGCCTGCCGATGCAGGGGACACGGGTTCGAAAGAAAGAAAGAAATGAGTGTGTACTAAGCATTTTTCTAAATGTTTTATAAGCATGAACTCATCTATGTCTTAACTCTGTGAATGAGATTATTATCATCCGCACTTAGCATGTGAGGAAAATGCAGCCAGGGGATTAAGTAGCTGGCCCAAGGTCACCCAGCTACTCAGGTGAGTCTTCAAGTCCAGGCAGTCTGAGTCCAGAGGTCAGCTCTTAACCACAAGTGCACAGAGCCTGAGGGGCCAGACAGAGAGAGGGAAAACAGGTAGGGGGCAAGTCAGTTTGGGCCAAGGCAACTGTTAAGGGTTTAATGAGCTCAGATGTTAACTGCAGATCTTAACTAATCGTTTACTTTCTAACTCTGAGTTAAATACTGCTTCCTTGTCTTTTAGATTATCTGAGGATCTAAGTTCAGCCCTTGTTACCCACTGGAATGAACAACAAGGAGGTTCAAAAGGTTAACTTACTAAAAACAAAAACCTTGGTGTTTTGCTTTGCTTGGTTTGGGGATCCTGAATGTCTATTTCCAGTGTTTATGGAACCAGGAAGCGCTAATGTAACAGGAATGTGACAGGCAGAGTCATTTGATACCAAAGAAACCAGGAAGTGCTGGAAACTGTTGAAAAAAGGTGGTTATTGCAACATTTCGACTTGACTTTTTCCCCAGTTCAAATAAAGTGTTGGTTTGTCAGAGGTTTTTGCCAATGATGCGTTTAACTTTCACCTGGGTCGTGGCTTGGCCAGATGGCAGAGCCTTCTAGCTCATGTTGAGGTCATGGACAGTGTTTCACTGTCCTTCTTTCTGAAGCAACTCCACAAAAGGGCACTATTTTTTTTTTTTTTTTTTTCATTTCAGAACTAAGAACTACACGAGTGAGGCTGTAAAGTATTGCAGAATAGAATATGTCCTAGACAGCATCCTCATGTGTTACCATCGAACACCTTGGCCACTGGCCACATATAACAATTTAAATTTAAACTGATTAAAATTAATACAAGAATTCAGTTCAATGGTTGCACTAGCTCAGTAGCTTCTGTGGCTGGTGTCTACTAGAGCCTGCTGCGTGGGACAGGGCGGCGCAGGATGTTTCCCTCGTCACAGAAGGCGCTGCTGGAGAGCCACACAGAGCCTGATCTCAACTGGGGAAAAGAGACAAAACATCAAAGGGGGGTTGAGAGGGGGCTTCGCTGGAAGGGACGCCTTTCCTGGACTCATGACTGAAATGGCAATGTGTCAGGGAGCAAGGTGGCTCAGGTAGACTCCAGAGGCTGTACTTTGGAAGGCAGAATATGTCTATCCCATGCTCTGGCTCTGCTTCTCTCCTCTTGCTCTCTGCAATATGACTGACGTTAGAGCCTTTATCAACTGCACAGCAGGAGCCAAGGAAAGGCCTCTGGGGCACGGCTGATGTGAACATTGCAGTGGTGATGGCGACGGTGGTGATGGTAGAAGAAGAGACTCCCAAGGAAAGCTGAAACTTGGGCGAAGGGCATGGAGGACTCTCAGCCTTTCCCCTTGCCTGGAAATTCCTTTCACGAGTGGAACCAGGAGATTCTGGATTTCATTCCTTTATTGGGATGTGTGCTGTCTTTGTAAGAAGCCACACGGCCAGCATCTCTGAAGCTCTCTGCCTCTATTAGGTCAAAATGGACTCAGGGTAATTCCCATAGAGCAATGATTCTCTCAACTTTGTCCATACGTTAGAATCATCTGGCATCTTTGGAAGCCCCCGGTGCTTAGACTGCACCAGACTACTGAGTACAAGTCTCTAGGGTGGGTGCGAGGCGTCACCCGCCGGGTGAGTGTAGCGTGTAGCTGAGGTTGAGAAGTCGAGCTTGCTATGGAGAATCCCTTTTATTCACAGAACAAGTGACTTACACACGTATTCCACAGCCTTTTCTCCTTCCCTCAGTCTGACAATAATGGGAAGGCCTTTAATTAACATTAAGAAGATCTGTCTTGACAGCAATGCGGTGAAGTAGAAAGAACTCTGAATCGGGAGCCAGGATATCAGAGTTTAGTCCAAGCTCTTCACCAAAGAGTGATGATCTGATGCACCGAGCCTCACCTGTGGGTGCTGTAACCTGAAGGTATCGGACTTGAAGGGTTCTAAACCCCCTCACGTGGCACACGTTGTGCCGAAGATGGTACTAAGTGGACTGTTCTGTGAGTGTGGAGATGATGGCCCTTTGATGATACAGCTGTGGACCCAGTAAGCACTTGGGGACAAGGAAACCTTTTCTCCTCTGATGCTTCCAGGTGTCCGGAGCAATGCTCCCTTGTGTGTTGTAGGGCACTTACTAGTGCTGGATGGGTGAGCATACACTTTATTCTCCCCCAAGGTATTGATGAGTCCATTTTACACGTGGAATGAGCAGTCTTGTCATAAGGCAGTTAGATACAGGGCTTCTCCAGGACAGCCAGATAGCTGCCTCTCTGCCACCCCTGTCCCACCTGACTGGAAGAGTCTGAGTGGCCATGTGACATACAGGACAGTGCTTGGGAATAGGACCTAGGATGCTGCCCATGGGTTGAACTTGGCCACGATGTACACTGGGGCTCCCAATATGCTGCCTTCCCTCATTAGACCAGCTCAAGGACTAGGTAGAGCTGAGCCTACCAGTTAAAAGCAGCAGAACCCTCAGCTGCTTCAGGAATGACCTAGGAGACTGAGACCCTCATCTCTATCTGCTGCATGACGTTAGGTGCAAAAAAAAATGTCTTTGTACATCAGTTTTCTTAGCTTTAAAATAAGCTGGTGGGGCCATGTGATTCTAAGATCCTTTCCAAATCCAAAACCATGTGAAAGAACGTTTTCTTTGGAAAGCAATTCTTGTTATTACTCATTGCCCTCTTCCTTTCAAGGTGCTTGACAATAGTTTTTGTGATTATTTCCTCTGACTTTTCCCCTAACTTCCTATATAGAGAAGTTAGAAGTCCAGGCTTTTTCAGGGTCATTTCTTTTTCCCTTTAGAAGAAGAATCTGAATTGTTCCATTCCTGCTTTGGTCAAATTGTTTACCCTTCAAAAAAATCTTTAAAATGATAGCTGATGATCCTGAAATTACTCTGGGCGTGTTCTTAAGTGTTTGTAGTTCAAGTTATCAGGGCCTGGATTGGATTTTACCTGTTTCTCTTATTTTGCTTCATTTTCCTTTCTTCTATTCCCAGGTTTCCCTGTGTATAGACTGAAATAGAATAGCCTGACTTTTTGGACATTTGCCAACGATTTTTCCCATCCTTTCATCCAGAGGTTCTCAATGTGTGGTCCCCTGACCAGCAGCATCACGATTACTTGGCCACTTGTTAGAAATGCAAATTATCAGGTAGTCCTGACCACAGAATAATCAGTTTATGTTTTAACCAGCCTTGAGGTGATTCTGACGTGTGCTAAATTTGAGAATTTGAGAACTACTGCTAATAAAAGACAACATTTTCTCTTACCCTTCTCATTCTTAATGTATTTCTCTATTTCCTTATATAATACATTAAAAGACTGAGATTGTTCCTCTAAATCTTTTGAAAATGAAGTTTTACTTTCTGCGTTGACTTTTCTTATTCTGGCCCTAAAAGACCTATTAATTTCTCTTCTTCTTTATTGAATGGCTTAGTTTCCTCTTTATCTGGCTTTTGCAAAGAATAAGTTTATCACCTGGCATGAATTAAATGAAATGCAACCACATTGGTGGTTGATGAATATTTTTATAAACCTCTAGAGTCTTGCTACTCCAAGCTCGTTGATTCTGCAAAATCTCTGTCTCCACACCAGCTCCACTGAATCAGATTCTGTATCCTAACAAGATATCCAGGTGATGTGTCTACAAATAAAAGTTTGTGATGCACTGCTCTAAAAGACTGTCTCAGACCTTAAATGTTATTTCAGAAGTTGGAGTAAAGTCACTTGAAAATGTTAGCCAAGGAGTCAAATCTTATCTCCAAGGTAATACAGTTGGCCCTCCATATCTGTGGGTTCCAAATCTGGATATTCAACCAACTACAGATAGAAAATATTCAAAAATTTCTAGAAAATTCCAAAAAGCAAAAGTTGAATTTGCCATGTGCCGGCAACTATTTACATAGCACTTACATTGGATTAGGTATTATAAGTCATCTAGAGATGATTTGAAATGTACTGTAGTATGCACATTTGTTACATGGAAATACTATGCCATTACATATAAGGGACCTGAGCATCCCTGGATTTTGGTATCCATGAGGGTCCTGGAACCAATCTCCCATGAATACTGAGGGATGACTATATATCATTATGTTTGGTAACATGAGCTTTATGATGATGACAATGAAGGAAAAGTATACTTAATCTGAAATAAATGGATTACACCCTTAGTAATCAATAAAAAAGGTTTTCATTTTTCTATATAGGATTGTACTAACCTGAGGAAAAAAACCACAGAGAAGAACATGTAGGTGTAGGTAGGGGAAAGATAATTAGAAAGAATGTGACGGGGTTATGATATAAAAGACCACTCAGCCAAGGAAATGGCATAGATAAAGTCACTGTAAAGAGTTTACCAAGTGGTTCTAGAGGCAGATCTGGCTCCAGGGAGGTGCAATGTCTTGATCGTATTAGTCCTGTTGTGTATTTGCTGAGCAGACCCTAAATGTTGGGTACACCGTTCATTGCCAAGCACTTCACCAGCATTATCTCACATAGTGCCCACAGCAACCACTGAAGACAGTACTGTTACTATCCCTATTATATAAGGGAGGGAACCTGAAGATTGGAGGTTATAACTAAATATAGGTTTTCATTCCAGATAGTTTCATTCCAGATAGCTCTTACTGATTTAATGTGGGTAACATTGGTGATAGTAGCAGGTAAAATCTCAAGTCTCAATGACATAAAAAATTCATTCTTACTTATGTGAAGTTCAAAAAAGGTGTTCCTGATTAATGGGAGGCTCTTTTTCAAACACAGCCTCAGTAACCCAGCTTCCTTCATTCTTTTATCTCTGCTGTATTCTACATTTGGCTTCCAGGACCCTCTGGCATCTGCATCACACCAGTGGAAGAAGAACCAACAGCGTGGGGATTGGGTGAGGGGGACTCTTTAATGGGTTGGACTAGAATGGCATGAATTGCTTCCATTCACATTCCATTGGCTTGAACTTCAAGGGAGGCTGGGAAGTGTGGTCAGTCCCAGAAAGAAGCTACCTGCTTGAGTTCAGGCAAGGAAATTATCCTTGACAACTTCCATGTCTCCATTTGTAAAGGAGAATAATTATACTTGCATCATCAGGAGGTTGTTAGAATTAAATTACTTAACCATTGCAGTTATTACTGCAACAGGGGGCTCATAAAGCCTTGCTTTTCCTAGCTGATAATTTCCTGGTCCAGAAGATACAGTCGACTTCAGACTTGTTCTGATCTTATTGAGGATGAAGATATGACAGAGACACTGGAATTAAGTGAAAGTCTCATCCAGGAGTCCAGAGGAGCAAGGAAATTAAATATTCAGCAGTTAGACATAAACATTGGACTTTAGGAAAGCAGATTTCAAAGACTTCAAAGGAAGTATGTTATAGCCTCCTGGTTAGAGACTATAAATGTGAATGTGGTTCATTAGGAGGGAAGGATCTAAGAGAAAAGCCAACTCTGACAACACAACCATACATGATTACACTGAGGAAGAAAAAGAGATGCAGAGACGAGAGGGAACTTTGCTGCTTTTTACAGTGTTCTCTGATAAAAGGGCATGTACAAAATATGGGATACACTCCATAAAATTATCAAGGGGCATCATGTGCCAGGAAAAGCTGAAACCTAAGGCAACAGAAACAACTTTTCCTTCTGTTTAGAGGAGAGGCAGAAAGGAACCAGGCCCTGACTGGAGCAGACGGTGGGAGAGGGAGCAGAGCCTCCCAGCTTTGCTTCCTTGTTCTCCTTCAAGAACTGGAAAGGATAGAAATCTAGTTGGTCAAGGAGATCATCTAACCTTTAAAATGGGTCCAGACCCCTAGGCTTAGGTGAATTTTACCCCAGGGCTTATGAGAATTTATAGATTGAGAGTCCGGATACTGGGAGCTGGTCAAACACCTTGATTTTCAAAAAGCAGAGAAAAGGAGGTAACGGCAACCCCAGTTTGGTAAGCTTAATAGAGACCCACAGCAACCCCAGAAACAGATGATTTACGTGAGGGCTTGCGAGTACTTTGAGAATAAGCGGAATGTCTGAGAACCAGCATGGTTTCACCACATCAAACCCAGCTCGCTCCCCCTTGGAGGGGGCAGTGTGACACAGTCTTAACATAAATTGGTTTCAGCAAAGAATTTAACAAAGTTAGTGCAGTGCTTGGCACAGAATAGGTGCTCAGTTAATCTTTGTTGAATTAATGCATGAACAAGATCCTTAGGAAGAAGATAAATAAACACTGATTTAGATCATGAAGTTAGGTGGAATTGTGCAGTTTGGACAATGGATCTATATTTACATAGAGGAAGGTCTTTATCAGGGTTTTAATCTTAGCTCTGTGTGGGCCTGGACTTGGCCTTGGAATGGGCACAAATGAAGACATAGAAGGTAAATACATCAAATCTAGGAAGGATGTACCCAATTTAAGGAAGTGGTAGCTGCACAGTTCCCTGAAGAGGTTATCTGAGCTGCAGTATTGAAAGCTGCAAACCACATGAAAAGGACCACATCTACCAAAGTAGAAAGTGTCCAAGCAGACAGAGGCAAGAATGAGAACATGGAAATCAGGCCATAAAAGAAAAAGAGGGGCGAGAGTTGCTTAGTCTGGATGGAGTAGATTGGAGGTAAGGAGTGACATACGTTACTCTCCATATGTTCTAAAGTCAGTGGAGGGCGGGTCCATGACGGCCACATGAGCTATTGTAGGGATTCCAGTCTTATTTCAATACACAGAGAACTGATAAAAGAATGAGGAGTCACCCAAAGTAGTGATCTCTCTCTGCTCTGAATGGCCATCTTTCGGTGATGTTTACTAGATTATCCCAGCTGTGGGATGAGAAGGGGAACTAAATAACCCTAAAACTTCTCAGACCCAAAGCCAAGATGGTCCTAGATCCCTCTCTGACTCTTTGTTCTCCTTCCTGATGAAGAGCTGAGGTGCTCGGGCTGCAGCAGCCGGTTGCACGGGGAAGCCAGGGCTGCTGGCTCGCTGCTCTACCTGCCTTGGCTGCCGGGCTGGGAGGAGCTGCGCACATGTGTCACTTCCATAATGCATACCGCCTCCAAGGAAGAGACACCTCTGACAGCCGGCTGAGGAAGATCCCTGATGTCAACTGTCAAAGCACCCAATATTCTGGGTTTGCGAGTTGGCGGGGGGCATGAGATTTCACTGCAGCAGTAAGAGAGCAGACAATGTGTTCAAAACTAAACCAACCTTGTTAATGTGTCATGGGATTTTTGTGGGGGGACAGAAATCTAAAATTGGATTGTTGTGATGGTTACACAAGTCTTTTAGTGGTTACACTGAGAACCACTGAATTGTGGTTCATTAAAGTGTTGAAATTATGGTATGTAAATTATATCCCAATAAAGCTGTTAAAATTTAAAAAAAAAAACAACAAAAAAAAACCTAAACCAACCTTAAGTAAGTCACTTAAGTCTATATGATACTAAGAGTTCTCCTGGGAAAGCCAATGTAATTATCACTGAGGTGATAGTTACAACGAATGGGACATTATTAGCGTAGTGATAAATATTGTAATCTTTGTGTTTGGTTTGAATACCCCGGGGGCTGTCCTACTTTTCTATTTATTTCCTCTTTAACCACAATAAATAATCTCCTTAATGCATCACTCCTTCCTATTGCTAAAGTCTCTTTTTAGGGGGGATAAAAAATCAGAAAATTTGGGAATGGGGGAGCTCTGAATGAATGCTTCTGAAACAAAACTTCAATATAGATTTCATAGATTTCTCAAACAGAACCCAAA
Source organism: Kogia breviceps (assembly GCF_026419965.1). Taxonomy (NCBI): domain Eukaryota; kingdom Metazoa; phylum Chordata; class Mammalia; order Artiodactyla; family Physeteridae; genus Kogia; species Kogia breviceps. The sequence goes on from NC_081312.1 coordinate 171,404,946, forward strand.
CATTGAGCCTGAAGCTGATACAAATAGGTAGTGATGTGAGATTCTTACTTGTACCATGTATCAGGGTCTATCTCAACATACCATTAAAAGGCAGCAGTGAAACATTTCAGGATCACTGCACTGTACTCTACATGTAATTAAAAGCATTCTGACTCTACTTCTTTGCAGGTTTTTCTTTTATACTTTTAACTCCAATATTTACCTCAAGCCATTGACCATAACATGAGATCCTAGAGGGTAGGGATAAATTTTTAGTCATTTTTCTGTCCCCTCTATGGCCTGGTGCAGTACCTAGCTCATAGGCACTTAATAATTATTTGTTGAATAAATGGACAAATGAGTGAATAAATGACATTTTATTCCGACAAGTTGAACTATAAATGATCTCCAAAAGAATCAGAGAAACTCAGTGGTTAAATGACTAGTAAAGATTTTTGGTTCTTTAATCCCCTCTACACCGTCTCTACCAAGCACTTTTTATTTTGAGATACTCACTGTCACTCTCAGCACTTAGCTCCAGCTTTGGGCAGCATGAATGACTTTTTGTGTAAAATTCTTCTTTATACCGATTCAGTGTGGCTCCCTGGAGTTTCCACTCAGAGTGTTTATGGCTCCATCCTTGGGGCTGTACACAAGGATTCTCATCCTCTGCAACTTCACTTGCCTCCATAAAATCGAAGACTATTACTACGAAACCCATATACTACTGTTTTCCAAGTAAATAACCCAGGCTCTCCATCCATGACAGATCTTTCACAAGTACCCTCTAGACCACGTTGCATGCTTCAGTTGGTCTTGAAGAGAAATAGCCAGAATGAACTCCCAGATTCCAGAGAGCAGAGGAGGACCTTCCAATACTCCTTCTAATTCCTTATTCTGGCTGCTTTCTTCCTTTTAGCGTGGCCTCAGACCACTTTCTTACCCAAGGCAACCTCTTTGGGCTCTTGGTTTATGTGAAGCTTACTCTCAACGTCGAAACCTTTTATCGTGTTGCTGGTTAATTAAGTCACGTCTTCTTTGTACCATATTGTTCAGGTTATTTATTTTTGAACACGGATGAAATATTTTCCATTTATCTCTGCTTTATTTCATCTTGTGAGATTTGGTTTATCGTATCATTCTGACAAGAACTTATCGAGCTGGTTCCATAATCCCACCTGTTTCTATCCTTCTAAACTTTGTGTGAGCTGCAGAGCAAATAAAGCCACCTTCTGTGTCTTCATTTAAGTCTACCTTCCAGGACATGACAATGGCTTTTGAGTCTCTTTCCCCTTCAAATCATTTGGCTGGAATATATGAAGCCATCTTTATTTTTATTCTGTATTCACCTTCCTTGCCTGCTGTTATTTCACACGTACCATTTATCTGTAGATTTAGTGACCTCAAACAATCAGCATTTTATTGATGCCGGCTGATGGTGGCTCAGGAATTTGGACAGGGCACAGCAGGGTGGCTTGTCTCCGCTCTGTGATGTTTGGGGTCTCAGCTGGGAAGATGTGACCATGTGACATCTCCACGTGGCTCAGGCTTCTCACAGCATGGGGCTGGGTCCAAGAAGAAGCATCCGGAGAGATAATGTTCCTAGAGAACCCGAGGGGAAGCTGGCTAGTCTTCTCTGACCCAGCCTCACAAGTCACAAAGCATCTTTTACTCTACCGGTTGCCCAGATTCAAGGGAAGAGCCTCCCCCCGGCCCCCCGCCACCCGCGTATCAGTGGAATAATGTCAGAGAAGTTGAGGTCATTCTTTTAAAAACATATCTGACTGGCATCTGATTGACAGCTTTCCAAATCTATCAAGTCTTATAAAATGAGAATACATTTTTGTTAAGGCTTGGGCTGACCCATACGGAGCTTCTGTTTGTTTTAGCATGTCATCTTTGGAGGCATGTCTAAAGATCAGTGGAACACTTAAACGCATTGTATTTGGTGGGTTGAGTATATTATAATGACACATGATAGTCAAGGCCATAATGAATCATGCATATAATTTCTGCACTTCATCAATGTCTTCTTCTTCTTCTTTTTTTTTTTTTTCATCAATGTCTTCTTCATAAATAGTCTGATTCTTGACCCTGAACATGGCCGCCGGTGCCGAGTTGCTGTGGAAGCCAGAGCTCCAGCTCAGGGAGCACTGCAGGAGGGGCTGTCCTGCTCTGACCCAGGAGAGCTGAGGGCTCATGGCACTCGGCCTTTTCTGAAACTCTCACAACTCTCAGGATTAAATTCCGTGGGAAGGAAACCATCAGGAATAACGGGTGTCTTTTTCCACTTCACAGGTAGCTCAGGATAAGTCAACCAGGAAAGGAAAATACAGGGCAAAAAGGTGAGGCATGAAGGGGAAGGTTTCATATGATTCTTACAGGAAACTAGTAGCATTGGTAAAGTGACATGCTAGACATTGAAAACTGTTTTAAACTAAATTTTTACCTAAATAGTCTAAGCCAGATTTCATGGTTTTTATCATCACATGAAACTACTGTTCAGAAACCTTGTTCCCAGGGGAGTCTGAATGTCAGCCACAGTGGGACAGTTTGGAAGACGAACTCCAAGAGGCCATGGGCTCTGCGCGTTGGGACAGCAAACAGACAGCATCATCTTCCACTGACCTCTTTTTGAGATCAAATGAGGATCATGGTGCATTGTGGGTTGGCCAGATGGACTGGCCAAACCTCAGAAATGTGCCTGATTAAATTTCTGGATGTAAAAATCATTGTCATTTCCCTCCCAGAGTTTGTTATGTTTCAGTCCTCAGTGCTACCTAGTAACTTCTAGACAGACATTCCCCTTGGAGCGTACCTTTGAGGGGGAAGGCGTATGTTCCTCGGGAATTTTGTGATGACAGCGTCATTTAGGATTCCAAGTGCTCCCTTTAAGACATTCAAGCTTTAGCAGCCCTTTTTAATTAAAGTTCTCTAGACAGGAGGCAGAGAAACAAGAATGACTGGAATGAAATAACCTGCAAGGAGCAGTGCAAAAAAATAAAAAGCCCGTGTGGAGAAGTAGAGTCCTACTGCACTTTTTTGGAAAGCAAATCAATATGTAGTCCACAAACAAAGCACGGGCTGCCCAAAGATAAAGTCAAAAATATCATATCAAGAGGCTGGAGGCATAGGTTTATTTGAAAAATACATCTTCATTGCCTTACAAATTCACTTTAAACAAGAGATTTGGTGGTTTTTCCACTGAAGGACATGCTGATTACTGTCCTGCGGTTTTCAATTAATAAGTTCACAGTTAACCGCGTTTAAGTACACTGAATCATGTAAATTTTTGTATCTCAGAGGCTAATTTATTTGTTTATTTTGATATAGCAGGCACCACATGAATCTGGCTTTGAAATCAATTCCAAGTAAAGCAGATGATTTTTGCAGGGCAGACAATATGTAATGAAGACCCTCAAACCCTCACACCCTGAGCCGCTGCATCTAGAGGGGGATTCACGCTGCCACCGTGAGCTGAAAGGGGGAGGAACCCTGTGTTCATAACCCCGCTGATAGAGCCAGAGGACTGAGACCTGTTTCTATGCGACTGCCTGTGATTCAGTGCTATCTTTCATTTATGATTCCACGATGTTTTTCTTTGAGAGCTCTTAATGTATTCACAGACACGCAAACACAAGGATCATTAAGTTATAAGCTGGGTTTATTTACCGTTTGCAGCTAGCTCAGATGGTATTGCTCTACTGAACAGGATTTGAATTTTAAGATTATACACCAGCATTTCCAGGTCTCCTGTACCCTGTTCCATACCCAGGTATTCTCAGGGAATCTTACTCTGACTTTAGGAAGCTGATTCTCCATAGAACGCATTAGGATTAAGGAAGGATCCTTTTTAAAGACCAGATGTTGAAAAAGTTTCTCAGAGAAGTCATAGGAAATGACTTAGGGGGAGGTGATGCAGATAAAGAGAGGGAAGGGTTATGAAGAGGGAAAGCAAATGGAGAGAAGACACAGAAAGGAATTGTAGAAACTTCTGACACTCTTCTTTCAAACAAAAACAAAAACTCATAACAATGATCTGTTCCTCTGCAATGAATCAGCTTGTGAGCATTTCAATCAGTAAAATGCACAGACCTTGAAGAAAAACTGACACAAAGTCATTGAGAGACACAAGTGAGTAAAACGTCCCCAGCTAATTTGAAAGTTTCAATACACTCTTGAAATTGCTGGCTACCAAAGGAAACCTCACAGCCATGCAAACTGGAATTTTCTTTTCTTGAGAGTTCATGCGGCTGGTGTAATTGCATGTCTGAATGTATATGCTGGCCTTGAACGTGTTGATCTTGGAAACTTTTCTTTTTTTTTTTTTTTTTTTGCGGTATGCGGGCCTCTCACTGTTGTGGCCTCTCCCGTTGCGGAGCACAGGCTCCGGACGCACAGGCTCAGCGGCCATGGCTCACGGGCTCAGCCGCTCCGCGGCATGTGGGATCTTCCCGGACCAGGGCACGAACCCGTGTCTCCTGCATCGGCAGGCGGATTCTCAACCACTGCGCCACCAGGGAAGCCCGGAAACTTTTCTTATGTAACTTATTAATGTTAAAACTTTCTCCCAATGCAATATGAGCTACCATAAGCGTTTGAGTCCTAAAGCAGCTTGATTCCTTCATATTTAGTGTTTCATGAACATGATGAGGAGAGCCCATTTCTGTCCTTTCCCAGAGCTGTCATTTAAAGCAGCCCTCACCTTACACATGTTTACCCCATCTGTCTTCCTTCAAGTCTGCCTTTGTTCTGCAGCAGAAAAAAAAAAAGTGGGCAAAATGGAGATGAAAAACACAGAAACCACCATAGATTGAAAAATATTTGAATCATGCTCTTAAGAGTGGTTTAATTGGGGATTCTTGGAAAAATAAAATTCAGATGTAAATAAGCTAAGCACAAGTGGATCTTGTTTCAAGACAGGGACTAGTTTTTCCGAAAAGCTGGACACTCTCCACGTTGCTCCCAACCCTCGGGTCCATGATGCAGTAGAGTTAATGCCTCTTAGAAAATGAGGCCTGGGGAGTTGGTCATTTTTCTTACTGCAGGTCACAGGGCTCCAGGACACAAAGTTGACCATCATGGTTTGGATATTGGGGCACACCATTCTGATTTCTAAGCAGAGCTTGTATAATCTGCACTAGGACGTCATATTCCTTCAATGAAAATATACCAGAACCAACGTGAAAGCAGTCACAGCACTCTTTCATTACTTCTACCCCAAGTTCCAGGTGCCTGGTAGAAGAAAGACTGAATAGAACAATTTGGTTCAATAGACCAGTACTGGCCAGGAATTTGGAAGGTATAAGGAATACCTCTCAGATTCTTTGAATTTAGTGCTCAAGAAATGGAAATTCACCGAGAGTGTGGGTTGTGGCTGTTCCTGATCCACCCAGCACAGGTGAACTGCTGACACATGAATCGTGACACGACAGCCTCTTTGTGTTGACCTGCGAGGGAAGGTCACGCTAAGGTCGTGACTTAGCTCACGCTCACGTCGATTTGCTCTGTGTGTCCCACCTTGAGAAGTCCTACAACAGTGTCCACTGTGGAAGTGGGGGCTGATTATGTCACCTGCCAATTCGTCCTCTTACACAGGTTACCTGCTCGTGTTCCATAAGCCAAGACCCAGCTGCCTATGGGCAAAGGGTCGGTGGCTCAACATGCACCTGGATGACATTAAACTCACAATCCAGAATTGCCAACTCTGTGTGTTAAGAGATTCACAGATCTGTTCTAAGCAAATATTTGTGATGTGAAATTTCAAATTATTTTGTCATGTTATTTAACAAACGACAACCATCTAGAGGAGATTCTGAGTCAAGATTTGGAGTAGTTTCCTGTGGTATACTTTTCAGTGCCGTCATTTGCTATTTGGTGAGTGGCTAGATCATTACTGAACCCGTTAGGGGGGGTAAGCGCTTCCCAAGAACTCAGTAGTGATGTCCAAGTAGGGCAGAAGAGGGTGCGCATATGAGTACGCAAGGTTACTTTTTTAAAGTCTTTATTGAATTTGTTACAATATTGCTTCTGATTAATGTTTTGGTTTTTGGCCGTGAAGCCTGTGGGATCTTAGCTCCGCAACCAGGGATCGAACCCACACCCCCTGAATTGGAAGGCAAAGTCTTAACCACTGTACCGCCAGGGAAATCCCCGCAAGGTTATTTTTAATTCAAAACAATCTAGGGGAATAATTGGCTCTTTGGGTAACTTTAGAGTAAAAAACTGATTTCTGGTACATACCGGGTGAGATTAATGGGAATAAATGGGTTTGGTATTTTTGCATGGACAAAAAGGACTCTCAGAATCTTGTGGGCTTCAGGATGCAGGATTAGGTGCTCTTTGGCAGCTGAGAAGATGAAGACTGCGACAGACACTCTGAGAGATAAAGAATCCAAGATACAACCGATAGGTAGGTTTAAGAAGGCTAGGAAAAGTAAGAATCAGACAGGCCTACTCTTAGAAAACATGGACTGCCAGGTTCATGACTGGGTCTAGCCTGGATGGTCTCAAAATAGCTCTCCCTTCTGAGAGTCTAGGATTACAAAATGGTAAACAAAATGGGGATTAAAAAAATACCTAGAGGGCTCCCCTGGTGGCGCAGTGGTTGAGAGTCCGCCTGCCGATGCGGGGGACACCGGTTCGTGCCCTGGTCCGGGAAGATCCCACGTGTCGCGGAGCGGCTGGGCCCGTGAGCCATGGCCGCTGAGCCTGCGCGTCCAGAGCCTGTGCTCCGCAACGGGAGAGGCCACAACAGTGAGAGGCCCGCGTACTGCAAAAACAAAACAAAACAAAACAAAAAAAACACAAACAAACAAACAAAACTAATAAAAATATTATACAAAAGCACTGTGAGGATTAAATTTGAAGAGTGTAAAGTGTGGCACAGTGTCTGGCACATAGCAAGTGTGAACTGTTGCTATTGTTGGATTATTATTAATAAGATAAAGCCACTCCATTAATGTAGTATATATATTATATATGTTATAAATATATATAATATTTGTTACGTCTTATATATAATACATATTATGATATAAATATCACTGCTAATGATATATCATTAATTTATTTGATATATGTTATATATTATATAATATATAGTACATAATACATAATATAATATATAAATATAATTATATTATTATTACAATGGTTTTTTACAAGGAGAAAGAATAATAGGTTTGGGGGTCCTGGGAGCATTTCGGACTAAGTGATGCTCTTTAAGAATTGTCACAAGAACGACTTCCTCATTCCCCTCTAGCCAGAGGCATCTGCTCAGTCCTGCTGCTTTCTACCACGGTGAGATTTTGCTCTTAGGAGTCTCGAGTGCCTTAGAGAGGAGAATGGGCCAAACGAGGCTTTTGGACACATCATCTGAGAGCCTCAGGGAACCTGACTCATACGGTCTATGGCAAGATGCCTGGTCCGCGGACATTTCCAGGTTGTTCGGAGGCTCTGGTGTGGGAAAGGAGTCAGCTCTCCTTCCCACCGTATTTAAAACTCTTCCCTTCACCCAGTTGTGCCTAAACTGCTTGCCCCTGGGATACCAACCGAAGACATCAGCTGGCTGCATCTGCCTCTCCTAAAGTTTCTTTTCTCCACCACAAGGGGTAGAGAACAGCCTATAGGGACTTCCCTCGTGGTGCAGTGGTTAAGAATCTGCCTGCCAACGCAGGGGACACGGGTTCGAGCCCTGGCCCGGGAAGATCCCACATGCCGTGGAGCAACTAAGCCCGTGCGTCACAACTACTGAGCTTGAGCTCTAGAACCCATGAGCCACATCTACTGAGCCCGCGCGCCTGGAGCCTGTGCTCCACAACAAGAGAAGCCACCGCAATGAGAAGCCCGCGCACCACGACGAAGAGTAGCCCCCCCTCGCTGCACCTAGAGAAAGCCCACGCGCAGCAACGAAGACCCAACGCAACCATAAATAAATAAATAAATAAATAAAAGCGTATAGGTGGGCCCTATAGCAACACTCAGTATCTAAACTGAGTAGGGAAACATCCTCCCCCAACTAAAGACAACATTCCTGAATGGCAGGTAATGCTTCTCTAGTGCCGAGAACAAAGGGACCCCAGTGTATATGCTTTACTGTATCAATCAACCAAAGCTTGTTCAAAGTCCGTGACATGAAGTTACAGAAGAATCTAGGGTGCTGAGAATGGAGGTGGCATTAGAGCTGGATAGTAGGAGGGGGATGTGTTATAGGGGGATACAAATTGATATGAATATATATTGCTATGGCAGAGTATGTAGTACATAGTGGCTACTTCAATAATAATTATCCTTAGAGATATTGTTGCTACCATTGGGATTCCCTCACTGTTTGTATCTTAATCCCAAAACTATAATATTCATTGGGCTTCTCCCCAAATAGTTTTCTTCCCACATCGGTTTGAAATGTCAATTTCCTTTTTCGCCTACCATCCAAAAACAAGTAGAATTGATGCAAAGATCTCATTCAAAGTAGAGGAGAAGGGGGCTGTCAGTCGCTGACCTTGGAGTCACCTTTGGCATTTTCTTTTTGCTGGAGCAAATAAAGGGAAATACTGAGCCCCTTTCCTGCAGGACATGTTTGGACTTGCTTCTCTATCACCTCTTTCTTCCTACTAATAATCACCCTTTTCCCCTCTAGAGAAATAGTTCTCTCTAAGTGCTTGAAAATGCATTAGAAAAAAAATATATATATATCCAGCTCTCCTCTTGAGCAAAGGGCTCCAGCCCCAATGAAAACCCAGCTCAGTACAAAAGCAACAGGAGAGCATCCCATTCCACTAGGGAACATCCCCTCTGAAACCGTTTTGCATTCAGGTGAGAGCTTCTGATGAGCTCCAGTAGGTGTACCCAATAGGCTGGAGGGAGGGGAGAAGCAGGAGAGAGGATGTGAAATCACAGAGGAGCAGCTTTCTGCAGAAGCTTCTAGGCTAGCAGTGAGTGGAGATCTTGAGCCCAAGACTCTAGACATTGATCTCTCTGGGCTAGAGGACGCCTGGGGCTGGGAGATGTGCCCAAGCAGTGAGACATGCGCCTTCAGTCAGGAAGGACCTTCAACGGAGTCCTCATCCTCTTCTGGGCGATTAGGACGTGTCCTTGATTTGGCTTCCTTTCAGTCCACTGATGTCAGCGCTGCCTTGTCTTCTGTCCAAGCTCTGTTCCCGTCCTCCCATCCCACTGAGTCACTATAATTTAAAAGCATGTAGGGGTGGAGAGAGGGTTGAGCCGGGAAGCAGGAGGCCAGCATTCTGTCTTATGCTCCACCACTGACCTTCCATAGGACCGTGGATGTCAAACCGTCCTTGTCTCTTCATCTGCTGCATCAGAGGTCATAGCAAGTAACTCACCCAGCCAGGAGGGTCTCTGTGAAAATCAGATGAGATCATGCAAGCAAAGGTGTAGGGTAGTATGCAAAGAGGAGGCATTTTTATGATGTTGCTTCACTGAAACTGTTTCCTTTGCTCTCAGATGGGACTAATAATACTACCACACTTTCAGGGGTGTGCTTCAACTAATAAACACATGATTCACGGCTTAATGAATAGAATAAGAAATGTGTATGGAAATCAGATCCAAACAAGCACAGCTGCTCGTTTAGTGGCCACTGTTTAGAAAACAACAACTGGAATCTAGACACTGCAGACCTCTTTAATAAATATCTTCTTAATTGTCTGAGCAATTGAAAACCTGAGGCAGAGGAGGAAGCCTGTGGACCAGTGTTCAAGGGGGAGGGGATGGTCAGGCAGCTGGGTTTCTGAAGGCACATCTCTATTCAGCATCTTGTTCTCACGGCCAAATTATAAGACACCCAGACCCCATGCTAAGAAGGGTGAGAGCTGACCCAAGAAGCAGGAGTGGGACCCTAACTTCATCACGCCCAGGCCAGCCGCCAATAGGAAGAGAGACTGAAAAACTGAAAATCGAAATGAAAGAATACTGTTATTAGTCTCCAAAATATGAAATACTCAGAGACAAATTTAACAAAATATGCTTAATACCTGTGGAAATAGTATATGACACACCTGAGAGAAAATAAACAAAATGTAAACAAATGGAGAAATATGACATGTTTGTGAACTGGAAGATTTAATATTGCTAAAAAATGACAGTTCTCCCTGTACTGATGAATAGAATCAATGCTATCACAATACAAATCCTAGTAAACAAGCTGGTTCTAATACTTACGTTATAAAAACAAAGTACTTATAAAAACCAAAGCAGTTTTGAAAAAAAAAAAAAGAGAGAAGAACTAGAATAAAGCTGAAGAACATACACTACCAGATTTCAAACATTACTGTAAGGAGACAGTAATCAGGGCAGTGGGGGGCTGGCATAAAAATAAACACGTATATCAATGGAAAAAAATAGATTCCAGAAACACTCCTACTCTTATATGGTTAACTGATTCTGAAAGAGGTGACAAGGTAATTTAATGTGGAAAGGAGTCTGTTTTAAAAATTTATGTATGTATGTATTTGTACATTTATGTAAGTATGTATGTATTTATTTATCAGCTTTATTGAGGTAATATTCACAAATACAGTTGTGTATATTTAAAGTGTACAACGTGATGATTTGACATAGTATACTTTGTGAAATGATTGCCACAATCAAGTTAATTAACGCATCTATCACCTCACTTTGTTACTATTTGTGTGATGAGAATAATTAAGGTTTACTCACTTAACAAATTTCAACTACACACTACAGTATTACTAACTATAATCACCATGCTATAGATTCGATCCTCAGAGCTTATTCATCTTATAACTGAAGGCTTGTACCCTTTGCCTGTCACCTCCCCATCTCCCCTACCCTCCCAGCTCCTGGTAACCACAATTCCAATCTATTTCTACGAGTTTGACTTTTTCTTTTTAGATTCCATATATAAGTGACACCATACAGAATATGTCTTTGTCTGGCTAACTTCACTTAGCATAATATCCTCTAGATTCATCTATGTTGTTGCAAACGAGAGGATTTCCTGCTTTCTCGTGGCTGTATCATAATTGATACCATATCTTCTTTATCCGTTTATCCATTGTGAAACTTATGTTGTTCCCATATCTTGGCTTTGTAAACAATGCTGCAATAAATATGTGGGTACACTATCTCTTTGAGATACTCATTTTGCTTCCTTCAGATATATATACCCAGAAGTGAGATTGCTGGATCATATGGTATTTCTATTTTTAATCTTCTGAGGAAGTTCCATACTGTTTTTCATAATGGCTATACCAATTTACTTTCTACCAACATGTACAATGGTTTCCTTTTCTCCACATCCTCACAAACACTTGTTATCTCTTGTCTTTTTGATAAAAGCAACCCTAATAGGTATGAGGTTATATCTCATTATGGTTTTGATTTGCATTTACATGACAATTATCGATGTTGAGCATCTTTTCACGTACCTGATATTTTTATGCCTTCTTTGAAAAAATTCTATTCAGGACCTTTACCCATTTAAAAAAATCAGTCTATTTGTTTTTTTGATATTGAGTTGTATGAGTTCTTTACATATTTTGGATATTAACCTTTTATCAGATATGTGATTTGCAAATATTTTCTCTCGTTCTGTAGGTTGCCTTTTCGTTTTGTTGACTGTTTTCTTTGCTGTGCAGATTTTTAGTTAATATAGTTCCTCTTGTTTATTTTTGCTTTGTTTATTGTACTTTTGATGTAATATCCAAAATATCATTGCCACAACCAATGTCAAGGAAGTTTTGTTCCAATGTTTTCTTCTAGCAGGTTTATGGTTTTAGGCTGTGCATTTAAGTCTGTAATCCATTTTGACTTGATGTTTGTGAATGGTTGAGATGAGAAAAAAACTACTTTGAGTTGCTGCCTTGGCATTTACAGTATGACGACCGTGCTCACACCAGAGTCTGGTCATTTAGATAAGAACCCAAGCTTAGAATTCCTGCCTCAAGCTCCTGCTTTGCTTTTCCTGGGGCACCTTTTAAACTAACCACTTAAAGTTGAGCCTGCAAAAAGTCAGTGACCTCCTCCCCAGCCACCTTATAAATAATTGGCGCTTGCTACCCTGCTATTTCCTGTTCACTTGTGACCTAGAATGGAAGACTGCATTTTCCCAGCTCATTGTGTGCTTCTCCCTCTGCTTCCTTTGTGTGAGTGTATTGAATCTGTGCCTTAAATGAAAATAGCCCCGAGGTTTTCACTTCCCCAGAGTAGGAATTTGGATGCTAAGTGAGTTACCTGCCAGTTCCTGTGGGTAGCTTGTGCCTCCTCATTCAGCAGGTCATAATCTGCATATTCTTAATTTAATACATCAACTACGAGCTCCCCAATTCAGTGGTATAAAATAGGGGTTCAGTTTCATTCTTTTGCATGTAACTATCCAATTTTCCAAGAAGCATGTATTGAAGAGACTATCCTTTCCCAATGTATGTTCTTGGCACTCTTGTCAAATATCGGTTGACTGTATATGCCTGGGTTTATGCTTGGTCTCTATTCTTTTCCACTGGTCTGTGAGTCTGTTTTTATGCCAATACCATGCTGTTTTGATTATTATAGCTTTCTAATATAGTTTGAAATCAGAAAGTATGATGCCTCCAACTTTGTTTTCCTTTCTTAAAATTGTTTTGGCTATTCAGGGTCTTTAGTGATACCATAAGAGTTTTAGGATTTTTTCCTATTTCTGTGAAAAACGCCAGTGGGATTTTGATAGAGATTGTATTGACTTTATAGATCATTTTGGGTAGTATAGACATTTTAGTAATATAAATTCTACCAATCCATGAACATGAAATAACTTTCGATTTATTTGTGTCTTCCTCAATTACTTTTATCAGTGTTTTGTAGTTTTCGATATACAGGTCTTTCACCTTCTCTGTTACATTTATTACTAAGTATTTTATTGTTTTTGATGCAAGTAATCTACAGCCACAGAATGCACATTAGTTGTTGCCTGCAGCTGGGAGTAGGGGGGCAAGTTGGAACTGGCAGTAAAAGAACAGCAGGGTCCTTTTGGAGATTTAGAAATATTCTCTATCTGAACTAGGGTGTTGGGTACATGAATGTGTACATTTGTCCAAACTTATCAAACCCACTTTAAATAGGTACGTTTTATTATATGTCCATTTTATTGTAAAGCAACCTCAATAATGTTGCTTTATTTAAAAAAAAAAATCCCTCTGCTGGATTTATCTTACAAGCATTTTATTTTTCACTTCATACTATTACCCTGTGATTTAGGTAGGTTTATAGCAAAGAGTCAGGGAGCAGCTTCCTATCTACCTGAGAAACTTTCAGTTAATATCCCATTAGTCGCCAGCTTTCCTATATGCACCAGCCACGGCTGCAGAGGATTTTTGCATATATTCTGGGCCTGACTGAAGGAATCTCTCCTTCTTGGATTCATGTCAGACTCCTTTTGTTTAGGACTCTGTGGACATTAAAAAATGGCTTCATTTTCTTTAAATAAAAGCTTATTGGCCTGAGGTCAATTTCTCTAAGGTCGAGTGAACCAGTATTTACTAAGTCCCTGTGTCCAGTGTTCTCGGTTCTCTGTAGCCCTGAGAGCTGGGAGCCATAATCCCTGAACATATGGAGATGATCCTCTGTGGGGGAGACCCAGTTCTAAACCAACAGCAACCAGAAAAATGTACTTAGGAATATAAGCTAAAAATCAGAATATGCAATATATTCTGAGGGTTTTAGGAATTCAGAGAACTGGAAAAGCATCCTCAGTTGGGTAGCCAGGTAAATTTTTATGAAGGAGATGAAATTTAAGTAAGCTTGGAGCAACCTCCATCCCGTTAAACCTTCTTCCTAGGACCATTAGTCTATCCCACAGGTCATTTCAGGCTCTTTCCTCCAGAACCCACAGTTCTGGTTTCAAGCACCGAAGCTTAGGGCCAGTTACTTTTCTGACCTCTTTCTAGGTTGGAGGGTAAGGAGCTGAAAACACAAGAGAGATAAATTTAGAAGTTTTAGAAGGCACTGGAGAGACCAAGGCAGAAATATCCACGTGGAAGCAAGAACCCCTGGCACAAGAGAAGGTGGGAGACAGACTCAGTCTGGGATGCCATGTGGATTAGTGTGCTGATTAGGGACCTGGGCTTTATCACTCAGGAAAGAAAGAGTTGGTGCTTTGCCTTTCAAATTTCCCTAATGGTGCAACAAGTGGCCTTCAGGAGTGAAAATATAAGCAGAAGGACATACAGCAAATAAAACTATAAAAACGAAAATGCTATGCAAAGAGAAAGGTATTTCTTAGACGTAGGAGATTAGCATAATTAACCCTACTCTCTGTTTCCTCATCTGTGAATTGCATGTCATAATAACTACACAAGCTACTTTATGGGGCAACAGAGATAATCTCATGAAAGAAAAGATATATATGTGTTTCATAATATACTTGAAAAAGGCTTTAATTTTCAAGTTGGAAAAAAGCATAGACTGCAGACTTCCTCTTCTCACATCAAATCCATCATAACCATGGAAATGAATGCATATGTATTGTCTTACTTGGAAAGAAGAGAGGACAGGAACTATGAGAAATCTTAAAAGAATGCAAATGGAAAACTGCAGAGGCAACATCAGACAAGGAGTGAGGCTGGAGGCCAGAACAAGCCTAGGAGGAAGCTGCAACACACAGATGGGAGAAGCACTAAACAATCTTTCTGCCTGGAGGTGGAGGGAACTGGAGGCTAATGAGACCAAGAACAACCAGGAGGGTGATTCATCGTGATACCTCAGAGGGAGGGGCCAGGTGGGTTTATCCTTGCACTTTGCTCTCCCTACTCTACAAGCAACAGGAGTAGATGCATCTGACTCATAAAAGAGGAGTGACTCTCAGATCTTAAGAAAGAGAGAACTGGCAGATCCTGAGCTGGCTTGCAACTCCCAGAAAGTACAGGGTTGCCCCATATGGAGGATTAAATGCTGAGATGCCCTGTGCTACAGCAGCCCCCCACACCACTCCCCAAATTACCCTGGAAGGTCAAGTCAAGCAGCAGTACAATAGAGTCAGCCAGCAAAGTAGCCTAGAAACTCAATTACAGAAACAGGTGCTCAAGTGAGAATCCTCTAATATTTGATGAAAGCCAACATGATGAAAGAGAAGCAATACCATCAACAAATGGAAGAATTTACACGAAGACTATAGAATCAATGGAATAATAAGAAGAGGAATGAAAAAAAAGACTATCAGATTTCCCATCAACTAGATTAAAACAAATATGAAGCAATTTCTTGTACAGAAAAGAAATAATTATGAATCTGTGTGGCAAACACTGCTAGTTTTCTACATAGTATTTATTTTATTTTCACCTCTTGCTAACTAACAGAAGTCTACTATTACTTAGAATAGCAATGTACCCGCTTAAAAATACTCATTTCCCCAAACTACCTTGGGACTAGGATTGGCCATGTGACACAGAAATAGAAGCAGAAAGTTATTTGGGCTGTGGTCCCTGGAAATCTGTTATTTCCTTAATAAAAAAGACAGACAAACCTGCCTGTACATGTTGTCCTTATCCTATTCCTTCTTCCTGCCTGGAACATAGACTTAATGAATATAGATATGTGAACCTTTTGTGACACTGAGAACTAAAACCTCATGGTGAGGGATGCAGACTTGTAAAGTAGAAGGAGCTTTTGATGACTTCTCTGAGCAACTGCAACAGCCTAAGACTTCCAATCTCCAACTACTTACTACATTAAAAAAAAAAAAAATCTCTGTTTTGGCAAGCCTCCCAAACCAACCTAATCGATCAAATTGCTATTCATGCAGCCAGATGCAATTCCTAACTTATAAAAGCTAGTCTTCTATACCTAGCTAAACTATCATTCAAAGATAGAATACAATAAACATATTTTCAGGGAAAAAATTCAAGAAGCAATGGAGAAAGCAGTTGCATTACTTGTATAATGTTAAAAATGTTATAGTAATACAAAAATGATATTAAGTGCAAGGTGATTCATAGTTTTAGTTATCAAAGTTGGTCACTAAACCATTAACTGATTTTTCAATTATATATACCATGAGAGTGAAATTTTATCATTAAAAATAACATGATTTCATATAGTCATATATTGGTTCAAAATATTTAATACATTCTATCCTCCCAAGAAATAAGTTAAGGAGAGATAGAGATAGAGAGAAATAGAGATAGAGGGAGAGAGAGAGAGAAGGAAACTCTGGATCTGCTAAACCCTGAGCTACTCCCCAAACTCTGTCTGCTTACTCATCAAAGACCCTAGAGACTTTTGAAAGACTCTAAGAAAATTTAACATTCATTCATTCTTGATAGCAAACTTGGAACACAAAATATGACCTAACAGCCAGATCATTCCTTGGAGATGATAATAAAGAAGATGAGGAGAAGAAACAAGAGGAAGAGGAGACAGAAAATAGGAATTATGACAAGAGTGGCTACGATATGCTTATACATGCCAGGCCCTGTGCTCTGTGCTTTACATGCATTATCTTCTTTACCTGTTTGGAGCCTCTCTGTGCTCTGCAGTTGAGGATTTGGATCATTCATGGATCAATGAAAGTGACAGGGGAATTCAGCAACTCAGCAACAGGGTTAAGAAGGAGTGAGAAACTCTGCAACGATTCCTTTGTTGGGAAAAGTTGAAAGACATGGAGACCCCCAGCTGCTGGGGTCATGCATTTGAGCCCTTTACTCCTCTGTTTCCCAGTTGCTTTTATGATGTATGATAAATGGGTCTCTTTAAAACTGTGCCTCACGTAGACCTTTAACATCTAGGTTCTGTTTACTTTGGCTGACTGGGGAAGAAGAGCAAGGACGAAAAAGTACAACAGAAGAAAGATGGGTAAAATTGATTACCAGCATCTGGTTAGAGGAATATTTCTCTCTGGACTTTTTCCCCAAAAAAGTACTTGCCAAATTAACTTGCTGTATATTTCCTTCTCATATAGAACACAGATGGAAAAAGGCATGAAATACAGCTGAGGGGAAGGCAGAGAGCAGAGTAAAAGGGCAAGAAAACATTTGTTCACTCTCCTTTGCTGTTTCTATAGCATGATGCTGCCTTGCTGTTCCTCCTGGAAGATTATTTAAAACTTTATGAGAGTTTTGCTTCCCTTTCTTCCCCTATGTGTCACCACCCACCTTTGGGTGGGGTGTGGGGGTGTACCTGTGCCATGTTCTCTAACTCGACTTCTAGGTTGCCAGTCATCAGCATTGCAATTTCACATCTGGAGGTTAAGGAACAGCTTGACTGACAGGTGCATAAACCTGTACATTACTCAGAAGAGGCTTGCAACATGGTTATCCACTCTGCTTTTCCTAGAGTAAAACTTAAGTTGGATTTAGTGATTTCATAGTCTGAATAATTTTTTTCCTAAGGTTTTCAAGTCTACTCCATATTAACCTAACTCCTTCTCTGCTCCACTGTTTAAGTTGGTCTTATCTCCTGGTTGCCACCATTTTTACATCCTTCCCTAGCTAGGATCCTATTTCCTTGCCTTCCTGGCATTAAGCCTGACTTTCTAGCTGCCTGTCCAGTCCAGATGGCATGACTTTTGAGCCCTAATTGAGGATTTGAATTTGAAATGTCCCTCTCTGTCCACAGAGAGCTCCCCCTAGACTTTCATCCTTTCTTTACTCCTATAAAATTAACATGGTGGTCATTGAGGAAACACTGGGTTTTGAGGACATCTAGGTTTGAAACATGCTGTGCCATGCACTAGCTGTATGAGTTTTGAAAAGTCCCTTCATCAATCTGGGCAAATCACTTTTCTGATAAAAGATGGATTTGGCCCGGCTGGATGATATTGAAGATACCATCCTAGAATAAGCGTGACAAGTCTTTAACTTGCCTTAGTCAAGTAGCTTCCATATAAAAAGGTTATGCGATTAACATTGTTACAGAAATGATGCATCTTCAAACCTATTTTGATTGGAGAAGGGTGTGTATAAATAGATCTATAAACATATAGATAAATTTGAAGTCTTTCTTGAAAAAACACAATGCAGTTTTTTTTTATAATTTGGCACGTTGTTAAAGCTACAGAAAAATAAGGGGAAATTATGCCTTTTCTTCTCCACATTGAACAGCTCAGTCCAGAAGAGACCTTGTATAACCTGGCCTCTGACATGCGCATTATTTTTCTCCCCAGTACCCACTGCACCTTGGATTCTGTTCCATCTTTTTGTTCTCTGGTCTACACACAATAGAGGTTTTGTTGATGTTTTTATGTTAAAAGTAGAAAGAATGGGACCTTTGTGAGCCTCGGCGGTGACAACAGCGTCGGCCAACTGATGGTTTGCCCGAGAGCCACTTAGGCGAGTACCAGGGTCCCCTCTGATGGATGGACTCACTGTGTGAGCGCACATCCCACGTCTGATGCTCAGATCCAGGTCCCTCTGGGGTCACAAGCAGTCATTCTGCGGGAGAGAACTTCGCCCTGGTGGAGGGATCCCTGCCAGCCTGCCTCAGGGGGGAGTCTCGCTTATCACAGAGCTTTATTGGTCTGCTAACTAGTGTTGACACCGTGTTATTTTTCAGGAGGTGGTGTTTTTTCCTGGACAGCATCTTTGTGGCAGTGGGCATTGCAGCCGCGGCAGCAGCACAAATGTAATGGGAAGTCCCAGCAGGCTCTTCAAGCCTAATGAGGGTGGATACTCGAGGACGGGAGACTTGAGGGAGTGGGCGGTCATTCCCCACCCCCTCACCTCCCGCATTTCCCTTTCCATTATGTCTTAGAGCTTTGTTTCAGACAAGTTGCCTGTGGCAGTGGGTTGGGAAGATGACTCTGAAGGGGCTTCAGCCCACACGGTCACATGTGTGACAAATTATCATGACAAGGCTGCCACTCCAATATTAGCAGCTCGTTAGAAGAGGTGGGTGAAATTCATCTCAGCTTTGATCAGTTTTCTGCTGGCATTTCAGGGCTTTCAAAGAGTCCTATCTCCCCCACTCCTTCCCACTCCCACCACTAATTTCTCCTAATTTTTTTGCTGTTGGAGCCGCGCTTGGCAGGTCTTCCCAAGGGTTCAGAGAATCTGGCAGCAGACCGAGCGAGTCTTACGAGAGTTTATGCCCCGTGTTAGGAGGGAGAAAGGGAATACGAGCCATTTGTACTTGAAGAAATAGAGACGCGAAAAGCTCAGATGATATGATCTTGAAGGTTCTTTCTAACTCTCACACTCCCTGGGAAGAATCCGAAGAGAGGATGGGGGAGGGGAAGGCTTTGCTCAGCTATTTCCGCTACCTGGGGAATCAGGGAACTGGAAAAACCCACAGAGAATGGCCAGTGCAACCACCGGGATGCGGAGTCACAGATGAGACGAGGACTGGTCCTCCTGATTTCCAGTCCAGCGCCCCTGCCACTTGACTGGTCATCACAAGCGAGAAAATCATCAGAAGCGAATTTATCAGTTAGGGCTCTCCAGAGGAAACCAGTAGGAGATGCGCGCGCGTGTGTGTGTGTGTGTGTGTGTGTGTCTGAGAGAGAGATTTGCTTTAAGGAATTTGCTCATGCGACTGTGGGAAGTGACCATCTAACAGGCTGGAAACTAGCTAGGAGGTGATGCTGCTGGCTTGAGGCAGAATTTTGTTCTCCAGGAAACCTCAGAATCTGCTCCTAGAGCCTTCACCTGATTGGACGAGGTCCACCCACATTATTGAGGGTAATCGCCTTCACTTATTCGACCGATTGTAGATGTCAGTCACATCCACAAAGTATCTTCCCAGCAACATTTAGGCTCTTGTTTGATTAAATACCTCGGTACTAGAACTTAGCCAAGTTGACGTGTAAAATTCACCGTCACAGCAAAGAAATGAGCCATCACCCATGCATACTACCTTGTATAATAATGCCTTGTATGATACGAACAAGCACGTACGTGGGGCTTGCCATGTGCCAGAAACGGTCCTTAGATCTTAAAATAAACGGTTGATCCTCATCGTTTGTGGATTCTGTATATGGAGCTCCATCTACACACTAAAATGTATTTGTAATCCCCCAATCAGTCCATGTGGTCACTTCACGGTCATTTGTGGACACGGGTGAGAAGTCGTTGTCACCACACATGCACATTTCTGTCTGAGGTCGAGCAGGGCAACGTTCTGCCTGCTGGTTTCACTCTGACTAGAAACAGTCATCCTTCCTGCTGGCTGTTTAGTGCCGCAGTTTTGCATTTTTGTGCTTTTTGGTGGTGGTCAGGCTGTTTAAAGTGGCCCCCAGGCAAGTGCTAAAGTGCTGTCCAGCGTCCTAAGCACAAGAAGGCTGAGATATGCTTTACGAAGAAAATACGTGTGTCAGGTAAGCTTCATTCAGGCACGAGTTATACATTGCTGTTGGCTGTGAATGTGCGTTCCATGTTAATGAGTCGACAATGTATATTAAATAAAGTGTCTTTATGTAAAGAAACACACATACCTGGGCATGTATCTAGGAGAGAGGAAAACGCTAATTTGAAAAGTTACACGCATACCAATGTTCTTAACAGCATTATTTACAATAGCCAAGACATGGAAGCAACCTAAATGTCCATCGACGGCAGAATGGGTAAAGAAGATGTGGTATATATACAATGGAATACTGCTCAGCCATAAAAAGGAATGAGATATTGCCATTTGCAGCAACATGGATGGATATAGAGATTATCATATTAAGTGAAGTAAGTCAGACAAAGACAAATATCATATGACATCACTTATATGTGGAATCTTAAAAAATGATACAAATGAACTTATTTACACATCAGAACTAGACTTACAGACAATAGAAAACAAACTTGTGGTTACCAAAGGGAAAGGGGGTGGAATAAATTAGGAGTTTGCGATTCACAGATACATACTACTATATATAAAATAGATAAACAACAAGGACCTGCTGTATAGCTCAGGGAACTATATTCAATATCTTGTAATAAACTTTAATGGGAACAAATCTGAAAAAGAATATATATGTGTATGTATGTATATATATATATATATATATATATATATATATAAATATATAACTGAATCACTTTGCTGTATACCTGAAACTAATACAACATTGTAAATCAACTATACTTCAATAAAAAAAAGAAAAGTCTTATTAAAAAAAAAAAAAACATACACAAGGTAGGGTTATGTATTGGTCCATTGACCAAAATGTTGGGATCAGAGGCTCACGGAAAGCTAAGCCCGTGTTTCTCCTAGGAGCCAGGGTTCAGTATTCACTAATTCAAAGTTCTTGGCAACTTTATAGAACATAAATACCGCACGTAACTGCAGATAATGCAATTCAACCGTATGTTAATGTGTTTAATCCTAGAACAACCCTATAATTCCCATTTTAGAGGTGAGACCCCTGAGGCTCAGAGATGTTAAACAGGTGTTGGAGGGGATTCAATCTGGAAGGTTCAGGGTCCAGCGTCCGTGCTCGCAACCACTGCCCTGTCAGGGCTGTGCTAATATTACAATTCCACTGATGCCTTTTCTATTTGCTGACCCTTTTACATGTCTGTCTTATCCTACCTCCCTGAATTTTAATGCTCTGTGGCCCTTCTTTTATGTTTTCTTTTTCTTTTGGTATTATAATGCACTTAAAAATTGCAGTATGCCGAATAATGGAAGAAAGATCAAACTGAAAGAAATATGGAAAATTGTTATTGCCCCTCTGGAATGTTCTGAAAGTTCGGAGCCTCGACGACAAGCCGATACAGAGAAAGACGACAGAGGGAGACAGACTCTGACTGATTTGGGGATGTTAAGTCAGAGGCAAGAGAAGACAGGTAAAAATTGGGTTTGTGTAGATTCCCACAAGGCATTGCTAATTGTGTGTCACTTACAATGTAATGTTTAATCGCTCCCTCTCCTCATTAGTTGTCTTTCTGGAAAATGTAAACTGGGCAAAACACAGCAAGTCGGCCTGCTTTCCAAAGACTTTTATTTACCTGTGCGGTGAGGCACCATGCAGAGTGCATGCCTTTGAGAATTTTACTGTGTTTGAGGAACTAGACTAAAAGCAATACTTTTAATGCAATAGTGGAGGTCTCAGACAGGGGAATCTTGCAGACAAAAATATAGAGGCAGGAAAGTGCCTGACTTATTACAGGAAAGGCAAGTAATGCATTGTGATTAGAACAGGAAGGTGTGAAGGTCAAGGCCATCACTCTGCATGATTCCAAAAGGCATCATTTCATTGTCTCCCAGGTGAATAGAATCTTCTGGGGTGGTCTAGTGTATAACCTGAGAGGCTGAACAGGGAGGACCTGGGTAAACTTGGGAAGGGAGACCCCTTTTTCCTCTTTCTCTTGTTACATAGGGGAAGTTTTGAAGGGAGAAATGGCATCAGATTTTCCTATTTTTAAAAGGACAAAAAGCTTTGTTTTTTCCTGGATCAGCAAAACTGTCAACTACAGATAATGTGTTTGTAACTGATTCCCATGGTACCTGCTTGAAATGTTACTCTCAGTGGTAAAGTGAAAATGCCTAGTTATAGAGTCTCCACGGATGATCAGTGCTCTGACTTAAGATCAAGAACTAGGTCAGAAAAGCAGCCTTTCCAAGTATTTAAGCCTTTTCAGAATGCAATGCATAGGCCCTCGGAATATGCGTAGGCCCTGTGAAAGCTGGATGGGCTTTGAGAGAAATTCCAGTCTCCTTTACAGATGAGGCCAAATATCTTTGCAAATTCAACCTTAGGCAGCGTCAGAATAAGAGCTGGAGCTCACGTCCCTGGCTTTTTTTTTTTTTTTTTTTTTTTTTTTTTGCGGTACGCGGGCCTCTCACTGTTGTGGCCTCTCCCGTTGCGGAGCACAGGCTCCGGACGCGCAGGCACAGCGGCCATGGCTCACGGGCCCAGCCGCTCCGCAACACGTGGGATCCTCCCGGACCGGGGCACGAACCCGCGTCCCCCGCATCGGCAGATGGACTCTCAACCACTGCACCACCAGGGAAGCCCATGTCCCTGGCTTTAATGTGGTGAGCTTTCCTCTCCACTGAACTACCACTAAAATAAACGACGATAATAAACTTTCACACTCTTTTAGCCGGGCTTGAGGTGCTAGGCCAATCTTTTCCTCAACAGCTTTTCTCTTCGGTTTTCCATCGCCTCAACTTAATCTCAGGTTTGTACTGGAACGGAGTCCAAACAGGATAAAATACTATGAGAAGCTTTGCTGGGATTGCTGTGCTGCAGCCTGGCCAGAGACAGGAAATAGTAGAAACCATGAGAGAGCCTGTTCTGACGAGAATTCCAGCAGAGCCCGGTTCCATTCAAGCAAGCTCCAAAACAACAGAAAAATCCTTACATGGTCCGCCAACATTTTGAGGGTGCTCCTCCAACACAAACAGAAATTTACATCTTTAGAGAGTCCCCAAGTCTGGAGCCTGTCCATTGCCTGAGGTCTCCTGGCAGCCCCTCCCTCTGGGTCAGAAGAGGGCTCATGATGGAAAGTCAGTGGTGTGGACCTTTGATGAGGCTGCTGCTTGTCGTGAGCCTCTTGGATAATTCCAACAGTGAGTGCTTTCCTGAGGCTGGGGCATAGAAAACTATTGAGTTTCATTTTTCTTGTGCCAACATTAATTGATATGATGCTGTCATTCTCTCACCCTGTAAAAGAAAATCGCTACAGGTTCATGGCTTTGTCTCTGCTCATAGGAGACGTAATAAAAGCCCTACCTCCCCCCAAAGAGAGGTGAGTGTTGTTAATCACTCTGTCAGTGCAGAAAGATTCCTTTCTGCTGCACAGTTGTTCACTGACCTAAGACAAATTGGAAGAAGAGGTCCAACCCTTGTCTATGCTCCAGAGGCCATCTTGTTTTGCAGATGGTGGAATAAATAAAATATTTCCTGGAGAGTGAACACGTGCGGGAAGAAGCAGAATGTGAGGGTATGCTGCAGGAAGCCGAGCTAGCCAGATGTGAGCACTGACCTCTACTCGCTGGAATCTGATTGACACTGGGGTTGGATTTCTCCAGCTGTTTGGAAGAGCTACATGGGAAGTCAACTCTTTCCCAAGACTGAAGGGGCCACCTGCAAAATATCCCCTTCATTGCCATTGGGATTTCCATTGTGTGTATTTCTGGGATCTTGGATCCCTATTTTTCTATGTACAGAAATGTTATAACAGGGGTTACAGATTTATCAGCAACCAGATCTCTTAAAAGAGAGCTCTGTTTCTTTCCACCATGATATGTGCTCAGAGTGTCAGGAGAACCCTACAAATCCATGTTTCATATGTGGTTTCAGGATATTTTGAACTGTGGATGGCACATACCAAAGCCAACAAGCTAACAAAGGACACACGTGTGTATGTGTGTGTTTGTGAAAGTAGATGCGTGTTGTGAACAAGTTACTGCAAATGGAAACCATCTATAAAACTGCCCACTGGAGCCAATGGAACACTCACTAATTAGAATCATTTCTGGAAACTATTGTTTCAGGAAAGTGGTAGTTCCAGGAAGCCTTGTAGATTTTATTTATTTATGTATTTATTTATGTAGATTTTTATAACTGCAGGCTTGGCTAAAATTAGCATCACGAAGCAAGGAGAGCAAAATTGCATGTTTTAAATGCGCCTTAAACTGAGCATTCGTCGTAACAAAACACCAGATACCCCGGGACTCAAAGCCAGCAACTCTGGTAAAAACCACAGAAATTCGGATCTCATATATAGATTAGGTTGCTGAAATTTACCTTTGCGTGAGAAACAAAATCAAGGGTTTGGGAGTAAACTGCAAATGCAAATTAAATGGCAGGCTAAGGTGTAAATAGAACAAACTGGTTTCAAACAGACCCTTAAGCATTTCAGAAGCAGCTATTTACATACAAGCAATTAATGCCTGAATTACAAATCATTCTTATCAGTTCATTAAAACAACCTCCCCGAGGACCTCTACTAGACTTGAAAAAATCGAGATCTGTAAATTGTATACATTTTATAAGAACACATTCCACGGTTCACCCTCTACTGATTCAGATCGTCCTCTTTGACAATCTGAGTGAGAAAGGTTTCTGCTTGCTCTTGGACGGACGGAGAACAGCTCTCAGTGATAAAGCTGACATTGATCTCCGATGTCTTGGGGATGTAGAAAGGACCTCAGAGTGTAAGAGCAGGTCACACTTGCATGTGACAGAAGAGCCATTTACATCATGTGATTTAAGGGGCCCATCTTGTCCTCCAAATAGGTCCCCCCCCCACTTGAGTCTCCAGCATTTAATGTTTCCATGATTGAATTCATTTGGATGAAGGCAAATAGCTTTTCCAAGGTGCCCCTTTTTAAATGAACATATCTTCTGAGTGGAAGATAGTCCATGAGCCTAGATGTGTTGACAGATACCAGGGCAGCCAGGGTTCAGAGCAGGGGCTCAGAACAGAATGGGGTTGTGGAGGTGTGGTCTGAACTTGGGGGCCTTCATTCTCAGATGTAAATCTCAAGAGCATAATGGGATCAGGTGGATGGGGAAGATGAAGAAAAGAAGTGCAGAGAAGTAATTGTGCTGAGGGCCAGCCTTGGCTCCAACATGCTGGTTTAGCTTCATTGTCTCCAGGAAGTTGGCTCTGGGGACCATTTCTAAATTCCCAGCCTTTGCTCTTTCAAGGCTGAAGCCCCAGGCTCTGGCCTATGCCAATCCCTCCCATAGGGCTTCTTCTGGTTCCTAGAAAGCCCTTTAAAATACTGAGAGCTTGCTTTGAAACATCTGTATGCTCTCTGGAGGGAAACTTTATCACCCCTGATCAAGTATGTCTCTCACTTCTGCATAAATCTCCCGACTTCTGTGAGAAAGCTCTCCAAAATTAAAATTCAAGCCCAAGCAAAGCAGTTCTGGGATATGGTGAAATAACAGTCAGCAACCCCCTAGCATTTCATATGCTGAGAAGTCAAAAACATAAAAAGTCCATGCATTTATATGACCTACTGAACATTTACACATTGTCCAAAGATTTTCTTTTAAATGTTATTTTAGCCTGAGAGGATGTATCTACTAAAAACCACATGAAAACACATCTAAGTGGATGTTTTAAAACATAGTTGCCTATGACCAGTTACTTTTTTCCCACTTAAAAGTCAGAACTTCTTTTAAAGGAAATCCTATTTTTCCTTGGGGAAGGTAAGTGGAAATCTTGTTTTTCTTCCATCGCAGACAGGTGTTATTGTTCGATTCTGGACGAGGCCTCTGTCTCACCAGGCAGCTCTGTGTCAGGCCAGTGACAAGTAACTCACTGCCTCCTTTCCTAATTGGACCATTTCTATGAATAACCGATCCCTACAAATTGTTCACTCTTTATATAACGACCAGTTTTGTTTCCATTTCCTTTTCCATAAAAACAGAGCTGTTGAATTTTATTACTGGGAGGTTTCTACGAGGTGCTTGAAGATCTGCAGTTGTTTTGAGGGTCATGTCAAATATGTGGGTCCGGGAAGGTAACCATTATTTGAAAACTCTGGTGTATCAAGCAGATTTTTCTATGCATAAAACCCCTGTGCTCCCCACACATCCTGGAGAGAAATGGTGAAAGGAATTTTGAGACTGCTACTCAGGTCCTCAGGACTCTCAATTAAGATTCTTCAGATTCTTCAGAAAGAGAAAGACAAATACCATATAATATCACTTATACGTGGGATCCAAAGTATGGCACAAACGAACCTATCTATGAAACAGAAACAAAATCACAGACATAGAGAACAGACTGATGCTTGCCAATGGGGAGGGGGTTGGGGAGGGAAGGAGTGGGAAGTTGGGGTTAGTAGATGTAAACTTTTACATACCGGATGGATAAACAGCAAGGTCCTACTGTAGAGCACAGAGAACTATATTCAGTCTCCTATGATAAACCATAATGGAAAAGAATATTTTAAAAAGAATGCATATATATGTATAACTGAATCCCTTTGCTGTACAGCAGTAATGAACACGACACTGTAAGTCAACTATACTTCAAAGTAAAAAGTACTCTTAAGACTCTTGAACATATATACACGAATATGTATAAAATGGATAACTAATTAGAAGAACCTGCTGTATAAAAAAATAAATACAATAAAATTCAAAAAAATAAAAAAAAACAAAAGGCTCTCGAACAAAGAGAGAAGCACAGAAGGGTCCAACTGGATGACACTGAGGGAACTGAATCATTGTCCCTAGAAAGCCATGAACTTGTCCTGCATAAAGAGGTTGGAAGTGCGTACACCCTTATTTAGGACATTAGCAGGTGACGAGAGGGGACGCTTTCGGTGGTGATTCAGCAAGAGGCCAGATCAGCAGAAACACCTGCCAGGTGAACAGGGATACAGCGGCAACCACCCAGGAGAACAAAGCATCCTGGGCCCTTGGGTCCCCTCAGTAATGAAGCAGGGTGTGGCCCCAGCACCAAACACCACTGAGACTGTTGTCACCCAAGCCCCAGAGGATCCCCTGGCGGACAGAGTCTGGGAAACCAGGAGTTAGGTTTTATACAACATCATCTAAATTCAAACACAAATAGTACACGTTAGACTTAAGCTACACGTTACAGCAGATCTCACCACCTGTTCCTCTTGATCCCCTAAATCAGGCAGTGGGAAATAAAACTCTGAGGTCCCTAAGAGGAACTCTGCTTTCCACTGCCTTCTCGAAACTTTCAAGTCGGGTTCATAGTTTATCACTTAACACCACCCCCCCCGACTGCTCTCAGGACTAAGAAGCTGCTAATCTGATTTGATTCCTCATGGAAAGGTGCTGACAGCGGAACGTCAAGTGCAGATCAACTTGTTGGTGTAAAATATGCCTTTACAAACCTATGGAGCTTTATATCTCAAACGGCTTCTGTCTTTGGCCTCATGAGCCAGAGGAGTGTGGACACTGAAATTCAGTCTGAACGGCGATGGCCCCCCCAGCTCACAGCACCCCCTCCCCACACATCACTTGCTGCCCCTGGCCCTCCCTGAGGACAGTATATGACTCTTAAACTCTGAGCAGATATTAAAGAAGCCCAGTCATTAGAGCAACTGCCCCATCGACTTTAGGAATGAAATTGAACATTAAGATCAAGAACTTTATTTTTCCAAATTTGCTGAATTTTTCAACCCACCCTGCAACGCCAACCGAAAAGAGAGAAAATATGGTGAAAGCAGAACGAAACACAAATGCACGAATTTTACCCATGGATTCATTGAAGGGTTGTTAAAGCCGATGTACGTATTTTGAAATGAACATCATTTTTAGCCAAAATCGTCTTCAAATGTTTCTTAGCAGGATGCTTTTCCTTGTCCTCTTCCATCTTTTTCCTAGAAGTTACGGGTCTTAATTTTTAGGTGATGTCATTTTGCTTAAAAGAAGGTTTTGCGCCAGAAATGATCCTACGTTTGGTTGGAAGAATGTCTTCATCTGATTCTGGAAAAAGTCCAAAGACAATCATTATGAAAATAGCTTGACTTAAAGACAAGATTCCTCAGAAATTTTGCAAGTTGGTGATTAAAGCAGATTGATCACAAATTCTCAAGTTACTTGATCCTTGAATCAAGTGTGGCAAGAGAAATAACACGGTTGTGAGTTGGACACCGTCAACACCTAGAGAAGGAAGTGAGCACCATACAGCTGTCAGCATCTAACCAGGAACCATATTGGCCATGTGTGATGCTGCCCAGTAATGTTTAAAGCCAGTGTCGGGCTTCCCTGGTGGCACAGTGGTTGAGAGCCCGCTTGCCGATGCAGGGGACGTGGGTTTGTGCCCCGGCCCGGGAAGATCCCGTGTGCCGCGGAGCGGCTGGGCCCGTGAGCCATGGCCGCTGAGCCTGCGCGTCCGGAGCCTGTGCTCTGCAACGGGAGAGGCCACAGCAGTGAGAGGCCCGCGTACCACAAAAAAATAAATAAATTTTAAAAATAAAAATAAAAAAAATAAAGCCAGTGTCTTCAGTCGACATGCCTTGGCCTTTGTTGTCAGCTGACCACATGCAAATAGCAGACAAAAGAGCAAGACCCCAGCCTGGCTCCCATCCTGTGAGGTGCTGAGGACATGCTAACCTGAGAGAAAAATCACTGGGACAGGGCATAAAATAGTGTGTTTATCTGTCAGTGTGGTCATGTTTTTATTGAGGAAATAGATTATCCAGAGAAATGTGTACTGTTTATAGTCTGTCAGATGGAGGGGTTGTTTCTAGGTCACATAACTTCTTTACTGTCAGATACTCGGCCCCAGCCGTCTCCCCAAGAAGATGGCCAGAGTCCCGAAGCCTGGGCTCAACTTAATCATTCATCCATCAGCCATTAACTGAGACCAATGGTGTGCCAGGATGTATTAAAGTCTGATTATACAAGCAGAAAACCAAACAAAGTCCTTCCTCATGGTCTGGCTGAGGATATAGACACAGAAAGGGAGAATTATTCATTTGAACCATATGAAATTGGTTCAAAGCCAATTTTTATGTCCCAAAAGATTGCTATTGACCATTTCATATGGTGTAAACGTTCAGATACCATTTGTTACCCTCAGCGATAGAAATATGCATGGTTTTTGCTGTTGTTATTTGTTTGCCTTTAGCATAAGAAAGGGCAGTTCGGGCTTCCCTGGTGGCGCAGTGGTTGGGAGTCTGCCTGCCGATGCAGGGGACATGGGTTCGTGCCCCGGTCCGGGAAGATCCCACGTGCCGCGGAGCGGCTGGGTCCGTGAGCCATGGCCTCTGAGCCTGCGCGTCCGGAGCCTGTGCTCCGCAACGGGAGGGGCCACAGCAGTGAGAGGCCCGCGTACCGCAAAAAAAAAAAAAAGAAAGGGCAGTTCAGCTGGGGAGTGTGGGTTGGAGATGGGGCAGCAGTGGCTGGGTAGGCTTGCTGGGGGAGCCCTGGTCACAAAAGATGAACGTGCGGACTATGCACGTAAGGAGAACCGTCTGGAACAGATTGCCTTTAGAACATTATCCTGAAGAGGCCCTTAGCTGTTTAATCAGGGAAGTTGCTCCCAATGAGAAGAATGTTAGAACCGAAGGGCTATGACCTAAGGAATCGACACAGAAGCCAGCAAGTGTCTGAATAACCCCGATTTCTTTGCAGTTACTGGCCTGGAGCGGCCGAGAACCTCTATCTGCCTGCCTCTTACCTCAGTCCCTGGGGCAGCGTCCCTGACCAGCAACCCCTCTAATACGTGGTACCCTGATATGAGACCTTGAGCCTCTTACTGATTCACGGTCATGTCGTATGTCGAGCCCTCCTGCCTCCCAAGGGTGATGGCATCCAGCCATGGATTTTGACTCTTGCTTTGGGAAATGGTTCTTAAGCTCATTGTCTGGATCCTCAGCCCCGCTCTGCTGGTTCAAAGTTGGTGACTCCAGGCCCATAAGCACTGACCTCGGCTGGGCTTATGATTGGGCTCGTCGCCCTTGGAAAATCTTTTGGTTTTCCTTTCCTGACTTTGCAAATGTCTACTCCTCATCCAGCCGGCTCCTGCCACGCATGATCGGGCTGCATTCTCTGCTTCTGCTTTTTATTCTGCGGGAGCAGTCTGAAGGCTTGGAAAAAAGGTGTTTTGAAGTTCTTAGACAAGAGCACAGGGGACTGAAGCGTATTGAGCATATTGACTCCAATAAACCTTTGCAGCAACTCAGGGTTCTCCGAAAGTTCACTGCAAGTGGGTTACCACTTCCCCGTCTGCGAAGATAGGAATGGTACGGGCTGCCAATGGTTTCGCTTTACGCTCTGTGGCTTACCACACAAACAGTGTTACAGGGAGGAGAACAAGCTTGTAGCCTAATAATTCATTAGAACTGGAAAGCGTGTGGCTCATGAAGATAAAACGTTGTATACAGACGCGTGCTTCTGGATCTGCATTGCTGCTGAACGATGAGACCGGAAGTATGACAGTTCAGAGGAATTGCATCCCTCGGGGATAACTACGGCGGCTGCCCGTGTTCCAGAGGGGTCAGACCTATTGAGCTTAAGGCCTCTTAATGTTACATCTGAGTCTATGATCCTGTGACTTGCAAAAATTTTTTTTTTTTTTTTCAAAACATGAAATAGGACCTTTCGTTACCTACCAGCACTAAGGTCATAAGACAAATGGGTGCTATTACTGTATGTTCTCTGAAGCGTGGGCAGCATTTCCGGGGACGTTTTAACTCATGTGCTCCCCCAAGCTTTTCATCATTCCAGGAAAGTCCTGTGACCCATCGACAAGAGAGGCAGAGTATGTTTGTAGAAGGTGGCCCTGAGCCCTGGATGTTGACACACTTTGGGATACAGTTGGCGACCTCATGTGAGGCCACTCGACTTGTGTTTTTTCCTGCTATCAAGGCCTCATCCGTTTCTGGATGGGCAAACACATTCTGATGCCTCATTCGTACCTTTTTAGTAAAGTCTACCAGGAACTTGTTTTCTGTGACAGCAAGATGCATCCCAAATTACTCTAAAGATGATATTGATTTTCCTGCAAATAATAAGTCCAGCCGCAGGAGAACCATAAAACTTCAAGTTGTTGCTTCAGTGAGTGTTACCATGTAATGTCAGTAGCTTTGGTTTTTATTTAATTTTGTGATTAAAGTTTTTATTGATTTCCCCGCAGGGTAGAATATATCAATACCTTTGGTGTCAAAGGAGCATTCAGGAACAAGAAAACATAAAAGGGCTCAACTAAGAAAACTGGGGCTTTATTTTAAAATTTAAGAAACTGACACTAGGAATCCCCAAGGTATGTCTTTGGAACTAATTTTGGATGAGGCCACTCAGCCTGGTGCAGGGAGCTAATCCCTCAGGTTCACAGGCCTGTGACGTTTCGTTGAGAAATGCTTGGCTGGTGGTTATTACGGCTCATACTCTTTTGCCAGAAGCTGAGGCACCAGCAAATAAATCACAGTCCATGTTACCATAAATCATATGGCTCCTTCCTCTTCACCAGAAAAGGAATGGCCTGATGGGGCCCCATGTATGGAGGCCCTGCAGGCAGCTCTGTACGCGTAAGAAAGATGGTCCTTCGCAGAGGTGTTGCATCCTCGAGAAGCACAGACTGCATCTCTGACTCAGGATGGACCCCACAGTGGTTCTACGGCATCTACAAAACTATACAGGAAACGTGTGGTTTCCTTTAGAGCTAGAAAGGGCCACACAACTCTTCAAGCCACCCAGTTTCCTGCACTGTCTTCTCTTCTCCTTCAGGCTCGGGGGCCAGACAGGGTGCATTCCCTTTTGTGGGACAGGCATGGGGGACATTCTCTTAAGACCAAACTACTTCTTCCTATTGCACAGATCAACTGGTTATGTATCCGTAACACTCACAAGTAAGATTCGTGTTTCACCATTGACCTTTTACCCCATCTTCCTGTCCCAACAAGTCCAATGTTCTTAGCCTTATTCCACCAACTAGCAGACTAGGACTTGGAGGGATGCTGAAGTTGTGTTTCATGACCTACAGTTGGCAAAGTGGAGAGCTAAAAACTGCACCTAGTTCTCTTGGCTACCGGCCTGTTCTACCACCCGGCGATTACATGAATCAGCTCACCTTCTTAACTATTGGCACTGGCGGATTGGTTTGACAGTTTTTTCTGTCTGCGTTGACTGGTCATTCTGGTGTAGAAGAACCGTGGGGGCCAGGTCTACCCTGAACACTGGCCCACACGCAGCTTCTGTCTTTCCAGTAACTGGGGGTGCAGTTCCTTGGAGCAGACTCTTCTAGCAAGAGACTCAGGGCCTCCTTTGGAGCTGGAGAAATGAACACAGGGACAAAGAGAGCAGCCTGGCAGATTTTGCAAGCTCTCCAAATAGTCATTTGTCTGTAGCCAGAAAGACAGAGGAGTCTTCCCTCCCTCTCTTTCCTCCTTAAAAACACACTCCCCTTTGTTTGAAATTCCAACCAGTTTCTAAAAGAATAAGGCAGAATGATCTCTGTAGCACACAATCCTGAGACTATAACTGAGTGCACTGCAGCCAGGGAGAGAGTCAGGAGATGGAGTGAATGACTATTCATCAATAAAAACAATATTAGAAAGAAGGCCCCGTCCTCTGGCCTCACAACAGCTCCTCGCCTATCCTGCTTCAACCTGCTTCAAGAAAACCTCAGTGTAAGTCAAAGAATAAGGAGGAAATTCACGTGTGATTCTTGCTGCTAGAAATCCAGTCCATACTGGGGTTCTCCTTGGATCCGTTGGTTTGAACATTCCTGTTCCCAGGGAAACGTCCATGATGAGCAGAGCAGCCCTGAGTAGCTTCAGAGCTTTGCCTCCAAGATCGAGCCCTGCTCAGGTTCAAGGTCAGAGCCCCCCTCACGGGGAGGCACTGCCTTGTGGTCTGAAGTCACAGGAAAGAGGCCCAAAACAAACCAGACTGAGAAGTGGGGTGACTGAAAAGATCTGCCCACTCTGTGGGGTTGAAGTTCCCATATGAAGGACCCCTTTGGAGTAAGATGTTGTTGATACTACAGTAAAATATTACGTGCCAGGGATATTGCTTGAGGTTACTATTACCCATCAACTCTGAATGCTTGTTTAATTAACTGATCACATTATTTCCCCAGAAAGGATCCAAGGAACTGACACTTAGGCAGGTAAAGAAGAAATGGTCTGGAACCTCTGCTTATAGTCAGGGGTCCCCCGCTACTTAAGGTCAGGGGATGGTGGGAGGGGAGGTGACAAAAGGATAAAGGAAAGGGATCCAAAGTCCAAGGGAAACAGTCATAATTCCGCTCCAGCGAATCCTCCATTGGGTAGATTTGGATTTCGCTAACTGGGTCAAGCTGGCCCTGTTACTCGTAGCAGTTGTGAAAGTCAGCAGTGCAGGAACCCTTGGGGTTTTCTCAACATACCCTAAGAATAGGCCAAAGAAGAGGGCAGAGGGTGGTGTTTCTGGGACAACTGCCAAGACAAAGACACTTTCAGATTTCTGGGGACAAGAGGCCATGTGAAAGGAATTTTCCCTTTTACACACACACACACACACACACACACACACACACACACACACAGAGTCACATACACTGAAGTGCAGCGGAGGGTGGTATGGCTGGCAGAAATTTGATTAATTAGCTGAGCAGCTTCAGCTTTAAATTAAAACAATTTCAAACGTAGCCGGAGAAAACATGGATGGAGAAAACAATCTTAAAATGAGCCCAGGAATTAGAGGCAGAGCCATTTGGAAAAGTGAACCCAGACCATCTGGACCCGAGGATGGGGAATCAGTGGAGCTGCAAGAGCTGGGATGCTGGGGTCTCCTCCTGGGGAAGGGGGCACAAGGGTGGGGTGGAGTGAGGGTGGAAGGGGACCCATGCACAGGTCTGCAGGCAGGGCCAGTGGCCTCCGACCCAGGGCTCGGCTCTGGTGACCGCGCTGTGGGCTGGGAGGAGAGCAGAGCAGCCCGTGGGTTCCCCGAGGAGAAACGGAGCCCGGGGCAGCTGGCTCCTCCGCCTGCTTCTGGCCCGCAGATCGGATGCCAAGGCTCCCCGGACAGGAAATGAGCGAGACTCCACGGAGAATGGTTCAGGGATTCGAGAGGAAACTGTGGACCCTGGCAACAATAAGAAAAAGGGAGGGCGGGGGTAGAGGAAAGAGTTTGTTTGCTTAATGCTGATCTACTAAAGGTCAGAGAGAAATGTTTGCGGAGTCCTCAGGCTGCACACAAGGAACTTCAGAGAACTTCAGAGGGATCCAGTTCCCCGTGCACGGCCCCGGGGAGCTAGGGATGCTCAAAGCACCACGGAGATCCTGGTCGCTCCAGGGTGCCCCCGACTCTCCTCTCTGCCAGGCAGCCTCCCCCAAGTACGACAGAATGCTCAGCATCGCTTTGTAATTCCGGCACAGTTTATGATTTCTTAGCTCAGGCTGGCCAGCAAGAACTTGAGTCCCAATTTTTCCCAAGGCCCGTGAATGGTGCCCTGGGCCAGTCACCTCCGTGTCTTCACCTGCAAATTGGACGCAACTCGTTCACAGAACATTGAAATCACTTAGCACCTTACCCGACACTTAATAACTGCTCTCAATCAGCGTACCATTCTATTTCATTGCCAGTGTTACGATCTCTTTTGTTGTTTTAATTTTTTATTATTTTTTATTGGGGTATAATTGCTTTACAATGTGTTAGTTTCTGCTGTCCAATGAAGTGACTCTGCTATATGTATGCATATATCACCTATCTCTTGGACCTCCTTCCCTATTTATTCCAGCCATTTCCATTTTTCACTGTTATAAATAACACTGCAATAAGTGTCTTCATATGTAAACTCTTGTAGGGCTCTCTGAGTATTTCTCTAGTGTAAATTTCTAAAAGCGGTAAATGGAGTCAAAAGATAGAAAATGTTTAGAGGTGTTTCATAACAGTTGTCAGATTATTTCCCATCCTGACTGTACCCACATCTCTCCCCACTGTCCTGGAATGGGAACACAGGTAGAACAGCCTTGACGATCCCAGGTCGTGCCATTTAAGTCCATTCCATCAGCACTTATTTATGGTGTGTTAGGTACGGTTCTGGGCCCTTGAGATAACAGCCACAAACAACAACAAACAGAATTTCCTGTCTTCAAGGCACTCAGATCCTGTAGGAAGATGGACAAAAATAAATAAATACAGTCACAGTATGTTGATGTACAGCCATTAAGTCCTAAAAAGAAAGTAAAGCAGGCTAGTGGGCTGATGCTATCTTGGACGGATCTGTCTACCTCGTTTAGACAGGAGATGACACCTGAGCCCAGAACAGAATGAAAAGAAGCCTTGTGCAGATCCAAGGAAACAGCATTCCAGCAAGCAGAAGAGCAGGTACAAAGGCCCTGAGGTTGGCACTGCCCCATCATTTTGAGAGCTGGCAAGGAGGCTGGTGTGAGCAGGGCAATGAGAGGGGGAGGGGTGAGCTCATGCTTGGAGCCACAGCCGGTGGGCAGCGGGGGACGGAAGGTTGTTCCTAGTGGGAGGGAGCCCAGAAGGTTCTGACCGGGGGAGAGACTCCACTTGCCTCGGTCTTGGCACTCAGGCTGCATCTCGGATGAGACTACAGGGGCCCCAGTTAAGGGACCACCTACTTGTTGCTAATTTGATAGATTAGAAAAATATTTCTCCTTTTAATTTGCATTACTTGTGAGGCTGCCTTCTCCATATTCTTTTTGGGCATCTACATTTAGTTTTCTTGAATTTCATACTCTTGTAGGACCACCCCTGCTGGGCCATCCAGGACCTTTCAGCTCCCCGCTTTGAGAGGAACTTAAAAGGCAGCACTTAAAAAATCTCCATCCAGTTTCCAGTCTGTGTACGTCTCCATCTTGGAGGCATTTGGGAGAGTTTTGTGGTTCCGTTTCTGGCTTCTCTCACTGTTCTAACAGCCTACATTTTAAAATATGTCCTTTATTAAGCTGTGATTGTGCAAATTGGGGGATGGGATGGGTTTGGATGTATTAAGCCGAAAATTCACGCTGGATAAATATTACATCGGGATTTATTACATTTGATGTAAATATTACATCAGGATTATGCTTTTAATCATTCTGTGAATCCTTTTCCAAGAACTGCTGGCATCTCAGGGATGGAGAATCATTCAGCATCATGCTCTTTAAGTGCAAAAAACTACTAGATAAACAGAATCTTTAAAATAACTAAACCAAAGTGTGCATTTGTTATGCGACATCACACAATTGTTCCATTGGCACACCTTCCTAATGGCCTCTTTATGCAAATGTTATCGTCTTTGTGCTATTTTCTACTTCTGCTGTTTCCAGTACATTTATTTCAGTGAGGATGGCTGAAAACCTCTAAAGGAATTGGAGAGGCTGGCCCTTTTCCTCCTGCTTCAGGATATGCATTTACTTGAAGAACTTGCTTAAAAGACCAGCTGAAACCAGGAAGGGGCACCTCCAAGCTTCAAGTGTGCGTTTCATACGTTGACAAAAATGCCAAGCACGTGCAATCTATCTCAGAACTTCAAATTCTTACAGAGATAGTGAATGAAAGGCACCGAACTGGGGCTTAAATTGAATCTGGTCTTGGGAAGAGCTTACCTTCAGGTTCATGTATAGATTTAGTCAGGTGGTCAGGGGTAAGGATGCTCTATGAGCCCATCCCCAGTGTGAGGGCGAAAGAACTTCTGTTTGTCTTCTGTTTCCTCTGTGGGGATGAGCTTAAGGAAGACTGAGTAGAGACGTTCCTCTGGGATTCCTCACCTTCAGCCCCTTTTCATCTCGTTTGGAGTTCACTGGATGCTGCCTCATTAAATCTGGTATATTACGGACCTTCTGCCTTGGTGCATCTTGCTTCGATATCTTTACTAAAGTCCGACACAGGAAAGGGCATTGAGCACGGTGCTTGTGCAGCTATAAAGTGTTCTTTCTGCACAATGTACATGAAGACAAGGCTACTAGGAACGCGTGGTGTGACAGGAGAGTCACTGGACCTGATTGCGCTGAGGCTGAGCCTCCAGAAGAAATCCAAGCCCCTAGAAAGTCAACCCATTATCATGACACACAGGAGCTGATTGCTTGAGTGTAGAGGTTCTAACAGTTTTTTCTTTCTTTTGTTTTTTTTCCATGCCTAACACCATTTACCTGAGCAGCAAATTCCCATTGATAACATCCCTCACTTCTGAAAGGTGGGATGACGAAGAAGTTAAGATCCAGGGTCGGG
Source organism: Kogia breviceps (assembly GCF_026419965.1). NCBI lineage: Eukaryota > Metazoa > Chordata > Mammalia > Artiodactyla > Physeteridae > Kogia > Kogia breviceps. Next base: position 171,442,423 of record NC_081312.1, read on the forward strand.
CTTCCCTGGTGGCGCAGTGGTTGAGAGTCCGCCTGCCGATGCAGGGGACGCGGGTTCGTGCCCCGGTCCGGGAAGATCCCACGTGCCGCGGAGCGGCTGGGCCCGTGAGCCGTGGCCGCTGAGCCTGCGCGTCCAGAGCCTGTGCTCCGCAACGGGAGAGGCCACAACAGTGAGAGGCCCACATACAGCAAAAAAAAAAAAAAAAAAAAAAAGATCCAGGGTCCTGCCAGCCAGGAGACAAAGATGCAGAGGACTGTTCAGACCCTCACACCCTAATCGACCGAGTATTGTCCTATAAGCAGCATTTCCACAAAGAGCTAAAGAGATTAGATAGATAGGTAGACAGACAGACGATCGATAGATAGGATGTCCTCATATATTTATATATAGTTACACATATTCTATAATAATGTATAGTACATATACTTTTAATTAATTTTATAAATACTAGCTGCAATTCCTTCTGTATCACAAATATGCTAAATCACAAAATATGAGTAAATCTGAATGTTGATAATGCAGAATTATTCATATTTTATTTATGATTTAACATATTTATAGTATAGAAGGAATTAGAGCTAACAGTTTTATTTGGAAAAATTAATTAAAATTTATTGATTGCACATGTTTCTTTGTCATAGTTGTCTTTACTTATCGGGTTGGTAAAGCATCTACCTTTGCCAGAGAATGAAAACCATCTAATTTTTCCAATAAAAGGTGAAGCTTGTCATGTTCCAAAATTCTTGTATAATGCCAATTGTCTCCATTAATCAAATCTTTAATAGAGGTACACTCTCTTACTCAAGCTGCAAGTTGATTTTGGATGTGGAGTAGTAAACAGAGATTTTATTCCTGAATTCAGTAAGAAGGTTTTCTTACTGGGCCTCAGTGGACTTTCATTTCTAGTGAGACACTTATGCTTGGAATAGTGGTTTTGAGTAAGCATGGAAGGAGCTTATGGGGATGCCCCCTGCTGATAATGAATGCTGTAACTTTTTTTAGTTTCAAAAATGCACAGACAACATCAATCTAAACCAGGACTTGGCACTCCATGTCCCCAGGTCAAATTTGGCCCACCGCTTGTTTTTGTAAAGTTTTATCGGAACACAGCCTCACCCTTCAGTTACATAAATAGGGCCCTCAAAGGCTAAAAATATTTACTAGCAGGTCCTTTAGGAAAAACATTTGCTGACACCTGGTCTAAACTGCGCTGGGTAAAATAAGATCAAGGTTAACCAAGGAAAAAAAAAAAGGTAAATAAATCACATTTATTTTGGGACCTGGAATGGAAATGGAGTTAAAAAACTTGTAGTCTCCGCCACATTCAGACCTCTGCCCATCAACTGTGGGACAGCTGCTCCCCTTTTAAAAACCACACTCAACGCCCCTGCCTGGCCTAGCCTCACATGCACTGCTTCACCTCCCTTAGGACACCTTGGAGCCATCTATGCAGCCCGGTATGTGTGCAGGGCCCACTGCACCCCAGAGTAGGTAGGATGTGTCACCAGGAACCAAGAGCAAGGAGCCCTGTGGGTTCTCTGCTGGAGGTAGAACCACAGGGTCTCCTTATTTCTAGGTCCCAAATCTAAATTGCCTCCAGCAGGGCATCTCCCGTGTTTCCTGAAAACTGCAGGCTAAAGTACTGCTCCATTTGCAAAATTGGAAGAATGGAAGTTTATCCGGTGGAGCGTGGAGTTCAATGTGCCATGCTCTCCCGTGGGAATCATTTCTAGATTAAAATTGGCCTTGATGGGCAAGGGGGGAAGCCTGGCACTGTGACAAGAAGGGGAGTTGAGATATTGGGACCAAAACTCCATTACGAGTTGGCTGTGTGATTCTGAGTAGGACACGTTGAACCTCCGTTTGCTCATCTATCACTATTTCTCACCTGGAATAGTAATGCCGAACTTATCGACCTCACTCAAATCGTTGCCAGGATAAAATGAGATGGTAATTCCAAAGTTTTGTGTAATGACTGGTATTTAGTCCCTGGATCAACCGTATATGATTTGAGGAACCATACTGAAAAGGCTTATTTGATGTTAATTTGGGATGATTCAAGATACTGGATAAGCTGGGATCTCCAGGGACCACCTACATGGGACAGGAATAAATGGGGATAGACAGCGCCAGGGACTGGGAAGTTAGCCCAGATGCAGTCTGGAGGCTCTAGGGAAGCTAGACAGTCTCATGCTCAGTGAACACAGGCCCTTCGCAGTGGGTCAGGGTCATGGAGAGAGCAGAACCCACCCCCTCCTAGGCAACCCCAGTCGGCAGTGGCCCTTAAGGAACTGAGAACACCACCTTCAGAGACAGGCTGAGGCTCAGTATCAAACCAAAGTGAAGCAAAGAATTCGAACTGAGGCTTCAAACTCCAGGCAATGGAAGAGGATGGACCAACATGGCGGAAAGCAGTGGAAAGAGGGGAAGTGTAGTTAATGAGTCACGTGGTGCCTGGGACTGTACGGCAGCAAAACCCCTTCCAAATCCCATCCCCTGGCGAGCGGAGGTGCTGACGTGTTCCTGCTTTGACTAGAGGGCCCAGAGCTGTCTTGCTTGAGAGGCCCAAGATGAACTCTCCTCACCCAAGTACGGTTCCCTCTCTGGCTAACCCTCATATGGAATATTTCAACATTTTCAGTCTTTTTTGAATAAAGGTAACTCTTCTGGGAGAGAGTGCAGTAAACTATTAACAGCCATTCTTGCTTTAATGTGAATTTTCTTCATTGGGTTCATTCCTACCATGGCTATAGCCGTAAGGTTATGAAATAAAGAACAGGGAGCTTATAAAATGCACATGGCAAACCACCTATTTGCATCTTGTGACTTGTCCGTGTGAGAAAGGCCACCAGGAACCGGTGTGTGGGTTTTGTCCCACACAAGCCGTCAGTAGACAGGTAACAGCTACCTACCGGCGGCCATAATACACAAAAGGGGGTGATTCCCAGAGGGGCAGCTAATTGCAATTGCTCTGCCTGGAAGTGACATCTTTTTCTAAGCCTCCTAACAAGATTGATAATATCAGGGAAGCAAAAGGGCCACAGGCCCCATTGAATGGCTCAGGCCAGCTGCTTTCCAGACCGCAAGGTCAGAAAACGCAGAGGAATTTTGGTTCCTACAGTGTTCCTCTGCAGACAGCCAGGAGGGGAGAGGAGATACTTTCTCTTTTGCTGCCTGGGTTTCATGAGGAAAGGACACTAAGGCTATTAGAGGTGAGATCAGTCAGAAGCGGCCAGCCACTTTCAAAGATAGTCTTGTTTTCCCTGAAAGTTCTCAGGTGATAATAACATCTCTCAGGATTGAGACCTTGAGAATGAATTCGCAGCTCCCCAGTGATGGATAAAACACCATCAGAAAGTGTGACAGTGCCCTGCACATCCAGCTCCATCAGAGGGAAATGGATCACACTCACACAGAAGAAAAATCACAAAGCAGGCATCCCAGCATGCACTGCAATCATAACCCAGGAACACCATCCATCCACTGAATTTCTGTGATCTACAAACAGTGTGCCGGGCTAATTTTCTGCTGAAGACAGCGTGCCTGTACTAGACTGGCTTTATTAACTCAATTGGAAAAAATGATTTTGCAATTTGCATGGAGCTTAAGAGTGTAATTAATACAATTCATAAAAGGCCAATAGACATTAACCCCACAGGGGATTGTGGAGTAGTTTGCTTTGGAGAGAGTTCTTAGGTCTGCAATTCCAAGGACCAACATTGCCCTGCCTTCTTGGTGGGCCACTCTGATCTTTCTCATCCGTTAAATTAGATTTGCCTCCCCCAGTCGTCCTGCTGTCCAGGGGTAGATGCTTTTGTTTGGATGAAAATAAAAGAATGATACAAGATTAGTGTTCAGGGGTGGAGTCGGGAAGAAGTTGATGTCTCTGCGTACGCACTTATCATGCAGTTTTCTTGTTGTGGGTCCATGTCTTAAGAGGTTAGTTGAGTGCTAAAGGCCTAGGTTTTCCTTGCCCGCAGAGAACCTGGCCTTTAAACAGTGCAGGTCCAACCAGGGAGTACCTGGAATTTGGGGAGGGGGAAGGAGCAGCTTAGATGGAGACTTTGGGCTTTGAGAATGAAAGGAGAGAGATGTGATGGTTGCCTGTAGGTGAGAAGAGGCGAGGTTTGTGGGGGGACCTTTTTGTTGAGAAGTCTCACCTTGGTGAGAGGCAAACACGAATCTGTCTCTCTCTCTCTCTCTTTATTTTAATATATTGACTTTAACCACGTTCTGTCAAAAATCTCTTTCCTGTCCCTTAAATTTGGGGCACACACCATATTTTCCAAATACTTTCAGATATCAAAAGCCCATTCATTTGCTCATCAGTAACCGTTAGGGAAAGGAAATCAAAACCCCAATGAGATACAACTTCACCCCTGTTGTTTATGAAAAAAATTCTTCTGATACTTGTTAAAATGGTAAGGAAGACTTTATTCAGGTCTTTGGTGATAAGTGTCAAGACTACTGCAACAGGGGAGAGAGCTGGCTCGATTTTGAATACAAAAAAGACAGCTGGGGACTTGCAGCCATCAAGTAGGGTGAGGGGGTCAGTGGATGGAATGTTACTAAGAGGAGACATCAGGGGAAGGGATTCTTGCTAAACCGACTTAACAGAGTTCCTGCTGAAGGCAGGTCAAGGGTACAGACATCAAAGGTGAGGGATGAAGAACTTGATCAGATATCAAGTGTGGGGGCATTCTTGCTAAACTGAAGTAGGATTTTTGCTACAACTGGACTAGGTACACCAGGGTGAAGATAGGACCCAAGGAAGAGGCCTAGTCAAGAAGAGAGTTCAGAGGAGATTGACTGAAATTAGGTCAAGGAGAGAGTCTTGTTTCCATTGGGCTATTATCCAAAAGATGGAAAGTAAGTGTTGGAGAAGAGGGGGATTAATTGAAACGCTGGTGCATTTAGGGATGTAAAATGGTGCAACCACTGTGTAAAACAGTTTGATTTTTCCTCAAAATATTAAACACAGAATTACGATGGGATTCAGAAATTCTACTCCTAGCTGTATTCCCAAAATAATTGAAAGCAGGGACTCAAACTCACACTTGCACCCAATACTTATAACAGAATTACTCACCCAAAGGTGGAAATAACCCAAATATCCATGAAAAGATGAATGGATAAAAAATATATAGTATATACATACAGTTTATGCAGCCTTAAAAAGGAATGAGATGCTGATACATGCTCCAACATAGATGAACCTTGAAAACATTATGCTAACTGAAATAAGCCAGACACAAAAGGACAAATATCGTATGATCTCACTTACATGAGGTACTAGAATAGGCAAATTCATAGAGACAGAAAGTAGAATAGAGGTTACCAGAGCCTCGGAGGGGGGAAGAGGGAAGAGGGAGTAATTGTTTAATGGGTACTGAGTTTCAGTTTGGGATGATGAAAAAGTTCTGGTAATGGTTGCACAACAATGTGAAGGTATTTGCCACTGAACCGTATACTTTTAAATAGTTAAAATGACAAATTTTATGTTATGTGTAGTTTACTACAATTTTACAAATTTAGTAAAAAAGAAAAAAAAAAGAAAAGAAAACCTATCCAGCTTAATATGCCAACCTCAAACTCAACTTAAATCTCAGCACCTCCCCTTCCCGTGGTGTAGGTTTGGTGGGATGCCAGGGGGATGTGGAGTGAGGAGGTGCCTTGTCTGCTCTCTCCTCCGTCCTCCCACTCCAGCACCCAGTCTGCCCTGAGATATGCACCCACGTCTCTCCCCTCTTCCCTGTCAAAGGTGAGAGGCGGAAGGGCCGGAAGTGATAGTAGGATAGAGTAACATCTTCTATCATTGCTGGCACAGTGGTGGTGGAAAATGTCTCTGGGTCCTCTCTGGTTTGCCAGCTTCCTTTTCTGCTGGAATGGAGGTCTCCATTGTAGGTGGTATGCATGGCATCTCTTTCTTTCAGGAAGCTGCCTGATTCAAATCAATTTTTGCTCAAATAAAGTCTTTAATATTTCAGTATGCAGTTTATCTGTTAACACTATTCACCTGCATAACCAAAGGCCCGAGGACCCATGTCAAGCTCTCTCAAGAAATTTCTCATCCAATTCCTCTCCACGTCCCAGACAGCAGCAGAATGGGTCTCAGGTTTACTAGCTCAGAAAGGAAAGAAGATGCTTGTCTCTCCTCCTTGCAGGCAATCCCAGTCTTTAGTAAATATGGTTGGATTTTTTAAGCTCTGGAGCACTTAGTGTCTCTTGACACTTATGGGTGGGTTTTGCTCTCCAATTCCTGTGCAAATGAAAAAAAAAAATTCCACTCAGAAGCCGCCTTTATGGAGACTCTACTGTATTGCAGCTCTCAGAGGTGTTCTGTGTTAGGACCAGGGAGAACTGCCCATTAACTGCCCTGAAAATGTCCATCTGGCAAAGCCTGTCATCAGTAGAGAGGACCAAAACATCCCCTGCATTCTAAGAATCTTGGAGAAATTCCTCTTTGTTATGTATGGGTGTTTTCATTCAAAACTCACAACAAGTGGGTATTAAATCGTTTCATAGATGAGGAAACTGAGACTTAAAGAAATGTACTCAAGATCACACAGATGAATTATTGATGGACCTGAGATGCAAATCAAGTCCTTGAGTGAATTCAGAGACTGCATGCTTAACAATTATGTTCGTGTGATCTTATGTGACTAAAACCTACAGGGTCTACAGGTTACAACTGAAGGTATCTGTGCATGCACTCTAGAACAAGGACATAGGGAAGTCCTGACTCTGTGTCCCATATCAGAGGCATACCCTCCTCTGATCCCTAACAGTGTGAGGGACACTTTTAATGATATCACAGACTCAGGATCCCTGTAACTGGTGATTCTCAATAATAAAGAGACAAGATACTGGTTGCTTAGCTGAGGTGTGAAAAGAAGGAAGCAAGCCTTGGAATAAACACTTGAATTTAAGACTGAAATTATTTTTGCCCAAAGAGTCCCTAAGGAGACTGAAGAGAGTTTGGATTTTGTCTGCTGGTGAGGACATTGAGGGGTGAGGTGATGGACCTGGAAAAGTTTGAGAGAGGGAGGACAGATCAGATGCCCTGGGTGAGGCCAGCAATGGTAAGCACAGCAGTAAGTCTATGGGACCCCTCCTACCAAAACCCAGGACTACAGGGCCACCACTGGCCCCAGTGGGGAAGCAAAGGAACCACTCCGGCCTGTGGTCCTCGCCGGGGGCGGGGGTGGTGGTGTCTGTGCTGTCAGACCTGTGCTCTTTTGCATAATGGTCCTTAGGAGTGCTGCCGACTCCCCTGGGGAGGTTCTTCAGGAGAAGCAGCAAGTTGGGCTAGGTCAAGTCCACCCTGTTAGGTATGAAGACCCTTCCCTGCTCTGACTGGTTTTTCAGGAGGGATCATCTGCTGGGTCAGAATTTTCCTGAACTGGTGAGGGAATTCCCTCTAGCCTCCATCCTGGGAAGAATCTGTTGGGAGAGCAGATACTTGGAGTGTTGACCATGAAGGTGGGCCATGCAGAGAATCCATTTTGGGGGGCTGCGAAAATTAAATATTTAGTGAACTTGGCTGTCTGAAGAGATCTGAACTGCTCTTTTCAATTGTGAATCAGAGGTAAACAAGCTTGATAAGTGTATAAGATGGGAACTAATTAAACAAGGGAAAAATAAGAAGTGCAATGATGGGATCCCTTAGAGTTGTGCTGATGTGTTAGGTTGAAAATGCTTTGAACCCATGTATCCATATCAAACCCCTGGAACAAGTGAATGTTACCTTATTTGGAAAAGAAGGTCTTTTGCAGATGTGATTGCCTTAAGGCTCTTGTGATAAGGAGATAATCTTGGATTCTCTAGGTGGGCCCTAAATGCCATGACAAATGTCCTTATAACTAAGAAGGTGATGTGAAGATGGAACATGGAGATGTAGCCACGAGCCAAGGAGCACCGCTGGACACCAGATGCTGAAGGAAGCAAGGGCCAGGTCCTCCCCTTAGAGCCTCTGGAGGGAGTGCCACCTGCCAACACTGAGTTTGGACTTCTGGCCTTCAGAAATGAAAGGGAATACATTCCAATTGTCTGAGGCCACCCAGTTCGTGGTCAATTTTACAGTAGCCGCAGGAGACTAACCTGGCAGGGCAAGGGGACAGTGCAGGGCTGACACCCGGCCAAATCTGAGTGGGTGAGGGTCAGGGAAAGCTTCTGAGAGAAGTGAAGCTCATGCTGGAATTTCAGGATAAGCTTTGAGTATATTCAGGAGAAGGGGAATGAAAAGAAATCTTCTACGCAGAAGAAAGAATACGTGTGAAATCCTGGAGCCAGGAGGGAACATGATGTAGTCTCCAAGGTAAGGAGAGGGTGGCCAAAGATGGGGTTGATAGGCAGATGGGTCACAAGAAAGGGAATGAAGACTTTAAGGGCAACGGGGAGACATTGAAGGATCGTAAGCAGATGGCATCCTGATCAGGTACAAGTTACCTGAAGACCTCTCTGGAAGCCTGAGTTGGAGTAGCTGAAAGAGAGAAAAGTAGGACTGGACAAGGTGACTAGGCAGGAGAGCTGGCAGGATTGGCATGGGGAAGGGTTAGGGAAGGGAAAGAGTGGAGATTGATGTCACGGCTCCTGGGTTGAGGACTGGCTTGGTGATGACGATCCTAATTGAGCTAAAGAACAAAGGAGAAGAATAAGGTTCCCAGTGGGAGGGGCATTTGGGAGCAAAACTCTTGGCCCAGGGAAGGCTTATCTCAGGGGCGGGCGGTGGAGGCAAAATCTTTCACGACCCTTGCAATCTTCCCCTTTGGCCCTGCCACAGTTCCAGCAATTTCTGTATTATTTCTTATTAGGGATTACAACACCAACATTCATGTTAAAATATAGACACTACTTTGGAAGGAGACCTGATTTGCCATGACCAGCCTTAAATAAGTTAGTTTGAACAAGATTATCAGCTTGGCCCTCTGGCAAAAGGAACCCTTGGCAATGGAAGGAAGGCAGGTATTATCCCCTAAAGGAGAATCATAGTTCAGCACTGGCTCTTACGGATGAAGGCAGTGGGAACATGTTAGGAGGCTAAGGGGATATCAGGAAGGCATGGCTGGGGAAACCCTGGCAAGCATGAGCTTGAAGGAAAACATCCCTTAAATAGTGAATGCTTTCTTCCTCTCCTGCTCAGCCTGTGGAAGAGGAGAGGGTCCTGAACTGGGTGTTATTGGTGCAGAGATTTGAAAAATAGCCACACTCAAAGTTGAAAGTGTCCTCTGGCAAAATTGCCCTAACTTGCGATGAGGGAAGACAAGAAACAATGCATGCAGAGTGAGCTTTACCTAGGAAGGGCATGAGAATATGCCACTACCAAATCTGCCACTTTGGCATAAGGATTGTTTTGACGTGAAGGCAATTAAGAAGCAGCAAACTCAGAAAGAGCTCTCTGCCCTCCACCCTCTGCCTAAAAGTTGGGACATAAATATCTCTTTGAGAAGATCTCCTCCCTTCCCTCCCATACCAGGAGGAGGAGAAATATCCACTATCACAAGAAACGAAAAGTCAGCACTGAGATGGGTTTACACAAAAGAACCTTACTAACAGAATCCTTATCTTCCTTTAGTTTCCCATATATTTACTTTCCCACAATTTACTGCTCCTAGAAGCCAATCCCCCTTTCCTTTCCCTTGTCACTCCTCTACAAATTTATTGCCCTTTGTGAAAATGATGTATAAGCCCCCAGGTCTAACTCCTTCTCTGGGACTTCACTTCTTTTTTATGAAGGTTTCCATGCATGTAACATTAAAATATTAACATCAAATAAGATTTTTATGCCTTTTCTCCTGTGAATCTATCTCTTGTAAGTTTAATTTGCAGGTCCCAGACACTAAATATAAGAGGATAGAGGAAAAGAATTTTCTTTTCCTCCCCTACACTTATAAGATCTACACATTGTTGTTTGGTGCTAAAGGGCTTTTCAACAGGGGAAATACCTCATTTTCTTAATGTTTCTACATACTGACTGTTATTTTAAGCCTTTTATTTTTTATATCAAAGTTAATAATTAGCTATGAGTTGAAAGAAAAATGAAAGCAACTCTTAAGATTCGAATAGTTTATTATTAGTACTATGATTTATCACAGGATTATAAAATGTCTGGAGCCTGAAGGAAACAGAAACTTCAACCTGATTTTATTTTTGTAGCTGGGTTGGTAATAATTAGCCACACAACTAAATCATGACTGTTTAGTCATCTTTTCTCTAACATTTTTCTAGAACCTTCTAGAACTTTCCTAGAACAAATCCATGTGTTCAAGTGCTCCTGGTGCTTCTGGTTCCATGACTCACATGCTCACAAGCTCACCTCTGATTTTAGCCACCTCAGGGTGGACAGGCAGTAAGGCTTTCATTCACTTCCTGTCAGCAGCCTTAGCCTCAAGCATAGGCTTCCTTCTTCCTTTCTGTCCCCTGGGCTCCTCCAACCCCTGCTGGGGGTCACACTGCCTGGTATACACGAACAGCCTGGGGTTCACATCCTCCTGGCACCATCCTCAGCCAAAGGTTAGTGGGCAGTGACAGATATATGCTCCTGCCCCCATCCTTTGGGTGGACAATTCTGGGAGAGGAGTTCCCAAGGATTTGCCCTCACCCCATCACCTACAGAAGTGACCTCAAAAACACACTTCTGGATGACAAATATTGCCCACCACATCAGTAAACCAAGGCTGTTGTGGCCATCAGCCACTGCAGCCACCCCGACTGTGCACCCTGAGGGGATTCGGGATGGAGAAAAGCAGGATACCTGCTCTAGAGAGCTAAGGTGCCTATCAAAGGAATAATTTCAATGAGCTCAGACTCTTACATCTTCCCATATATAGAAAAGTGTTAAATGTATTAACTTGAGATTTCCGGGGTTTTTTTGTTTGTTTTAAATTAACGGTTATCTTTTGATGTTTGACTACTTGGGTTTTGTTTCAAAACTCCTATATATCCTGGGTCCTACCTTACCTCTTCAGAACAGTTCATCAGAGGGAATCTGAGAGGCACCTCCCTAGCTTGAGTCCTCAGAACATCCACCCAAATAAAACATAATTCCCAAGTTTTAGGCTGTGCATTTTTTTTTTTTTTTCAGTTGACACTCTCTAATTCTGTAGCTTTCCTCCTGCTCCCTGACAACCTCCCAAATAAACTACCTGGACATAATCCTTGTCTCAGGCTCTGCTCTGAGGAGAGCCAAGCTGAATCATTCTGTGAAAAGTGTACAAGACTCATATTCAGCAAACCTAGGGTCTAGCTGCTCTGTCACCATCACAGGCAAGTCACTTAATCCCATGGAGCTCTTGTTTCCATGATTGTAAAATGAAGGTATCAGACTAATCTCTTTGGTTCTCATTCCTTCACAAATTCAGTTATTCACTTGTTTTTCATTCACACTGTCATGTCTTCTTTCATTCACTCATTTTTATTCTTCATTTATCCATCTACTCTTTCTCTCATTCACTCATTATTATTAGTAAATTCATCCATCATTTTAAAAATTCATTTCCTTCTATTCTTCTTATATATTTTCTTTCTTTATTTACTCATTCATCCATTGGTTTTAAAGTGTCAGTAATTCTTTATCCATCTATTCATTTTCTTCCATCCATTAATTTTTTTTATCCCTTCATCCATTTACTGCTTTATGCATTGACTCTTTAGGCTTTAACTTTGTCTTACAGTTTCTTTTACTCTTCCTACCTTTCTTTCTTTTCTCCCTTCTTTATTTCTTTCCTCAACTGCTGGTTACTGAGCATCTACTAGAGAACTGGCCAATAATCTATCATTATTTGAAATAACTCTGCATAGCATGTAATTGCTTCTGTGGTACATTACAAGAGATATGTGAGGGTATAAATGGGGTGGTTCTCACACAGTATAAATGGGGAAAATAAATGTTCCAAATTCAGGTAGCATCATGTCTTTCTAATAGAGATCCACTCTGTTTAATCATTTTTTTGTTATTTATGAAGGCCATAAGAAGTCTCATTTTAGCCAATAAGGAAAGGAAATTATTTTTGGTGGTTCCTAAGCCATATAAATGTCATTCAGCAGCTTTATGGGAGATTATACTCGTATCATCTAAATGTTTATAAATTCAAAAACCAGATGAGTAACTAACAGAAAGTGCAAAATAGAATGTAATTGGACATATGCTTTCTCCCAGGAGAAAGTCTCATTATCAAAAGTACCTATTTACTAACCTTCATGCAAAAAGTATAAACCCCTCAATATTTTTATGGGCATATATTTACAATTAAATATATATTGATATATATAATAAGGTGCTGAAAATAAATTTCTTCACAGCTGAGCATTATAATCAACAAGTTCACATCATAAAGATTATTCAAGTTATTGAATTGGTAAATTATCAATTTAAGATTTGAAATACTCATGAGCCAGCATATAACCTCCATGTTGCATTACACACTCACAGACACAATCCTCAGACTTTGAAGAATCAGGTACTGTGTGTGTGTGTGTGTGTGTGTGTGTGTGTGTGAGTGTGTGTGTGTGTGAGTGTGTGTGTGTGTGAGTGTGTGTGTGTGTGTGATTTTCTAAGCTTTGTAAAAATCTTATTTACTGTCCGTATTTTATAATATAGCCACATATAGAAAATTATGAAAAACAGTAAATGTATATCTTACTCAAAGATTATAAAATCAATCATCACACAGTTGTAATCATCACACAGTTCAGCAAAAGTCCATTCCCCAACACCCTGGAAGCCCTCTAGTTCTCTTTCCCCATCACATGTCCCTTCTTTTTCAAGACTAATTTCTGTGGCATTTAGCACCTTGCATTGCTTTATGATGTTTGCCTGTTTTTAAATTGGATATACATTTGACATAAATAGAATCATGCAATATTTATTATTTACTGCCTGTCTCTTACAGTCAACATTACATCTGTGAGATTTACCTGGCTATTATGTGTACTTGGACATTGTTCATTTTAATTCTGCCATGATATTCCATTGAATGAACTTTCCACAATTTATTTACTATTCTTCTGGCCATAGACATTTAAGCTCCTTCCAGTATCTGATTATTGTCAGGAATGTTCCTGTGAATGTTCCTGTGTATGAATTCTGGAGAAAAAATACACACGTTTCTCTAGCAGATTCTAGGTTAGAATTGTTTGGTCACAGGCGATATCACCAACTTTAATAAAAAGTATCAAACTGTTTCCCAAAGCAGCTTGACACTCCCACCTGTAGTATATGAAAGTGCTCCTTTGCTTCACGTTCTTGCCAACATTTGCTATTGTCAATCTTTTTAATTTTGTCAATTTCTTTTTAGTTTCATTGTGGTTTCAATTTGCATTTCCCTGGTGACTGAAGAGATGGAGGGCCTTCTATGATTTTATTCACCATTTGGGTATCTTCTTCTATGAAAGACTCTTCAAATTTCTTGGCTACTTTCCTACTGGGCTTTTTGTCTCTTTGATTTTATTTGCATTTTCAAAAAAATATATCCTGAATATATAACATATATTTTTCTGTGTATATATGCTGCTTTTACAATATTATCAAAAATTATCCCCAAAATTATTTACATATTTAAATATGTAACCAAAAACATACAGTACCTCCACGTAGAAAATCATAACACATAATTGAGAAAAATTAGAGAAAGTCTAAATGAATAGACAGAGAGTACTCATGTATTAGAAGATTAATATTGCAAAGACTTAAATTCTTCTCCAAATTGTTCTATAGTGTAATACAATTCCAGTTAAAATACCAATATTTTTTTTCTTTTTTTAATGGAATTTGGTGAACTTATTATAACATTTATGTGGAAAAGCAAAGGCAGACAGATATAGCCAAGATATTCCTGAAGAAGAAGATGATGATGAAGGAAGAGGAGGGGGAGGGGAAGAAGGAGGACTTGCTCTACCAGATATCAAGGCACCTTGGAAACCAAAGCACAGGGCTACATGGTATTGGTGCAAGGATAAGAATACAGATTAGTGGAACAGAAGAGAAAATCCAGAGACAGATCCATATACAGACAGAGACTTGCTGTATAGCAGAGGTAAACTTTCAGGGTAGTGGAGAAAGGACAGTCTTGTTAATTAAAAAGCTCTGGGACAAACAAATATCTGTAGTGGAAAAAAATCAGTTCCAAATGGAGTCTTGACCAAAGTGTAAAAGCCAAGAGTAGAGCTTTTAGAAGTTATCTTGGGATGTTTTATGGAAGGATATTTTCATGATCTTAAGGTATGAAAATAATTTTTGAACAAGACAGAAAAAGCACTAACTTGAAAGAAAAAGATTAATAAATTACTCATCAAAGGGCACCTTTAAGAGTGTGACAAGCACAAAATAGATATTTTGATTGTAAATCTTTCTGAAAACCATGACACTTTTTCTTGTTTTTTTTTTCTTTAAGTAAATGCCCTGAATAAAATATTTTAGCCCTTTACGAAAGTGTGACTCACTGGTAATTCATATACTTCTGAGATGCAGAAAAGTACCCCTAAGTATTTTCTGGAAGTGCTTTCCTCCTTGGCATATTCTAGAAACTGCAAGTCATACCTCAATTCATATTTCCTTCCTTTCTTGGATTTATCTCTTTCATTCTTTCTTACAGAGCAGAATGGTAGAGGACTTTCAAGTTCTTCGGCAGCTGTGAACCTCCTTAGAGAGGCACTGACATGCACACAGCCTTTGGATTTCAACAAAGAACATGCTAGATTTTTTTTTTTTTTTTTGCTTTCTCTTCTCATCAAGGTTGCAAGATGGGTAGTCAGAAGAGGGGAAATTTACTGACTTCCTTTGATGATGTAGTTTTTATGAAAGCTAATACACCTGATAGCTCATCAGACTCCTAGAGCCCTGTGTTCACAAATGGGTGATTGGATGAGACGCCTTCGCCATAGTTTTGTTTTTATAAAACCGCACTGCAGAGCCACTATCTTTTCTTTCTGCACATCTGCACATGATAAATTATTTCTATTCCCTTTAATCCATTTTTTATTATTCTTCAAAAATATCTCACACTTTTTGTCCCTGGTGTAGTTGGAAATAAATCCCTGCCAAGACCAACTCCATTGTCAGGAGGCCAGCATCTTGCAGGATGGCCGTTGACTCGAGTTAACGAATTAGTAAATTAACAAGTGGTGAGTTGAAATTAGATAATTGTCTTAACTTAAAAAAATCTCTGTATTCATGAAGCCCATTAACTGAAAAAAATATTTATTGTCACTGACATCTTCACACACTGGGTGTTTCTGGGCTTTTGTGCTGATGTCTTAAAGGGAAATGGGGGAGGGGTCTGAGTGTCTGGTTTTCTGCTTACACCAACTAAGAGTGTATCAGCAGCTGCCCCATTTAGGGGCTTCAGATAACCTTCCACCTGCAGCTAATATATTCTTATTTCATCTCCACGCTGGTGGTTATTATAGCAAAAGACGGGGCTAATTCCCTGCTTTCCTATAGACAGATTTTTACTCCTTAGTACCCTGAGGAATGAAATGGATACGTGTCATTTTTGCCCATTATGGAGAGAAAGTTCTCAAATTGCATTACAAATAAATAATAATACTGAATGCTGATACAAAACTTCTCCAGATGCTCTCCAAGCCTTAATGAATTAAACCTCACAAACATCCCATCACCTTGGAAATGCACTGGTAATTACTGGAAAGTTGAGGATCATTTGGATGAAAGAGAAACAATGGGGTACTATTTCAGAATGGTCAGAGGAGGGGAAATATGCAGCTTTGGGATCTAAGAGATTGAATGGTAACCGTCCGGGAGAACTGGGTGCTTCTCTGATGATACCATTCTCTCCAGAAAATGGATCTGTGCTTCTGTCTAGAGCAACATTCTCTTGAAGTCATGAGTTAGTTGTCCTCAAACTTCAGTGAACGAATAAACCTCCTGGAAAACGTTGTATACATCCAGATTCTGGAGCTCCACCTCTAGAGATGCTATTTGGAGAGTCGAGGTTTGAGCCTAGGATGTTGCACTTATTTTTTTTTTTTTGAAAGCGACACCCAGGTAAGTCTAATACAAATGACCCTGAGATGTTCCTGAAACTAAGCAAATGTGATTGTCACTTGGAAATTTTGAGTCGGTATCTCTGGTCTTCCACCTTTGTGAAAAAGCCAGAGCCTTCATTCTCTGGTAGGTCTGAGGTTGATCAAAATGTTCCCTCTGGTCACCTAAGCAGGCGATCTGTTGGAACAGCTGTCCAGTGCTTTGGCAAAGGTCTGCCATCAGTAGCAATATCAGTGTAGGTGGAATGAGATTAGGTGACTGTCTTCGGTTCACCAAGAGTGAAGTTTTAGACTGCAGACCTGATCAGAGGTCAGCTGGTCGGGTGGTGAATGCCGTAGGCCTGGTGTGTTCTGAGATGTGTCCCCGATCAATGCTCAGAGCTGATAGTCTGGCTGATGACACAGGAGATGCATGTCTGAAAAAGACAAAAGGGGCATTTAAAAAAATGGAGATGCAAGAGAGTGCATGTCCCATGAAATCTGGAGACATGGATCTGAAGCACTCTTTCTGCCCCTTCCTTAGCAGAGACTCATGTAGGAAGCAAAGTAAAACAAGATAGCCAATCAAATCTGAGTTACTTTTCATGGCACTCCCGTGAATGCTTATTTATGGGATAGACCCAGACTAAATGTGTCAAGTATATTTGGATATGAAAACACCCAAAGTGATGCTAAGTGCACTGTATCATTAAATGTGTCTGTATGTGTGTACATGTGTGTATGTGTATGTTTGTGTATTGTGTGTATATGCATATTGTATGTGTATATACATGCATGTGTGTATTGTATGTGTGTATATGTCTGTATGTGTGTATGTATGTATATATGTGCATATGTGTGTATATGCATGTGTCTGTGTGTGTCTGTGTATATGTGTGTATCTATGTGTGTCCTGGGAATGAGGCTTCAAGTGCTCTTTCTGTGTATGATACATAAATAAACTTTGCTTGACTCATGTTTGATCCAAGATTTTTTTCCTGTAAATTGGAATTGGATTATGTAACCTGCTTGTTTTGTCAGTTTGGGTAGCATTATTAGTCTTAAAATGATACCAGTGAGCATAAAAATAGACTAGTGAATATGTATATATATATACATTCTCTCTCGCAGAAATTATGCCATTTACATCGCTCTATTTGTTCTTCTGTGTGCGTTTATTGATATTCGTTACTTCAAAAGTATCTTCCCTATGGCTTGTGGTAGGGTAATCATCCCCTAATTTTAAAAAAATCCACGGTGGTTTGGTAAATTACAATAAACTCTCTTTTGCAGAATAAAATTATTAGGTCAACTATTTTGAAATTACAGGCTTTTTACTTTTAGCAATTTCTTGACATGTTTCCATGTATTCAGTCAATAAACTGTAGAATCTTTTTAAACAGCAATCTCAAGTGTTATCTCTCAGGTCCTCCATATTTCTTTCTCAATCTGTATTAGTTTTTAAAAAATCCTCAAGAAAGTTAGGCTTGAATTATGTCACAGGTAAAGGAATCTCTAGCTCTTGTAGCAGAGAAACCTCCGTGGACAAGGAAGCACCCCCAGCACTACCACCTGGTGGGTCTTCCCGTCTCACACTTCCCCAGTCCTCCTCCTCCTCCCACTCTGGACCCGTGTGCCTGGCCTTGGCTGAACACGTGCTGACCGTTTCCCAAGCACGCCAGGCTGTGCCTTCACCCATCTACGCCGTGGTTCGCACCACTCCCTTCACCCACGATGGCTTTCTCCTTTCTCACTCCACGTGGCTGCTTGTCATTCAGATTAAGTGCAAGACTCCTGAGCTCGCCAAAGCATTTCTTGAAACTGTCCTGGTCTTTCTTCTTGTCAACCACTCAGTGATAAACTCCTTCAAGGGAATGAATCCATCTCACTCATCTCTGTCCCACCAGCACCAAGAACTGTCTGGTGTTTGATAGATGAGGGACATACACCTGATGGATACAGGAATGAATGAGTCAAAGGTGAGGTACAGGTGAGGAAGCCAAAGCCATGCTTATGGCTTTGGTCTTCTACGGACTGAAAAGACTAGCACCATGAAACCCAAGCACCTCATGATATTTCCTATGAAGAGTGGCTATGTACCAAGTTACCAAGCTCTACCTTCAGATACACCATGAACTGGATTAACTGAATTTTACAGTAGACCCATGTTAACGGTGGGTAAATTAAGGTGAGAAGACGAGAATATCCAATTCCTACTCACCTTTGTCACCCACAGTGACACATAGTGTTTCCTTGAGCTTGTCTGGATTTTGGATTTCTGTACTTTTGAGTCTTGCACATTGTAAATGGTTAATGGATATTTGTCATAAGACAGATGAATGAGTGGGTAGATGGATGCATGCATGATAAAGGCTCTGATGTTGTCATCATGCGTCTCTGGAAGAAATCAATTCTATTTTCCAAACATGGGCACTTGTATCATAATAACAACATTGGAATTAAATTTAGATTCCTCCGTTATTTGTATCTTTCCTAGGATCCACTGACTGCATCTTCAGGTTTCTTAATAGATGGGTTGTTTATACAAGGCCTTGTCCTATCGGCTCACCCGGGATGTATCTTCATGTTTACAATCTGCATTCCCCTGGGTATAAGGCAGTGGTGGAACCTACCTTTTTTTCTTTTTACTTTGTATGTTCTTAGAGGCAGAAAGCAGAGATGTGAGTTTAATAGCACATTATTTATTCCTGCCTCTCAGGGAGAGGAGGATGGTGATGTGCTTGTGAATGTAGTATAATGTGGATTAAGGTATGAGAAGCTTTGTATCATGGATAGTCTTGTTACAGATGTTGCCAGCACCTGTGGAGGATGAGCTGCCTTCGAGAAACGTCTCCCCCGCTCACCCCTTTGGGGTTTCTCTTTGCATTACTATTCTAAACTCTGTCTCCCAAGAGCTTCTCCTTCAGAGCTAAGCTTTGCTCTTTGTTGAAACTTGGCAAACAAAACCTCAGCTTGGGAACGCTTTCTTCCCTCTGTCTCCCCATCTCCTCCACCCCGTGTTTATTAATTTATTCCCAGAACTGCCCAACTGCATTTAATTGGGTACACGTTTTGCAAAACAAACAAAAAAATACATAGCAATGAAATCTTGATCCCCTCCTTTATTTTAAGCTTTTTCTAATTAAAGAAATGTTTTGATTACTCAAAACTTTTAAAAGAAAGTTTAAAATTAGTGGTGACATCCAAATATTCTGGAATAAATTTGTCGTTTTGAGTTCAGAGTTGAAAGATGGTCAAACCTTACCCTAGTATCATGCAAAAGCCTTCTGTAAGCCTTTTTTTTTTTTTTTTTTTTTCCCAGACTGAAGTTGTTAAGCAGCTTCAGAGAATGCTCAGGCCCTGCAACTATTGGATCCCTCCTTGGTCTTTTTTTTTTTTTTTTTTTAATTTTTATTCAAGTATAGTTGATTACAATGTTGTGTTAGTTTCTACTGTACAGCAAAGTGAATCAGTTATACATATACATATAGCCACTCTTTTTTAGATTATTTTCCCATATAGGTCATTACAGAGTATTGAGTAGAGTTCCCTGTGCTATAGCATAGGTCCGTATTCGTTATCTATTTTATATATAGTAGTGTGTATATATCAGTCCCAGTCTCCCAATTTATCCCTCCCCACTGCCTTCCCCGCGGTAACCATAGGTTTTTCTACATCTGTGACTTTTTCTGTTTTGTAAATATGTTCATTTGTACAATTTTTTTTAAGATCCCACATATGAGCGAGATCATATGAAACAAAACCCAAAGTTAGTAGAAGGAGGCAAGAATAAGTGCGACCACCTCCTTGGTCTTATGATGCTTACTGTCTCTCGCTCTCCTCCTCACCCTCTAGCCCTCTGGACCACAAATTGTGATGCTTAAGGAAATGGGCTCCCTTGGGAAATTTCCCGAACTTCTATGCCTCAGTCTTCTCATCTATGAATGGGGGGGTACAATGCTTCCCTGCCTCCGAGTGTTGTTATAAAGATGAAGTGGGTGAAAACAAGCCACGCCCTCAGCACAGCGCCTGGGGGCACTGTAAACAAACCCTAAATGCTGCTTGGTGTGTCCTTATGACTGAGAACCGTCTTCTCCCCTTTTCAACCTGTCCCCTGATTCTTGGTGTTCCCCAGAGTCTTATCTGTAGCCACTTTTCTGTTTGCTATTTTATTTTATTTTATATCATTTTATATTCTTGGCTTGGTCACCCAGCTTGCGGGATCTTACTTCCCCGACCAGGGATTGAACCCGGGCCCTCAGCAGTGAAAGTGCAAAGTCTTAACCACTGGACCACCAGGGAATTCCCCTCTGTTCACTATTTTAAAATATCACTGGGATGATGTGAACTATTATGATACGTGTTAACATGCATTGTGCTCTCCCTATGTAGATGGAGCTATACTTCGTGTCATCAAATTCATAGACCCTCCTGTAGGCTCTGTGTCGGGCAACTCACCTCCCTGAGCCACAATTTCCTTCTCTGTAACATGCGGATAATATTAGTACCTACCTGAGAAAGGATTTTTGCATGAATTTGATGACCTAATACCAAAAAGCCCTTATCCAATGGGTACTAGGATTATCCCCCAGTTGTATAAGAAGCAATGAAGCACAGGAAAGTAAAGTCACTTCCCATGGTCACAGAATGGGACAACAAGGGCATGCGAATCCAGCCAGGCTGACTCCAGGCTCATGTTGGCAGCAAGGAATAGCTTGGGTAGCGTCTAGTTCCCAGAGGCAGGAAAAAACTCAAGAAGTGGTAAATAGGGCTTCCCTGGTGGCGCAGTGGTTGAGAATCCGCCTGCCGACACGGGTTCGTGTCCCGGTCCGGGAAGATCCCACATGCCGCGGAGCAACTAAGCCCGTGAGCCATGGCCGCTGAGCCTGTGCGTCCGGAGCCTGTGCTCCGCAACGGGAGAGGCCACAACAGTGAGAGGCCCGCGTACCGCAAAAAAAAAAAAAAAAAAAAGAAGTGATAAATAGATGAGCTTCTGAAACCAGCCCCATGATGTCCTCAAATGCTAATAAAAACATTTTCCTGGACCTAATTGATGAGTGCCCAGGCAGTATCCAGGCATGTCTGCTCTGTCCACATGGACAGGAAATCAAACTGGGCAGCCCTTGACAGAGAGCAAGACTGTTCCATCATTTTCTAACCCAGCAACATGAGAAGAAAAAGCAAATAGGCTAGATATTCTTCAGGCATCTATCTCCCCTTTGGGCATCAGGTTCACACTGACTTCAAAGGAAGCAACCGCTGAACCCGAGTGAAGGGAAACCGGACCCAGAAGAATTGGGCTACAAGAGCATAAATAATGACAAGGAGCGGAGTCTGGGAAATTGGCTTGAATAATCTGCTGTGTGTTTCAGCAATATACGTGATTAAGTTTTCCTTATAAAGTGAGATTTTCTTTTATCTCACAATTGTGTCCTTAAACAATGTTTTTAATTAGGACCCTTGTTTTCTTTTATTTATTAGGGAAGCTTCACACTTAGCCTGAAATTTGAATGTTCTTAGAAATAAGCAGTTTCCATAAAAGTAAAATTTCTTCATAAGATCA
Organism: Kogia breviceps; assembly: GCF_026419965.1. Lineage (NCBI taxonomy): Eukaryota > Metazoa > Chordata > Mammalia > Artiodactyla > Physeteridae > Kogia > Kogia breviceps. The sequence goes on from NC_081312.1 coordinate 171,463,967, forward strand.
TTATTACGTTGTATGGGAAATAGAATAGCCCCTCTGGGAAATGCATGCTGTCAAGAGTCTATTTCAGTAACACGTGATGCTCTCCAGTCAGATCGGCCCTGTCTCCATTTGCTGCTACTTCCCAGGAAACCAGAGGAGACCATCAAATCCTGCTGATGATTAAAATCAAAGGCATTTTCTTGCATGCACAGATAAATTATCTTTTTAAAAATGGAGCCCTTTTGGAACATTAGAATCCCCTGGTGCTTGTGGGTTGAACCCCGTGGTGAAACTTGGCCATCATGGCAGAAGGGGAGAGATCACTGCCAAACGCAAATGCTCCCACTCTTTAAAATGGGATTTCAGCTTTTCTTTTTCTTTTTGCTTTCGTTTGAGAATTTGGAAGAATGAGGAGAGAATCTGTCGAGATGAGATTCCATTGCACAGGAATTTCTAATCTCGGTGGCGTTGGGTAGAATTTCTTTGTTCATAGTTGTCCAAAAAAGTCCCTGACTCTCTGCAAAGGCCGTCCTGGGCCTCGGGCTGACCCCCTCCCCACCTTCCTCAATGACTCATGTGTAATATAACATCTGAGTGTGAATGTAAGCATTTTCATATGAAAAGGATTGATTTTTGCCACTGACATAGGATTTTAATGATTGGAAACAATATATTGATTTTTTTTTTCTTAATTAAAGCCATATTCCCACTCATAATGGAAGGTCTTGCCCTTTGTGAAATTTATATCCATAGTCCTTGGGTGATGTCTGCAATTACAAGTCCCAATGGCTAGCACCACATTTGGGAAGGAGGGAGGATAATAGGAGGGAAATTATTCTCACTCCTTTCTCCGAAAGGGGCTTTTAGTGTTGGTCAAAGGTGGCTGATGGAAGGCTGGATGGATGTTGAGTGTCTTGGCCCCAAGGCACAGCCCTAGAGGGACAAATTCCCCAGGGCATCAGGGCTGCTCCAAGTCATGTGCTCAGAATTCCTTTTATCCTTGTCCTGCTCCTTGAGGCATCTGCAAGATGCCAATAAGGGCACTCCATTTGGAGAAAATGGTTTAAATTTAGTCCCGTTTGGTCAAAGTGCCCTTTCTCATCACAGATATCATTCAAGCGCTGTCACTGGGATCTTGTACCCAGGTCACGAAGACCAGAGTCTAGCTCTGCCCAGAATGGCTCAAAACAAACCCTGAAATAAGGAACTGGAGTAGATTAACGTGGGGCTGTATTGCCCTCCGCTGCTCTCAGCTCCTGCCTCCCTCCCTGTCACCTCATGCATGCATTGTGACCACAGCTGTTGGAGACCTTCCAGGACATCAGAGGGGATCTGAGTTAAAGTCCTCTGTTTTACACCTGAGTACACTGGGGCCAGGGTGGTTAAGTCACATGCCTGGGCTTGTTTCCGCAGAGCCCGGCCAGTGGGAGTTCTCTTATGCCCAGTCCAGGGCCCTCTTTCTGGTACCACATTCCTTCCAGCCCCAAGTACCACAGAAGATTTTCCCCAAGTTCTCTTGGTGACTTACACTGTGGTCCACGGTGGTCTTTCGTGTGGCTCCTCGTGTTGGCCACTGCTCCTTCCCTCATCCCTGGCTCAGCTCCCCTCCCCGTCCCTGCCCTCCCCTCCAGCCGCAGGTTCACCCTACCCCCACCACTTCCTCAGCATCCTAGCTGGTCTTTCTCCCCTCCCCCATGGGCCCCCTTGCTCCTTTCTCTTTCCTTCTACATTTTTCTACACTTAGCTGTAGATAACGTAGATGGAAAGGGCATATGAGACCCAGGTGCTAACCCTGGCTGCCACATTCTAACTTTATTACCCTTTGAGCATTTCTCACCAGCAAGGGGGAAATCATATCCATTTGTCTCTTGGGTTGTTGTGAAGATCGGCTCAAATAATATTTATGAAAATATATGTAAACTAAGAAACTAAGAAATACCCCCAAACACAGCCTGGCCAACGAATGTGAGAACCTAAGGCAAGCATGATAGATAATAGTTGTGAGTGGATTAGGATTTATCCCTCTTGACTGACATGTTTGCCCGGGCAGCATCTGCTGAAGACAAAGTGACTGCTCAGTGGGTGACCCTAATGGGGTGATGGCAGGCACCAGTGCAGGACTTGAGGAGATAATTTTCCATGCAATAATTCCAAGGTCTAGAAAGTTCCATCTTGAGCACTCCTATTCCACCATGCTTAAGGCAGGCGTTGCCCTAAGAGAAATAAAAAGGGAGAAAGTCATTACCTTGAAGATTCACATTCTAGTAGAGCGGAGTGTTTTCCTAAAGTAAAAATGTGACCACTGCAAAGGACAGATGTAGATCATAGTCAGCCATGCGACCCACCAGGTGTGGGACCAGGTACCCTCTTCATCTCCAGGCTTAGCAATTACAGGTGACTGAAAATATCATCACTCTAACTGATGTGTTGCCTCGAATACAGATCCCTCACTAGCCTCGAACGTGGCCAGCATATGGAGAGGCTCTTACAATATCAGAAAATGTCTGAGAGTTAAATCACTTGTCAGGTTTTTATTCTTTGGTGCAGCTGGGTTTGCTATGTTATTTCCTTACTTCGTTAGATAATGAGAAATGGGTTGAGAAAGCAACGAGTCTTTTGGCTCAGAAACCAAGATAAGGGTAAGGGATGAAAAGGTATAAACTACTATGTTTAAAATAAATAAGCTCCAAGGAGATACTGTACAATGCAAGGAATATAGCCATATTTTATAGTAACTATAAAGTATAAGTTTAAAATATTGTGCATCAGTGTGTTGTACACCTGTAACATAAAATACTGTACATCAACCATACCTCAATAAAAATTTTTTTAAAAAAATTAAAACAGGGCTTCCCTGGTGGAGCAGTGGTTGAGAATCCGCCTGCCAATGCAGGGGTCATGGGTTCGTGCCCCGGTCCGGGAAGATCCCACATGCCGCGGAGCAGCTGGGCCCGTGAGCCATGGCCGCTGAGCCTGCGCGTCTGGAGCCTGTGCTCCACAACGGGAGAGGCCACAGCAGTGAGAGGCCCGCGAACTGCAAAAAAAAAAAGAAAAAAAAAAAAAAAAAGAAAAGTTAAAACAAAAAAACAAGGATGGTTCACGTTGCTGAAGCCCTCTTGTGTAAGGCAAGCTCCGAGTCTCTGTATGAAGGAAGGGGGAGAAAAAGCAGTACGCCGGGTAGCAGGCTGCCTTTCTGGCAACCTCAGGCCAACTCTGGAGGCTTCCTGGAAATGAGCTTTGCTGTTCCTCCCTCAGGGGGCATCAGGCAGATAGTGGAGTCATCCAGGGTCTTGGAAGATTTGATTTATTTGTGGGAGTGGCAAGCACGCCCTCAAGGACCCCTGGAGAGGTAGAAGGTCAAGTTGCCTCCTAGTGCATAGGCTCGGTGAGTCCTGTGGGCCACTGTTCATACCCTCCCCCGTACCTTCACTCTGTGTTCACTGTACAAATTGCCTACCAAACCCCATTCCAGTTCCTCTTTGCAACATGCCACAACTCCACAGTTTCTTCCTCTTTACTATTCCTGTGTCTCTGCGTGTCTTGCTGACTGAGACATGTATTTTTCTGCTGACAAAAATGTTTGCCTAATTTTACTTATTCGATAATTTCTTTTTCTACTAACAAAGCATAAGAAACATAGGATTGCAGACAGCACCCTTTTCAAGGCCAAGTTTCTCTTCATGTTACTTAACCCAATAGGATTTCCGTACTTTCGGAAATTTTTCTTCAGATCCATACTGAGACAGGCTGGGACCTGGGACCCTTTGCTGCAGGGCTGCAATACTTGCACCTGGACAAATGTCTCCTTGAGCAACAAAATACAAAGAAACTATAAGGGACTAAAAATAACTGCGTGCATGTGCAGTGGGGCAAATTCTGGACAGAAAGATACAAAAAGACCAAAAAACCCAACTGCCACTTCTGAAGAGCCGGGAACAAAAACAGGGTGTCGGGAGCAAAAGCAGGGTACAGTACATGCCCCCTGCATTCAGCACCACCTAAGCCCCCTGTCTGGCCTGACCCCTGGACGAACTCCTACCCTCATCCCTTATAAGGAGCCAGCTTGCCCCCCACTCGGGCAGTAAGCAAGGGAAATTGTTACTTGTTCTTGCTCCCCGCTGCTGCAGCAGGGACCCCAATAAAGTCTTGCCTGAATTTCTTGTTTGGCCTCTAGTCAATTTCTATTGAGTAGAGAAGGCCAAGAACCTTGGTCTGTATCAATATCACCCACCCCTTCTCCATTTACCATACCGCACATGTCTTGAGGCTTTTCTTACCTCTTTCTGAGAAAGCTCCCTTCTGTGCTTTCACCGTGTTCCTTTCCCATCTCAGCAGTTGCCCCAGCATATATGTCCAGTTCACGTCCTGACCCGGTGCTGTACTGTGTGTGGCTTAACTCGCACGATCTAGCTGCTCTCCTGAAATGCTAAGAGATCATCTCTGGACCTTCAAACACAGTGCAGTTTGAGAAATCTTCTCACAATGGCCAACAGGTGAAATGTGTGCTTCCTACGTTCCCTAATCACTGCAGGTAATCTTGGGGGCAGGGGTTGCCCACGTAAAATGGTGACCACTGCCAACCTGGCAGGGGCTGAAAAAGGGGGAGAAATTGCTATTCCTCCATCTTCCCTGATCATGTAGAAGATTCACCAAAGCCATTGTAAGTGAGACCCATGACCAAGGGACCAGCAATTGTTTTAAATGCAATTTTGTACCAAGAGTTACACTACTTCAAAATGTAGTGAATTTGGATTGGCTTTTGAGGGAGAATCTCCAGATTATTCTGGGTTTCAAACTGATAGGCAAATCCCCACAAGTGGAAACTTGAAGTTCCCTTGAACCATTGCCAGATGTGACACAAGCTAGAGAGTGGTGATGACCTCATGGAAAGCTGAGACGAACGTTTCTTACAAATGTTAGAAAGACATCTCACACCGTCACTCTCTTTCGACACACTGTGATGCCTTATGTAGCCCCGGGGTCTCACTGATCTAGACGTGGTTTTCCATATACCCAAATTTTGCTGCAATCATGATAGACAAAAGTGGGAAAACTGGACACTCACCCCAGAATTGAGAGTAACAGTTTTACTTGATCACCATTATGAACATTGTAGATAACAAGAAATCTGGATTTGGATCCTATATCCGCATGAAAAACGTGTCCATGCAAAGAAGGAATTGCAAATAGTTTTTCGAAGCGCTGAAGTGTGATTTGAGGACCACAGGAGTCCAGGGGTGGGAGAAGGTTGTTAACCATGGGAGGGGAGACTGATTCTGTACCTTCTGATCCTGGTGACCTCCACAGAAAGTCAATCACTTCTGGAGAGCAACAAAGGCCATCTGTTAGTGTCTACTGTATTCCTGTTAAAGGCTGGTGGGGAGAAGTGAACTTTTGACGTTTAATTCCAGCCCCTAGCAGCGCATAGCCTCTGCTTATCTGAAAATGGTATATGCTAGTGATTTAAAAGAGCTGCACAGGTGGGTGACTTCACACATAGGAGTGACAGATGTCCCAGGTTAAAGGAAAGCAACTTGGAGCAAAGCACTTTGGCAGGAGTCCTTTTGATTCGGTTTTCAAATTACTGAGGTCACCTCTTGGTTAAATTCTGACTCTCTTCCTTATAGAAACCTGAGTTTTGAATTGAAATAGTGCTCCCAGGAGTCAGGCTTTGATAACCTGTGATTGTGGGGAAAAAAAAAAAACCTTGTTTTTGTGTAAATGAGCTAGAAGAGGTGAACAAAAGGCCGTCGTTTATGGAGGGAGGTGGCTCTATTCTGGGGGAGTGTTTTCTGAGGCTTTCAGAACAAATGGCAACACGTCATCTAATTTCTGCCAGGGGGCTTTTTCCTCAGGCAGAACCTAGTTGGAGGAGGAGATTTCAGAGAATAATACACTGACATCTCAAAGAACTGGATTCTAAACCTTGCATTAGATATTAGGATCTCAGTTTTCTAATCTGAAAAGGGACACACTTGGACTAGATCATTCCAGTGAAAATGGGCATATTTTTCTCTCAGTGATGAGAGTGAAGGAGACATGATTTGGAACTTCCGAGATCTTTCTAAACTCACAAATCCTCAGCGCTGCCATCAAAAACATGCTAAGTAGCAAAGAGCCATTTGCTTAGAAATCGTGAAGGAGGATAGCTGCTGTGCCATTTTTTTGCTTAAGAGGCAAGCCTTGAAAGGGAATGACATTTATGAAAAGAAACAACATAATGGGATCTCAGGTTTTACTTCTGCATTGAATATGTTTGTATTATAGCCATTAAAATTAGGTCTCTCCCCAAAGGTGGTTTCCTACAGAAGGCATCTACTTTGAGTGGTGGATAGCATTGAATAACAATGAAGTGATGACATTTTGGCAGTGGTTTCTCTTCAGTTGCTGGTGGGCTAATGTTCAAGTGAGAGCCTCTCCCATCTGCTGTGCTGAGTAGCAGGAACACAGACAAGAAATTAGGAAAAACGTCGCAAGTTAAGCAAAACTATTCTGGGCTCACCTCCTCTCTACATCACTAGAGAAAGTGCCGACAGGTTCTCAGAAAGAGGAAGAATGACAGCATCCTCACATGCCTATGCCATCTCAATAGGTATCTCTTCTGCAAAAACATTCCAAGTATCTTAGAAAGCAATGGACTCGGAAATTCTATTTGCTCATTCTTCATTTCAGTGTAATCAGCACATCCAGATAGGCAAAAATGATACATGTCTGGAGGACTGCTTTGCTAACACGCTCACAGCTTAGAAGTAGACGCATTCCTGCCCAGCAGAGCTGTAATCTATACTGATAAGACAGAACACTGGAGATATGTAAAATAATCTTCTTCAAGGTCCTTCCAGAAAGCTTCCACTTAAGCCGGGATTAATGAATTAAATGGGAAACGAATTAGCAATACGGTTCTTCTCTCTTGCCTTTGAGCTGGTACCACAGTCGTATTCCAGGCTCACCTCTATTAATTTTGCAATTCTTTTCTGCACTCGGAATTTCTGCTTTCCAAATTTTTGACCATTTATATGAGTGCCTAGTCTTTACTTCCAGGCTGGACTGCAAACGTCCTGAGGAAAATTGCTCTCTTCCCCTCCTCTCAATCCTTCAAGCTCAGAGATGCACACTCAATACACAGTTAATGACTACTCATCAGCAAAGCTTGCCGTATCCTATTATCTCTCTCTAGCTCAGTGACTCCGAGATGTCAGTCACCTGACTAGGGCCATTCTAAGTGAGGTTTCCATTGATCTTCAGTGAAATGAGAAAAATGAAGGTAATGCAGATAGCTTTTCATAAAACCAAATGTATTCTATTTAGAGGACTAGCATATTCTAAAATGGTGCCTTGTTCCTACTTTGGTATTGATATGTCCTTTCTTTTATCAAAATAATTGGGATGGTAGATAGTAACTACCTGTTTGTTATTTCATATTTTTGTGGACAAAATAAAAATCTCAACAACCCTATGCTTTACTCCCATGTCCCTTATCCCTTCTTAAATGTTATTAGTCCAAGAAACTCAAAAGCCTGGGAAGTCTGCTTTAGAAGGCAGGACTCCTGATTTTTGTTTCTTTGTTTAAAACCATGTATGTATCATATGTAGCTTGGGTTGATTTTTCCAGTAATGGTCCCTCTTGCTGTTGCCAAATTCCTTTTTTCTTAACATTACCTGAGTTCAATGGGTAGAAATTCACTGATATCTACACCTCTGGGGAGACCCTTCTGACAATGGGTGGGGCTGGGCTATGCGATTTGCTTGCACCAGTGGGACAGCAGCAAAGCTGACACAGACATTGGAAAAGTGTTTGCACATGGGGCTTGCCCTTTAGCTACCCTTGAAGCCCTGCCTCTGCCAGGCTAAGGTGCCCAGGCTAGCCTCATGGATGATGAGAGGCATGTGGCCCAGTGCCCCATATTATCTCATCAACACCCAGCCAACCGCCAGCCGAGTGAGTGAGGCCATAGGGATGAGCCAGCCTCACTGTCAAGTGAGTACAGTCATGTGACAGAGCCCAGCAGAGACCATCAGGGCAAGGCAAGAATGGCCCAGCAGAATAATGAGCGAATTAAGGGATTTTTGTTTAAGCCAATCCGTTTTGGGGCAGTTTGTTACATGGCAATAGACACAAGGACTCACTACCAAGTTTTCAAAACATTGTGAAGAATATCTGAGATTAACTTGGATGTACAGGATATGACAAAATCCTTTAGCTAAAAGTGAATTTGGACTCAGAGATCTCTCTGCTCTTCAAGAAGTGCATCTCTCTCTCTCTCTCTCTCTCTCTCTCTCTCTAAGATCTTCTCCAGAGCAGGAGCCCAGTACAATACCTGTTTTTTAGGGTCAACATCTTTTGAACAAATCCAACGACTAGGATCAGGGCCAGCCTAGTGGTAGGAATGATTTGGAGGGTGTAGGAAGGGCTGCCTCTCCGGTCACATCTCCTTGATGAACACTTGAAATTTCAGCCTCAGCAATTTGTTCTCTGGGCTGAAACTGTGCTCCCCGTGAGGCCTTTACAAAATTGCAAACATTCCTGGCTTGGTCAGCATGCTTCCCCTTCCCAGGAATGCACTTATCGGGTAACTCGGTCACCAAGGGGTCGAAGTCGAGTGAGAGTAAACAGCAAAAGGGAGAAGCAATGCTGAAAGAGGTGACAAGGCCCCAGTTACCAACTGAGTGCTGAGTCGGCTCTGCTTCCTGGGGAGAGCCCCAGCCAAGAGTGGAATGGCTCCACCAAGGAGAGGAGCAATGGAGTCTGCCTGGCTTTGGACTGTTGCCCTGGGAGTGAGTTGGTTGGATGTGAGGACAGATTCATCACCTCTCAGTATTAGCATTTCCCTCGCAAGGCCTCCTCTGCTTCTTTGTACTCTGAGGCAATATTTTTCAATACCTTTGTGGGGTGCACGTCAGCCCTACTCTTGGTTACACTTTCCATCATCACAGCCTGCATATCTCTCTCTACTTTTCTTAGACCCTTTGGATATCAAATGGTTTTGCCAACATGCAGAACTCCAGTGACTAAGGGGGACAGGCCTGTGGGATGCATGGCAGCGAGCTGCCAGATTTCTTCTTTCTGAGCATTATCCGAGTTTAATGAGTTGAAACTCACAAGTATAATTAGCATGAGGCTTAAGATACTACTCTCTGTACATAATTGAATTTAATTTACAGCTTGAACAAGTGCATTTACATGTTCAACCAAATGTTTGTCTTTGTTGGTAAAAGTCTCCATCCATATTTATCTAGGAAACCTTAGCAAGGCCAAGGAGGATTTGTAAAGAGCTGGGGTATTAGGGCTTCTCTTTGCTTGAATTGGAAAGTGCGTTTGTAAAATGCAATCCTTGGAAATTACCTAAAAGACTTTAGGCTTTCTGATGTGAGACACTCATCAGCTTTCTAAATGTATAGCCTTAAGTCTTAAAAGAATGCTACTGCGTTGCTTAATACAGCAACTTGGAAGCCTCCTGGGGTGAAAAGTACTTAGCATAATTAAACTGCTGACTATTCTTGAAGAGGGAAGGTGGGTTTTGTTTTAAGATTACAAGTGGCATTTCCAAGCACTTTGAGTGGAGGCCATCTTGATAGTCTAGGGTATCTTGCAGTCTGCCATCCTTGAATTGCTGGCATAGCAAACTAAAAGTGCTTGTAAGAGTCAGTGTAATTTCATACACATGTTCCCCAGGGTACCCCCAGACATAGATGAAATCATCTCTCCCCTCCTTCCTCCCGTCCCTTCTTTAGTAACTGAAAGCAGAGCGTGAACAAGACAAGTGTTTGCAAAACTGAGTTCTTCTTTCCCAGGCATTTGGAGAGAAGACTCTAAAGACCTATGATCTCATCCTCAAGCCCCCCAGGCAAACATGGAGGATCTGCAAGGCTTGGCCCAGTGCAACTGCTGTCTTTGGACTTCAGCCGAGACTTCTGTACTGTTGGGCTTTCTTTGTATCACTGGTTCTCACAGTAGAGGAATGTACAGATAGATCCTCTTTCCAGAAAAATAATCCGTAGATTCCAGTGTTGAATTATAATGTGATTTAAATAGTAAAGTACCTATGCTTCAAAAAAAACCTGCAAACAAAATAGAAGCAAACCTATAAAACCAGTGACATTCAAATGAACAACTTTAATTCAGGGAGATGCCTGATCTTGCATCACCTTTATATCAGTAGGAAGCACAGCTGCCATGTTGTGCTCACGTAGCCCTAAGCTATCAGGAGAGCATGTGAAGCATGTGATGACACAGTCCTTGCCTCACCTTACTGTGTCAAAATCAAAGTGAATTTTTAATTTGGTAGCACTCTGAGCCATTGGTCTTTCATGAACTGAATGTCCATGTATGTCTGAAGTCTGCCTCTGTTCTTTCTGCACTGACCCATGACAATGAATGTCATAATGCTTTAGCACAGAATGAGAAGAGGGGGGAGGGAGATGCTGTTGGTTGCTCAGGCCAGGGGACCACTCCCCAGGAAGGTAGCCCTGCCTGAGTGAACACGCTGCGGGCTCCAGGGTCTGGGGGCTCCAGGGTCTCGGGGCTCCCTGGCATCTTCAGAAGGGTGAGGGGTTTGGAGGGAGTGATGCCAGACATACTCCCTCTTGGTCAGGGCAGCTATCATAAGCACACATCTGAAAACAGCCTATTGTCTCAGCAGAGGCCCGTCTATTCCCCGTGACAGCAGAAGGCAGATGACACTATAAGGAATAGCTTCTCTTTGCTGCAGCTGACAGCTGGTTTACCCCTGAAGACCCTTACAGTAAGTCCCCTACATATGAACGAGTTCTGTTCCGTAAGTCCAATTTGTTCATAAATCCAACAAAGTTAGCCTAAGTACCCAACTAACACAATCGGCTACATAGTACTGTAGTGTAATAGGTTTATAATACTTTTCACACAAATAATACATAACAAACAAACATAAAAAAATAAAGAAAACTTTTTAATCATACAGTATAGTACCTTGAAAAGTACAGTAGTACAGTACAACAGCTGGCATACAGGGGCTGGCATCAAGTAAAAAGGCAAAAAATAAAGATACTGTACTACAGTACTCTGTACAGTACTGTACAGTAAAGTACACAAAAGCACAACTACTTGCAGAGGTTGCACACATGTGACAATGTACGCCAGATACGTGAACTAACATACGTGATTAGACATGCGAATGCACGTTCGCATGTTTGAAAGTTCACAACTTGAAGGTTCGTATGTAGGAGGGTTACTGTATTGCCTGTGCTCCCCATAAAAAGATGCTGCCCACTGATCCGTGGTCACTCCATGGACCACAGTCTTGGAAGACAGAGTCCTCATCCTTCTGGAAGCCCAATGCCACTTCCGACACTGTGCTGGTCCTCTCTCCTGCAGCTTGGAAGTACTGCCCCATCTATGCCAACACTCATTTGCTCTTTCTGTTGCTGACACTTACTCGCTCCCTGGGCTGACCTCTCAGTCACACACTTGGGAATCTGGTTCTTGGTCCCCATCAACACCTCTAATCCAGTCAGCATGTCTTATTGTTTCATTTGTACCGCTGGTTCGGCAACCAAACCTTGAAGCTCTCAGACTCCCTCAGCGTCAATGGCCTTTTATCACCTCCTCACTTTAGCCACCTGCTCAGATGTCTACTGTGTGTGCTTTGCCATCACGCAGAACTCTTCTGCCTCTGAAAGCTTCATTTTCCACGTCTTCCTCTCTGGCCATAAACGTCTACCTTAACTCTCACTACTCCTGATCTTTGACCTCATGCATGCAACTCTGATTGCTTTAATTTATTCCATTCTACAACTTTATCATAACTTTCCATCCTTCCAGCCTAGACTACTTGGACCATTGCTTCAAGCACTTGTTTGCCAAAATTCTCAGTTTCTTTGGTCTATTATTCTTCTGTGACACATGCTCCATAAAACTCCAACTCCAAGTTAGCTTAACTGTTTGACTTCTATGTTTCCTTATATCAAAAACCTCTCAGGCTGGTGATGCTGATTTATAACCTCAGTTAGACTCAAAGCTGCCCAGTAATATTTATATATCTTTCTTATTCCCCACAGTGCTTATTTCAAACCTCATCTCTTCTCACATCTTCTACCTCTCTGCATGCTTTCTCATACTTTTAGCAGGGAGCTATATTCCTATTTCACTAAAGTAAATGGAATAATTTTCTAGAACCCCCCACCATTTTCGCTACCCTACCTAAAACTTAGCTGCATGGGCATCCCATTCTTTACCTTTTGTTTCCTGATTTAATAGAATAGAAGAATTCACCCAGCTCCTCTTCACTCCCACCATGCTAATCCTAGCCACTGCTCTGGATCAAATCTCTTGTTGCCTCTCAAGAGATGTTGTTGTTCATCAGTTACCCCTTTGTCTTCTACAGCTTTGACCCCTTCCTTTCTTTCTTTCTTTTTTTTTTTTAAAACATCTTTATTGGAGTGTAATTGCTTTACAATGTTGTGTTAGTTTCTGCTGTATAACAAAGTGAATCAGCTATATGTATACATATATCCCCATATCTCCTCCCTCTTGTGTCTCCCTCCCACCCTCCCTATCCCACCCCTCTAGGTGGTCACAAAGCACAGAGGTGATCTCCCTGTGCTATGCGGCTGCTTCCCACTAGCTATCTCTTTTACATTTGCTAGTGTATATATGTCGATGCTACTCTCTCACTTAGTCCCAGTTTACCCATCCCCCTCCCCATGTCTTCAAGCCCATTCTCTACGTCTCCGTCTTTATTCCTGTCTTTCAGCTCCTTCCTTTCTATTGGCATCCTTCCATTACCATTCAGACACATTCAAGTTTATCCTATATTCAAATAAAAAAATAAACTTCCACTCAATCTCATGTCCCTCTTTATGTATCACCCTATCTTTCTCTTCACAATTAGATCCATTGAAAGAGTTGCCCACTCACCTTGTCTTCACTTTGTCAATCACCTTCCTTTTACTTCTTACCCCATGTCCTTCTGGCTTCTATACCCATCCTTGTACCAAAACACTCCTTGAACCTGTCTTTCTGTCCCTAAATCCAATGCAGGCTTCATTCCTTATCTTACCATCCTCTCTGCGGCACTGGAGACCACTCTCACCTATTCAAAACTCAACCTTAGCTTCTGTGACTCTGCCCTCTCCTGCTTTTCTTCCTATCCTTCTGGCTGGTGTTTCTCAGTCTAATCTTCACATCTGTCTCTTTAGCTTTGGAGGTTCTTGAGATTCTCTCTTGGGCCCTCTTCTTTTCTTACTTTAATATGTTGTACTAGGCAGTCTCAATAACAACCATGGTTTCAAGTTGCTTAAGAGCTCTGGAAGCAGCAAAGATGGTCTTGAATCCCAGCCAAGGGAATGCCATTCAGAGGTGAGTAATTTCAGCTCTGAGAATATTTTCAGACTCTGGGCCCAGACTGAGGGTTATACTTGGAGTGACCCACTCAGAGGCACTCTCCTAAAGGCAAGAGAAACTAGTGAGACTTTTGGTGATTGTGAAAGGCTGAAATGACATATTAGAAATGTAGGAGATCTAAAGCTGTGGTCTGTTTTTCTCATAGGACAGTTATTTAGTTCTGGGATGCCATGGAGTGTGGTGAGTTACAACTTCTTAGACATGTCTGCAATTGATAGTTGGGGATCTATGTCCCCTACCCTTGAATCTGGGCAGGCTAAGTGACTGCTTTGACAAATAAAATACTGCAAAAGTGATGCTGTAACAAATCCTAAGTCCTGTCTTTAAGTGATTTGCAGCTTCCATTCCCTGCCTCTTAGAAGCCAGACTCTATTCTGTGAGAATATCCAAATAGCTCCATGGAGAGGCCCATGTGGAGAGGAATCTCAGCCAATAGCTCCAACTAGGCTACCAGCTGACAGATATCACCAACTTACCAGATGTGAGTAAGTCACCATGGAACCAGATCCCTCCAGACACAGGACCAAATCCCTCCAAACACAGGTGAGGCACTCCAGCTGATGCCCCATGGAACAGAGATGAGGCATCCCTATCAGAACTTGCCCAAACTGTAGATTCATGATCAAAAAAATGATTGTTTTGAGCAACTACCTTTGGGCTGGTTTGCTAAGCAGCAGTAAATAACTGGAATAGGATAGGTGGTTGGAAAACAATGCCAAAGGCGTCTCAAAAACACAGTGAAATTTTCCATAATCTTAGGAGGCTTAGGGGAGAAAGTTCTACTAGAGGGAGGTGGCCTGCTTCAAACACCCAGGTTGTCTCCATCTCAGGAAATTTACTGATATACTAGATTTCAGAGCCATTGGGGAGAGCTGGAGGGGAAGTAGGGTATTGGAGAGGGAAGCAAGAGACATAACAACTAAGTCCAAAACTTTTGAAGTATGGAATTGAATTCCCTGCAGACTTCCAGGACTGAGTAGACAGAGATCTGTCAGGGTCTTAATCAAAAATCTCAGAAGGGCCATTCCCCTCTCCTTCCTCAAAAAAAGGTTGTATAAGAAATGATATTAGGCACACTAAAACTACTAACCAGTCCTGTGTGAGTTCAGTCTATAACTGGATCAAGGTGAATACCCTATTACCTTATCTACCTAAAAGGAAAACAGGAGTAAATACTTAATGGTGAAAGATGTCATATGGAGATTTTATGACTTTTTAAATGGATACTGTCCAGTGTATTGTCAAAACTTACTAGACTAATGAAGATACAAGGATATGTGACCTATACTCAGGAGAAAATAAGAAGCAATAGGAGACCTATAGACATGAACATAGAGACAAGGCTTTAAAATCATTACTATTAATATGTTAAAGAAAATATAGGAAAAGATGTACAAAGGATGAAAATGAAGAATATCAATAGAGAATTGTAATCCAGAAAAGAGAATCAAATGGCTTGTCCAGAAATGGAAAATACAGTATTCAAAATTAAGATCTCTTTGGATGGGTTTAAAATAAGACAATAAACAGCAAAACACAAATTAATGAACTCAAAGATGGATCAATAAGAAACAAAGTGAAGCACATATTTGAGGGGGCTGGGAAAGAATGGAGAAAACAGATAAAGCATAAGAGAAATGTAGGGCTTAGTAAAAGGTCTAACATATGTGTGAATAGAATCCCAGGAGGAGATAGAGAAGAGCTTCAAAGAAATATTTGAAGTCATAATTGCTGAGGTTTTCAAAATAATTAAAGACACAAACCAATAGATTCACAAAACTCAGAGGGCCATAAGTAGAATAAATACAGAGAAACCACCCCTAGGTACATCACAGTCAAATTTCTGTAAACCAAAAACAGAGGAAAAAATCTTTAGAGTAGCCTGAGGAAAAAACACATTACATTTAAATGAGGGACAATAAAATTGATGACTGACATTTCAACAAGAATCATGGAAGCCAGAAGACAATAGAATGATATCTGTAAAATGCTAAAGTAAAAGAAAGAAAAACTAAAGTTCTATGAGAAAATGGCAGCAAAATGGAGATCAAAATTGAAGGCAAAAACAAAGGCATTTTCAGACAAGCAAAAGTTGAGAAAAATTTTCTCCAGACAACTAGAACTGTCAGAAACATTGAAGAAACTTCTTCAAGCTGAAGGAAAATGATTCCAGAAGGAAGCACAAAACTGGAGGAAGAGTAAAGAACAATAATAATATCTGTGGGTTAACGACACATAGATGTAAATTATACTCCATAAATAATGGGGCAGTAAATGGAGATAAAATACCAAATACTTGCATTGTTTGGGAAGTAATAAAAATACAAATTTAAGGTGGACTATAGTAAGTTAAGGCTGCAGATTATACAATGGTGTACAACTAAATAATTAAGAAAGGAGAAAACAATAGAAATATATTTGATTAATCTGAAAAAAATGAAAGAAGGGAGCAATCAAGGAATGAAACACCAGAAGGTACAAATTGTGGAGAAGTAGAATTGAGTCACTCCCAGAAAACTCACACTTAAATCAAGTCATTTACAGAAGCCACTGAACACTTACAGAGCAATTGTGAAAACTGATAGTCATCTGAATTTACTGGATGGGGACCAGTAAATGCAACTGGCACTCACTCCTGCTGCACTTTATTAAGTTGCATGCACAGCACCCTGCTATGTCCATTTGGATCTCCCAGACTGGAACTGGCTACCTGAAATTAGACTTTCCCTAGCATCATATGAAAATCTCATTGTGGAGCTCTTGTCCTATAAATATTTGTCCCCCAGTCTGTGTGCTCTCTCTCTCTTCTCCTCAGTCTTCAAAGGTCACTTTTGCTGTTGGGCCTGATGCCTTACCCAGGACTCCCCTTTGCTTTACATATGCCTGCTTGAGTACGAGACTTTTAAATTACTGTGACTGCTATTTTGTGTATGGTAACTATTGACATTCAACACCTTAAAAAAGGGAGGGAGCAGAATGCCCAGCTGGCAGAGTGGCATCATAACAGAAATGAAAATAAGTAAATAAACAAATAAATCAACAGGATGATAAACTTAAATCCAATTATATCCATAATTACATAAAAGCCAAGCAAAGATTGTCAGACAGGATAGGAAAAGCAACTACAAACTCTTCATAATACTTAGGACATAAGATTGAAAAAAAAAAGATGGAAAAAAGATACACCATACAGACACCAACCAAAAGAAAATTAATGTACCTATGTTAATATCATATAAAGAAGGCATAAGACAAGATATTTTGTTAGAGGTGATGATTAAAAAGTCAATTCAAGAGAAAAAGGTGTAACAATTCAGCTTGGCCCAGTAACAAAATTCAAAACATATAAAGCAAATATTGACAGAATTTTTTTAAAGAAATAGAGACATTCTCAATCTAATTTTAAAAATAGCCAATGAGGAGACAACGCAGGGTTTTCACAGTTACAGTTCTCACAGGGTTTGTACGGTTTCTGCCTCCCTTGAGCTAGGCTTGTATTTCTGAGGGTGGGCCATCCAGAATCTTCCCCCCATCCCAACCTAAAGGAGAAAATCATGCTGCTTGCTTCCTCCTTGGCTCTCAAGGTGCCTCTGGGCAATTTTCCATTTTATGCCCTGGGACTTGATTCATACACACAGGAATGACCCCCTTTGGGATTTCCTCACCAATTTAACCATTACCATCCATTAATGCCTCCATTTAAATGAGTTTATCAAATTAGTTTTGTCTCCTAATGGGCTGGAATTCTGAGTTGGTCAGCTTTTGCAGAAGAATAGTAGGAACTTAAAGGGATGACACAAGATGATGTATCTCAGACCAAGGGAGAGACCCATAGCACAGGTGTCCAATGGTTTTCCAGTGACTGTGTGTAAGACAACACTCAGACACCGAGTGTGGAAACTGGTCTCTTTAATTCTCTTTCAATCCTTTGCATTAATCAAAGAGAATTTCTCTTTTTAGTTCTGGAGAGTCCTTGGCATTTCTGTCACCCACATGAATCTTCCACTGAAGCCAAGAAAGTTGTCTTAGGGTCTGGGCAGTATTATCAATATTCCTTCATTTTTTATACTCGTTATTTTTGTCACCATTGATTAGTGGTCAGTGGTACTAGTTTTTCATTTATTCATTTAACCAAAGTAGGATAGCTGCTTTGTGCCAGGCATGTCATTCTAAGGAATTTGAATTTTCTCCTTGTAGGGGTTGAGGAACCACAGTGAGATTTTAAACAGAGGAATCATTTGACCAGCTGTCCTCTTCGAAAAATGACACTAGCTGCTTCTCTCTGAACTTTTCATTTAAAAAGAAAAACCAACAAATTTATCAAAGTGCTCTGAAATTGGTAAGAACCAAAAAAAACCAAAAAATCTCTTTTCTCACCCTTCTGCTACCATCCAGTAAAGCACAGTTGGCCATCCTCTACTTTCTGCTCTTAAAGAGTATGCCAAGAAAGATGGTCCAGACAATGAAAAGTCATAGTTGCTTGACTGCACCTTCAGGCACCTGATCACTCTCTATCTGCACCCTTTGGGAAGCCGACGCAGCTTCTCCATCTCCTTGGAAGTTGACGTAATCCTCTGAGGTCTACCTCCTCTCGTTTTGTAAGTGAGGAAACAGACCTCCCCAAGGTGGTAGAGTCCAGGCTCAAGCAGATATATCCTCATTTTGGTTGTTCCTTCCAAAACACCACAGGGCCACTGAAGAGAAACAAACTATTGTCCACGTGGGACTGAGCTTTGTGGCTTCTTTCCACAGTGTTCCATGACCAGGATCTCATCCCCTTTGGGGACGTCACCTACTGACTTCCCTTAATGACTGCACTTTATCTTTCCACTCCTCATCCACATCAAAGAATAACTTTCATTTCACTTTTACCCTTCAAGTGAGTCTTGACAGCGATTTTTCCTACCCCTTTCCAGTAGAGTTCAGTGATAATGTCAAAACCTGACTGTAATAGACCTACCTTGGTTAAGCAGTGCTTTTCTCTCAGCATCTTTAGACTTCATTACAGACCTGGCATTGTAGGGTGGATGCTCTTTACTAATATGTTTTCCCCTTGCATTTCCGCTCCTCTGAGAAGCAGATTATCACTAAACTAAATGCCGTGAGCAAAACTTAATTCATTCCGCGAATTCACATCTCTAAAACAAGCAATGATGGGAGAGCTATTTAAAATGTAATAAGAGCGGAAGGTTACACAGTGAAGAAGAAGAAGAAGAAGAAGGAGAAGAAGGAGAAGAGGAAGGAGAAATGGGCTGACATTCCTCTCTCAGTGTGAAGGGATGAAGATAGATTTGGTTATCTCACCTGGCTGGTGTTATTTCATTTATTCTTGCTCCCTATTGTTTTCTTTTTCTTTTTTTTCTTTCTTTCTTTTTTTTTTTTTTTGCAGTACGCGGGCCTCTCACTGTTGTGGTCTCTCCCGTTGCAGAGCACAGGCTCTGGACACGCAGGCTCAGTAGTTGTGGCTCACAGACCCAGCCGTTCCACGGCATGTGGGATCCTCCCAGACTGGGGCACGAACCCGTGTCCCCTGTATCGGCAGGCGGACTCTCAACCACTGTGCCACCAGGGAAGCCCTGTTTTCTTTTTTTAAAAAAATAGCTAATATTATACCATAAGGTCTGATATTATCATCTAGATTTCTCCCTTTAGGAAAGTTGAAGAGCCCCAGGTTAAAAAGTCAAAATCACAGTTCAAAATGTTCATATGAGGCTTTCGTCACTGTGCTCAGTCATGTACGAATGCCAGCAATAACTGGAAACTCAGGACTGAATAGCTTACACTTTTTTGAATAAAGTAAATGGGTTCCTAATGTGATCTGGATGTGAAAAGAAGACATGGTTATTGAATGTATTGGTGCAACATCACGGAATGTAATCTCAGATCCATCCTCCAGTCCAGGCCAGCCGTGTACACACAAAAGTGGGGTGTTTTGGCGCACAGCAGTTTCTTTTACTGGTTAAAATATACACATGCACTGATACAAAGCAGTAGTTTCTGCTTCTTCCCCTTTATTCTAAGATCATGGCCGGCATCAGTTTAATATTTGCAGTTTTCTCCTCTCCTGTGACCTGGCTGGGAGTAGGGGAAGGAACTTTCCATAGTTCTTTCTCTTAATTACCAAACACCTGAAAATTCTCCTGTGATAAAGACCCAGACAGCAGCCTTGAGCATGAACTATATTAAGGGAAAACGTGAAGGAGAAAGGAGTGAATAACGTAATGCAAAAGGGAACCAATCCAGGGAACTAGAAATTATTATTCCAAACCCTGGGAGCAGAACAGTAAGGTGATGCAGGAAAATGAAGGCAGGTGGCATGTGCCTTGTAGCTGCCTGGCAGGCAAGGAGAGCAGGGAAATAGAACGTGGCCGGTGTGGAGCAGTGCAGACCTTTGCGGGGAGGAGGTCCCGAGTGCTTGGTCCAGCTCTTGGTCACTTCTGTGTAGGAGACTCTTGGCTGCTGCTTTTGTTCAGGAGCTATAAGCCAGAGAAAAACTAAGGAGCAGAAAGTGAAGATGTATCAGCCTCTGATAGGACCAGGGAGGCAGCGATGGGCATCTCACCCTGATCCTGGCTCCAGAGATCTAAGAACAGCCACGCAACAGGATGGTGTTCTTGAGGGGTAAACTTCATGCCTCCTGGCTGAGACACAGGTCAAAAGGCTGGCCAATGACAACGTATGATTAGTAGTTGTAAACAGGACACCCCCCCATCCCAGCTGTCCCGGGGCTCTCCACACCATCAGGAAGATTCAGAGGGAGGCAGATAATCTCTCCTCTCTTTGGAAACATCGGAAGAAAATCTAAGAAACTACTCCCAATCTGATCCTTACCACTGAATGCCCCACCGATGGGAATCAGCAAGGGACACATACATTAGCCCCCTTGTAAAATGGCTTTTGGAGAAGTCAGGTCGGATCCACTGAGCCCGATGGTCATTACAACCTGTCATCAGTGAAACCAAACTTCACAGTTAATGGGACACTTGCTTTTCCTCATCCCGCTCAGGGGAGCCGTGTGTGGACATGGTGGGGAAGGAAGAAAAACATTCTAGCCTGCAAAAACGCCCCATCTCATTCTGGGCAGGCTCGAGGTCAGCTGGATTTTATTTCTCGGGCATTGTTCATACTGGTGGTCCTACTAGCTGGGGTGAGCCAGCTGAGCTGGTTTGTGGAATGTGGGCTGCAGCTTTTGGCTTCCAGCTCAAGTCAGAGCCCTGGGATCTGGCCACTGCTAAGATCAGGTCTCCGTGGGGCTTTGTTGCTAAGGTGAACACAGGTAAGCACCATGAACCAATAAAATGCAGATGAGGGCTGTGGTCATGATCTGATTACCCTCCAGAGTCAATTTACAGCAAATTCAATGGTACTAAATCCCAATGCTGAACAGCTAAGGAACCCCATGGGCTCCGTCCAGAAGGAAGAAAGGATGGTTTAGTAACCTGCTGGAGGCCAGAAAGGAATTTGTCTTTATGAGAATAGCCTACACAATTTAAGGTCTCTCAACACGGGCTTCTTGAGGACATAACATTATTTCTCTCTAAATCTTTTCTAAATTACAAAAATTTTCAACTAGAACAAAAGGAACTTTTCCTGTTTTTCAGTAGAATTCCCTTGCTTTTGATTTCTAAATGTTGGCATCGGGGTTAAAAATCAGAGCATCCCCAGTACAACGGGCAGCAGAGCAGGTTTACCACCCCGTGGGCAAGCAGGGATGGATGCCCACCTCCTGCTCTGTGAGTCACCTTGACAAAGTGCACCTCAATAAACGTTTTGGATAATAGCAGGTCCTACCTCTGAGGGTACCTCTCAGGGAAAAGGCCCCCACCAGTATCCTCAGTGGCCATCAGTGCCCTTCGACAGCTCTAATCATTAAGAAACTTTCCTTTTTGTTCTTTTTGTTAAGCCCTCATCATAGTTTTACTACGCCTCCCACCTCTTCACAAAGGAGACATGAATTTTAAAATGTCTTTGCCCTGGAGCAAAAAGCACTTGGATATAAATACTGTATTTGCTAAATTCAGATAAAAGGTTGATGTGTATCCCTCAGTGGCAATAGGAACCAGTGTGTCCCATATATGCAAACTCCAATGACCACAGCTGGAGTCAACGTCAACATTCTGTTAAGGGGAACCACGTGAAATTTCTCATTTTGTAGGTAGCAGATGAACAATTGGCATCTTTGTACAGTTCAGCCTATAACATGATGGTTAAGAATGCAGACTTTGGGGCTTCCCTGGTGGCGCAGTGGTTAAGAATCTGCCTGCCAATGCAGGGGACATGGGTACAAGCCCTGGTCCGGGAAGATCTCACATGCCGTGGAGCAACTAAGCCTGTGAGCCACAACTACTGAGCCCGAGTGCCACAACTACTGAAGCGCATGCGCCTAGAGCCCGTGCTCCACAACAAGAGAAGCCACATTTATTTTTTTAAAAAAAGGAATGCGGACTTTGGAGGGCTTCAATGTAAATTTTTGACATTATCTCCAAATAAACGTGCAGTCACACAGATACACTGACAATATTTACAAACTATTAATTCATAGTAAGTTATTACTTCTTAACATTGTATTTATTATAATACTTAGAGACTTGTTTCGGTATATCTTCATTTTTAATTTTGTTAATTAAAAAAAAAAATTTTATGGGTTTTTTTTTTTTTTTTTGGCCGTACCATGAATCTTTTGGGATTTTAGTTCCCCATCCAGGGATCGAACCCAGGCCCTTAGCAATGAGAACACAGAGTCCTAACCACAGGACTGCCAGGGAATTCCCTTCATTTTTTAATATACTTGAACCTCATAAAAACATACAATTGGCTTGATTTCCTTAATCTCTGAGAGGCTGCAGAGAAGGTAAGAGCTAAAAGCCATTAACCTCTGTATATTTCTCATGTGAAAATACAAAAGGAGAATATTGCTCAAAGGATAAAGCTAGCAGAGTCCTCCCTTGTTAGAGCCCTTGAGTTCTACCCGCAGGTCGCCTGTATCTCCAGCTCAATGATATGCTCAAATGTTTTGGAGGCGGGTTAGTGGCACCATGGAATAGTGTATATCACTGCCCATGCCAAGAACTGCAACCCTGAGCTCATTGCCAATGTTTGTTAAATGCCCTATTGAGAGAAATAACATTTAGGAAAAAAAAATAATTGAAGATTACAGTACTCTGAAATCTCACCATGGATTAATACAGTTCAGTAAAGAACTGCTTATTTACAATATTTTAATGACTATATTCCCAAACTGCTTCACAGAATTGCCTGTATAATGGGTCAATATGATAGACAGTGCACTGTTGCAAAGTCACTGTTGAATCTATTATAATAATATTGTTCTGATTTCAAATTGTGTTCACTTTATGTATAGAGGAATTCCTATTTGGTCTTGAAACTAAGACCAGTACATTTTGGCTAGATTACCATTTTCAGGATGGCAATTAGAAATCTTAGAACCAAATTCATGGTCCTTTAAGTAAGCGTCAGTTTTTCTTAATCTTATTCCAAGTGCACTTTATGTACCTGCCATTATTTTGTTTTCTCTTAATTTTAAAAATCAGCCTTATTGAGCTATGATTTATATGCAATGAATTTCACCAATTTTAAGTGTAAAATTCAATGAATTTTGACAAACGTTGTAGAATTCTGTAACTAACACCACGCTGATGGTATATAAAGCAATCCCATCACTCAAATAAAGTTCCCCAGTGCTCATTTTCTAACAATCTCCATTTTCCATCTCCAGGTTTTGGAAGCTACGGATCTGCCACTATAGTTCTGCCTTTTCTAGAACTTGATATAAATAAAATCATACAGTCTTTTATCTGGTCTTTTGCACTTAGCATAGTCCTTCTGAGATTTATCTATGTTGTTGCGTTTATCAACAGATCATTCCTTTCTATTGCTAAATAGTAATTGCATTGTGTGAATATACGGATATGCTAAGATACAGATTGATTCCAATTTGGAGCTATTATAAATAAAGCGGTGACGAACTTTAGAAGTATTTGTGTGAACATATATTTTTCATTATCTTGGGTAAATATGTAGGAATGGAATTATTGGATCATATGTTAAATCCATGTTTAACTGTATAAGAAACTGCCAAGGTGGTTTCCAAATTGGTTGTACCATTTTGCATTTCACCAGCAATATATGAGCATTCCAGTGTTTGGATATCCTTAGCAACACAGGGCATTGTCAGTCTTTTTCATTTTATATATTCTAGTGCATATGTAGTGGTATATTATTGTGGTTTAATTTGCATTTTCCAATGGTTATTGATGTTAAGCATATCTTTATGTTATTTGTCATTCATATATCTTCTTTTGGGAAGTGTGTGGTCAAAACTTTTGCCCCTCCTACCTTTTAAAAATTGGGTGTTTGTCTTATTGTTGAGTTGTAAGAGCTCTTTATATGCTCTGCATATATTCTGGATACAGATCTTCCTTGACTTACCATGGGGTTATGTCCCAATAAACCCATTGTTAAGTTGAAAATATTGTAAGTCGAACCAATATAAGTTTGGGGCCATCTGTATATTTTTTGCAAATATTTTCCTCCAGTCTGTTTCTTGCTTTTCATTTTCTTAACAATGCTTTTCAAAAGCAAGAGTTTCTAATTTTGATAGTCTAATTTATAAAATTTTTATTTTATAGTTCTTGATTTTCATGTCCCGAGAAATCTTTGCCTAAAACAAGGTTATAAATATTGTCTTATATTTTCTTCTAGAAGTTTTGGTTTTTGACTTTACTTTTACATCTGTGATCTATTTCACGTTAATTTTGGTAAGTGGTGTGAGGTAAGGGTCCAAGTTCATTTTTTGCACATCAACATTCAATTTTTCCAGCATCATTTATTGAAAGGAATAGCAGTTCTTCATTAGCTTTGCACCTTAAAAAAAACCAAGAGACCATATGTGCATGTATTTATTTCTGGACTCTGTGCTGTTTCATTGATTTAGATGTATATGTGGTTGCTGCAGCTTTATAGTAAGTCTTGAAATTAGGTGATATGTATCTTCCAATTTTGTTATTTTTTTTTCTCCAAATTATTTTAGGTATTCCTTTACATTTCCATGTACATTTCAGAACCATCTCATGGGTTTGTGCAAAAAAAAAATACTGATGGGATTTTGATTGAAATTACATTGAATCCATATGGCAGATATGAAACTGTGCCTTATAGACATTCTGCTACAGGGAGGTTAATTGATCCAGGGCCCCAGATGCTTCCCTTTGAAATCCACTGCTTCCTTTGGGGCAATATCACACCTGCCACGGGCTGCTCCCCAGTCAAGGACTGAGTGCTATGGGGACACTAAAAAAGACTCATTTCTGGGGACATAGAACTCCTCTTTTGGCCAATTTAAGCTCAAGGAATCCTTGCCATCTTTGTTGAGACTTCCTTAGACTGCATGACACCCTACCCTCCCTCTTTCCCTCACTGGGGCTCACACTTGGCTCATACTCTGTCCTCTCTCCCAGCCTTTTCTGGCTCTCTCCCTAATCGTTTTCTCACAGACATCTTCCTTAATAAAATTCTTTCATGTTTTTCCATAACCTTGCCTTTATGTCTGCTTCTCAGAGGGTCTGGATTAACACAAATAGTACCAAGAGTGGTTTGGTCAAACAGGCAGCAAGATGGGGCAAAGAATGAGTTTACCTATAGCTTGGCAGGTAGGGAGCACATGTATGGTCCCTGGCACAAGATGCAGTCCAACTGCTAAATAGTTCACTGGCAGTGACCCTTGAAAATGTCCCTGTGGATGCAAAGCTGTGCTGGGTGTGATGATACTGCATTTGGAAATACGAAGAGAGCAGTGTCTGCAATGCGGGCTGCCCCACGTTTCACACACAGGGAAACGGCTCCAGCCCATGAACTGGGTGACAAAGAAGAGCACCCAGAGTGGGTAAGAACACTGCACCCGGCCCAGGCCACGGTGCCCTCCGCCCAGCCATTGGGATCGTCCGATCAAGCAGCTCCTCTGCTTTAGGGAGTGTCAGGATCATCTGATCAAGCAGCTCCTCTGCTTTAGGGAGTGTCAGTGGGCAAAAGGAGTTGCAGTGTAGAGCTTATGCTAAGCTCCAGTAGGAGGGTCAAACACAGGCCAATGTGATTCTGGAGTTAAGCCAGGACATCCTTAGCAGAAAAGGAAACAGAACCTAGTATGTCACTGGCCCTGTGAGAGCTAGAATGCTGAACTATGAAGCACCAAGTGACCATAAATCCAGAACGTCCCATTATGAGCTGGGTTCTCTCAGACCATCCAAGTCCTAAAGTCAACGGGCCCAGAAAGCCCACCACAAGATGGAAGTGGGGCGTCCAAGATCAAGTCCAACAGGACCAGAGGGCACATGTCAGTTGCATGAGCAGGTAACCCCAAACCCCTGTCACCCACCGGGGTTGTACCAGTATATCTACCCCATACCTAAGGAGGAGGAAAGAGTCAAGGTTGGTTTGCAGATAGGTTGGCTCCGTATGCGGTTACAAGTCAACAATGGACAGGGGCTGCATTACGGCCACTTTCATGGGTGACTAAAAAGCAGGAGAAGGGGAAAATTTCCCCAGTGGGCAGAGCATTGAACCTGACATTGCCTGATGTGAGAATACAGACTACTGGGCACTGGCCAGGAAGGAAAAGGACGGGAAGATGGGGGCAAAGAGTTCTGGGAAAGAGACACGTGCATGGACAATAAACCAAGTCAGCACAGTGTACAGATGTTTGCATCACACCTTAATGCCCACCACAGAGCACCCACAGAAGGGCCCCCGAATAACTAAGCAGACGAAATGACGTGACCAGTTGACATTCGTCTGCTTCATCATCAGCCAGCCAGAACTCCCAGGATAGGCCCAGAAACAGAATGGCTATGGTGGCAGAGACAGCCTACAGACAAGTCCAGCAGCGTGAACTTCCTCTTCCCAAGGCCTGTCTCACTACTGCTGGCTTTGAATGTCCAACTTGTCTGCAACACAGCCCAGTGCTGAGCCCCAGTGTGGCACTGAGGAACCAACAGGTCCTATAGTTTCCCTATCGGGGGGCCCAGAGGTTTGTCATCGTAATAGACACCTGCTCTAGGGATGGATTTTCCCAGGAGCCTCGGCTGTTTAAAAAGCTCTTGAAGGTTCATGAATTTATTTACAAAACAAAAACAGACTCACAGACATAGAAAACAAACTTATGGTTGCCAAAGGGGAAAGAGGTGGAGAGAGGGATAAATTAGGAGTTTGGGATGAACAGACACCCACTACTATATATAAAATAAGTAAACCACAAGGACCTACTATATAGCACAGGGAGCTATATTATTATCTTGTAATAACCTATAATGGAAAAGAATCTGAAAAAGTTTTATATGTATATATATATATATAATACTCTACATTTATATATATATATAAAAATAACTGAATCACTTTGCTGTACACCTGAAACTAACACAACATTGTAAATCAACTATATGTCAATAAATATATATATATATAAACATAAATAATTTTAAAAAGAGTTGATAAGAAATGTTGGATGTGTGGCAGTAGAGAGAGATGATAGGATTCAAGTTTAAATAAATACCTAGAAGGTCAACAGTATATTAAGATAAAGGCTAACATTTTCTAAGGATCCTCAGGCCCACCTTTCTATATTTTAATAGCCAATAGTTTTCCCTGATTATCCTCTGAGTCAGTGAATCCTTTCATAAAATTGCAAACAGTGTTTCAGGGTTCCACAGTCACAAAGAAAGCAGGGCAACTATCTAGTGGCGATGTGCCCGGAAAGGGTGTTCCTTTTGGCAGAAGGAACCCCAGCAATTTCCAAAGTAGTATTTATTCTTTTTAAAATTATGCACACAATCAATGTCTGGGTGAAGTGACTTCTCTCATCCATGAGCTAATGTGTAGGTAGGCTTATAATTTGGAGCCCTCACTCAGAAAATCCTGAAATGAAATTTCTTTCAAAAGTGTTGAGTCATCGCCTCAGCATTTTCTCAATATATCCATTTAAAACACCAATTACTAATTCTAAATTGCCTTCTAAATTCTGCAGGTGATTTTCAGATGAAATGTGGCTTGGCTAATTCTGGTGAGTGCTGTTTAGAATTTGGTTTTGCGCTGAAAATAGCTTTGATTTTTGCTTTTGATAAAAAATAAATGGAAACTACTAGAAAAGGTCCAACCAACTGAATATTTCCTGGATCTACCACTGTGACTCCAGCACAACCTACACGAGTCCATGAGGTTTACATTCAAAGATGGCATTCATCCATGTATACTTTTCACATCTGTAGAAAGCAATTCCTTGGCACAGGAGAGCTTATGGAAAAATCATTGTTTTTAACCATCTATGTGCAATTCCCAGGAAACATGCATGAGATGTCAAACATTAATATTATTCAGTGTCAAACATTAATTTGTACTACTCAGTGTCAACCATTAATTTTAATTTAAAACTAATGATTTCAAACCTTCAACAAAAGCAGATACCTCTCACGGAGAGCCATGAATACGGTGGATTTTTAAGTGATTTTTTATGTTGGATGCATGCAGAAAGCATCCATTCTGAGGCAGAATTTCTAAGTTGAGAAAAAGGAGAACAAAGGTAAAGATAAGAATTTGGTTTCTCACCTCATCAGTTGTGTGTGACCACAGTTTGGAAACGGGATAAACACAGTGAAAGGGAGGGCAGGGCGCAGGAAAGGATATTGGCAGAAGGAAGGCCTTCTTTTCTGTAAAGTTTGCTTCTAAAAGAGCATCAGCCTCCCTGGGTTGGCCAATGGGATGCTTATTCTTCAATAACTATAACATGAAGTTGCTTAAAAACAAAAATATTTACAGCCCCTAAAGTACTGAACACAGCTATTCACTCTGCATGTACATTTGTTTACAGCCCTCAGTGTTCAAGCTATAAAAGAACATAGGACCTCAAATTGTTACTGAACAAAAGTTGGTGGGCCCAACACACAATGAGCCCAAAAAATACGGAAACATCCAAGTCTGGAACAGAGAAAGCTGTATTGCAAGGCCATGCAAGAAGAACGGGTGGTTCATACCCCTGAAAACACCGAACTCCCTGAAGGTTTTCAGCAATGCATTTTTAAAGGCCAGGTGAGGGAGGGGCGTTGTTGGTTGTTGCAGACTTCTTGGTGTTGGAATCCTTCTTTCTTGCAGCTGTATGCGTAGGTCAGGTCATGATGTTCCTGTAAACTTCCGACAAGACCAATGTTATTCTCTGTTCTGCAACGTTTTATCCCTATATGAATGGAAAAGTGTCATACCCTTAAAGGTCAGAGCCTTGAGAATGGGCTATCCTGTACATTTCAGGCTATAGGCAAAATTCCTAACTGGAAACAAAAGCAATAGAGTACAAAGGTTAAAATAAAAGAAACAGATCTAATATGGAGTTAGATTTGTTCTTCCGTATGACAAAATCTCATGAAAAAAATCAATCTCATATAGTATTAGAGAAAGGAGGCAGTGGATGGAAATGACCAAGATACAGACTCTCGAGGGATTCTTCCATTTGGAAGTTATGAAAGAGGAACTTAAGTTTCAACTTCGGGATAAGGCTTATGAATTTTAATGTCTATTCCTAATCCTAGGTTCTATGAAGTCATAAAAATGCTACATGTGGCCAAATCTTTGTCATACTTTTTGCTGCCACATCCCTTTATGCCACCCTCACATTTTCACGGGGGAAAAAATAGTTTTATCAAAGACTTACATGGCTTTATTTTCTCCATGAACATTTCGTACATGCAAATTATTTGACATTGACTAGTTTGGAGTCCTTCAGCCAGGACTGTATTTTCCAAACCTGAAGAATTGAATCAAGACTCATGTTCCATATGGTGGTATCAACAGGACAGCATGTTTGAAATTTCAACATATGGCTAAGAAAAGGCTCTACTCTCTTCCTCTGTCCTAAATCCCTCCTTTTATTGTTCTTCTTATCTTCTCCTCCTTCTATCCCTAGTTCCATAATCCTCCTCCAGTTTCTTCTGATTCCCAAACACACACACACACACACACACCCCACCCCACCCCACACTTTTATCTCTTTTCTTTCCTTTCAAATTTTGCTTATTTCTCTACTCTTCCTCCTTTTTATTTCTTCTCCTTCTGTTCATCATTTTAAGACTGAGGTATTGGAACAGGGCTCTGAGGACTCATTAAGGATGGAAAGTACAGATCAGCTTTTGTTGTCCTCCAAATTGGAGGACATTTTTAATGCTCCCCTTGGGGAAGAAAGGAAACTGAAAAGTCAACAATGTTAGTGAATTCTTAGTTTCCAAGAATTAAATTAAAAACTAATTCTTGATATTTAAGACCTTAGAGACTAAGCCTCAGGACATAGCACCAAAGGACACAGAATTTCAATAGATTTATGTATTAGTAAGTTTTATTCACAGTTGCCATTCTGGATAGTATAACAGGAAGAAAGTTTGTTATTTTTTTAAGTAAAAATTTTATTAAAATACACAATACATACAGAAAAGTGCATGAATCATAAATATACAGCAGATTGAATTTTCACTGTTAACCATCCTTATCACCAGATCAGGAAAAATAGGACATTACCAGATCCCTAAAAGTCCCTGAACTGGCCCCTTCCCAGTCATTAAGTCCCATCAAAACTATCTATTCTCCAAAATCCCTTCACCATGGATTAGTTTGGTCAGTTTCTGAGTTTTACATAAGTAAAATTGCACAGTAAATATATATTTCTGACCATTTCTTTTGCCTAACATTATTTCATGACCTTTGTTTCTATTGCTAAGGTATAGCCATGGTCTACCTCCTCACCACTTTATTGTCATTAATTGTATGCTCCTATTTATACATTCTATTGTTGATAAATATTGATTGGTTTCCAGTTTTCTGGCTATTATAAATAAAGCTGCTCTGAATGTTCTCATATATGTCTTTTGGTGTACATATATATGCCTAACAAAATTGCTAGGCATTTACCTAGGAATGGAGATGCTGGGTAATAGAATATGTATAGTGTAGTTTTAATAAATACTGCCAGACAGGTTTTTAAGGTGGTTGGACAGATTTATACTCTGGCCAGAAATATATGAGAATTCCAGTTGTTCCACATTCTTGCCAATAGTTGGGGTATTCTGTCTTTTTATCATTAGCTATTCTGTCAGTTGTGTAGAAGTATTTCACTGTGGTTTTAATTTTTATTTCCCTCCTGACTAATGAGCATGTTTTCCTGTGTTTATTGATGAGTTCAATATTTTCTTTTGTAAAGTGCTGTTCAATTCTTTGTCCATTTCTCTATTGTGCTGTTTGTCTCTCTTGTTGATTTGTAAGGTGTGGTGGGCAGCTCTAAAATGGCCTGCAATGGTTCTCACCTCCCATATTCATGCCCCTTGAGTGTGGACTGAGCCTAGTGACTACATGGCAAAAGTAATAAGGGAAGAAGTAAACGGGGAAGAACAAATCTGACTCCATATCCGATGTTTCCTTTTACTTTAACCTTTGTATTCTATTGCTTTTGCTACAAGTTAATCACTAAAGAGATGTTGCCTATAGTTTAAAGTATACATAATGTCCCATCTCTGGGAACTCTGACTCCAACGCCTGAGTGTTAAGCTAAAATACCTTTATTTAAGCTCACAAGAAATATCCTGGCCAAGCTCACCTGTGAAATGTCTGAAGGAAGAAATTAACACATCCCCTCCCTCAGGAGTCTGGCCAGAACCAGGATAAGTTCCAACAACTTATCGCCTTTTTTACTTTATGGCCTCACCTTCCCTTCTTTGTTCAATAAAAGAAACTAGCATCCAAACCTGGGCAAGATGGTTCTTTAGGACACTACTCCACCATCTTCTTTGTCTGCTGGCTTTCCAAATAAAGTTGCTACTCTTTGCCCCAACAACTCATCTCTCAGTGTATTGACCAGTTGTGCAGCAAGCAGTAAGAGCTTGGACTTGGTAACAAGATATCACCTCTGATATTAGGTTATAAAATGATGGTGACTTATGTCTTGCTGGTTCTCTCTCTCTCTGTCTCTGTCTCCCTCTATGTCTCCCTCTTTATCTTTCTTTGACTCTCAGAGTCTTTGCTTGGGGGAAGCCAGCTGCCATGGCGTGAGCTGCCCCATGTGATGCCTGCTACCTCCACGTGAGTGAATTTGCAAACAGATTGTCCCCTAGTCCAGCCTTGGGATGGCCCAGCACTAGCTGACAGCTCCACTGCAATCCCGTGAGAGACCCCGAGCCAGAGGCACTCAGATAAACCACATTTGGACTCCTGACCCACAGAAACTGTGGGAATCATGCACGTTTGTTGTTTTAAGCCACTAACTTTTGGGGTAATTTGTTTTGCAGCAATAGGTAAATAATATAAGGTGTTCTTTGTATATTCTGGATATGAGTCCTCTGCCATTTATATGTATTGCAAATATCTTCTCCCACTCTTGGCTTTCCTTTTCATTATTAATTCATTTGATAAGCACAAGTTCTTAATTTTTCATGTATTTCAGTTTATTCTACTTATCTTTTATGATGAGTGCTGATGTGTTTTATTTAAGAAATTTTAAGAAATCTTTGCTTATCCAAAAGTCAAGGATATCACCTTCAATTGCTGCATTTTCAAAAGAAAAATTTATTCATCTGAATAGAAAATTTCCAAATAATCATATTATAATATATAATATTTATTGAACAATTACTAAAGGAAAAGCTCCATGCCAGTTGCTTTAGGTAATATAATTCAATATATAATTCAAACTCACAAGCTACTATGTAGCAGAGGTAGGATTTGAAACCAGAACTGTATGATCCTTTCAAAGACTTCACCATTTGCTTACTCATTGCTTTCTTGACACAGCTTGTCATTTTAGGGTTCTAGCGTGTCTAAAGTACCTTCTGTCTTAGTGAGGCAGGGTGCAGCTTTGGGGGAAAGGGTTAGTTTGAAACTAATCAATGAATTAAAACACATTGATCTTCCTTTTTGTTCCTTTTGGTTTCTGTGTAGTAATTTCAAAGTAGGGTCAAAGTTACAGTTAATAGAAGGTACACCCAGCTTCAGATGTTCTGTCTTCTAGTCCAGAGGTGAAACTTTTGTAGTCTCGTGAGCTTGGGCAATTCATTTCACCTCTTTGATCATATCTTGGTGTTTCTGAAGCAGACACTTTTCCTTCCCTGAGTACCCAACATTTTGCCTTTTTAACAGTGTTCTGATTTTTTTTCCTGGGGAGTTCCCTCTTTACCATGGGGCACAGCCTTGGGGACACAGATCAGGAGCACTGCTTTCCTGCCAGGAAGACATCTATGTCCCTGGAGACTCCTTCTCCCAGCTTCTTCTCCCATCAAAACAGAGCCAAGGACCAGGCACATAACCTGGGCTCAGCTAACCACAAACTCATTCTCGTGATACAATGGGGTGATGATGCAACACTGGAGATTAACTGGTTTCAGTTCAGTCATTCCAGTGGAATTGACTGACATTCAAGTAGTTCCTGTCCTGTTTCCACCTCTACCACGTAGGACCTGGTAAGGACTGAATGAATTATGTTAAGTAGTTGCAGCAACTAGCATAGCACTTTCCCTTAGTAATTGTTCAATAAATGGTATGCATCATATGGTGATAATGAGGAAATGTATATTCTATTCTGGTTAATGAGATTTTCTTTTGAAAATATAATAAAACAAATGGTGGAGTTCAATTTTTCTCTTCATAATGTTTGTATTTGGGTGTCTGATTTATGCTCTAAGTTCTTCATTAAGACTGAAGCCTTGTCTCTCTGAAAACCAAGTGGATACAATGAAGAAAAAACTTACCATAACTAGAAACAGCTGTTAAGAAAGTGACTTTGAGGTCACTTGTGTGCACATAGGCTGTTTTGTCTCCTTATAGATTATAGTATCTAGTGCCTGTTAACAATTTGGTAGCTATGTTTAATTATTTAATGTTCTTGTTCCGAATATCCTGTTAGGTCTTAGGGGTTAACCTCTTTAACTTAAATCTTTATGTTCCTTGAACGAAGCATTCCAGGGGCAGGATGATTCCACAATCTGTTTATATGTATGTTTCTATATAAGTATATTGGGTTGGCCAAAAAATTCATTCAGGTTTTCCTGTAACATTGTATGGAAAACCCGAACGAACTTTTTGACCAGCCCAATATTTTGTCCACATTCTCTCAGATCAATCATCTATACCCTTACCTTTCTTTTCCAAAAGTATTCATTTGGGGTGGGGGTGGGGGCAGTTGGTGAAGAAGATCCAGGGCCCTAGAGAGAGGATGAAGAAGAGAAATGGGGCCAGGACAAGAAGAAAGCCCCTGATTCTTATAGCTCACGAGGGTCTGTGACAGCCCACAACCTGCTTCCTAAAGCCCGACCCACTCAAGGATCTCTCCTAAGGCCAGGGCTGTTCACACAGTGCATCACATCCTCTGGACCTTCTGGTCCACCAGGGCCAGCTGCCACCCTCTAGGGGAGAGGTGGGGACAACTTGCAGACAGGACAGAGGAAGGGTCAGAGACCATTCGGGGGCTTCGGGGAAAGGCAGCTCCCAGGGATCCTTCAAAGCTCATGCTATACAGAGACCACTTAAGAATTAAAGTCTGCCTCTGGAAATTTAGGAAATAAAACACCAAAAAGAACAGAACAAAAAGCAAACCTTTGCTGAAGGAATGATGGCTACCTACTCTTTGGTAGAAGCATGATGATAAAATCACAAGCTGCACCTCATATCTCTACAGAAAACACCTCATTTGTGAACACTAATACCAAACATTTTGGGGACTGCAGTCCTGGCTTTAGCCCAAGTTGAAGGTAATTCCAGGGTTTTCTTGTAATGAGGCAGCTCAGCTTTAGCAACACAGGGACTGTGTGAGAGCACCTCCAGGCAGCCAGAGGCTAGCTTAGAATTTTCCTGATTGTCTCACCACAGGCTCTTGCTACCTTCTTTGGGACTGTGGTCTCCCCCAGACCTGACCCCTGGTACTCTCTCTATAGATATTTCCACTTAGATTTGGACATATTTCTTTCCCCATCAGAAGCAAAAGTTCATAAGATTCTTTAGAAGACAATAAAGGACAAAGTTGGGAGTTTCCCTTAGGAAACTGATGAAGACTCTAAAACAAAAGCTTCCCCCAGGAGTAACTGCTAACGTGTAGAAATCGGTGTTCTGTATCGCAGGTTAATTACAATCTGATGGCACACCGGCTCTGCAGGAATATTCCCCATCCCCTCTCCAGCCCTCCTCCCACCCACTCCTTGGGGTTGAAAGCTGAACTCGGGCATCGAAAGCCCAAGCCTCAGGACGACAAAATGGTCCTGGTGGACTTTCATTTCCTCTTGGAACCTTCCTCCAAATCTCCTCTGCAGATACACCTCTAGGTGATCCCCTCTGGGTCTTTGCTGTGCAATATGTTTGTGTTGCCCTGGTCACGATGAGTTCAGCTCTGATTCTTGGCTCCTGAATCAGTTCCAGGAAATTTCTTTTCTTGGTTTTAATTCATGTGCATGGATCTTCAAGCCATTCATGTATCACAGGTATCTAAGGACGTGAACACCTATAACCTTTATTTTTGGCTGACTTAATTCCTACTGCCCTGGTTAAGTAGTCTAAGTCAGAAGCCCTCTTGAAGGGTTTGTTAAAAAAAAAAAAACACAGATTTCTGGACCCCACCCCAAGAGTTTTGGATTCAGTAGATCTTAATAAGCAGCCAAGAGTCTGCATTTCTAGTAAGTTCCCAGAAGATGCTGAAGCTGCTAGTCAGAGATCACTCTGCAATCTGCTTGTCTACAGCCTCGCTGCTCAAAATGCAGCTCCTGGACCAGCCGCATAGGAGAAACCTGGGAGTTTTTTAGATATGTGCACGTACAGAATCAGAATCTAAATCTTAACAAGTTTTCCAAGTGCTTTGTACAGGTCAGTATGTCCTCCACTTGGTGCTTATTAAATTGAGGCACTTATACCCCATAGTATGGCAGGGACACACAAATAGCAATTTAAAACACTATTTTTATATTAAAACAAACACACATATATCAGGGGGTAGAAAGCACAATTCACAGAGCTTTTTCTTATTTTTAAAGTGAAAACAAGAAATTATAAATAAATTTCTGGTTTACAGAAGGTATCAGACTCTACCCCCAAGGATCTTGGGCATGTACAATCCTCCCTTATGAATAATTACATTAGAAGGTTTGAGAAGCTGTAGTGTTTTACTCGTTTCTGAGAGCATATGAGCCTAATTCTATTCATCATGGTGTGGCTTTTTAAAAAAATGATATGGTTTTAATAGTGGCTGTATATTCCTTGAGGGACAGCACAGGAAATTTTTTTGTCATAACTAGCGAAGACTTCTCTTTTCGTTGGAAGTTTGGTAATCTTGTTGGAATACTCCCTGTTCTCTATTTCTGGCCTGAGTTTCCAGTTACAGCGTCTTCTGTGTAGAGAGAAAAATTATGTTTTAGTAGAAACTATAATACACACTTGTAGATATTAGGTTCTAGTTCTGTTCATTGTTTTTGAGGTTTTGTTTTCTACCTGGAAACTGAACAAGATCCCGAATTCTTCTAGATTCCTCCAATATTTGGCTGCAACTCTCCAAACTAATGTTTCCAACTTTTCTCTCACTCTTTGACTTAGAATCATTGAGAACTAAAGCAGCCTTTTTCTCAAAGCCACAGAAGCTAAAGCTGGACAATTTGATATAAACTTTGGAGAGATCACCACAACTGCTCACGTGTGGACAATCTTCATGCCTGTTGCTATACGGCCACTCAGAAAGACCACCTGAGGGCTTCCCTGGTGGTGCAGTGGTTGAGAGTCCGCCTGCCGATGCAGGGGACGCGGGTTCGTGCCCCGGTCCGGGAAGACCCCACATGCCGTGGAGCGGCTGGGCCCGTGAGCCATGGCCGCTGAACCTGCGCGTCCGGAGCCTGTGCTCCGCAACGGGAGAGGCCACAGCAGTGAGAGGCCCGCGTACCGCAAAAAAAAAAGACCTCCTGAGACCTTCAATCTACAAACCAGGAAAATCTGTCAGACTGTCACTGCCACCCTCACTCCATCTGAAGATACTTTTAGTCCAGAGAAATCTTCTGGACTGGCTGCCTTCAAAACTCAGAAACTAGGGTTATAGTCTGCTCAGATCATTAGCCATTGTTTTTCTTTTGTTTCCATACAAATGTCACTTGTTAAATACCTGCCGGAGCTGCTCACACCGTATAGGACTAACTTTGGAGGTCCGCCTACAGCACCGCCTCCTAAAATGAGACACAACTGTTGAGCTAAACCAACTTATTTTTAAGATGAAAAGACCAGTTCAGTAGAGCAAACTATGTACTCAGTTTCAAAGGCAGAGCTGAAGGGGAGCAAAATAAGCCACCCCAAAAGTACAGGTGCGGCAAGGGCAGCGTGACCCTCCTTTGTCCCCCCTGAAAGCAGGAAACAAGTCTCCCACGCGAAGGTACACTCCCTATACCAGGAGGATAAAAGGCATCCTTATCACCAGAAATAGGGAACTTAGTGCCAAGAAGGCTGCATAAACAAACCTTGTTACTCTTCACTAATTTACTACCAAAAGATCAAACCCCTCTGTTTTGTCAGTTCCTCACAAATTTATTGTTTCCTTGTCCAAAAGGTATTAAAGTTGCCTGCTTTGGTCACATCGGGGAGTCATATTTAACAGGTGCCCTTACATACAAAATTAAATTTGTTTTTCCCCTGTTAATCTGTCTTATGTCAATTTAATTATTAGACTAGCCAGAGAACCCAGAAGAAGGGGAACGTTTTCCTCCCCAGCATCTGTAAGTTCTGATGAGATGTTTCCCTCTCCTCCCCTTCTCCACTCGGCTCCCACCAGAGAATTGATTTTCTTCAAAATCCTATAAGAGATATTGTAACTAGAAAAGAGGCTTTAGAGATGAAGCTAGAAGACAGAGGCTTATCAATTCCTTAGAAGACAATAAAGGATGCAGAGAGAAAATTGTGGAGTTATATATTTGGAGAAAGAGGTAAATGCATGGGAAATGTGAGAAGGTGTACTTGAACTTTGATGGTGAAATCATACCCGGTAAAATCCCTTGCCAACAACCACCGTTGCTTTTGAACTTCTGGCTCTACGAGATGGGGGAGAGGAAAAAGACTCCAACTGCTATTTTGGTATTCTGGCACACTGATAAGATAACAGCCTTATTATTACTTCTCATAGATTAACAATGCTGTCTAGGACTGTATAGGAACTTCTTTATGAATGTAGCTTGTGTTAGTGATGAAGTAGGGTCATAATAAAATAATCACAATGGACTCTGGCTGAAAACACTATACTTGTTCATTTTATTTGGTCTCGATACAAAAGAACTCAAGTGATAAAGCTCTCCTCGGTCACCAAGGAAGAGTAGCTGTAGATAAGTAGCTGCGATTTGAGATGGAAATGTTTTATAAAGAACAAAATTTCTTAGAATGCTCTGGATGATGGCCGTCTGAGGGCTCACTTAGTTACCCAGGCTCCAGGGAAGGCACTTACATGCCAATCTAAGTCACACCGCACAGAAAGG
Source organism: Kogia breviceps (assembly GCF_026419965.1). Classification (NCBI taxonomy): domain Eukaryota; kingdom Metazoa; phylum Chordata; class Mammalia; order Artiodactyla; family Physeteridae; genus Kogia; species Kogia breviceps. Next base: position 171,501,842 of record NC_081312.1, read on the forward strand.
GCTAGAACACCAGAATTCCCTTCCTTGTTATCATACCTGCCCTCACCCTGCCTAAAAACTTCCAGCCCTTTTATCCTGATGTATATGAATTAAACTGGAATTTTATGGTAGCTTACATAGTACTTTAGATTTTAAAAATTGTTGAAGAAACAGATGGTTGTAGTTTATAAGGAATAGAGTGGAAATATATACTGATGGAATTTTCTTCTCTACTGTAGACCTTGCCCTAAAAAGGGTGACGGTTTTCCAAGTTCTGGATCTTTCTCCATGAGAGCAACACTGGCCAGATTTTGGAACTCAAGACATGCTCGCCCAACGTGATGCTTGTTTTGCAGCAAATAGCGGGTTTGATACAGTTTTTCCCTTTGCATCTTGCAAAGCAATTTTGAAACTGCTTTACTGGTGCCCCTCCTCAAAGTAGGGTGTGATTCCACAGAAAGAGTCATGCCCAGGCCAATAACAGATGCATAAAATCTGATGTCCTTGGGGTTTTCACGTGACTGTCAGAAGGCAAAATGTAGAAGATGATGTAAGTTTTAGTAGTTATGAATTTTTAGTCTAATTTCAATGTCCTCATTAATACATCAACTGTGTAACTTCATTATATTCTGCATTTATTATTTAGTAACAAAGAAGCAGAGAAAAGCTCTTAGAGGGAAAACTGTTCCTTTTGAGTAATGAGCTACAGCTCAGAGGAAGCAACTGTGTTTCTTCTCTGCTCATACGTGCTCTTGAGGGAAACAAGACCCGTGCAGGAGGTGAAGCTGGGTTACCCCGGGCTCAGAAGGCACCTGGGGTCCTGGGGGCTCAGGGAGATGCAGAGAAAACCCTCCTCCCACGGAGGGGTGTGGCTATAAAGTGCCATCAGAGGGCTTTGGGTACCACTTATTTATTAAAATAGGGGCATCAGGGTCCCCATGTTTCTTGTGGAAAGCCGAGAGGTCACACCCAGGAGGTCCTCCCAAGGAAACTAGAGCAATATAAAAACTGGCTGCCCTCATGCCCTCTGCATGGGTGGTTTGTTCTATCCCTCCTCTCAGGAAGTCTTGGATCAAAACTGCTGAGCACAAACAAAAGGGCGGCCCAGTTTCCTGGCGGCTTTCAGGTCTTTGTCTTTCTTTACTTGAGTAAAAAGACGGGGACTTTCTACTGAGGAGTATGCTTAGGTGAAGGACCCTGGCAGACTCCCTTTCAAGCGCCAGGAAAGCATCCATAAGTCTTATGAATAGTCACATTTATGTAACATTTTAAAAAGGTAACCAAATAGTATTATATTAAATCCAACCAGGCTGAATGTATCCTAGAGACACTGACAACAATAGTATTTGAGTGAGAATATAGATTTTTTAAAAAAAAAAGAAAAAAGAAAATGTTATGTGAAACCCAGACCACACTCAGTCCTTCTGATCCAATTCAAAACCTTGCAGCCTGGTTCTCTGGGTTTGGCTTTTCCGTGCTTTCTGGAGAGCGTTTCCACCAGGATGCTGGAGTGCTGGGAAGCCGGCGGCCAAGTCCGGTGTGCGATAGGGAGCCGCCCAACGGGGTTCCCCGAAGAAGCAGTGACTATTCTCTCCGCGCTGCTGCGACTCCGTCGCGCCTCACGCCACTCCGTAGCCTCCGGATAGACCTTAGGTAAAAGCCATTTCCCAGTCGCCGAAGTGCAGCTATCGCTTATGAGACTGTTATGAGATGGCACATGACCATCGTGTATTTGACAGAGACCTTCGATTTCGTTTGTGAATACTTTTTCGTTAAAAATGAGTCATAACAGGACTTCCCTGGTGGCGCAGTGGTTAAGAATCCGCCTGCCAAAGCAGGGGACATGGGTTCGAGCCCTGGTCCGGGAAGATCCCACATGCTGCGGAGCAACTAAGCCCGTGCACCACAACTACTGAGCCTGCGCTCTAGATGCCGTGAACCACAGCTACCGAGCCTGCGCGCCACAACTACTGAAGCCCGCGCACCTAGAGCCCGTGCTCCACAACAAGAGAAGCCACCACAATGAGAAGCCCACGAACTGCAATGAAGAATAGCCCCCACTCACCACAACTAGAGAAATCCCGCGCACAGCAAAGAACACCCAGTGCGGCCAAAAATAAATAAATAAAATAAATTCATTTAAAAAAAAATGAGTCATAACAATGTGAAAAAGATATTGAAAAATACCGTTTGTGCATGTTTCACAAAGTGGCAATGATAGTATCATTTTTAACTCTGATTTTAAAAAAAATTTATTGGCGTGGTGTTGATTTACAATGTTCTGTTAGTTTCAGGTGTATAGCAAAGTGAATCAGTTCTGCATACGCATATATCCACTCTTTTTTTAGATTCTTTTCCCATATAGGCCATTACAGAGTAGTGAGTAGAGTTCCCTGTGCTGTACAGTAGCTCCTTATTTTTTTAAAAAAAATAACGCTTCATTCCACTTTTCACGTTGCCCATATATTTTTCTTAGCTATTTCTCTCGGTGACTGCATGTTAAGTCACTGTGTAATGTATCCACATGGTCCTACTGTTGGACATTCAGAGTGTGTCCTTTTTCCCCCTCATGTTGATAACGTTATAGAGAATACACTTCATAGAGCTTTTCCTTCTACTGAATTATTTTCTTAGGATAAAGTTTTTGGGATGAAATTACTAAGCCAAACTTTATGACCTTCTTTGTTGCTCTATTCTATGCCATATTGCTTTCCCCAAAAGTTTATACCAATTTACATTGCCAACAGTAAACATATTGCAGTAAATGTATAAGATCATTCTTTCCGTAAAGTTTGGGTCGAATTTTTTTACTAATTCAGATGAAAAACAATTTCCCAAGTTTGCTTTGCTATGCATTTCTTTGGTTGTACTTCTGAAAATATGAATTATTTCCCTGTGTTTCTTATTTGTATTTCCTCTTGTACCAATTATCAGAATGTTTTATTTGTAATTTCTCTTATGTGCTAGAACCATCAATTTTATAATGGGGGCTAGAAAACCTGCACAGCTGATGAAGTCTCAATAATCTACCTGTTTCTTCCAGTACCTTGAGGAATGGCTTCATAATGATGTTTTTGACTCACAGACACTAGTAAACAAATATTACACTTACACTTCGTTGGGCTTCATGCTTCACTCACTATCTCCTTGGAGTCCAGATTTCATCCTATGGCAGAGAAAGTGGTCAGTATTAAAAGCCTCAAACCAGTGATTCGAAGTGTAATAAAAACAATTTTACCAGGGAAATAGAGCTTCAGAAGCACTGAGCTATTTAAGGTGCGTATCTAAGCAGTAGAGACCATCTTTCCCAGCAAAGGAGAGAATCTTATTTAAAGACTTCTTTCGGGCTTCCCTGGTGGCGCAGTGGTTAAGAATCTGCCTGTCATGAAGAGATTAGGGGTAGGACGGGAATAAAACACAGACCTACTAGAGCATGGACTTGAGGATATGGGGAGGGGGAAGGGTAAACTGGGATAAAGTGAGAGAGTGGCATGGACACATATACACTACCAAACGTAAAACAGATAGCTAGTGGGAAGCAGCCACATAGCACAGGGAGATCAGCTCGGTGCTTTGTGACCACCTAGAGGGGTGGCATAAGGAGGATGGGAGGGAGACGCAAGAGGGAGGGGATATGGGGATATATGTATATGTATAGCTGATTCACTTTGTTATACAGCAGAAACTAACACAGCATTGTAAAGCAATTATAGTCCAATAAAGATGTAAGTAAGTAAATAAATAAATAAAGACCTCTTTATTCTGATGATCAGTCTAGACAGCCAGTGTTTCTTTCCCCTGGACCAAAAAAAAATCTGTCATCTCTCCCGAGTTCAATCGCATCCTGAGTGTCCAGTACAATTCTCAGCATGTAGCAGGTGGTTACTAATTATATGTTAAATAAATAAATGAAAAAATGAAATCGTATGATCACAAAATTACTCTCACTACAACTGGGGCATATTAAGATATAGACCTTATCTTTCTTACTATCTGGGAGCCTGCCTGCTAGGTGGTAGAGAGAAAAACTTTAGTTCAAGTTTCAATCTTGGACAGAAACAAGAATTGACCGTCTCTTTTGAGCATTAACTCAATCTTTCTGGTAGAATTGCTCAGGCTTTCAGATTCCTCTCCTGTCTCCTGGCTCATCTCTGAGATGCTTTTCGGGGCACAGGGAGAGGCCAGCATGACTTGTGTCACTGGAGGAACAAAGCCCCCGGCCCAGGTGATTCTGCTCTGGCTGGTGCTGAGGTTCCATGTTTGAGCCAGAGTTCAGGGTCACTGTGGACACTGAACTTGTAGCCTATTTGGAGCCCTGGAGATTTGGCTTTTTCCCAGAAGGTGATGGTGCACAGATGCCACTGAGTGTGTGACACATGTTCCTTCTGTCCCCTGACCCAACCTGCATGTCTCCCAGGCCCCTCAGCAGCCACCAGCTCTCAGCTCAGTAGTAAGCCGGGAGCCTTGGAGCACCACCCAGGCACCTCTCCTAACCAGGATGCTTCCTCTTCCTACCTGGGCCCAGGTTACCTCATGTTGAAGGATTATACAGAAAAGCAAAGGAGAAAAGTAAAAATAGCGCCCTGCTACGTGAAAGAGTGACTGTTCGGAGGTCTTCACAAAGAAGTATATCACATGACCCCGGATGTGAGAAAAGTTACAAATTAATTTGGGAGGGAACTTGGAGGAGTGTCCTGAATTCTTTTTTTAAGTTGACGGCCATTTTCATTCTTTTTTCTGCTTCTTTTTAAAATTTTTTGAAAATTTAAATATAGTTGATTTACAATATTGTGATATTTTCAGGTGTACAGCAAAGTGATGCAGTTATACATACGTATACATATATATATATAAATTCTTTTTTAGATTCTTTTCCATTATAGGTTATTACAAGATATTGAGTACAGTTCCCTGTGCTCTACCATAGGTCCTTGTTGGTTAGCTATTTTATATATAGTAGTGCATATATCTTAATCCCAAACTCCTAATTTATCCAGTGAATTGTTAATCCAGTGGCCCACACAACCTATAAAACTGAGATCCAGACATTCTTGTCTTGTTCTTGGTCATTCACTGGTCCTCTCTACGGAAGGATGAGTGGAGGGGTGGAAAGATGGAGGCCGAGCGTCTGGTGCGGATGAAGTCTGTCCACTGGGAAGGCGCGGGGATAAGCAGGTGCAGTTGCTGTCCTTACACGGGGCTGGACAAGGACTCCAGAGACAGAGGAGTGTCTCTCCTCTGTCTTGGGACCAAGAGCTGGTCCCAAGCTGTTTTGCTTCTTTCGTACTGATTTTCAGTCCAACCTCCCACCCAAAGAAGTAAGAAAACTTGAAGAAAGCTACCCAGTCCTTTTTTTTTTTTTTGCTTCACATCGACCCTGCTACAGCTGAGAACAAACCCATCTCCATCACCTAAATGGGGTGGTCTGCAGCAGCCTGGGCTCCCTGAAAAATAAGGATGGTATTTATCAATACTTTCATAAGATGTTTGTCTTCAAAATGCCATCATATATACATTTATTTGTATTGCTGTTCTCTTTAGCAAAACAAACGCAAAACACACAAAAAGAGGACAACAACGAAAAATCCTTCTGTAATGATCTTTGTTGAACTCATTCTGCTATTAAATGTGGTTGGCATCTGCTGAGCCTGTGCCAGTGGGGCAGAGGGGGACCACAGGAGTAAACCGGGTGTTGGGAGAAGGGGCTGCCCAGGATCTGCCATCCTCCGGGGCGAGTCCTCCCCGGTGAGTCCTCCCCAGCCAGTCGGGAGTGGCCTGTTTCCCTGGCGGCTGTTGAAGGCAAGCGCGTTCTCTGTTTGACTCTCAGAGAGGCACGTGCCCTTTGGACCATAGAAATGGCCTCTGGCTTGACAGTGAAATCAGGGTTCAGGAAAATGCTTCTGAATAAACTTCCACCAAGTGAAATGTGGGCAATAAACCCAGAGGGTTGCCAAAGAGGGCAAACATCAACCCCGGGCGGCCAGGTGCAGGTTAACTGGCCCGCTCACCGCAGGAAGGGGTGCTGCGCCCCGGGCAGGGCTACGAAAACGGAGGGCCTTCCCTGGAGTCCGAGAGGGTGGGGCCTGGTCCAGGGGCTGACCCTTCACTTCGTTTGTGCAACGCCTCTCCTTATTACATAATTTCCCCGTGAGCCTGCACAGTAGGCAAAATATGTGCTCAAGAGGCTTTCCTTTGCCTACGTATCGTTTTCTGCACACATGGTTGGTGAAGTCTTCTCTTCACACCCCGTGTCTATGATTGGCCTTGATTACTCGACAACGGGAGGTCAGGGATGGGTACCCGGCTTCCTGCTTCCTCGTCTCCTTCCTTTCCCATCCGGGGATAATCACCGCGATTCTCAATTTCTAAATTCGCTAAGGGCTGATTCGCAACACTTGCCACTTATCCAACCAATTTAGCAGCAAGGCACTCTTGGGGCCTAATTTCCGATTTGAATTGTGTTCAGCCGCATCTTAGAACACATGAAGACTCATCTGATGGGAATGCGGTGTTAGTTGTGCGGCCGGTTAAATCTCCGGTGAAGGATGGATGTGGTGGTGGCACAGAGGGATACTGGCGGATGGTGGCCCTTCTTCACCTGCCTCCCTCTGGAGTGAGTGGCCGCCAGCCCTCGGAGGTAAACACTGAACTCGGGGGCAGTGCCACGTCACGCAGCGGAAACACAGCTGCAGGAGGCCGTGCCGGCTGCTCCTGCTTTGCAAATAACTGAGGAAGCTGAGACCCAGGGAGCTGAGTGTCCTTTACAGACTCAGTGGGTCTCATTGCCCCACTGCTGTTCTCACACCAGAAGCCACGAGGTCTGAATTCTTCTGGGGCTTCTGTGCTAGGCACCAGGCTGCCCATTTCAGGAACCATGACCTGGGGTCCATGTCAGGATTTCACAAACTTACCAACAGGGTTTGTCTTCAGCCCCTTATCGCCCCTCTTAGACCCTCTGTCCTTTCTCAGGTTCTCTACCTTGAGTACTTATTCCTATGTCATCCATCGACTACCCAAACTATTTATGAATGTTTCCTAAAAGTATCTTAGCCAATAAGAGAATCATTACTTTTTTATCCTGGCAAACTCTGTTCCTCCAGTATTTACCTGTTTCAACTCAAAGAGGCCTGTTGGGCTTTGATCTATCTGACTAACCATGACCAGGCAGTAGGTTTCTTTGCCTTGATTCTTTCCTGAATCTTCTTGGTACACTGGAATCTACCTCCCCTGTATCCCATGCCTTCAACCCACCTGTTCCCAGTCCACTGACTGTCTGGTTCAATGCAATGAAAGATATTTAGAGACAATAAACAACGGCGTGGGTCTGTTTTAACTGGTGACATGACACCTTGGGACTCCAATGCCAGGAATTTATCAGGAAGACAGTGGGTGGATGGGGCTGAATGCATCAGGTCAGTCTTTTCGGAGCCCGTCAGCTCCCACTTGCCAGCTCAGTGCCACCTACTCTGGTCAGGCTTAGCATAGCTTATTCATCCATCACATGCGCTCTTGTCCCAAATCTATATGTAGGGCAATTTTTCAGAGTGGTCATATTTGCCAACCAGAAATGAAGATACATGATCTAAAAAAAGGGACTTCTTGGTTGTGAATTTATTGATAGAACAAAGAGAAATCTACAAAAACACACTATTCGGGTGAAGAACAAAAAGAATTCTTATTAAAAAGTAAAAAAATCATAGGAAATTGGAAGTTTTTCAGGATATTGAAGGTACATGGTTGTATGGTTGCCACATCAGGTCACCATGCTGCAGAGCTATAGCAGAATGAGAGCCTTGGGTCTGGAGACCTTTGTTTTTAATCACAGCAGTGCCAGTAATGTGCTGTGACATAGATCAAGTCCTTCAATACCTATAGACATCCTCCCTCATCCTTTAAAGAGGAGAAGAAATGTAGAGTAAGAGTGCACAGTGTGGTCTGTGGCATCAGACAGACCTCTGTGTTGATTCTGGCTCTGCCATGTTTCAAGCAGTGTGACCTTAAGCATGTAACTTACCCCACCTCTGAGCTGCGGTTTCCTCATCTGTAAAACAGAGATAATGACAGTACTCAGTTCACCGGGGCACACATATTATGTGTCCAGTGAATGGTAGCTATAATTATAAAATTAATACTATATTGTGATTAGATTCACTGCATACAAAGTTCCTTTCTAGTAAATCTGTCAGGAGAGAAAGTAGAGGAAATAAAGGGAGAAGTTTATTGGTTATGACCATACTCTTGTTTTTCCCTCCATTTTTCTCTGGTGATCTAGAAGCAGCCTAATACAACTTCCAGATCTGGATGACTCAGCTAGTCCCCTTCCCACCCCCAGCCAAGAACATTTCCAGGGAAGAGGTAGACTGTGCATTTTAAGTGTAATCCCCCAGTTTCGTTTCCCCAGTGAGCTCTGTCAGGATCCAGAATCTCCTTCTCTAATAATGACCTTCGCCAGTGAAAATTAAAGACTCATTCATCTAGAGATGGCCAAATGTAAAATTGTGCTTGTAATATAACACCAGCTAAATCATCACCCTTCAACTTTGTGGCAAATAGAAAGCTTTTAACCTCAGAACAGTTAAGCATTTGGGTCTTAAGAAGCCATAACCCAGAGGTAATACATGAATCTTTTGCAGGGAAACTTCGTGCCATGCTCTTTTGCTGTAGTTTTTTTCCCAGCCACCTAAACCTCATGAAAATAAAAATAATGATCAATCACCCAAAGTAGTACTTGTCTAAAATAACCGAAATGCAATAGAAAATGAGTGCTAGGAATGCATACCAGCAGACACTGGCTATCAAGCCAGGAGATTACTCATTAATATTTGGCCCAGGTTGATAGGGGGTCATTCCCAGAGCCTCTGCACTGTGTCTTGACAGCCTGGTGTCCACTTATGTTCTTCAACCGCCACATAAACTTGAGTAGACCAATCGTCCATGTGAGCCGGGAGCTTTAGCCCGCGAAGATGGTGAGCTGATTCTGTGCTTACAGGCCCAAGGAAATCAGGGTAATGAGCCTCAGAAAAAGTTAGCTCATTTTTTCATGATCATTTTAACCTTTTTCTTTCAACAAGAATTTTATTTAAAAATTCACATGTACCCTCCCAACCCGCTTTTAAAATAGTCTTTCCACCTTGTTGAAGGATGATGCTCTTGTAGTCTACAAATAGAATGAAGCAGGGATAACTTTGAGGGTGAGGGATTTATTTGAACCACGTTGATTCTGGCAAATATGGTAATCCAAATGGGCACCTATGAGTCACGCGTGACATGCGATCCAGGAACGTGTTGAGTTTGCTCTCCTTTCCTCCCTAGGTGGCTTTGATGCATTTGTTAAACTTACTGACTCATTCTAAAATTATTTTTCACCAGGTGCTAAGTGTCTGAAATAGAAAGATAAGAGATCACAGTCCTTGCCTTCAAGAAACTCACAGTCTCCTGGGGGAGGTAAAAGAGGACACAAGGAATCACACTCCCGCAGTAGGGCGACCCCCAAGGAGCCATGGGGGCCCCAGGGAGAGCAACCAGCTTGGAGAAGGACACAGGCTCCTCGAAGAAGTGACATCCGCCAGCAAAGAGAATAGTGATCCAGAGTGGAGGGCCTAGTATTGATGTAGGAGTAGAAATCCAGATTGGAAATTTAATCTAAAACTCGAGCGATTGTTTGCAAAATCCATTTACTTTCAGAAATCTTATCTCTGAAGTTTAGCTCTTCAGAGGACTAAACTTCCATCCTAGTTCTTAGGGTGGAAGAGGGGATGTTTGTGGCGTCTGGGTGACGGTGCCAGGCCTCCCAGGAAGAAGAGGCTGCATCCCTGCTGGGTTTCTGGACTGACGCTGGAAGTGGGTGTCTACACCGTGTCATTGACCTTGGACACACCTGATAAGCCGACTCTCACTGTGGGAGGCAGTGGGCAGGACAGGGGGGCAGGAGTGAGGTCAGATGGGAGCGGGGGATGAAGCCGGACCGTTCACAGCCTCTCTAGGAGAGTCATGATCCAGAAAGGCCTTCCCCCGGGGGCTGTGGCCATGAGCCGGGGACCCCTATTCCCAGCTCTTCCTTCACCAGCCCCAACCCTGCTCCTCGGTTCACCCAGCTGCTTGAGAAGCCGAAATACTGAGGCTGAGACCTACTCAGGCTGCTGACAGGGGACTCCAGCCCTCCTCCAGAAAGAACCAGGCACATGGACACGATTTGTCATCACTGCAAACAGTTACACCACCAATAAGCACAGTGCCCGGCTTTCTGTAGCGTGATGTTCTCAACCCACAGTTATGTGTAGAATCTCATATTACCCACCTCACTGGGTCATTGTGAGAATTAAGTGAAACCGCTTTCTCTATAAACTGTACAGCACCATATAAACACGGATTATTCCTGTTATTTTATTATCATCAGTCTGCACGGAAAAATCCCGAGAGGCCGGGAGGCAGGCATTATTAACTCACATTTTTGTGTGGAAGGAACACAGAGAATTGGGAAGAAAATGCAGTACATGGACTTAGAAAAGCTGTGGATGGTTATTGTTCTGGAAGAAAGGAAATACAACAGTAGATTTTACAAGCTCTTTTCTCATCCAACAATTTCAAGTTTAAATAATATGGTTTGATTTCATTTTACTTTTTCTACGTCTCGAAGGGCTCCTCTGGGAGAATAGTCAGAAAGAGGTGTTTTTCCCTTCATTCTTCACTTTATGAACAGTAAGTTAGGGATGGTTATGCCTGAGAACAAAGAAGAACTACATCAAACTGCTGGGTTTTAATTTTTCCAGTGAAGATCAACTTCAAAAAACAAAAAAATGGGACGTGTGTTCAGGTGGGGCAGGTGGGCAGGTGTGGCAACTTCCGAGAGCAAAATGTTGACTCGCGTTTCCCAGGAGGGCAGGGCAGTGCCCGAGCACCTGAGCATCTTTGTTCCTGCCTAAGCTCAAGGGGCTCTGTTCTAACACCACCCATCCCCTCTGTGAAGTGTCTTTGTCATTTGCAGCTTTAAGCGATGCAGCCGCTGCAGGCTGATGGAGTGGGGCTGGGGTGTTTGGGTGGCCAGAAGTGCTACTAGGGCTACTAGAATTCCCTGCTGGAGAGGGCCTTATCTTGATGAAAGGAGCCAGTGGCCAGACACCGTGAAGGGGCTTTGCCCTTTGCATCAGCTACAGGGCATTGCTTGCCGGAGTTGCTGGGCTTGCTTAGGTGGGGTCCAGGGGAGAGTGGATGAAGAGTGGATGGATCTCCATCAGGCTCATCTGCGCCGAGAGAGGGGAGACCACTCTAGAAGCAACCCTCATTTCCACCGGGAGGCACTTCCAAAAGCTTCAGGCAAGACCTCTGCTGAGGAAGTAGGACGTGATTTTTGTGAGGATGACTTAGGTCTGGGACTGTCCCAGTTCCTGCCTTTGTCCTGGTGTGATTATGAATAGTCTCCCTCTCACTCTCCCAAGTGTCACTGTCATCTTAGGTATGTGCCTAAGATGTGACCCAGGTGGCCGGAGGACCCAATGCGGGCTGACCCTTACCCAGCATTTAATCACGTGCCAGGCATGATTCTAAATGCTCTGATCATACCTTAAACTTTCCATCAGCCCTACCATCCCGGTATCATTCTCCCTAGGACACCACTCAGGACACAGGCTTAGAGTGGTTGTATCCCTGGTCTAGAGCCACCCAGCGGGAAGCGGCAATGCTAGAAACCCAACCCAGCGCCACCCGAAACGGTCGGCTGGGCCTGGGGCCCGTGATCGCTCTTCAAGGGTTCTTCAGTGCAAGACAGAATCGGGGTCCACTGTCATTCTCACCTTGTTGGCTGACTTTCCCAGAAACAAGTTTCCCAGGGTTTTTACACACATGATGAACCATAAGGTCTGTCTTCCCACCTAGTCTGGAAGTGACCAGAAATGATTTGCCTTCAAGTGGGATGCTGCGCTGGATAACAAAATGCAAACCCTTTTAACTCTGAGTGGGAAAGGTACCACGTGACGCCTGTATGTGTACACTCGTATTTCCCACCATGCCATGGAAGTGTGCCTTTGTAGAGGAGCTACCCAACGTGTGTGATGATGAGTGAGTTTTTAACAAGACCAGAGAATTTACAAATAATACTGGTAACTCCTTGCGGTGCCCATTTCTTGCAGATTCGAAGCAAGTGGGATGTAAGAAGGTCTTTAATCACGTCAGAGAACTGGACTGGGAGGAGACATCAAGCCTTGATGTTGGGAATATTTTGCATTAGGTGCTAGCCATTGAATCTGACCTCAGTGAGGACATTTATTGCTGTCAGGGATTGACGCTGGGCTGTTTTCACTCGCATCAGAAAAACCCTCACTTAGAGGATTTCGTGTCAGGACTCCTTCGTCCTCTGGGAGGTGCTGGCTCTTTCAACCTGGGTTTGTAAACTTGAGTCTGCACTGGCCCCAAAGGGGTCCCTGCCACTTGGAGCTGTACGTTCCCCTCCTGGAATTTAGATGTGAGACCACTCAGAGAGGAGAGTGACTGAAACTGAAAACCCAGAGGGGTCTGGCTGTAACACACCTCTTTAGCCATTTGAAACCATTCTGAAAGTCTTCACAGCCCAAGGGCAGGGAGATGTTTCTTCATTGCCAAGGTCTCCTTCCACAGAGCTTCCAGCAGATTCAGGACTGAGGTCATGAGTGGTCTCTCAGAGAAACCTACTTTGGCCTCTAAAATGGTGGCAAGAAGCCATTCGGTCTTGAGGGGCTGGGATTCTCATCTGGTGGGACTGGGGCAGAAGAGGCCGGAATGGGAATTCAGTGAAAGCAAAAAGCCATACTTCTTTGGATTTTTGATGACTACTATTTAAGGAAAGAGGAATATTCATCTACCACAATGTATAATAGTCTCTTTCTGCCAAGAAATTGTGTAAGGATACATTTACGGACATAATTAAAACGCCACTTTAATGGTGGAAATGGTTAATGATTCTGTCTAAAAAAGAAGACAGCTTCCTTTTCCTGGTATCAAGATGGTGGATTAACTTACCTGTTGATGCTGAAAATCTCTCCCGACTCTTTTAAAGTCTGTCAAGGGCCTGATCCTTCAACTCTTTGTTTCGAACTCCCCAAAGGGTAAGCACTTTTCTTTAATACTTTATTTCGCCCGCCATCAGCAATGTAGATGGTATTTTAAATCTCCTAAGATGTCCATATGAATTTTCCTTTGTATCTCTCAGGTTGAATTTTTTTGTTTCTTTTCCCCTTTGAGTCTCTGAAATCAGGACATGCACTGGTGGGCCCCCCAGGCATCTCCTGTATTTCTGACTCAAGCGAGCTCTTTTGGATACCCTGATCGTGGGGCAAGTGGATTCCGTAAAACAAGGAAAGAAAAGAAAGCATATTCATTCCCTCTCCTCTGGCTTATCAAGAAGGTCCTTGCACTGCGATTCTTTATCCAATTTCTGCTTCTTTATGTCAAGATTACAAAAGTTAAAGGAAGATCTTAAACAACAGCAAAAACCTCTACCTACATTAGCAATTATCATTAATTCCCTTTTACAATCATTCCATTTTTCCCTCCTGCTGTTCTAGGAAAATCTGAATTAGAAAGCCTGGTGCTGCTCAAGGGCAATTAAGAGCAATGAGATGACAAAAGATCTTAGAACAGCTGACAAAGTGGCCCTGGGAGGGAACTGGGCCCCGGCTAAAAGTCCCTGTGCGGAGCCTGTGCCCCGTGCAGCACGAGCTTTGATGCATGAAGAATGAAAAGATTTTCATCACCCAGGATAATGCAATTAAAAAGTACACCACCAGAACCCACCCCATGCCAGCTTGTTCAAAATTGGGCCTCAGACCCAGGGGCCCGAATTGAAATTTGAAGCTTAAACATCTCCATCTGCAGGGAGGGAGGGGAAGGGCTCGGTCTGCTTCCTAGTGCAGACAGGTGCCTGTTAGAACGGGAGGGACATATGTTCATCGCCCGTGGTAAGAAATGATTACAGGACCTAGGACGGGTGGACAGAGGGAGACCCAACTAATGTCAGAGAAGAAGCTAATTAAAGCGGGATCACAGGTCTCTTTTTCTCCCTTCCACGCGGCGTTTCTGCCGTAGCCGTACGCACCCCGTTTAACGTGCATGGAGAGAGGAAAGCAACCACCTCTAATTGCCCGAAAATGACATCGTGTTTGTTGTCCTGGATGCCGCTTTGCCTAGGCGGAAATTGTTTTCCTGATTAGTGTGTGCTCGCACAGACTCTGCATGTCCACCTTGCGGCTGGGGTTTTTTTTCTAATCATATGGAGATGAGCACAATTCAGCGTCCTGATTACCGACGCGCCAGAGTCATCGGTCTAGGCAATTGCTCTGACCCCGGATTGCCAGGAGCACGGAGGAGAGGGAGAGGCCCCCTCCCTCCCCGGGGCGCGTGACGCGAACCCGAGTAGGGCTAAGGAGGGCCGCTTTCTGTCACGTGGCTGTAAAGGCCCCAGCAGCGATCCTGAAGCTGTAAGCTGCTCCACGATGCTCACTCCGCAATATTTACACTTCTTGCTCCGACTCCTGATGTGTTTCCTGTCCCCAAGGTTACTGCTCACGGCACACAGATTCCACGAGCGAGTCAGGCTCTCGGAGCTGAGCTGAACTCAGCAGGCATATTGCGGCTGTTGGCGGTGCCGGGCTCATATCGGCTTGTTCTGGTGAAGGCTTGGATGCAGAGGGGCAAGTTCACAGCACTCTTCCATGCAATCAGGACATTTCCCTGTGAAGTGTGTGGTGGGAAAAGAGCGAAGGGGCATGAAGGAGCTGGGGAACATATACCCTCGCGCACAAGGAAGAAGGCAGACCAAGAGGTTTGGGCTACCTTAAGAATGACAGTTCTACTTGACCGAGGGCTACCTCTGTAGCAGGGACTGCGCGGCCTTCACATGCATACGCTCTTTTTTAACGTTCACACTAAGCCTTATAGGCACGTCCTTTTATGGTGTCCATTTTACAGATGAGAAAACTGAGGCTTAACGAGGTTAAAGACACACGGAAGTGGCAGAATTCAAACTGGTCGGTCTGTCCTCGGACTTGACCCAAACTCCTGACCAAGCTGAGTCCCAAGTGAGCACAGAGAAAACCAAAGATTCTCAAGATAGACCCATTTCCAGTTAACAGAACTAGATGAAGAATGGCAACTTCTACAATTTATTATAAACGAGCTGTCTAGCCAAACTGAATAATGGGCACTCCGAACCGATCACCGTTTATATCTTCACCTCCCTTTGTGATGATCTTCTATGCCGCAGCCACGATGGGGCCTCTGGGCTGACAGTGGTTCACCTTTGGAGTTTCTTGGGAAAGACACAGAGTTATAGCCTCCCGGAGCCTGGGGCACAGGGAGGTAATAGTTTCCAGGACGCACAACTCAAAGGGTGCTTAGGAAGGTGGAGAGGGCAGGGAGGGGATGCAATAGGAGGGTGGAGAAAAGTGTTACTTTAAATTGCAATTCCTTTGGGAAGAGTCTGTGTATCTGTGTGGATGAATGGTAGTCAGGTGTAGAAAGCAGGGCCAGACTAAAAGCTAAAACTCCACTCTCCTCGGAATGAGTAGTCCTCTTATCTGTGCTCTGCTGGCAATTAATGACACACGACCACGTAACTGTCTCCTTTACTACTGTCTGGGATTATTGTCTGCAACCTTGATTGTTTACTTCCTCATGTATTATTGACCAGTCTTCCTACCTCAATGATAAGCCTTTGGAGAGGGGAAAATGAAGTTTTAAAATTACTTTTAACCCCTGTCGTACCTAACAGAAACCTAGTCCATATCGATGAGCTGATAAAAGAAGATGTTTGTGCTCATTTTTTCCTCCTAGCTAGAAATCACAAAAGGAATTTAAGACATACTGGAGGGGCTCAGAGGAGAAGAGTAGTAACAGCTTTTTCTCTACAACTTCATTCCTGCATGCATCCATCCATTCATATGTTGATCCCTTTATTCAATGTTCCTAGAATTATGCCAGTGAGAGGGGTACAAAGAGGAATAAGCACTTGGTCATGTCCTTCGGGACCTCACAGCACCATAGGCAGGAAGAGAGGGCTATGGCTGCTAACATTTGGGTAAATGGGAATACCTGAGGGTCTCAGGTCGCTGGTAAGTAGTCCTCACATGCGTATCTATTAACTCAGTCATTCACCCAATAAATATTTATTGAGTGTTTACTGGAAACTGGGTTATATGTGTGAATAAGATAGATAAAGACCTTATACTCATGAAGCTGGTAGTCTAGTGAGGGAGACAGACATCTACGAAATAATGCCAATGATTATTTAATTACAAGCGCAATGAAAAAGAAGCACAAGTTTTTGTGGAAGCATACAGTGGGTGAGTGGGGAGGGGTCTAACCTAGATTTGGCCAAAAGTGGTGGCAGGAAAAGTATTTCCCATGGAAGTTTCGACGAAGCTGCAGCTTAAAGGCTCAGGAGGGGTTCACTGAAGGAGAAGATAGGAGACGGTGGGTAATCCCAGTTGCGTGGCTTGGAGGTGGAAAAGAGCTTGGCACAAAAGAGGAAATGAAATAACGCTAGTCAGTAGAGCAAGGGGTGGTGCCAGATGAAGCTAATGAGTGAAGCAGGGACAGATCATGCAGGAGGTTTGAGTTGTTTTTGTTTCAGTTTCACCATATAGCATCCACCCCTTCTTTCTGTTTGGGGGGCATCTCCCACTGTGCATGACATCAATCATATCCATAGCTATAGTCTCCTGTTATGGAGGATGGAGCAGAGAGATCCTCCTTCTCCCATCTCCTAGCATCCAAGGCATAGTCATGGGACCTATGTTTGTCTGCTTACTCACCCTGGATCACCCTGGTCTCTGGATCTGGAGCAGGAAATGCAAAGTCACAGGAAGGGTGCGGCATTTATTCGTGGCCGTGGCATCCTATGGCATCCAGCAGTGGCAGCAGCGCTATCTGGTGCCCTGTCCTTCCATCTGGCCTCCAGAGCGCCGCCCCCCTCCATTCTTCTCATTTCCCAAGCCATCCAGGGATTCTTTGAGCCTGCTACCATCTTCCAAAAACCTCCCTCTGTCTAAGTTCACCAGAACTCATTTCAGTTGCTTACAACCCAGAATCTTGACCCGTGAACAATGATTAGGAGGTTGGTTTTGAATTTAAGGACAACAGAAGCTTTGAAGGGTCTCACTGAAGGTGTAAGTTGAATATGAACATCATTGAAAATCCTGTCGTTTTCAAACTACTTCCACGTCACTCATCTGGTTTTTATAGAAACCAGAGAGGTAAGTACTATCATCTCTCCATTTTGCATCAAAAAGAGAATGCCATGGAAGAATCCGATGTGAAACAGCTGGTTAATTAATGGCAGAACAAGTGTCAGAGCTCAGGTCTTCTGATTTCTTGTACATTGTGTCTTCTGTTTCATGGCTTCTATGTCAGAAGCAGTAGAGAATTGTTTAAGCTTTGGACTTAAACTCAGCAATAGGAATTCTTGTAAACTCCATGCTCATACCCACCTCTATTTATATTAGATAGTAGATCCACATGAGAAAGAAGGTAGCATCCCTCAGAACAGAGTCTGTCTGGAAACAATTCTAATGCACAAAGGGGCTGTTAGGAATTTACGGGTTCACAATTCTGTATAGCTACAGAGACATGCATTCTCACTAGAGAAAAGTTTGAAGCTTGGAATCACAAGATGCCAAACAACAACAGAAAGTATATTAGTAAGAGGATGGAACAAGGTATTAGGTAGCCTGCTGGGAAGCAGCAAAGACTGAGAGTCCAATCATAAGCTTTGACATGAGACACAAAGACAATACCTATCTTGTAGGACTGTTGTAAGGATTAGACAAAGTAGCCCATGGAATGTTCTTAGCACAAACCCCAATACAGAGAAAATACTCCATTAGATCTTCATTACCTTCCTTTGTTTCCAGACACATTAGAAAGCAAGTGGGGATTTGTCTCCTAGAGCCCTGGATTGATACGATGGGTCAGAGAGGATCTTCAGCACAGAGAGCCATGGTCAAATCTCCATAGCAGGGGCTATGGAGAGCGGCTGTAGGGACAGCAAGCAGAGTCTCTCCTCTCCTTCTCCAGGCCAACCATGTTGCTGGGATTTTCTTTCTTATAAGTTCCCTGGAATTTAGATGACCTATTCAACCTTCAAGGATGTTAGAAGAAATTGGTGTGTTGCTTGAGATAAAACACACAAACATTAATCCAATCCTTTTACATGTTTTTCTAAAAACCAATTGATAAGAAAAGTGTTTTTTTTCTTTTTTGGGGAAAGAAACAAATGAATCTTTTGACTAAAAAAAAAGAGTATTTTCTTTTCTATGAAAACCAAATATTTTTCTAAAAACAAATTTTATTTTCCCAAATATTTGACAAGAGCAAGCTGTAAAATTCTGCAGGAGTTTAGTCAGCTGTGCAGATTGACTTTTGAAGTGTAAAATAAACCTTTACTTAACAGATGTCAGGACTGGGACTTTGAGAGATAATGACAGTTTTTATAATAGGTTGGTGACAGAATTTCTAAGGAAAATGAATAAAGTTTTGGTGCCAAGTCTGGAAAAAAAATGACAACATGATTATCAACAATTGACTGAATTGAGGAAAGCAAAAATAAGTGTTCTAATTTGTTTGATTAGACAGCGTAAATTGTTCCATAAATACCAGCAAAATACATTTAACAAAAGAACAGGCTGTACCTTCAGGTAAGAATGAGAATAACTCGAAGGCCCTACCTCCCTCCAAAATCACCATGAATGAAGTTGATGGAAAATCATTTCAAAGGCTTTAGACAAGGGATCAAACAGCCACTGAAGACTTTTTAATGACTATATTCAGATTCTACCCCTAGAGCAGCAAATAGGAAGTCTGCAATGCTGACAAACACATTTCAACTGGATGACGTAGGGTCAACAGACACTGCAAAGTTTAGTAGAGTTGAAATTTTAGGCAAAATCAGATACCCCTGGGCCCCATTCTGGTATCCTGCCATCTTCCCCTCGGTCCAACTTGCATGCCACCGGGCACCTTCTGGATGCAACTTACGTCCTATCGCTCTGCAAAACCCTCTTGGACTCCTGTGTTCTCCAGGCAGCGCTCTCTTCCGGAATAAAGAGGCCCCTGGTATAATCTACACTGCAGGATTGTGCATTGTCCTACTATTGTCTGGTCAAGCCAGAATCTCCAAACCTTTAATTCCACTCTAGGTAACTGTCACTGCCCTTGGCGGTGTTTCCTAGGAGATGATACACAGGGACAGCAGCTCACATAGGGATCCTGTTCTTTTCTGGAAAAGTGAGTTGGGGAATAAAATAGAGAAGAATATTTTACCTGAAGGCTCAAGCAAGAATCTGGTCTGAATGGCCACCTCCTCCCTTCACATTTACTGATTTTTGAAATGGTCGGGTTAAATCAACCATTGTGATATCGGATTTCTATTTGTTCCATTTGTTCGTTCTTTTTCTTCTTTTTCTGACTTCTCTAGGTTTAATTAAGCAATTATAATTCAATTTCATCTCCTCTGTTGAATTATCTAACTTCTTTAAGATAATTGCTAGTGGTTGTCTTAGGATTTACAATATAATTTTTACATAATTTGTGTCCAATTTCAAATAAATTTCACTTCCCTTTGTTGGGTAAGCACCTTATAATGGTGTATTTCCAATTCCTCACTCCAATCTCTTGCAGCATTGTCATAAATTTTACTTTTACATATTCTGTAAACATTAGGTACATTATTACTACTCTTTAAAGTTAGTTTTAGAGCAATTAATAAGAAAAAAATTTTACCTCCATTTATTCCATCTCTAGTGCTCTTCATTTCTTTGTGTAGATTCAAGTTTCTGACTTCTATCATACTCCTTTTGCCTGGAGAAGCTCCTTTAACATATAGCATCTCTTATGAAGAAGTTCTGCCACCAACGCATCCATTCCCTCAGTTTTTGTTTGTTTGAAATTTTTGTCCATTCATCTGTAATTGTTTTCATATCTTAACTATTGTGAATAATGCTGCAGTGAATATAGGAGTGCAGATATCTCTTTAAGATAGTGATTTCATTTCCTTTGGATATATACCCAAATAGGATTGCTGGGTCATATGGTAGTTCTGTTTTTAATTTTTTGAGGAATGTCCATACTGTTTTCCATAGTGGCTGCACCAATTTACATGGTACATGACCATCGTGTATTTGACAGAGACCTTAGATTTCATTTGTGAATACTTTCTCATTAAAAAGGAGTCGTTACAATGTAAAAAAGAGATTGAAAAATACCATAATCATGTCATCCCAGCACAATTGCTACCATTTTTACTTACTGTGTGTGTTTTACATAGTGGCAATTTACATGTCCACCAACTGTGTACCAGGGTTCCCTTTTCTCCACATCTTCTCCAACACTTACTTATCTCCTGTTTGATAATAGCCATTCTAACAGGTGTGATGTGATATTGAGTTGTATGAGTTCTTTATATACTTTGGATACTAACCCTTTATCTTATGTGTGGTTTGCAAATATTTTCTCTCATTCTGTAGGTAGCCTTTTCATTCTGTTGATGGTTTCCTTTGCTGTGCAGGAGATTTTTAGTTTGATGGAGTCCCACTTGTTGATTTTTGCTTTTGTTGCTTATGCTCTTGGTGTCGTAGAAAAACCCTGCCTTGAGAACCTTCTTACTGTGGGGTGGTAAATAAGGCTGCTTTTATTGTCATTTTCATTCAAAGCAATTAGTTTAAAGACTGGCATCCATCAGCTTTCCTTCCTTCCTTCTTCTTTCTTTTCTCCTTCCCTCTCTTCTATTCCTTCTTCAGCAAATAGTTATAAACACCTTGCTAGGGACCAGCCCTCGAGGAAGCACAGATGCTTAGTAGGTGCTTGGAAGCCCCAGATACCAAATATCAATATCTTTGGGGATATCCCTAGCTTTTAAAATTCTCAGCTTTATCTTAACCACCATGGCAGGACTAAAATTTCCCTGGAATTCTACCATCTTTTAGGAGCAAAAATAATGACAGAAGTATAATTGTAAATCTTCTGGTCTCTGGCCTAACTGATCAAAAGAAAGTATTTTGGTGTCTTACCAACAAATCTCAGTGAACAATCAGATAAATTGTTCATATCAATGAAGAATACTCTTGGGAGGTCTATCCAAGAGGAATGATAAGTTCAGAACTTTTCTGTTCCGTCAGGGATATCTTGTTTTGATATGCTCTGCAGTTCTATTTCACTTTTTTACAGCAGAGATTTCCAGATTTTATGTGTTTGGAAACACCTCAGGATGAATCTAATTGACTAAGAAATGATGTAAAATTCTTAAGACAATATTACTTGTAGGGTTGGGGGAACACATGTGATTGTGCTCTTTTTTGTTATTCTGCATCTGTATTTTTTGGTACTAATTATTAGCTCAAAATAAGATATTAGGCCAGAGGTAAAGGTGTGTAAACATCTTAGTACTTTCTCATGTAAGAGAGTATAGTATATTCTTCATTTTAATAATGCTTTTTACCGTATGAATTATACTTGAATATAGCTTCCCTGTAAAAACAAAATACACACTCCATAATCAGAGTAAAAAATTTCTCTTGATTTCCTCTCTCAATTCCAATGGAATTCCTTTATTATATATATTTCATTAGAGTCCAGTTTTAATTTTTTTTTTTTTTTTTTTTTTTTTTTTTTGCGATACGCGGGCCTCTCACTGTTGTGGCCTCTCCAGTTGCGGAGCACAGGCTCCGGGCGCACAGGCTCAGCGGCCATGGCTCACGGGCCCAGCTGCTCTGCGGCATGTGGGATCTTCCCGGACCGGGGCACGAACCTGTGTCCCCTGCATCGGCAGGCGGACTCTCAACCACTGTGCTACCAGGGAAGCCCCTAAATTTTTAAAATGTGTTGAAAACACCTCTAAGAATGTGAGAGACTTCTGAAAATTAAATAACAACACAGCTTATAACTCCCAAGAACCTGGAGATCCCTGTCCTGTACTCTCAGAGCTTGGTTCCTGTTGAATACTCCTTATAAGGTGTCATCATGACATTCCGAAAAGTAACATATAAAAGTCATATAAGCTACAGTGAAACTTTCCTTGTTCATGAAACATTTGAGCTACCTGGATCTTCTGATTCCAAATTCAATGTTTTTACTTTAAACCAAGGCATCTTCACTCCTATACTTTTTTCAAGATCTCAAAATTCTTTTTGCTTTAAAATTCTATGATTATTGACCGATGGAATATAAAAGTTAGGAGCTTTTTTTAAAGATACAGACTTTATTCTTTTCTGTCCATTTTTTGGATGTTTTCACTAGCGCAGTAAGCTGTACCAATTTTGAGACAATTTATAGTGCACACACTAAGACAGAGATGAATCATTTCTTCACCTCTTTACCCCACTGTGTGGACAAGAGATTGTGCTGAGTGGGTACATGGGGCACACAGAGTAATATTTCCAGCTGTCTCCCCTCATATGATGCATGAAAAGGAAAACAGAACCGCATTGGCATTTGGGAATTAATTCATGGCTACATAGGAATGCAAGGTAGAGGCAACCCCTACCCCTGCAGTTAATAAATTTGTGTGCAGATGAGAGAGGAGGCCAGGCTCTAGGGCTAAACCCACAAAAGCTGTTTCTGATTGTTACCAGGCTAATTTCTTCACAGTTTCGTGATTAATGAAGCATTTTCTAACAGCCATCTATCTTATTGCTCTCTTCTAAGGGAACTCAGTATGTAAAGGGGGCATGGACTGCCTTGCAGGTACAAGGGCAGCGTCTTTTGTGATTTGGTCTCCACTTGCTGCGGTACTAGGGCCTCTGAGACCATTTAAGCCACAGCAGATATTAAGTACAATGATGATAACTTTTTTAAAGTTCTATTCAGCTAAAGGTTCTACACCATGATCCTTTCAGTGGATTTAGAACCCAGGTGACGAGCAGAAATATTGGGTTTGTCACTGATGAAACGTTCCTCTAAAATGAAATATACAATTGGAGGTCAGGCTTGTATGGTTGATTACTGATTTTGCTCTCTTAATTGACAATATTTTCAATAACTAATGACCTAATTTGCATTATTTTGTGTAAGTAAGCAGAGAATCAAAATTAAGGAAATAGAGAAATCGACATTTTCAGTTCTGTATTTCATGAAAAATATAAAACTCCTGTTAGTGAAACATGTGACTCTTCTAAACCCTGGTTCTCCATACACAAACCCATTCCAAATGTTCCAATTCAATCAGACCAGTTATTAGATGTCATGAAAATAATGAAAGGAAAAAGATGAGCTAGTTTAAATCATAAATAATGAAAGGAAAAATATCAGCTGACTTAAAATTCTTTTTCTTAACTAGTTTGTGTAATTAGAAACAGACATGGTCTCTCTCTCTACCAACTTTTTTGAAAGTCAGAATGTTTTGCATCTTCTAGAGCTTCCCTTTTTTTAAAAAAAGTTTTGAGGAGTAAAAATCTATATAATTTCAACTTTTTATTGGTCAAATAAAGACCAGAGAAGCCATTTAGTTTAAACTAAATACACCCATTGATTAAAATATAAAGTTAAGGATTAACTCTGATTTAAAAATTGTGGGTTAACTGCCCCTTTGTCAGGACTTTTTTAAAAACCATCTTTATTGTGGAAATATACCATAAGATCCTGGGAAGAATGTATTTGGATGTCAAATCGATGGTTATTCCTACAACTTCCTAAGATTTATTTTTCTACTTGGAGAAATATGAAAACTAGAATATAAGATGTGGGCTTATGTGGGAGAAAGGAGAACTAAAACAATAGAAGAAAGAGATAAAAACAAAAGCAGGAATAAGAAAAAGTATTCAATACTATACATATAAAAAAGACATCAGGTTGATTACAGAAAAAACTACTCAGTTTTTTACACCAGAATTATATTACACTCATGCCATTTTTATGATTAACAGCAACAACATAAAAGGCTTCTGGGATGCTCATTTGTCAAGTGGGAGGTTAAATTCTACTCAGAAATAAACATAAAATGATAGTATTTTCAAGAAGGTCCATGCAATCTAGTTCCAGTGCTCTAGCCTTAGAAAGAAAAGGTAAATTAGCAATGTTTACCGTCGCTTCTAGCCTTGCAAATGGTTAAAAATGTTTCTGAAGGAAAGCCACCCAGCAGAACCAATAGGGTCCCCAGGCCGCGGCACTGTCTACCCCTGTTACCGTGGCCCTTGCATTTCCCCAGCACTTTCACCTCCGCAAATGAGCAGCCCGCTCTCCAGCCCCCAGTACATCTGTTAGAGAGGCTCCAGACCAGAGCATGGAGGCAGGGTCTAGAGCCACCCACTCCGAGGCGCCGGCTGCTCCACCAACTGCCGGCGATCGAGCAGCGTGTTTTGTCCTCTCCCAATCTCTCCGTTCAGCATTTCTGGAAGGCCGCTGACAGGTAAAGAGGATGATTTTCCTGCCAAAATCTCCCCCACAGTGCAGGAAGCTATTTGCTTATTTCTTTACAAATAAACAGAGAACATAAAGACAAATGTAAAATAGGAAAGATGTGTCACAGCACTAGAAGCCTGAAAATGACCCAGTGGCACCTCATCTGTTCAGACAGATAGAACATCAGACATTCATTGATTCATTCGACAGATACTTACTGACTCCACCGTGCAGAGCTGATGTTTAAATAGATAAGTATCAACAGAGATAATGAGTGTTAAGATACAGTTGAATAAGCAACAGTAAATGATGAGTTTTTCTACATTATTGTACTTAAGGGCCTAAATCACATGTCTTGCTTTTGCAAATGTTATAGTCTCCTGTTGCTGCCGGTGGTGAGAGTTTCAGCATGAGAATGAAATAATGTTATACATCACTACCTCATGACATAGGGGTGAAAGGAGAAGTGGAGATAGGAAAGAAAGGTTTCAGGATGAAGCACTGCACTGGGTGGGCTGAGGTAAGGAGAGATCATTGGTAGAAAGGAAGACACAGCTTGGAGAAAGTAGAGCTGCCCCTACCTGTGTTCGGGGTCAGTAAAATAGCCTCTCTCAGGGAGAGATCAAGGTCCTAGGAAGTCCCTGGGGAAGCATTGGAGACCTCCCACCTCCTACGTGGGTAGTGACCGTTCATAGTTCAGAACCTACATGTCTTTTGACACCCAGTTTGATGATGTGCACTGGAGTTGGGTTTGGACTAACTTGCATATGGAGCAGCAGGTATGGAAGAGAACTTACGCCTTCCTGACATGCAATCTGTTTAGCTGATGTACGACACCCAGCGAAAAGGAATGACTTGCCCATGGTCACACAGCAGATGAGGAACAGCTGATATTTAGAACGTAGATTTCCCGATTCCAGCCTTTTTCCAAAGGGCTCCTTCACAGGGGTCTTCTGAAAAAGTGACCCAATACCCTCTGCCAATTTGGGATGAAGTTTGGAAAAACATAAGCATTTAGGTGTGTCATCTAAGAAATAAATGTCTCGGAGTTGCAATTACATGTAGGCCATCCTTTTCCTTATTCCTTAGCTTAGGTCACATCCAGAAGTGTGCTGGAGCTGTTTGTTCCCACTCGCTAGAGCCGATTGTTGAGTTTTCAGCAGTTGTGCAAGTCAGATGACATCGTATCAGTAGCTTGATATCCACCCACCCTGAGGGGAGGGTCTTCACCATGCTCTACACCATGAAATCCATGCCGAGAAGCCAGTTGTCAAGCATTTGCCAGCACATCATGGATTACATCAGTGGCTGAATTTATAATTGGATCAAATATGCACTACATCATTTTCAAACCTTCACTCGATGGACCAACTCTCTCCAGCAACAGCATAATAGTCTGAACATAATTACCACACTTAATGAATATTAAATAATATGAGCTGTGGTATTCTTTTCTCCCTATGACTCACTTCGAACATCCTGTGACCTGCCCACTTGTGTAATAAAAAACTGCAAGTTCAAGTCAGCATTATCTGGAGGGCTTGTCTTTGAAAACTTACATGCCTGCTCAGTATCTACATGCTGTAAACTGCTAGAATTAGGATGTTTACGGTCATAAATATTCATCTCAAAGCCAGTTCCTTGCCTTCCCACAAATCTGAACCTACAGACCATTCCAGGATTCAAAGAATTTCCTTAAGGGAAGCAAAGATCACAAACTGCTTCCTGCACACACCTGCCCCAGTACAGGGAAATAAACCACTCAAGAGGGGCTCATGCCCTGTTTACACAGAAGGTGTAGTCTTACCTGTTTTCTTAAAATTGCTGTGTGATGTAATTTTTGGTTCATGATTATATATGCTAAGTGATCTTGCATCACTATATCTGCTAAATCAGATGATCTGGTCATTTTCTTTTTCATAGAAGGAACAATTTGAATTCACCATGAAATAGTAGCTCGAAGGCAAATAGTAGGTAGTGGTGGGTGGCTTTTTAAGTCTAAATGTTTTTTCCTATTTGATTTACGTAATTGAGCTAATGGATTCTATGATCGGCTGAATAATCCGGTAGCTAAAGTCATCGTTAGCTATTTTCTTGGCTAACCCAATAATGACCCTTAAATTGTCTCCAGTATTTCCAATTACCTTTGAAAAACATGTGGAATGTCAGAAGCCCTAATAGGAAACATATATGATATGATGTTTGTAGGAAATCTACTAGGAAAACTAGTCGTTTTCACAAAGTCCTTTTAAGTATCAAGAGGAAATGGGGAAACAAATTACAAAACAAAAACAGAGAAGGATCTGAAGAGAGGATTTTGTCTTGAGAAATACTGGAATCAACAGGTACTGGAATGATTTAGAAATCCTTTAACCCAATCATTTCATTTTATGGTTGAGAAAACCAAGGCTGGAGATGATAATTACCTTATAAAGATAACATAGCTAATGAGTTGCAGGCAAAATTAGAGCCCATTTTTTTTCCCATTGAAAAGTGTATTTCTTGTACTAGTCTATTAAAAATATGCTTTACTTAAGAGGCACTTAAACTTCAAATTGTAAGTGGCTTAAGCCTCTCTTTCTTTTCTCTCTCTCTCTCTCTCTTTCTTCCTCTCTCACTCTTCTCTTTCACATAAACATAAATTGCAATTCATTTGCAATATCATTTTCAAAGCACTCAACTAGCTACTGAGGATGGGGTAGAGCAATAGAGTACAAGCGTGCCTGAAGCTCAGTTCCTAGCTTCAGCTGCAGCCTGCTGAGGATGCCATGTTGTATTACAGATGGTATAATGTAGTAAACAAGGAGAAACCCAAGTTGGAGTAAAATTGCTGAGTGTGGATTGAGGATAAATGTAACTTTGGGTTCTAAGGTGGATCATTAGTGTTGTGATACAGGCTGGAATCTCACAGGTGGGCAGTTCCTCATTGGAATAATCGGTCTGGGCTCCCATCTTGGGGTTTTATAATATTTTTCTTAGTGTAGTAAAATTCGAGGAAATGGTTTTGGTCAAGCAAATTCACAAGAGAATGACTGACTGCATCTAACCTTATCTTGTTAAATCACAATGTGGAAAATCATTGCCACAGGGTCTGGAATACCTGTCAGCCGGCCATCACACTGTCTACCCTGCAGCAAAATCTATAAGCTGCTCGAAGCAGTGCATATGCATTATTTATCTTTGTATGCCCAGCACCGAGTGTGATATTTGTCACAGTGATGGTGCTCGAGAAATGTATAGTGAATGAATGAATAAATGAGTGAACTACCAGAAGACTGCTTGCTGAGCATGAATCTGGCAAAGGGAGTTGGATGATTCTAAGAAAGGGTGTCAGCTCACAATTGTAAGGGTACATAGAGGCTATGAAGGATCTTCACTACACCCTCTGCATCCAGTCACCTCGGAGGCAATGACGAGATCAAACCTCTGACCTCAGAAGTGTGAGCAACCATACTCTGTATGATTATGTAGGACACTCATTAAGATTACACCATCTTGTTGGAAACTTGGCAGCTGGTCCTCCTTGACAACTTCCCACCCTCATCACCTACCTCCATTTGAAACATCTCCAGTCTCTATAACTGAGGAAGCCCTCTCTTCTGCAGGAATCCATACCCCAAGCCAGCAGAATACCCACAATAGCAGAGCAAGATCGATTCCTCCTTCACAAGCTGTTAAGTTGATTGTTTCCAGCAGGAGACTGAATAGTGGTGGCAGTGATTTAATTCCAAAATGACTGAATTCTTGCTGATGGATGTGTTTTGCCAAACTGCCTAAAGCAATATGACAATAAAAATAAATTGCACCGGGCTTCCCTGGTGGCGCGGTGATTGAGAGTCCGCCTGCCGATGCAAGGGACGTGGGTTCGTGCCCCGGTCCAGGAAGATCCCACATGCCACGGAGCAGCTAGGCCCGTGAGCCATGGCCGCTGAGCCTGCACGTCCGGAGCCTGTGCTCCACAACAGGAGAGGCCACAACAGTGAGAGGCCTGCGTACCACAAAAAAAAAAAAAGAAAAAAAAAAAAAAAAGAATTGCACCTATATCATAATGCCAATCCTTAGTCGGTGGTTCTTTTAAATGTTCTCTTTCCATTTAGAAGCTAAATTTATTCTTAAGTAAATTATAGTTGATATTTAAATTTTAATTTAATTTTAAAATATGTACAATAAAGTTGACATTTTTGTGTATAGTTCTATGAATTTGAGCACATGTAAGAATCATGTAAGCCCTAGTACAGAGGTTCACTAAAAAACTAAAAATAGATTTACCACATGATCCAGCAATCCCACTCTTGGGCATATATCTGGAAAAGATGAAAACTCTAATCGAGAAGATGCATGCACCCCGATGTTCATAGCAGCACTATTTACAATAGCCAGGTCATGGAAGCAACCTAAGTGTCCATAAATGATGAATGGATAAAGAAGATACAATGAAATATTACTCAGCCCTAAAAAAACCCAAAATAATGCCATTTGCAGCAACATGGATGAACCTAGAGATTATCATACTAAGTGAAGTAACTCAGACAGAGAAAGACAAATATCATTTGATATCACGTATGTGTGGAATCTAAAAAAATGATACAAATGAATTTTTTACAAAACAGAAATAGACTCACAGACATAAAAAAACAATCTTATGGTTACCGAAGGGGAAAGCAGCAGAGGGATCAATTAGGAGTTTTGGATTAACAGATACACACTACTGTATACAAAATAGATAAACAACAAGGACCTACAATATAGTACAGGGAATACTCAATAGTTTGTAATAACCTCTAAGGAAAAAGAATCTGAAAAAGAATATATATATTTATTTGAATCACTTTGCTGTACACTGGAAACTAACACACCATTGTAAATCAACTATACTTCAATTAAAAAAAAAAGAATCGTATAAGCCCCGCAATCAGGAAACAGGGTAGCTCCCCAACTCCCTCATACTGTCATTTGTAGTCACACCCTATGCTGCTCCAACCTCTGTCAACCACTGATGTAGTCTCTGTAACTAGTTTGTCTTTGCAAGAATATTATACCAAGGGAGTAATACTGTATGTAATCTTTAAGACTGGCTTCTTTCTCTCAGGGTAATGCCTTTAATATTCATCAAAGTGGTTGTATGTATCAATACTTCATTCCTTCTATGTTGAGTAATATTCCATTGTATGGAGGTACTGTAGTTTATCCACTAGCATGTTGAAGGAAATTTGAGTTGTTCCTGGCGTATGGCAATTATGAACAGAAATGCTGTAAAATCTGTGTACAGGTCTTGTATGAACATGATTTCATTTCTCTTGGGTGAAATACTTAAAGATGGATTGTTGGATTATATGGCAAGTATACGTTTATTTTATAAAAATCACCAAAGTGTTTTCCAGAGCAGCTGGACCATCTTCCCACCAGCAGTGTATGAGAGTTCCAGTAGCTCAGTATCCTTGCCAGCACTTGGTATTGTTTTAGACATTCTAATCGATATAGAATTCTACTTTATTGTGCTTTTAATTTGCATTTCTCTAATGACTATTGATGTGGAGCACGTTTTTATGTGCTTATCTGCCTTCCCTATATCTTCTTTGGTGAAGTGCCTAAGTATTTTTCTCATTCATAATATTGGGTTGTTTGTTTTCTTATAGTTGAATTCTGTGCACAGAGTAAATATATTTAATTTTGACAAAGTCCAATTATCAAGTTTTTATTGGATGGACCCAGTTTTGTGGTCTTGTGCAAAACTCTTTGCCTAGCTTCAGTTCTTCAAGGTTTTCTCCTATGTTTTCTTCTAAATATTTTCTGGTTTTACATTTTACTTTTAGGTCTATCATCTATTTTGAACTAATTTTTTATACAGTCTAAGAGTTAGGTCAAAGTTCATTTTATTTTTTGCAAATGAATACTCAATTGTTCTAAAGACATTTATTGAAGAGACAATCTTTTTCCCATTGAATTGCCTTTGCACCTTTGTCAAAAATCAACAGGCCATATGCCTGTGTCTATTCTGGACCCTCAATTCTGCTTAATCAATGTGTCTATCCGTTCATCGATACCATGCTCTCTTGATTACTGTGGCTTTATACAATCAGTCTTTTTTTTTAATTTTTAAATTTTATTTTATTTACTTTTTTATACAGTAGGTTCTTATTAGTCATCAATTTTATACACATCAGTGTATACATGTCAATCCCAATCACCCAGTTCATCACACCACCATCCCCACCCCCCCACAGCTTTACCATCTTGGTGTCCATACGTTTGTTCTCTACATCTGTGTCTCAACTTCTGCCCTGCAAACCGGTTCATCTGTACCATTTTTCTAGGTTCCACATACATGAGTTAATATACGATATTTGTTTTTCTCTTTCTGACTTACTTCACTCTGTATGACAGTCTCTAGATCCATCCACGTCTCAACAAATGAGCCAATTTCTTTCCTTTTTATGGATGAGTAATATTCCATTGTATATATGTACCACAACTTCTTTATCCATTCATCTGTCAATGGGCATTTAGGTTGCTTCCATGACCTGGCTATTGTAAATAGTGCTGCAATGAACATTGGGGTACATGTGTTTTTTTGAATTATGGTTTTCTCTGGGTATATGCCCAGTAGTGGGATGGCTGTATCACGTGGTAATTCTATTTTCAGTTTTTTAAGGAACCTCCATAGTGTTCTCCATAGTGGCTGTATCAATTTACATTCCCACCGACAGTGCAAGGGGGTTCCCTTTTCTCCACACCCTCTTCAGCATTTGTTGTTTGTAGATTTTCTCATGATGCCCATTCTAACTGGTGTGAGGTGATACCTCATTGTAGCTTTGATTTGCATTTCTCTAATAATTAGTGATGTTGAGCAGCTTTTCATGTGCTTTTGGCATCTGTGTATCTTCTTTGGAGAAATGCCTATTTAGGTCTTCTGTCCATTTTTGGATTGGGTTGTTTATTTCTTTAATATAGAGCTGCATGAGCTGTTTATATATTTTGGAGATTAATCCTTTGTCCAATGATTCGTTTGCAAATATTTTCTCCCATTCTGAGGGTTGTCTTTTCATCTTGTTTATGGTTTCTTTTTCTGTGCAAAAGCTTTTAAGTTTCATTAGGTCCCATTTGTTTATTTTTGTTTTTATTTCCATTACTTTAGGAGGTGGATCAAAAATGATCTTGCTGTGATTTATGTCAAAGAATGTTCTTCCTATGCTTTCCTCTAACAGTTTTATAGTGTCCGGTCTTACATTTAGGTCTCTAATCCATTTTGAGTTTATTTTTGTGTTTGGTGTTAGGGAATGTTCTAATTTCATTCTTTTACATGTAGCTGTCCAGTTTTCCCATCACCACTTATTGAAGAGACTGTCTTTTCTCCATTGTATATCCTTGCCTCCTTTGTCATAGATTAGTTGACCATAGGTGCGTGGGTTTACCTCTGGGCTTTCTATCTTGTTCCATTGATCTGTGTTTCTGTTTTTATGCCAGTACCATATTGTCTAGATTACTGTAGCTTTGTAGTATAGTCTGAAGTCAGGGAGTCTGATTCCTCCAGCTCCATTTTTTTCCCTCAAGACTGCTTTGGCTATTTGAGGTCTTTTGTGTTTCCATACAAATTGTGAAATGTTTGGTTCTAGTTCTGTAAAAAAATGCCATTGGTAATTTGATAGGGATTGCACTGAATCTGTAGATTGCTTTGGGTAGTATAGTCATTTTCACAATATTGATTCTTCCACTGCAAGAACATGGTATTTCTCTCCATCTGTTGGTACCATCTTTAATTACTTTCATCAATGTCTTATAGTTTTCTGCATACAGGTCTTTTGTCTCCCTAGGTAGGTTTATTCCTAGGTATTTTATTCTTTTTGTTGCAATGGTAAATGGGAGTGTTTCCTTAATTTCTCTTTCAGATTTTTCTTCATTAGTGTATAGGAATGCAAGAGATTTCTGTGCATTAATTTTGTATCCTGCAACTTTACCAAATTCATTGATTAGCTCTAGTAGTTTTCTGGTGGCACTTTTAGGATTCTCTATGTATAGTATCATGTCATCTGCAAACAGTGACAGTTTTACTTCTTTTCCAATTTGGATTCCTTTTATTTCTTTTTCTTTTCTGATTGCCGTGGCTAGGACTTCCAAAACTATGTTGAATAATAGACGTGAGAGTGGACATCCTTGTCTTGTTCCTGATCTTAGTGGAAATGTTTTCAGTTGTTCACCATTGAGAATGATGTTTGCTGTGGGTTTGTCATTTATGGCCTTTATTATGTGGAGGTAGGTTCCCTCTATGCCCACTTTCTGGAGAGTTTTTATCATAAATCGGTGTTGAATTTTGTCAAAAGCTTTTTCTGCATCTATTGAGATAATCATATGGTTTTTATTCTTCAATTTGTTAATATGGTGTATCACATTGGTTGACTTGCATATATTGAAGAATCCTTGTATCCCTGGGATAAATCCCACTTGATCATGGTGTATGATCCTTTTAATGTGTTGTTGGATTCTGTTTGCTAGTATTTTATACAATCAGTCTTAAGTCAGGTAGTATGATTCTTTCAACTCTGCTTTTTAAAAAAACTAAATAATGTTTTGACTATTCTTGTTCCTTTTAATTTCTGTATCAATTTTAGGATCAGTTTGTCCATGTTTATAAAATATCCTGCTGAGATCTTGATAGGAACTGCATTAAATCTGTACATCAATTTATCTTTACTATGTTGACCCTTCCAATCCATGATACATCCCTTAATTTATTTAGGTCTTTGATTTCTTTCCCTGGAGTTTCACATTTTCTGCATGCAGATTCTCCACATGATTTGTTAAATTTTATACCTAAGACTTCTCTTTTTCAGAGCTATTGTGATATATTTTATTTATTTCAGTCTCCAATTGTTTGTTGCTTTTATGTAGAAATACAATTAATTTTTATGTGTTGATGCTGTATCCTAAAATCTTGTCAAACTTACTTATTAGTTCTAGGAGTAGTTTTGTGAATCCCCCAGAAATGTCTATAAAGAAAATCATATTGGGATTTCCCTGGCAGTCCAGTGGTTAAGACTCCATGCTTCCACTGCAGGGGGCACAGGTTAAATCCCTGGTCAGGGAACTAAGTTCCCTTAGCTCAGGGAACTATGATCCCTCATGCCATGTGGCTTGGCCAAAAAAAATATCATCATATCAACTGTGAGTAAAAATAGTTTTATTTCTTCCTTTTTAATCTGGCCTCCAAGGTTTTTGATGACTACAGTCATATGCACTGGTGTCGCCCTATGAACATTTTATTACTTTTCTCTGCTAAATTTCCTGTTTTGTTTTGTTTTGTTTTCTTTGTCTTTAGTTCTCAGCAGTTTGAATATAATGTATGTGAGTGTAGAATTTTTTTGCTATATCTTGTTTGGGGCTCAGTGAATTTCTTGAATCTATATGTTTATGTCTTTCACCAAATTTTGGAAGTTTTTAGCCATTATTTCTTCAGATGCTTTTTCTGAATCTTAATTTTCTCCTTCTGGGATTCTGATGACATGCACATAAGACTTTTTGGAATTGTTTCATGGTCCCTGATCGTTTTTCAATTTTGATCTTTTTCTCTCTGTTGTTCAGGTGGGATAATATCTATTCTTCCATCATTGAGTGCACTGAATTTTTACTCTGTCATGTCCATTCTGCTATTGAGCCAACTAGTGAATTTTTTATTTTGGTTACTGTATTCGACAGTTCTAACATTTCCATGTGGTCCTTTATACCTTCATTTTCTTTGATGATACTTTCTATTTTAACTTTGTTTCAAGAATATTTGTGATTGCTTGTTCAAGCATTTTTATAGTAGCTACTTTGAAGTCTTTGCCAGAGAAACCAGAATCTGTGTCATCTCATTTTGGGGGCATCTGTTGATTTTCTTTTGCCATGTGAGTTGATATTTTCCTGGTTCTTTCTATGTCACATAATTTTGAATTTTATCCTGAGCATTATGAATAAGATAGGGCTGTGAATCTTGATAAAATTCTATGGAGAATTTTGATGTTTTTGATTCAGCAGATAAAAAATTTGATCTGGTTAGTTATGACTATCCTTATTTGAGTTTTCATTCCAATGTCAGTTTGGTTTTCCAAACCCCTGTAGGGCTACTCAGACTGTCACCCATGTGTACCACCTAGAGGCCAGTCTGGAGCAAGAGTGGTGGTCTATCCCGCAGTTCAGATCTCAAGGTCTAGCTGCCTCTGCTGTGTAGGTGTAGATCCAGACATGAGCTGCTCAAGTGGGAACCCAGGAGTTCACAGACAACTTTACAAGGCTGTTTTCCTAAGCTTCTTCCTCTCCATGACCACCTTGGGACTTTCCAGTTCCCTAGGGCTCTCCTTTTCAGTCTTCAAGCCACAAAGTGGCAGCTCACTCTATCAGGAAGACAGATGAAAAATGCAATCAAGCTGGCCTACCCTCTTGGGATCGCAGTCTCCTCCCTCAGAGTTTTATATTCTTGCACAAACCCCTCACCACCACCACCAGTTCAAACACAGAACAGCTCTGGGGCTAGGTTCTGAGGAAACATTAAAAAATAAAAGCAAAGAAGATAAAAAGAATAACAGGATTTCCCCGCTTTCTCTGAGAGTTAAGAGCTCCCCTTCAGATTCCTGGAGACAGAACTGGAGGTCTTCTTCTGGAGCTCTCTGTGTCTGATCCTGAGGCCCACTTCCAGGTTTCAGGCTGCATGGAGTTCAGGTCAGAGAATATGCCAAAAGATGGACAAAATGGTGGACTCTCCACCAGTTCAGTGGTACTTCAATTTTAGACATATTCCCCAATCTGTCAGCTGCTTTTGACTTTTCAGAGTCCATTCTGCCACATGACAAGACAGGATGGAGAGTGCTTCCTCCATCTCAGAGGAGCTGGAAACTTGCTGGTGGATTTTTAAGTCTTATTCTTGAAGGAAAAGCTAATAATTATAGCCCTGACACTGATAGATTCAATCCTGGGGACACTGTTTGGGAATTTTAACTTTTGCTATATTTTCAAACTTCTAGAAAACTTGCAAAAATATAGTACAAGATACTTCCTAATACTGTTGACCTAGACTTCCTAATTTTGTACATTTTGTCCCATCTGCTATCTTATTCTCTCTCTTTTTCTTCTCGCTCTCTAGATAGGTAGAATTTTTTCCCTGAATCATTGAAAATTAAGTTGAAGACATCATGCTTGCTCTGTAACTACATCATTGTGTGTTCCCTAAGAACAGAGAACATTCTACATAATCATAGTACAATTATCAAAGTCAAGTAATTTAATATTGACATAATGCCACTGTCTGTTCCACAATCCAT